>NC_091966.1:41418333-42829166 GCF_036711975.1 Onthophagus taurus | reverse complement strand
GATGAAAGCGAAAATTAATAGTTACCCTATAAAATCCTATATCTAGCCTAAATAAGACACCTAAATAAAAAAAACGTGACGTGTTACAGCAAAATGGAAGGCATATTTGAAATCAGCAAATCAAAATTAATCAAAAACACTCAACTCATCAACTGTACAAAAATCTTGCAGGACAGAATAATTTAAATTAAAATTTTTACCCCCAGTTAATATTAATACGATTAAATCACAAGCGATTTTTAAAGCTGCTCTACTTTCTTCATCATTAACTTCATTTCCATATCGCTCTACTAAATTATATATTAATTCGCAAGTTCCATTAATAGCTAAACAAGTTTTTAAGTCATCTTAAAAAGATTTAAATTAATTAAAAAGGTACATTAAAAAAATCATTCTTACCATTTTCAGATTGTTGCCTCAAAATACCTAAACACAATACTGAAATTTCCGGGTTCTCAGAAACCTTTAAAATGTTAACCAATAAAACACACAAATTAGTGGTAATCCATTCGTCGACCATATGATCAGTAACATAACTAATTATATGAACTATATAAGAAATACAGTCTTCGTACTTCAAAAATTGCCCTGAGATAAATTGTAATACTTTTTCTGATACAGTTAAAACGTCCGCTTGATATAAACATTTTTGTAATTCATCTTCGCCCATAATTATGTTTAACAAACACCCAAATATTGCAGTTAATAAAGCTAAATCATCCGTTGGAGTCCAAGCTAACACAATTTCCTTAAGTTCTTCAAAAACGCTTTTTAATCCTTCAACTCCAATAATACTTCGAGCCTGATCATTTTCATAGGTAATATTTCCAAGTGCACGAACGAAATGGAAAATATTTGTTGAATTTAAAGTGGAACATTTTTTTATTAAATGCATTATAAGGACTTCGTCTGTAAACGCTTTACGATTTTGATCTTCTTTAGCCAATTCGGCTATGCATTGAAACGTAAGTTCGATAATTTCGGGATCTTGCATTGAAAGGAGAGCTACGAAAGCGCTTGGTCCTTTCAATTCGAAAGTTATAGTTTCGTTTATGATTTTAGTTAGGGCCGACTTAATCACCGCCTTATTTTTTGCGGTTATAGCTTCGTTTAGTTCTTGTAATAAGTCCATAATTGCAGGAAAAACTTTTATTTGATCCTAAAATATTGTTGAAATAGGTTGGGTTTACGTTTAATCCAAAAACTTACGTGGTGATAAAACGGGCTTGGGAATGTTTGTTTGTGGTTTATTTACTGAAATTTGGCAATTAAATTGCGTTTTAGTTCATATATTATCTAAAAATCGGTGTATTTAAAAAATTGCTGTCATTACTTTTCCGCTGATTGTTTACAGTGATCAAGACGGCAACTTAATTTTTTGATAATAAAAAAAAACTCTAGATTTGTTTTAATTTATTTATTGAAGAATATAAATTTAAAATGATAAATGTTTATTAGATTTCAAAATGTAAAGATTTTTTATTAATTTAATGTTTTATTAATAAATTAAAATTTGTATTGGAATTTTTTTATTTGATACTTTGAAATCTGACAGATTTGTTAATAAAAGAAATCCCTAAATAGTAATCAATGTAACCGGTTTATTTAAAAAAATTTATATTTCATTAATAATAATCAAATCAATTTAATTTTCAGCCTAATTAACTTTTTAATAATAAATTAAATCAATAAAATATTAATTTTTAAATTATACTGTAATATAACTGTCATTAGAACTAACACTAGATTTAGATAATAATATAACTAGAATAATTCCAACATTTCTAGTTCTATATCTTCATGTTAGTTCTAAGTAGTGAGAGTGTAAGTATAAAACTAGAACTAACATTATACTTAGAACTAGAAACATTTGGGCTTAGCCGCACATCTCTAAAGCCAGCTAAACGCGAAACTTTCTAGTTGTAGGTCTAGTGTTACTTCTAGTTTTAGTTCAATAACAATACACAACCTAGGACTATTCAGTGCTAATTAGCGTTACTTAAAACTGTCACTAGAACTAACACTAGACCTAGAACTAGAAACATTCCGGTTTAGCCGCACGTCTCTAAAGACGGCTAAACCAGAATGATTCTAGTTCTAGGTATAGTGTTAGTTCTCAATAGTAACAGTGCTAGTGTAAAACCAGAATTAAAACTATACTTAGAACTAGAAACATTTAGGTTTAGCTGCACGTCTCTGAAGTCGACTAAACCCAAATGATTCTAGTTCTAGGTATAGTGTTCGTTCTACATAGTAACAGTGCAAGTGTAAAACTAGAACTAACACTATACCTAGAACTAGAAACATTTGGGTTTAGCCGCACGTCTCTAAAGACGGCTAAACCCAAATGATTCTAGTTCTAGGTATAGTGTTAGTTCTGCATAGTAAGAGTGCTAGTGTAAAACTAGAACTAACACTAGACCTAGAACTACAAACATTTGGGTTTAGCTGCATATCTCTGAAGACGACTAAACCCAAATGATTCTAGTTCTAGGTATAGTGTTCGTTCTACATAGTAACAGTGCAAGTGTAAAACTAGAACTAACACTATACCTAGAACTAGAAACATTTGGGTTTAGCAGCACGTCTCTAAAGACGACTAAACCCAAATGATTCTAGTTCTAGGTATAGTGTTCGTTCTACATAGTAACAGTGCAAGTGTAAAACTAGAACTAACACTATACCTAGAACTAGAAACATTTGGGTTTAGCCGCACGTCTCTAAAGACGGCTAAACCCAAATGATTCTAGTTCTAGGTATAGTGTTAGTTCTGCATAGTAAGAGTGCTAGTGTAAAACTAGAACTAACACTAGACCTAGAACTAGAAACATTTGGGTTTAGCCGCACGTCTCTAAAGACGGCTAAACCCAAATGATTCTAGTTCTAGATATAGTGTTAGTTCTGCATAGTAAGAGTGCTAGTGTAAAACTAGAACTAACACTAGACCTAGAACTAGAAACATTTGGGTTTAGCCGCACGTCTCTAAAGACGGCTAAACCCAAATGATTCTAGTTCTAGGTATAGTGTTAGTTCTGCATAATAAGAGTGCTAGTGTAAAACTAGAACTAACACTAGACCTAGAACTAGAAACATTTGGGTTTAGCCGCACGTCTCTAAAGACGGCTAAACCCGAATGATTTTAGTTCTAGGTATAGTGTTAGTTCTAGTTTTAGTTTAATAACAATACACAACCTAGGACTATCTAGTGCTAACTAGCGTTACTTAGAACTGTCACTAGAAGTATCACTAGAACTAGAAACATTCGGGTTTAGCCGCACGTCTCTAAAGACGGCTAAACCCGAATGGTTCTAGTTCTTGGTATAGTGTTAGTTCTACATAGTAACAGTGTTAGTGTAAAACTAGAACTAACACTAGACCTAGAACTAGAAACATTCTTCAGACGCACGGCTAAACCCGATACTTTCTAGTTCTAGGTCTAGTGTTAGTTGTAGTTTTAATTCAATAACAATATACAACCTATGGTTATCTAGTACCAATAACTAGCGCTACTTAGAACTGCCACTAGAATTAATACTTGACCTAAAACTAGAATCATTCTTTAAATGTAAAGGACAACTAGGCGATTCCATTTCTAACTACAAACAAAAAGAAAACGCTTCGGATTGTAGTGGTGTCTATTCTGTTAAGTGTTGCTATTGTTCTGCTATATATGTTGGTCAGACCGGTCGAAAATTACAAAAAAAGATTATGCGAACATAAAACCAGATGCACTTCGAACATTTTCAAACATAAATTAGAAACAGGCCATAACATTGATAATAGCTTTGTTCGTTGGGACTGCACTAAGCAGTTTAGTGCAGATGTTGTGTGTTCGTTGAGGATAGTGCAGTTTAGTGCAGCTGCACTCATACTGTTTGTTGGGCCATGCGTAGTGCAACTTCGTGCAGATTTTGTTGCACCTGAAAAGTTCAATAAGTGCAATGTAATTCAGTGTAACGAAAATGGCGGAATATTTAAAAGCGTGTTTTGTAATAATTAATATTCATATTAAATATTAAGAAATAAAACTTTATAATAATTAATATTTGTAGTATTAGAGAACACAGTACATTCAACCCCAGTAGAGGCAGTAGAAAATGGACAAGATAGTAGATAAATGGACAACAGACTATAAATAAGATATTAATTTGTTTCTTTTTTTAGGGTTATTATAAATTATTAGGCAAAGGAAGAATTCCAAATCAGCCCGTCATTGTTAAGGCCAAATTCTTCTCGAACTCTGCAAAAGGTAAAATTAAAGCTGTTGGTGAAGTTGTAATAAAATTATTATAAAAAGAAAAAATTATTACTATAAAGTTATATTTTTTTGATATTAACATAACTTCAACATATTATACACTTTTTTTGATAAAAATCTGTTCGTTGCGACCACGGTTTATACACTTTTCTGACCTGCATTAAGTTGACATGACATTGTTACACTTCATTGCACTATGACGTTATACGAGTGCCATGTCCAAACAAAGCTTATAGCTTTGTTCGTTGGGACTACACTACTCTGCACGACATGGCACTCATATAACGTCATAGTGCAATGAAGTGTAAGTCAGTGCAATGTCATGTCAACTAGAACTAACACTAGACCTAGAACTAGAAACATTCGGGCGTAGCCGCACATCTCTAAAGACGGCTAAACCTGCATGATTCTAGTTCCAGGTATAGTGTTCGTTTTACATAGTAACAGTGCAAGTGTAAAACTAAATCTATACCTAGAATTAAAAACATTTGGGTTTAGCCACACGTCTGTAAAGACGGCTAAACCCAAATGATTTTAGGTCTAGGTATAGTGTTAGTTCTACATAGTAACAGTGTTAGTGTGAAACTTGAACACTAAACCTAGAACTAGAAATATTCGGGTTTAGCCGCACGTCTTTAACCTTAGAATACTAACGGTATGTTGTTTGTCCGTTAATACTAACGACACGTCAAATTTACGTACTATCGTTTTTCATGCTTGTATGATTACGTTTTCAGAAATTAGCTGTTGTGGAAGAAAATAGAAAGACACTGAGGCTGGTTAATGTATTTATTAATTTGATTTTTTCTAACTTGTATCATAGTTGGAAAAGAAAACGAAATTAAGCTTGAGCATTTCGCAAACTTTCGTTCGAATTTTCTTTAGAGTGAACCTCAAATAAAAGGCAAATGTGCATAGCACAAATAGACTTTTTTGTTAGACATCTAAGAATAAATAATAAACATAAACAAATAAAGATAAATCATTTCTGTTGTTGGCTACTGTTTATACATATTTTTATGTGATGTTTAAGACACAACGCATGATGGCATACTTAACAAATTGTGGTCGTCATTCTCCTCTTCACTGTAGGACTTCCTGATTCTCTGCAATTAATAGGCTGATCTTGTAAAACTGGACATAGAGAGTCTTTCAATTTTCTTTACTAGGAGGGGCAATTTTGTAACTTTTCTTGTTGCCATAGTCTGGTGAGTTGTTCTTGAAGTTTAAGAACAAATTCTTGCCTTGATAATGGTGTCTGTCCTCTTTTTATTCCATTATGGTTATATATGACATAGGAATTCACTACTGCAATGTTGAGCATATTGTAGAAAAAACAAAGAGGCCATCTCCTGGTCTTTCTATTGACGCACATTCTCTGCACCATTTGGTCAAAAGAATCAACAGCTCCTTTTGTCGCATTATAGGTGTGGATTATATCCGGTTTGTTTGTTTGTTAATTTATACAGTCTGTTTAATGCATTGTCGAAAGTTAACGAACTATTTTATTTTGTTTAGGTTTATAAGACACAAGAGTCATTTTATCATCAAATGCAAGGACAGAAGTTCCACATTTCCGGGATTTATGGTCTTGTAATTCCATAAGTATTTCTGACTTGTATGTATGTATGTAGGAAAGCGGAGGGTATGCTACGCACACAGCACCTAGGCCCCAACGGGCCCCTTGTACATCCTCCTACACTGTCTCCGGCTACATCAACCAGCCTAAGGAATTTCCGAAGGCTAGGATACAGCTCAGAGGTGTGTTCCTGATGCCATCTGTGGTCGGCCATTCCTCTCCGAAGTCTCTCATTCTGAGGTCTTGCAGAGTGGGGCATTCACACAAGATGTGTCGGACCGTCTCCTCGCTCTCTTTACAGAGGCGACAGAGAGGACTAATAGCAAGCTTGAGGTTATAAAGATGCTTGTTTACCTTACAGTGACCCGTGACGAGTCCCGTTACAGTTCGTAGAGCGTTTCTACCAAGCCTTACGAAAGACAAGGCTGCCTCTGCTGAAGGATAATGTAATACTTCCTTAGACAGATGGCAACCCTTAACCCTATCCCACCAGTTCATGAACTTTTTGTGGGTAAAATCTTTAATTATCTCAATCTGAGTTGATAAGGACGGAGCGATTATCGGTTCAGGCGAACATGGCGCTCGCTTGGCAGCCCTTTTGGCAAGCCTATCAGCGTGCTTGTTACCTGAACAAGTCGAGTGTCCTTTTATCCATTGAAGTATGACACAGTTATGCACTGCGGCCTTCTCCAATGTCAGATGACAACCCATAACAAGTCCTGAGGTAATTGTTATTCTACTCAGGGCTAAAATAGCTTGTCTACTGTCAGTATAAATTGTAAAAGTCTTACCTACCAAGTTGGATCAGCGCACCTGTAACATACAAACACGCAAGTCTCTGTACTTTATTAAGTGCAGTAGTGGATGTAGACTGTAGGGTCTTTGACCACCATACTACTGCACCATAAGTAAGCATAGGTCGGATTACAGCCGTGTAAATCCAGAGGGCATTTCTGGGTGACAAACCCCATGTCTTACCTATAGCCCTCCGGCATTGACCGAATGCAACGTACGCTTTTTTTACTCTATTATCTAGGTGGGCTCTCCATGTCATTTTATTGTCAAGTGTGATGCCCAGATATTGTATTTCTGACTTATTTTTACGAAAAGTGCCAACTATTGCTAGATTGTATGGTTTATTCAGAAGTTACGTGGCTAAGGGAAGTTACCAGAAGTAAAACTATACCTAGAACTAGAAACATTTAGGTTTAGCTGCATGTCTCTAAAGACGACTAAACCCAAATGATTCTAGTCCTAAATCTAATGTTATTTCTAGTGACAGTATAAGTGTAAAACTAGAACTAACACAATACCTAGAATTAAAAGATTCTAGGTAGTTGTAGGTATAGTGTTAGTTCTAGTTTTAATTATTATTTAGTAAGGATTCAGTGTTAGATTAGTTTAGTTTTCTCCCGCTCCCTTAGCGTTTCGAGTTAGGGGAATTTCACTTTATAACCTAAAAAAATAATCACCTTGTCTATTAAGTAACATTCTAAATCTTCCCATTAATTTAGAAACAACCGGGGAAGTTTCGATATCAATCATTTCGTACATAATTTCAATTATTTAATGTTTCATTAATAAATTAAAATTTGTATCGGGATTTTTTTTATTCGAAACTTTGAAATCTGACAGATTTGTTAATAAAAAAAATCCCTAAATAGTGTAATCAATACAACCGGTTTATTTAAAAAAAAATATATATTTCTTTTAAAAAAATCGAATCAATTTAATTTTTAGCTTAATTAATCGTTTAATAATAAATCGAATCAATAAAATATTAATTTTTAAAATAAACTAAAATTTAATTTTTGACGTTCTTTTGACAGATGATTTTATAATAGAGGTTCTATTCTAATTTGTAATAATTTAACCTTTTTCATAACACGTTACATCACATTTAAAGTATTTTTAGTTTAAATTCATGAAAAAGAAAGATCCTTGTAAAGCTTACGCTTGTAAAATACAAGATTGTTTAAACGGTAATTATTCAATATAATAACATAACCTCAAAATAATTAAAATAAATTCGTTTAGATCGCAATTATAAAGAAGATTCTTGTAAAGACGTAATTCAAGATATGATAGATTGTTGTCGCCGTTGGGGTGACCGAAGTTTCGTTTGCGAAGGTTTCAAAGTTAATTCCGACAAGAAAAAGCCGGAATGAATTATTACAGGCAACAAAAAAAGAGTTTAAAGTGGTCACAACGTAACCCGAGATTATTTATCGGAATATTAACAACTTGCGCATTATCCGTGTTATTTTCGCGCCCGATTTACGACTTTTTCATCAGTAAGGAGGAACGCCCCAGTTTAGAGGAGTTACTTGCGACGCATAAATCTCGTTTTAGGGATTAAATGGAGTCCGTTCAAAAAGCACGTCACCGATTTCGTCAATATCCTTTTATATTGGCCGGTTGTAAAACGGAAGCGGGAAATTACGCAAAGTGCGTTTTAAAGAAAAGTTCGATTGAAATGAACGATTGCGCGAATGAATTTAAACTGTTTAAGAATTGTTTACAAAAGAGTGCTGGTAAATTGAAAACGAAGATTTAAAAATGTTTAAGAAATTCGTTGGATTAGAGATTTGGGGTCATTTAATTATTGGGTTTATTTTGAGGGGGGTTTTAATAATTTATGGGGATTTTCATGATGATTATTTTAAAGTTTCTTATACGGATGTTGATTATAAAGTTTTTTCGGATGGGGCTCGATGTGTAATCGAAGGGGATTCTCCGTATAAAAGGGATACTTATCGGTATAGCCCAATTTTGGCTTTTTTGATGGTTCCTAATGTTTTGATTCATCAATCGTTTGGGAAATGGTTCTTTTCTTTGTTTGATGTAATCGCAGGGTATTTAATTTATAAAATTGTTAAATTAAATAGTTTGGTTAATCATGATAAAAATGATTTAGAGGTTAAAGCGAAAATTAGTTCATTTTTTTGGTTGTATAACCCCTCTGTTTTTATAATATCAACGCGAGGTAATTGCGATGCAATTTCATCAATTTTCGTTTTATTAACAATTTATTTGTTGCAATGTGACTCACAATTTTTAGCCGGATTAATTCATGGCTTTGTTATTCATTTTCGTTTGTACCCCTTAATGTATAGCCTTGCTTATTTTATGAATCAAAATTCGAAAACTAATTTAAAACTGACTAAAATTGTTTATATTAAATACTTAATTCCTAATTTTAAACAGTTAAAATTAATTTTTGGAACTTTACTCGCATTAATTTCATTAACAACTTTCTTTTATTTCCTTTATGGGTACCAATTTTTATATGAAACCTACATTTATCATTTCATTCGAAAAGACACCCGCCACAACTTCTCTTTATATTTTTATCTCCAATATTTATCGGCCGATTTAAAAATCGTCAATATTTGGCAAAGAATTCTTACCGTTTTGCCACAATATTTATTAATAACCGTTTTATCGATTCGTTATGGCTTAAATAAATCCTCTTTGTGTTTTTCGTTGTTTTCAATCACTTTTGTTATGATTACTTACAACACGGTTCTTACATCGCAATATTTTATGTGGTTAATGGTGATTTTGCCGTTGTGTTTGTGGCAAATTAAAATTAATAAATTCACGTCGATCGTGTTGGTTTTAATTTGGATCGTGGCTCAATTGGCTTGGTTATATCCGGCTTATCTTTTGGAGTTTCAAGGGAAAAACACGTTTATTTTTATTTGGATTCAAAGTGTTGCGTTTTTCTCCGCTAATATCGGAGTTTTAGGTAGAATTATATCTTGTTATAAACCGTAGCAAAAATAGTTTAGGTTTGATGTTGTTGATTTCAATAAAATTTGTAACAAATTAATTTAAAGTTTTTTTATTAATTAATTAAGTTGTCTTAACCAATTTAATAATGCTACTTATATTGTTATTATTTCAGCCAATTTGGATTAAAACTTATTCCTAAAGTGCAAGTGTAAAACTAGAACTGAATATGTTGAAATGAAGTAATAATAAGTAGGCCTCTTGACCTCTAAAGTTTTTTATTAATTAAGTTTATGTACTTGGTACTACCTAGTTTCGACATATTATGATGTCATCATCAGCCAAATCTACAAAAGGATATATAAAAAACAATAAAATTGCATAAATATATCTCAACTTACAGTCAAATAGTTAAAACATCACGCTGAACAAACAAATTTCTACGTTAAAATAAAACATTATTTAAAAGAAACAGGAAAATAACTATTCTAAACAAGAATAGTACACAATTGAACTCCAAAGACGACTGTTAAATCAACATCGAACTAAATTTCAAACCGCTTACAAAAAGGAATAAAAATATCAGAGTAAAATAATTTTAAAATGAAATTATTTTTTCAAAAAGGCGTATAATGGTTTATAATAGTTTTCTAGTTGATCATTTAAAGTAAGATAGTTATCATTATGCTTAAGTTTATCGATTTCGAACATTTCAAGGAAATTCATTTTCAAACCTTTTTTACACTTATGTAGGAGTTGTACAGGGTGATTCAAATTCGATGTCCGAATAGGCTAACTCGAAAACTATAAGAGTTAGAAGAAAAGCCGAAAACCTCATAGCGCTATCGTCTTTTGTTTTTCCGGCCAAAATTGAAAATATCGTAAAACCAATAAGTGTAATTATCTTGGTTATTATTATAGGTGGAGTATTATAACAAAGACATTATATGGACACTTTTTTACAGAGAATTTCATGGCATAGTCAAAAAAAATTTTTCGGTTTTAGATTTTGAGATATCATGAGAATTTTCGTTTTTTTAAATAGAAACAACCACTGATTATTCGCTTATTAAATTCGTTATTTTTTTCTGATTACAAAAATATAGGGTTCGACGGGTCTATTTGTTATTGTTTTAGAATAAAGCTAAAAATAAACTTTTTTTATAAAATTTCCATCTAGTGTCGTCGAGGAAATTAAATTTACAGTTTCCTGTAAGTTACGGGACGGTAGGTAAAATCTAAAAAGTTAACAATTAAATACGAAGATAACTTCTGGTATTTAAAAACAAATAATTTTTTAATATGTAACATTCTAACATGTCAAACTTTTCAAAATTTTCGTAATTGATCTTAAAACCAGGATTTTTAAAGTGACACTTCAGAAAATTTTTGACACTTTTTAAATACAAACAAATGTTGCTATGTTTATTTGAATTAAAAAAAAAAGCATATGCGCGCCATCTATCGATAATTTATCGAAGTCGTTTAAAAATAATATTAAATCGTAATAAAAAATGTGAAATAATGCAACCTATTCCAACTTTTGTGTAAAACATATATAAATTAAACAGTTCAACAAATATATTTGTTTCAAATATCAGAAATATGTTGTTTTAATTTTTAAAGAACCGTAATTTACAGGAAACTGTAAATTTAATTTCTTCGACGACACTAAAAGAAAAGTTTATTTTTAGTTTTATTCTAAAACAATAACAAATAGACCTGTCAAACCCTATATTTTTGTAATCAGAAAAAAATAACGAATTTATGAAGCCAATAATCAGTGGTTGTTTCCATTTAAAAAAACGAAAATTGTAATAATATCTCAAAATCTAAAACCGACAAAATTCTTTTGACTACGTCATCAAATTCTCTGTAAAAAAGTGTCCATATAATGTCTTAGTTATAATACTCCACCTATAATAATAACCAAGATAATTACATTTGCGGGTTTTACGATATTTTCAATTTTGGCCTCTAGCGGAAAAACAAAAGACGATAACGCTATGAGGTTTTCGGCATTAGCAGTTTCTCGAAAAACGAGATCATGACATGTCAGCTACTTTTCTTCTAACTCTTATAGTTTTCGAGTTAGCCTATATGGACATCGAATTTGAACCAGCCTGTACATTGTCATAATCAATGTTATGGCCTGTTTCTAATTTATGTTTGAAAATGTTCGAAGTGCATCTGGTTTTATGTTCGCATAATCTTTTTTGTAATTTTCGACCGGTCTGACCAACATACATAGCAGAACAATCGCAACACTTAACAGAATAGATACCACTACAATCCAAAACGTTTTCTTTTTGTTTGTAGTCAGAAATCGAATCACCCAGTTGTCCTTTATATTTAAAGCTGACAAATACACCATAGGTTTGTAGTATGGTTTTAATTTTGCAGTTTATTTTATTGTATGTTATTGTCTTATAATTGTCAAAGTTATTTTTATTCGTAGAGTATAAAGGGTCTAGTTTTATGAGGTTTTTATACAGTAATTGGTACAACTTGGATAACCATTTTCTCTTGCTAATCTGTTAATAAAATTTAGTTCTTTTAGTCTGGATGTATAGTCTAGAGGATATTTCAATAGTTTGACAATAAAAGCCTGGAAAGCAGCTAATTTGTAGTTGTTGGGAAAAAATAGAACTGAATAATGCGTAAAGCTGAAGAATGATTAAAACTAACACTAGATCTAGAACTAGAATCATTCGGCAATACACAACCTAGGACTATTTAGTGCCAACTAGTGCTACTTAAAACTGTCACTAGAACTAACACTAAAACTAGAAACATTTGAGTTTAGCCACACGTCTCTAAAGACGGCTAAACCCAAATGATTCTAGTTCTAGGTATAGTGTTAGTTCTACATAGTAAGAGTGCTAGTGTAAAACTAGAACTAACACTAGACCTAGAACTAGAAAGTTTCGGAATGATTCTAGTTCTAGATCTAGTGTTAGTTGTACAGGATGGTTCAAATTCGATGTCCGAATAGGCTAACTCGGAAACTATAAGAGTTAGAAAAAAAGTAGCTTACATGTCTTGTTTTTCGAGAAACTGCTAATGCCGAAAACCACAAAGCGCTATCGTCTTTTGTTTTTCCCCTAGAGGCCAAAATTGAAAATATCGTTTTTTTAAATGAAAACAATCACTGATTATTCGCTTATTAAATACGTTATTTTTTTCTGATTACAAAAATGTAGGGTTTTACAGGTCTATTTCTTGTTTTAGAATAAAACTAAAAATTAACTTTTTTTTAGTATCGTCAAAGAAATTAAATTTACAGTTTCCTATAAATTATAACTAAAAATTAAAAAAAAACATATTTCTGATATTTGAAACAAATACATTTGTTGAACTATTTAATTTATATTTGTTTTACCCAAAAGTTGGAATAGATTGCATTATTTCACATTTTTTATTAATATTTAATATTATTATTAAATGACTTAATAAATTATTGGTAGATGGCGCTCATATATATTTTTTTATAAAGTCCTTAGATTTACAAAGTACCGCGGTTCATGACGCCTGTTTTCGAGCCAAAATGGCGGTTTGACATAAACATAACCTAAAATCTAAATATTTAGTTATGTATATTATAGGTTTCATGTGTATAATAACATAATTATTAACATATTTTAGGACTAAGCAATTTAAAATATAAGTATTATTTCTTAAGAAAGTGAAGAAAATTTGTTAAAAGTAAAATAAAAAAGAAAAAGAGTAGGGAAGATATTTTTGGGGCCTAAAAATTTGTTGAGCAGGTAGAAGGAAAGATCTCAGTGTAATAAAAAAGAATTCAAAGCCCTCCTTTTCTTGAAACATTTTTCTTAAAAATTTAATTAATAATTACATCGATATGATGAAAATTTTATGACAGAATATTATGTACATTAAATAGTAAGTACCCTAAGTACATATTTTATATCTTTAATTAATGTAACAACTTCATTAAAGGGCGTGAGCTCACAAATTATGTTAAAAATTAATAACTTTGGTACACATTTTTAATAATTACTATGTATTAATTTAATTTTAAAGAATATAATGTTTAATGAACAACCTACATAAAGTTGATATTTAAAGCAATATTGTTATAATTGTTATATTGTTATAATTGACGTTGAGTCAATTTCACACAAAAGTACATATATTCTAATTTATTTGATGCATTTACGATAATTTATAACTAAAGTAAATTATCTACAATAATTGCATTTCAAAGCTGCATAAAATACGCGCGAAACACTTTAAACTCTTTAAAATTTACGATTCGCGCAAGCGCCTTCGCGACATGGGGGCACGACAAAGACAAAACATATATCATTCCGTCTGCCTTTGATGGAAATGCTCGCCACTCATTGCTTAGATAGCGAGTCAGCGATATAGGAGATAGTGTATATATGGCTAAACCCAAATGATTCTAGTTCTAGGTATAGTGTCAGTTCTACATAGTTTTAGTTCAATAACAATACACAACCTAAGGCTATATACTGCCTTCTAAAGACTAAAATTGCTTTCTGAAGACTAGATACTGCTAACAGGTCTAAATACTGCAAAGGAAAGATAAATATTTTGGAGAAAATATACATAACTTTGGCAAAAGACTAGATACTGCTTCTAGAAGACTAAATACTGCTTTCTGAAGACCAGATACTGCCGACAGGTCTAAATACAGCGTCTGGAACACTAAATACTGCTTTCTGAAGACTAGCTACTCCTGACAGGTCTAAATACTGCAAAAGAAAGAAGCCTCTGCTTAGAATTATCACTAGAACTAACACTAGATTTAGAACTAGAAACATTCGGGGTTAGCCGCACGTCTTTAAAGACGGCTAAACCCGAATGATTCTAGTTCTAGATCTAGTGTTAGTTGTACAGGATGGTTCAAATTCGATGTCCTAATAAGCTAATTCGGAAACTATAAGAGTTAGAAAAAAAGTAGCTTACATGTCATGATATCGTTTTTCGAGAAACTGCTAATGCCGAAACCTCAAAGTGCTGTCATCTTCCCCTAGAGGCCAAAATTGAAAATATCGTAAAACCAACAAGTGCAATTATCTTGGTTATTATTATAGGTGGAGTATTATAACTACGACATTATATGGACACTTTTTTACAGAGAATTTCATGATGAAGTCAAACAAAATTTTTCGGTTTTAGATTTTAAGAAACCATGACAATTTTCGTTTTTTTAAATGGAAACAACCACTGATTATTCGCTTATTAAATACGTTATTTTTTTCTGATTACAAAAATATAGAGTTTTACAGGTCTATTTCTTGTTTTAGAATAAAGCTAAAAATAAACTTTTCTTTAGTGTCACCAAAGAAATTAAATTTACAGTTTCCTATAAATTATAACTAAAAATTAAAAAAAAACATATTTCTGATATTTGAAACAAATACATTTGTTGAACTATTTAATTTATATTTGTTTTACCCAAAACTTGGAATAGATTGCATTATTTCACATTTTTTATTAATATTTAATATTATTATTAAATGACTTAATAAATTATTGATAGATGGCGCTCATATATTTTATTAAATTCAAATAAACATAGCAACATTTGTTTGTATTCAAAAATTTTCTGAAGTGTCAAATTGTAAAAATCCTGTTTTTTTAAGATGGATTACGAAACATTTAACGTGTTAAAATGTTACATATTAGAAAATAAAGTAAATTTTATATAAATTTTTAGTAGAATAATTTTTAGTTATAGTACCGTAATTTACAGGAAACTGTAAATAATAAATAATTTCTTTGACGACACTAAAAGAAAGTTTATATTTAGTTTTATTATCATTATATTTTTGTAACCAGAAAAAAAAAACGAATTTAATAAGCAAATAATTAGTGGTTGTTTCCATTTAAAAAAACGAAAACTGTCATAATATCTCAAAATCTAAAACCAAAACATTTTTTTGACTACGTCATCAAATTCTCTGTAAAAAAAGTGTCCATGTAATGTCTTAGTTATAACCACAGAATAACGGTTTGAAGTTATTATTACACTTAGTTATTATTACAACTTAAGATTTAAACAGATACAGGACACCTGTATATTAAAAACTACAAAAAAGTTGGTTTTATAATTTAATGTAAAATAATACAAATACTAATTAAAGTTATGCTAGACTCTTCGGATTGTTTTAACTGGTCATTAAGGAAACCTTTATTCAATAAACACGATTTTATAACAGGGTTCTGTGATAACATATTTTTTTTATACAAAAATAACCGTTTTATATTAAAAAATATCAAAATGAAATGGAATGTTTATCCACAAAATGAACCCTCAAAGGACGGGATAGTATATAACTACATATTATTCAAATAGGTCAAAAATAAGTTATTTGTTACAACAATAAAATAATGTTAAATAAAACAATCTCTTGAAGTTACATATATTTTCTTCACAATATTAATAATATAGAATATTAATAAAAGTTATACTTATAAAATAAATTTTAAATAGAAGTACATTATTTATACCTAAATAAACGCTTTAAAGAGTTACCAATGTTACTGAAAAAGTTTGTAATGCTAAAGTTAAATCCCCGGTTAACATTGGATGGTTCTCCAAAAACGTAAACATCCGGATCTTCAACTTTGACTGAATCTTTAATAATTGAGTTTGATACTGATTGACTTCGTTTATGACCGATTGGATTCCTAGATAATAAATGCGATCTTAACGGAAATAAGCTATCTTTTTTTGATGAGCAAAACTTCTTAGATGGACTCTCTGAGTACTCTTCATCAAATTTATAAAACGTTTCATTTAATAATCGTTTTCTTTGCGGTACGCAAGGACTTAAATCAACTTCGTTATACTGATTCAAATTTTTGTAATGAGCGGGTTTTCTCAAAGAACTTTCTTTCCTTAAAGTCATCCTATTCAGTACCGCTTTCGTTTGAGCATCTTTTAAAGTGGTGATCCACTTGGTAAATTCTTTAGGTTTTTCAATAAAAATCATCACATTTTCGTTTTCACAGCTGATATGAATATTTCTCGAAATAACTTTTTCGACAATTTTACACGACGCCAACGGATAAATCATCTCACATTTCAAACAATTTTTCGTTTTAACCGTTTTCTTTTTAGTTTTACAAAATAAAATAATATCGTTTAATAAAATTAAATAAATAGGACAAACACTAGAAGCTACTATTTTTAAAACGGGACCTTCGTGGATAAGAAATCGACCCGGTTTTATTATAATCGGTTTATGATCGATTAACGCCGTTTGAATTTCAACTAAGCGAATACTGTTCTCTTTTTGCTCGACCAATGTATCGATATGTTTCGCGGATTTTTCAACTTCCTTTAAAGATTGTTTAATATCATCGTAATCGTCTTCGTTTGGTTTGCTGTGGTCTAAAATTTGTTTTAATAGGAGACAATAACGTGGAACTCTTTGAATTGGGGTTATTAATAATGCAGAGAGTTTTGATTGAACTTCCGGGCGAGATTCTTGGTTTTCAATGAATTTGTAAAATTCGTAATTATTTTCTTCACTTTTCTAAAAATATAATTTAAATTAGTTAGGTAGGTAGCGCTAGTTAGCATAAGATATCACTATATCGCATATTTTTATTGTGCTAAAATTAGAACTAACACTAGACCTAGAACTAACACAGAACCTAGAACTAATAGAGCTAATTCGGGTTTAGCCGTCTTGAGAGACGTGCGGCTAAACTCGAATGTTTCCAGTTCTCGGTCTAGAAAGCGTCCTCAGACGCACGGATTTAGACGCCCAAACGGGTAAAAGACGAGATACTGCTTCAAGAAGACTAAATACTGCTTGCAGGCTTGATATTGCGTGCAGAATACTTGATACTAGTGTTAGAAGACTAGATACTGCTTGAAGAAGACATTATACTGCTGGTAGAAAGTGAGATACTGCTTAAAAACTAGATACTGCTTGAAGAAGACTTAATACAGCTTGCAAATGCCGTAATATTGCTGGTAGACGACTAGATGTTACTTAAAGCAGACTGGATACTGCTTGAAGACTAGATACTAATAACAGAAGACACTATACTGCTGGCAGACAAGTAGATACTGCTTCAAGAACACTAGATACTGCTTCAAGAAGACTAAATACTGCTTGCAGGCATGATATTGCGTGCAGAATACTTGATGCTACTGTTAGAAGACTAGATACTGCTTGAAGACACTATACTGCTGGTAGAAAATGAGATACTGCTTGAAAAAGATAAGATACTACTTGAAAATTGCATACTGCTTGCAAAAGACTTAATACAGTTTGCAAATGACTTGATATTGTTGGTAAACGACTAGATGTTACTTAAAGAAGACTGGATACTGCTTGAAGACTAGATACTGTTGACAGAAGACACTATACTGATGGTACACAAGGAGATACTGCTTTAAAAAGACTAAATACTGCTTAAAAACTAGATACTACTTGCAGAAGGCTTCAACTGCTTGCAAATGACTTGATATTGCTGGTAGACGACTAGATGCTACTTAAAGAAAACTGGATGCTGTTTGAAGAATACTAGATACAGCTTGAAAATTAGATACTGGTGACAGAAGACTTGATATTGCTTGTAGAAGACTTTACAATGCTGATAGAAGATCAAATATTGCTGGTAGACGACTAGATACTACTTAAAGAAGATTGGATACTGCTTGAATTCTAGATACTGCTGGCAGAAGACTTGAAATTGCTTGTAGAAGACTTTACAATGCTGATAGAAGATCAAATACTGCTGGTAGTAAACTAGATCTTACTGCAAGAAGATTAGCTACTGCTTGATGAAGAGTATAGACTGCTAATAAAAGACTAGATACTATGTGCAAGAGTTGGTACTACTATTAGAGGACTAGATACTGCTAACACAAAACTAGCAGACTTTGAAGCAGACTTAATACTGGTGCACCTTCAGACACACGGCTAAACCCGAATGTTTCTAGTTCTAGGTCTAGTGTTAGTTCTAGTTTTACACTGGCACTATCACTAAAACTAACACAAGACCTAGAACTAGAATCGTTTGGGTTTAGCCGTCTTGAGAGACGTGCGGCTAAGCTTGAATGTTCCTAGTTCTAGGTCTAGAAAGCGTCCTCAGACGCACGGGTTTAGACGCCCAAACGGGTAAAAGACGAGATACTGCTTCAAGAAAACTAAATACTGCTTGCAGGCTTGATGTTGCGTGCAGAATACTTGATACTACTGTTAGAAGACTAGATACTGCTGGAAGACACTATACTGCTGGTAGAAAATGAGATACTGCTTAAAAAAGACGAGATACTAGAAAATTACATACTGCTTGCAAAAGACTTAATACAGCAAATGACGTGATATTGCTGGTAAACGACTAGATGTTACTTAAAGAAGACTGGATACTACTTGAAGACTAGATACTGCTGGTAGAAGACTTGATATTGCTTGTAGAAGACTTTACAATGCTGATAGAAGACCAAATACAGCTAATAGTAAACTAGATATTACTTCAAGAAGATTAGCTACAGCTTGAAGGCTAGATACTGTTGACAGAAGACACTATACTGATGATAGACAAGGAGATACTGCTTTAAAACGACTAGATACTGCTTAAAAACTAGATACTACTTGCAGAAGACTTCAACTGCTTGTAAAAGACTTGATATTGCTGGTAGACGACTAGATGCTACTTAAAGAAAAGTGGATGCTGTTTGAAGAAGACTAGATACTGCTTGAAGATTAGATACTGCTGGCAGAAGACTTGATATTACTGGTAGACGACTATATACTACTTAAAGAAGATTGGATACTGCTTGAATTCTAGATACTGCTGGTAGAAGACTCGATATTGCTTGTAGAAGACTTTACAATGCTGATACAAGACTAAATACAGCTGGTAGTAAACTAGATATTACTTCAAGAAGATTAGCTACTGCTTTTAAGGCTAGATACTGTTGACAAAAGACACTATATTGACAGTAGACAAGGAAATACTGCTTTAAAGAGTAGATACTGTTTAAAAACTAGATACTACTTGCAGAAGACTTCAACTGCTTGTAAAAGACTTTATATTGCTGGTAGACGACTAGATGCTACTTAAAGAAAACTGGATGCTGTTTGAAGAAGACTAGATACTGCTTGAAGATTAGATACTGCTGACAGAAGACTTGATATTGCTGGTAGACGATTAGATACTACTTAAAGACGATTGGATACTGCTTGAATTCTAGATACTGCTGGTAAAAGACTTGGTATTACTTCAAGAAGATTAGCTCCGGCTTGAAGGCTAAATACTGTTGACATAAGACACTATACTGATGGTAGACAAGGAGATACTGCTTTCAAAAGACTAGATACTGCTTAAAAACTAGATACTACTTGCAGAAGACTTTAACTGCTTGTAAAATCGGTGAAAATAATACAGAATGTATTTCTGAAGATTAAATTTTATTTAAAAATTTTGTTCTCAACGACCGATTTCGATTATTCTATAATCGTCTTCAGGTTGTTCGCTACGAATTAAAAAACATGTATTGAAAATTTCACAAAAACGCATTAAATCAATTAACTAGTATTTACCGCCAAAAGGGAATTCAATGCTTGTAAAAGACTTGATATTGCTGGTAGACGACTAGATGCTACTTAAAGAAAACTGAATGCTGTTTGAAGAAGACTAGATACTGTTTGAAGATTAGATACTGCTGGCAGAAGACTTGATATTACTGGTAGACGACTAGATACTACTTAAAGAAGATTGGATACTGCTTGAATTCTAGATACTGATGGTAAAAGATTTGATATTGCTTGTAGAACACTTTACAATGCTGATAGAAGACCAAATACAGCTGGTAGTAAACTAGATATTACTTCAAGAAGATTAGCTACTGCTTGAAGGCTAGATACTGTTGGCATAAGACACTATACTGATGGTAGACAATGAGATACTGCTTTAAAAATACTAGATACTGCTTAAAAACTAGATACTACTTGCAGAAGACTTCAACTGCTTGTAAAAGACTTGATATTGCTGGTAGACGACTAGATGCTACTTAAAGAAAACTGAATGCTGTTTGAAGAAGACTAGATACTGCTTGAAGATTAGATACTGCTGGCAGAAGACTTGATATTACTGGTAGACGACTAGATACTACTTAAAGAAGATTGGATACTGCTTGAATTCTAAATACTGCTGATAAAAGACTTGATATTACTTCAAGAAGATTAGCTACTGCTTGAAAGCTAAATACTGTTGACATAAGATACTATACTGATGGTAGACAAGGAGATACTGCTTTAAAAAGACTAGATACTGCTAAAAAACTAGATACTATTTGCAGAAGACTTCAACTGCTTGTAAAAGACTTGATATTGCTGGTAGACGACTAGATGCTACTTAAAGAAAACTGAATGCTGTTTGAAGAAGACTAGATACTGCTCAAAGATTAGATACTGCTGGCAGAAGACTTGATATTACTGGTAGACGACTAGATACTACTTAAAGAAGATTGGATACTGCTTGAATTCTAAATACTGCTGGTAAAAGACTTGATATTACTTCAAGAAGATTAGCTACTGCTTGAAGGCTAAATACTGTTGACATAAGATACTATACTGATGGTAGACAAGGAGATACTGCTTTAAAAAGACTAGATACTGCTTAAAAACTAGATACTATTTACAAAAGACTTCAACTGCTTGTAAAAGACTTCATATTGCTGGTAGACGACTAGATGCTACTTAAAGAAAACTGAATGCTGTTTGAAGAAGACTAGGTACTGCTTGAAGATTACATACTGCTTGCAGAAGACTTGATATTACTGGTAGACGACTAGATACTACTTAAAGAAGATTGGATACTGCTTGAATTCTAGATACTGATGGTAAAAGATTTGATATTGCTTGTAGAACACTTTACAATGCTGATAGAAGACGAAATACAGCTGGTAGTAAACTAGATATTACTTCAAGAAGATTAGCTACTGCTTGAAGGCTAGATACTGTTGACAGAAGACACTATACTGATGGTAGACAATGAGATACTGCTTTAAAAATACTAGATACTGCTTAAAAACTAGATGCTACTTGCAGAAGACTTCAACTGCTTGTAAAAGACTTGATATTGCTGGTAGACGACTAGATGCTACTTAAAGAAAACTGGATACAACATGAAAATTGCAACATCGAAAATTATATCAAAACTTCAAATATTGTTTTCTCAAAAACTAAAAGTTATTTATCAAAACGGGCTGGTTCATTGGAAAGAGGACGCTTTTATTAACACTTTAGGAAATGTTCACAGTCATATGCCAAGAAATGGATTTTTTTACGAATTTTTAAAACTTAATCGGCGATAAATTGCAAAATTTTAAAAAATTGTCGATTATTTCAAAAATTTATTTCTCAAGAACTAAATTGGTGTTATTTCCACAAAGATCCTTCAAGAAACTAATTTTATAGCGAATTTTGAAAGTTATCTTATAAAGTAGAAAAAAAAATAAAACTGAAAGTGTACAATTTGGTGGTATTTCCAATATTAACATATACCAGTGAATTATGGACACTCCAAGATAAACAAGAAGGAAAGATTACAGCAATGGAAATGAAATTTTTATGGAAAATAGTGGGAAAGATGAAGTGGGACAGGATAAGGAATGAGGAAATAAGACTGGGAGTAGATCAAGCAAAATAGAGAGAAAGCAATTAAACTTGGAATTAGAATGGAACATAACACAATAACTATATAAACAATAATAAACAAGGTAAGACCTAGGAAGAAGTGAGAGGAAAGAATAGCAAAAGGTTGGAAAGAAGAGAGAGAAGACTCTAGCAGATATAAAGGAAAAATATAATAATAATCAATTAGCCAGAAAGTGGAGGAAATAGGAAAAAGATTTATCTGAATGCCATCAGGTATAAAGATCAGGAGAAGAAGAATAATTTAACTAAATTTAGAACTAACACTAGAAACTTTCGGGTTCAGCAGAAATTGGTTTGATTTGAATGTTCTTAATTTTAGTTCAATTAACACTGACCATGAAAGCCTTCATACATATAAGAATAATTTAATTTAATCATTTTTTGGTTCAATTTACCTCAATAACTTCTAAAATATCCTTAAATTCGTAAGCATATGTCGAATAAAGTTTAAAAAATGGAGCAATTTTTAAAAAAGCTGATCCTACATCCAATTTATTCAACTCCAACATTTGCATTAATTCCTTGTTTAATTTATAAATGCTGTTTAATCCTCCAAATATCAGTTCAAAATTAGTTCTTGATAATAACCCCTTTTCTCGTATTGGCTTCTCAAAAAAATTAAATATTAACTCTAATTGTTTAATATAAGCCTTTTCACTAGCTAAAACTTCATTAATCGCTTTCTTTTTGTATCTTTTTCTGTTCTCTTCTTCATTGGCTTCTTCTAACTCTCCAAGAGCTGACATAAACTTATTTTTTGTTTTTGTAGTAAATAAATTCTTTTCATCAATTGCTCGTCTTAATTCGCTTGATAATGCTGGTTCATACAAAGGGGTTGATGGTTCCGAAATTGGATAAACATTCCTTCTCCCGGGGGTATTTCTTTCTATGCTTGCAGACTTCATTAATGCACAATTTTTAATGATTGAATGTCTTTCGTGAGGAGTTGATTGTGCTCTATTTGTCTCAATAATCGAGTCTTTATCGAGAAATACGACACATTTTTTCTTTATTGAGTTTTTTTGGACTGTTTTTATATGGTCATCAACCAAATCTTTATTCAACGATACGAAACACGGTTTTATAACAGCCTTTTGTGACGGTAACATGTTTTTCACTTTTCATTCAAAAAAAGACCTGTTTATATTCGAAAATATCAAATCTTGTATGGAAAAACTATTTCAATCTTGGTTTTTAACCGACTCTTTTTGTCAACGTGAAGTTAGTAACGAATTTTGAGTTTGAAATTTTAATTGTAACGCGAAATTAATTTATTATTGTTAATTTATAATAAAACAGTAATTATGATGTTTAATTTATTTTAATTCAAAATAATTAAGTTAAAAATAAAAATTTTAATTTGACAGCAACGTTTAAAATTTGTTGACAGGCGGTTAACCTCAAAATATTTTTAAAACTTTCATTGTAATTATGGAAGCTTTAACCATGATTTATCCACCGAATAAACCGTTAGAACGGGCTTTAGAACCATCAAAGCACCCGATAATGTATGATTACTTATTATTTATTGATGCGAATAAGAAAGGTATTAATTTATAGGTTAACACATGTTGTAAAAAAAATCTTTAATAATTCGTTAATTTTAGGTGAATTAATTGTGGGATCTTCAAATATATCCGGTACTTATTGGGAGGGAACTTTACACCATTACGAATCTTTCAAAAGTCTCAAAGAAAATTTTTATTCTGGCTATTTTATTAGTAACACAACAACCTCCGATGCTTTATTCCTTGATGATAACAACGTAAATTAAACTGTGTTGTTTCTTACTTAAGTTTAACACAAATATTTTAGGTTTTACTTTCGGAGGATAATGGTACTTTATTAATTTTAAACACGGAAGAAAATAATTATAATTTACTTTCTTGTCGAAAAAAGTTTTCAAAATCTCAAAGAGTTACTAAACTTTCAACATGGGGTTCTTACAAAGCTATTGCTTCTTATGGTGCCTCTATAGATGTGTATGATCTAGAAAGTGACCCAATTACTTTAGAAAATACTTATTGGTTTGTATAAAACAAATTAAATGATTTTATCTTAATCAATTTTATTTTAGTTATTATCATACGGATGTAATAAGATGTGTTGATACAAATAAATCGGATTTAAACTTATTTTCTTCGTGTTCAATGGATAGAAAGGCTTGTGTTTGGGATATAAGATTAAAAAATCCTGCCAATGTAATGTATCAAAACGAATTTTGTCCATTAAATAGCATCATATGGCTCCAAGACTCCCCTCATTTAATCATTGGGAGTGATTCCGGTGATGTTTATTCTTTGGATATTAGAAAACCAAAAGAAATATTAAATATAACCGGATGCTTTAACAACAGCATTTACCGAATGGCTCATAATAATAATAATTTAATAGCCATTTGTGGGGATACATCCCAAATAATCATCCTTAAATTTACTGCCAATGGAGAATTTGAAAAAATTAAACAAATTAATGATCATAGTTCTGTTGTAAGAGGTGTAACATGGTGTAATAATACTTTATATTCATGTGGTTATAACAAAGAAGTATTCTCAAATCAAATTTAGTTCAAATACACATTTAATTAATTAAAAGAATCAAATCAATATGAGATAATGTAATTTTATTTAAACAGTTATTTTCTTACAATTTATCTGTTTTGTAATAAATATTGTTTAAAGAGGTGAAAATAAATTATTGAGAATGAAATGAATAATAAATGAAATTTTTGATGAATTCGTTTTTATTTCATGATTATATATAAAGATTAATTTTCCTAACATTTATGATTGAGGTTGTATTACAAGCTGATATCTTTGTGGTCTTTAGAGATAGCAGAATATTAAATATACCATTAGAAAGCCTGATCTTTTCTTTATCTAACATCATTGTGTTCTGTTAATATGACATCAATAGAGGTAAAATATAAAAAACGTCGTCGTGTACCAAATACACTTCAATATGATTAAACTTCAAGCTGTGTGCGGCCGTTATGGAACCGAATTAAAAAAAAAGCTTCATTAATTTGAAAAAAAAACACATTTTGAGCTATCTAACTCTGGGTTTTGTCCTGTCAAAATCAAGCGTCAGCCAAAAAATAGGCATAATAAACAACCCAAACATAGAATCGGTAGATTAACCTTTCTTAAACAACTCTTTTATTAGGTAGGAACAAAACTATAGTAGTAGCAATCATATAGGAAATTTTCAGCTCTATAAAGTGTTATATAAGTTTAGTAGATTACATGGTTCCACAAACATTTTCCTCACAAAAGCTACAAATTCCGAGTATAATTACCGTATGTAAATTTTTACGACGGCATAACTTTCTTATATGATATGGACAAAACTTCATGATCATATACTATAGGAAATTTTCCGCTCTATACAGTGGTATATAAATTTTGTAGATCGCATGCTTGCAGAAGAATTTTTCCTTCAAAAACTGCAAAAATTCGCGTATAATTGCCACATGTAAATGTTTACGGCGTCATAACTTTCTTATATGATGCAGAAAACTCTATACCTATATAAAAAGTATAGAAAATTTTCCGCTCTATACAGTGGTATATAAATTTTGTAGATCGCATGCTTGCAGAAGAATTTTTCCTTCAAAAACTGCAAAAATTCGCGTATAATTGCCACATGTAAATGTTTACGGCGTCATAACTTTCTTATATGATACGGAAAAAACTCGGTGAATATATAGAATCTATAGGAAATTTTCCACTTTATACAGTTGGTATATAACTTTAGTAGCTTGCATGGTTCCACAAGCATTTATCCCCCAAAAACTACAAAATTAGTGTTTAATTGCCGCATGTAAATGTTTATGGCATCATAACTTTCTTATATGATGCAGAAAACTCTGTGCCCATATAGAAAGTATAGGAAATTTTCCGCTCTATACAGTGGTATATAAATTTGGTAAATCCCATAGTTGCAGAAGAATTTTTCCTTCAAAAACTGCAAAATTCGTGTACAATTGCCGCATATAAATGTTTATGACCTCAAAACTTTCTTATATGATACAGAAAATTCCGTAAACTTATGCAATGTATAGGACATTTTCCGCTCTATACAGTGGTATATAGATTTTGTAGATCACATAGTTGCAGAACCATTTTTCCTTCAAAAACTGCGAAATTCGCGTATAATTACCACATGTAAATGTTTATGGCCTCGTAACTTTCTTATATGATGCAAATCACTCTGTGACCATATAGAATCTATAGGAAATTTTCCACTTTATACAGTTGGTATATAACTTTAGTAGATTGCATGGTTCCACAAGCATTTATCCCCCAAAAACTACAAAATCAGTGTTTAATCGCCGCATGTAAATGTTTATAGCATCATAACTTTCTTATATGATGCAGAAAACTCTGTGCCTGTATAGAAAGTATAGGAAATTTTCCGCTCTATACAATGGTATATAAATTTTGTAGATCCCATGATTGCAGAACTATTTTTCCTTCAAAAACTGTAAAAATTCGCGTATAATTGCCACATGTAAATGTTTACGGCGTCATAACTTTCTTATATGATACGGACAAAACTCTGTGAATATATAGAATCTATAGGAAATTTTCCACTTTATACAGTTGGTATATAACTTTAGTAGATTGCATGGTCCCACAAGCATTTATCCCCCAAAAACTAAAAAATCAGTGTTTAATCGCCGCATGTAAATGTTTATAGCATCATAACTTTCTTATATGATGCAGAAAATTCTGTGCCTATATAGGAAGTATAGGAAATTTTCCGCTCTATACAGTGGTATATAAATTTTGTAAGCATTTTCCCCCAAAAAAACTACAAAATCAGCGTATAATTGCCGTATGTAAATGTTTAGAGCATCATAACATTCTTATATGATGCAGAAAACTCTGTGACCATACAAAATCTATGGTAAATTTTCCACTCTATACAGTGGTAAATAAATTTTGTAGATCGCATGGTTGCAGAACCATTTTTCTTTAAAAAACTGCGAAATTCGCGTATAATTACCACATGTAAATGTTTATGGCCTCATAACTTTCTTATATGATGCAAAAAACTCTGTGACCATATAGAATCCATAGTAAATTTTCCGCTCTATGCAGTGGTATATAAATTTTGTAGATCACATGGTTGCAGAACCATTTTTCATCAAAAACTGAAAAATTCGCGTATAATTGCCACATGTAAATGTTTACGACGTCATAACTTTCTTATATGATACGGACAAAACTCCACAAACTTATGGAGTGTATAGGAAATTTTCCGCTCTACACAGTGGCATATAAATTTTGTGGATCGCATGGTTGCAGAACCATTTTTCCTTCAAGAACATCGAAATTCGCGTATAATTAGCACATGTAAATGTTTACGGCATCATAACTTTCTTATATGATGCAAAAAAACTCCTTGAACATATAGAATGCTTAAGAAATTCTCCACTTTATACAGTAGTATAAAACTTTAATGGATTGCATGGTTCCACAAACATTTTCCGCCCAAAAACTCTAAAATTCGCGTATAATTGCCGTATGTATATTTTTTTGGAGCATCATAACTTTCTTATATGATGCAGAAAACTCTATGATCATATAAAATCTACAGTAAAATTTCCGCTCTATATAGTGATAAATAAATTTTGTAGGTCACATGGTTGCAGAAGCATTTTTCCTTCAAAAACTGCAAAGTGCACGTGTAATTACCACATGTACTTGAACGAAAAAAATGATGTTTATTATCTTATAATTCATGTAATTATTGAAACACGAACGAAAATAATACATTATTGGCTATTAATATATGTATAAAATAAATACATATTGGCTATTTTAATTTGGACAACTAATTAAGGACACTAAGTTTTTTTATAAATTAACAATTAATTAATTAACAACGTTTTAAATGTAAATTTTCATTTAAATCTAATATTTAGTAGGATAACCCCTTAATTTAAGAACGTTTTTGCACCTTCGAGGAAGACTAGCTACTAAAGGGTGACGTCGTTCGATTTTAATATTCTGCCATATTTTCTTTACATTTTTGAACAATTCATCAGCATTGTTGTTTATTTTCTTTTCCAGAGCCCTTTCACCATTTGCCCAGAGGTTTTCAATTGGGTTTAAGTCGGAACTCTGGGCAGGCCAATCCAAAACATTAACGTTTTCGGCAGAAAACCTTGCTTTAACGCTTCTAGCAGTATGCTTTGGATCGTTATCCTGCATAAAAATGAATGGGACAGGCATATATTCATCCGCAAATGACTTCATTGTATTCGCCATGATGTCTTGGTATAAATGTTGGTCCATTCGTTGAGTTATCCAACGAATAGGAAACCACGAAAATGCAGCCCAAACCATAATATTTCCTCCACCATGTTTTACGGTCTTTAAAGTATAGCGAGGGTCTAAATTTGATTCATCGCTCCATAACTTTTGGAGTAAGTTCAATAGATCTTTTAAGCCATCATATCTTCCAAGGTTCTCGTCCAACTCAATCAAAAATTGAAGCAATTTTCCTCAACCTCAAAATTTGAAAGAACTCCAGAAATTTCTTGGAATGAGCAATTTCTTTCACGGATTTGTTCCCAATTTTTCTGAAATTCTTGGATATATTCCTGTATATCGCGCATCCGAATCCTTCAGCCAACTTGACATTAACAACAGATGTCTCTAATACTGGTGCTACACAAATTACCACTTCTGTTTACCGTCCGCAAAGCAATAGATCGTTTTTAAAAGATCTGGGATGTTTTACTGCTGAGCTTGTGTTTGGACAACTTCTTCGTCTTCCAGGAGAATTCTTTCTTAAATCAAAATCTTTGGTCGACGCAGATCAACTTCTTATTAGGTTACATGAATCTTTTGCAAACTTGAGACCAACTCAGACTAACTTTCATTCAAAATTTTGGTCCATCAAATACTCCAATATAAATTTTAACATTTTTTTGTACAATTAATATAGAGGTACTAATAAATAAACTGTATAGTGGCCATATTGATAGTAAATTTTTGGCTCTATACAGTGGTATATAACTTTAATAGATTGTTAATACATTTTACCCAAAAAAATGCAAAATCCGCGTATAATTGCATACATGAAAATGTTTACAGCACCATAATTGCCATTAAAATTATTTACTTTAAAACTTAAGTGATATGACATCTAAACATACAATAAAAAAAACCAATAAGACCTTTCAACATATTTTTATTTAAACAGAGCCATTTTCCTACATTTTATCAGCCACACCATCTGTTTTCTTATATTATTTCACATATTATTACATACAAAAAATACATGTAGCCATTTAATAGATATACATCAGTTCACATATTTGAATTATTTAAAAAGACAGAAAAATAAATGTATAAATGAAATTAGCGAAATACAAAAGAAAATAAATTGAAAATATACAAATCCATCTAAAAAAAAGAACAAGCAACACTTTATCATGATTTGAAAACAAAATGTACATAAATACGATCGAAATATATAAATTATTATATTATTTTCGGGACGTAAAAAATATTTTACACCCCATTTAGCTATAATTATTTTTTTATTACATTGGTGACATAATTAGATAACTGATCGTTCAAAAACGATTTCTTCTTGATACACAAAATTACGTCTACAAGGAATCACAACCATAACGCTACAAGGTTACCCAAGCGATTTTTTTTTTAATATATTTTTTTTATATTAAGAGATACAAAAGTAAATTTGAGCAGAAATAAAAAGAATTAATTACAGATGGTACACCTGATGAAGCCACGTTGCAACCTGCTTAAAAACTATAAAAAATAAGTTTCCTTTCCTTGAAAGTCTTCATCGCATTTTCTGTTTATTCTAATTTTATTTTTTTTTTAATATACGGAGTAAATATAAACCTATCTTCATATTAATATATGTCTGAACACCTTATTTATTTATTTTTTAATAAAAAATATTTGAATGGAGAGTCTATGGATGATGATTACGAAAAAATAATCGGAAGTAAATCGATTATTAACTATCTTGGAATCCCCCTAAAATCTAGAACACTATTTTATGGAAAACTCAAGTTACATCATTTTTTTTATGATTTAATCAAATGTAGGCGATTTCGCTCTGTCTCAGTGTGCTTTTAAAATGGTCCCCCTTATTATTAAACTCCAAACTCTTTCGCATCATCTTCAGTTATATCCCCATACTGCCAAATATTTGCATGATTAGTTTTAGCCACTTCTTGGGCGGCCATATACTCCGATACCAATTTATGCAATCTCCTTTCCCGTCTTTTTTCAACCAACAACAAACCATCTGTAATCAAATTCTTTACGATATCTTCCTTATTTTCTTCGGTGAAAACGGTAGCAGCCGGTAACCCACCACTTGGGCGATATTCAACATTTAAAAACAATTTTCCCGCACTAAGATCTTCTTTTAAATATTTCAAGGCGATATCCGCAAACTCTGGATCTTTCGGTAACGCAACGCAAGCGAGACTGTACTCGTTTGCGAATGGTTTTTCATTCGCATAAGCGGCGGGTAAACTTGCCAAGCGGGTTGAATTCACAGTTTCTCGATTACCATAATCGATATAACGAATATGGACGGTTGTACCTTGAACTTTTTCCACTTTCGCTCGATACCATTCATCATCAACGGTGTATTTCGCAGCGCAAGTATCGCCGCGTTTTGGGTTGTAAGCTCCCGGTAAAGGTGGATTCGCTTGGAATTCTTGACGCATCTTTGCGACTAAAAGCTCAGCTTTTGATCCATTTTGATAATGTTGGGCGAAGAATGTTCCTTCGGGTGTTACTTCCGTTACTACAACTTCTTCGTAGTTTACACTCCTTTCAGGATTCTAATTAATAAAGAAAAATCAATTAAAATGATTTTGAGGAAACATTATTCTTATGAAAAATGTGAATAACTCAGTTTGCATTATCATAAGTTGATATGTATTAAGGTCTATCAATGTCTGTTAAGGCTATTTTTACTGTCAAAGCTTTTCAAGTCCAAGTTTTTTAGATTTCTAATTATTGCTACTTTAGTTCATTATTATTAAAAGAGTTATATAGAGGTTATATTTAGTAGTTTGTGTATTTGAGTATTGTTTGTTTAGTAAATTTGTTAATTCCGTATCATTAAATTGTGCGTTTTTTAAAGTTTGTGTGTCAGGGTACTGTGAATTTAGAGAATTTGTCCGCTACAATGTTTGATTCTCCTTTAACCCTTTGTGTCCCAAGACGTCAAACATTTTGAAATTTTGTAGCAGAATCAGACAGAATTAAAACGCTATCAAAATACACTCAGTACAGGCCTTCGGAATCAACTTTTAGTAAAATATGCAATCCCCCTATTTTCTAATGTAAGTGTCAAAAAAGATGCTAATTCAAAAATTCCTGGAAACCGTATTTATTGAAATTAAGGAATGAAACTTATTTCAAATTAAAGCTCAAAGCTTTCTCTTTAAAATGGTGTATAATAATCGTTGGGTTGAATTAGAAAAATATTGAGAAAAAAAGCATTGAGTTAAAACTAACATTTTCGTATAACCTAAAAGTGTCAAAAAAGATGCTAATTTAAAAATTCCTAGAAGCCGTTTTTATTGAAATTAAGGAATGAACCTTATTTCAAATTAAAGCTCAAAGCTTTCTCTTTAAAATGATGTATAATAATTGATGGGTTGGATTGGGAAAATATTAAGAAAAAAAATGTTGAAATAAAGCTTACATTTTCGTATAACCTAAAAATGTCAAAAAAGATGCTAATTTAAAAATTCCTGGAAGCTGTGTTTATTGAAATTAAGGAATGAAACTTATTTCAAATTAAAGCTCAAAGTTTTCTCTTTAAAATGATGTATAATAATCGTTGGGTTGGATTGGATAAATATTGAGAAAAAAAATGTTGAAACAAAACTTACATTTTCGTATAACCTAAAAGTGTCAAAAAAGATGCTAATTTAAAAATTTCTGGAAGCTGTGTTTATTGAAATTATGGAATGAAACTTATTTCAAATTAAAGCTCAAAGCTTTCTCTTTAAAATGATGTATAATAATTGATGGGTTGAATTGGGAAAATATTAAGAAAAAAAATGTTGAAATAAAACTTACATTGTCGTATAACCTAAAAGTATCAAAAAAGCTGCTAATTTAAAAATTCCTGGAAGCCGTATTTATTGAAATTAAGGAATGAGACTTATTCTAAATTAAAGCTCAAAGCTTTCTCTTTAAAATGATGTGTAATAATTGATGGGTTGGATTGGGAAAATATTAAGAAAAAAAATGTTGAAATAAAGCTTACATTTTCGTATAACCTAAAAATGTCAAAAAAGATGCTAATTTAAAAATTTCTGGAAGCTGTGTTTATTGAAATTATGGAATGAAACTTATTTCAAATTAACGCTCAAAGCTTTCTCTTTAAAATGATGTATAATAATTGATGGGTTGAATTGGGAAAATATTAAGAAAAAAAATGTTGAAATAAAACTTACATTGTCGTATAACCTAAAAGTATCAAAAAAGCTGCTAATTTAAAAATTCCTGGAAGCCGTATTTATTGAAATTAAGGAATGAGACTTATTCTAAATTAAAGCTCAAAGCTTTCTCTTTAAAATGATGTATAATAATTGATGGGTTGAATTGGGAATATATTAAGAAAAAAAATGTTGAAATAAAACTTACATTTTCGTATAACCTAAAAGTATCAAAAAAGCTGCTAATTTAAAAATTCCTGGAAGCCGTTTTTATTGGAATTAAGGAATGAACCTTATTTCAAATTAAAGCTCAAAGCTTTCTCTTTAAAATGATGTATAATAATTGTTGGGTTGGATTGGAAAAATATTGAGAAAACAAATGTTGAAATAAAACTTACATTTTCGTATAACCTAAAAATGTCAAAAAAGATGCTAATTTAAAAATTCCTGGAAGCCGTTTTTATTGGAATTAAGGAATGAACCTTATTTCAAATTAAAGCTCAAAGCTTTCTCTTTAAAATGATGTATAATAATTGATCGGTTGGATTGGAAAAATATTGAGAAAAAAAATGTTGAAATAAAACTTACATTTTCGTATAACCTAAAAATGTCAAAAAAGATGCTAATTTAAAAATTCCTGGAAGCTGAGTTTATTGAAATTAAGGAATGAACCTTATTTCATATTAAAGCTCAAAGCTTTCTCTTTAAAATGATGTATAATAATTGATGGGTTGAATTGGGAAAATATTAAGAAAAAAAATGTTGAAATAAAACTTACATTTTCGAATAACCTAAAAGTGTCAAAAAAGAAGCTAATTTAAAAATTCCTGGAAGCCGTATTTATTGAAATTAAGGAATGAGACTTATTCTAAATTAAAGTTCAAAGCTTTCTCTTTAAAATGATGTATAATAATTGTTGGGTTGGATTGGGAAAATATTGAGAAAAAAAATGTTGAGATAAAACTTACATTTTCGAATAACCTAAAAATGTCAGAAAAGATGCTAATTTAAAAATTCCTGGAAGCCGTATTTATTGAAATTAAGGAATGAGACTTATTCTAAATTAAAGTTCAAAGCTTTCTCTTTAAAATGATGTATAATAATTGTTGGGTTGGATTGGGAAAATATTGAGAAAAAAAATGTTGAGATAAAACTTACATTTTCGAATAACCTAAAAATGTCAGAAAAGATGCTAATTTAAAAATTCCTGGAAGCCGTGTTTATTGAAATTAAGGAATGAACCTTATTTCAAATTAAAGCTCAAAGCTTTCTCTTTAAAATGATGTATAATAATTGATGGGTTTGATTGGGAAAATATTGAGAAAAAAAATGTTGAAATAAAACTTACATTTTCGTATAACCTAAAAATGTCAAAAGAGATGCTAATTTAAAAATTTCTGGAAGCCGTATTTATTGAAACTAAGGAATGAGACTTATTCTAAATTAAAGCTCAAAGCTTTCTCTTTAAAATTATGTATAATAATTGTTGGGTTGGATTGGAAAAATATTGAGAAAAAAAATGTTGAGATAAAACTTACATTTTCGAATAACCTAAAAGTGTCAAAAAAGAAGCTAATTTAAAAATTTCTAGAAGCCGTGTTTATTGAAATTAAGGAATGAACCTTATTTCAAATTAAAGCTCAAAGCTTTCTCTTTAAAATGATGTATAATAATTGATGGGTTGGATTGTGAAAATATTAAGAACAAAAAATGTTGAAATAAAACTTACATTTTCGTATAACCTAAAAGTGTCAAAAAAGATGCTAATTTAAAAATTCCTGGAAGCCGTATTTATTGAAACTAAGGAATGCGAGTTATTCTAAATTAAAGCTCAAAGCTTTCTCTTTAAAATGATCTGTAATAATCACACCTAATAACCATTTATATTATATCTGATGTGTATTGTGTTATGTAATTAAGATATCGTGTTTGACGTGGAGTTTTTTCTATGGTAGAAAAATTGTGTTGATTAGTGGTTTGTGGTCAGTGTAACTAAACCACAAATTGATGTCCATGCAAAAAATGTTTAAAGAATTTGATAGTGTAAATAGCTAAGAATTCTCTATTAAAAATTGAATAATTTGTTTGATTTGAAGATAATTTTTGAGAAAAAAATGCTAAAAGTTGTGTTTTATTGTCTACAGTCTGTGATAAAACTGCTCCCATGCTTTTACTTAAGGTGTCTGTCGTTAGTGAAAGAGTAGCTAAACTGAGTAGTAAAGAGTAGTAAACTGTAGCGAAAGAAATGTGATGATGTGTCCAGGAAGTTTTTGTGAATAAAGTGTTTTTAATGTAAAGAAGCTAAAATGTTCGAGATGGTTGGAAAAATCTGTGATAAAAATTTATCATTCCTAAGAATCGCTGTAATTATTTAGGTGTGGTTGGTTTTGGAAATCCAGTTATGGCATTAATCTTAGATTGCGAATGCCTTCTGTAGAAATATGATGTCTTAGCAAATTTAAAGTTCTAACTCTAAAAACAAATTTTTTTGGTTGAATATTGATATTGCAAGAGCTTAACCTCTCAAACAATTGTTGTAAATGAAGATAATGTTCTTCTTCATTGTGACTGGCTACTAAAATATCAACTAGATAAACAAAAAGGAAATCTAAGCCAGAAAGAACTTCGTTTATAAACCTTTAAAAGATTTGTGCACCATTAGTTAAACCGAAAGGCATTCGCATGAATTCGAACAGACCAAACGGTGTAGTGATAGCCATTTTAGGAATATCGTCTTCTTCTACAGGAATTTGGTCTAAATTAGATCTAATTTTGAAAAATTTTTGCAGTTATCTAAATGCAAATTAGCCGTCTTGAGAGACGGCCAATAAATTCCCGACAGCAATTAGTAGCCGCAGTTGTGAACGCTTCTGCAACACTTAGGCCCATTGAGCTTATCAACTCGGCAAAAAGGGCTAAAAAAAGATGTCGACTGTGTATAACACAAACCATTTTGGGGACATTTTGAACATTTTCTATACAACAGGGGTTTACTTTTGTTGTTATTTGTTGACATATATTTATTCTTGTTTTATAATAAGATAAGTTTTATTAATTTAATCGGCTTTTTGTTTATGGGTTGTATCTCTGAAACCGTAAGAGATGATATCGATATGCGGTTTTCGCCATTAAGTTTCTTATAAAAATCGAGCCTCAGACACTGATGTCATTTTTCCTGTATCTCTTATAGAAATAGGAGTTTTCCTTTAAAAGTGTCCCATTTGACCCACCTGTACAGCGATTTGCGTATTGCAATATCAATACTGCCATATTGGTTGCATACTTGCAATGACGACGTTAGCTACGATAATTAATTAACACACTGTACTAATTGTAGTACCATTAGTGGTGGAAAGGTTTGGGTTGGATCTTGGTTCCGTTTCGGATATAATTAGTGAGGTAGAACCGAAATATCAGCTCCAGTCTCAATTAAAAAATTTAGGTTATTTAGATTGTCAAAAATGAAAAGTCGCGAACTGACAGAATGTATCGTAAATTGAGGTTGCCGCCTTTTAGGGCCGGTTTATCAATATCTATAGTTGATTTTTTTTCTATAATACCTGTCAAATTTTTGTAAAGTTAGCAAAATTAACAGGGAGTTTTGTTATATGATGTTTTGAAATAAATATGTCACACTGACGTTTGAGCTTTCGTTATTCAAAAAGGTGCATAAAAAATGTTGTGGGGTGTTTGCCATTTATTTACCTACAAAAGGTGTTTTGTTCTATTTAATTATTATGTAGCACGTTTTTACAATAAATGTATACTAGGTTAAAATCGTATTTATCTACATAACATTTATTAGTATTTTAACCTCAACTATTTAGTTACTGAAAATGTTACTAAAAATCAGGAAAATAACATAAATTTTATAGGGTCCTAGATAATACCAACAGAAACCCTAAAAAATTTACATTGACAAGTATTATAGAAAAAAAACGAACTATAGTTAAGACGATTTATTTGTCAATTAAAATTGTAGCTGATAGATAACGTCGACGAATCGTTTATCCACCCGTAGTTTAGGGTAATCTTATAGATAAATATGACATTTGGATACCCACCAGACTGAAGTACTGGTTAAGGGTTTACCTATTAGAAATTGTCAAAAAAATGTGAGCACAGGTTTGGTTGCTTGGTGAAAGGAAATGACAATAAAGTCAAAATATAACGTCAAAAATAAATTAAGCTTATAATTGTGGTGATGGATAAGCAAGAGAAAGAAAAGATCATCAAATTTTAGTACAGCAGAAAAGAACTTGCTGATGGATTTGGCAAACGAATCCAAAAATGTTATAGAAAAATAATAATCTAGTAATTAAAAAAAAAATAATAATATAATCTATAATCTCGTCTCAATTTTAACCAAGAATGACAAAACTGTGTCCTTTTTTAACCGAAATCTAACAAAAAAACGTGGTCGTCCAACTCCTCAAACTGGTTTTGACTTTTGTCTTTCTTTTATAATATATGGTCGTCGTTTATAATTTAAGAGTAGGACAATATCCTCATCTTTATCGCTGTCTAATAAATATTCATGTACGAATTCCATTATAAAAGAGGTTTTCGAAAACAAAGCACAATACCGAAAGCACACGGGAATGATAACCCGCAATATTAACTTCACAAATTAAAATCAATTATTCAAATTTCACCAAGTCCGTTTCATTTCAGTTTCTAATGTTAACAGTCAGGGGTACCATTTATGTTGTATCTTGTAGGTTGCTGCCTGTCGGGTAGAAAGTTGCTGGATAAACGGTTCATTGAGGTTAGTTATCTGTTAGGCAAGTTTATCCATGAGTTGCGTATCTAACAGATTCGACATTGATAAAACGGCCCTTAATCAAAATTTTGAATTTGGAAAAGTTTTGTTTTTCTTTTGAAACCTTTATTAGTTTTTTTGATGATGAAGTAAAATTTTTGTTTTTGTTGGTGAAGGATTTATAAAATTTGCAAAATATTTGCGGCGATACAACTTTTCGACGTATTTGTTGGTATAAAGTTTTTAAATTGAGTAGTTAAATTATTTATAATTTATTAGGTTTTCTAAATTATTTGTCAGTCAAAAGTGTTTGACACGTTAACGTCAGATTTTAAATTGTGGTTAGTTGGTCATGTTGTGTAGTTTCTGTGGCACTCCTCGAAATCTTATTTTGTACAGTTTGAAACGATGAGCCATTCATATTTCTCATATTAAAAACTATATAAAAATAATAAAATTAAATTTAATTTAACTCACCGCATTATCTTCTTCAATTTTTTGTTGTTCGTCCTCTTTTTCCTCAACATAATCCTTCCATCTCTTCAATTTCCTTTGTTTAGCACTATCCTCGGCTCGTTTTAATTGTTTAAAATACTCCGACCTATCGGCTGTTGGGTGAACCGTAGCGAAACCTTCCTCAACCAAAGCGACCGATAAGTTATTATTATCAACCCATAACCAACCGATAAAATTCCCAGCTTTATCGGTGGATTCGATTTGGATTTGCACCTCACGTTGCATACAACGATCTTTTGTAAAAGCCAAAGCTTCATCACCGAACGGTTCGGAAGCGCTTGCGGGGATTCCCCCAACGGCGGGGCGAGCACCACGCGGACAACTAATCCCACCCAAAAGGAACGTACAAAGGCAAGTTTCTTTCGGGATGTAAAGTCTCAAACGTGACCCGCTTGCGACAAATTCAACGATGGCGTCAATACGATTTTGGCGTTTAAACGAGGAAAGGTATTGCTTTGATTTTGCGGCGTCGATTTCAATAACTCGGTGAACGGGGACGTTCTTTTTGTCATGAATCCCTTTTTGGGATTTGTTCGCTTTAGTTTCGGCGGCCATCAAATCGTCGTAATGGGAACTACGTTGATCATCATCTTGTCGATATTTAACCACGGTTGCCAATCCTTTAGAAACTAACGCTTCGGCTACGTTAGATCCACCAATCGTGACGGTAGCACACACTTTTTCGGGGAAATTATCTTTAGCTTCTTGAATGTAATCAACGACAACTTGAACTTTTTTGTCAACCAATTTTTTTCGGAGGAATTCCCTCGCTTCAAACATCCACGGGATATCATATAACGGACGGAAACCTTTTGGTCTAGCTACAGGTTTTCCATCTTCATCGTTAGCACGCGCCGCTTCTTTCGGGGGTCTTATACTGGATAAGAAAATTTTTTTAACTTGTCCATTAGCTAATTTAACCAATAAAGCATCTCCGTTTATAACCTCAACTACCGTTCCAGAAAATTCTTTTTCTTTTCCGGTAACTTGGGGCGCATTCGGTTGCCAATCTTTCCATAATCTCAATCTTGATTCTTTAGCTCTACGCTCGGCTGAACGTAATTTATCAGCTCCAGATTTCATAAAAGCAATTGACCAATCAACGCAACGAGCGAGTCCCTCTTTTAATAAAGCCTCGGCGATATTTCCTTTTGGGTGTACAATCGTTCCAACAAAATTGTTATTGTTAACCGATTCTAGAATAATCTCGACATCGCGTTGTAAAAGACGAATTTCGACGAAGTATCGAGCTTCGTCGGCGAATGGGAGTTTTTCGTTTGGATCTGGTTTTCCGTTCGCGTCTAATTTGAAACCGTTGCAACGAATTCCCGATATCATCAGCGTAATGTGGTAGAAATCGGGTAAAAGGAAAGCTCGCACAGTTGAACCATCTCGGACGTGTTCGATAACGGCTTTTATTGGTTTTCCAGCTTGCTTATCGACGAAAGTTCTCATATTTTCAAGCGACCATTTTATATCTCTCACATGTTCCTTTAAAAATTATCGTTTAATATTAAAATTGGTTCGATAATAAAACAAGATAAATTTGTTGTAAATATAAACGATAAATAAGTAAGTCCGAAAGTCGGAAACTATAAGAGTTAGAAAAAAAGTAGCTTACATGTCATGATCTCGTTTTTCAAGAAACTGTTAATGCCGAAAACCTCAAAGCGCTATCGTCTTTGGTTTTTCCCCTAGAGGCCATAATTGAAAATATCGTAAAACCAATAAGTGTAATTATCTTGGTTATTATTATAGGTGGAGTATTATAACTAAGACATTATATGGACACTTCTTTACAGAGAATTTCATAAAATAGTCAAAAAAAAATTTTCTGTTTTAGATTTTGAGATATTATGACAATTTTCGTTTTTTTAAATGGAAACAACCACTGAATATTCGCTTATTAAATTCGTTATTTATTTCTGATTACAAAAATATGGGGTTATATATATATATATATATATAGGTCTATTTCTTATTGTTTTAGAATAAAGCTAAAAATAAACTTTTTTTTTAGTGTAATCAAAGAAATTAAATTTACAGTTTCCTGTAAATTATGGTACTATAACTAATAATTATTCTACCAAAAATATATATAAAATTTACTTTATTTTCTAATATGTAACATGTTAAACTTTTCGTAATCCATCTTAAAAAATAGGATTTTTAATTTGACACTTTAGAAAATTTTTGAATACAAACAAACGTTACTAGGTTTATTTGAATTAAAAAATATATATATATGAACGCCATCTATCAATAATTTATTAAGTCATTTAATAATAATATTAAATATTAATAAAAAATGTGAAATAATGCAATCTATTTCAACTTTTGTGTAAAACAACTATAAATTAAATAGTTTAACAAATGTTTAACAAATGTTCTAGTTTTAGTTCTAATTTTAGTTTAATTCACACCGGCCGTGAAAGCCTTCGTACTTATATTATTAACCTTTATGGGGAGGATATCAACAAACAAATCAAGGATTTGGATAACTCACGAATTAGACAACGCAAGCTGTTGAGCAGTTTAGACTTTCTACGAAGATACAGAGAGAAGAAAGTAACGCCAACCCTCTTGAAGGTGAAGAACCACATCAACTCCGCTGCAGCACGTAGAATTTTGATTAGGACAGAACAAGCACTGCTACGAGAAAGAATCCACAAGACCTTCAATGATCTACAAAAAATAAGTGAGAAGTTACTACGACTCCACCTCTCACTTTCCAATTGTATATCCGGAGAAGACTGGGACTAACAATGGAGAAGGCTAATCGCGAATTTCAGAAGACCCGTGACACACACATCAAGAAGTTTGAATCTCTGGAACGCCGGTCGCAAAAGAAGAAAAGTAATAGTTTACCAGTAGAAACAATCGTCATTAACAGATCGAATGTCCCACTAACGAAAGACGAAACCTCTGTGCTCGCCAAAGGATTGAACTACGCAATCGCCCCGAAGAAGGTCCCAAAGGAGGAAATCATCTGCGAAGTGGAAGCAGCTGTTCGAGGGATGCCTGCACTGAAAACCGAAGAGATCCGACAAGAAGTTGCGAGAGTATTGAAGTCAGCAAAACCACCAAAATCCAACTTGACGGTTGGTGAAAAGAAGGCACTCCGATCTATAAAAGAAAAGTCAGAAATCGTCGTGTTACCAGCAGACAAGGGGAATGCCACCGTTGTTATGCACAGGAAAGAATACGACGACAAAATGATGAACCTACTGGACTCAGCCACCTACAGGAAGATCAAGAAGGACCCCACAGACAAAATCGTAAGAAAAATGAAGGAACTGATAAAAACCACAGGAATTCCAGCAGAACAGCAAAAAGGTTTGTTTGTGCAGGCGCCGGTACCACCAAGAATCTACGGACTACCGAAGATTCACAAACCAGACGTCCCCCTCCGCCCTATCGTCAGCGCCATCAACTCCCCAACATACCAGCTGGCCAAACATCTTGCAAAGATTCTGTCTCCCTTTACTACCTGTAAAGGGAGTCGTACACGGAATCGTATGTCAGGGACTCTACACATTTTGTGGAATCGGTAAAAGGTGCAAAGCTGGAGGCTGGGGATATGTTGGTAAGTTTCGATGTGGAATCCCTTTTTACTAGGGTACCAGTTAAGGATGCTGTAGAGGGTCTTCGCCGAAAACTCATTCCGGAGGGTTTACCAGAATACGTGCCAGATCTGGTGGAGTATTGCTTATTGTCGACGTATTTCAGCTGGAAAGGAGAATTTTACGAGCAGTTCGAAGGGGCAGCCATGGGATCTCCACTATCGCCAGTTATAGCTAATTTCTACATGGAATTATTCGAAGAGAACGCTTTGAAGAAGAGCCGGTGGAAACCAAAACTATGGCTACGATATGTGGATGACACGTTTGTGATATGGCAACATGGTCAAAAACGACTCCAAGAGTTCTTGGATCACTTGAACTCTCAACATCCTATGATTAAGTTCACCATGGAAACAGAAACTGCCAAAAAACTACCTTTCCTAGATGTGTTGGTCACCAGGACGACAAATGGAGATATAGAACTTGGTGTATACCGAAAGAAGACCCATACCAACAGGTATTTACAGGCATGTTCACATCATCATCCCCAACAGAAGAGGTCCGTGATCCGTACATTATTTCAGCGAGCAGCGAGACTATGTGAAGGAGAGAACTTGAAGAAGGAGCAACACTTTCTACGAGGCGTGCTGCAGAAGAATGGATACACTTCGAGGGACATCAACCAGGCCATCAAGCAGCGAAAGCAGAAAGAGGACACGGTAAGTACAAAACCACTTGGATTTATATGTCTTCCCTATGTTTCAGGTGTAACGGAACGAATTGGTAGGCACCTCAAGAAGAACGACATCGTAGTGCGGTACGGCACAGTCAGCAAAATTCGAAACACACTCCCGATAGCCAAGGACAAACTAACTCCATTAAAAGGAGCGGGAGTCTATCGACTATCGTGTAGTTGTCGGAAGGTTTATGTTGGCCAAACTGGACGCATCGAGTGCCGCATCAAGGAGCATGAGAGGGATGTAAGGCTGAAGAAGATCCAGCAGTCGGCGGTTGCGGAACATTGCCATGCAGAGGGGCACCGAATAGACTTCGAACAAACAAAGGTGCTGGCTAGGGACAACAGATACTACCAAAGACTGACAAGAGAAGCCATAGAGATCCACCGACATAAAAATAACGTCAACAGAGAGGATGGCTGGGAGCTTAGCAGAACATGGAAGATGGTGGTGAACACGAAGACCTCTTCCCGCCTCACACCGGACGCGACGCAATTAGTTATTAATTAGCTTGTAATTAGCGTTAACTGATTATTAATTAGTTTTTCCGACTTATATATAGTTACCGATTTTTGATCTCGTCACTTCGAACCAGTTTCTGAAGAAGGCTGCAACATGGCATCCGAAACGTCAAACCTTTTATTAAAAGACGCACGGCAAAACCCGAAAGTTTCTAGTTTTAGTTTAAATGTTATTTGTTTCAAATATCAGAAATATGCTTTTTAATTTTTAGTTATAATTTACAGGAAACTGTAAATTTAATTTCTTTGATTACACTAAAAAAAAAGTTTATTTTTAGCTTTATTCTAAAACAATAAGAAATAGACCTATATAACCCCATATTTTTGTAATCAGAAATAAATAACGAATTTAATAAGCGAATATTCAGTGGTTGTTTCCATTTAAAAAAACGAAAATTGACATATCTCAAAATCTAAAACCGAAAATTTTTTTTTGACTACGTCATCAAATTCTCTGTAAAAAAATGTCCATATAATGTCTTAATTATAATACTCCACCTATAATAATAACCAAGATAATTGCACTTGTTTGTTTTACGATATTTTCAATTTTGGCCTCTAGGGGAAAAACAAAAGACGATAACGCTTTGAGGTTTTCGGCATTAGCAGTTTCTCGAAAAACAAGATCATGACAAGTAAGCTACTTTTTTTTCTAACTCTTATAGTTTCCAAGATAGCCTATTTGGACATCGAATTTGAACCATAATTACACACATAATTAAAAAATATCAAATCTTACCATCAATTAAAATAAAACAGAAGCATTATTTCTAATTACAACCCTATCCACTTAAATTAAATTACAACAGGTTATGGGGCCAGGTATAAGTTAGAAATTTAAAAACAAGACTTGCGTCAAAGTCAAAATTTAAATAAAGTGAAGAAAAAAACAGCATAAAACTTTAAAATAAAATAAATAGTCTTCACATCAAAATGGTAAGATTATATGGTATATATTATAGGGTTTCAAATGACTGAAACAATTAAGAAAAAAGAAAGTGTTTTAGTTGAATAAAAAAGGATTTGATAATCGAGACGGTAAAAGGAGCTGAAAATTTTGATTTATGGAATTTTCAAATAAAAATTTTCTTGAATTCAAAAAAACTTTTATAAAATAGTAGATGGCACATATCCATGCCCAAATGAAGAAAAAAAGAGATCAGAATGGGAACAAAAGGATGCAATTGCGCAAAAAACTTAATAAATTGCGAAAAAGCAAAAGAAATGTTTAAAAAATTAGCGATAAGAAACAGATGAACTGAAATATAAGTTAGTACAAGAATTTTATCAATATACATATCGAAAAGAAGCGAACATGACAACTAACATTGCGGAATTGAAACTTTAACGTAACTTTGTTTTGATTAACAATTTTCTTAATGTAATGGTATCTCACATCAATGTGTTTACTACACTTAGTTATTATTATACAACATTTTTTGTTGTCCATAAATAATGTGGCTTCTACTTCCGTTCCGATAATTTCTTCTATTAATCCTTTTAATTACATGATTTCTTTACAACATTCAACTGCTGCGATGTACTCTGCTTCGGTTTTAGATAGCGCAACGATCGACTGCTTCTGAGCACTCCAACTTATAGGTTCATCATTATCTTTAAACATACATTGTTTAGATTTGAACTGTTGTAAACCTATTTCTAGTAAAGGCTTTTTAAACCTTAATTTATAAGGTTTTTTTTAATTTACATACTTTTTCTTCTTTATTGTCGCCATATCCTTGTGGTATTTGCATATACAAGGTGTGTCAAATATAGCAAATAACTTCGCCATTTGTGTTTTAAAGAAAAATTTTTCAAATAAATTCTTTATTAGTTATGGCGCACTTTTTTGTGGCGCGATATTTGCTTGTTTACATTGTTTTTTGTTTCGTTGCTATGGCAACCAACATTGTTATTTTAAATGGGATACATAATATATTTTTTTTGCATATTTTGATAGAGGATAAATCTCTTTACGCGATGAACATATCAAATCATATGGTTGTATAAGAAAATAGTAGATTATTATATGAGCATATATAGTGGCATAATTAACCTGAGTGAATAATAGCTCATTATATGTGAGTAGAATACTATGACTATTGAAATTGATTCCATTTTTTAAATAAATTTTGGAATAAAGTTTAAACGTCAAATGTGACAAATTCAATGTTACTAACTGTAACCAACTTCACAACTATTTGTCAAATTAAATGTCAATTTTATAAAACGTCGTTTTTTTTACGAAAATTAATTAATTTATGCTTAAATCATACGAAAAAAGGAATTTGTTTGGGTTTTTTTAATGTCAAACCTTTAGAAACCCATAAAAAATAAAAATTTCAAATTTTTATTGTCAAGTGTTACGGTGTTACCAACTGTTGCATACCGATTTCCCTACATTGTCACAATTTATTTTATTTTTGTTAAAAAAAAAGGATAAAAATGCGAATTACAAAAAAAAGCATAAAAAACACGTTTCGTAAGACTTAAAGCACCGATTCATTAAAAATTCGTGGCTTCGCCATTCATTTTTCAACTTGAATATACTATTTTAATATACTTTATAATTAATATACTTTTAATATACTATTTTTTAACACCGAAAATGTTAAAAACCTACCAAAAAGCGGACGGCTGAAGACAGCTACCAATGACAAAACTAGATAAAATGTGCTTTTGGCGGTTTCAAGAACAATCTGGGGTTTATTCTTTAAAAAATATAAGCCGATCTACGAAAATTAGTCAAGTCTGTTGGTCGAATTTTAAAACTAGAAAAGTTTCACCCATATTTAAACATATTTTGACATTTAAAGCCGTCAATGACGTCATTTCAATACCTACTTTGATTATAATTTGTTGTCTTAATATTTTCAGAAAACGCATTTTTTATACAACCATATGATTTGATATGTTCATCGCGTAGAGGAATTTATCCTACATCAAAATATGCAAAAAAAAAAAGAACAGATGCATCCCATTTAAAATAACAATTTTGGTTGCCATAGCAACGAAACAAAAAACAATGAAAACAAGCAAATATCGCCAAACAACGCGCCACAATTAATAAAGCAACTTTTATTTGAAACATTTTTCTTTTAAACCACAAATGGCGGAGTTATTGGCTATATTCCAGACATTTGACACATCCTGTGTATCTTCATCAAGGGTTAAGGGCACCTCAGAGGTAAAGTGGGTTAAATCACATTTTTTGCGAAATGAATTATCTCCACCATATGTATTTGTTTAAACATTAAGTCCACTCTCAAATCTGTCTCCTTAACAATTTCGAGTTTGTGACTTAACATATCTTACCTCTGAGGAGCTGATATAAAAATGCTGTTTTATGTCGAATTTAACTATATAACTTATTACCAGATTAAAAGTTTCATCTGTTAGATTACTGAAGTCTTGTTCAAATCCTCTAACAACTAGTATTGCCTTAAATGTTCCATCTTCCTTTACTCTAAAAACCCATTTCATAGGTTTCATACCCAAACAAAATCTTTGAATTTTTCTGGTATTACTTTTTTTTTCTTCGCCTTTTTTCTGTTCATTCACTTCTTTTCCTTTTTCCTCTTTCTCTTCCTGTTTTTTCCTTCTTTCTCTTCAATTTTCTTACAGTTTCTTTCCTCTACCTCTTTGCTTATAAGTTCTTCATCCAATATTTCGTCTTTTATGTTCTTTTTCCATTTCTCTTTGTCTTTATCTGTTAGTTCTTTTTCCTAATTTAAATATAGGTAATATTTAAATCTTACAGGTGTCTTTTTTGTTCTGTGATTTTTCATCAATTTTGGTTGTCTTTCTTTTGCACTCTTTGCTAAGTTTTTTATTCTCTACTACTTCCTTGGGTTCTATCATCTTTTCATTGTCATCATTTTCCTCAGTTTTTTCTTTTGATGTTATCATTGCAAGTTTTATTTCACTTTTTTTTAAGATCTATTACATAGAGTCCATTTTTATTTTTGTTTCCACTCATTATTATTTCACCATTCTTGTAAATATTTACACCTTTATATTCAAATACAACTTTTCCACTATTTTTAGCAATTTTAGCTACAGACAATAGATCTTTTTCTAATTCTGGTACTTTCTATTTCTATTTCACCTATTGCTTCTGCTTTAAGAACTTGATCCTGTTTTGCCATTTGATTGTTTTCATTTATAATTACCTTTTTCTTTAACAATCTTTTAGTAATAATCTTGTAATAATCTTTTAGTGTTTGTCATATGTGCTAAAGCACCTGAATCTATGATCTATTCATTCCATCCAACTTTTCCATTTTTTTCTCATTTTTGTATCTAAAGAAACATTGATTCTCCTGGTGGTTAATCTATTTACATATTCTACATTGAGTTTTATTTCTACAATACCTTGCAATGTGCCCTTCTTCTCCACATTTAAAACAAGTTTTCAAAACAATTTTTATTTGAAAATTCCATAAATCAAATTTTCATCTCCTTGTAATGTCTCAATTAACAAAACCTTTTTTTTTTAATTTTTTATTCGACACAAACACTTTCTTTTCTCTTAATTGTTTCAAATGACTTACAATATACCATAATATAGTCTTACCTTTTTGATGTAAAGACTATATAATTAAAAATTATTAGACCTTACCATCAATACATATGTATATATTAAAAGTGTTGTAATTCAAATTAAAATAAAACAAGCATTATTTCTAACAACAGCCTATCCATTTAAATTAAATTACAACAAAATTAAAAGATTAATACCTGCAAATTTCCTCCCCATTTTCCTTTCCCGGCTGATTTTGCAGCATTTTCCAATTCTGATAATTCCTCAATTTCCGGTGTTATCCTAACCCCTTCTCTTCTCACACTGACAAGGCCTTCAGAAACAAGACTCTTTGTGATATTCTCTGCGGTGTTGAAATCTAATAAAAAAAAAATAATTTAGTTTTAAGATTCATTAAAATGAAAGTTTTTTAAAACCTTTTCCAAGATAAACAATTCCATATTCCCTCGTTGCATTTGGTGGTTTCTCAGAAGTGAACCAAATCTCCTCACCAACGAGTTTTTTTCGAAGGAATTCCCTAGCTTCCCAAGCAAAAGGTTCATCTTTAGTGACTTCATTACTAAAAATCAAACAAATTAATCAAATATTTAAGATTCAAATTTAACTTACTTTTCCGTGGCACGTCTGGCAAGTTTCGGAGCGATAATACTAGAAAAATTAAGTTGTTTTTCCGGTGGTGGAGCCCCTTGGGTACCTCGAATAATAACCGAGTCCCCAGAAAGGATCTATTAAAAAAATCAAACAAAATCCATTAATGACAATTGTGCCAACTCATACTTATAGGTTATGTTGTGTCAAAAACGTGATGAAATTTCGTCTTTCACCGCGATCGTTTACACGCGAGCAACCAAAATAGAATTCGAAACGAAACGATAAAAATCCGTTTTCGTATTCGTACTTTTCATTAATCATTTTAAAAATAACGTCCCATATGTGGCCGAACACATGCCAACCAAGCAAAAAAAGCAACGTGCGAGCACGCTTTTAAATCGCCGCACATCCCAAATCGTTCGAAAATGATTTCCTCTCGTTTGCGGAAACGCACAATAACCGTTTGGAAACGTCGAAAACACTTACTTGTTTCACAATTCCGCGTTTTGGCTGTATTTGTGGGGTCGTCATCGTGAATGGGCCATACGCTGTGGGCGAAAGACCGATCGTCAACTCAGTGGTGTCGTGGTCACGTGACCCCACTCGGTGGTGAAAGCGTTACACTTTCGGATTTTTCCACAGACGGATTTAACCGAAAGACCGTACCAATCGACGTTTGCTTATAATTTTTAAGCAAAAACCAACCATCGAATGCAATTGGAATTTTATTTCACTCAAATTAGAAATTGTGATGTGGCGTAAATTGTTATTTACTAACGCCATCTAACGGACATTTTTCGTATTCAATTTGTGTTCGCGTGTTCAAAGCACACTTGCACGTGTCAGTTTTATTATTTATTACTTCTAATAAAACTTTAATTTATTGATTTCATGCATTGAAATTATTTTATATTGTTTAAATTATATTACTTTATTAATTAAATTAGTAGAAAATAGGTTTTAAATTTAGGTTGAGTTTTATTATGTCAAAATTTAGAAACGTCAAATTTGACAAATAATTTTTTTGATATCAAATTTCAAGAATCTATTCGAATGAAAACATAGCTTTTACGTTTGTTTTATTAATATAAAATTTATTTATTTTTATAATTTAATCATTTTTATCTTCAGCCATCATTTGCGCAATTAATTTTTTTCGTTCTTCGGCTTGTCTCAATTTCATTAAAACGATACTTTCAAAATCGGAGTCTTTAATGGTAGTTCCTTTTGATGTACTTGAAATGGGCGGATTCACCCATTCTAAATTTAAAGGATTCTCAATTAAACCTTTTTCTAAATCAATAGCCATTTCGGCAGCTCGTTTAGTTTTATATTCGATTAAAGCACTCCCTTTCTTTTTAGAAGACATCACCAAAACGTTTATATCACCATATTTTAATAAAATTTTTCTTAAAATTTCCTCGTTATACCCCCCATTTTTATCATCATTTTTATTAGCTTTCCATTTAATTTTTATTCGAAATTTGTCACTTTCTTCTCTTTCAATATCTGTATTTTGGTTGTTTCTTTCATTGAATATTTGTTGTGTAACGAGGGCTATTTCTTCTTCCACTTGTTTTGATCCTTCTTTTCGTAATCTTTCAATTTCTTCTTTTAATAATTGTTCAGCAGATTTTTGTTTTTGTTGGTTACTTTTGAATTGTTCTCGTGCATCTAAATCTTCTTTTAATTTCTTTCTTTTGCTATCTAAAGCTTGATGTCTTATTTGGGCTTCTTGTCGTGCTTTTAACACACGATCATAAGCCTTTCTTGCTGATTCATCTGTTAGGATTTCTAAGATTTTTGAGAGCTTGTGAAATTCTTTTGCTGCATCTGGGTTATCAGGGTTTTTATCAGGATGGAGTTTTAATGCCTTTTTCCTATAGGCTTTTTTAATCTAGTTAAATAAATAAAAAATTGCGCTGAAGAACAAATTAAAAACAAATCTTTTTAATACTTACATCAGATGTTGAACTATCAATAGAAATTTGTAGGATTTTGTAAAGATTTTCGTTTTCTATCGATTCCATGATTAAAAAAACTTTTAACGATTACTTTTAAGGTTATGTATTGAGGTTATGTTTAGTTTGGTTATAAAAAAATTACATAGATGGAGCTCATTTAAAACTTTTAATTACTACTTTATTATTTATAAATATTTTATTTAAAGTATGACTTCAAAAGATCTTCTACTAAGTGCAAATTTCCTAAATTATTAACTTTTCCTTGATATTTGTTTCCTTTCCCGGCGCCTTTTCCATTTAAAATTTGACAGATCCTACAAAACGCGATTAATTTTAGGTTATCACTAATAAATCAACGTACTTAGGCCCCAAATCAGCAATAACATCTTCTTTTCCATACAAAACGATGTTACCACTTCCTTTTTCCTCCCCAATCGATAAAACCAAAAAAATATCGGTGGAATTAATCAGTTTAATGAATTGGTTCATAAAATCAAAATCGCCTTCTTTACGATGAACCATAAAATATTTGGGTAATTGATCCAATCCTTTCAATTTCTCTACTTCATAAACAGCTATATCTTTAAGTAATGATTGCTGATTTTTACTTAATATTTTGGTAGTTTTCACCAATTTCTCAACAAGATCAAAATGCTGACTAGGCGCGTTACTATAAAAATTAAATAACTAATTTTGTAATAACATAAAAAAGATGTTTACACACTTTAAAATCGTTATCAATTTTTGTTCTCGTTCCAAACAAGAACCTAACTTTTCAAGGACGCGATTTCCAACCAAAAAGTTTAACAAAACGTTATTTTTCCTCGAACTTTTTTCAACATTCAATAATTTAATAACCTGTAATTGCGCTAAATTCGAAACATGAGTCCCACAGCACATATTACTTTCAACATTCTCGATTGTAATTATGCGAACATCTCCGACGTGATCTTTTGGTAACCCCCTTGCTCTAATTTGATTTACGTCGGTGTTTTCGTTAAGTTTAAGCAATTCTACATTAACCGGTTTAGCATCTCTTATTAATTCATTACATAAGTATTCTGCTTTTTCAATTTGTTCTTTTGAAATCGACGAGGTATCTAAAAATAATTGTGTTAGAAAAACAATCTTGTTTCTAGTGTTTAAGACGTAATTTGACACTTGTAGACATGTTAATATCAAGAAATCGTTTCTATACAAGAAATCTTTTATTCCTAGCATTTTTGACATTTAAACTGTCAAATTTGACATTTTAATATCAAAAAATTTATTATTTCCAGAACTTTTGTGTTTTAAACTGTCAAGTGTGACATATTTTCAAATTTTAAAATCATAAAATCTTTTATTTCAAGCATTTTTGACATTTTAACATCAACACATTTATTATTTCCAAATCTTTTGACATTTAAACTGTCAAATATGACATATTTTCAAACTTTATAATCAGAAAATCTTATTGCTTTAACATTTTTTACTTTAAACTGTCAAATTTGACACTTCTAGATATTTTAATATCAAAAAATCTTTTATCTACAACTATTCAATTATCTATTCGTTATAGATTTGATTTTTGACGGGTAATGACACGCATTACTCGCATAACTTGACAAGTATTGAATAATAAAGCCATTATTTCACAGTTCTGACTAATCAAAAAATAAAATATAACAGAAATGACAGCTTTAAAAAGCTTTCTTTTAGCTTTAAAAGCTAAAATCATAAAACCTTTAATTTCTAGCATTTTTGACATTTTAACATCAACAAATTTATTATTTCCAAATCTTTTGACATTTAAACTGTCAAATATGACATATTTTCAAATTTTATAATCAGAAAATCTTATTTCTTTAACATTTTTTACTTTACACTGTCAAATTTGACATTTCTATACATTTTAATATCAAAAAATCTTTTATATCTAGTATTTTTGACATTTAAACTGTTAAATTTGACATTTCTGAACATTTTAATATCAAAAAATCTTTTATTTTTTGTATTTTTGACATTTAATCTGTCAAATTTGACATTTTAACATCAAGAAATTTATTATTTCCAAATCTTTTGACATTTAAACTGTCAAATATGACATATTTTCAAATTTCATAATCAGAAAATCTTATTTCTTTAACATTTTTTAATTTAAACTGTCAAATTTGACACTTCTAGACATTTTAATATCAAAAAATCTTTTATATCAATATTTTTGACATTTAAACTGTCAAATTTGACATTTCTGAACATTTTAATATCAAAAAATCTTTTATTTCTTGTATTTTTGACATTTAATCTGTCAAATTTGACATTTCAACATCAAGAAATTTATTATTTCCAAATCTTTGGACATTTAAACTGTCAAATATGACACATTTTCAAATTTTATAATCAGAAAATCTTTTCAAGTATGACATACAGTGAAATTCCCCTAACTCGAACTTCTATATCTCGAATTATCCTCTAAGTCGCATAATTTTCGTAAGCTGAAGCGTTTGACTAGGCTTCAAATGTGTTTAAATGTGTTTTCTCTAACTCGAAGATTTCTTCCGCTCCCTTAGTGATTCAAGTTAGAGGAATTTTACTGTATTTTCAAATTTTAAAATCATAAAATCTCTTTCCTTTAAAATTTTTGACATTTAAACTGTAAAATTTGACACTTCTAGACATTTTAATATCAAAAAATCTTTTATATCAATATTTTTGACATTTAAACTGTCAAATTTGGCATTTTAATATCAAGAAATTTATTATTTCTAGAACTTTTGACATTTAAACGGTCAAATTTGACATTTCAGAACATTTTAATATTAAAAAATTCTTGTATTTTTGACATTTATTCTATCAAATTTGACATTTTAATATCAAAAAAAATTTATTATTTTCACATCTTTTCTGTTTTAAACTGTCAGATATGACATATTATCAAATTTTATAATCAGAAAATCTTATTCCTTTAACATTTTTTACTTTAAACTGTCAAATTTAACACTTCTATACATTTTAATATCAAAAGATCTTTATATTATCTAGTATTTTTGACATTTAAACTGTCAAAGTTAGCATTTTAATATCAAAAAATTTGTTATATCCAGAACTTTTGACATTTAAACTGTCAAGTCTGACATAATTTCAAATTTTATAATCAGAAAATCTTTTTCCTTTAACATTTTTGGCATGAAACTGTCAAATTTGACACTTGTAGACATTTCAACATCAAAAAATCTTTTGTATCTAGTATTTTCGATATTGAAACTGTCAAATTTGACATTTCTACATATTTTGATATAAAGAAATCTTTTATTTCTAGCATTTTTGACATTTAAACTATCAAATTTGACATTTTAATATCAAAAAATTTTTTTATTTCTACAACTTTTGTGTTTTAAACTGTCAGATATGACATATTTTCAAATTTTATAATCAGAAAATCTTATTTCTTTAACATTTTTTACTTTAAATTGTCAAATTTGACACTTCTACACATTTTAATATCAAGAAATCTGTTATAGCTAGTATTTTTGACATTTAAACTGTCAAAGTTGGCATTTTAATACCAAAAAAAATTGTTATATCTAGAACATTGGACATTTAAACTGTCAGATATGACATATTTTCAAATTTTATAATCAGAAAATCTTATTTCTTTAACATTTTTTACTTTAAACTGTCAAATTTGACACTTCTATACATTTTAATATCAAGAAATCTTTTATATCTAGTATTTTCGATTTTGAAACTGTCAAATTTGACATTTCTACATATTTTGATATAAAGAAATCTTTTATATCTAGCATTTTTGACATTTAAACTGTCAAAGTTGGCATTTTAATACCAAAAAAATTTGTTATATCCAGAACTTTGGACATTTAAACTGTCAGATATGACATATTTTCAAATTTTATAATCAGAAAATCTTATTTCTTTAACATTTTTCACTTTAAACTGTCAAATTTGACACTTCTATACATTTTAATATCAAGAAATCTTTTATATCTAGTATTTTTGACATTTAAACTGTCAAAGTTGGCATTTCAATATCAAAAAATTTGTTATATCCAGAACGTTGGACATTTAAACTGTCAAGTATGACATAATTTCGAATATTATAATCAGAAAATCTTTTTCCTTTAACATTTTTGACATTAAACTCTCAAATTTGACACTTGTAGACATTTTAATGTCAAGAAATCTTTTGTATCTAGTATTTTCGATATTGAAACTGTCAAATTTGACATATCTACATATTTTGATATCAAGAAATCTTTTATTTCTAGCATTTTTGACATTTAAACTATCATATTTGACATTTTAATACAAAAAAAATTTATTATTTCCACAACTTCTGTGCTTTAAACTGTCAGATATGACATATTTTCAAATTTTATAATCAGAAAATCTTATTCCTTTAACATTTTTTACTTTAAACTGTCAAATTTGACACTTCTATACATTTTAATATCAAAAAATCTTTTATATCTAGTATTTTTGACATTTAAACTGTCAAAGTTGGCATTTTAATATCAAAAAATTTGTTACATTCAGAACTTTGGACATTTATACTGTCAAGTATGACATAATTTCAAATTTTATAATCAGAAAATCTTTTTCCTTTAACATTTTTGACATTAAACTGTCAAATTTGACACTTGTAGACATTTTAATGTCAAGAAATCTTTTATATCTAGTATTTTCGATATTGAAACTGTCAAATTTGACATTTCTATATATTTTGGTATCAGGAAATCTTTTATTTCTAGCATTTTTGACATTTAAACTATCAAATTTGACATTTTAATATCAAAAAATATATTATTTCTACAACTTTTGTGTTTTAACCTGTCAGATATGACATATTTTCAAATTTTATAATCAGAAAATCTTATTCCTTTAACATTTTTTACTTTAAACTGTCAAATTTGACATTTCTATACATTTTAATATCAAAAAAATCTTTTATATCTAGTATTTTTGACATTTAAACTGTCAAAGTTGGCATTTTAATACAAAAAAAAATTTGTTATATCCAGAACTTTGGACATTTAAACTGTCAGATATGACATATTTTCAAATTTTATAATCAGAAAATCTTATTTCTTTAACATTTTTTACTTTAAACTGTCAAATTTGACACTTCTATACATTTTAATATCAAGAAATCTTTTATATCTAGTATTTTCGATATTGAAACTGTCAAATTTGACATTTCTACATATTTTGATATAAAGAAATCTTTTATTACTAGCATTTTTGACATTTAAACTGTCAAAGTTGGCATTTTAATACCAAAAAAATTTGTTATATCCAGAACTTTGGACATTTAAACTGTCAGATATGACATATTTTCAAATTTTATAATCAGAAAATCTTATTTCTTTAACATTTTTCACTTTAAACTGTCAAATTTGACACTTCTATACATTTTAATATCAAGAAATCTTTTATAGCTAGTATTTTTGACATTTAAACTGTCAAAGTTGGCATTTCAATATCAAAAAATTTGTTATATCCAGAACGTTGGACATTTAAACTGTCAAGTATGACATAATTTCAAATTTTATAATCAGAAAATCTTTTTTCTTTAACATTTTTGACATTAAACTGTCAAATTTGACACTTGTATACATTTTAATGTCAAGAAATCTTTTATATCTAGTATTTTCGATATTGAAACTGTCAAATTTGACATTTCTACATATTTTGATATCAGGAAATCTTTTATTTCTAACATTTTTGACATTTAAACTATCAAATTTGACATTTTAATATCAAAAAAGTTTATTATTTCCACAACTTTTGTGTTTTAAACTGTCAGATATGACATATTTTCAAATTTTATAATCACAAAATCTTATTCCTTTAACATTTTTTACATTAAACTGTCAAATTTGACACTTCTATACATTTTAATATCAAAAAATCTTTTATATCTAGTATTTTTGACATTTAAACTGTCAAAGTTGGCATTTCAATATCAAAAAATTTGTTATATCCAGAACGTTGGACATTTAAACTGTCAAGTATGACATAATTTCGAATATTATAATCAGAAAATCTTTTTCCTTTAACATTTTTGACATTAAACTCTCAAATTTGACACTTGTATACATTTTAATGTCAAGAAATCTTTTATATCTAGTATTTTCGATATTGAAACTGTCAAATTTGACATTTCTACATATTTTGATATCAGGAAATCTTTTATTTCTAACATTTTTGACATTTAAACTATCAAATTTGACATTTTAATATCAAAAAAGTTTATTATTTCCACAACTTTTGTGTTTTAAACTGTCAGATATGACATATTTTCAAATTTTATAATCACAAAATCTTATTCCTTTAACATTTTTTACATTAAACTGTCAAATTTGACACTTCTATACATTTTAATATCAAAAAATCTTTTATATCTAGTATTTTTGACATTTAAACTGTCAAAGTTGGCATTTTAATATCAAAAAATTTGTTATATCCAGAACTTTGGACATTTAAACTGTCAAGTATGACATAATTTCGAATATTATAATCAGAAAATTTTTTTTTTTTAACATTTTTGACATTAAACTGTCAAATTTGACATTTGTATACATTTTAATGTCAAGAAATCTTTTATATCTAGTATTTTCGATATTAAAACTGTCAAATTTGACATTTCTACATATTTTGATATCAGGAAATCTTTTATTTCTAATATTTTTGACATTTAAACTATCAAATTTGACATTTTAATATCAAAAATGCTTATTATTTCCACAACTTTTGTGTTTTAAACTGTCAGATATGACATATTTTCAAATTTCATAATCAGAAAATCTTATTCCTTTAACATTTTTTACTTTAAACTGTCAAATTTGACACTTCTATACATTTTAATATCAAAAAATCTTTTATATGTAGTATTTTTGACATTTAAACTGTCAAAGTTGGAATTTAGTACCAAAAAATTTGTTACATTTAGAACTTTGGACATTTAAACTGTCAAGTATGACATATTTTCAAATTTTATAATCAGAAAATCTTATTCCTTTAAAATTTTTTACTTTAAACTGTCAAATTTGACACTTCTATACATTTTAATATCAAAAAATCTTTTATATGTAGTATTTTTGACATTTAAACTGTCAAAGTTGGAATTTAGTACCAAAAAATTTGTTACATTTAGAACTTTGGACATTTAAACTGTCAAGTATGACATATTTTCAAATTTTATAATCAGAAAATCTTATTCCTTTAAAATTTTTTACTTTAAACTGTCAAATTTGACACTTCTATACATTTTAATATCAAAAAATCTTTTATATGTAGTATTTTTGACATTTAAACTGTCAAAGTTGGAATTTAGTACCAAAAAATTTGTTACATTTAGAACTTTGGACATTTAAACTGTCAAGTATGACATATTTTCAAATTTTATAATCAGAAAATCTTATTCCTTTAAAATTTTTTACTTTAAACTGTCAAATTTGACACTTCTATACATTTTAATATCAAAAAATCTTTTATATCTAGTATTTTTGACTTTTAAACGGTCAAAGTTGGCATTTAATATCAAAAAATCTTTTATATCTAGTATTTTTGGGTCATTTCACATAGATTAAAAAAAAAATCGTCGATTTTTAAGCCACATGATTCTTGAATTTTTCCAAACAATTTATTATAACAAGAATTCAAACAAAATGGTACTTTACCCAGTTCAATATGAGAAATTTCTTCCCCTAACCACCAAGATACTGTGGAAAATTTAAATTCCCTATCAATAATTGCTGTGAGTAAATGCTGCCCAGAATGTTGTTGCATATGATCTAAACGTCGTTTCCAATCGACGATTTGTTTAACTGATTCACCTATTGATAATTCGTTTTTTGTATAATGTACGGCTTTATCACCACGTCTATTTACTTGATACACTTGAACGTTGTTTAAAAATCCTTGATCGGATGGCTAAAAATGATGTAAAAGATTATTTTATTAACGATTAATAAGTTTTAAATCGTACTTGTCCACCTCCTTCAGGAAATAAAATCGTATCTTCACACACTATTTCAAATCCATCAATTTTTTCCTTTTTGCCATTTATTACCGTTGAAAATTTCGCTTTCGTACAATCAATTACAGTTGTGGTAAACTTTTAAATTTGATTAAGTTATTTAAAAGTTTATATATATAAAGGTGATAAAATCGTACCTCTTTCAAAAAACTATCTTCTTGGCATTTAAAAACCATGTTTTAATAATATTTCAATATATAATAAACAGGTGACTTTAGAAATCAAATTTTAGGTTAATTTTTTTAGTTTTTAGGTTAAGTAAAATTTACACCAATTAAAATTTTATAATTAAAAAAATTAAATTGATACATAAATAATTTTAATTATAAATCACAAAAAAATGTGCTAAAAGATTAAATTATTATTTTTTAATTTAATTTATTGTTTAATAAATGATTTTCCGATAAATTATATAGTGTAAATCGTACTTTTGGTAGCTTTCATTTTGACGTAATCGAGGTGGGGATGCCATGTGTACCCCAAAAGTTCCACGTATCACCAGACTGGCAGAAATCTACTAAAAACCGTACGCTAGTGATCGTTCATTCGGCCTTTGTAATCATATTCCGTTACACATAACTCGTTTTTATTTAACACAAAACTTTGTTAAAATGAAAAACTTTTTCTTGTTTGCCCTTTTGGTTCTTCCAGCGGTTATATTCACATTCGATAATGGTAAGTAACCCCATTATTTAAGTGAGATTAAAAAAAAAAAAATACGTGGCAATCATTTTATTTCTTATTTAAATTAAACCAAACGTTCTGTTTTATGTATTTTTATATAATTGCTTTCTTTTCGATGATTTATTCAGGTTATAAATTGATGTCATATGCTGATGAAGATCCTTTAGAAGATGAAGCTGAGGTTGAAGGCGAAGCTGATATTGAACCTGTAGCTGAAACTGAAGATGAAGAGGAAGAAGTGAAAAGTAAAGCTTCGCCAGATGCTGACACAACTTTATTATTCGTTCGGCCTGTTTCAACTGGTTCAACTCAAATGGGTAAATAATTTTTATCAAATTTATGTAAAAGTTTAAGAATCATCATGTGGCTTAAATCGCCAATTTTTTTTAATCAATCAAATGACACAAAAAACACGTTAAAAATAAAAAGAAAGCGCGTAAAGTTTCGTTAACTTACCGAAAAATTACATTAAAGTTTCGCTGTGACGTCACGTTTTGTGACGTCACAAGCAACTTTAACCATGCATTTTCCTATTAAATCGCTCAACACCTAACTTACCAATCGTTTATTTTATAACCACGCACAAAATCAATCTGATAAACTTAAAAGTAAAGTTATTTTCATTAATCTAGGTGAGATTACAACGTATATTTACGGATGAAACACCCTTTGTTTTTCTTAGGTTTTCGATGCATAACGACTGACTACCTGCCGTTAGATAGACTGTGTGTCAAAAGACTCTGTCTTATTACTAAAACTAACACTAGGCCGAAAACTATAAACATTCGGATTTAGTCGCTCGTCTCTCAAGGGTGCTAAACTCGAATAATTCTTGTTCTAGGTCTTGTGCTAGTTCTAGTCATAGTGCTAGTGTAAAACTAGAAGTAACACTAGACCTAGAACTAGAAAGTATCGGGTCTGAAGACGCATGGCTAAACCCAAATGTTTCTATTTCCAGGTCTAGTGTTAGTTCTAGTTTTAGTGCAATAAAAATATGCAACATGAAACTAACATTTGATCTAGAATTAGAAACATTCAGGTTTAGCTGTCTTAAGAGACAGCAGACCTGTGATAGATTCACTTTTCTTTCAATAAAAATACACCACCATCTAATACTAAAAAGCATTTAAAAGTAGAACTAACACTAGACCTAGAACTAGAAACGTGCGGATTTAGCGGCAAGTCTCTCAAGACGGCTAAATCCGGATAATTCTAGTTCTAGGTCTTTTGTTAGTTCTAGTGATAGTGTTTAGAGTGTTACTGTAAAACTAGTACTAACACTAGACCTAGAACTAGAAAGAGGGAGATCCACCCTCTGCTCCATGCCCAACCCGACATTTGAGAAATTCGCACTGGTTGAAATGTTAATTAACCTAAATCAAAGTGGAATTTCTACACAAAATTCTGAAATAAATCAGTAAATTAGGTAGATACGAATGTAATGTTTAAAGAGGGGAGCCCAGCACCCTTCTAAAAAGATATGTCGCATCTAGGTGACAAAGAATCGAGTGTTGTAGCAGTAATTTTTAAATCTGTAATGGAAGGGATGCAAAAGATATCACTCAACAAAAAAATAGTTTTAGTAAATAGTCTTCAGCCAGTAGTATTGTAATTTGCAAGCACTTAGTAGTGTTTTGGCAGCGGTATATAATTTTCTGCAAGCAATAAATAGTCTTTGTCAACAATATCTAGCTTTCTCCAAGCAATTAGTAGTCTTTGCAACAATAGCAAGTAAGTTGTGATCTTTTTCTGCAGTATCTAGCATTTTAGAAGCAGCAGGTAACTTTTTGAAATAGTATTTTCTCTTTCCAAGGAGTTTTTAGTCTTTTACTAGCAGTACTTAATCTTCTGATAGCAACAATTAGTCTTTTCCCAACAATATCTAGCTTTCTCCAAGCAATTAGTAATCTTTCCAACAATATTTAACATTCTGAAAGCAATTAATAGTCTTTTTAAACCAGCATCTTGTCTTTCCAAGCAGATAATAGTTTCTCCCAGCACTATTTAGTCTTCTCCAAGCAGGTCGTAATCTTTTGTAATGGTATATAGCGCTCTGAAAGCAGTAAGCAGTCTTATGGAAGCAGTATCTCGTCTTTCCAATCAGTTTGTAGTTGTTTGTTAGCATTATCTAGTCTTCTCCAAGCAGATTGTAATCATTTCCATCAATATGTAGCATTTTGGAAGCAGTAGGTACCTATTTTGGAGAGCATATCTTTTTTCCAAGCAGTTATTAGTCTTTTCCAGCAGTATCTAACATTCTGGAAGCAGTAGGTAGTTTTATGGAAAGCATATCTCTTTTCCAAACAATTATTACAGTCTTTGAAAGCAATAAGTAGTCGTGAAACCAGTATTCCGCCTATCCTAGTAGGTCAAAACCTTTAAGAGCAGTGTTTAGCGTTCTGGAAGCAATAGGTATTATTTTGAAAACAGTATCTAGTCTTTTCCAAGTAAGTTATGGTCTTTTTCTGCAGTATCTAGCATTTTAGAAGTAGCAGGTAACTTTTTGAAATAGTATTTTCTCTTTCCAAGGAGTTTTTAGTCTTTTACTAACAGTACTTAATCTTCTGATAGCAATAATTAGTCTTTTGCCAACAATATCTAGCTTTCTCCAAGCAATTAGTAGTCTTTCCAACAATATTTAACATTCTGAATGCAATTAATATAGATAATAGTTTCTCCCAGCACTATTTAGTCTTCTCCAAGCAGGTCGTAATCTTTTCTAATGGTATATAGCGCTCTGAAAGCAGTAAGCAGTCTTATGGAAGCAGTATCTCGTCTTTCCAATGAGTTTGTAGTTGCTTGTTAGCACTATCTACTCTTCTCCAAGCAGATTGTAATCTTTTCCACCAGTATCTAGCATTTTAGAAGCAGTAGGTGCCTATTTTGGAGAGCATATCTCTTCTTTCCAAACAGTTATTAGTCTTTTCCGGCAGTATCTAACATTCTAGAAGCAGTAAGTAGTTTTTTGGAAAGCATATCTCTTTTCCAAACAATTATTAAAGTCTTTGAAAGCAATAAGTAGTCTTGGAAGCAGTATTCCGCCTGTCCAAGTAGGTCAAAACCTTTAAGAGCAGTGTTTAGCGTTCTGGAAGCAATAGGTATTATTTTGAAAATAGTATCTAGTCTTTTCCAAGTAACTTATGGCCTTTTTCTGCAGTATCTAGCATTTTAGAAGTAGTAGGTAATTTTTTGAAATAGTATTTCCTTCTTCCAGGCAGTTTTTAGTCTTTTACTGGCAGTATTTAATCTTCTGATAGCAACGATTAGTCTTTTCCCAACAATATCTAGCTTTCTCCAAGCAATTAGTAGTCTTTCCCACAACGCAAAGCAATTAATAGTCTTTTGAAACCAGTATCTTGTCTTTCCAAGCAGATAATAGTTTCTCCCAGCAGTATTTAGTTTCCTCCAAGCAGGTTGTAGTTTATTCTAATAGTATATAGCACTCCGAAAACAGTAAGTAGTCTTATGGAAGCAGTATCTCGTCTTTCCAATGAGTTTGTAGTTGCTTGTTAGCATTATCTAGTCTTCTCCAAGCATATTGTAATCTTTTCCACCAGTATCTAGCATTTTAGAAGCAGTAGGTGCCTATTTTGGAGAGCATATCTCTTCTTTCCAAACAGTTATTAGTCTTTTCCGGCAGTATCTAACATTCTGGAAGAAGTAAGTAGTTTTTTGGAAAGCATATCTCTTTTCCAAATAATTATTAAAGTCTTTGAAAGCAATAAGTAGTCGTGGAAGCAGTATTCCGCCTGTCCAAGTAGGTCAAAACCTTTAAGAGCAGTGTTTAGCGTTCTGGAAACAATAGGTATTATTTTGAAAACAGTATCTAGTCTTTTCCAAGTAACTTATGGTCTTTTTCTGCAGTATCTAGCATTTTAGAAGCAGTAGGTAACTTTTTGAAATAGTATTTCCTCTTTCCAAGCAGTTTTTAGTCCTTTACTAGCAGTACTTAATCTTTTAATAGTAATAATTAGTCTTTTCAACAATATTTAGCATTCTGAAAGCAATTAATAGTCTTTTCAAACCAGTATCTTGTCTTTCCAAGCAGATAATAATTTCTCCCAGCAGTATTTAGTCTTCTCCAAGCAGATTGTAATCTTTTCCACCAGTATCTACCATTTTGGAAGCCGTAGGTAACTTTTTGGGAAGCATATCTCTTCTTTCCAAGCAGTTATTAATCTTTTCCAGCAGTATTTAACATTCTGGAAACGGTAGGTAACTTTTTGGAAAGCATATCTCTTTTCCAAATAATTATTAAAGTCTTTGAAAGCAATAAGTGGTCTTGGAGGCAGTATTCCGCCTGTCCAAGTACGTCAAAACTTTTAACAGCAGTGTTTAGCGTTCTGGAAGCAATAATTAGTCTTTTGCCAACAGTATCTAGCATTCAAGAACCAATAAGTAAAGCGACATGATGATTCTTGAATTGTGGTATACATTTTTAATTGACATATTAATTTTATTTATTTTGTTATCAATAGATCTTCCAGCTGGAATCCCCGTAGAATTCTTAGTTGGCTTTAAAAATAAAGGCCAACAAAGTTTCATTTTAGAAACGATTGACGCATCGTTCCGATACCCGATGGATTTTAATTATTACATCCAAAATTTCTCGGCGATTCATTACAACAGAGAAGTTAAACCAAGCCAAGAGGCGACATTAGCGTACAGTTTTGAGCCATCGGAAAGTTTTGCTGGACGTCCTTTTGGTTTGAGTATTAACTTAAATTATCGCGACGAATTTGGGGCTGCTTTCCAAGAGGCCGTTTTTAATGAAACCGTGCAAATTATCGAATTGGAGGAGGGACTCGATGGCGAAACTTTCTTTTTGTATGTGTTTTTGGCCGCCGGCGTTGTTTTGCTTTTGGTTATTGGACAACAAACTTTGTTATCAGTCGGGCGTAAACGCACGGGTCGGAAAGCACCTGTTGAAACTGGAACTAGTAACCCAAATAACGTTGATTACGAATGGGTACCAAAACAAGCTTTAACAAATAGTGAGTTTTTATTTTTGATATGGTTTTTTTAATGGATTTTTAATATTTAATTTTTTTTTTTGTTGTAGGTAAACAACAAAAATCTCCAAAGACACCCAAACAAAGTCCAAGACAGCGTAAAGTTAAACGTAATACCGGTTCGGAATAGTGACTGAAATTAAAATTTTTAAAGTTTGTTTTTTTTTTACAATTTTTTTCTTTTGTAATTTATTAAAGATCCCTCATGCTTGTTGTTTTTCTTCGTAATAGTAAGCTTAATGAGTTTCCGTTTTTAAGACATACTTTATTAAGAAAATTATTCATTTAAAATTGTATTTTTCTATTTCTTTCATATACAAAGTTGTGATTTACTGGTTAAAAATTAGTTAATGAGTGGATGCAATGTGTATATATTATGCACAAAAAATCATCATTGTCATTTTATACATTCATCAGTCTTCTAATAAAAAACGGTTTTCGTAAAAATTTCTTTTAATCATTTTTATGCTTATAAAACATCCTTTATAAACTCAAACAAAACCTTTTTAATCGTTCCTCATCAATTTCATTGAACCATAATCCATCCTTTTTATAATATGAACCAACAATTACTCCATCAGCTCTTTTATATTCATGAAAATTCGCATCAGTAATTCCAGAACCAATTAAAACGGGGATTTTTAAATTATCTTTGAGGTGATCTAACTCTATTTTATCGGCGGGGGCTCCTGTTGATGTTCCAGTTAAAATTACACCGTCTGATAGGAAAAATTCAGCTGCTTTCGCTGTTTCAATTAATGAAACATCAGAAGTTATTGAATGTGAGCTGAAAATGAATTAAAAATATAATAATAAACGCTTCAGTTGGTGGAAAGAAATCTTTTAAAATTAGTAATTATTGATCCTTCTCTAAAATTGAGGTTATGTTTGCAAAAGTTAGGTTAGAAAAAATTCCAATTATGTCAAATTCGTATCATTTATACCTGTGTTTCTTTTTAATATCACTAAAAATTAACACATTTTCCGCATCAATTTCCTTTCGATATCTTAATATTTCCCCAGCACATGCATCAGTAAAACCTTCATCAGCTACGTGAGAAAAAACGAATCCTTCGACACGTACAAAGCTTAAATGGCACGCTTTAGCAATCGCTAATGCTTCTTTATTACCACACGCTAAAACCTTATTTAAAAAATTTAACAAAAACTGATAAAAATCTATTTACTTGTATTCCACAAGGTATATTTTGACCAATAATCTTTTTAATTTCCGTTGTTATTCTAGTCATTACAGCCACAGTTTCAGGTTTGAATCGTTTTGATTGTACATAAGGAATATCGTGCATGTTTTCAATTAGGAGACCATCCTAAAAATTTAATTTAATTCAACGAATCTTTTATTTGTTAACTTACAATGTTGTGTTTGAGGTAAATTTCGGTTTCTTTTAAAGCCGTATCAATGATTTTTTGTAACGAACCGTCGTATTTAGGAGTACCTAGATTGTTTTAATTAATTTATTATAATTATTGAAAGAAAAAATTGGGTGTCTAATACCTGGTAAGGCTCGTAAATGAATCATTCCAATTGTGGAAATTTTATTATTAAATAATCGTTTGAACCGGTTCATTTCAAGGAAAAGACGATTTATGTTTTATCAGAATTTTTAGATGGTGTAATTTTTTTTTATCTTTGTGCCAACATAAATTTGAATAATTATTTTAATTAATTCCTAAATATTTAATTATTAACTACTAATATAATTATATAAGTCTCTACTTGCCCGGTAAAGAACATTAAGAGATAAAAGTAAGTAGTAATATTAGAAATAAAACTGAAACCTTGCGGGTTATTCCACGCGTCTCGAATTTAAACATAACCTCAATCTTTACAAGTCATTTTTTACTCTGTACCAACCTAAATTTTAATTATACAAATCTTATCTACTTGCCTTGTAAAGAACGTTAATAGATAAATGTAAGTAATTAGTAAGTTAGAAATAAAACTAAAAAGTGGCGGGTTATACCGTTCGTTTCATATTTTGACATAACCTCAATCTTTATAAAAGTCATTTTTAACTTTGTATCAGCGTTACCAACCTATGCCGACCAAATGTCGGTAGAATCAATAGTAAAAAATCGGTAGGTTTAAATACAAAGTCAGAAAATGTTGTTCGGTATATACAGGTGTCCCATATCTTCTGCATCAGAACATTATACGGCCCCGTTCGGTTATTACAACATCTTCGAAAAATTTTTATTAAAAATTGCTTCAGAATAATATATCCTGTATATAAGTTATGAATTACACACGGGAGGTTGTATTTTTAAAAAATCGCGTACACCTGAAGACCCTTACAAAGTTACCTTGTTGAAGGTTTGATTAAGGTTATTGTTTTTCGGTGTTGCTCTTAGATGCGTCAATATCCAGAAAAATACAAAAATATGAAAATTTGATGAATTTGTTGCTTTTTCAAGTTATTAAAGGTAACACTTGCGAATCGGAGCATGCTATAAGAAATCTTTTATAACAAAAATTATTGCAAATTTTATTGTTAACAATATTGCTCTCTTGCACTTTTGCTCTTAGATAAATGAATATCGAGATATATAAGAAAATATGAAAATTTTATGAATTTGTTGCTTTTTCAAGTTATTAAAGGTAACTTGAGAATCAGAGCTTGCTATAAGAAAACTTTTATAACAAAAATTGTTGCAAATTTTATTGTTAACAATATTGCTCTCTTGCACTTTTGCTGTTAGATACGTCAATATTGAGATAGATACGAAAATATGAAAATTTTATGAATTTGTTGCTCTTTCAAGTTATTAAAGGTAACACTTGACAATCGGAGCTTGCTATAAGAAAACTTTTATAACAAAAATTGTTGCAAATTTTATTGTTAACAATATTGCTCTCTTGCACTTTTGCTCTTAGATAAATGAATATCGAGATAGATAAGAAAATATGAAAATTTTATGAATTTGTTGCTTTTTCAAATTATTAAAGGTAACTTGAGAATCGGAGCTTGCTATAAGAAAACTTTAATAACAAAAATTGTTGCAAATTTTATTGTTAACAATATTGCTCTCTTGCACTTTTGCTCTTAGATAAATGAATATCGAGATAGATAAGAAAATATGAAAATTTTATGAATTTGTTGCTTTTTCAAGTTATTAAAGGTAACTTGAGAATCGGAGCTTGCTATAAGAAAACTTTTATAACAAAAATTGTTGCAAATTTTATTGCTAACAATATTGCTCTCTTGTACTTTTAGTCTTAGATACGTCAATATTGAGATAGATACGAAAATATGAAAATTGTATGAATTTGTTGCGCTTTCAAGTTATTAAAGGTAACACTTGACAATCGGAGCTTGCTATAAGAAAACTTTTATAACAAAAATTGTTGCAAATTTTATTGTTAACAATATTGCTCTCTTACACTTTTGCTCTTAGATACGTCAATATTGAGATAGATACGAAAATATGAAAATTTTATAAATTTGTTGTGACTTCAAGTTATTAAAGGTAACACTTGAGTATCAAAGCATGTTACAAAAAAACTTTTAGCACAAAAGTTGTAGCAAATTTTATTGTTAACAATATTGCTCTCTTGTACTTTAGGTCTTAAATGCGTCAATATCGAGAAAAGTACGAAAATATGAAAATCTTATGAATTTGTTGCCTTATCAAGTTATTAAAGGTAACTTGAGAATCGGAGCTTGCTATAAGAAAACTTTTATAACAAAAGTTGTAGCAAATTTTATTGTTAACAATATTGCTCTCTTGCACCTTTAGTCTTAGATACGTCAATATCGAGATAGATACGAAAATATGAAAATTTTATGAAGTTGTTGCTCTTTCAAGTTATTAAAGGTAACACTTGGGAATCAAAGTATGTTACAAAAAAACTTTTAGCACAAAAGTTGTAGCAAATTTTATTGTTAACACTATTGCTCTCTTGTACTTTACCTCTTAAATGCATCAATATCGAGAAAGGGACGAAAATATGAAAATTTGATGAATTTGTTGCTTTTTCAAATTATTAAAGGTAACACTTGGGAATCGGAGCTTGCTATAAGAAAACTTTTATAACAAAAATGGTTGCAAATTTTATTGTTAACAATATTGCTCTCTTGCACTTTTGTTCTTAGATACGTCAATATCAAGATAGATACGAAAATTTTATGTATTTGTTGCTCTTTCAAGTTATTAAAGGTAACACTTGCGAATCGGAGCTTGCTATAAGAAAACTTTTATAACAAAAATGGTTGCAAATTTTATTGTTAACAATATTGCTCTCTTGCACTTTTAGTCTTAGATACGTCAATATCAAGATAGATACGAAAATATGAAAATTTTATGAATTTGTTGCTCTTTCAAGTTATTAAAGGTAACACTTGGGAATCAAAGTATGTTACAAAAAAACTTTTAGCACAAAAGTTGTAGCAAATTTTATTGTTAACAATATTGTTCTCTTGTACTTTAGCTCTTAAATGCGTCAATATCGAGAAGAGTACGAAAATACGAAAATTTTATGAATTTGTTGCTCTTTCAAGTTATTAAAGGTAACACTTGGGAATCAAAGTATGTTACAAAAAAACTTTTAGCACAAAAGTTGTAGCAAATTTAATTGTTAACAATATTGCTCTCTTGTACTTTAGCTCTTAAATGCATCAATATCGAGAAAGGGACGAAAATATGAAAATTTGATGAATTTGTTGCTTTTTCAAATTATTAAAGGTAACACTTGGGAATCGGAGCTTGCTATAGGAAAACTTTTATAACAAAAATGGTTGCAAATTTTATTGTTAACAATATTGCTCTCTTGCACTTTTGTTCTTAGATACGTCAATATCAAGATAGATACGAAAATTTTATGTATTTGTTGCTCTTTCAAGTTATTAAAGGTAACGCTTACGAATCGGAGCTTGCTATAAGAAAACTTTTATAACAAAAATTGTTCCAAATTTTATTCTTAACAATATTGCTCTCTTGCACTTTTGCTCTTAGATACTTCAATATCGAGATAGATATGAAAATTTTATGAATTTGTTGCCTTATCAAGTTATTAAAGGTAACACTTGGGAATCGGAACGTGTTATAAAAAAACTTTTAGGACAAAAGTTGTAGCAAATTTTATTGTTAACATTATTGCTCTCTTGCACTTTTGCTATTAGATGCGTCAATATCGTGATAGATACGAATATATGAAAATGTGATGAATCTGCAGCTTTTTTAAGTTATTAAAGCTAATACTCGGGAATCGCAGCGTCTTACAAAAAAACTTTTACAATAAAAGTTGTAGCAAATTTTATTGTTAACAATATTGTTCTCTTGCATTTTTGCTCTTAGATGCGTCAATATCTATTTTGACAATATTATGTTTTAAACCGTTTTCAAATTAGGCAGGGGGTACTTATGACGCGTACTGTATATACTAACGATCTGGCAACGTTGCTTGAGCGACATTGCTATATCGTTGGTATATACTTTTATGCAATATAAGTAGGGTATTCCCATAAGGTACAATTTTTGTCGCAATTGCATTGATTTTAAGTACGATGTGTTTGATAATATGTACTTTGTTAAAATTTTGAAAATCAGTAGATTAAGTCGTATATCGGTAGACTATTTTCTATATCGGTAGGGTTGGCAACGCTGCTTTGTACCAACCTAAATATGGCTAACAATTTAACGATTTAGTTTAATTAATTTTTAAATATTTTAACTAATTAATTTTCTATCTAATTTAATTATAAGCCTTATCTACTTGCCCGGTAAAGAATGTTAAGAGATAAAAGTAAGTAATAATGTGATAATGTTACAAATAAAACTGAAAACTTGCGGGTTATTTCGCTCGTCTCAAATTTTGACATAACCTCAATCTTTACAAGCCATTTTTTATTCTGTACCAACCTAAATATGACTAAAAATTAATTTAACGATTTATTTTAATTAATTTTAAATATTTTAAACTATTTACTACAAATTTAATTATAAAAGCCTTATTCACTAGCCCTGTAAAGAACGTTAATAGATAAAAGTAAGTAATTATGTTAGAAATAAAACTAAAAAGTTGCGGCTTATATCGTTCGTTTCATATTTTGACATAACCTCAATCTTTATAAAAGTCATTTTTAATTTTGTACCAACCTAAATATGACTAAAAATTAATTTAACGATTTATTATAATTAATTTTAAATATCTTAAATTATTTACTACTAATTTAATTATACAAGCCTTATTTACTTGCTCGGTAAAGAACGTTAATAAATATAAATAATAACGGTAGAAATAAAACTAAATATATACATAACCTCAATCTTTATAAAAGTCATTTTTAATTTTATACCAACCTAAATATGACTAAAAATTAATTTAACGATTTATTTTAATTAATTTTAAATATCTTAAATTATTTATTACTAATTTAATTATACAAGCTTTATTTACTTGCTCGGTAAAGAACGTTAATAAATATAAATAATAACGGTAGAAATAAAACTAAATATATACATAACCTCAATCTTTATAAAAGTCATTTTTAATTTTGTACCAACCTAAATATGACTAAAAATTAATTTAACGTTTTATTATAATTAATTTTAAATATCTTAAATTATTTATTACTAATTTAATTATACAAGCTTTATTTACTTGCTCGGTAAAGAACGTTAATAAATATAAATAATAACGGTAGAAATAAAACTAAATATATACATAACCTCAATCTTTATAAAAGTCATTTTTAATTTTATACCAACCTAAATATGACTAAAAATTAATTTAACGATTTATTATAATTAATTTTAAATATCTTAAATTATTTATTACTAATTTAATTATACAAGCTTTATTTACTTGCTCGGTAAAGAACGTTAATAAATATAAATAATAACGGTAGAAATAAAACTAAATATATACATAACCTCAATCTTTATAAAAGTCATTTTTAATTTTATACCAACCTAAATATGACTAAAAATTAATTTAACGATTTATTTTAATTAATTTTAAATATCTTAAATTATTTATTACTAATTTAATTATACAAGCTTTATTTACTTGCTCGGTAAAGAACGTTAATAAATATAAATAATAACGGTAGAAATAAAACTAAATATATACATAACCTCAATCTTTATAAAAGTCATTTTTAATTTTGTACCAACCTAAATATGACTAAAAATTAATTGAATGATTTATTTTAATTAATTTTAAATATTTTAAATTATTTACTACTAATGTAATTATACAAGCTTTATTTACTAGCCCTGTAAAGAACGTTAATAAATATAAACAATAATGGTAGAAATAAAACTAAAACTAGAAATTTTGAGGTTATTCGTCAAGACGCGCGGCATAACCTCAAAAATTTCTAGTTTTAGTTTTATTTCTTTTGATAATCTAAATCATTGCAATCAGGACAAATAGTTAATGTGTGCTTTAACATTAAATTATCTACGTAATATGATTTCCAATACGTATTCTAATGAAAAAGGTGAGTTTCAAATCGAATCATTTTTTCGACAACGAAAAAGTAATAATTAATATTTAACTTTTTTAAATTGTTTACTTATTTAGTTAAATGTCTACAGAACAAGCTTCAGTTATTGATTAACCACAGAGAAGTAAATAATAAAATGCGTAAATTAACTTATAACTTATAATGCTTATAATTTTGGATAGATGTCACTTGTAACTAACCTAACTTTTTATATATATACTTTTTTAATACAATTACAGTAAAAATATCTTTATTTACAGAAAAATATCCACATTATATTTTCAAGCATGTCTTACGAAACTAGTTTTTTAATATACTATTAACGTCATATATTTTACACTGTAAAATAAAAACAAGGTTTTTTTGGTTGCCTAAAATTAAATAAATTAATAAAAATAGATTTTTAAGTAACTATTCATTAACGATTTCTTTTAACTAATTAAGAACTTGAGAGAATGCTAAATTATTATTTAATTTTTAGAAAATTAATGCATTCTACGTCTTCTTTATGCTGGATTTCCCCCTATCAGATAATTTATTTACAAACTTGTTATTAACTGAACCGGTTCAAGGTTTCTTCTCCTTCTCAAAGGTTAAAAAAATAACAGTGTTTAAGAATCATTCCATGCGAAAGGTTGTTCGTTTTGAAAATTCTTTTTGAAGCTTATCTTAAAAATGAGTGCAATTGCACTTTTAATTTTTATTAGCTTTTTTGGGGTGGAAGTGATTGCGGAATATATCGTTCCCGAACCAACTATTGAAGTTTTTCATCCTAAAGGATTTACTGTTTCTATACCAGGTGAGTCAGAACTGTTCAAGAATTAAGTTTGAATATAATTAACATTTTTGGTTTAGATGATGGCGAAATAAAATTATTTGCTTTTCACGGAAAGATCAACGAAGAATTCGATGGAAGAGAAGCCGGGACGTTTGCTAGAGATATAACATTAGCAAAAAATGGAAAATGGACCTTTACAGATAGAAATACAAGGCTTAAAAAAGGAGATATTATCTACTATTGGTTGTATGTAATTAATAAGAACGACAACTTGGGGTATCTTAGAGAGCATGAATTTTACACAGTAACAGGTATGAATAAAAAAAATTTAACGTTTTTAATTTTATAACAATTATCTTAATTAATCATATACTTTTTTTTGTTTCTAATGAATTCTAGGTGCTAATAAAGAATCGGATGGAATTGTGTTCCCAACACCAGAAATACCTCAAACTGTTAATAAAACCAATGAATACCCAACATCCACCCTTTCTAATTTAGAACTTCAAAGATTAGTTCTTTTAGAACAATTAGAATTAATCCGTTTACAATCGCAACCGGAGAATAAAATTAAATTGGAGAAAATAAATCAGAACTCTTTAAATAATTCCGAATTGCAAAGAGTTGTTTTAGAACAACAATTATTGTTGATTCGTTTTCAAAAAGAAAATTTTTTGAAATTGCAATGTTCTTGTTCGCTTAATTAAAAAGAAATACAATATAAAATAATTATGCCTTGGAGGCAATAAAAAATTTACTTCTCTTTAAATTTAACCTTGAACTTTAATAAAAAAAATCTTTTCATCAAATAATCGTTTCATATCGCAAGTCATACTCTTTTAAAATAAAATTCTGGTGTTGGCCACACTGATTATGAGTTTATGAATTAGGTTAGGTTCAAAAGTTATCAATTTCGTAAGTTATACAAATTAAAATTTATTTTCTTTTTTATTTAGATATACAAAACGGTAACAACAAAAATAACCAACCGAATAACAACAATAATAATAAAAATGAACAACCAACAAAAACACCTCCCGTTACCACAACTTCTTCGGTTTGTTATGAAACTCTGACCAAAGTAAATGGAGCTTCGTCTTGTTCTGGAAGATTAATATTTTCGGAAGAATTCTCCGATATAAATCGATGGCAAAAGGAAATTAGATTCGCTTCAGAACCTGTATTAAAAACAATCATAACGCACATCTTATCACTGTGATTATTTTGGTTTTTTGTAGGATTACGAATTTGTAACTTACACAGACGACGCTGATAATTTATATTTAAGAAACGGCCAAATTCATTTCAAACCAATTTTCGCCGAAGATAAATATGAAGTTGGTTTTGTCACTTCATCAAAGGAATTTGATTTAAAATTGAGGTTAGTTCACAAAAAATTTTGACGTTTATAAATTTGAGGTTAAAAAAAACTTTCAAAAATCATCATATCGCTTAAAAATCGACAATTTCTTTTTATTCGACAAGAAATCACTCAAATAAGCCGTTACAAATAAATAAAAGGACGGAAAAGTGTAAAACATACCGAAATGTCACTTTAAAGTTTCGACGTGACGTCACTTTTTGTGTTGTTTCTTAGGTTTTCGACACACAACGATTAAAATGTTGTTTACTTGGTTGTTTACCATCTATAAACTAAAGATAACCTAAAATCTTTAACTTATTTCCTAAATGCTAGATACTGTTGGTAAAAGACTAATTATTGCTATCAGAAGATTAAATACTGCTAGTAAAAGGCTAAAAACTGCTTGAAAAGAGGAAATACTATTTCAAAAAGTTACCTTCTCATTCTAAAATGCTAGATACTACAGAAAAAGAGCATGACTTACTTGGAAAAGACTAGACACTGTTTTCAAAATAATACCTATTGCTTCCAGAACGCTAAACACTGCTCTTAAAGGTTTTGACCTACTTGGATAGGCGGAATACTGCTTCCAAGACTACTTATTGCTTTCAAAGACTTTAATAATTGTTTGGAAAAGAGATAAGTTTTCCAAAAAGCTACTTACTGCTTCCAACATGTTACATACTGCTGGAAAAGACTAATAACTACTTGGAAAAAAGAGATATGCTCTCCAGAAAAGGTACCTACTGCTTCCAAAATGCTAGATACTGGTGGAAAAGATTACAATCTGCTTGGAGAAGACTAGATAGTGCTAATAAACAACTACAAACTGATTGGAAAGACGAGATACTGCTTCCATAAGACTACTTACTGTTTTCAGAGCGCTATATACTACTAGAAAAGATTACAATCTGCTTGGAAAAGACTAAATAGTGTTGCAAGAAACTATTATCTGTTTGGAAAGACAAGATACTGTTTTCAAAAGACTATTAACTACTTTCAGAATGCTAAATATTGTTGGATACACTACTAATTGCTTGGAGAAAGCTAGATATTGTTGGTAAAAGACTAATTGTTGCTATCAGAAGATTAAATACTGCTAGTAAAAGGTTAAAAAGTGCTTGGAAAGAGGAAATACTATTTCAAAAAGTTACCTTCTCATTCTAAAATGCTAGATACTACAGAAAAAGGCCACAACTTACTTGAGAAAGACTAGATACTGTTTTCAAAATAATACCTATTGCTTCCCGAACTTTAAACACTGCTGTTAAAGGATTTAACCTACTTGGACAGGCGGAATACTGCTTCCAAGACTACTTATTGCTTTCAAAGACTTTAATAATTGTTTGGAAAAGAGATAAGCTTTCCAAAAAGCTACTTACTGCTTCCAGAATGTTAGATACTGCTGGAAAAGACTAATAACTACTTGGAAAAAAGAGATATGCTCTCCAAAAATGGTACCTACTGCTTCCAAAATGCTAGATACTGGTGGAAAAGATTACAATCTGCTTGGAGAAGACTAGATAGTGCTAACAAACAACTACAAACTGATTGGAAAGACGAGATACTGCTTCCATAAGACTACTTACTGCTTTCAGAGCGCTATATACTACTAGAAAAGATTACAACCTGCTTGGAGAACACTAAATACTGCTGGGAGAAACTATTATCTGCTTGGAAAGACAAGATACTGTTTTTAAAAGACTATTAACTGCTTTCAGAATGCTAAATATTGTTGGAAAGACTACTAATTGCTTGGAGAAAGCTAGATATTGCAGGCAAAAGACTAATTATTGCTATCAGTAGATTAAATACTGCTAGTAAAAGACTAAAAACTGCTTAGAAAGAGGAAATACTATTTCAAAAGTTACCTACTGTTTCTAAAATGTGTAGATACTGCAGAAAAAGACCACAACTTACTTGGAAAAGACTAGATACTGTTTTCAAAATAATACCTATTGCTTCCAGAACGATAAATACTGCTCTTAAAGGTTGTGACCTGCTTGGACAGGTGGAATACTGCTTACAAGACTACTTATTGCTTTCAAAGACTTTAATAATTGTTTGGGAAAAAGATATGCTTTCCATAAAACTATTTACTACTTCCAGAATGTTAGATACTACTGGAAAAGACTAATAACTACTTGGAAAGAAGAGATATGCTCTCCAAAAATGGTACCTACTGCTTCCAAAATGCTAGATATTGGTGAAAAAGATTACAATCTGCTTGGAGAAGACTAGATAGTGCTAACAAACAACTACAAACTGATTGGAAAGACGAAATACTGCTTCCATAAGACTACTTACTGCTTTCAGAGCGCTATATACTACTAGAAACCATTACAATTTGCTTGGAGAAGACTAAATACTGTTGCGAGAAACTATAATTTGTTTGGAAAGACAAGATACTGTTTTCAAAAGACTATTAACTACTTTCAGAATGCTAAATATTGTTGGATAGACTACTAATTGCTTGGAGAAAGCTAGATATTGTTGGCAAAAGACTAATTATTGCTATCAGAAGATTAAATACTGCTAATAAAAGACTAAAAACAGCTTGGAAAGAGTAAATACTATTTCAAAAAGTTACCTTCTGATTCTAAAATGCTAGATACTGCAGAAAAAGGCCACAACATACTTGAGAAAGACTAGATACTGTTTTTAAAATAATACCTATTGCATCCCGAACTTTAAACACTGCTGTTAAAGGATTTAACCTACTTGGACAGGCGGAATACTGCTTCCAAGACTACTTATTGCTTTCAAAGACTTTAATAATTGTTTGGAAAAGAGATAAGCTTTCCAAAAAGCTACTTACTGCTTCCAGAATGTTAGATACTGCTGGAAAAGACTAATAACTACTTGGAAAAAAGAGATATGCTCTCCAGAAAAGGTACCTACTGCTTCCAAAATGCTAGATACTGGTGGAAAAGATTACAATCTGCTTGGAGAAGACTAGATAGTGCTAATAAACAACTACAAACTGATTGGAAAGACGAGATACTGCTTCCATAAGACTACTTACTGTTTTCAGAGCGCTACATACTACTAGAAAAGATTACAATTTGCTTGGAGAAGACTAAATACTGTTGCGAGAAACTATTATCTGCTTGGAAAGACAAGATACTGTTTTCAAAAGACCATTAACTACTTTCGGAATGCTAAATATTGTTGGATAGACTACTAACTGCTTGGAGAAAATTTAGATATTGTTGGCAAAAGACTAATTATTGCTATCAGAAAATTAAATACTGGTAGTAAAAAACTAAAAACTGCTTGGAAAGAGGAAATACTATTTCAAAAGTTATCTACTGCTTCTAAAATGCTAGATACTGCAGAAAAAGACCATAACTTACTTGGAAAAGACTAGATACTGTTTTCAAAATAATACCTATTGCTTCCAGAACGCTAAACACTACTCTTAAAGGTTTTGACCTAGTTGGACAGGCGGAATACTGCTTCCAAGACTACTTATTGCTTTCAAAGACTTTAATAATTGTTTGGAAAAAAGATATGCTTTCCATAAAACTACTTACTACTTCCAGAATGTTAGATACTACTGGAAAAGACTAATAACTACTTGGAAAGAAGAGATATGCTCTCCAAAAATGGTACCTACTGCTTCCAAAATGCTAGATACTGGTGGAAAAGATTACAATCTGCTTGGAGAAGACTAGATAGTGCTAACAAACAACTACAAACTGATTGGAAAGACGAGATACTGCTTCCATAAGACTACTTACTGCTTTCAGAGCGCTATATACTACTAGAAAAGATTACAACCTGCTTGGAGAACACTAAATACTGCTGGGAGAAACTATTATCTGCTTGGAAAGACAAGATATTATTCTCAAAAAACTATTTGACCTACTTGGATAGGCGGAATACTGCTTCCAAGACTAGTTATTGCTTTCAAAGACTTTTATAATTGTTTGGAAAAGACATATGCTTTCCAAAAAACTACTTACTGCTTCCAAAATGTTAGATACCGGTGGAAAAGACTAATAACTACTTGGAAAGAAAAGATATGCTCTCCAAAAAAGGTACCTACTGCTTCCAAAATGCTAGATACTGGTGGAAAAGATTACAATTTGCTTGGAGAAGACTAGATAGTGCTAACAAACAACTACAAACTGATTTCAAAGACGAGATACTGCTTCCATAAGACTACTTACTGCTTTCAGAGCGCTATATACTACTAGAAAAGATTACAATCTGCTTGGTGAAGACCAAATACTGCTGGGAGAAACTATTATCTGGTTGGAAAAATAAGATACTGTTTTCAAAAGACCATTAACTACTTTCAGAATGCTAAATATTGTTGGATAGACTACTAATTCCTTGGAGAAAGTTAGATATTGTTGGCAAAAGACTAATTATTGCTATCAGAAAATGAAATACTGGTAGTAAAAGACTAAAAACTGCTTGGAAAGAGGAAATACTATTTCAAAAAGTTACCTACTACTTCTAAAATGCTAGATACTGCAGAAAAAGACCACAACTTACTTGGAAAAGACTAGATACTATTTTCAAAATAATACCTATTGCTTCCAGAACGATAAACACTGCTCTTAAAAGTTTTGACCTACTTGGACAGGCGAAATACTGCTTCCAAGACTACTTATTGTTTTCAAAGACTTTAATAATTGTTTGGAAAAGAGTTATGCTTTCCAAAAAATTACTTACTGCTTCCAGAATGTTAGATACTGCTGGAAAAGACTAATAACTACTTGGAAAGAAAAGATATGCTCTCCAAAAAAGGTACCTACTGCTTCCAAAATGCTAGATACTGGTGGAAAAAATTAGAATCTGCTTGGAGAAGACTAGATAGCGCTAACAAACAACTACAAACTCATTGGAAAGACGAGATACTGCTTTCATAAGACTACTTACTGCTTTCAGAGCGCTATATACCACTAGAAAAGATTACAACCTGCTTGGAGAGGACTAAATACTACTGGGAGAAACTATTATATGCTTGGAAAGACAAGATACTGTTTTTAAAAGACTATTAACTGCTTTCAGAATGCTAAATATTGTTGGATAGACTACTAATCGCTTGGAGAAAGCTAGATATTGTTGGCAAAAGACTAATTATTGCTATCAGAAAATTAAATACTGGTAGTAAAAAACTAAAAACTGATTGGAAAGAGGAAATACTATTTCAAAAGTTATCTACTGCTTCTAAAACGCTAGATACTGCAGAAAAAGACCATAACTTACTTGGAAAAGACTAGATACTGTTTTCAAAATAATACCTATTCCTTCCAGAACGCTAAACACTGCTCTTAAAGGTTTTGACCTACTTGGACAGGCGGAATACTGCTTCCAAAACTACTTATTGCTTTCAAAGACTTTAATAAAGTTAACTTTCAGAAGACTAGATAGTGCTAACAAGCAACTACAAACTGATTTTAAAGACGAGATACTGCTTCCATAAGACTACTTACTGCTTTCAGAGCGCTATATACTACTAGAAAAGATTACAACCTGCTAGGAGAAGACTAAATACTGCTGGGAGAAACTATTATCTGCTTGGAAAGACAAGATACTGTTTTTAAAAGACTATTAATTGAATACAACTATTAAGACTACTAATTGCTTGGAGAAAGCCAGATATTGTTGGCAAAAGACTATTTAATGCTTTCAGAAAACAATACAAGGTAATTCAAATTCCACCCCTACCATTGGAATCTCAGAAACCATAAGAGATACAGAAATGGTTAAATGGAGGCAAAGTGGCGTATCTTAGCGCTCATCATTTTTCAACAAAGTTTTTGGATGTAGCCGTTTTAGTTTTTAAAATATGGCCGAAAAACGAAAAAATGACTTTTTCGTCTTTAGCCCATAACTTATTTATTTTTCGTTTTTACTAGAAATTTTCTCTGACATTTCGTTCTCGTAAAACGAAAAAAAAAAAAACATTGGCGTTCATAAGAAAAAATAAACCTGAGGATAGTTTCACGAAAACGAAACGTCGGAGAAAATTTCTAATGTCATGACATTTTTCATAAAAAGTTGCCTTAACAATGTTTTTTCAGATTCTAGAATCTATCTAATGGCAGGTAATCAGTCGTTATGCATCGAAACCCTAAGAAAAACAAGGGTGTTTCCTATTAACGCACTTTCGCACTTTCTTTTTATTTTTAACCTTTTTTTTGGGTCATTTCACATTGATTAAAAAAAAATCGACCAATTTTAAGCCATATGACATACATATAAATATTTTTTAGGTTAAAAAACTTTGACGTGTATAAATTTGAAGTTAGTTTAAAAAAAAATATTTTTCTAGGTGTACATCATCAATTGAAAATGAATGTAAAAGAAAAGCAGTGGGGGCGAATATCCTCCCACCAGTTTTCTCATCGAGAATTAATACAAGACCATCTTTTTCATTTCTTTACGGAAAGGTTGAAATAAAAGCAAAATTACCGAAAGGAAATTGGATTTATCCGGAGCTTTATTTAACACCGAAAAAATTTTCTTACGGTTCTGGGTTTAATTCCGGTGAGATGAGAATAGCTTTTGCGTTAGGAAACGAACATTTAAATGGTGCATTATGTGGTGGACTTATTTTGGGGGATGATGAGAAGGGAAGAAATTTTGCTTTAAAAAAAATTATTAAAAATATAAATTGGAGCGATGATTTTCATATCTTTGGATTGGAATGGTACCGTGACAAAGTGACCGTTTCCGTTGATGGAGTCCCTTATGGAAATATTTACCCACCATCAGGTGGATTTGGCGATGGTTATAAATCGCCAAGTTCGGAAAAATGGAAACAAGGAGATGTTATGGCCCCGTTCGACCAAGAAGTTAATTTATTTTTTTTTGTTTAGAAAAAATTATTTAATTTTTTATTTTTATAGATGATAATTACTTTGGGAGTTGGCGTTGGTGGTCATGCTATTCCAGATGTCGAAGGAAAACCTTATACAAACCAAGACTCAAAAGAAGTGTTTTATTTTTATAAGGCCAAACATAATTATTTGCCATCTTGGCAAGAGGGAAATGAATTAATTGTGGATTATGTAAAAGTTTTTGCTTTATAAAAGCAAATTTTCTACTTTGTCTAAAATAAAATCTTTTTATACATAATCATTACATTTTCTAAAAATTATGTTTAGTTTTTGAGGAATAAATTAGCAAAGATGATCTATTTTTGACAAACTCCAGTTTTCACCTTCTTTGTCTTATCATTTTTTGCCTTAGCAGTTTATTTCAAGTATCCAATCTCTATTCAGGCAAATTTCTTTCTGCCAAGTCTCCTTTTACTCTATACAGCCTTTTTTTCTATTGCCAGTCATTCTAGTCTCCTTCCTCTATGTTCAGTCTCAATCCAGTCTTTGCCTTCTCTGCCTTCTTTTGGCTTAGGAGATTTTTTCAAGTGTCCAGTCTCTCCCTCTTGTCTCCTTGTTGTCTTGCCAATCTCTATATATGCTTATTAAACCAAGAAGAAATATGCAACAAATGTACTTTACACCATATAAAGGCATAAAAAACAAAAATAATAACATTTATACAATTTATTAATTTATAAATTAAACATTTACACGCTAGATGATAAACATCTGTGTTGTGAATGATTTGAAGAAAAAAAATCATTTTACTCGCATGATTTTGAGTGATGTTGTAATTTATAAGAATGTTGGCTTAAAATTTAAGAAATAAATCACTATGTCATTTCATGTATTCCTGGGCCAAGTTCGAAAATCTGAAACGTTTTTGAAAATCTCTTATACGTAAATAAGGAGATTATAAAATTTAAGACCCTTGCAAAACTGATTTAAAAGATTTTGGAGTATACAGTCTTTGGTTGATCTTATTTCTTGTGTTATAGTTATGATTTATTGCGGTTTGCGAATTATGTGTCTGTGATGGTATTTGAGATAGGAGAGAACATATTTTAAGTAAAGAGGTTTCTCGAAAAATTGACTCTCAACATATCTAAGATTGTATCATAGCTCATTTCTCAGACAATGATTCCGAGGTTAAGACTTGAAACTACTCGCGTTGTAAATTGTCAGTAAGAGTTTTCTATCTGTAACATTTCTGAAAAGGAATTAACATTTTGATTTTGGAGGTTATTTCCGTAATATGATTCTGCCATTTTAGATGTATATCTAGGATAAGGCTTAAATATCAATTAGGTAATAAAAGTGTCCTCTTTCCAATAAACCAATCGGTTTTGAAAAATAACTTTTAGTTTTTGAGAAAACAATATGTGAAGTTTTGATAAAATTTTCGATGTTGCAATTTTCATCGATAATTTTCAAGATTTGCTATAAAATTAATTTCTGGAAGGATTCTTGTGGAAATATCACCAATTATTAATTAAAGTATCCTCTTTTTAATGCAAAAAGCCGTTTTGAAAAAACACTTTTAGTTCTTGAGAAATAAATTTTTGAAATAATCGACAATTTTGTCGAATTTTTCAATTTTCACGGATTAAGTTTTAAAAATTCGTATAAAATCCATTTCTTGGAATATGAGTATGAACATTTTCCAAAGTGTTAATAAAAGTGTCCTCTTTCCAATGAACCAACCCGTTTTGAAAAATAACTTTTAGTTTTTGAGAAAACAATATTTGAAGTTTTGATAAAATTTTCCATGTTGCAATTTTCATCGATAATTTTCAAAATTCGCTATAAAATTAATTTCTTGAAGGATCCTTGTGGAAATATCACCAATTATTAATTAAAGTATCCTCTTTTTAATGCAAAAAGCCGTTTTGAAAAAACACTTTTAGTTCTTGAGAAATAAATTTTTGAAATAATCGACAATTTTTTCGAATTTTACTATTTTCGCCGATTAAGTTTTAAAAATTCGTATAAAATCCATTTCTTAGAAGATGAGTATGAAAATTTGCCAAAATGTTAATAAAAGTGTCCTCTTTCCAATGAAGCAACCCGTTTTGAAAAATAACTTTTAGTTTTTGAGAAAACAATATTTAAAGTTTTGATAAAATTTTCGATGTTGCAATTTTCATCCATAATTTTCAAGATTTGCTATAAAATTAATTTCTTGAAGGATCCTTGTGGAAATACCACCAATTATTAATTAAAGTATCCTCTTCTTAATGAAAAAAGCCGTTTTGAAAAAACACTTTTAGTTCTTGAGAAATAAATTTTTGAAATAACCGAAAATATTTTCGAATTTTGCAATTTTCGCCGATTAAGTTTTAAAAATTCGTATAAAATCCATTTCTTGGAATATGAGTATGAAAATTGCTCAAAGTGCTAATAAAAGTGTCCTCTTTCCAATGAACCAACCCGTTTTGAAAAATAACTTTTAGTTTTTGAGAAAACAATATTTAAAGTTTTGATAAAATTTTCGATGTTGCAATTTTCATCGATAATTTTCAAAATTCGCTATAAAATTCATTTCTTGAAGGATCCTTGTGGAAATATCACCAATTATTAATTAAAGTATCCTCTTTTTAATGCAAAAAGCCGTTTTGAAAAAACACTTTTAGTTCTTGAGAAATAAATTTTTGAAATAATCGACAATTTTTTCGAATTTTACTATTTTCGCCGATTAAGTTTTAAAAATTCGTATAAAATCCATTTCTTAGAATATGAGTATGAAAATTTGCCAAAATGTTAATAAAAGTGTCCTCTTTCCAATGAAGCAACCCGTTTTGAAAAATAACTTTTAGTTTTTGAGAAAACAATATTTAAAGTTTTGATAAAATTTTCGATGTTGCAATTTTCATCGATAATTTTCAAAATTCGCTATAAAATTAATTTCTTGAAGGATCCTTGTGGAAATATCACCAATTATTAATTAAAGTATCCTCTTTTTAATGCAAAAAGCCGTTTTCAAAAAACACTTTCAGTTCTTGAGAAATAAATTTTTGAAATAATCGACAATTTTTTCGAATTTTTCAATTTTCACGGATTAAGTTTTAAAAATTCGTATAAAATCCATTTCTTGGAATATGAGTATGAAAATTTTCCAAAGTGTTAATAAAAGTGTCCTCTTTCCAAAAAACCAACCCGTTTTGAAAAATAACTTTTAGTTTTTGAGAAAACAATATTTAATGATAAAATTTTCGATGTTGCAGTTTTCATCGATAAATTTCAAAATTCGTTATAAAATTAATTTCTTTCATTTTGTATCTTGGATCCAAATAAGTTGACATATCAGCTTTCTTATTAATTTCATTTTTATTCAAATATCGCACTACTGTAAGCCTTTGCCTTCTCTGTCTTATCGTTTTCTTACATTCTTTTTCAAGTGTCCCATCTCCCTCTCTTGTTTCCTTGTTGTCTTGCCAGTCACTATTCTTTCTGCCAAGTCTCCTTTTACTCTATACAGCCTTCTTCTTGTATTGTCAGTCGCTTTCCAGTCTCTCTCCCCTTTGTAAAGTCTCAATCCAATCTTGCCTTCTCTGTCCTACCATTTTTTTTACATTAGCAGTTTCTTTCACGTATCCCATTTCTCTCTTTTATCTCCTTGTTGTCTTGCCAGTCTCTATTCAGCCACTATTCTCTCTGCTCAGTCTCATTCATGTCTCTATTCAACCTTCTTCTTCATTTCCCACTCCCTTTCCAGCCTCTCTTCTCTTTGTCAATTTAGTCTTTGCCTTATCTGTCTTATATTTTCTTTTGCATTAGTTTTTTCTTCCATCTCTCTTTCGTGTCTTACAATTTTCTGTGGTTGATTTAATTCAAACCGCATTTTTATGGATTTATTCTCCTTCTAAGAGGCCGTATAGATAAATACGAGTGTATTTCCAATTAAAAAAATAGCCTCTTAATCTTTTAAATCATTTGTTGTGTAGTTAATTAAAAATCTCTTTTGAGTTATTTTAACATTAAACTTAAAGATAACGTAAAATATTTTTTGATAAACACTTATTGAAAGTACCTACTTCAGATAAACATTTTTATCACTATATAAACACACTCTTAAAATCAAACTTATTTCAACAAAAATCATCATGCGTTTAGAGACGTGCTGTTTATTTCTGCTCCTTTTGGGTTTTTCCCATCAAACGGAACGAGATTGTATCAAATCGCAAACGACCGTGAGCGGTACTTTCGCACCGAGAGATTTTTGCTCGGGCGATCTTATTTTTGAGGAAAATTTCGATACCCTCGATTTCAAAAAATGGCAACACGAAAATACTTTAGGCGGTGGCGGAGTAAGTGGTTCTTTTTATTATTATTCTTTCTACAAATAATTTTTAATTTAGAATTGGGAATTTCAATGGTACACGAACAACAGAACAAATAGTTTCGTTAAAAATGGATTGTTACATTTAAAACCAACATTAACCGCTGATCATATGGGCGAACCATTCTTATCTTCCGGTACTTTAGATTTAAACGGAGGTTCTCCAGCCGACGAGTATGATTTAATTATTCTTGTTATAATTAGATATTATATTTTTGTGACGTTTTAGATGTACTAATCCAGCTTGGTATGGTTGTACAAGAACCGGAACACCAGAAAATCTTTTAAATCCGGTAAAAAGTGCGAGATTACGCACCGTAGATTCATTCTCTTTCAAATATGGCACTCTTAGAGTTAGCGCAAAAATGCCGGCTGGTGATTGGATTTGGCCAGCAATTTGGTTATTACCCCGTTATAATGAATACGGCGGTTGGCCTACTTCCGGTGAAATAGATTTGGTCGAATCTAGAGGTAATAGGGAGTTGTATCAAAATGGACAACATATTGGTACGCAATTAGTTGGATCAACTTTACATTGGGGACCTGATTACTCGCGAAATGGATACCCCCATACTCATTGGGAGAAAAGAAATCCTTCCGGTTACGATAATTTATTCCACGTGTACGAGTTACAATGGACTCCGAATGAAATTAAATTTTTCGTCGATTCCGAACAAATTGGAACTATAACTCCCCCGGCGGGAGGTTTTTGGGAGTTGGGAGGATGGGGAAGAAATTTGCATAATCCTTGGGAAGGAAAAGGATTAATGGCTCCTTTCGATCAAGAATTTTATATTATTTTAAATAATGCCGTTGGTGGTGTTGCTTTCTTCCCGGACGATGCTACTAATCCTGGCGGAAAACCATGGAATAATGAGTCACCAAAGGTAAGAATTTTTTAAAACATTCATTTGAGTACTTATTTAAAAATTTTTTAGGCCTCAACCGATTTTTGGAATGGTAGAAATCAATGGTTACCTACTTGGACTTTAGAAAATGATAATTCCGCTTTACAAATTGATAGAATTCAAGTATGGGCTTTATAACAAAATCCATGTCTTTGAGAAATAAATATACATATATAAAACTGTATTTAACATAGTATTTATATTTCTAAATTGGAAACGTAAAATGCTTAATGTTCTATTTTTAATTTTACCAAGAAAAGAATAAGCTTTTACTTGGACACCCTCTTTTTTATAATTATTCATTAATACTATTAAAGTCATTACCCATTTTAGGTGTATTTTCTGTTTTTATAAATAATTCTTGTAACTTTCTTGAAAAGTAAGAGAAAAAGATAGGCAACCCAATTCAGAGTCACAGTTGTCATTGCGAAATTGACATTTATTATAATTGTGTGGTAGCACTGCCTTTCAAATTTGACAAATTGATTATTATTTATTAATATTATTATAGATTCTTAATTTAAAAAAATTTTGAGAGAGGATACCACATATCTTCGGTGTATACTGTATAGATAAAAAGTTAACTTACTTCCAGTTATAACATTTGTCCGTTATAAGTTTATAGATATGACACTAACAATAAGTAAATATTAGCACTTTTCTTTAAAAATCGTTTATTAAAAGTAACTTATAAAACTTCCTATCACTACGTCTGCACTCTATTGTTAACATAACCTTAACTAATGAAATGATAGTCATCGTTCTTTGCCTTACTACTAGATGGCGTAACCATATATGATACCAGTTATCATTCAAAATCATAGATATTTCCAGTAACTCCGACTTTTAAAGAACGTGTACATTTAAAATTTCATTTGAGACTCAGTTTTTCTATTTTATTAATTATACTGTTACATATGTTAATTGCACTTTCGTTTTTACAATGACAGTTCAATTAGAATTACATAACCTCACTTATTAATAGGACGCACCTATTGCATCATGGAAGTTGAAGTGTCATCATGATTTACCAGGTCCAGTTATGTTTACTAAAGTCAATAAACTGTAAAAAATGTTGAGCAGACTTATGACGTTACATAGTGTCAAGTAAATTATCCATGGACACAGTCAAGGTAATGTTTACCAAGGTTAAGATAAAAATGTTGGCTAAGGTCAATTTTATTTACAACTATCAATCACGCAGGTAAAAAGTATTGCCCTAGGTCAGATTTATTTACAACTGTCAATTACGAGGGTAAAAAATATTTTGCAAGGTCAGATTTATTTACAACTGTCAATCACGAAGGTAAAAAATGTTGGGTAAGATCAGTTTTATTTACAACTGTTAATCACGCAGGTAAAAATCTTGGCCAAGGTCATATTTGTTTACAACTGTCAATCATGCAGGTAAAAATCTTGCCCAAGGTCATATTTGTTTACAACTGTCAATCACGCAGGTAAAAATGTTGTGTAAGGTCAGTTTTATTTACAACTGTCAATCACGCAGGAAAAATTGTTGGGTAAGCTCAGTTTTGTTTACAACTGTCAATCGCGCACGTAAAAAAAATCTTCCTCAAGGTCAGATTTGTTTACAACTGTCAATCAGATAGGTAAAAAATCTTGCCCAAGGTCAGATTTGTTTACAATTGCCAATCACGCAGGTAGAAACATAGGTATCCCTGGCACTTATTAAGGCCGCCGTTCAATGGCGATTTTTATATGAACCGACACTGGTTCACTCGGTGCAGCTTCCCGGCTTTCTCTCATATCTTTATTCAAAGTTAAATACATAGGATTGTTGTTAACATATTTCTGTACAAAATGACGTATTTTTTGTTGTAAAATAATTAGAATGTTAATCACAAAAAATTGCTAAACTTTGCCATAAAAACGACTTCGTATAAATGCGATTTATGTGAAAATTATACACTTAAACGGGAGAACAAAGGTGTCATTTTTTGCACATGTATCGTAGGAATAGATTCCACGCTAGTACAAGCGCAGAAAATTTGTCATTATCACGGGAAGCTGCACCAAGTGAAAATGTGCGATTTCCTCAATATACTTAAGCTTCACTAGATTGTGTAAAGGAATCTACCTAAAATCGGTAAATTAAGACATTTTAAAACTTTGTCAATCGTCTCATAGAGGGAACATATTAAAATTATTATATAGTACTGCAAATATACGTTTACTGTGGTTTTTACAACATCCTATAAGGAATTTTAATACCGTTTTTATCAGTGTATCAATCAAACATATAACAGTTAACAATTTTGGGCAATTAATCCTTTCGAATAAAATATTAAATATAGATGCCCTTTGCAAATAAATGTGCTGTAGTCTCATGGTCACACAGTTTCTGAGGGGCCGAAGAGACGGACGTTCGGAAGCAAGAAAATGGAGCTTATTTCTCGGTGGGGAATACCGAGAGAGAGAGCTTTTTACAGATAACGAACAATAGATTTTTTGCTGTTCTTAATCTGTTTATTTGTCTTCTGCCCAAGTAATCCGTTTGAATTGAATATGTTTATATTACCCGTTTTTTTATAAAACGTTTAAAAAGACGTGAACAGTAAGTGGTGTCTTCATCAGTAATTATCTAATAGAACAAGGATTTTGGTAATTTTGTGGATTATGCAGATGAACACAAATCAGAAATTGTATGTAAGACGCGGTATTGTACTGCAATTAAAAATAGTTATTTATAACAAATATTGATAACAAATTTACCCATAAATTGTACGTAGTTAAGATTTAGACAATTGTACAAAATAATAGACAAAATTAATTTATTAATAGATAATTGTGAATAGCGATGGTCAAAAACAGAAATACCGAAAAGGTCCCTATTCTTTCAATGTGATGTTATACGAACAACAATTTTAATAGAGTAAGATCAAGAAACGGCTGAATCTTTACTTTTATTATTATATCAAGGGTATTTTGTATCTAATGGCTAAACTCCTAGTGCGGTATCCTATTTTTTAGGATACTTTTAATTATAAGTACGAAGGCTTTCACGGTGTTAATTAAACTAAAACTAGATCTAGCACTAGACCTAAAACTAGAAACTTTTGGGTTAAGCTGTGCGTTTTTTGAAAAAAATTTTGACGTTTCGGATGCCATGTTGCAACCTTCTTCAGAAACAAGTTCGAAAGTTTCTAGTTCTAGGTCTAGTGTTCTAGACATTGAAGTTACTTACTAGCAGTGTTGTTAAATACCCGGGTATTTATTTTCAAGGGAAGATTCCCTGAATATATATACGGGGGTATTTACCCAAGATGGGTATTTAGAGGTATTTATAAAATTTTATTCAAATTGAGTTGATGGCAGTTTTGCAACCACTTCAAGAATGCAGAGTCGATTATCGATACACCAAACATATTTATAGCATTTACAAGAATGCTACAATGACGGTAGAATTGCATAAAAGTACCACAGGTCGTGGGGTAAGATAAGGTGATACAATGTTGAACCCAAATTGTTCATCACAATCCTGGAGAGAGCATTTAAACAACTGAATTGGACCCAAAAAGCATAAACATTGATGGCAAATACCTAAGTAATTTGCGCTACGCAGATGATATAGTCCTTATTTCGGATAGCCTTAGAGAGATGAAACTGATTCTGAACGAAACAATAAACGTTAAATAATATATTAAGTTTTAATCATAATAACTTGATAATCTAAATTACGACAGATTTGTTTGATAATAATACATCTTCGATCGTTGACAATTCCTCATCTTCAATGTGTATTTCATCTTGCTCTCTTTTTTTTCCGAATCTGTTATATTTTTACTTGTATCATTTTTATACGTAGGTACTGTTTTGGTATTTATCTTGGGCTGGGGTAAATACCCGGATAAATACCCATTTTATAAATACATACCTACCCGCCGGGTATTTACCCAACGCCCATCACTGTCTACTAGTAGTTCAATAGCGGGCCTAATTTAGTAGTTATACATTTATTTAGTATTAAGCTTCACCTACTTATATAATTTTATTTTAAAGCAGTTCAAAAAACGCTATTCATACGAAATGGTCGAAAAATACGATAAGATCGTAAAAGATGCAATATAATAAACAGACCGCTCGCACAAACTGTTTTGCCACGCCATACGCCCTTTGGGTTCGGGGCTAAATCGAAATTAGCGAAGAAATTAGAATATTCTTACCGTGGGAAATTTCAATACAACTCATTTATACTAAAAAAAATCAAAAAAAGTATGCATAAAAAGTAACCGGAAAATTATTATCCATGGCACCAAGAACTCGGTTTCGAAACTCTTCTTAAATCCCTTCTTTATCTACGTTATTATCAACAATTATCTAAATATCTCACCGTGCGGTTGTAGAGTTCGTCTTTCTATGCATTTTTTATTTGAAAGTTTTTTGGCTATATCAAACGGTAAACGCGTTCTGTTGAAATTAAATTTTTAGCCCTGAGACTACAGCCTTAATATATTTTTTCTTCAAACGTCATTAAATGACAACTTTGTTGTCGTGTTTACTCGCGGTAGAAGTAAGTCATTGTTGCATAACGACGGTTGCTAAGATCAACATAGCAAAAAAGTACTTCAGCGTTATGGCGCTAAAGTAAATTTCACTTTAGCGCCATAACGTTGAAGAACATTTCACTTTAGCGCCGTATTATTTGCAACGTTTGAAGAAAAAATACTATGTTTTATTCGGAAGAGAAGCAGATTCGTTTGTGGCTGGTCCGTCATTGCCGGACTCACTTCGTTCGTCCGGCAAACTGTCGGACACGCCCAAGGACAGTAGAAGCTAACAGGACTGCTACATCCATTGTTGTGACAACCTGCCCGCAAACTACGTCACACCATTTTCCACGCCCAACTGTTGTTATGGCCTATACGTTTGCTGTTTATTTTTAGAGGTTATATCTTAGACGTATTCATATTAATTTTTGAAGTTTTATGTTTTTAGACGTATTAATGTCTATCATATAACCTCTAAAAACACAGACAGTTACCAGGCGTGGCAAATAGCGTGACGTAGAGTGCGGGCAACCAACCCGTAGTGGACTACAAAAATACAATGGATGTAGCAGTCCTGTTAGATTCTACTGTCCTTGGGACACGCCACAATTTTAACGGCTCATCTGTCATTAGCGACTCACTGCGTTCGTCGCTATGCGACAGACCACGCCATAAAAAGCACTGCTTCTCTTCCATATAAAACAATATACTATTTCTATACCAACACTTTTCATAATACGATGACAAATAATCGGCTGGTCGTAGCGGTATAAAAACACGTCTATACAATAGTCGATGTGTTTCTGTCTCACTTTTCAGTAGAAGCGAAACATCTGTATTTTAAAGATGCTAAACCAAACACTTTGCGACCTCTACAAATCAGAGAAGGAACTATACACATTTTTTTATCAGTTTTTAGAACCCAAGTAAATTGAACGGCCACCTTAACGTCGTGTTCGTACAAAGTGACGTCACTTTCAGCATCGGGCCAACGGGATAGATGGCGTTATATTGCGTTATATTATGTAGATATCTACTTTATCTTGGCAGTTTAAATTAATAAATATTTTAGGATTTAAGTAGTCGTTTCGTCAATTTGTTTTTCTACTGTTTTCTAAGTTGTTTGTCAAGTTGGTTAGTGTTTTGATGCAGCTTTGTGTTTGATAGTAAATTTTAAAGAAATTTACGAAATTTTATTCGTGGTAAGTACATTTGATATACTTTTTTTTATTTATTTCATATTATTATATTATGATCTCCAGTTTCATAATAAATTTTTAAATATAAGTTGCTCTTAAAATAATATGGAAACTAATGCTCATAAAAAACCTCTGAAATTTAAACATTGATTATGGAACTGGATTAGGTATTTGTAAAATAAATATATATGCATCTTATTTTCTTGTAGCAGAAAATGTCAAAAAGTTGCGCCATTAGTGGATGCGTACAAAGGTATGGAAATTTCTACCGATTTATAAGCCCACAAATGTATCCAGAAATATATCAAAGATGGGTTTTATGTTGTGTGCGAGAAAACCTGCTTCAGTGTGAACACTTGAGGGTTTATAATAATTTTCGAGTTTGTGATAAGCCTTTTCGACGAGAGGATGTTGGACGTAACAACAAATTGTTGAAAGGAGTAGTACCATCATTAAATTTGCCAGTAGGTATGTGTATAAAATTATCAAAATGTTGTTAGGACTGAGGCATATTTTTTTTTCACATGTAGGATATCAGTACTTAGAAGTCAGTACTTCAAGTGCTTCGAATAACACGCCCACTACTCCACCTGCAGATATGCGACTTTAGGTTGCTTCAACATCCACCAGTGCAATCTCATTGGAGACTTCAGGTAAGAAATTATGTGTTTTATAAATCGTTTATTTTGAAAAGCTCTGGTTTAATTACCTATAATGGCATATAACTCTTAATAAGAGTTATTTATTAATAAACGAAACATCGTTCAAAAAACGTTTAATTTCCCTTTTATTACAAAAGAATGTAGTATACTTTTTTTAAAGTTTGATTTCATATTACAGGGTAACCCCGCTTAATGGGGAAACAGCGTTAATCGGGATCATTATTGGATATTTTTTGACAGCTAAACAAAGGGAGAGTTTATTGGAGGAAGTTGGCGTCCACAAACAAGACGACTTATCACCAAAAGCCCAACATTTATACAGGAAAGCAGTGATGTATAAGAGGAAATTCCAGCGCCAGAGTATAACATCCTAAAGAAATAAAAGAAAATTATTACCAAAGAGACAACTTTTTAAGCAGTCAATTTCAAGTTTAGACAGACTAAAACAATCCTTTTTTTTTGAGCCAATATGACAACGAAGGAAGAAGGTTGCAGGGGAGGCGTTATACACTTGATGACAAAATATTGGCATTACATTTAATGCTACAAAATGGAAAGGGGTATAAGGTGTTATAAAGTGTAAAATTACACTGTGAGGAATAAACAGATTAACACCGTATTTTTAACATCTTTTAACAAAGTTATTTTGACATTCAAATGTGTTAGGCAATTTTAAGGGTACTTTCTCATATAAATTTTTACCCTCTGCATAAAAAAATTTTAGCAAAAATGTAAAGGGGGTGGTTACGTTTAGTAGTTTAGAAGGATAGGTTAAAAGTACAAATAGGGTGAAAACGTGCCCTCCTATCAGTTAAACATATTCCCCAAATTTCGTTGTCCTAGCGTTTATGGTTTTTGAGAAAAAAAAATTAAACCAAAATTTTCCGCCATTTTTGGAGGAGTGTAGCTGCTTAGGGGAGCCCAAGTCGCCCATGGTTTATATATCAAAGTACCCTTAAAATTGCCTAAAGAATCACCCCTTGAAGTTTGGGCATGTCATTCAGATACACCCTGTATATAATATGGATTGAGCTAACTCATATACAGCGTGTCCCGTATCTTCCGCATCAGAGCATTATACGGTTGTAGAATACATTATTCTGAAGCGATCTTTCTAATAAAATTTTTTCGAAATGTTTATAATAACCGCACGGGAACTGTTTAACGACGACCAATAACGGACAACTTTGATTCATCGAAAAAGTTTATTTCTCTTTCCATGACGAATCTATTGGTGAGTACACGTGGGAAACGAGTTATCATCGGCGTAGCGGACCGGCCGAGGGTGGCACCGATTACCTGAGTCTGATTTGCGATCTGCTGATTGGACGAAAAACAGGTCCTTTAAACAGTTCCCGTGCGGTTATTATAAACATTTCGAAAAAATTTTATTAGAAAGATCGCTTCAGAATAATGTATCCTACAACCGTATAATGCTCTGATGCGGAAGATACGGGACACGCTGTATATACTATCTCCTATATCGCTGACTAAGGCAGCAAAAGAGTGTAAACACTAGAGTGCAGATATATATATATCTGTCTCTGTCGTGCCCCCGTCTACACAAGAGACATGCGTGAACACGTGGTGAGTACGCTTTTATCTTATTGGACGGTGAATTAAAAATTAATAGCAGCTGATGACCTTGATGTTTATAAAACACCAAATAAATGTTTGACATAAACATAACCTAAAATCTAATACAATAATGGCTTCTTGTTTTATTTATAACATTTGAAATCGACAAAATTGTCATGGTTACATAAAATTTGGTTTGTTATTTGGGTTGCCTAAACAAAAGTAAAGAATATAATGTTTAATGAACAACCTACATAAATTTGATATTTAAAGCAATATTCAACGTCAATTTCACACAAAAGTACATATATTCTAATTTATTTGATGCATCTACGATAATTTATAATTAAAGTCAACTATCTACAATAATTGCATTTCAAAGCTGCATAAAATACGCGCGAAACACTTCAAACTCTTAAAAATTTACGATTCGCGCAAGCGCCTTCGCGATATGGGGGCACGACAAAGACAAAACATATATCATTCCGTCTGCTTTTGATGGAAACGCTCGCCACTCATTGCTTAGATAGGGAGTCAGCGATATAGGAGATAGTATATATATGAGCTAACTGAATATATCTACTAACAAAAATGTGGCTCAAGGTGAATAGACGCAGATGGAAAGCGATAATGTGAAAGTGTAACAAAGATAGACATAAAACGGTACTAAACAGACGGGCGCAGGCGCACAAAAGTGTCAAACCTCTTCCATTTGACGTTTGTCGTTTTGTTGTGTCACAGCCAGTCACACCGTTGTGTTTAAAAATGTATTGTTTCGTGTGCAAAGTTCGCGATAATACAGTTTCACATCACCTGTAAGTATTATAAATGTTACTTCTAATTGATAGTTTTTTATCTTATAAATTAACGCACGCCCATTATATGTCAGTACGCTTCTATGTCTATCTCGGTTCGATCACCTTGCGCAAGCTATCTCTCTCGCTGGCTCAATCCATATTATATATAATCAAAGGATACCAGTTATCATTCAAAAACATAGATATTTCCAGTAACTCCGACTTTTAAAGAACGTGTACATTTAAAATTTCATTTGAAACTCAGTTTTTCTATTTCATTAATTATACTGTTACATATATTATGTTAATTGCACTTTCGTTTTTACAATGACAGTTCAATTAGAATTACATAACCTCACTTATTAATAGGACGCACCTATTGCATCATGGAAGCTGAAGTGTCATCATGATTTACCAGGTCCAGTTATGTTTACTAAAGTCAATAAACTGTAAAAAGTGTTGAGCAGACTTATGACGTTACACAGTGTCAAGTAAATTATCCATGGACACAGTCAAGGTAATGTTTACCAAGGTTAAGATAAAAATGTTGGCTGAGGCCAATTTTATTTACAGCTGTCAATCACGCAGGAAAAAGTATTGCCCTAGGTCAGATTTATTTACAACTGTCAATCACGAAGGTAAAAAATGTTGGGTAAGGTCGGTTTTGTTTACAACTGTCAATCACGCTGGTAAAAAATGTTGGGTAAGGTCAGTTTTATTTACAAGTGTCGATTACGCAGGTAAAAATCTTGCCCTAGGTCAGATTTGTTTACAACTGTCAATCAGGCAGGTAAAAAATCTTGCCCAAGGTCATATTTGTTTACAACTGTTAATCTCTCAGGTAAAATGTTGGGTAAGGTCAGTTTTGTTTACAACTGTCAATCGCGCACGTAAAAATCTTCCTCAAGGTCAGATTTGTTTATAACTGTCAATCAGGCAGGTAAAAAATCTTGCCCAAGGTCAGATTTGTTTACAATTATTGCCAATCACGCAGGTAGAAAATCTTGGCTAACGTCAGTTTTATTTACAACTGTCATTGACTAGATTTCGCCTAGATAAAGAATGTTAGCAAAGTCAATGTTTCCAAGGTATTAAAAAATGCTGAGTACAATGTCAAATAAATTATGAAGGATCAGTTATATTAGGGCTCACTTTTACCAACTCTTGATAAATTTATCTGATAGATAAATCTAGTTCTTAACCGAGAGAACACTTTAATACCGTTGTAACCATTGGAGAATGGTAAACATGGGTGTTTTGACATTTCTTTATTTGTTTTCCACCGATTTCGGTGATTAATGTATTTTATAATAATTAGGGTTATAATATTTAACTTGAACGTAATAAGGTATGACAAGATTAATAATTCTTCATAATAAGAATCAAGAAAAATTTAATCATAAATATTGTGACAAAATATTTAAAAGCAAATTTGACATCAACATAACCTCAATTTTATTTAAATTTAAATTATTTAATTTTTATTTCTTTCTACAAAAAATAATTAAATAATTAATCGTTAAGCACAAATTAATTGGTATAAAAACCTTTTAATTTGAAATTTTCTTCAAATACGATTTAATTTAAATATTGTTTTCTGATATTATTGTTCTATGTCACTTTCAATAATTCGTGACTTTTAGGTTATGATTAAATTATCATACGTCAAAACGTCAATGCTACCAACTAAAATTTAATGACAAATTAAGTCATTTAACAATTTTTGTTTACATTTCTATATACATAATTTTATAACATTTTAATTCATTTTGTGTCTTATCATCAAGACGTTCAAATATTAATGATGAAATAATAAAAAAAAAATTTTATTTATAAGCTGCCACTTCATATTTTGTATATTACTTGCGGATTTTTATACTTTATTTTAATATAGAAAATCAAAATTACAAGAAATAAATTTCTTACAAAGCATAAACTTTCACGTAGTCAACCTTTAAGTCGTTACCTTCTTGCCATGATTGTAAATAAGTGTTTTTATTTAGATAAAAGTTTAACATCTCTTTTGCATCTTGATTTTTGTAAGGTTTTCCTTCAACTTCAGGGATACCATGACCACCAACACCAACTCCTAACGTAATTATCATCTATAAAAATAAAAATTATACAATAAATATGAAGGCTTTCATGGTCGATGTTAATTAAGCTAAAAGTTAGAATTAGAAACATTCGGGTTTAATCGTGCGTCTCTTAAGATGGCCAATGTCGCGAATCATAAGACCACCGGTCTTATATTCCACGATGGTTCGGAAACAAAACGCTTACAGTCATTAATCAACGTTTATTGCAACAAAACACGTATTATCATTACTACTCGAACTCAATACATGAGCCGAGCGAGCGCGATACATCAACAACAGAGTTCTAAAAGCTACTAAAAATAACGACGATTCTTCGCAGGTCCCCACCTAACAACAAAGCGCTGACGCCCCTACTCGGTAGGCAACCCAATTGACTACTAAATAAATACGAATTCTCAACATTCTCCCACCTGAGACACATTCAAGTAACATAGGTCATGTGTCTCACAAAAAAACATTCGAAATTAAAACTATAACTTAAACTACTTCAGTCTTGTAATCTTTTCGGGATTTTCGTCAGGCGACCACTACGCGTAACAACAACTTTCGTTACGGGTTCTCTGCTTTTACACACTCCCGCACTTTCCCGCACAGTCTTGCACACCAGTTCTTCCCCATCGTCACCTTTGATGTTTCTCGTCTCCGGTGAAGTCTCGCTGATGTTGTCCACCTGATCAGCACTCTCGATCGTTGCATCGTCTGTCGTGCTTGCACACTCCAAAGGGTAGATGCGCTGTACAGGCCGAAGCAGCTGTCCCCTGGCGGTAGTCACTCTTATTAAACGAATTTGTCCATCTGGTCCAGACAACAATTCAGTGACTCGACCCAAAGGCCAATCCAATCGCTTGTCGTTGTCGTTGCCAATAAGTACCAACTCTCCAACTCTTATCGGACGGCTGTAGCGCTTCTTCTGTAATAGGTGTAACTGGCCCAGATATTCATCACGAAACCTGCGGCGCAGATCTTCTCTCAACTTTCGTTGGTAGGCGACTTTTCGACAAAGCAATTGGCTGTCCACCTCATCACAATCAGGAACACCGCTATACACTTGCTCTCGTAGAAAGGTGTTTGGCGTCAAGTGCAACAGCTCCCCCGCATCGTTAGACATGTAAGTGAGAGGCCTCGAGTTAACAACCGATTCGCAATCGCACAAGACGGTTAACAGTTCTTCATAATTCAAGCAGGCACGTCCCAAAACCTTACGCAGCAGCTGCTTCAGTACTCCTATCAGTCGCTCCCAGAATCCACCCCACCATGGTGCTGATGGTGGATTGAAACGCCATGTGATACGTTCCGCACTACTGTGCTCTGTGATTTTCTGCCAGTCTATTTTCTGAAACGCGTTTTCTGTTCCAACAAAGTTGGTACCATTGTCTGTGTAAATAGTGCGCGGTCGACCCCGCCTCGCGATAAACCGACGCAACGCTTGCACGAAACCAGCGACAGTCAATGATGTACAAAGTTCCAAATGCACTGCCCGGTATATAAGACAGATCCACGCTTTTTCCCCAGTCTTTAAAAACAACGGCCCCGCAAAGTCTATACCTACGATCTCAAAAACTCCAGCATCTCGCACTCGATCCAACGGAAGCGGCGCGTTATCCGTTACAAAAGGTTTTCTGTTATGTCGCTTACAAACCACGCACTTCGCGATCGCGGATCGTACCGGCCGACGTCCTCCTAGGATCCAGTAGTTGTTACGAAGTATGCTCATAAGTCCCTGCGTGCCAACATGACACGCCCTCACATGTGCATCAAAAATGAGATTGGTCACGACCGGATGGTTAGCGGGCAACAGTATTGGTAGGCGAAAATGCTCTGCATCATTTCTTCTTAACACTCTTGATTTAACGCGGATTACGCCATTTTCATCTCTAAAGGATTGAAGGTTTCTCCAACGTTTGTCATTCTCGTCCAATGAATCTCGCTGCACCCGCTTCACCACAAATGTCTCGGCTTTTCCAATTTCTTCTTCGGTGAGTGCGCCTTTACGTTTGTTGATGGGGTTTCGAGTATTGAATACGAACCGAAGAATCCAAGCAATCATGCGCCGTGTTTTCAGATACTTGGAAAAATAGGTTAAGTGCAATTCATCCTCATGACCAGTGTTAAGCAAGGACGACGTAATCTTTTTCTTTTTCTCTCTATTTATCTCAAGTTCGTCGTACTGCATGCCCTCATGTTCGGGCCATGATTTTGGGTCCCCGTACAACCAACGCGGTCCCTCCCACCATCTAGAGTGTAGCAAAAACTTAACACCACAACCTCGGGACGGTAGATCTGCGGGGTTTAAAATTCCCGGCACAAAGCGCCACTTGTTGCTGGGTGTTGTTCTTCGAATCTCTGCCACTCTGTTATGGACAAAAGTTCCCCAATCTTCATTACGATGTATCCAGGATATCACAGTGGTAGAATCGCTCCAAAAGTAATTGTCTGCCTCCACTGCTAAGCCATCCCTAACTGATCCATACAGTCTAGCACCGACAACGGCTGCCAAAAGTTCCAAACGAGGTATGGTTATTTTCTTTAAGGGCGATATCCGGCTTTTCGCTGCTAACAGACGTATGAAAACCTTGCCTTCATAAACACCTCTCAGGAAAATCACTGCAGCATATGCATTCTGACTAGCATCGCAGAATGTATGGACACTCAGCTGTTCTGCCTCACCGGGGCCGGAACGTACCCATCTAGGTATTTCAATTGTTCTCAAGTCATTCAGCTCCTTCACCCAATTGCGAAAAGTTTCCTCTATCTCTAAGTCTACACTAACATCCCAACCAATCTTCTTCTCCCAGGTTTTTTGTAGCATTAGTTTTGGAAGCAATGTGGCTGGACAGGTAAAGCCGATCGGGTCAAATACTCTCTGGGCCAAGGACAGCATCACACGTTTGGTAATAGGTTCCTGTAATAGTTTCTCCAGGTCCTTCAAGAAATCTGTGTTAAGTTTCAACGTATCCAGTCTTTTATCCCATTCTAATCCGAGAAGAGGTGTATGCTTATAATCAGGTGAGCAAATCTGCCGAGAAAACTCCCACCCTCGCAAGTCAAACCTAGCCTCTTCCATAATCATGCTGGATTCTTCGATGAAACACCTTAATATTTGTTCGGTCTGCACACTTGCGATGCAGTTATCCACATAGAAACTTCTAGACAATCTCGACACGGTATCTCTTGAATAAGGTAGATTACCACCATCACATCTATCCAAGGACTTCGAAATATGGTGCTCTAGCGTAGCTCCTAGTAAAAATGGACTGCTGCTAACACCAAATACCACTCGTTTGTGTCGATAAGTTCTTATTTCATCTCCAGGGCCCCTCCATAGAAAACGAAGAAAATCCCTATCTCCTTTATCAACACCAATTTGCAGGAACGCCTTACGTATGTCTGCGGTCACTCCTATCTTGTTTTGCCTAAACCGGTGTAGCATATTAGGAATCAGTTCAATCAGATTAGGCCCTGTTTCGAGACATTGATTCAAGGAGGGTCCGTTCTTTTCTTTGGCGGAGGCATCAAAGACAGGCCGGATTTTCGTGGTTGCGCTATCTTCCTTCACCACCGGTCTGTGTGGCAGGTAATGGGCCACGTTGGTTCGGCTATCTTCCAGAACTTCCTCTATAATCCCCTCGCTCAACCATTCCTGAAATATATTATCATAGGATTCCAAAAGACCGTTAACTTCCAATTTATGGACTGTTTTGTCCAATCTTCTTCTAGCCATAGCGTAATTATCAGGCAGTGGCGGATGCGCCTCCAACCAAGGCAAGTTCACTTCATACCGCCCATCTTCGTTTATCTTCACCGTTTCGTTAAAGAAATCTCTTGCGGCTGAAACTACTTCTTGGCGTGACTTATGCTCTGTGGGATCAGTGATACCCAACACATCCAGCTGCCACAATCTAGTAATCGACGCGTCTCTAACAAATAGTGAGATTGAGGTCATGGTGGCACTTCTCGAGGTATTCAGGGGAATTCTGCCCATCAGAGTCCATCCATAAAGAGTCTCCACAGCCACCAATCCCGAGCTAAGAATGTGCCGTTTACCGGTATACAACCTCCCCGCGACGTCTGATCCTATCAAGAGTTCAATGGGAGCTGGGTCGTACTTATCAGTCACATGAATACCCATTCTATCTAATTCTTGCATCCATGGGCCATCGAATACAGGAGCTATGTCCGTGCAAATCACCGATTGTGACAAGGCTTCGAATGAACATTTATAATTCTTATACATAGCCGTCACCTCGTAGCATTCATGGTTCTCCTGCGAGGTAGCACCGCCAAATAAACAGTGGATAATTTTCTCCCTTCTCTTCGACTGATATCCCAGTGCTAAAGCCGTCGATTTTAGGATGTAAGTGTTCTGTGATCCCGTATCGATTAGGGCTCTTACGTTACGTGAACCACCAACGCCGCATAATTTCACTCGGAGCGTTTGCAAAAATACGTGCGTATTGGTGCTGTTGGTGCATGTCAACGTTTCATTTACCGTCGCGTCATGCGTTTTATCACCTTTCGCCGATTTGGACTTCTCAATGACGCGGTTTTCCTTTGGTAAGTCAGGGCACATCAATATCACGTGTGATTGGCTACAGACTAAACATCTCAAACGGGCTTTGCATTGTCGCGATTGATGTCCAATTCTTAAACACTTAAAACAAGCCTTTTTTCCGCTAAGAATCTCTTTCTTCTTTTCTAGCGTCAGCTTTTGTGCTTTGAAACAGTTGGCACTTTCATGTGTGTTCCCACAAAAAATGCACTTTTCTGCACCATGGTTGATCAATCCCGCAGCTGTAGAAATCCTATCCTGAGCCGTGGGGCGCAACCCAAAACCTTCGGCAGCCAATCTAGTCCGTTGATCGTTCTCCACTTCATTCTTCAAAAAACTCATTAGACTCGCCAACCTCTTCTCCAACCCTGTAACCGCTTGGGTGGAAGTCGTGGATTCTTCATGCGACGAACGCTGCCACACACGCAATAAATCTTGGGGTACGCATGACTCTATCAATGGGAAAATCATCGCAGCGCACTTGTCAGAAGTTATGTCCAATGTCTCCAGTGCGCGTAGTTGCGTTTCGATTTGATCATACAACATTGATAATTCCATTTTTTTCTCGTCGATGGCGTTGTGTACAACCAGTTTCAATAATTCTCTCACATACACCTCGACTTGCAAATCCTTTCGTCCAAACCTTGACGTCAAGGACTCGATCATTTTTTCGTAATTCTCTCCGGTAGCGGGAAAACTTTCTACTAAATTTCTAGCTCTACTATTCGGCACTGTGGCCTGAATCAAGTACTCTACTTTGTCGTTCAAATCTATGTTAGGATCGTCATGCACTTTTCGAAATTGAGACCAAAACGGTAACCAGTCTTTTATATCGCCATTAAAGGTCTTAAACGCAATAGTTGGTAATCTAAATCTACGAATACCTGTTGGGTTCCCCTCTGATACAACGGATTGTTGATCTGGCGAAGATTCGTTACCTTTCATCAATTTCTGGCATCGTCCATTTGCTCTGGCGAATTTCTCCAAGTAAACCTCGACACTCTCCATTTCTGTTAATAATTCCTCCTCCGTTGCGTCTTTTTCGAGCATCAAGTTATAAATTTCAGAATCAGCCACCTTTAATTTGTCAAGCTTATCTTGTAATAGCCCCCACGACACACTGACGTCATCTGTCGCCACGACATCCAAATGCTTCTCCAGCTCAGTAATATTTTTCGTAAACATGCTACGGAGAACTCCTCTGTGCCTCTTCTTCTGTTCCATTGTTCTCTTGTTGCGTACGTTCACCAAAAGTAAATGCGGGCGGCCCGTCGCAAGGTCAATTCACCGGAAAAACAATAGAAGATGATAGAAGAAAACGCTTACTCACGCCGACACAACACGCGCATGTCCTGTCACGGTCGCCACTAAATGTCGCGAATCATAAGACCACCGGTCTTATATTCCACGATGGTTCGGAAACAAAACGCTTACAGTCATTAATCAACGTTTATTGCAACAAAACACGTATTATCATTACTACTCGAACTCAATACATGAGCCGAGTGAGCGCGGTACATCAACAACAGAGTTCTAAAAGCTACTAAAAATAACGACGATTCTTCGCAGGTCCCCACCTAACAACAAAGCGCTGACGCCCCTACTCGGTAGGCAACCCAATTGACTACTAAATAAATACGAATTCTCAACAGCCAACCCAAATGATTCTAGTTCTAGGTATAGTGTTAGTTCTAGTTTTACATTGCACTGTTACTATGTAGAACTAACAAGGGGACCACCAGACGTGTGACCCTCCGATTTTGAAAAAATTTGGTGTAAGGGTAGGAAATTATATTTAAACCTTATTGGTGAAGTACTATTATTAGACGCCTAGTCATTTTGGAGAAAATAAATTTTAAAAATTTTGAAATTTTAAGTTTCGTGAAGTGCGTCTAGTCAACCCTATTGGTTTTACGCTCGTGGCAACAGGTCCGGCAGCTGAGCTAGTTAAGGCGCTAGTTACAGACTGGATGCCCCGAGTTCGCGCCTCGGTAACGGCGTTTTTTTTTTTTTTAATTATAAATTTATTTTTACGTTAAGTCGTAATATGGTAAAGTACTGTGAGGTAATATAACACAAAAAACCTTTTTTCTACACCCACATGTATATGTATATGTTCTGTTTTCTGCACAATTGACATAACAAATTACTTTTGAGAAATACTACGAAAAACACGCATTCTTTGTGTAAATACCAAGAGTAAACATATAAGAGTTAAGGAAAGTACAGAAATATATATATATATATATATATATTCAAGAACCCTTCTACCATTTAATGGTATAGGGCATCACAAATTTATAAAAAAGACATTTTATTTATACTCACATCAATGTGGCAGGTAAGCAATTGTTAGGGTGATATATATCATAAAAACATTGAAAACATAAATTTTCGTAGCACACTGCGCACCTTAATAGAGTAGGGTTTTTACAAGAGCACGGTTTTTTTAGAACATTAGAATTAAAGCACACTTCATTCACATATAAAAAGACCTCTCTATCATCAGTTAGTTTTGATGCAAACCAAGCATACCTTAACATATTGTTAAAAACAGATGCTGACAACTGATGATGTACAAGAGAGTGAATTTTTATACAATCTTCTCTCCCCGAAATTTCTCGCTTTCTTTCTATCAAAGCGGAACAATTTTGAAGCCGTTTGATGAAGTTCTTAACTTGTCTATAAAAATAAACATCACAAGGTTGGCAGAGGGGAGTACATCTTGCAGGAATCACTTTTAACGTACAAATTGAATGGTGATTATCGTCCTTAAAAATGTCATCATATAAGGATGGATTTGTTTGGCCTCCCCAGGAATCAATTATCAATAAAAACTTTTCTTTTTCTACATAGGGCAACAAAACTTGCGTTAATAATGTTTATATAAAGGAGTTGTTAATTTTCCCGACTTCGAGCTGGTAACAATAACATTTTTATATTTTTTCATACAAGTATTGACGTCTTTCTGCACTCGAGGGCCAAAATCACCTGTACACTCTTGCAAACACAAACACAAGCGGAATTAATTTTCCTGATAGTGTAATGCTATACTGGGCTGTATAGGTGTGTGTGATTTTGTTGATGTTTCCTTTACGAACAAAAACCGCCTTTGAGCCCTTCTCGTGCAAACATCTATCATATGTCGATTGATATTGACAGCCTAAATAAGAAATAATATAATTTATTAAACCGGTACTACAATTTAAACTTCTTCATAATCGATAGTAAAATTAATTGTAAGTAAAATAAACTTGTAACTGGCCGGTTTGATCCGTATTTATAACTCTGTCAGGATGAAAAAGAAGTATCAATTCCTTAATTACATATTATAGGGGAATATGTAGGCAATATCAGTCATATTCATAGAATGGATATGAAATAAAATTAACCAATCAAATTTCACATTTACAATTAGTACTCACTTGTTTTTAAAAATGTCAAAACCTGTCAAAATAATTGTCACTTTACTGTTAGTTGCATAACAATTAGTTCGACGTTTAGAAAAATGGAAACGCAAGCGAATTTACAATTTGTAGGAAGTAGTGGTGCTTCTGATTGTGAATCTAATTCTATCTATAGTAACAAATCAAAGAAAGAGTTGAAAGGTGCTGTGATGTTTTTGGATATTCTTCTGGAGCAAGGTGGTCTCGTTTCTGCAGAACGACCTGAAGAAATTAGTTATACATCTATGGCAATGGGAAAAAAAATGTATGACATCGTTCTCGAAATGATTGGTGAGAAGAAGTTTATCGAAGTGGAGGAACTAATTTCGCAAGAAGAAAGCGACTCGGAAAATGCCTATGAGGAAGTTAAAAGTGGCGATCCTGCCGAATATGTTCCTGAGGAGAAAAAAAGGAAAGAAGTTGAATACATCTCTTTGGAATCTAAAATAAAAGTAGTAAATTTGGCAAGACAGCATCCCAATTGGACTCTAAAAAGTCTTCAGACTAAAGGCTCCGGCCGCTTAAAAAGCTTAACGTACTTGCAACGCTGGGCAGAAGACGTTAGAAAAGGCGGAACAACAATTGATAAATACAATATTATCGACACGTGGACGTACGATAGATTTTTGGAAAGCAGGGAACAGTCATTACAGGTGACAACTAGAAATCTTCAGCAATGGGCATTGGCAGCTGCAAGTCAATTTGAAGATTTTAATTTTAAAGCTTCTGAAAGTTGGGTGTTGCGATTTAAACAGAAGCATCGAATTCGCCAGAGGAAGATTACGAAATATGTAAGTGCAAAGGAGTATAGTAGTATAGAACAAACTTTGGCAGCAGCGGAGCAATTTCGAAAACAATGTCGGGAATTGATACCTTTTTTTCATCCTGACAGAATTATAAATACGGATCAAACCGGTGAGTTACAAGTCTATTTTACTTACAATTAATTTTACTATTGAATATGAAGAAGTTTAAACTGTAGTACCGGTTTAATAAATTATATTACTTCTTATTTAGGCTGTCAATATCAATCGACATATGATAGATGTTTGCACGAGAAGGGTTCAAAGGCGGTTTTTGTTCGTAAAGGAAACATCAACAAAATCACACACACCTATACAGCCCAGTATAGCATTACACTATCAGGAAAATTAATTCCGCTTGTGTTTGTGTGTTTGCAAGAGTGTACAGGTGATTTTGGCCCTCGAGTGCAGAAAGACGTCAATACTTGTATGGAAAAATATAAAAATGTTATTGTTACCAGCTCGAAGTCGGGAAAATTAACAACTTCTTTATATAAACATTATTTAACGCAAGTTTTGTTGCCCTATGTAGAAAATGAAAAGTTTTTATTAATAATTGATTCCTGGGGAGGCCAAACAAATCCATCCTTATATGATGACATTTTTAAGGACGATAATCACCATTCAAGTTGTACGTTAAAAGTGATTCCTGCAAGATGTACTCCCCTCTGCCAACCTTGTGACGTTTATTTTTATAGACAAGTTAAGAACTTCATCAAACGGCTTCAAAATTGTTCCGCTTTGATAGAAAGAAAGCGAGAAATTTCGGGGAGAGAAGATTGTATAAAAATTCACTCTCTTGTACATCATCAGTTGTCAGCATCTGTTTTTAACAATATGTTAAGATATGCTTGGTTTGCATCAAAACTAACTGATGATAGAGAGGTCTTTTTAAATGTGAATGAAGTATGCTTTAATTCTAATGTTCTAAAAAAACCGTGCTCTTGTAAAAACCCTGCTCTATTAAGGTGCGCAGTGTGCTACGAAAATTTATGTTTTCAATGTTTTTATGATGTATATCACCCTAACAATTGCTTACCTGCCACATTGATGTGAGTATAAATAAAATGTCTTTTTTATAAATTTGTGATACCCTATACCATTAAATGGTAGAAGGGTTCTTGAATATATATATATATATATATATATTTCTGTACTTTCCTTAACTCTTATATGTTTACTCTTGGTATTTACACAAAGAATGCGTGTTTTTCGTGGTATTTCTCAAAAGTAATTTGTTATGTCAATTGTGCAGAAAACAGAACATATACATATACATGTGGGTGTAGAAAAAAGGTTTTTTGTGTTATATTACCTCACAGTACTTTACCATATTACGACTTAACGTAAAAATAAATTTATAATTAAAAAAAAAAAAAACGCCGTTACCGAGGCGCGAACTCGGGGCATCCAGTCTGTAACTAGCGCCTTAACTAGCTCAGCTGCCGGACCTGTTGCCACGAGCGTAAAACCAATAGGGTTGACTAGACGCACTTCACGAAACTTAAAATTTCAAAATTTTTAAAATTTATTTTCTCCAAAATGACTAGGCGTCTAATAATAGTACTTCACCAATAAGGTTTAAATATAATTTCCTACCCTTACACCAAATTTTTTCAAAATCGGAGGGTCACACGTCTGGTGGTCCCCTTGTAAGACTATATCTAGAACTAGATGATTCTATATAGTCTTATTCGATATAGTCTTAGTTCTACATAGTAACAGTGCAATGTAAAACTAGAACTAACACTATACCTAGAACTAGAATCATTCGGGTTTAGCCGTCTTTAGAGACGTTCGGCTAAACCAAAATGATTCTAGTTCTAGGTATAGTGTTAGTTTTAGTGATAGTGCTAGTGTAAAACTAGAACTAACACTAGACCGAGAACTAGAAACACTCGGGTTTAGCCGCAAGTCTCTCAAGACGGCTAAACCCGAATGCTTCTAGTTCTAGGTCTTGTGTTAATTTTAGTGATAGTGCTAGTGTAAAACTAGAACTAACACTAGACCTAGAACTAGAAACATGCGGGTGTAGCCGCAAGTCTCTCAAGACGGCTAAACCCAAATGTTTCTAGTTCTAGGTCTAATGTTAGTTCTAGTGACAGTGCAAGTGTAAAACTAGAACTAGCACTATACCTAGAACTAGAATCATTCGGGTTTAGCCGTCTTTAGAGACGTGCGGCTAAACCAAAATGATTTTAGTTCTAGGTATAGTGCTAGTTCTACATAGTAAGTGTTAGTGTAAAACTAGAACTAACACTAGACCTAGAACTAGAAACATTCGGATTTAGCCGCAAGTCTCTCAAGACGGCTAAACCCGACTGATTCTAGTTCTAGATCTTGTGTTAGTTTTAGTGATAGTTCTAGTTTTAATTGTTATTCAGCGCTAGATTGTTGTATATTTTTATTAAAGTAGTTGAATGGTTAAATATACGTATTAGAAAAGTACATTTCTTTGGAGCTGAAATTCAACAAATTTTTCTCTAATTCGAAGATTCTTTTCGAATTTTACTACTATTTCTACTGTAATTAAAAAAGATATACGAACTTCTTGATCAAACGGTGCCAACACATCTCCTTGCTTCCATTTTTCTGAACTATCCGATTTATAAACATCTCCAAATCCACTTGGCGGTGGATAAATATTTCCATATGGAATTCCATCAACCGAAAGACTCACCCTATCAGGACGCCATTCCAACCCAAAAACGTGGAAATTTTCACTCCAATTTTCATTTTTAGAATATTTTCTAATCGCGTAATTTCTTCCTGACTCATCATCCCCCAAAATAAGCCCCCCGCTTAATTCATTATTTAAGTTCATATTTCCAAGGGTGTAAGCGACTCTCATTTCGCCGGAATTGTATCCAGAACCGTAAAAAAATCTTTTTGGAGTTAAATAAAGCTGGGGATAAATCCAATTTCCTTTCGGTAATTTAGCTTTTATTTCCACTTTTCCGTACAGGAATGAAAATGTCGGCTTTGAGTTTATTCTTGATGAAAAAACTGGTGGGAGGATATTTGAACCTATCGGTCTTCTTTTACAATCGTATTCGTTAAAAGCGGTACAACTAAAATAAAATAAATTTTTCTTTTAATAATTAAACGAAAAAATTTAGTAAAAATATTACTTTATATTTAAATCTAATAGTGCATTCCGAACGTAACCATTTCCATATTTATCATCAGCAAAAATTGGGTGGAAAACACAAACTCCATCTTTTAAATATAAATTGTCTTGGTCATTAACATATGTGACAAATTCAAAGTCCTTAAAAACGACATAAGTGATTACAAATATGAAATATTTATCTCATTAAAGAATTACAGGTTCTCCAGCGATTCTAACTTCCGATTGCCACTTATCTAAATCGTTAAAGTCTTCTGAAAAAATTAATTTTCCTGAACAAGTGGATGCTCCATTATTAATTTTTGTGGGTGTTTCATTACAAATTGAAGGAGTGGTTGGTTTAGGTGTTGTTGTTGTTGATGGAGTTTCTTTTTCAATCGGCGGTTCAGTTTCTGGGCGAGTTGGATATGTTGGGTATACGGGATTTTTATTGTTTCCATTACCTCGATTACCATTATTTTTATTTTTATTATTTCCAGGGAGTGCTAAAAATAGTTACAAACTACTAAACGAATTTCATTACAAATTCTTTTGGGTTTAAGAGAAATTCGGAGCATATTACAAAAAAGTTTTTGGAGAAAAAGTTGTAGCAAATTTTATTGTTAGCAATATTGCTCTGTTTCACTTTTGCTCTCAGATGCGTCAATATCGAGCAAAATACGAAAATATGAAAATTGGATGAATTTGTTGCTTATTCAAGTTGTTAATGGCAACACTAGAAAAACGACGCATAGTACAAAAAAGCTTTTGGAGCAAAAGTTGTAGCAAATTTTATTGTTAGCAACATTGCTCTCTTTCAGTTTTGCTCTTAGATACGTCAATATCGAGCAAAATATGAAAATCGAATGAATTTGTTGCTTATTCAAGTTGTTAATGGTAACACTAGCGAAGCAGGGAATATTACAAAAAAGTTTTTGGAGAAAAAGTTGTAGCAAATTTTATTGTAGCAATATTGCTCTCTTTCACTTTTGCTCTCAGATGCGTCAATATCGAGCAAGATACGAAAATATGAAAATTGGATGAATTTGTTGCTTATTCGAGTTGTTAATGGCAACACTAGGAAAACGACGCATAGTACAAAAAAGCTTTTGGAGCAAAAGTTGTAGCAAATTTTATTGTTAGCAATATTGCTCTCTTTCAGTTTTGCTCTTAGATACGTCAATATCGAGGAAAATACGAAAATATGAAAATTGAATGAATTTGTTGCTTATTCAAGTTGTTAATGGTAACACTAGGAAAACGGAGCATAGTACAAAAAAGCTTTTGGAGCAAAAGTTGTAGCAAATTTTATTGTTAGCAATATTACTCTGTATCACTTTTGCTCTCGGATGCGTCAATATCAAGCAAAATACGAAAATATGATAATTGGAAGAATTTGTTGCTTATTCAAGTTGTTAATTGTAACACTAGCGAAACGGGGCATATTACAAAAAAGTTTTTGGAGAAAAAGTTGTAGCAAATTTTATTGTTAGCAGTATTGCTCTCTTTCACTTTTGCTCTCAGATACGTCAATATCGAGCAAGATACGAAAATATGAAAATTGGATGAATTTGTTGCTTATTCAAGTTGTTAATGACAACACTAGGAAAATGGAGCATAGTACAAAAAAAGCTTTTGGAGCAGAAGTTGTAGCAAATTTTATTGTTAGCAGTATTGCTCTCTTTCACTTTTGCTCTCAGATGCGTCAATATCGAGCAAGATACGAAAATATGAAAATTGGATGAATTTGTTGCTTATTCAAGTTGTTAATGGCAACACTAGGAAAACGACGCATAGTACAAAAAAGCTTTTGGAGCCAAAGTTGTAGCAAATTTTATTGTTAGCAATATTGCTCTCTTTCAGTTTTGCTCTTAGATACGTCAATATCGAGGAAAATACGAAAATATGAAAATTGAATGAATTTGTTGCTTATTCAAGTTGTTAATGGCAACACTAGGAAAACGGAGCATAGTACAAAAAAGCTTTTAGGGCAGAAGTTGTAGCAAATTTTATTGTTAGCAATATTGCTCTGTTTCATTTTTGGTCTCAGATACGTCAATATCGAGCAAGATACGAAAATATGAAAATTGGATGATTTTGTTGCTTATTCAAGTTGTTAATGATAACACTAGGAAAACGGAGCATAGTACAAAAAAGCTTTTGGAACGAAAGTTGTAGCAAATTTTATTGTTAGCACTATTGCTCTTTCACTTTTGCTCTCGGATGCGCCAATATCGAGGAAAATACGAAAATATGATAATTGGATGAATTTGTTGCTTATTCAAGTTGTTAATGGCAACACTAGGAAAACGGAGCATAGTACAAAAAAGCTTTTAGGGCAGAAGTTGTAGCAAATTTTATTGTTAGCAATATTGCTCTGTTTCATTTTTGGTCTCAGATGCGTCAATATCGAGCAAGATACGGAAATATGAAAATTGGATGAATTTGTTGCTTATTCAAGTAGTTAATGGTAACACTAGGAAAACGGAGCATAGTACAAAAAAGCTTTTGGGGCAAAAGTTGTAGCAAATTTTATTGTTAGCAATATTGCTCTCTTTCACTTTTGCTCCTAGATACGTCAATATCGAGGAAAATACGAAAATATGAAAATTGAATGAATTTGTTGCTTATTCAAGTTGTTAATGGCAACACTAGGAAAACGGAGCATAGTACAAAAAAGCTTTTGGAGCAAAAGTTGTAGCAAATTTTATTGTTAGCAATATTGCTCTCTTTCACTTTTGCTCTCGGATGCGCCAATATCGAGGAAAATACGAAAATATGATAATTGAATGAATTTGTTGCTTATTCAAGTTGTTAATGGCAACACTAGGAAAATGGAGCATAGTACAAAAAAAGCTTTTGGAGCAGAAGTTGTAGCAAATTTTATTGTTAGCAATATTGCTCTGTTTCACTTTTGCTCTCAGATGCGTCAATATCGAGCAAGATACGAAAATATGAAAATTGGATGAATTTGTTGCTTATTCGAGTTGTTAATGGCAACACTAGGAAAACGACGCATAGTACAAAAAAGCTTTTGGAGCAAAAGTTGTAGCAAATTTTATTGTTAGCACTATTGCTCTCTTTCACTTTTGCTCTAGGATGCGCCAATATCGAGGAAAATACGAAAATATGATAATTGGATGAATTTGTTGCTTATTCAAGTTGTTAATGGCAACACTAGGAAAATGGAGCATAGTACAAAAAAAGCTTTTGGAGCAGAAGTTGTAGCAAATTTTATTGTTAGCAATATTGCTCTGTTTCACTTTTGCTCTCAGATGCGTCAATATCGAGCAAGATACGAAAATATGAAAATTGGATGAATTTGTTGCTTATTCGAGTTGTTAATGGCAACACTAGGAAAACGACGCATAGTACAAAAAAGCTTTTTGAGCAAAAGTTGTAGCAAATTTTATTGTTAGCACTATTGCTCTCTTTCACTTTTGCTCTCAGATACGTCAATATCGAGCAAGATACGAAAATATGAAAATTGGATGAATTTGTTGCTTATTCAAGTTGTTAATGGCAACACTAGGAAAATGGAGCATAGTACAAAAAAAGCTTTTGGAGCAGAAGTTGTAGCAAATTTTATTGTTAGCAATATTGCTCTGTTTCACTTTTGCTCTCAGATGCGTCAATATCGAGCAAGATACGAAAATATGAAAATTGGATGAATTTGTTGCTTATTCGAGTTGTTAATGGCAACACTAGGAAAACGACGCATAGTACAAAAAAGCTTTTGGAGCAAAAGTTGTAGCAAATTTTATTGTTAGCAATATTGTTCTCTTTCAGTTTTGCTCTTAGATACGTCAATATCGAGGAAAATACGAAAATATGAAAATTGAATGAATTTGTTGCTTATTCAAGTTGTTAATGGCAACACTAGGAAAACGGAGCATAGTACAAAAAAGCTTTTAGGGCAGAAGTTGTAGCAAATGTTATTGTTAGCAATATTGCTCTGTTTCATTTTTGGTCTCAGATGCGTCAATATCGAGCACGATACGAAAATATGAAAATTGGATGATTTTGTTGCTTATTCAAGTTGTTAATGATAACACTAGGAAAACGGAGCATAGTACAAAAAAGCTTTTGGAACGAAAGTTGTAGCAAATTTTATTGTTAGCAATATTGCTCTCTTTCAGTTTTGCTCTTAGATACGTCAATATCTAGGAAAATACGAAAATATGAAAATTGAATGAATTTGTTGCTTATTCAAGTTGTTAATGGCAACACTAGGAAAACGGAGCATAGTACAAAAAAGCTTTTAGGGCAGAAGTTGTAGCAAATGTTATTGTTAGCAATATTGCTCTGTTTCATTTTTGGTCTCAGATGCGTCAATATCGAGCACGATACGAAAATATGAAAATTGGATGATTTTGTTGCTTATTCAAGTTGTTAATGATAACACTAGGAAAACGGAGCATAGTACAAAAAAGCTTTTGGAACGAAAGTTGTAGCAAATTTTATTGTTAGCAATATTGCTCTCTTTCAGTTTTGCTCTTAGATACGTCAATATCTAGGAAAATACGAAAATATGAAAATTGAATGAATTTGTTGCTTATTCAAGTTGTTAATGGCAACACTAGGAAAACGGAGCATAGTACAAAAAAGCTTTTAGGGCAGAAGTTGTAGCAAATTTTATTGTTAGCAATATTGCTCTGTTTCATTTTTGGTCTCAGATGCGTCAATATCGAGCAAGATACGAAAATATGAAAATTGGATGATTTTGTTGCTTATTCAAGTTGTTAATGATAACACTAGGAAAACGGAGCATAGTACAAAAAAGCTTTTGGAACGAAAGTTGTAGCAAATTTTATTGTTAGCAATATTGCTCTCTTTCAGTTTTGCTCTTAGATACGTCAATATCTAGGAAAATACGAAAATATGAAAATTGAATGAATTTGTTGCTTATTCAAGTTGTTAATGGCAACACTAGGAAAACGGAGCATAGTACAAAAAAGCTTTTAGGGCAGAAGTTGTAGCAAATTTTATTGTTAGCAATATTGCTCTGTTTCATTTTTGGTCTCAGATGCGTCAATATCGAGCAAGATACGAAAATATGAAAATTGGATGATTTTGTTGCTTATTCAAGTTGTTAATGATAACACTAGGAAAACGGAGCATAGTACAAAAAAGCTTTTGGAACGAAAGTTGTAGCAAATTTTATTGTTAGCAATATTGCTCTCTTTCAGTTTTGCTCTTAGATACGTCAATATCTAGGAAAATACGAAAATATGAAAATTGAATGAATTTGTTGCTTATTCAAGTTGTTAATGGCAACACTAGGAAAACGGAGCATAGTACAAAAAAGCTTTTAGGGCAGAAGTTGTAGCAAATTTTATTGTTAGCAATATTGCTCTGTTTCATTTTTGGTCTCAGATGCGTCAATATCGAGCAAGATACGAAAATATGAAAATTGGATGATTTTGTTGCTTATTCAAGTTGTTAATGATAACACTAGGAAAACGGAGCATAGTACAAAAAAGCTTTTGCAACGAAAGTTGTAGCAAATTTTATTGTTAGCACTATTGCTCTCTTTCATTTTTTCTCTCAGATGGGTCAATATCGAGAAAAATACGAAAACATGAAGTTTGGATAAATTTATTGCTTTTTCAAGTTGTTAATGGTAAATTGTTAACGCGAATTAGACCTTACACTAATTAATGACAAAGAATGGATTATGTAGTTTTGTTAAGCCGAGGCTACTTACGGCCAAGGCACCACAACAGACCTTGCACCAGTATAAAGTTAGACAGCATATGTAGATTAATAAATAAAGATAAAAAAGCCGTTAGAGCGATTAGCTGTTTAAAGAGAGGTATGAGTGTACTTCATTTTAATGAGAGTGCTTACATGTTACTTGATAAGGTTCAATATCCCTAAAATATTCCAAACCATTTTTGTCAATTGCATGTAACCAATAATAAATTATATCCCCAACTTTAAGCCTGTACTTTGATTCCGTGAACGTCCAAAATCCATTTGTAGGTTCGTTTAGATCCCTGTTAAACGTTCCGCTTTCTCTTCCAGTGAATTCTTCGTTAATTTTTATGTGAAAATCGAAATTTCTTATTTTCCCATTGTCTAAAAAAAAATATGAATTTTATTTATGAACATTTTATTAGTTAATTTTTTTAGTTTAACTCACCTTGAACTCTTAAAATAAATCCTTTAGGATGAAGAATTTCTATTGACGGTCGAGGAATGTCGTACTGAGAATATATTGTTTGAAAATTAAGAACGGCGAGGAATAGGATTGAAAGGATCATGGTCACTCTCAAACTGTGACCAAGCGGACCAAGCAACAAGAAACGAGTCTTCGACGCGTTAATTAATATGATAACAATGAGATTTAAAAAAAACATGTTGGATTGGGAAAACTGGTTTTGTCTCTTCATAGATTTGTTTTAAAACAGGATTAAATTAATACAAATTTATTTTTTAACCTTAGGATTTTATAAATATTTATATAAAATGTTGCAAGTTTTAATCGACGTTAAGTTTTCTAAAACTCCCATTCATACTTAAATCATCAAAAGAATACAGATTAGTTTTATCATCAGAAATTGGACCGATTAATTTCGGTTCTTCACTTTTTAAGCACCAATCTTTATTTTCTTTTAAAATCTCTAACAAATTATTATTTCCATCATCAATTTTTCCCGCCGTTCCTCCGTACTCAATCGGTAAACAATCCTTTGGATAAATTTTTGATAACTCTTCAAATTTAACACACGAAATCTATAATTTATAATTTATAACATACAATAATTAAACATATTATAAAATATATTTCGTATTTCTTACACGATCCTTTAATTTTTGCGACATAAACGCTTTCCCAATGTTCATAATAGTACTCATAGTGGTTGTGTCATTCACTAATTGAATAGATTTGATTCGCATTGGAGATGTTTTGTAGATTAATTCAGAAACTTCTTTTAATAATCTAAGATTAAATTTTGGTAATATATTCGGTGAAAACCCCGCTGCATCATAAATAAAGTTGTAGCCAACGGAAGTATCGTGAAATAACAAGAGGTCAACTGTAATAATTTAATTTAATTTATACAAATTAAAGTGTTTAAATCAACATACGAGTTAGACAAAAATATCTTGCAAGGTTCAAGTGATTGAAATGGGTTGGATCTCTATCGGGTAATCTGCACAAAAGAATTCTATTTCCATCTGGTGTATGCTTTGGAGAAATGAACACTACTTTTTGTAAGGGATACAAAGAAAATTCTTCATCTTTTGGTACTCTATCGGAATAAATGTTGGTCATTCTCGTTTTGGCGATTATATATTTTTCTAATTTTTCTTTCGTTCGTTCAACGTTACCTTTTGATCCCAATATAAAATTTTTCATCAAAACTTCATCTAAAAATATTTAAAAAAATTATTTTACTTCTAATTTCTCATAATTAAATCCTCACCAACATCCTTTGGAAGATGTGTTTCACAGTTTAACCATTCTTTAACAAGTTTTAAGCAATTCTCTAACTTCTCAACTTCAATTCCGAGTTCTTTATAAACCAATTTCACGGCATCTTCAGTTATTTCATCAAATGGTAATTTGCTTAGAGGCTGCATTTTTGAATTTGCACTGAATCTCGTATGATACTTTACGAGATGCTTATAAATCCTCCGTTTATTTGAACTTTGTCTCATCAATATATTTTTTTGCAATTACTACTAAATCAGGACAAATAATAGCCTTGGTTCAAAATTAATAGGTTGTAGTGGAAAAATAAAAATAATTATGGGTTTCTTAACTACTTTACACCTAAATTGACGTTTTAATTAACAATTAACTTATCATGTTAATCGATTTTGATTTGGTTTATTATTTAATATAATGCAATATAAATGTAATAATTAAAATAATAATTAATAAAAATAAATTATGTGGCTCCATCTCTTGATACATTTCAGATTTATCGATTCGGTTAATATTTTGTAGGTTGTGTTGATTCGTTTTGGTTGGGTTGCTAAGCAATTTCAAACCAGTTGTTGACCAAGAATACAAACAATCGTCGTTGTTAAAACTGGTTAAAACCACGCGCAAAGTTTAATGATAATTATTAACTAATTATCGATTCAAAACGAAATTGTATTGTTTATGTGGTAAAATGAAAATGGTTTAATTACTTAATGGTTTAATCTGATCAAAAAGGTAAGTTTTTTTAACTATTAAAACGTTAAAAGCTTTATCATTGGAACGTAAAAGTACCACTTGTTGCGCATTTAGCAAAATCAAACATACTTTGGCATATATTAAGATTAGCTGTCCCTCTTAAAAATCGATGAATTTTTTTTTAATCGGTAGGAAATGACTCAAAAGATGTGTTAATGATAAAAAAAAGTGCGGAAAAGTGTAGTACTTACCGAAAAATCACTTTAAAGTTGCGATTTGACGTTTCTTTTTGGAAGTTCAAAGCAATGTTAAAATTGCATTTTCGTATTAAATCCTAACCTGAAACTGTTTAATTTATACCCGCGCACAAAATAAAAAGTTATTTTCACTAAACTTATTGAGATTACAACATATTTACGGATGAAAACCTTATTTCTTAGGCTATCAATGCATAACGACAATTACCTGTCGTTAGATAGAATTGTTTCTACCAAATGTGTGTTAATAGACTTTATGTTAATAGATTGTGTATCAATTGATCTGTCAAACGACTAAAATATCTTTAAATTGTAAATATCAATGATAAATAAGTATAGTAGCTTATTTAATAATAGTTTGCTTAAATTAAAATAGTTATTAAAAAAGACATGTGTATACATGGTTACAAAATAAAAATAAATAAATAACCCGTGTGACGATAGCAACAAACTGTGCATTTAACCAAATGACAATTACAACTGACAACACAAGCAATGTTAACCATGTATTTTCGTATTAAATCCTAACCTCAAATTGTTTAATTTATACCCACGCACTAAATAGAAAGTTATTTTCACTAAACTTCTTGAGATTACAACATAATTATTCATAATGACACCTATGTGAAGTTAGCCCCCAATTAAATAGCATTTTACATGTATAGTATTTTGATTATAACATGAAAACCAGTGAACCGATTTCGATAAATAATGTCTCATTCGAAAGCTTAATCCTTGGCCAATACGAAAGTGGAAATGCCCGATTTGAAAACTCTTTCGAATTTCGCTAAAACGTCAAAATAATGCGAAGATACACGAAAATAACACAAAATTGACCTTCTTTAAGTGGTGATAACTCGTAAACGATGTACCCGATGATCAAAATCTATACGTCACTCGATTCGTCATAGTGTCTTCTATCGAAATCACAAAATGCTCGATTTCAATTCTCTCCCGCTAAGTTTATACAGCCCTCGGAATGACACCGTCTTCGGCTCGTTGTTTATGCACGTGTGAACGCTCGTGCTATTAATTAATTTTTAATTTAAACTAAATCGACTATAATTAGAGAACAGTTTGACGGATTTTAATGTTTTATATCTCAATCGAAAGTTTGTGTCTGGCTAAATGCTGTTGTCGAAATGCCCGATTCGAAATATTTAAAGATTTTGATTAAAACACAACAAACGAATTAATTACACATCAATTATCTCCGTAACTAATTGAACAATTTTAGTCATCAAAATCTCGGTAGAAAGTATGATCTGCAATGAATGCGAAGGTGGAAATGCCCGATTTCAAAATTTACTAATTATGTGCGTACAGCCATTGAAATGACCCCGCGAGAGATTTCGAGTCGGGCATTTCCACTTTCGTATTGGCCAAAGATTAAGCTTTCGAATGAGATTTTGATTATCGAAATCGGTTGACTGGTTTTCTTGTTATAATCAAAATACTATACATGTAAAATCCTCTCTAATTGGGGACTAGGAAAATTTGGAGCTAACCTCGCATAGGTCATAATGACTAAGTGCCTGTCGTTACATAGACTGTGTGTCTATTAACTGTGTACAAGAGCGTCGCCAGATAGGAGCAAAGATAGATTCGAAGAAAGAAATTGAATAGAATATAAGATACAAATAGATTCTAAAAATCTATTTGAAATGTTTATAATCTATTATCGCATTTAAATAGAGAGCATGCGAGTTAAATCAAAATTTGTTATTAAAAGACTTCAAACCACTTAAATATTATAATTAGGATAATTATTAGTTAGTTTAACGTTATTTTGGAACTTAATAACACATATTATTGATGAAAATCCCTTTCGTAGTTACAAAGTTTTAACATCAAAAGTTCATAACGTAGGGTGAAATATTCGTCAAATCCTTTGGTCAAATCTGAAAGAGAAGAATAATAAACCTTATTTTGGAGAAATTCAAAAGATTAAGGTAGAAATGCAATTGATGGGTACTTGTGAGTGTAATGGGCACTTCGAGATAATAATTAGAGATTCTTTCTCTATCTAAAACCGGTCTTTGTCTGTCGATAAGTTAATAGTAAGATCAATCTGTACTTAAACTACAAAGCGGTGGCTCTGTACTTAGATTAAATAGCTTAAAATTACAAAACTTCAAGCCTTTGTGCAATTGTTACCAAACCGATTTTTAAAAAACTATTATCACACTCGGAAAGAGCGCTCTTTAAATTTATTATATCTTAACCCGGGTTTTCGTTGGTAAATGGGTCTATCGGCGTCATGCTTAAATCGCCCTTAATATACATCCCTACACACAAAAACGCTTAATTGCTATTCCTTTAAACAAGTTTCTTATTTAATATTGGGAAAACTATAGAAGTATAGATCTATCTTATCTTCAATTTGCTGCTCTTTTTAATGGTGTATAACACACGGCTATCGCTGCTTGGTTATAGAGTTTTTTCCTGGTGATATAAGAAAGTTATTGATCCCAACAATGTTTAAAAGTAGCTAAAACGTGTGAATTTGGTAATTTTTTAACCAAAAACGTCCTTGTGTAAGTCTATAACTTCATGATATACTTCTATAGTTTTCCTCATATCAAATATGTAAGAAAGTTGTTTAGAGGTAGAGCAATTAAACGTTTCTGTATATAGAGATGTATATTAAAGGTGATTTAACCATGATGCTAATTGATATTGACCAACAAAAACCCGGATTAAGATATTTGAAGGAGCGTTCTTTCTGATTGTGAACACAGTTTTTTAAAATTCGGTTTGATAACAATTGCACAAGGGCTTGAAGTTTGGTAATATTAAGCTATTTTACGTACAGAGCGGTGTTCTTCATCTTTTATTGATTTTAATATTAACATATCGGCAAACGAGGACCGACGATTTCATAAAGAAAGAATCAAGCTTTCATATGGTGCATTTAGTGTTCTGCTATATCTAATAATAAGAAAGATATCAGCTAATAAAATAGATAGGAAATTGCGGATAAAAATTTGTTGTTGGAAGGTTTGTTGCTATCGTCACATCGTCAATCGGGCATTTCCACTTTCGTATTGGCCAAATATTAAGCTTTCGAATGAGACATTGTTTATCGAAATCGGTTCACTGGTTCTCATGTTATAATTAAAATACTATACATGTAAAATTCTGTTTAATTGGGGGCTAACTTCACATAGGTGTCATTATGAATAATTATGTTGTAATCTCAACAAGTTTAGTGAAAATAACTTTTTATTTAGTGCGTGGGTATAAATTAAACAATTTGAGGTTAGGATTTAATACGAGAAAATACATGGTTAACATTGCTTGTGTTGTCAGTTGTAATTGTCATTTGGTTAAATACACAGTTTGTTGCTATCGTCACACGGGCTATTTATTTATTTTTATTTTGTAACCATGTCTTTTTTAATAACTATTTTAATTTAACTAAACTACTATTAAATAAGCTACTATACTTATTTATCATTTATATTTACAACATAAAGATTGCAAAGAGCTTTCAGTCATTTGACAGATCAATTGATACACAATCCATTAACACAAAGTCTATTAATACACATTTGGTAGAAACAATTCTATCTAACGCCATTTAATTGTCGTTCTGCATCGATAGCCTAAGAAATAAGGTTTTCATCCGTAAATATGTTGTAATCTCAACAAGTTTAGTGAAAATAACTTTTTATTTTGTGCGCGGGTATAAATTAAACAGTTTCAGGTTAGGATTTAATACGAAAATGCAATTTTAACATTGCTTTGAACTTCCAAAAAGAAACGTCAAATCGCAACTTTAAAGTGATTTTTCGGTAAGTACTACACTTTTCCGCACTTTTTTTTTATCATTAACACATCTTTTGAGTCATTTCCTACCGATTAAAAAAAAAATCATCGATTTTTAAGTGGGACAGGTATTCTTTAATTATTCCCATACTTTTTTGATATTAATTTAGTAATATGTTTGGTTGTGCTACGCAGCCCCAGGGATCTTTGATAGGAGAACTTGGGACTGATTGCATGAAATCCCACCGTAAGATGGCACTAGCATCTATACTGAAATAATTTAATTAAACTAACAATTTTATTATTAATAGTGGGAATGATGAGAGACAGCAATAACAATTATTACCAGTATCATTCTTTTAATTTAAAAAGTATAGATTCCAATTCGTGTTATATTTTTAAATTTGCCGCTAACTTCAACTTTTAAAATTATAAAGTTGAAGTTTGTTCAGAATGACAGATGAAACCGTCATTTTAAAGTGGTTTTTCGGTAACAGTATAATAGAGTAATAAAGGTATGATTAAATAATTAGATTATAATTGACATATAGCTTTGTTTCAGCTAACGTTGTAAGTTGTTGGAAGCTCGTCAGATGTAATCTCACATATCATATGATGGAGTGATTGTCAAATGTGGCGGCATTATTTGACAGGTGTAATGCCATAGGTAATTGCATCTGAGGAATTTCCAACCAGTCGGAACGTTAATTGGAGCCACATAATGGCTCCAAACACTTTCCAAACAGTTATTCTGTGGTTGGAGCTTTTATATATAAACCCAATCCAACCCTCCAAAATATCCCCAACAGATGGCGCCACATGCGTTCAATTTTTAGTATAAGAAGTTTTTGTTTAGAGAGTTGCATTTCTAAATACGTTACCAAATATCCGGCTTTGGTATTAAAACCTATTAGCCTTGTTTATAGATATACATAGTTATCCAACCGGTCGAGTTGGGTTGCTCTAGCTCGTGCTGCCTCTAACGGCAAACGAGAAAAACATCATTTATGAATGAATTGAATAAAATTGGAAATCCAACTTGTAGTAGAAGTTGCATACTCAGAATAAAAGATTTAAGTGAACTTATGTAATTGAACAGGAAATTGTTTAACATATAAAATATTTAATTACATTAAACATTACATCTAAATATTTAAAAAAATATCTGTCCTTTTTTTATAACAGAGAACCAAAAATTGCCTTGCTAATTAAATGGTGAGTTTTGATTTTTGTTCGTCCTATTGCAGACTTAATTCTAGACGTGGTAGCGCCGAGCGTTCCTTTGAGCCGAGTATGTAGTATAAACAAAGTTTTTTTGCAACTACTCGAGTTTGGATAAACGATTTCACGTAAACAAATTCGTTCTTTATTATTTCGTCGTTGAGAATTCTTTGGTTAAAATACAAATACGAAAATTAAGAAATATTAATTAGAATCAATTAAATAAATAAAAACGAAGTATGTATTTCTGATTTTATTAACGATTTTTCAGCGAAAATTACGGGGTGTTTTTCATATAACTTTTTGTTCAAAACCCCTTCTCCTTCAAGTTGTAGCCCTCTAAAATTAAGGGAAAATCTGCAACTTTCTTATCTCTTGACATTCTACAACTAACAAATTATTAATTTGACATAACTTCATTTCTTTGACTAATAATAACCAATTTCTGAATTAATTCACTTGAGCCTGTATATTATTTTATTTTTTGGTGATCAAACTAACAATTTTAGGAGAAAATGTCAAGAGACAAAAAAGTTGCGTATTGAATTCCACTATTTAAATCAAGTTTTTAAATACATCTTGTAATAACATTTTCGGGTTATAAAAATCGTCAAGGAGTGTCATTTTATTAACAGTTATCTGTCAAATTTCAATCTTCTAAATTCTTCCATAGTGGATTTATTAAATAAAAACAATTTTTTCCCCTAATGTTAGAGTACTGTAACTCGGTGGGGAAGAGGTTTTGAACAAAAACTTATATGAAAGACTGTCCTTAATTTTTGCTGAAAAATCACTCCTTGAAATCTTTCGCATTAATTTAGAAACACAACTTTTTTAAGGTGACTTTATTGTGTTGACTGAAAATCATGAATACATAATAAAAAACATGGCAAATCCTGCTAACTACTTATAATTGCAAATTATAAATTACTTATGTTGTAAAATAGTAACTTTATTGCTTATTTTAATTATGCATGGAAAGGGACACGATTACTGAAAAAACTAAAATGACTTTTGTTTATAGAGCAGTCATAGATATTAATGTTGCCCAAAATTTCACATCCTATCTTGTGTAAGATCTTCAATAGAGAAGAAGGCGCTACAAGAAATTCAATGTTTAAGCTGTTGTTCGTAATAATCCATATTTCTTCTCGCGTAATTTTTTATGACTTTGCTGCATCCCAACGCAGTGTACTTAGATTTTTACATTGCCATAAATTTCACCAGTACGCTGTTTGCATCAAGAGCTTGAGGAATGATATCCATTATTGGTTACTAGAAAATTGTTATTGGTTACGTGAAATGAATTACTAACGATGTTGGACAGTTAATATATTGTGTGGGATTATAGATAACTTTTCAATTGGCCCTTTCTTCGAAAAACATGCTTCTCAAAAAACATGTACCCTTTAGCGGGTCTTACACGATCAATAGTATTGACAATGTCAGTATTGACAATACAACAATCTCAATACTTCACTATCTTACACGATCAATATTATTGTCAATAGTTTTGTCAATCACCTTGCTCAATAAGTTACCTTTTTACCACGAACAGGGTGAATCTACGTAGTTTTACTCGGTTTTTCCTTTCGAAATAAAGATAATCGTACAAAAGCTTGCGTTGCTATTATTTTGACGCTTGAAACTACTGTTCGAGTGAAACGCAAACACTGGATGAAAGAATGGTTGAAGAAGAGAGATGAATATTCTTATCTAGTACTGTTGATAGAAATCAACCTCTGCGATGTTGATGATTTCAAGAACTACTTTTGAATGGATGAAAGTTCCTTTAAGATGGTTGAACCATTTTTGAAAAGACAGGATCGCAATATGAGAGAAAGTACAAGTGTTAGGGAAAGATTAGCCTTAACCCTGAGGTACTTGGCCACAGAAAGAAATTTTGAAGACTTGAAGTTTTCTGTTATAATGTCCCCAACAACTATCAGCAAGGCTGTAATAGAAACCTGTCAAACCTTTATATATGTTCTACAAGACCAACTGAATGAACTAGATGAACCAACAGTATCTTGATCGTCTTGAACGTCAACAATGTCAGTTAATGGGGCGGTCATTTTCACCACTTATTCACAGGCGCGCGACTTGAACTGAACTGAGTGTAATGTAGAAAATAAGAATTAAACCTGTTTTCAAATCATCTGGGTTAACCCTTTAACGGTTAGTGGCTTCTATAGAGATCACTTATCAATAAGGTCAAATAGCTGCATTACCACAACTAAATCGTTTCTAATAACGAAAAAATAATTTGCCCTTTAAAGGGTAAAATAACATATGTTTTTGAGTGTGTTGATGTGTTGAGACATGTTTTGTTATTGTTACAATTAAATAAAAGTAGGTATTTAATTTTGAGTATTGATAGAAATATTGGCGCCAACCCTACACGGTCAATAGTATTGTCAATATCCCCTCCAATTATCAATATTGACGCCCGAAAATCAAAAAATCCGAATTTTTATCAATTCTCCATCAATATTTACCGTCACTAAAATTTTTTACCTTACACTATCAATATTATTATCAATATGCTAAGGTGTTGTCAATATTGATCGTGTAAGGGCTTTAGAAAAGCATACTTAACAAATGAAAAATATTGATGGCGCTTCTAAAATGCAATAAAAATCGTTCAAAATACTTTCCCCCTTTATACGATGAAAGTTTTATGAAACTTTTTTGATAAAATGGATGTTTTATGAGTTATTATTAGGTAGTCTCAATTTCAATGAATTACTCAACATATTAAATATAGTCTTTTAAACAAACTTCTTAAAAAGATTCAACGCAGCTGGTGTCCTCTTATAAAACCAGTTCATACACCTACTTAAAAAAATTGGCGTCTACAAATCGGTACCTACTGACGAATAGTCTCAACAATTCGGTATTATTCTTGAAGGACACATTATCGATTTTTCTCTATGCAAGAAATACTAAAATATATGCAACTTATTTTACGTTTTTCGTAGTAATACGTTAGGGCGCGAATAGTAAAATTTAAATTTTTATGAATGGCGACACATAAGTCACCCTGCCATCTAGGCATCACGACCACGAACTAAATTCTTTGGATAACTATGTATATCTATAAACAAGGCTATTAGTTAGTACTCCACCATTCACAGAAATTAGTATCTCTTTTAGGTGTTGGACACTGCAGATAATAATCAAGTTCATCCCCAATAAAACTTTTTTCATTGAATACAACTTTATTTATGTCAGGTTTGTTATTAGCAACCTCATTGTAACAATCCCAATACGATATATGAAATCTCTTATTGCAGTTTCGTCTAGTTTTCTTCTCTTCGCTTGTAATTCATCATCACATTCATTACTAACAGAACTGTCGCTCTTATCACTTTGGATTATTAATTAAAGTGTCCTTTTTTTAATGCAAAAAGCCGTTTTGAAAAATCACTTTTTGTTCTTGAGAAATAAATTTTTGAATTAATCGACAATTTTTTCAAATTTTGTAGAGAGAAATAAATTTTTATTACAGCTATCGACCTAATGGTCTTTCCGCTGGCTATTATTACAACAAAGAATTTAACAATATTATTATTATCAGATAAGTATTTATGAAAAAAGTTCGAATATTGTCTTCCTCTGTGCAGCTTGTCTCTTTAAACATAATTTATGTATTTTTTCGAAATTGTTTCTGTTGTCTAAAAATTTCTTCCGTAGTCTGTCTAGTCTTAGTCTTATAGGTTCAATACCAGTCATTTCGTATAAGGGTCATTCTCAGAAAGGGTGGAAAAAAGGTTTATAAGAAAAAAAATCGTGTAATTAGTTTTCTAGGTTATATATTTATCGAAGAAAACATGTTAGTATAACAAAAGCTTTGTACTTTGAGAATATAATTAAATAATGAAAATAATGTTAAGTTTAGAGGTAATGGAGTTGAGGAGTGGTAACGGAGTTGACAAATAATAATTTAATTCCAAGTTTTGTTCATCTCAACTTATTGCATACTAAACTCAATGGCATATCATCATCCAATGATGATGAATCTGTATATACAACGCTATAACGTAGAGCTGTTCTATACTCCTTAGATCCAAGTTATAGTGTGAGCAAAGTTGGCCGGGTTCACAACACAGACATGTCAGTTCTCTGAAAGTAAGTCTATTCCTTAGTTTATTGATCCAGGCTACTTTCATCGTACCTTTAAACGTAGGAATATTTTCTGGGATCAGTTCGTCGATCATAGGGATTAGTTTTTCATCAATACGAAAGATCTTGATCCCTTTTATTGAGTTTTGTAAGACTTTTACTAAAGTATCGTAATCTGGTGTGGATACTTTTAATATACAACTAAGGTATGAAAAGTGTGGTAAGGTTGCTTGACAGACTTTACCACGCCGCAGTTATATCTAAGATATCTGATGCTTTAAAGAGCCAAAGTGTGTAGATTGTACTTTTTCAGTATATTTACAGAAGTAATTTTTAGAAAAATCGATATGGATCAAGATTTTATCAACAGACAAATTCTTTTTCACTACATTTATACACCGATACTGATGGGATATATTCCTGAGGTGCAACATATATGTATCTCGGAATAGATTGTATCAATTCTGTAACTACGTGGTGTTTTTCTAGCTGCCTTTTTTGCTTGGTAAGTTTCTTACTATGTTCCCTCCATTCTTCCCTTTTACGTCTTTTATCTGGATCTGTTAACATTGATATCTTTTTTATTTTATCGTAATTAACTCTGCGATGATACCGCTCTCTTTCCTTCAATTTAGCAATTTCATAAGCCTCAGGATCATTTTTTCGTTGCGCTCTCAGTTTTCTCAAAGCATCCCTCTTCTTTTAATTGCATATTTTCTTTTACTTTGATGTTGTAACCGCAGCCTCACTTAAGACCTTACCTCTAGTTTTCACATTTTGGAACAAAAGAATAATAAAACGTAAAATCGAAATTATACTCAAAATTAGATCTCGTCTAAAGCAAGAGAAACATGGTGCATATTTTTAACTAAATGTTGGATACATTGAAAATAAAATATTTACAGTACATAATGCGTTGTAACTGTTAAATGTGGCTGTAAATGCTACTGTCTAACATTAGTAACGGAGTTGAAATTCACGGAGTTGAGAAAACGCGCTTTCAAAAATATTCAAAATTAAACTAAATTAGATTTTATGCTGATAGTTGCATACCGTGTTCGTATATTTTTTAGTAATTTACTTAATGTAATTACAATAAGAAATCACTTAAACTTTACCTTTCACGACAGGTAACGGAGTTGAGAAACCGAATAGCCAGAAAATATTTGTAGAAATCAATCAAAATCTTGAATATATTCAGCGTGTCAATTTTATATTTTTTAACAGTTATAGTGTCATACTAATATTAACTTCCCTATGCAGTGTTAACAATGAGCCGGGTAACCATGGCGACACGAATATTTGTATTAGAAGATGTGGTAACGGAGTTGAGATTAAAACGAGGGACACAACATTTTCGAGATTAATTTAAAACCAAAATGTATAAGAAATTGCAAACCATCTTCAAATCGATTTGTTAATTACCCCATATAAAAAAGACAGTAATAAAATGATATAATACTATTTTATTTCCGATTTAGAAATAGTTTTAGTTGCAATTTTACCAGAGGGACACCTGAATATTTAATGAAGTGCGAACCAACTTTTAAAAATTTTTGAATTTTGTGTACAGGGTGTCCCAATTTCGATGTCCGCATAGGCTATCTCCGAAACTAAAAGAGATAGAAAAAAAGTAGCTTACATGTCATGATCTCGTTTTTCGAGAAAATGCTAATGCCGAAAACTTCGAACAGCTATCGTCTTTTGTTTTCGCCCTATCGGCAAAAACTGAAAATTTTGCAAAAACGACAATCGCAAATATCTCACTTATTATCATAGATGGAGTATTATAAATAAAACATTATATGGGCAACTTTTTACGAAGAATTCAGTGGCGTAGGTAGAATTTTTTCCCATCATTTATTTTCGAGATTTTAGACGTAACTTTATTTTTTTAAATGGAAACCATAGTTGGCTATGACTTAAAATAATTTGTTATTTTCTTCTGATAACAAATATATATAGTTTGTGGGGTATATTTCTTATGGTTATTGAATAATTAACAAAAATTCATTTTGTTCTGTCTAAAACTAATGTATGTATTTAAAAGTTAATGTTGCTATGGTGATAACCATACATACTATGATGGAACATAATGTATCAAATAATTGCCAAAGTTTGTATTTAAAAAGTCGATAACAACTCTGGCATTATGTGCTACGATGCACCAGCATGTTAAGTGTCAAATGATAACAAAACTGAATAAAACTTTACAATGAATTTCGAAAATTATGAAAAATGTAACATGATGGAATGCTATATGTTATCAGATAAGAATGCGACGTTAGCCGCGGAATTTTATTTCACAAGATATCCAGAAAGAAGACAACCGCACGTAAGAACCTTCAGCCGGTTAGCAGAAAATTTAATGGATATTTGGTCCTTCCCCAAACCACATACAAAAACATACCAAAATGACCTGCAAGAGAAATTGCAACAAGACGTCTCACCCAAAAGCCGCTGCTCCCGAATATGAAAGAAAAATAAGTATAAACCATACAAAGCGGGGCTAACTCATTATTTACGTGTCGGAGATGTCAATCTAAGATTAAAATTTTGTAGATGATATTTAGAAAAATTAAATAATCTGCTGTTTGTTCAAAATGTCATCTGGACCGATGAAGTCTCTGAGTGTTCAAAGAAGATTGGGGTTCAATGTATGGTGTGCCCTTTTAGATAATAGAGTTTTGGCATATAGTATCTACCATAAAAACTTAAACTCAGGGAAATACCTCAATATATTAAGGCAGCACATTGAGCCTTTTTAGAGGTATTAATGTCTATCATATAACCTCTAAAAACATAGACAGTTATCTACCAGGCGTGGCAAATAGTGTGACGTAGAGTGCGAGCAACCAACCCGTAGTCGACTACAAAAATACAATGGATGTAGCAGTCCTGTTAGATTCTACTGTCTTTACTACAAACTTTGGCAATAATTGGAAACAATGCTTTCCCTCATGGTATGGTTATCACCATAACAACATTAAGTTTTAAATACATACAATAGTTTTAGAAAGAACAAAAAAAATTGATACATTATATTCCATCATAGTATGTATGGTTATCACCATAGCAACGTTAACTTTTAAATACATACATTAGATTTAGATGGAACAAAATGAATTTTTGTTAATTATTCAATAACTATAAGAAATATACCCCACAAACTATATATATTTGTTATCAGAAGAAAATAACAAATTATTTTAAGTCATAGCCAACTATGGTTTCCATTTAAAAAAATAAAGTTACGTCTAAAATCTCGAAAATAAAAGATGGGAAAAAAATTCTACCTACGCCACTGAATTCTTCTTAAAAAGTTACCCATATAATGTTTTATTTATAATACTCCATCTTTGATAATAAGTGAGATATTCGCGATTGTCGTTTTCGCAAAATTTTCAGTTTTTGCCGATAGGGCGAAAACAAAAGACGATAGCTGTTCGGAGTTTTCGGCATTAGCATTTTCTCGAAAAACGAGATCATGACAAGTAAGCTACTTTTTTTCTATCTCTTTTAGTTTCGGAGATAGCCTATGTGGACATCGAAATTGGGACACCCTGTACATAAAATATTTGTTACTTTAATGTAACTTAATGAAGTAATACTAATGAGTCTCACCATATAGCTTTTTGCTCGAATGAATGTACTTATCTCAGTATATAAGATTTGATATTAGAGGGACACTTTTTTAGCCCTTCTGAGAACGACCCTTATATGAAAAATTTACTTAATAGATTAACATCTCCCGTAGATGAACAAGTGAAATTGAAAGTTTTAAGAATGAATATTTTGCCTTATTATCAGAGACAACTTGTTTTGCTTGAAATATGCCAGCTAAGTGGCATATGCGAGACACATCATGCGGCAGCCGCGCACAATGTTGCGCACTGTTTGGACCCATCTTTATATCAACATAAACTAGTCATCATATTCGAACGCCTCAGACCCAAGCGGTCTTAGTTTTATCAAGGGAAGTCGCAGATCTTTTGACTAATTAAGCCGAAGTCGCTTGTGGCCAAGGTAGTGACTAATATCATATCAATTTGATCAATTTGAAGTGTATAGTCATGGAAATTATAGTTGGATTAACTAAAAGTCATGGAAAAAGGATGAGTAATACAAATATTTATGTTCGAATAAAAAAAAAATATATATATATTTATCGAATTTAAATACACGAGTCTTCTTGTTTATCTACGTAATATAAGGCACTTAAGTTGATAAGAATTTGTACAAATTAAGTACGATTTTCTTTTTTTTTTTAATTTTCGATAATAGGATAATAAAAACAGAATAAAGCGCAAATCGAACGTAAAAACGAGCTCAATAAAACTCTGAAAAATCTTAAATATAAACTATAAATACAAAAAAATCTTTCTCTCTCTTGTATACAAAAAAAAAACGTAATCCGAAATAATAAAATGGCATTGATTTAAATATACATAAATAGCTCCTTTTTTAAGTGAATACTTTATGGAAATAAAATACCCAATACGCATAAAAGTCAATAATTTTAACAGTTGTTCTCACTTCCTATGTGGTAACTAATTAAACAACTTAATCTGGTCGTTTATTTCGAATTCTTAGGATTGTGTAATAACGATTTCTTAGATATTAATAAATTGTATTGATTTCATAAATTTTAATGATAATCAACAACCAAAAAAATTATTGACTTCTTAAAAAGTGAAAAACTCAAATATTAACGCTCTGTTTTAGTTCCAAATACTGAAAAGGTACGTGTATAGTACAATGCTTATGTTCGACAATTAAATGACCACGTCTGTGGGAAGCCCCCACAACGACAACCGATTCTCCTTTTAAAAGAACCGCGCCGTCCGATTTAATACCACCAGCATCTTCGGGAAACGTCATTTTCATCACTCTCGTTTGGGGGTATCTCAATTTCGTATTTCCAGCAACTGTATACGATCGACTTGGAGGAACAGGAGGAGGTCTTTCTAAATCTAACCCGAATAAATTACAAGTTTGTTGAATAATTTTGCTATCGCATTTTTCGTTAGGATCTGGTGGAGGTGTTCCAGCGATGGGTTGAGGTCGTGGTCTCGTTGAAACCCCATTTCCAACTCGCCCAACAGACGTGGTATTAATTTGAAGGACTTTATCTCGTTTAATTATCGACCATCGATATCTACTTTTCCAACCTCTCCAAACCGATTGAATGATGGTAGCTGATTTTTGACGTTTTTCGTTGCGAAGTGTTTCAAGTTGTTGCCGAATACCTTCGCTTAAAAAAATGTGTCGCTTCCCTAAAGCCCAACTTGTCGAAACCGTGTTTTCTTTCGACATTAACTCAACCACATGGCGTAAAATAACATGACAATCATCCAGGACTTTATCTTCCGTTCGCGTCAATCGATTAAAAGGCGCTAAAAGCCGATATCGTGAATTAAAAGCTTTAAATCTCATCCGATGGGGATAACCCCCAGCCATTAAATTAACGGTTTCTAAAATTTGCAACGATCTAACTTGACGCACAACAGAAGATCTATCAAATCTATTCGCGGCTTCTTGAGAATTACTTCTTATGCATCTCACAAAATGGGGCCGAGCGTGTACTAAGGTTCTTAATAAATTATCTAATCTCGTATGGAAATCTTGAGTTAACGTGGAAACCGGTTCATCCCCGTTTAATAAATCAGCGTGAGAAGTTGGGGATATCCTAAAACTAACACCTCTAGGTACATTTTCGACTGAATACAAAGCTTTTAATTCACTCCCAAATAAATGAGTTGCAAAACCAAAGTTGCAATTATGTTTATAAAAAACAGCGACTAAATCATCGGGAACAACATCTTTATTAGTATCTAAAAACCCGGTTGCATCATAAACTACTCTTCTGGCGAAATGTTGTATCCCAAACATTCTTGGGTCGAAAGGTTTTGGGTCAAATAATCTCGAGTTGTGTTTGTGTTGCGCACGAATTTTCGAGACGTAACTTTCGGCGGTTCCCCGAATTGAACACTCAACATCTAACATACTCAACAATCCCGTTCTTAACGAAGAAATTAAATCGATGCAAGGCACGTTATCGACATAATCGACCTCAACCTCACAATTAATTCCTTCATCCCGACACGATTCTATGCTCGATTTAAAAATATGCGTGTTATAAAAATGTTGCATCGTTTCCGCACATAAATTAATACACAAATGTTCTAATTGACTCGGTTTCGGTTCTTCAAACCCAAACATATCCAAAATCCCGATAAAACCATCGGTAGCGTGCCGCACCGCGTTATTTAAAGCAGCCATTGATTTACTTCCGGCGTTCGTTCCCCCAATCGTAGAAGCGTGTTGACTTGTAACTTCAACTTGATTATGTACACTCTCATTTGAATCCGAACTTAACGTCCCTAAAGTTGATCCTAACCGTTTTAAACTGTTTGCGCGTCGGACTATCGTTGCGACCGTTCTGCAATAAAGAGCTTTCGCCAAACAATCTCTGGTAATGTTAGACATGTTTGCGTCGCAAACGGATTTTACAAATTGGCCGCGAGCGTTGTGAGTTCTCGTGGTTAATCCTCTAAAAAGGGCTCCGCTTGAGACTCCGAGAAGACCGGCGACGGCGTTTAATTCGACTTCTCCTTTAACGTCAACGTCAATGCCTTTGTTATCGACGAAATGAACGTTTCCTAAAAGAAGAACGGCCGCTAGCACTCTTACGACGTCGATGAATGGGATTCCGAGGACTCCTAAACATGTTTTCCACGCTTGAAATCTAAAATTTCATTTAGAATTAGTTGTTTATACTATTACTAATAATACGGGGTTGAAACATAGCAGAAAGGGAGCAGGATCAGGATAAATAAGAGAAAAAGAAATGGTTCTTTGAAAAATTTAAACAATTATTGCCCGATAAGAACGTCGAACCTCAGAACTTCAAACACTTAGTGGAGCATTATGCGGCTCAAAGCACCCGTTAGTCTCACAACAAGGAAGTGGGGGGAAGCTTTGGAAAAAGAACAGATAACTGATTAGACATTAGAATACAGGAAGAAAATGAATAGAAAGTACTTGGCAAAAAAGACTATGGAGAGAAAAATGGAGTTTGAGGGTGCAGAAACAAAGAGGGTCAAATAAAGAACAACATGTGCTGTATAAAGAATACCTGGAAATAGTACTTCCAAACATTTCTAAATGCAGCCCAAGAAGGACAAAGAACAGAATAAATAGATCAAGACCAAATGGTATATCCATCCAGAAAAACTATTTTGAATATGGAAGATACCAAGTACAAAAACGTTGTCACTTGACATTAGCCATTTTAAGAGACGTACAACTAAACCCAAATGTTTCTAGTTCTAGGTCTAATGTAAGTACTAGTGATAGTGCAAGTGTAAAACTAGAACTAACACTATACCTAGAACTAGAATCATTCGAGTTTACCCGTCTTTAAAGACGTGCGGCTAAAATCCAATGATTCTATCTCTATGTACCTATAGTGTTAGTTCTACATAGTAACAGTGCTAGTGTAAAACTAGAACTAACACTAGACCTAGAACTAGAAACATTCGGATTTAGCCGCAAGTCTCTCAAGACGGCTAAACCCGAATGATTCTTATTCTAGGTCTTCTGTTAGTTTTAGTGATAGTGCTAGTGTAAAACTAGAACTAATACTAGACCGAGAACCAGAAACATTCGGGTTTAGCCGCACGTCTCTCAAGACGGCTAACCCCGTATGATTCTAGTTCTAGGTCTTGTGTTAGTTCTAGTGACAGTGTAAGTGTAAAACTGGAATTAACACTATACTCAGTGATCTCAGTCTCAGTCTCATTTGGTAGTTTTGCAGAGAAAGGAGAAAGGTTTTGCTTGGAAAAGGTGACACCCTTATGATAACTCTGAGTTTCTGTCTTAAGAGACGCACGGCTAAACCTAAATGTTTTTGGTTCTAGGTCTAGTGTTAATTCTACTTTTCGCTCAATAAAAATATACCACAATCTAATGCTGAATAACAATTAAAATTAGAACTAACATTAGAACTAGAAACATTCGGATTTAGCTGGACGTCTTTCAAGACGATTCTCATTCTTTTAAGAATGATTCTAGGTCTTGTGTTAGTTCTAGTGATAGTGCAAAACTAGAATTAACACTAGACTGAGAACTAGAAACATTGCGATTTAGCCGCACGTCTTCCAAGACGGCTAAACCCGAATTATTCTAGTTCTAGGTCTAGTGTCAGTTCTAGTTTTACACTAGCACTGTCACTATGTAGAACTAACACTATAGGTACTTAGAACTAGAATCATTTGGGTTTAGCCGCACGTCTCTAAAGACGGCTAAGCCCGAATGATTCTAGTTCTAGATATAGTACTAGTTCTAGTTTTACACTTGCGCTGTCACTAGAACTAACACAAGACCTAGAACTAGAATCATTCGAGTTTACCCGTCTTTAAAGACGTGCGGCTAAACCCAAATAATTCTAGTTCTATCATTGGTTTAGCCGCACGTCTCTACAGAGCACTACAAACAATCTGATATAGTAGCACGTCTCTCAAGACGGCTAAACCTGGATCATAAAATGGATAGAAAGTACTTGGTAAAAAAGACCATGGAGAGAAAAATAGAGTTTGAGGGTGCAGAAACAAAGAGGGCCAAATAAAGAACAACGTGTAGTGTATAAAAAATACCTGGAAACACTACTTGCAAACATTTCTAATGCAGCCCAAGAAGGAGAAAGACCAGAAGAATTAGATAAAGACCAAATGGTATACCATCCAGGAAAACTATGTCGAATATGGAAGATACCAAATACACAAACGTTATCATTTGACATTAGCCACCTTAAAAGACGTACAGCTAAACACAGATGTTTCTAGTTCTAGGTCTAATGTAAATATTAGTGACAGTGCAAGTGTAAAAGTAGAACTAACAGTATACCTAGATCTAGAATCATTGGAGTTTAACCGTCTTTAAGGCCCGTATACACACGTTTAGTAATTTAGTAGAGTAGCGAGTAGCCACTTACCACTGGAACGTTTAGTAGATGGCAACTGTCCACATTTAATACACTCAAGACACTTTAATGGTACTCAAGATGAACAGACAACGTCATCGCGTGCAATACAAATGCTAACTCACTAAACTAAATTTATGCGTTCGCACGTGTTTAGTAAGTACTATTAGGCAGCTGTGAGTAGTGGGGGTACGCTACTCGACCGAAAAAATAGAATCAAATGCATCTACTCGACTAAGGGCCGGTTGTACAATATAGCGATAAACTTCCCGACAGCGTTATCTGGCGGATAAGTTAGTTTGTGGATACATTGTATTACAATGTACGGATATTTTTGTCGGTGAGATTATCGGCAGGATAACTTATCGGGTACTCAGCGGTGCCGTTAAGACACTTATCCGGCAGATATTTATGGTTACCAAGGTTTTTATATAAAAACTTTGTATGATTACTGCATAGGTTAACCTCTAACATTAAACGTTAACCTTATATGTACGATGTGTCAGTGAAAATTTTTTTAAACAATTTATGTTGTCAAAATCATAATTCAAACTTCAAAGAAAGACGTTGGCGTTACCATTCTACGACATAAATCACTAGATATGGGGAAAAACTACTACCAACCGACTCTTATTTCGCCGATAGCAATCCTACCGACAAAAACAGTTTGTACAACAGCGAATATTTTTATCCTCCTGATAAGTTTATCGGGCGGGTAGATATCAGGTAGATTTATCGGTATATTGTACAACCGGCCCTAAATCGTTTTAGTAAACTACTCGATTAAATTGTACTGTCCGCACGTAGCGAGTTACTAAATTACTCGCTACTCGACTAAATTACTAAACGTGTCTGTACAGGCCTTTAGAGACTTGCGGCTAAATCAACATGATTCTAGTTCTAGGTATAGTATTAGTTCTACATAGTAACAATGCTAGTGTAAAACTAGAAATATTCGGGTTCCCGAAACTTTCTAGTTCTAGGTCTAGTGTTAGTTATAGTTTTAATTGTTATACAGCGCTAGATTGTTGTATGTTTTAATTGAACTAGACGTAGAACTAACACTAGACCAACAACTAGAATCATTCGGGTTTAGCCGTGCGTCTCTTAAAACGGCTGAACCCAAATGTTTCTAGTTCTAGATCTAATGTTAGTTCTAGTGACAGTTCAAGTATAAAACTAGAACTAGTGCTATACCTAGAACTAGAATCATTCGGGTTTAGCCGTTTTTAGAGACGTGCGGCTAAACCCAAATGATTCTAGTTCTAAGTACCTATAGTGTTAGTTCTACATAGTAACAGTGCTAGTGTAAAACTAGAACTAACACTAGACCTGGAACTAGAATAATTTGGGTTTAGCCGTCTTGGAAGACCTGCGGCTAAATCGTAATGTTTCTAGTTCTCAGTCTAGTGTTAGTTCTAGTTTTGCACTATAACTAGAACTAACACAAGACCTAGAATCATTCTTGAAAGAATGAGAATCGTCTTGAAAGACGTCCAGCTAAATCCGAATGTTTCTAGTTCTAGTTTTAATTGTTATTCAGCATTAGATTGTGGTATATTTTTATTGAGCGAAGAGCGAAAAGTAGAATTGCGTCTCTTAAGACAGAAACTAAGAGTTATCATAAGGGTGTCACCTTTTCCAAACAAAACTTTTCCTCTGCAAAACTACCAAATGCCTTTTGCCAATGGTAGAATCCAGGTTCATCGTAGGTTTCATAAAGTAAATAAAATCTTATATACGATGAAAATGTTTGTTTTTATTTATATATCGGTGCTACAAATATAAGAACGCTGATCCACAAAAATATTTCGAAATCTGTGAATATTACGCTTTCCTCATAAACACTTGACGTCGTGCCTGAAGAAGGAAACTGTTGGTTTTCGAAGCAATTTGTAGCACCGATATATAAATAAAAACAAACATATTCATCGTATTTAAGATTTTATTTACTTTACCAAATGCCTGTACTGTTAAGCTATGTTGCATTTTATATGGGACAATGCAAGTGCTCAGCAGTTTCGTAACTATGGTTACTGCATTTATTTATATTCACTTATAGTGAGTAACATGCATGAATTTAGTGGCGTCAATAAAAACTGGTGCGCCAGTAAAATTAAATTGCATGTGTAAACATCAACTAGCATGCATGTTGAAATCATGCATGCATGGATCAGAAAAGTCTGCACCCTTCTGAAATCACTGGCGCCAGTGAGTCTAATGAGTCTAAAAACATGTAACCATGACAACATAGATGAGTATCCACAAAAACACAACACGATCGATATTATGACACGATCTATTTTACATGCTTCGTAAAGTTCACACGATATATTGCACTTTGTGCAATACACTTTAAAAATGAAACTGGCGTGTCACTTATTTTTGTTTTTCCACATGTAGTGTAAAGCTTTACTGGCGTGCAAATAGAACTGGAGCCACTAAATGCATGTCTAACTCACCTTTATGCTAAGTTTCCGCATGCACGGATTACTGGCGCCAGTACGAAGTCAGTTTAGTGGCGCCAGAAGTTGTTTCCACATAAATGTTATAATTGTGTACTGTCACAGTAATAAAAATGGCGTCAAGTGATGTAAACATTGTTCATTATTTGTCGTTATACAAAAATGACTTACGTCTACCGCGAGTAAACGCGCCAACAAAGTTGTCATTTAATAACGTTTGAAAAAAATACTGTTACTGGCGCCAAAAAGTAGAAGTAGCGTCAACTTTATTGACGCTATGATTACTGACATCAATTTATTGGCGCCAGTGATTTTTTGCTATTTCCACATGTAAATGAACTGGCGCCAGTAATCAGTGCATGTGGAAACTTAGCTTTATATGAAATTCCCAGTATGTAGTTTGTAAATGTTAGATTTCAAATATTGATCGATTTCACTTTATGTTTTTAACAATTGTTTAATATAAATTAAATATTTTTACTCTAGCAAAATATGTGTTTTAACTGTTTCATTAAAAATAACGTAATACTTATTAATACAGACCTGATGTCATAAAATTTATGGCACGCGCTCGCCCGTGTATAAAATCGGGCGCGCCCGCTCGAAGATTAAACGGAATAGTAGTTACATAGAAGAAAGAAAGTAAGATCAGGGTAAACAAGAGTGGAAAAAATGGAATGAGAGGTCGATCCTAATATGAATAAGGCTACGAAATATAAGTATCGAGACTCAACACATGAAGGGGGGATGAGATGCGGAAGGATGCCAAAAACATATTCTGGAAAAGGTCTGCACGCTGGAAAAGAGCATCAGAAAGAGATGGATGGATGAGATCTAGTGTAAAGATCTATGAAGGGCGATTTCAATGTCATAATCAATTTTGAGAGCATGATCTTCATTAGACGATATCAAAGATGAGGTTAAGAGATTGATATACAAAATTATCTGCTCGCATCTTCCGTTACATCTTGTCTAATATCACCATATTGCAAGTACGCAGACGGCGTCAATATACAGTGTGTTAATTAATTATCGTACCTGACGTCATCGTTGCAAGTATGCAACTAATATCACAGTATTGGTATTGCAATACGCGATTTGCAATATTGGTTGCATACTTACAATGATGACGTCCGGTACGATAATTAATTAACAAGTATACTAGCAAGAAAGGTAACAGATATAGATGACTCCTTCGGGGAACTTGATAGTGCACCTAATGGAACAGCTCTGGAAATCAATGAGAAAAACACCGAACTCCTACAGAGCAGTCAATCAGGAAATCCAATACAACTTTGAAGTGGCAAACAAGTTTACGTACTTAGGGTCTAATAAGTCACATGACAACGATGAAATGCAGCAAATAAGGCACATTACGACATTTAGAGACATTCGAAATTTTTAGAAAGATTTAAAAAGATGTACACTTACACAAAGAGATGCAGAGAGATTGGAGGAAAATCTTTATAAAACACTAAAGAAGACATCACAAGCACAGATTAGAGGATAAGAGAGTCAAAACACGTTGGGAGGATGAGATGTAGAAGGATGCCAGAAACATATTAGAATCTTCATTAGGCGAAATTAAGGATGAGTTTGAGAGATTAATAGATAATGAGGAAGAAATTGACAAAAACATAGAAAAATTAAAAAAAATTGATGTTATTACCTGCTTGCATCTTCTGTTACATCTTGTCTAATATCACCATATTGCAAATATCTAAGATTACTTGGAGAATAACCTTCGAGATTTAATTTGGATCGTTCTTCTGAAGATAATCCAGCTAGCATTTGGTAAAAAATGTGATAGTTTTTTTCAGCCGGTAAAGGTCTGATGACTCTCGTTTGGTCCAAAAAGTAACAATGAATTTTCGTTCTGTACAATGCTCCATCTGTTACTTGTACTTCTATAAATTGACCCTAAAGAAAAATATATTAATTTATGCATAATCAACATAAAATAACAACATACTATTCTGCTCGATTCCGAATTAGTAGCTGTTTTGGCGGACCCTAAACTTCTTAATACGGTAAAAGCCGCAGCTAAGTGTTTGAACGCATCGGTTTCCGGTCCTCCTCCAGCCACGGCGAAGAGTTGCCGGAGTAATAACATAGAAGCGTGACTTTTACCGGAACCACTGGTACCTAATCAATTAAAAATGAAAATAAATATCGAAAAAAAAAATTTAATTTTTGTAGTAACCTGATAGGATTATGGCTTGAGGGTATCCAGTTTCCGATTGTTGCCTCACCGCTTCTTGGACGACTTTATTCAGTTGAACGCTTAATGGGAGTCCTCTCGTACTGTTTAATGTTAAAGGATTGCCGACGTTGCGGTATGGATTGACGCAAAGCAAAATTGGACCAACGTTAGTCTAAAAATTAATAAAAATAAATTGAATTAATCGCTCAGCTATAAACAACTAAGTATTTTTATTAATTATAAATTATGCAATGATATACAGGCTGGGGCAGAATTGAAGGGCGTTTTTGAAATGAGCTGTTATTTAATTTATAAAAAGTTTATTTATGAAAAAGTAAAGTTTAGATGTTACCATTTAACAATAAAAAGGTGAAATTATGTTTTGAAGATAATGTCAGGCAGATCCTCAAAATTCCTCATCCCTTTCTCACACAGGTCGATGTCAATTTCCCTAACGAGTACTGTGATAGCTTTTTTCAACTCCTGTAGATTTCTAGGTTTATCGACGTAGACCTCCGCATTTAGGTACCACATAAAAAATAATCAGGAGCTTTGAGATGCCACGGCACATCACCAAAACTTTTAATTCCATAGCTTTCTAATAAAAAACCTGCATTTCATGCATGTTTTAATAAATTTCCCAATATGAGACAAACTACAATAAATAGGTATAGGCACATTTATAGACAATTTGTAGAGAATTAAATTCTCTTTCCGATAAGCTAAAAAAATATGGGGCGTTCTATTTAAAATTCTCGACATTGAATATGGAGAAACAGTAATTGAATCTTTGACCTGTACCTATAAGATATTTTGATACAACAAATAACAATCTATTTGACAGCATCTGAAGAGTAATGGTACAAATGTAGATCTTTTTTGAATGAACGTTGGCTGAGGTATGGGGATTTAAAGAGCATGTTGAAATTTACCAAAAGAAGCTTAAAACCAAAATAAGTCAAAAACGAAAAACGCTAGGTACCAATAACTTGTATCAAAGTCAACCTATTTTTTACGTACAATTAAACGGTGTAATAAAAACTAGCATTCCATTTAAAATAACGAACTTATTGTTTACTTCCGGTAGACAGGAAGTGGCGGCCATCTTGAAAATATTTTAGATCGAAAGTTCTGAATGAACAACCCATGCTACCAAAATTTCAAATCTCTACGAATAGTGGAACTAGAAAAAGTTATAACGAACCAATTACGTGAGACACCCTGTATTTAACCTTTCAATAAAAATATTCAACAATCTAGCGCTGAATAACAATTAAAACTCGAACTAACACTAGATCTAGAATTAGAATGTTTCGAACCTTTCTAGTTCTAGATCTAGTGTTAGTTCTAGTTTTACACTTACACTGTCACTAGAATTAACATAGGTCTAATGTTAGTTCTAGTGACATTGTAAGTATAAAACTAGAATTAACACTAGATCTAGAACTAGAAACATTCGGGTTTAGCCGTACGTCTCGTAAGACGGCTAAATCTAAATGATTCTAGTTCTACTATACAGTGTGTCCGTAAAGTAGCGGATATAGGCGATAAAATCATTATAAACGGTTTATGAAAAAATCCCTGAAACGGGTCTAAAGATTTAAATTTTTTTGGTGTAGATTTCAATTTTTTTCCGCCATTTTTAAACGAATCTAATCTAATCTATGACGTCATCGATATTTTTTTCAAATGGCAATCCTCCATTTTTATTACGAAATATGAAAGGTGGCGTTTTTCTGAATCTATTACAGTCAATATTAAAATGAGTTACATAAGAAAATTATGGAGAAAAATTACTTTAAAGTTTACCTACTTTAAGACGCACGGCTAAACCCGAATGTTTCTAGTTCTAGGTCTAGTGTCAGTTCTAGTTTTACACTAGCATTGTTACTATGTAGAACTAATACTATACCTAGAACTAGAATTATTCGGGTTTAGCCGTCTTTAGAGACGTGCAGCTAAACCAATGATAGAACTAGAATGATTCGGGTTTAGCCGCACGCCTCTAAAGACAGCTAAACCCGAATGATTCTAGTTCTAAGTATAGTGTCAGTTCTAGTTTTACACTTGCACTGTCACTAAAACTAACATTATACCTAGAACTGGAATCATTCGGGTTTAGCCGTCTTTAGAGACGTGCGGCTAAACCCGAATCATTCTAGTTCTAGGTATAGTGTCAGTTCTAGTTTTATACTTGCACTGTCACTAAAACTAACATTATATCTAGAACTGGAATCATTCGGGTTTAGCCGTCTTTAGAGACGTGCGGCTAAACCCGAATCATTCTAGTTCTAGGTATAGTGTCAGTTCTAGTTTTATACTTGCACTGTCACTAAAACTAACATTATACCTAGAACTGGAATCATTCGGGTTTAGCCGTCTTTAGAGACGTGCGGCTAAACCCGAATCATTCTAGTTCTAGGTATAGTGTCAGTTCTAGTTTTATACTTGCACTGTCACTAAAACTAACATTATACCTAGAACTGGAATCATTCGGGTTTAGCCGTCTTTAGAGACGTGCGGCTAAACCCGAATCATTCTAGTTCTAGGTATAGTGTCAGTTCTAGTTTTATACTTGCACTGTCACTAAAACTAACATTATACCTAGAACTGGAATCATTCGGGTTTAGCCGTCTTTAGAGACGTGCGGCTAAACCCGAATCATTCTAGTTCTAGGTATAGTGTCAGTTCTAGTTTTATACTTGCACTGTCACTAAAACTAACATTATACCTAGAACTAGAATCATTCGGGTTTAGCCGCACGTCTCTAAAGACAGCTAAACCCGAATGATTCTAGTTCTAAGTATAGTGTCAGTTCTAGTTTTACACTTGCACTGTCACTAAAACTAACATTATACCTAGAACTGGAATCATTCGGGTTTAGCCGTCTTTAGAGACGTGCGGCTAAACCCGAATCATTCTAGTTCTAGGTATAGTGTCAGTTCTAGTTTTATACTTGCACTGTCACTAAAACTAACATTATACCTAGAACTAGAATCATTCGGGTTTAGCCGCACGCCTCTAAAGACAGCTAAACCCGAATGATTCTAGTTCTAAGTATAGTGTCAGTTCTAGTTTTACACTTGCACTGTCACTAAAACTAACATTATACCTAGAACTGGAATCATTCGGGTTTAGCCGTCTTTAGAGACGTGCGGCTAAACCCGAATCATTCTAGTTCTAGGTATAGTGTCAGTTCTAGTTTTATACTTGCACTGTCACTAAAACTAACATTATACCTAGAACTGGAATCATTCGGGTTTAGCCGTCTTTAGAGACGTGCGGCTAAACCCGAATCATTCTAGTTCTAGGTATAGTGTCAGTTCTAGTTTTACACTTGCACTGTCACTAAAACTAACATTATACCTAGAACTGGAATCATTCGGGTTTAGCCGTCTTTAGAGACGTGCGGCTAAACCCGAATCATTCTAGTTCTAGGTATAGTGTCAGTTCTAGTTTTATACTTGCACTGTCACTAAAACTAACATTATACCTAGAACTAGAATCATTCGGGTTTAGCCGCACGTATCTAAAGACGGCTAAACCAGAATGATTCTAGTTCTAGGTATAGTGTTAATTCTAGTTTTATACCTGCACTGTCACTAGAACTAACATCAGATCTAGAATTAGAAACACTCGGATTTAGCCGCACATCTCTTAAGACGGCTAAACCCAAACGATTCTAGGTCTAGCGCTGTACACCAATTAAAACTAGAACTAACACTAGACCTAGAACTAGAAAGTTTCGGGTTGGGTTGAGTTGGTTTAGAAACCCGAATGTTTCTAGTTCTAGTGTTAGTTCTAGTTTTACACTAGCACTGTTACTATGTAGAACTAACATTATACCTAGAACACTAGAACCCGAACGCTAGACCTAAAACTAGAAATGAAAAACCAGAAGGTGGGATATTACATTAAATTATACGTTACAGGACAGGAATAACAGAAAGGAAAAATTAGCAGCGCCGGGACACGAACCCAACTTGTTCAAACAAATTCCGATTAATATTTATAAAACTAGAAAGTTTCGGGTTTAGCCGTACATCTTCAGACAACATTTCACAAATAATATTTGTTATTAGAACTGTTATTTCTGCCTGTCAATAATATCGAATATCGACAACGACAGCTAGCCAACAAAAAATGACGCTAGTGCAAAATTAGAAATTTAAATTACAACTGATAGTCCGCGCGCGTGTATTAACAGTTTAATTGGATATACACGAAAACAAAGTTGTAAGATTGATTGGATTTTGGTGTTAAAAATGATTCGGATAAGTGTCGGGGAACATGTAGTAATAATTAACGGTGCTTTTAAGGGAATGGTATGTAAACGTATCTCTTCTACGGCGAGCTCGAATTTTTATAATAAGAAGCTGTGGCGCTTAGGGCCGTCTGAAAGATTCGTCCCGATCACAGGTGTCCCCGGATTCAAGGTCACCGCTGTTCAATGACCAAGTCAAAAAACCACAGCACCACGAGTTCGATCCAAGCTCAAAACTTTCTATCATTCCATAATATTATCTCTTATAAGTATTAAAACAATATGACTTCTCACAGTTTGTTTACATTATTTTCAAAAATACTTAAAAGATAACACTCCGCAAGTGCTAAGTCATAATTACAAACTACATTCTTATCTATTCGTTGACTCTACAGTTTTACCCATATAAATATCGAAACTCCGTGTTTTCGAGATCAAATTTTAATTCACATTCGATAAAAACGAAATCGGGTTGTACTTAAAATGATTGTGTTTTTAATTTGCGTGGTTATATTAACTCTATTAATATACAAGTACTACCAAAAATCATTTCAATACTGGGAAAAAAAAGGAGTACCAACGATAAAACCCAGCATTCCATTCGGAAATTTAGGTTCAATTTTTGGCGGACCTGGATTTATACTCCACATGAAAGGTATTTATGAAAAATTTAAATCGCAAGGGGTCCATTACGCTGGGTTATACACGGGGGCAAAGCCGGCTTTATTAGCAGTTCATCCAGAAGCTGTTAAAACCGTAATGAACAAAGATTTCCAAAGTTTCCATAGCCACGGTGTTGAATACGATGCAAAAGAGGAACCTTTACAAGCGCATTTATTTAATTTGGATGGAAAGCAATGGAAAGATATGCGAGTTAAACTCACCCCAACGTTTACTTCGGGTAAAATGAAGATGATGTTTCAAACTTTATTGGATTGCGGCCAACAGCTTGAAGATTTCGTAGAGAAATGTAACGAAAAAAATGTGGCTTTAGATATAAAAGAGGTTATCGCGTGTTTTACCACCGATGTAATTGGTTCTTGCGCTTTTGGTTTGGAATGTAATAGCTTTAAAAATCCGGATGCTCAATTTAGAAAGTATGGGAGAAAAGTTTTTACGCCTAGCTTAAGATTTGTTTTTAGAAGACTTTTATCGGCAGCTTCACCGCGGTTAATGAAATTGTTTAAATTAAAATTTATTCAAGAAGATGTATCTGAATTTTTTATTGGGGTTATAAGAGATATGTTGAATTATAGAAAAACCGAGAAGATAACCCGTAACGATTTCTTACAAATCTTAATAAATATGCAAGAAACGTTAAAAAGCGAAGGCAAAAAACCGTTTACTCTGGAAGAACTCGCTGCTCAAGCTTTCGTTTTTTTCATCGCCGGTTTTGAAACGTCTTCGACTACCGTTACTTTTGCTCTATACGAATTGGTGCATAATCAAGAGGTGCAAGATAAATTACGCGAGGAAATTCGGCGAATTATCAAAAAACACGATGGTAAAATCACTTACGATGGTATCATGGAAATGAAATATTTAGATCAAGTTATTAACGAAACGTTAAGGAAATATCCACCAGTTCATTTCCTACCGAGGAAATGTACCCAAAATTATAAACTTCCAAATGGAGCTGAAGTTGAGAAAGGTACAAAAGTGTTTATAAGCGTTATGGGGTTACATAGAGATGAGGAATATTTTCCTAATCCAGATAAATTCGATCCGGATCGATTTTCCGATGAAAATAAACACAACATAGTTCCATATTCATATATACCTTTTGGCGAGGGACCACGGATTTGTATTGGTGAGTTAATTCAACACATTTTAAGATAATCATGATTTAAATCTTGATGTTATAGGTCTGCGATTTGGAGTAATGCAAGCTAAAGTGGGAATTTGTTTATTATTGAGGAATTATAAATTATATCCTCATCCCTCAGTAAAATATCCAATTGAATTCGATAATAAATCCGCCGTTTTAGCCGGTAAAGACACCCTTTTATTAATGACAGAAAGAGTTTAATTATTATTTTATGTATTATTATAATTTATGATTAATAAAAATATACAACAACTCGGCGTTGAATTATAACTAAAATTAGAAGTGACACTAAAGAAGTCAGGCTAAAGACCATAGCTCTAGTTTTAGAGTAGAACTAACACTAAACCTAGAACTAGAAACTAAAAACGAATCTTTCTAGTTCTAGGTCTAGTGTTAGTTCTAGTTTTAGTCCAATAGAGATCTACAATAATCTAACGCTGAATAACACTAGCACTAAAACTAGCACTAGACCTAGAACTCTACTTTTAGTTGTTATTCAGCGTTAAATTGTTGTATATTTGTAGTGTTAGTTCTAATTTTAAGTGGCTAGAACTACCATTTACTATAGGTTAATTTTTATAATGTCCAGAAAATGTTTAAACCACTTTTGATGATTATGGAAATCATTAGAAACTTCTGGACTCTTTATGCCATTATCAAAAATCTTCTTGAAATCTTTATAAACGTTCAGGAGGCATTTAGACACTTTTTGATAATTATAGAACACCTTACAAATGCCTGATTAACTTGTCATTAGAAAGTTTTTAGAGACCTTTTGACATATTCAAAAATTTTCTGAAAACCTATATAATCGTCCAAAAAGCGATTAAACAGCTTTTGATGACTATGGAAATGATTAGAAAGCTTCTGGACTTTTGATGCCATCTTCAAAAATTTTGTTAAAATCTTTATAAACGTCCAGGAGGCGTTGAGACACTTCTTGATAATTATGGAATACCTTACAAATGCCTGATTCACTTGAGATATCATTAAAAAGCGTCTAGAAACGTTTTAGAAAGTCTTAAAAAATCATTAGAAACTTCTGGACCCTTCATAACATTCTCAAAAATCTTTTTGAAGTCTTTATAAATGTCCAGGAAGCGTTTAGACACTTTTTGATAATTAAAGAACAACTTACAAATGCTTGGTTGACTTGGAAGATCATTAAAAAGCTTCTTGAGACTTTTTATCGTCTTCAAAAATCTTCTGGAAATCTTTATAATTGTCCTGAAAACGCTTAACCAGCTTTTGATGACTATGGAAATCATTAGAAACTTCTGGACCCTTTATGCCATAATCAAAAATCTTCTTGAAATCTTTATAAACGTCCATGAGGCATTTAGACACTTTTTGATAATTATAGAACACCTTACAAATGCCTGGTTAACTTGGGATATCATTAGAAAGTTTCTAGAGACCCTTTGACGTATTTAAAAATCGTCTGAAATTCTGTATAATCGTCCAGAAAACGTTTAAACAGCTTTTGATGACTGGAAATCATTAGAAACTTCTGGACCCTTCATAACATCCTCAAAAATCTTTTTGAAGTCTTTATAAATGTCCAGGAAGCGTTTAGACACTTTTTGATAATTAAGGAACAACTTACAAATGCTTGGTTGACTTGGAATATCATTAAAAAGCTTCTAGAGACTTTTTGACGTCTTCAAAAATCTTCTGGAAATCTTTATAATTGTCCAGAAAACGCTTAACCAGCTTTTGATGACTATAGAAATCATTAAAAACTTCTGGACCCTTTATGCCATAATCAAAAATTTTCTTGAAATCTTTATAAACGTCCAGGAGGTATTTATATACTTTTTGATAATTAGAGAACACCTTACAAATGCCTGATTAACTTGGGATATCATTAGAAAGTTTCTAGAGACTCTTTGACGTATTCAAAAATCTTCTGAAATTCTATATAATCGGCCAGAAAGCGAATAAACAGCTTTTGATGACTATGAAAATGATTAGAAAGCTTCTGGGCTCTTGATGCCATCTTCAAAAATCTTGTTAAAACCTTTATAAACGTCCACGAAGCGTTGAGACACTTCTTGATAATTATGGAATACCTTACAAATGCCTGATTCACTTGAGATATCATTAGAAAGCGGCAAGAGACTTTTTAGAAAGTCTTAGGAAATCATTAGAAACTTCTGGACCCTTCACGACATCCTCAAAAATCTTTTTGAAGTCTTTATAAATGTCCAGGAAGCGTTTAGACACTTTTTGATAATTAAAGAACAACTTACAAATGCTTGGTTGACTTGGAAGATCATTAAAAAGCTTCTTGAGACTTTTTGACGTCTTCAAAAATCTTCTGGAAATCTTTATAATTGTCCTGAAAACGCTTAACCAGCTTTTGATGACTATGGAAATCATTAGAAACTTCTGGACCCTTTATGCCATAATCAAAGATTTTCTTGAAATCTTTATAAACGTCCAGGAGGCATTTAGACACTTCATTATATCATCAAAAATCTTTTTGAAATCTTTATAAATGTCCAGGAAGCGTTTAGACACTTTTTGACAATTAAAGAACAACTTACAAATGCTTGGTTTACTTGGAATATTATTAGAAAGCTTCTAGAGACTTTTTGACGTTTTTAAAAATCTTCTGGAAATCTTTATAATTGTACAGAAAACGTTTAGACAGTTTTTGATGACTATGGAAATCATTAGAAACTTTTGGACCCTTTATGCCATTATCAAAAATCTTCTTGAAATCTTTATAAACGTCCAGGAGGCATTTAGACACTTTTTGATAATTATAGAACACCTTACAAATGCCTGATTAACTTGGGATATCATTAGAAAGTTTCTAGAGACCCTTTGACGTATTCTAAAATCTTCTAAAAATCTATATAATCGTCTAGAAAGCGTTTAAACAGCTTTTGATGACTATGGAAATCATTAGAAAGCTTCTGGACTCTTGATGACATCTTCAAAAATCTTGTTAAATCTTTATAAACGTCCACGAGGCGTTGAGACACTTCTTGATAATTATGGAATACCTTACAAATGCCTGATTCACTTGAGATATCATTAGAAAGCGTCTAGAAACGTTTTAGAAAGTCTTAGGAAATCATTAGAAACTTCTGGACCCTTCATAACATCCTCAAAAATCTTTTTGAAGTCTTTATAAATGTCATGGAAGCGTTTAGACACTTTTTGATAATTAAAGAATAACTTACACATGCTTGGTTGACTTGGAATATCATTAAAAAGCTTCTTGAGACTTTTTGACGTCTTCAAAAATCTTCTGGAAATCTTTACAATTGTCCAGAAAACGCTTAACCAGCTTTTGATGACTATAGAAATCATTAGAAACTTCTGGACCCTTTATGCCATAATCAAAAATTTTCTTGAAATCTTTATAAACGTCCAGGAGGCATTTAGACACTTCATTATATCATCAAAAATCTTTTTGAAACCTTTATAAATGTCCAGGAAGCGTTTAGACACTTTTTGACAATTAAAGAACAACTTACAAATGCTTGGTTGACTTGGAAGATCATTAGAAAGCTTCTAGAGACTTTTTGACGTTTTCAAAAATCTTCTGGAAATCTTTATAATTGTACAGAAAACGTTTAGACAGTTTTTGATGACTATGGAAATCATTAGAAACTTTTGGACCCTTTATGCCATTATCAAAAATCTTCTTGAAATCTTTATAAACGTCCAGGAGGCATTTAGACACTTTTTGATAATTATAGATCACCTTACAAATGCCTGATTAACTTAGAATATCATTAGAAAGTTTCTAGAGACCCTTTGACGTATTCACAAATCTTCTGAAATTCTATATAATCGTCCAGAAAGTGTTTAAACAGCTTTTGATGAATACAGAAATCATTAGAAAGCTTCTGGACTCTTGATGACACCTTCAAAAATCTTGTTAAAACCTTTATAAATGTCCACGAGGCGTTGAGACACTTCTTGATAATTATGGAATACCTTACAAATGCCTGATTCACTTGAAATACCATTAGAAAGCGTCTAAAGACTTTTTAGAAAGTCTTAAAAAATCATTAGAAACTTCTGGACCCTTCATAACATCCTCAAAAATCTTTTTGAAGTCTTTATAAATGTCCAGGAAGCCTTTAGACACTTTTTGATAATTAAAGAATAACTTAGAAATGGTTGGTTGACTTGGAATATCATTAAAAAGCTTCTAGAGACTTTTTGACGTCTTCAAACATCTTCTGGAAATCTTTATAATTGTCCAGAAAACGCTTGATGACTATGGAAATCATTAGAAACTTCTGGACCCTTTATGCCATAATCAAAAATTTTCTTGAAATCTTTATAAACGTCCAGGAGGCATTTAGACATTTCATTATATTATCAAAAATCTTTTTGAAATCTTTATAAATGTCCAGGAAGCGTTTAGACACTTTATGATAATTAAAGAACAACTTACAAATACTTGGTTGACATGGAAGATCATTAGAAAGCTTCTAGAGACTTTTTGACGTTTTCAAAAATCTTCGCGAAATCTTTCTAATAGTCCAGAAAACGCTTAACTAGCTTTTGATGACTATGGAAATCATTAGAAACTTCTGGACTCTTTATGCCATAATCAAAAATCTTTTTGAAATCTTTATAAATGTCATGGAAGCGTTTAGACACTTTTTGATAATTAAAGAACAACTTACAAATGCTTGGTTGACTTGGAAGATCATTAGAAAACTTCTAGAGGCTTTTTGACGTTTTCAAAAATCTTCTGGAAATATTTAGAATTGTTTGGAAAGTGTTTAAACAGCTTTTGATGACTATGGAAATTATTAGAAAGCTTCTGAACCTTTGATGACATCTTCAAAAATTTTCTTGAAGTTTTTATAAATGTCCAAAAGGCGTTTAGACAACTTTCGAGGCATTTCAGTTCTAATTTTAGTTCAATTCACACCGGCCGTGAAAGCCTTCGTGCTTATAATTCAATTTATATTTTCAAGTCTCTCAAAAACAACTTTACTCAATCCTACTTTGATACAAGAATTGCTCTAGGTTGATTCTGATTTTGAGCGAATTCTAGTTTATTTAGATGCCTAAGTGCTTAACTAAATAACTCCAGAACTACAAATTAATTTGTTAATAAATGAGACTTATGTCATAATACATGACCTTCTAAGTCAACTTAAGTCTCAAAGCTTCAAATTTGCACTTTAGGAGTAATAGCTGCTTTCCTTGAAGTGGGTAATATGGTTATGCATCGAAACATAAGAAAAACACACAAGTTTGGAGTGAAAGAAAAATTGACCGATGCTTTAATTTCGCAGAATTATTCGCAGAAATATAGACAGTACAGAGAACTGTCTATATTTCTGCAAGCCATGAAAACGGTGTCTGTTCTGGACCTGGTTAATAATGGCTGCAAAACAACTTTAAACACAGTGAGTTGTGATAACAGAGTTTCTCTGATCTAGGTCAAAGGTCACTTTTGACAACACTCAGATGAGTTAGCACGAAAGGGCAGCGCTAAAGCGTTTGTGAGGCCAGAGTCAGCAGTTGGTATAGCATTAGCGATGACCAAACATAAGATTGGACTGTGGGTTAAAAAGAGACTTCGCCTACTGTGGACCAGTTCTCCTGGAATGAGACACGCTAAGTTGTTTATCAACATCGCCACCGTCAAATCCAGGTTAATATATGTATATTTGTTAACAATTTTAATGACGTTTTTGATTTAAATTTAAAAAATTTCCCGCCAACCCCAACATAGACCAAAATGGCCGAATTTCAATTTCACCAACATGAAAAACATAAATTTACTAAAAATATTATTTAGTTAAAAATAACTTTTTGGACGATTTTGCCCCAATATTTATTAATTAATACCTTTAATCCAATTAATTAATGTTAATTAAAAGATTGATTCATAAATTTAGTTTATATAAATTTAAGTTTTAAATTTAAAATTATTTTTTTGAGATTTGAGGTTATGTTATTATTATGAACTGTCATTTGTGAAATTGATTTAATTGAGTAAGTAATCCAATTTATATAATTATTTCTACTTACATAAAAATTTCCAGCTGTAAACCTCGCCTGAAGACATTTCATAACAGCGTCTTCAGTTAAAGGTCCTTGTAAATGAATGAGATCTTCAAGATTAACCGTTGCGGCGTTTCCAACGGACGCTAATTGTGATGTCGGATGATTAGTCGGTAAAATAGTTGAGGGGTTCGCAATAACCGCAGCTAATCGTGGAGGAATGGCCGGTTGGTGATGTTGGGTATGTTGGGCGGTGGTTGTGATAGCAGATGGTTGCAGCGACGGCGCCTTTTGCGGAACGACCGACGTCGCGGTTGTTGCCGGCGGTACTTTGATGGGTGCAGGCGTCGCGGCGCCTCCTTGTACATGAAGTCGGTTCCGTAACGTAACCAACTCGGTGCTGAGGCTGCGCAATCGTTGTTGGAGGTGGACGGCCTCGTTCGACGAAGAGGCATCTAAAATATAAAGAAACCAACGCAAGGTAATGAATGAAATTGCATAAAAAAATTCATTTATTTAAACGATTAATTCTCATTTGACATTTAAGAATATACGACTCCAATAAAATACAGAATTAACTCCGTTTGATGACCCTTTCGGGCATCGTCGGAAAACACGATTCTATATCCTACTTGAACTTTAACTCAACCCGTATTAGCGGTTTAAGAAAGCGCAAATCTTTGTTTCCCGTACACCTTTCACAAACGGAAATGTTAAATTTAAAATTTAACCATTTTTACGTTCAACGGAAATTCTAATTCCGGAAGGTTATTAAAGAATAGCAATTTTCACCGTTTGCCTTTGGGCATTCAATTTCGTTTCAGATTGGAACCCGTCATTCGTCAACAGCACACACTCACACGTGCCTCAGCATTCGATGGAATAACGGAACGTTATGTATTGCGACATGGAGGTAGGTCTTAATGGCAATATCTCCGACACGATTTGCTGCGGCACGTCAAAGATTTTGCCTTTAGGGTTTCTTCTTCCTTAGGGGTCTACCGACGAATTTACCGGTTTATTTTTTTTTATTGTTTAAATCTCTTCCTTATTGGGCACATAAAAGTAGGGTTTATACAAATACTGTAGAGCCAAACGCTGTTCTAGATGATTAATGTAGCAATCATATCGAGTGTCCCAAAGGTAGGATGTGTAATTAGGGATATAGGAAACAAGAGTAGGATATGCGACGCATAAATTACACATCTAGCTAATTTAGGCATATCTATGCGTAAGCCAGAAATAAAATATCTCGCTGTCATTATCTAGTCGTCAGCAAAAACAGAGTCTTAATAGTCTGGATTTTAAATTTACACGATAGTGTTCTTTCGATTTTCTCATAGTATCAGGAGTCCTGGAGGCATTTTGGACTATGTTAGTTTGGCGCCTATATGTAATGGAGATTGCTAGAGGGATTGAGCTGGGAGAAGGATTAACTAAAGGTTTAATTTTTAGCTCACAGAATGCAAAGTGCTGGACAATAACTAATGTTTTATCTGGCCGTGTTCGGCTGTTAAATTCCTTATTTTAGGTATTTGTAAATGTGAAAATAACGTGCTGTGTTAATAAATTGTATTGTGCCTTTAGAAAAATGTTGACAAGGTAGGTTCTTATTCTTGATATCACGGATGGTTGTAAGATTTGTGTCATATTCAGTACAATTCGTGGTAATAGCTATGAGTACTTTTGTGATGTAAGTTATTTTTCAGAATGATACAAAACTTTTTATGGTAAAAATAAAGTAACAGTGAGTGTAATACGAAAGTGAGAACAATACTCTTTCAAATAGGCGATATTGACATTGATTTTATTTCAAAAGCAGATATCGAGTAGGACACTGAAGATGAGTTTGATATTGATTTCCCAACTCCATATTGGTACCAGAGTACCATCAACAGAAACAAGCCGTTGCGAATACTACATGCGGCCTTCATCAAAGCTAATATTAAGGATATAAGCGTATGCAGACGATGTGGTCATCATAAGCAGAAATAAAGAAGGTTTCGCAGAATTGAACCAAAATACAATGGGAGTAGGGCTGGGAATAAACGAGAACAATACGAAGTGCATGACAATTAAAAGTGCAAAACGCCGGTGGACACACTCTTAAACGACAGAAGCAAGGTTACGGACGAAATGGTAATAAGAGTCATGAGACGAAATCACTGCTACTATGCCAATAAAAGACTCCTACTCAAAAATCCTCACCAGAAACCAGGTTTAGACCTGTTTAGAAGATATAAAATGTTAATAAGATTTGTAGTAACCTATGCGGCTCAAACGTGGTCGACCCCTCTTTAGGTGTGTCGTTTCCATTCGAGTTTTCAAAAGCGACTAAATCAGGTTGTGGCTAAATTGTTCAAAAACTGTGGTGTTAGAATTGATTGCACACTGATCAAGAAGCCTGCAAAGCGAGGAAGGCAAAGCCAAGGACAGTAGAATCTAACAGGACCTTTCCATCACCGTTCGGTTTTGGCCGGTGTTTCCTCCTGTACTTTGCATACCCAGTTTACCTTTCAGTTAATCGTATTTTGCTGATAATATTTCGTTATGCATCACCAGTTTGTCGTATCTGTTGTATGCTAGATATCCATTCTTCCTGGCCTCTTCATCAACACTTTCCTCTGATTTTTTTCTGGAATCATTTTCGCTATCCTCAATCCTCTTTATTATTATGTTCTTATTCCGTATCTCTCTCATATGTTTCATTTCTGTGGTCCATCTTGCATGGCTGTATAGCTCGTTTGAAGCTACGTCTGCCTTAACTGTTCGTTCCAAACCAGTGCCCGTCATCTCCAACTCCTGATGTTAAGCTTTCTTAGGTCCTCATGTACATCGTCCAGAAATCATCTCCCAACCGATCTTCTACCCACTGATCCACTGCGATCAAAGATAATTCTTATGGTACTTTCTGAGTCCAGTCTGGCTACATGGCCAATCCTTTACATCATCTCTGGTTCGTAATATAGAAGATACAATTCGAAGCTGTAATCACCAGAGCCGCGATGTTTCGAGCTGTTGATGTCACCATCTGTATAGAGCAGCGAACGGGTTATAGCGTAGTAGTAACATGCTTCTATCGAGCACATCGATGTGCCGCAACGTAACGATACTGGTTGAATGCTGGCCTATGTAAAATTTGGGGTTCCTGAGTCTCTACAGTAAGGCGACGAGCCGCCAATGAGTTGCCCGACAACGTCGCGGCTCTGGTAATCACACACCGTTGTCGCTTTCCTCTCGAATCTTCTTAGTGCCTCTTAGACTTTCTGTTGTAAGGTCCATGCTTTCGACCCATATATTGATTTTTCTTGGTAGCTTAGATGTGAAGTTATTTTTAAGTACATGGAAACATTTCTTGTCTTGAATTATCCTCTTTATTTTCTCGCTGACCGAATTTTTGTTATTCATCAGGGATCACGAATATGCGGATCTGCTAATCGTCTCTGTCTTGTCATCGCCAACTTCCAAATGTTCTGGTATGACACCAGTCTTTGCCACCATATACTTAGTCTTTGTAAAATTTATCTTTAAGCCCATCTTCTCCACCTCCATTTGCAACCTTGTAAAGGCCTAAGAATGGAGTCTTGTCATTGATCTTATGGTCGGTGGGCCTTTGGCAATTCTCTTCTAGCCATATTTGAAGCTTTTAACTTGAGGCAGGTATCATATATGCCTCAGAATATATGATACCTTAGGACATTCATTTTTGTGACAACGTGCCCGCAAACTACGTCACACCATTTGCCACGCCCAGCTCTATGCGTTTGTTGTGTATTTTTAGAGGTTATATCGTAGACGTATTCATATTATTTTTGAAGTTTTATTTTTTTAGACGTATTAATGTCTATCATGCAACCTCTAAAAACACACAGCAAACGCATAGTACTCAATGACAGTTAACAAGGCGTGGCAAATAGTATGACGTAGAGTGCGGGCAACCAACCCGTAGTGGGCTACAAAAATACAATGGATGTAACAGTCCTGTTAGATTCTACCGTCTTTGGGCAAAGCTAACTTCCCTTTGTTATATTGTAGTCTATGATCATCTCGGGCTTTTGAGTTTCTTGGTTAATTTCATTTGAATAATATATCGTAGAAAGAAGAAGTCTCTCTTTGTTCATCGTTTGATTCTACCTATATTTCTGTTTCGACTCTCTATCAGTATCATATTCGTCAAATATCATCATCATTTAAGTACGAAGGCTTTCACGGCCGGTGTTAATTAAACTAAAACTAGAACTAACACTAGCACTATCACTAGAACTAACACTAGACCTAGAAACTTTCAGGTTAAAGCCGTGCGTTTTTTGAAAAAATGTTTGACGTTTCGGATGCCATGTTGCAACCTTCTTCAGGAACAAGTTCGAAGTGTTAGTTCTAGTGATAGTTTAATCATCATCATTATTAGCAAGTAACAGCTTTTCAAGTTCTTCATCGATTTCGCGAGACTAGATCGTGTTTTTCCTTTTATCGAATTTTTAATGTTCTGTTGATATCTATATCCCAGCTGTAATACACAAACTCCTTTTTCCCTCACCTAAAAACTCCAATTTCATTAACTTGAGCAAAATGTAACCATTACACCGATCAATTCATTTCAACATGCTTTTGCTTATTTATTCACAGCTGGTTCATAATTTCTTGCGAGAACTAATCGATATTGGGAATAATTTAAACGTAGGTTTTATAGGTAAGTTGTAAAAACCTGTTAATTAGAAGATAGTAGATTGCATAAATTTGAACCGTCTTTAAAACGATTTTTGAATAGTAAATAGTATTTACAACCCGTACGTGTAGTATCAAAGTACACGTTTGCGCGGGATGGGATATTTATAGATACTGGTAAACTTTCTATCTCGCAATAGCAGAGCGCGTTCGATTTCGCGCATTATTTATTGTCGGTATCGTTTAAAGGCCTGTATGGTTGTTGTGTGTGGCAACGTAAAAGTATTGCTACAACAATATCCGTTGCAATGAATGAATCCATAAAAGCAGTACGTGTAGGATGAAGGCGAATTTAGATTTAAAATTATGTCGTTCAATGCGATTTTAGAGTTAAATTGAAAAATTAATTTCCTACGTTACAACCATTATTTGGTATTGCGTAATTTCTCGTCCGGTTTTGTTGTCTTTGAAAAGTTGCGCGCTTTCTTTAGGCGCCGCCGTTGTCTATCTGTGTCGAATTTGAACATGAAACGAACGCAGCTGCGTTAATTGGTCCCGAATACGGTTCACAAAGCCGATAGGATTTGATTGTATCTCGCAGCGAACTTGTTTGTACAGAAATCTGATTATGACACAACCTATACATGTATCGAAAACTCACATTGTTACTCCAACTCCGTTGCGATTATATAAAACCTCTAGGAAATGATTTCGGTTAAAATCAAAATTCTAACTGATCGATTAATCTTCTTAATTTATTAAGTAATGATTATAGATGAGAGGAGAAAGCGCAAAAGGATTTAGATGAAGTTATGAATCATTGGGCGATATCAATTAGCAGTTTTGTAATAGTTGCACAACTCGACGCCTTTGCACTTTTGCCCGAGTGACGACGACGATGCCGTAGCTGTTTTCTGCGGTCGCCGGATGCAGCAGCAGCCCAGAGGCACTTAACATTGCGCAAGAGCTTCTCTCGGTGTTTGTTTGCCGTGAGAATACGTTCTCGGCATTGGATGTAATTGCAATTTAATCGACGAATTAAAAGAGGCTTAAAATTCTATAATTTTGTTTTTTTAACCGATTTATAAAATATTCAATGTTTTTAAAAACCTGTCCCTATGACAAGATTATATCCTAAAAACGAAAATTTTCATCAAATTCATTAACCTTAGTAGTTAATAATTAATTTTGTTCGGTAATTATGAGAACTGATTCATCTAAATCTAATTTATCAGGCTGCAAGAAGTTTGGAATTAATAATAATAATATATATCTTTATCTTGGAATGGCAATAAGAGTCATGAGAGGCGCTCACTGCTACTATGCCAATAAAATACTCAAAAATCCTCAGCAGAAACCAGGTTTAGATCTGTTTAGAAGATCATGCATAATTTATAATACACAATATGGAACATGTAATACTTAAGATGCACAAGTGGGATGCCTAGCTAATAAATAGATCGATATGATAACCAGTATCTGATAGTATATGATATAAATCACTTAATTAGTCACGAGGCTACTTAATATGACATCTAGTTTCAAGTTGATATAATGTTAATCACTGTGACTTTGCTGCTAGCAATGTAGATGAGTCAATTTTATGTGGTAAAGCCACTTCCCAGGAAGCCTGATGATGAGGGCCGATAATGCCACAGCGGGCTATTCCTGCAAGGCAAAGCGCCCCTCAAATACGGATTGGAGTGTGGCTAGAAAAGTCGTCACTTACACATCCGTGGACCAGGCAATTCAAACGTTTAAGCCGTTCAAATCGCCTGGAGAAGACAATATCTTTCCTGCTTTGTTACAGCAGGGGAGGTCTTTGTTGTTGCCAATTTTGGTAAAAATTTTCAGAGCGAGTGTCGCCTGGAAATATGTGCCGGCAGAATGGACTAAGGTACGGGTATCTTACATACCCAAAGCGGGCCGTTCGGTCCCTACTCCTAATGCCTTTCGACCCATCAGCCTAACGTCATTTCTGCTGAAAACCCTTGAAAAAGTTATGGAACGGTATATCCGTACGGTGCCATTGGTATCTGGTCCACTGAGTCGCCACCAGTATGCTTATCAAGCGGGAAAATCAGCAGAATTGGCTCTACACAACTTAGTTGGTAGAGTATCCAGGATGCTGCAGGATAAAGAAATCTTGGTTTGTGCGTTTCTGGATATAGAGGGAGCGTTCAACAACGCAATACCACAATCTCTTGAAAGAGCTGCTCTTGACAGGGGAGTGGAAGCAACTATAGCGGATTGGATCCGCAATATGCTAGATAGTAGAATAGTTTCTACTTCACTCCACGGTGATACGATACGCTTCAGGCCGGGAGGTGGCTGCCCGCAGGGAGGGGTGTTATCTCCCCTGCTGTGGTCCCTCCTAGTTGACGATCTGATTGCGATAGTCGAAGCCGTTAGTGTGGAAATACAAGCTTATGCTGATGACATTGTCGTTATGGTCAAAGGAACCTGTTTGCCGAGGATATCTAAAGTCCTCCAGGTGACCTTAGATACCATTTGCGCTTGGTGTAAGGGAGAGAACCTCTCAATAAACCCGCAAAAGACAATTGTTGTGCCCTTCACCAGGAAGCGAAAGTTGGATGGACTAATTCGCCCAACTATCCAAGGTGAAGAAATTCCATTCTCAAAGGAAGTTAAATATCTAGGAGTAATCCTAGACAAAACCCTGTCATGGAATGGTCATTTGCAGGGAGTTTTGCACAAAGCTAGACTATCCTTGTGGACTTGTCACAGTCTTTGTGGAAAAAGTTGGGGTCTTACCCCTGAAAGACTGTACTGGCTCTATGTGACTGTGGTTAGACCTATGATCACATACGGAGCAGCAGCCTGGTATAGGAAAGTCCGACAGACTTCAGCTATCAGTAAACTTTCACGAATTCAACGAGTAGCTGGATTGGCAATCTCTGGTGCGATAGGCACAACGCCAACTCTAGCAATGGAGGTTCTGCTTGGCCTATCTCCTCTGCATTTGCATATTGAGAAAGTGGCTAGAACAACCATTTACAGATTTAAGCAATATGCTCAAAACTGTTCCGACATGTCCTACCAATGGGCTGCGGAAGACATTATAAGCACTGATACTGTGCTATCAATGCCGTCAGATTTGGCGGTATCACTATCAGTGATTAATGCTCGATACCAGATTGTACTGCCTGAGCGGCAGTCCTGGATCGAAAATGAAAATTCTCTGGTTCGGGCAGACATTTGCTTGTACACAGATGAATCAAAAACGCCTGAAGGGGTAGGAGCAGGAGTATACTGCCAGACACCTCGAATTAAGCAAGCCTACAGCCTGGGTACGTACTGTACTGTATTCCAGGCGGAAGTATTTCCTATTGAACATGACAGTACGAATCTTCTCAGACAGTCAAGCCGCTCTCCAGGCGCTGCAAGCCGTGAAAACGGTGTCGGCTCTGGTTAATGATTGTAAGAGAACATTAAACACACTGAGTTGTGATAACAGAGTCTCTCTGATCTGGGTCCCGGGTCACTCTGGTGTTGCTGGCAATGAAGCGGCAGATAAGCTAACACGAGATGGCAGCGCTGAAGCGTTTGTGGGACCGGAACCAGCAGTTGGTGTATCATTTGCGATGGCCAAATATAGGATTGGACTGTGGGCTGAAGAGAGACTTCGCCTACTGTCGACCAGTTCTCCTGGAATGAGACATGCTAAGGTGTTTATTAACATCGCCACTGTCAAACCCGGGAATATTTTGGGACTTGCCCGTAGTAGCATAAAAGTTCTAATGGGTGTTTTTACTGGGCACTGCCGATTAAAAGCACACCTCAACTTGTTGGGTTTAGCCGACGATGTTGAATGCCGACTATGTGCGGAGGAAGCAGAGACGGTTGAGCATGTTTTATGCCACTGCCCTGCCGTTAACCGTATCAGATTCTCGATTTTTGGGTCGCAGTTTATCTCCTCAAAAGATCTGAATGACCTTTCGCCGAGCAAGGTATTAATGTTCGTTAAGAGCATTGGACTGCACGGTGAAATTTGATAATGATATCTATCGGGGTACAATAGATCCTTAGGGTCGCGGTGCAAGGTTGGTTGGTCCGCCTACCCGATATGTATTCTATGTAATGTAATGTAATGTAATGTAATGTGGTAAAGCCGAGGCCATATATATCATATACCAGCTGATGGAGTTTCAAATATACTTGTGCTATAAGATAATTACGAACAAGTTCGAAATTAGGTGTAATGTGAAATGGCAAAAATATTAAGATTCTCTTTTACAATATTGTCAGCAAAAACGAAACTTCAGTTCTGTTATTTACGCTTAACCCTAGAAAGCTAAACTATCGTAAAAATTACAAGTTCAATAAAGATATACAACAATCTGGCGTTGAATAACAAATAAATCTAGAACAAACACTAGACCTACAACTAGAAACATTCTAGTTTTAGTTCAATAACAACATACAATCTAGCGCTATCTAGTGCTTACTAACGTTACTTAACACTGTCACTAGAACTAATAGTCGACCTAGAACTAGAATCATTCGTCTCTCAAGACGGCTAAACCCGAATGTTTCTAATTCTAGGTCTAGTGATGTCCAAAAGTGTCCAGAAGCTTTCTAATGGTCTCTATAATTATCAAATAGTGTTTAAACGTTTTCTGAAAAATTTTTTTTCTTTAATTGTCCTACTTTTACTATTTCATGTACCTCTAAAATCATCTCCGCACGAAGAAGTAACGGAAAATTGAATTAACACCAACAGATGGCATAACCAATGTAACACCCCTCCGTAGTTACCGCCATAGCAGTCGACTGCTACGTGTAACATCAGATTTAGTTCTAGTTTTCGTTCAATAAAAATATACAACAATCTAGCACTGAATAATAGGTAAAACTAGAACTAACACTAACACATTCAGCTAAACCCGAATATTTCTAGTTCTAGGTCTAGTGTTAGTTCTAATTTTAGTTCAATAATAATACACAACCTAAGACTATTTAGTGCAAACTAGTGCTACTTAGAACTGTCAATAGAACTCACACTCGATCTAGAACTAAAACCATTCGGCTTTAGCCGTTCGCAAGACTAAACGAGGGCATTCTTATGGCATTCTGAACATTGTACTTGTTAATGCATATATCATTTATGTCACTAATGTTGTGAAAAGTCAGAAACCGATTTCAAGAAGAAAATTTTCCATGAAAATATACCATAACCTTATAGGGTTTCAGCAGCGGTTAAATTTTGACTCGCAAACTCCGGCAATCTATTACGGATATCTTGAAAGTTTCGGTATCAGACAGGACCTTCTTCAAAACCTACCACGAACAATTTGTGACAACAAAAGTGCTGTATCGATTGCGTTGAGGACTTGTAATTTCCAATTTTGACCTAAACATGTTTCCAATGATATATTTTGACTAATTGTATTCATTAATGTCAAAATTTGTATCTAGAAGTATTTTTTATTACATTTTTTTTCAGTCGTAAATTTTACGATACTTTAGCTTTAACGTTACTTTTGAACGGTTTAGCTTTCTAGGATTAAGGTGTTGTTATTGATAGATGACGAGGAAGATTTTGAATGGAGGGCAGAATCGTATCGATCTTAGGGACGATGTCCAAATGAATTTGAGAGATGGCTTGGGTTATGTTGATTTGAGGACATCGGTCGATGGAAAAGAACACAAGAAAAAGTACATTGCCACCTGGTGAACTGAAGTCTGCAAAAGTCCGTGCTCTTGTGCATAGTAAGGAATTGACTGCCTCGAGTTCCTTTAATGTATGGATCTTGCTGATTGTACCAAACGTTTTTGAAAGGCTGGTTATTTTGATAATAATATTTTATCATTCGGACATGCTGCTCAATCATGTAATTTGCCTTGGTGATTTGGTATCAGTTGACTCAGTCAACATTGAGCTTTTATAAATTGTTACTATTTTCTTTTCACCTTTACAAGATGCGCATATTGATAACATTCTTTCTGTGGCTTATGATGAGACAAAGCCAGAATGAGCTGAAGGCAGTTATGTTGCTGATTATTTCTACTGACAGTTATAGCAAAAATATTTATCTCACAATCAAGATAACCATGTCAATCGTTACATTTAGAAATCGACTTTTGCGTTTCTAATAGATGAGAAGCATCATCTGAGGTACATCAAGAATGGGGTTCTATTTCAGCAGATCACAAAAAAGAAACACTGTGTAGTGTTTTGGCATCGACAAAAAATCTTGTTTTCTTATTTTGTTGTAAGCGTTCTTTCACGAGATAAGATTATACATGCTTTGATTTCAGGAAGGATGCGCAATTCAAGTCTAGATCATTACACTAAATTTCACCGTTTTAGTTGTGTGTGGTATAATTTATTGGAGTTGGATGAAACGTAGTCCTTCATTTGATACAAGGAATTTAGCATTAGATTGACAGTTTAGGATGACTTAGTATTCATTCAACGATGTATAATTTGCTACAAACTGCAGATCAAAAAATTTTTTTTCTTTAATATGTCCTACTTTTACAATTTCATGTACCTCTAAAACCATCTCAGCACGAAGAAATAACGGAAAATTGAAGTAACACCAACAGATGTCATAACCAATGTAACCATCATGACCGCAAACGGTGCAAATTTTCTCCGCAAGCGATTGTTTACCCATGTCTAAAGCCTAAACAGTAAAAAGAAGAGAAGAACCGGGATCTTTTCTATTAAAATTACTATTATTTTATCTCGGCGAGAGAGAGAGAGTTTCCTGTGTTAATTTACTGTGAGAAACGTTCTCCTCCTTCTCAGCAATTGCTTGATAGCCGGTTTTGTTGATCGTATCACTCTCCTTGTGCTGCTCTTGTTCTGGTCCATTACCTTCTTTAACAAAGCGACCATTCAGTTTACAAAGAGACCAAACAAAAATGATGCATTTAAAACATCAATTTTTATTGATACGGTTTAAAAATGCTTTAAAATGAGACCAAACACGATGAGGTTATCTTAAGATACATCGAGTATTACAAACCGGAAGTAATTAAAACAACGTTTTAATTTTAAAACTTTATGTTTATACTCGATTTAAGTAAAAATACAAAAATACAAGTAATGATCGGATGTTGTTAGTAAAGCGGTAAAGTTTTCTCGAATAGATTGCAAACAGGTTTTGTAACAGGTCACCCCGCTGAGACCCCAACTTTATACGGTACAGGTCTTCGAGAGTGCACACCCTACCCTATACGTAAACAAGAATCGACGAAGCAGAAAAAGATAGCTTTAGCGCGCTTTTTTAACATAACAACAAACCTTGCAGCTTCTTTTCCGTCTCCCAGAATTTTTGCAACTCGGTAAAGTACTTGTCCAATATAAAGACTTTTGAGAGCCCTAACGTAGCCATTTTGGGTGAGCGTCGCGTGCTAAGCTCATGCCATATCGCCGCCGCTCTCCCATACTAAACACATAATAATACTAATGGAATAAAGTTTGTTTTTTTTTTTTTAACTTTGTCAATTTTGATTTAGTGTCACATGGTGTTGAGATAACAAAAATTGTTTTCGTTAATTGTGGGTGGTTTAAAAAACGTGGGTAATTTCTTTTTGGAGTTTTAACACTGCACTTGGTTATCCGACGGCGGTTGTGGCACGTTCCGGGCGCGGAAAAGCACGGACTGAGGGCCGCTACCTGCGAGACGGGGCTCCTCGGTCTCCCGGAGCGCGGACGGTTTCCCCCTCGATCCCCCCTCGACGTCTTCGTCGTTCGTTCTCCTCTCTAGACCCGCCCGTGTGCCACGCTCACCTGTGCGCGACGACGACGACGACGACGGAGGATACACCTGTAAGGACGTCGAAGAAGAAGAGGAACCGCCAACGGCGACCCAAAAAGATTTTTCTTCGAAAAACACCTTCTCAAAAGAAAACAAAAAAATTAACTTTAATTTTTTTCATAATTAAAATCAAAATTCGTTTAGGTACCTTTAAAAATTATTTCTTCGTATTAATTGAAATTTTTTTACTTTCCAGTAAGAAAAAAGAATTCCCAACGAGAACAACACAACCCGAGGAGGATCTAAATCGAAAAAGGAAACGAACAGAACTCGCAAATCTTTGTCCCATTGTGTTGTCCTTGGATCTGTAGAGTCGGTCTCCTTTGTCCTTTCGTGCCGCAGGCTTCAAAAGGTCCACCAAAGAAACCTCCTTTAGTCTATTCAAAACTACTTCGGCAAACATTTTGAATGAATTTAAAAAAACTAAGATTTATCTTATTCACATCCTGGATTTTTATTTATGCAAAAATCAAATTCGTCCTTTTATTTCGATATTAATAACCCCATATTTTAGCATTCCTTGACCCGAATTCCATGACGCAGGAATTTCAGCACCGGCCGATTATTATTCGGCCTCCGCGAGAAAAGAAGTAAATAAACAGCTCCGAAACGAGACGGAATACTCTTAACTCGAGTTCTTGGGGTCGAAGGATTCAACGATGCGTCGAGCGACGAACGTAAAGGTCCATCAACAGGTTCTGGCTTTACGCCCTTTCGAGCGCTTGCGCACTTCAATCAACTTATGAAAACCCAACATTCTTTTTCTTGTTCTATAAAAGAATGCGATGGGGAAATAAAAACAAGAAGAAATTGATTTAAGGTGTCTAAGATGATTTCAACCTTAAATCTTCATCTTGTAAGAAAATATATTATATATGTATAGGTGGAGTACATTTATTTTACGTTAATAAAGAAAAGAGAGAGAAAGGGAGGAGAGTGGCAAGTTCACAATGGGATCGGCTCGAATTGGGAGTAGACCACACGCATCTTGCCTCACCCATAACCATTCGTTGCTTAACCAGATAAAATACTTCTATACTGAAATTATAAAAACTTTTTTTAATACTTATTTTTTAGTGTTAATCGAGTAAAACAAACAAAAACACGATTTGGTTACCTTAAACCAGAAGGTATAGGTCAACACGAATATCTTTGCGGGTGAAGTGTGAGGAGCGAAAGTTGAGCAGTTTACTAGAAATATAGGGCAATTTAATTCAAGGACGAGGCGTGGAGGTGTTACAGAATATTAATGATGGCCTGTTAATTTATTTTTAAAGGGTTGAGACTTATAATTGTCTCCAAAATAATTTTAGTGCAATTAATTCTTTTATATGTTATATCGTTTTTGTATCTGACTATGTTAAAGATTTCGTTGAAGACTGAATCTTCTTCTTTACACTGAAAGCGGGGAAATTTCAAGAATGATGTCCTTCAAACTTCACCTGGAAAGCAGTTAATGTCTTCTTTGACAACCTTCGACATCGTCCCGAATCTTTCTCAAGTAAGTCGGCACAAAGCTTAATAAAATAAATTGGATCATTTTCGTGGTTCCAAAGACATTCAGCTATGAGATATTGCCAACATAACAATCCTCCAGCCTGTTCAAATCAAAGTTCCCCAAATCATCGTCAATGCACCGTTTTTAATGATACCATAAGAAAAATGCTTCTAGTTTAGAAATGTCTAGTTGTAGGGGAAAGATAATTCCAGACACTAAATTTGGATAAGATCTATAATTCTTCTTCTTCAATGGCACTACATTCCAAATGGAGCAGTCTATATTGCTATGGCGATAATTACGGAGGCTCGTGGTTTAACTGTTAACGTCAAATTGGCATGTTAATCATCAAATTTACGCATAACGCTACTGCTATACCGAAAACAGAAAATTTTCTAGCTGTGGCAGTAGCTTTAGTGGCAGTTCACTGCTATGGCAATAGACATTACACGTAAATTTTGATGCTAACAGTCAAACCACACACTTCGGTCGTTACTGCCATAATAGTCGACTACTACGTGTAACGTCATCTTTATTTCGCCTTTTAGTTCAATAACAATACACAATCTAACGCTATTTAATGCCAACTAGTGCTACTTAGAACTGTCACTAGAACCAACACTAGACCTAGAACTAGAAACATCCGGGCTTAGCCGCACGTCTTTAAAGACGGCTAAGCCGGAATGATTCTAGTTCTAGATCTAGAGTTAGTTCTAGTTTTAGTTTAATAGCAATACACAACCTAAAACTATCTAATGCCAACTAGCGCTACTTAAAACTGCCACTAGAAATAACACTAGACCTAGAACTAGAAACATTCGGGCTTAGCCGCACGTCTTTAAAGACGGCTAAGCCCGAATGATTCTAATTCTAGATCTAGAGTTAGTTCTAGTTTTAGTTCAATAGCAATACACAACCTAAGGCTATTTAATGCCAACTAACGCTACTTAGAACTGCCACTAGAACTAACACTAGACCTAGAACTAGAAACATTCGGGCTTAGCCGGACGTCTTTAAAGACGGCTAAACCCGAATGATTCTAGTTCTAGGTCTATTGTTAGTTCTACTTTTATTGCAATAAAAATATACAACAATCTAGCACTGAATAACAATAAAACTAAAACTAGTACTAGACCTAGTTTTGGATCAATAACAATACACAACCTAGATACCTAGACACCAGATAGCACTAGTGTCAACTAGCGTTACTTAAAACTGCCACTAGAACTAACACTAGACCTAGAACTAGAAACATTTGGGCTTAGCCGCACGTCTTTAAAGACGACTAAGCCTGAATGATTCTAGTTCTAGGTCTAGAGTTAGTTCAAGTTTTAATTCAATAACAATACACAACCTAAGGCTATTTAGTGCCATCTAGCGCTACTTAGAATGTCAGTAGAACTAACACTAGACCTAGAACTAGAAACATTCGGGCTTAGCCGCACGTCTTTAAAGACGGCTAAGCCCGAATGATTCTAGTTCTAGATCTAGAGTTAGTTCTAGTTTTAGTTCAATAGCTATACACAACCTAAGGCTATTTAGTGCCAACTAGCGCTACTTAGAACTGTCACTAGAACTAACACTAGACCTAGAACTAGAACCATTTGGGCTTAGCCGCACGTCTTTAAAGACGGCTAAGTCCGAATGATTCTAGTTCTAGGTCTACTGTTAGTTCTAGTTTTAATTCAATAACAATACACAACCTAAGGCTATTTAGTACCAACTAGCGCTACTTAGAACTGTCACTAGAACTAACACTAGACCTAGAACCAGAAACATTCGGGCTTAGCCGCACGTCTTTAAAGACGGCTAAGCCCGAATGATTCTAGTTCTAGATCTAGAGTTAGTTCTAGTTTTAGTTCAATAGCAATACACAACCTAAGGTTATTTAATGCCAACTAGCGCTACTTAGAACTGTCACTAGAACTATCACTAGACCTAGAACTAGAAACATTCGGGCTTAGCCGCACGTCTTTAAAGACGGCTAAACCCGAATGATTCTAGTTCTAGGTCTAGTGTTAGTTCTACTTTTATTGCAATAAAAATATACAACAACTAGCACTGAATAACACTAGACCTAGAACTAAAATTATTCTAGGTCTAGTGTTAGTTCTAGTTTTAGATCAATAACAATACACAACTTAGATGCCTAGACACTAGAGAGCCCTACTGTCAACTAGCTCTACTTAAAACTGCCACTAAAACTAACACTAAACCTAGAACTAGAAATATTCGGGTTTAGCCGCACGTCTTTAAAGACGGCTAAACCCGAATGATTCTAGTTTTAGGACTAGAGTTAGTTCTGGTTTTAGTTCAATAAAAATATACAACAATTCGCTTCCGTTTTCATAGTAAATTTGATTATGGGGTGTTGCAAGTTTTTCATGCTGCTAGATCACAAAGTTATCATGCACGAATTGAAACCATACCTTTGGTTTTTACGGACTCTTCTTTAACGCTACTTCTTCAAACATCTTAATGCAATATTGACTATAATCGGTGACAAAGGTGCCAACTGAAATATGAGGATGATAAACAGTATTCCACTAGTCCTGAAATATACTTCGGTATACCATAAATTGTGAATTAAATGTTGCTTAACTTAGTGTTTATGTTTCCTCAATGCTTTGTCTCCAACCATCTCGGTTTCCGGCCACTTTCTTCCAGAATTTCATTTCGACAATCTACTGATCATTGCTGATCACTTGTCTCAGAAACATGCATTGTACAAATGTCGATTTTTTTTTGTAATACCCTATGGTTTGCTTCCGTACCATATCACTGTAGAGATAACAGTATTATATGTGGGAAGTTTGATATTTTTATGAATATTGCGGAATCTTATGATACGTAATAGGTAGTAGAATGCACGATTTCCGGTGCCTTTTTTTAGTGCTGAGAGGATGAATGGAGCGAGTCCTCTCACCACCGTGACCTATAAAAATTTTTATAACTTAAGCTCTTCAAAAGTTTTGGGCAGATCTAGGTTCTTGATGAACCTTAGTATTGCTTTTAGTTAGTATAGCTTTTAGTAGTAGTACTTTTTGCAGTCCACAGTTGGGTTGGGATCTGTAGCGGTTCTGTAACCCAACCAAATAAAGCCAGTTTCATTACCCATAATATCTTTGTGAACTGGAACTCACCATAGGGTAACTTCATTGCCCGTGGTGAGTTTTCTCAGGTTTCCGGTGACTAGTCATTTTTGTTTCTCCCGAGTCTCATCGTTTTCGGTGTTTACATTATTGCCCAGGTAGCTGAAGTTGTCCACTACTTGGAAGTTGTAGTCTTCAATTGTGACACGATATATCCATCTCTTATTGAAATCAGAAATTCGGGTTTGTCTCCATTGATTCTTGGTCCAACTTCGCTTCCAGCGGTTTTGAAGTTTCCAAAAGATTCCCTGATCGCTTCCATTGATCTGCCAAGGACGAAGGTTATCTGCATATCTAACCATTTGGACAGATTTCTTCATGTATGTATGTATATATTCACGTGGGAGTGAATTCCTTCACAGCACTTAGGCCCTAACGGGTCCTTTGTACATCCCCACATTATCATCCCATCTATCGCACAAAGCTCGATAGGAGATGGAGTTGAGCAGCTTTGATGATGCATTAAAAGTTAGAGATACAAACGGTTCAAAGGATCCGCATGATCGTGTCTCTTATTTCCGGTATGTCCTTTCCGCCACTTTATTGTGACGTTGTTATAAACGTTAGCCTCTTCAAGTGATTGCCGACAGGACTTCACTAACGATGGTGTAGTTCGATGCCTACTAATCGCCAGCATAGCCTGCTTGCTATCTGTGCAGATTACAACGTTTTTGCCAACTTTTTTGGAGTCGATGATCACATTGACTGATATATTTATAATAGTTATTTCAACCTGAGCAGTCGTGCAGTACGACCCTAACGAAGTGGAAAGGTGTAGCTGGAGATCGTGCAAGAAAATTTCCGCTCGGAGACTCCAGCCTTCTTTAATCCATCAGTGTAGATGGTCAGCTTTTTGCCTAAGTTGTTCTGGGGTTCGTTAAAGACTTTTGATAAAAATATCTAGGGGCTGCACGTCGGCTCAGTATAGTCTCCAGCGCGATCGTAGGTGTCAATCTCATGGCGACTCGTTGTAATTGATGCAGCAATTTAGCCTTATAGGCATGGTTTAGAGTTGAGCACCAAACTATGGCTCCGAGAGCTACCATAGGTCTTAGCACCATCTTAGATCCACATTGTAACCTTGAATTTAATCCCTAGGTAATCTCAATTGCCCTTCGACACTGGGTGAGTACAATCGGTGCTTTTTTGGTTTTGCAACAAAAAGTGTGATTTCCAAGTTAGTCCTTTGTCCAAGATATTTCACTTCTAGAGCAAAGGTTAATGGACTGTTGCAAATATGGTGTGGTTTTAAGTGTTCCAATTTCCTCTGTTTAGTGAGCAATCTCAGTATTTAGGATATCTTCATTAAAGTTGCGTTTAGATCGACAACATATTCGAGTGATATGTTGAAGTGTACTACTTTGAATTTGTACTGTGTAGAATTTTGTATGCCTCTTGTTATCTTAAGGTGAGTTTTAAAACCGGAAAAAAGTTAATTTTCCGTGCTTGAACTAATTGTAACGGAACTTTTATGGAGATAAAATTTTTTAAATCTTTCAATCATCGTTTTTTAACCATTAACGTTAACCTACTTTTAACCAAAGACATGATTGAGATAAAAAAAATTTAATTGAGAATTCGTTAGAAGACTTGGAAGTAAACGTGACAACATAATAAACGTCGCGCCGGGATTCATTTCTTTCCATTTTCATCGTTTTCTTTCTCTTTTTCCTTCGTCTAGCGCCTCCTTTTTCTTGGTATGTCTCGTGCCGTCGTCGTCGTCGGCGAAGAGACGGTGGTAATATGCAGGCCATTGTATGCGCCGAGCCTGCTTGGGTCATTGGCTGCCTGCACCACGCCGCCTGATGAAACCGCGTTCGTTCCTTCTTTCGTTTGGTCTCTCGTGCGACCACAACACCGAGAAAGTCATCGTCAAAACGATTGAGCTGCTGTGCGAACGCTTACTAATCGACTTTTAACGAACGTTTAATCATAACATAACCCAACACAACTAATAGATTCATAACAAAATATTTGAACTAATACACAATTATTTTATTATTTTTTCTTTAGCTTCTAAGAAAAGCAAAATGAGATTATGTTTCTAAGAAGCTCGCACCATTCTAAGAAAGCAACTGCGGTAATTGGCGAGTTGAGATGGTTTTGAAAGATTACGAGGGCGCAGTCGCAATGTTTTCATTTAAATCAGTAGAGTAATAATGAGAGTTCTGGAGCGGAAGCCGTGACGTCACGCCTCAATGTATAAGGTATAGGGAGCGGTGCCAACCGAAGTTTGGGGGAAAAAAAATTTGGTTTCGTTAAAAAAGAGGATTAATGAAATGAGGTGAGCAATTAAAGTAATTCTCTTCAATCACTTGTGTAAGAGGGGAATTAAATTTTAAATAAAAATATCGTTGCATCATCGATATATGTTCAAAAAATAAAAATAGCCACGCAACTATTATTACATCACCTAATTGTATGCACGAGGTGAAAGCTTTACTATAACACAAAAGAGCTACATGCTAGATTCTGCCTTTAAAAGAGCCGAAGTCGAAGCCGAAGCGGGTTTGTAATCGCAGCAGCTAAAGTGGAGAAGAAGGAGGAAAAGATCTGGGCGTACCATCGTCATTAGAAAATGTTATGGGATTCGAATGGCTCGGTTTCCTTTGCGGCAAAAAAAGAAGCGGCAGCAAACCCAACACTCCCACGCAATACTTTAGTTTCGTGCCGTAGTCAAGTCGCTGTATACAGCACAATACGCTATATAGCTATCGCAACAACGGTATATACAATACAAGTTGATGCAGGTGGGAATAGAAAACGAACGGAATAACTAAAAATAAAAATAAGATAAACTGAGCGTGTTTGGACTCATTTTAAGACAATTATAATTTCTTACGAAGAGGATTAAAGCAAGAAATGCGGAATGTTAGACACTTTATTAATTGGCAATTCATTAGAAGACAATGACAAGGCAAAAATGTTCAACGACCGTTTACTTTATTGGGCACGCATTCCTGCGTACTCAAGAATTTCCGGACAGCTTTCGATTTGTACCTCTAAAAAGTTTTAATTGCACTCAATAAAAAAAAATTTCAAATTGTCGCCATCTCTTAATCCGCGCCAAAAGTTACAAGTCGATAAGAAAGGATTGAGTTAAACCCGTGTTTTATAAGTTGCCTATCTCGATGGGGAAACGCACCATAAACGAGAAATTTTTTTTTGCGTTTCTCATTTTACTTGGTCTCCCAGCGATTTTCAAGAGGAAAATAGTACATAATAAAATTAATTGTTTTATGCTTATTGCTCGCCTGGCGATCGTAAAAGGTATTGTGTGCCAGAGAATCGCATTAAGCGCGCATTCCGCGACGGTACCGTGAAAGCTGCAAAATAATTAGCGTATCCACTTTAGTCGTTGCCCATCGATAGCTTCGGGGGAATATCAACCATGTTATTTTTGTTTTTCAACAATTTCTCTTTAAAGCATTTCCATAAAAAAAAATTTAAATAAATAATAAAACTATGTAACGCAAAGAAATCGCCAAGGAAGTAATGGGGCGAAAACTACGAGATAATAAAGTAGATGAGTAAACTTAATTAAAGTAATTAAGTCAATTAAAGCAAAAGAATTAATTAACTCAATTAATTTAATTGAATTAGTCAAACGTTTAAGCTTCGTGTTTAATAATTAAAACAAACAGATATATTTAAAATCTCGCAAATCTTAAAACTAGCTGGTTTTGGAATACATAGTAAGAAGAAAAAAAAGAAAATTTGCTGATTAATAAGACCTTAGAACTGATTGCCATATCATGGGCTATAAGCATACTCAGAATTACTGTTTGGAACTTGACAAACACTGTATATTGCTTGATATTTTGTTTGCAGAAGACCACATAGTGATTACAAAAGACTTGATATTATTTCCAGAAAACTGCCAGAAAACTAGATACTGTGTGGAGAAGACTAATCATTGTTTGAAACTTGACAAATACTGAATATTGCTTGAAGAAGAATATGTTTAATATCTCGAAAATCTTGAAACAAGGCTTAAAACAAGCTGGTTCTGGAATACATAGTAAAACAGACATTGGTAAAGAAAGTTGCTGATTAATAAGACCTTAGAACTTATTTCCTACGCAGGTGATATTAATACCATGAACTATAAGCGAAAACACAGGTATACTCAGAATTACTGTTTAAAACTTGACAAATATTGTATATTTCTTGATATTCTGTTTGCAGAAGACCACATATTGATTACAAAAGACTTGATATTATTTCCAGAAAACTAGATACTGTGTGGAGAAGACTAATCATTGTTTGAAACTTGACAAATACTGAATATTGCTTGAAGAAGAATATGTTTAATATCTCGAAAATCTTGAAACAAGGCTTAAAACAAGCTGGTTCTGGAATACATAGTAAAACATAGACATTGGTAAAGAAAATTTGCTGATTAATAAGACCTTAGAATTGACTTCCTACGCAGGCGACATTAATACCATGAACTATAAGCGAAAACACAGTCATACTCAGAATTACTGTTTGAAACTTGACAAATACTGTATATTGCTTGATATTACAGCGCGCAGGATACGACATATTGATTACAGAGGACTTGATATTATTGGCAGAAAACTAGATATTGCTGTCAAAACACTAGATATGAATCATGGAAAATACTGATTATTGTTTGAAAAAGGATTTATCTTAGTTACAGAACAGCACATATTGATTATAGAGCACTTGATAATGTTGTCAGAAAACAAGGTACTGCATGCAGAAAACTACTAACTGTTTGAAACTTCACAAACACTGTATATTGCTTGAAAAAAAATATATACTGTTTGCAAAAGACCACTTATCAATTACAGAATACTAGATATTGCTATCAAAAAACTAAATACTGTATGTCATTGTCTGAATCTTGGAAAATACTGAATATTGCTTGAAATACTGGATATATACTATATGTACAAAACCACATATCGATAATGGAGTTCTATATATTGCTCCCAAAAAACAAGATACTACATGCAGAAGACTACTCATTGTTTAAATCTTGGCGAACACCAAGGACAGTAGAATCTAACAGGACTGTACACATCCTTTGTATTTTTGTAGCCCACTACGGGTTGGTTGCCCGCACTACTTGCCACGCCTGGCATTAATATGTCTAAAAACATAAAATTTCAAACATATGGATACGTCTATGATATAGCCTCTAAAAATACACAGCAAACGCATAGACCACAACAACAGCTGGGCGCAAGGACAGTAGAATCTAACAGGACTGCTACATACATTGTTGTGACAGCCTGCCCGCAAACTACGTCACACCATTTTCCACGCCCAGCTGTTGTTATGGTCTATGTGTCAGACGCTAATCCCGAATGTTTCTAGTTCTAGGTCTAGTGTTAATTCTAGTTTTAATTATTATTCAGCGCTAGATTGTTGTATATTTTTATTGAGCTATAACGGACACTGCGTTCCCTGTATTCATCCGTTATATTGAGGTTTTACTGCAATTGTCAATTACATTGACATATTGCATTTTATGTGGGATAAAGTAAGTAGGTATGTCCTGGTTTCTATGGGAATATATTTTTGTATATTACATCTTAAGTAAAATTCACTGTATATTAATATACAGGTCGCTGATATGTATGGAAACGTTCGGTTATCTCCTAAAGTAAAATAGCTAGCAAAAAATCTTAAGATACAAAAATATTAGTATTTTTTTAAAGTCTATTCATGTAGCACATCATAAACCTAAACTCAACTGTTTTTGAGATATTGAACTTTGAAGATCACTCTTATAAATTACACAAAAATATTTTAGTCGTTTATGTTCATAATTCATGAAGTTACCTTTGAAAGTTTTTCATCTCCATAGCAACGACTACAAAAATAGTTTCAATAATTTGCGCCCAAAGATAAATTACGTCACTAATTAGATAAATTCGTAAATTTTTGAAAGCTCGATATCTGGAAGACGGTTAAGTTAACATGAATTTTGTTTAGAATTTTGAGATGAACCGAAATTTGGAATAATATACAGGTTGTTTGTTTGATTCTCTTTTATCATAGTGTGCTTAATGGATGGCAATAAATAAGTATCGTACTTTAATGAAGAAAATTTTTATTTTTATTTTTTGGTTTCTACCGGTTTCCGCTCGACGCCATCATCAGGAAAACCACGTCATACAATTTCTGTCCTTTTTCTTATCATATTCAATTTTTCTTTTCTTTCAACTTTTATTACAGGCGTTTAATGTTCAAATTCACTTAATTATAATTTTACAAGACCACGATGTTGTTTATGCTTGTGGCTAAATATTAGATATACAGGGTGTCCCGCAACGATTGTACAAAACTGCATCGGAGTATTCTATGATCAAAAATAAACAAAAAAAGCCTAATAAACATAGATCCGAAAATGTACCATTTTTGAGATATTCAAAGATTTAGTTTCTTAAGTTGATATTGTTAACATCATGAATTTAAATTTGTTTTTATAATAATTAAGTCGTTACTATGATTACGATAAGTTGTCTAATCAAAAAATAATAATAATACTTCACGAAATTATTATTTTACTATTTACTTTAATAAAACTATTAAGTATGGCTCCTATTAATTACTCCAAGGAAGAGATGGCGAATATGGTGTATTGTTACGGACTAGCTGATGGAAATGCGTCGTTAGCAGCTCGTCATTACGCGCAAAGGTTCCCGAACAGACGATTGCCTAATAGTCACACCTTTAGCAGACTATTTCTCAGATTAAAAGAAACGGGAAGCGTAACCCACAGCCATTCCACGGAGAGATATTACACAAGGCCGGTGGAATTAGAAGAAGCAGTTTTGAGAAGAGTCGATGGAAATGCCTCAACCAGCATTAGAAGAATTTCTGCACAAGAAAACATTAACAAAACAACCGTTCACCGCATTTTAAGGGAGCAGTTGCTTTATCCTTATCATTACAACACCGTTCAAGCTCTAACAGAAAATGATGGCGAAAAAAGAGAGATTTTTTGTAGGTGGGCCATACAGGAAGAGGTAGTAAACGTCGACTTTCCCATAAACATTGTATTTACGGATGAAGCAACATTTACTCAAAGCGGAATTTTTAATATTCATAATGCGCACGTTTGGAGCAATGAAAATCCCCATGCAATACTAGAAACTCATCATCAGTGGCGATTCAGTGTTAATGTATGGGCTGGAGTTATAGGTGATCAGTTATTAGATCCATTTTTTCTTCCAAAGAGATTGACAGCCGATGCCTACATACATTTTTTACAAAATGACCTTACAGAGGCATTTGATGAATTACCTCAACAAATTCTAGAAGATTGCTACTTTATGCACGATTATGCACGCGCTACTCGAGCATACTTAAATAACAGATTTGGCAATAAGTGGATTGGCCGAGGAGGGCCACCTCGTTCACCAGATTTAAATCCGTTAGATTTTTGGTTTTGGGGACATTTAAAACAAATTGTTTATTCTGAAGACGTTCAAAATGTGCAGGATTTGAAGAATAAAATTAGTAACGCATTTGACACAGTAAAACAAATTCCTGGTATCTTTGAACGCATTAGAAGTTCATTTAGAAAACGTATCCGTTTGTGTTTAGAAGTAAATGGTGCGCATATTGAACATTTATTATGACATGAATCTTTTCCAATTTGTTAAATATTCGTTGTTTTTATGCTGGTTGAGCGATTTTCTTCGACAATCTTTGTTACTTCTTTTGTTAAATTATTAATGAACTGTATTAATTAACTTAATATTATCTTATTATTTATTAAACTTTATCTTAACCATCGTAACCATGGTAATCATATAATTACTGCATCTAAATCGTTAGAATTAATGATGTTTACAATAGGTCAGCTTATGAAACTAAAACTTTGAATATCTCGAAATTGGTCCATTTTCGGACCTATGTTTATTAGACTTTTCTTGTCTGTTTTCGATCAGAGAATACGCTGATGCAGTATTGTACAATCGTTGCGGGACACCCTGTATACAGGTTGTTCCATTAAAGAAAACGTAACTTTGTGACTGACTCTGTATACTTAATTTGTCCTTATTGTAATAGATTTAAAAAAAACACTAAAACTTCCGTATCTCAAAATTTTTTGCTAGCTATCTTACGTTAGGAGATAACTGACCGTTGCATACATATCAGCGACCCTGTATTATATTAAATGAAACGATAGTTTTTAAAGGATTAGCATATATTATCGGATTCATTTTATCTCAACTTTTTTTAAATGTGGTTTTAACCAATTTGCTTTTATGTAAAGTGAACGAGTCTCGCCGTACGATATTATTTACGGCCACCTTCGGTGGTTATATTGAATTGATCGCGACTTTACTACGATAATATCGTAAGGATTTTACGATATCTCGAGACGTTTACGCTAACTACTAACGGATTTTAACTATTAACGTGGTTTAACTCAAATTTCACATTCAACGTTATTATAACCTCAAATAACGATTATTGCCAAATCATTTTTCTAAGAACATTTATAAATTTATAAATTATCCGAATTAGGAAGCATTTATTGGGTGCTTTCCGCGTTAACTTCGATGTAAATTACGAAACCAATTTAGGACAGACTAAATTGCCGGTTGTGGTGATTCTTCAACCCGTTGTCGACGTAAACGTAATCTTCCCCGTCGCACGGCCAATTTGAACGAATCTCTTGATTTCAGTAATCGATCCAGCACAAATTGCCCATTAAAAGCGGAATTAACTAATTTAATTTCCAAGTGCTGTAAAGGTGAAGAGCTTAATAGCGCAAAATAAAAAAAAAGTTATTTTATATTATACATAATATTGTTTACAAACAGTTAACAAGAATTAATTAAAGAAAAACTTGATCTCCAAGTTTGGTAAAAGAGGGATTAATTATTTTGTGTTGGTAATTGGCGAAGAAACGAGCGTCATTGTTTCGCATAATTGAAACCGAAGAAGTAAAACTGGGCCGGCTTCAGCACGACGCAGAAAATTTTAATTGGTACACCTGTGGCTTTGGTTGTTTGACAAAAAGGGGATCCCCCTTTGCTGTCGCCTTTGTTTATCGCGCGTTTTATCACAAGAAGTTCACTGGAACCGTACTCGACAACGGCGACGGGCCATTATGTCTGTACACGGTTCCTGCTAAGTATCTCGTTATCGTCTCGGCTTTTTCGGTTGAATCCAACAACAACGACGACCACCATTCGGAATTTTAACCGGAGATATTTCGTTTCATTACATACAAAACCAACATTTTTTAAAGAAATAAACATAATTCAATGAATACTATGACTTATTAATTGAATTAATTAAAACTGGACCCCGTTAATACATTATACATTACAAATGAGATTTTGAACTAAAACAACTTCTTGATAAAAGTGAATTGAGTAAAGTATGCCTAGATGTCTACATATTGACTATTCGAGTTGTTATCAGAAAACAGGGGAAAATATATTTCAAAGCCGGGGTCGCTTGCGGCTATTTATATTTTTATAAAGACTTAACAATCCAGATTTAATAATCTACACCGTTATAATGCTAACAGCCGAGGTGCTACAATCTATACCGCGAATGAGATAGTGGCCGAGGTCGCTTGCAGCCAAGGCGCTACATTTTCTCTCCATAAAGAGTAAGCAGTCCAGACTCTATAATCAACAGTGTTATAGTAGTCGAGGTCGCTCACGGCCGAGGCGCTACAATGTGCACCGTTAATAAGACAGAAGGAAATTTTCTTCGGTTTTATCACCCAAAAATGTATAAGGTAAAAATCAATTAAATTGTATTTCTCGGTAATATACTTTATTCTTTCTACCGGTTTCGATACTTATAGTATCATCATCAGGAGATCCTATCAAACACAACGAACAAAATCAAATTACAATTACACTGTTGGAAATAATTCACGAGCACACCTTGCATAAAATGAACGCGTGTGTCTAGCGCAATAAAATTTGGTATGGAAGTAGTACTAAAGTAGCATAACTTACTCTCACATGGAGAACGGCACAACTCTGCTGGGAGGAGAAACATCAATAGCGAGAGTATCCCCCGTGAGCTTCGCGTACCATCGCTACACGACGTGGCATGGAGTCTATAAGTCGCTATATTGTAGCGAGAGGGATGGCCAATCATGCCACCTCAACTCGCCTCCATAGCTCCTCAACGTTAGCCGAGAAAGCCGAATAACGTAGAAGTCTCCGACCAGTCATGTCCCAAACATGTTTGATCGGATTCAGATGCGGAAACCGAGCTAGCCATGGAAGTATTCGTATACGGTGCTCTTCCACAAAGGTCTGTACAACATGCCCGATGTGCTGTCGTACGTTGTCGTGCATGTATAGCAGACATGGGAGCCGCCGAACATAGGGAAGCACAACGGACCGTAGCACCTCATCTACGTATCATTGACCAGTCATGGTCTGCTATACACGCAGCAGACGTGTACGTCCACCATATGTAATCGCACCCCATACCATAGTGCTCGGTTGTCGGTGAATAGGGCGTTCTTGCACACACTGCTCGAGTAGACGATCATCACGGCTCCGACGAACTAAAATTCGCGCATCACCAGTGCTCAATTCGAATCTTGATTAATCGGAAAACAAAATGTCCCTCTACTCGGCAACCTACTAATGCCTAGCGTCGACCCTCTCATGACGTATGCTGCGGTGCTCGGGTATTACTGGAATCCGCTGTATCGCACGACGCGCGCGCCAGTCCACTATCTACCAAACGCCGCCGTACAGTTTGCGTAGTGAGTGCGCTTTCCCCTGCCAGTGGGCAAACAGCTCCAAGTTGCCTTGAGGAGGACGCACACGACGCTAAAGCGCTGAGCACAAGAGTGCGATCCTCGTGTACTGTGGTCGCGCAGGGCCGTCCCGGCCGCGGCTGTAGGTACCTATGTCCTACCTCAGACCATTCTCGCTATGCCAGTTGCACTGCCGATAACGACCGCTCGAGACGACGCGCAATTTCACGGAACGATACACCCTCAATGTGCATACCCACAAACATTCCTCGTTCAAACTCGCTTAAGTAACGCGATCGCCCATCCATTGCGCACAGAGTACGATAACAATGTGGTCCCTCACACCACAGTAAAAACGACCGGTATTTTCCATCCACTTCGGTCTCCATAGCGACGGAATGTTCCACTTGGAAGGGCAGCTCAGTCAAAAATGCCGCGACGGAACAACTCGAAACTCCCTGAATAAACTCGTCTACAGTAAACCTTTGTTCTCCGCAAATATTATGGATTTATCTTCACGCGTTCAGATTATATAGGGTGTGCTCGTGAATTATTTCCAACAGTGTATAAAGTCTTAAAATAAAAGCCGATTTATATAACCTATAAAAACTTACGTCAGAAACGGTTTCTTAAAACAGAATAAAAAGGTTGAAAACATCGTAACACAAAAATTAAGCGATTGACATGTAATTGTACAAAAGTAGGTAATTAAACACTAATTAACAGTAAATGAAAACGGCGTGCGACCAAGGCGTTACATTCTATCTCCATGAACACTTATCCATCAATCTACATCCTATAACCGTTATACTCTATTATAGTGATAGGAGCCGAGGTCGCTTGCAACCGAGGCGCTACATTCTATCTCCATAAAGACTAACCAACCAAAGCAATGTACACCATTAATGAGATAGTAGCCGAGGCGTTATATTCTATCTGCATAAAGACTTATCAATCTATACCTTATAACCGTTATACACCATTATAGTAACAGTAGCCGAGGCGGTGCATTCTATCTCCACAAAGAGTAAGCAACCCAGGCCCTATAATCTACACCGTTAAAGAAATAATAACCGAGACGCTATAATGTACACTGTTAATGAGATAGTATCCAAGGTCACTTGCGGCCGAGGCGCTACATTCTATCTCTATAAACACTTATCCAACAATCTACACCCTATAACCGTTATACACCATTATAATAACAGTAGCCGAGGTCGCTTGCGACCAAGGCGGTGCATTCTATCTCCATGAAGAGTAAGCAACCCAGACCCTATAATCTACACCGTTAAAGAAATAATAGCCGAGACGCTACAATATACACTGTTGATGAGATAGTGTTCAAGGTCACTTGCGGCCGAGCCGCTACATTCTGTCTCTATAAACACTTATCCATCAATCTACACCTTATAACCGTTATACACCATTATAGTAACAGTAACCGAGGTCGCTTGCGACCAAGGCGGTACATTCTATCTCCATAAAGAGTAAGCAACCCAGGCCCTATAATCTATACCGTTAAAGAAATAATAACCGAGACGTTATAATGTACACTGTTAATGAGATAGTATCCAAGGTTACTTGCGACCGAGGCGCTACATTCTATCTCTATAAACACTTATCCATCAATCTACACCTTATAACCGTTATACACCATTATAGTAACAGTAACCGAGGTCGCTTGCGACCAAGGCGGTGCATTCTATCTCCATAAAGAGTAAGCAACCCAGGCCCTATAATCTATACCGTTAAAGAAATAATAACCGAGACGTTATAATGTACACTGTTAATGAGATAGTATCCAAGGTTACTTGCGGCCGAGGCGCTACATTCTATCTCTATAAACACTTATCCATCAATCTACACCCTATAACCGTTATACATCATTATAGTAACAGTAGCCGAGACTGAGGCGGTGCATTCTATCTCCATAAAGAGTAAGCAATCCAGGCCCTATAATCTACACCGTTAAAGAAATAATAGCCGAGACGCTATAATGTACACTGTTAATGAGATAGTATCCAAAGTTACTTGCGGCCGAGGCGCTACATTCTATCTCTATAAACACTTATCCATCAATCTACGTCCTATAACCGTTATACACCATTATAGTAACAGTAGCCGAGGTCGCTTGCGACCAAGGCGGTGCATTCTATCTCCATGAAGAGTAAGCAACCTAGGCCCTATAATCTACACCGTTAAAGAAATAATAGCCGAGACGCTACAATATACACTGTAGATGAGATAGTGTTCAAGGTCACTTGCGGCCGAGGCGCTACATTCTATCTCTATAAACACTTATCCATCAATCTACATCCTATAACCGTTATACACCATTATAGTAACAGTAGCCGAGGTCGCTTGCGACCAAGGCGGTGCATTCTATCTCCATAAAGAGTAAGCAACCCAGGCCCTATAATCTACACCGTTAAAGAAATAATAGCCGAGACGCTACAATATACATTGTTGATGAGATAGTGTTCAAGGTCACTTGCGGCCGAGCCGCTACATTCTATCTCTATAAACACTTATCCATCAATCTACACCCTATAACCGTTATACACCATTATAGTAACAGTAGCCGAGGTCGCTTGCGACCAAGGCGGTGCATTCTATCTCCATAAAGAGTAAGCAACCCAGGCCCTATAATCTACACCGTTAAAGAAATAATAGCCGAGACGCTACAATATACATTGTTGATGAGATAGTGTTCAAGGTCACTTGCGGCCGAGCCGCTACATTCTATCTCTATAAACACTTATCCATCAATCTACATCCTATAACCGTTATACACCATTATAGTAACAGTAGCCGAGGTCGCTTGCGACCAAGGCGGTGCATTCTATCTCCATAAAGAGTAAGCAACCCAGGCCCTATAATCTACACCGTTAAAGAAATAATAGCCGAGACGCTACAATATACATTGTTGATGAGATAGTGTTCAAGGTCACTTGCGGCCGAGCCGCTACATTCTATCTCTATAAACACTTATCCATCAATCTACACCCTATAACCGTTATACACCATTATAGTAACAGTAGCCGAGGTCGCTTGCGACCAAGGCGGTGCATTCTATCTCCATAAAGAGTAAGCAACCCAGGCCCTATAATCTACACCGTTAAAGAAATAATAGCCGAGACGCTACAATATACATTGTTGATGAGATAGTGTTCAAGGTCACTTGCGGCCGAGCCGCTACATTCTATCTCTATAAACACTTATCCATCAATCTACACCCTATAACCGTTATACACCATTATAGTAACAGTAGCCGAGGTCGCTTGCAACCAAGGCGGTGCATTTTATCTCCATGAAGAGTAAGCAACCCAGGCCCTATAATCTACATCGTTAAAGAAATAATAGCCGAGACGCTACAATATACACTGTTAATGAGATAGTGTTCAAGGTCACTTGCGGCCGAGGCGCTACATTCTATCTCTATAAATCCATCAATCTACACCCTATAACCGTTATACACCATCATATTAACAGTAGCCGAGGTCGCTTGCGACCAAGGCGGTGCATTCTATCTCCATAAAGAGTAAGCAACCCAGGCCCTATAATCTACACCGTTAAAGAAATAATAGCCGAGACGCTACAATATACACTGTTAATGAGATAGTGTTCAAGGTCGCTTGCGGCCGAGGCGCTACATTCTTTCTTGATAAAGAAAACCCAGGCCCTATAATCTATACATTGCGATAAGCGCACAACAAGGAGGATTGGAAACCAGTGGGTCAGAGACCGAGAAAGGATGGATGGATGATGTAGAGGAGGATTTGAGAAAAGTGGAAGTTAGCAGGTAGACCCACCAAGACTTATAACTCCGTAAGAAGAAGAATTATTATGTATTTGGATTCTCATCTAATTTTTTGGTCACACAGTTCTCATTTGAATCTTCTGCGTGGTCTCATTTTTATGTTTACTTTTCACCTTGTCTTTTTATCTTAAGTTTTCTTCTTATTTTCTTGCAGACTCTTCCCATCTTCATAACATTTACAGAAAAGTTTTTACTGCAAGTTAACATTGAAATTTACGAGGCGCCTGAATAAAAATAAAAATTTCTTGGCATTGTATGAAAATTTCAAAATCGTATGCACATGTTTTACGTATGGTAATAAGAGGGATAGAGTAAGATCATTCAATTCACCACGTCAGGGGCGGTGGCGTTTTATTTATTTATTCGACGGCGAGTTGGTTGCCTTTGCGATAGAGAAACTCGAACTTCAGCATCAGTTCTTCTCAGATACTGAAATAGATTAAACTTTCGAAACGCGGGCGCGGTTTGCATACGACAACCTTGAAATAAAACCCCATTCTTTCAGTTCTTAGTCTTATATTAGTACTCGGAGAAGACTTCGAGATACGTTTTGCGAAGACAACGTTTCAAAACGTTAGTTTTAAAATAAGTAAGATTAAAATTGAAGTTGATTATTATTAAAACGAATTCGATGTTACGTCACTGAATCGTTTAACAGAAAGGTTACAAGAACGGAACAAGGGTCGAATGATTTACAACTACGCCGAGTGGTACAACACTGCCCACTCATTAAGCAATTTGCCGACACGGGGCGATAAAATTATTCACGATTAATAAACCGTAATAAATAAAAGAGAATTTTGACATTTCTTTTCTCCATTTAACATGTGCAATATATTTCATAATTTTAAATTCAAAGTTTCTGCATGTTAATATAACCAGTGTTAATATCTTCATCGACTTACAACTTGTTATGCATAGAAGGCGGTGTGGTTCTTCGTTGATCCAGTTTGCATAAACGCTGATCCGCAATATGTGGTTATCGTATTATCTTGGAAATTGCTTAATCTCGTTGATTGATCGCGTATAATTGCAAATAAAGATTTGATTTAAAAAAAAATTAAATTCTAAATTTTATTCTTGTTAATTTCTTTTTTTCCCCATTTATGCATGTTCACTTAAAGAGTAAACGATATCTTCAATCTTTCAAGCCTAATTAGAACTGGTAACTTCCTGCAAATGAACTCGACAACGCGTGTGCGCATTCCTAATGATGGTTTTCTACTTTGAAAATTATTTACGTTAGCGGTCGAGCGTATCGGTAAAATTATGTAATATATAAAATCATCGGCGACTTCCTAGTCATTTACTTAACAAAAATAAATATTAATAAAATAAGTAATTCTATGTATTTAGGTATTTATTATTATTTCAAAAAACCATGTAAATTGAACGCGATGTAGTGAGAGTGAATATTGTGAAAAGGATAAGGAGAAGGCAGTGTAATTAATTGAAATCGCCCGGTAAATCTAGTCCAACAGAGAGTTGAACCTCGGTTACTGCGAATGTTCAATGAAGTGGCTGCAATTAATGCGCCTACGTCTGGCCATTAAGAGCCCACTTTACCAGGTCGGTCAGTTTCTGAGGGGCGCAGACGACGGACGTTCGGAAGCAACGAGGCGGAGTTTATTTTCTACTAGGCCCGACCCTTTATAGATAAAAAAAACATCGTGTTTATTTTATTACGATTCTTTTTCTCGTCGATGTTGTTAATGAAGAAATTAAACGACTTCTTCTAAATATTATTATTTATTAACACTTTTTCTTAATTACGAATCACAATCAATCTTTTTATTGACTTTCCAATTTATTTATTATTTTAGTTATTTAGCCCACTTTTTTACTACGTTTGTTTTTTTTAAGTATTTTGGTTCACAACAATTTACATTACGCAAATATCAGTTTTTTAATGCTTTTTTTCGATATGAATAGAATATTAATTTTTTAATAGAGAAATTAGAGAAAGAAGTTGAGAACATCTAAGATTATGGGTTTATAATTCAATTGAATGTAAGGCAAAAATCAATTTCAAATGCAATAAATAATTTTGCGACGCATAAAACATTTATATCATTTTGAAACGAAAATAACATTTATAACTTCATTTTATATTAAAATAGATATATTTGCAATACAGGAATGTGAAAAGTTCGGTACAACATTTATAAATTATATCTTTGTTGTATTATTATGCGTTCGTTTGATATACAGGTGTCTCAGAGTAACCGTGTAAGTAATTTTATTTGAAAACAGGTAGTTACAAAAATTAAACAAAAAATAGCTGAATAAATGTGGTTCCTTTATGAATATTATTACTTTTCATTCGAACTTTTTTAATATTTCTGTTTAAAAAAATGGACTGCATGGTCTGCATCACCTTGTATAAGTAAATGAAATAATATGTAATACCTAATTAATAATAATATTAAATAATGATTGAAGTATACAAAATATGGCTAATAGTGTAATAAATAAAACAGCCCTGACTAGAAAAATCTTTAGGAAATTTTAATTTGCCATCGTTGAATAGATGTAAGCTCTTGAAATTCGCTGAACACTTCACCTCGACGATGGCATTTTCGTTTTTTATTGTTTCATTTGGACTTGCAACTAAGAATCCATACATCCTACGGATGAATAGAACTCAAGAGTTTGCTGGCAAGTTATATTTACTTTCAAATTTTTTTAATGCAAGTCATTCATAGTCTTGGCCATGTTTAGTGTTATTATTTCTAGCAAATTTCGAGTACAAGATTGATTTAACTTTATTTAAGCAAGACGTGTCATTTCTCATCCTACATACATCACCAAATCTCGATGCAGTTAGGCACAGATACCTTTCTTGGATCCATATCTGATTGGTACTTTAGCTTCTGGTAAGAATTTGTATTTTATTTCTGTTAATGCATCCATCTTGCAAGTTTCCAATAAATTCTTCTTTCTTTTATATTCTTCGTGTGAAATGTCACTCATAAATTATAACCGAATTGCTATCATTACCCTGATCGGCTTTCGCTACCTACCTGAATTACCCTGTATACACGAGTATTTTATTTTATTGTATACAATTATTTTATAGCAGTACCACTCCGGATGATGCATCGTAATTGATGTTGTTCGAGCGTTTAGCGTTTACAGTCTTTATTCAGTCTTTATTTACTTCTCCTGAAGCTGTAACTAAATTAATTCTTCTTTACCTGCGTTCTTCATAGACTGCTATGCCATGTCACTTACGGGTTCTTGATATTTTTGGAATGTTTTTGTTAACATAAATAGTATATCCACACATAACAATAATTCTTCAGCCTGTGTATATCCGGTACCGACAGATAACAGAAACAACAGCAGAGTTTATCTCAATAGACTTTTTGCTTTCTTCAGTGTAAAGCTTCTTTTTTATCCCGCACATAAAACATAAAAGAAATGAGCTGCTAAGCCCTTCTTTTGACTCATTAATAAATTTAATGCGAGTTTTGTTGCAGTTGAATGGATTATTCTCCACCATCAGTATTTGGTTCTGCATCATTTGTATTATTTAACTTATGGTATCGCTTCAAATAATGTATCGTTTTAATTTTTACTGTGATGGTTTATTCTTTTTAAATAAGTCCTTTTTATGTGTATCACAGTTTATACAATAAAATTAATAAAATTTAACTTACCTTTCGGAATGAATACATTTTTCAATTGAATCTCGGACTATAAAATATGAAATTTTAGATTTTATAAAAATTTATATCGTAAATTATTACCGTCTATTACTCCTTTTTCGAGAACATCTTCAAATGCTAAGGGGTAGTTTTTTAGATGAACATACTTACCCATTGTTTATAAAAACTTTACACAAACTAAATTAAACTAACACTATAGTACACAATAAAATAACAACTATTGACTATAAATTCAAAAATTTTGTTAAATTACATAATCATTAGTAGAAAATCACGGAAAATAAAGTTCAAAACGTACTTTTGGAAATGATTATTTTCTCTACCACATTAAAAAGTAATAGATAAAACAAGGAGCTTCGATGAAGAGAGTCGATGTCAGCGCCGCTCAGTCGGCAGGAGGCGGGACTAACGCGGTGGTAATACTTCGTGGGAATCTTGACGGAAAATATTCATTTTTACGCTACCTTTTTGCAATTTTAGCAAATTACAAACTATTCCTTTATAACTAAAAATTTTGAAAAAATTTATTTGAAAAATATTACTATTTTCAAGTATACTATCATGCAAGCTAAAAAAGAACGACCAAATTGTATAATATTGAGGAAAAAAACCCCTTTTTTTGGAAAACTTTAAAAATTTTCACCATGCGTTATGTAGAATTGTTAGAAGAAGCTATGTACAAAATTTCATCCAAATATTTTCATAAATAATGTATGTTTTTTGTAATTTGCCGAGCTGTATGGTAAAGTAGCCTCTTAATTACGGAATCGCGCTGCGTACACAGTGTTTAATATGCGTACACTTTTGGTGTTATCCTTAAGAAGGTTAAAGGAAAACGGTGTGCTATGCGAATAAGTCCTTGAACGGTATGGCACCTTAAAACGTAAATCTTAAATAAGATTTAAAAAAAATTAAATAAAAAAACCTTTAAATTTTATTTCATTTACGGAATAACGATTAATTATTGTTAATCTTAAAAAACAATTCCGGTCATTAGACGTTTCTGGGGTTCTGGCCAAAATAAAAATTTAAGAAATAGTTAATTAACAACTAGTTAATTAACAGAAATAAGCTATGCGGGGAGAGGAGGGTTCCGTCCAATCGGAACAGATAGCGCGTCCCAGACAGTACGTCGCGCCTTTATTTTACCTACATAAAGAAATAAGGCGCGACGTCCTGTCTGGAACGCACTATCTGTTCCGATTGGACGGAACCCCCGTTACTCCGCAGAGCTTATTTCTATTTCTCTTTAATTTGTAATTCCATTAAATCGCTCTTTAAAAATTAGGGAGCTCTATTTTTGAAAAACTGATATCGGAATCCGACAACCGACATTATTTGACATATTTTGGTCAAATCCGCGAGGAAATCCACCCAGCCGCTTTCGACATAATGGCGTTTTACTAAACCGCGATACTGTATTCCCTCATTAAGCACACATCAGACTACCACCTGTTCAAAATTCAATTTTTTTCATATGATAGTTTTCGAGAAAAAAAATCGCAAAGTTGACAAAGTTGCCGGTACCGTAAAAAATCGGGTACTTTTCTTGTTTAACTCGCGATAACAAGAAAATCGTGGATCCGAAAATTTTTAAATTAACATATGTTATGTAGAAATGTTTAGTGATTATAACAAACTTTGTTGCAATTTTTTTTATAGAGCGGTTGCGAAGATATCCATCTTTAAAGTGACTTTTTGCACGGATAGTGGTGGGATGAAGGAAGTCATGGATAGTTTATTATACAGGGTGATTCAAATAAGAACCGACACATAGCAAAGACATGTGGAGGACAATAAATTAAGATGATTTGACGTAACTTATCTCTATACTAAGTTGTACCCCTGAGGAGTTATAGGCCTTCAAAGTTGGGTCTTAAATTTTTAAAACATTGAATATCTTTATAATACATTAAGCTAGAAAAACCAAATTTGGTATACGTTTTGTGTGTACCGAGGGTATTAATTGGTAGCAAATTGAGACCAATTGAGGCATTTCAAAGAGTTGATTAAGGGTGATGGCCCCCAAATTTTAACAGACATTTATAACCTTTTGGCGGATTTAATTCATTATTACCTCATTTCATGTGGAATTTAATTCTAAAATATTTTCTACTCTTATTATTTAAAAAAAAAAATTGTCGTTTTCATAAAAAAATCAAACAACTAAAGACACGTATGTCGTTAATGTTACTTAAAATCAACGATAATTCACTAGTCGACTGTGAAATTGTACGTCAAACTTGACAAATAGGTTATAAAACCTTGTTGTCAAATAATTTTATAACCTATTTAACCAAGAATTAACCATTATTAATTTAATTTGTTTTTGTGCTGGAGATTTGTTGTTTTTCGGGATCCCATATTTGTTTGTTTACATGTACTTCTAAGTAAACTATTGACGGTAATTATTTAAGATAATATTTATTGTGATACTTAATTTATCTCATGTTTCATTTTAGTCGTGCCTGAAGGCGAGATATATGTCTCGAAACATATATAGCACCTATCACATTTAATAAATAGTTTCATCGCTATCTTTTTTGATAATATTTTGATTCTCGAGCGAATTACGTCTAATGACCGGTTTCGCTGAGACACCCTGTATATCTGAAACTCACCATCATTGTATTACTCCGTCCATCAAGAAAAATGGATATAAGAATGAAGCAGCAATCAATATGCATCTACTAGAAACTTGCTGAACTCTTATAAGAAACATGTTTTATGAAGAAGACAAAATCCTGAACAATTACCACACATGCAGGATTTTTCGCTATTTGTTGCCGTACAAGAAGTATAATATTTTGCTCTACATCTTTTTTTAAGTCTGGATTGGATTGTGGAACTAGGAAGCCCGGCAATTCCTCTATATGATAGACATAAAATCCAAGTTGGGCGGTGTCGCCCCATATCATGCAGCTGTGAATATAGCTACTGCAAAATACTTAGAATAATAATAATATACATATATTTTTATTGCCCAACAAAGTACCTATTATAGGACAATATTATACTATACAGAAACATTATAATAATAAATAATAATAATAATGCCTTTATTAATAAGTCGCAAAAAAAAGGAAAGAAAATAATAATACACTCTTAGAAAATAGATTTATTTTCTGGACGAAGTTCAGTTTGGTTATTAACCAACTGCTCTTCCACTTAATCCAGAATATATGGAAAATATATATATAAAGCAAAAATGAGAATGTTTTTAACAATACTAATAAACTTAAATAAAAAAAAAAAACAAAATAACAAAATACGACGACATGCCAGTATAAAGCGATACATTAGTAACTCAGAATATAATAAAAAAAAAAATCATGATGACTCAAGCAGGAGGGAGGATTTTAATTTACTCTTGAACGAAATACAGTTCAATCCTATAAGGTTCATAGGTAGATCATTGTATGTTTTAGCTATCTGGTAGGAAAAGGAGCGGTGCGAGGCGCGGCGTGGTACCGTCAATACATCTTTCCTCCTTATATTAATGTTATGGACATCGCTTCTGAAAGATAGGCGTTGCAGCAAGTAAGGAGGCCGCTGACTTTTAATAATTTTATAATAAACGCAAGTTGCATGCAGTTTACGTCTGTTTTTCATGTTCAACCACCCAGTCTCTGCCAACTTATGACTAATACGGTCATATTTACGAATTCCGTAAATAAACCTCAGACAACCGTTCTGAAGGTTCTGGATACGACGCCCACTCGCCTCCGTTAAATTTGGACCATAAACAACGTCGCAGTGATTTAATTTGCTTAGAACCACAGCATAATTTTTAATTTTTTACTTAAGACATCCCTATGGGCATACAAGAGACGCAGGGCGTCATACCCACCCCTCAAGCACCTGGCCACATGCTCCTCAAACCTCAACTGATGATCCAATGTGACTCCTAAAATTTTTATATCATCAAAAACAGTAAGAGGTTCGCCATCCACCACCAATTGACCGGATATCAAAGGCTTAATCGCTCTCCTTGTGACACTACCGCAAAACAGAAGAACAGAAGACTTAAATGGATTTAGCACAAGTTCATGGCGTTTCGCAACATCAGAAAATAATGCTATATCTGAGTTAAATTTTATGCAGGCATCAACCCAATTATTTGGATTAAAATTCAGCAGAAGCTGTATATCGTCTGCATACAAGTGAATCTGCGAATGCTCGAGAACCTGGTCAAAATCAGATGTATAAATAGAGAACAATAGTGGCAGAGCGCTCGACACTTGACTATTAATCTTCACAACCTGAGACCTGTCCGACAAAAATGACTTTATCAAAATTGCAGCTTGATTTCCAAGACCAAAATAATTAAGTTTAGATGCAAGTATATTATGATTTATTGTATCAAATGCTTTGGTGAAGTCCAACGATAACAAAAGTGCGGCTTGCCCGGCCTCTCTAGAAGCAAATACATCATCAGTAAGGTTCAATAAAGCTGTTGCGCAGCTGAAACCCGAACGAAACCCAGATTGTTGATCTGGCAGTATACTATACCTTTCGCAGTGTGCTCTAAGTTGCTTTTCCAAGACTCTCTCTAAAATTTTTGACATTACTGGGAGGATACTGATCGGTTTAAAATCCCTTAGGGCAGAAGGGGAAGATACTTTAGGTAATGCAATTACTTCAGCCATTTTCCAGGCATCCGGAAAAACTGATTGATGAACAGCAGCGTTTATTACGTGAGTAATATAAGGAATGAGAAAAGGGGTACACAAGTCAATCATCCAGATTGAGATACCATCAAAACAAAATAATTATTTAAATCGTTTGGAAAGAAAAATGTTAGGCACTTTGTTATCGATTTTTTTATTTATATTTAGAAGTCCATTCTCTGTAGCGGAGCGCTAGCCTGCACATTGGTTCTACTATTCTTCAAATAGAAGGCACAACTGTATCGGGTAGCGTGGGTGAGTACACCGAAGTTGATGCAACCAGTTACAATCCGTCTCACCACTCACCAGCTTTACAATAAATTTAACGAAAAATGGTGACATTGCAAAAAATATTGGTAGTCAGTGCTACCAACAAGATAAACTCCATCGACGCGAAAAGAAAGATACTTTAAAAACCTTTTTTGAATTCTCTTCAATAGAAGACATCCTTAATGTACGGTATAAACGATAGTCTGCTATCAAAAGTTACTCCCAGATCTCTGACAGAAGTCAACTTAAGCAGGAAGATACCGCTTATACAGTAGCATGAAAGAATAGGAGTACTTTTACGTGTAAAAGTGATAGGATTACATTTCTCAACATTCATCCTGAGCTGATTATGATTCCACCATTCCACCAAGATATCAAGTTCGACTGCATCGAAGCCACGGCATCTTCCGAGGTCAAAAGGCGAAATATCTTAAGATCATCAGCATAAGCCAATATATCGGACTTAAATTTGTTTCATAAGACGTTATTATATATTATAAACAGTATTGAACCCAAGTTAGAGCCCTGTGGGACACCAGATCGTGCAATAAACTCCACTGAAGCAAAGCCATTATGAAATACTTGAGGTGTAGAGAGAAGTTATAAGGCTGGTTGATACATGTATGCCAGAACGAATCGAAAAGAACTTAAATTCATAAACTGAAAATACAAAACTTGACCATTATAACACTTGAATAAGTTATAACTTAACTAAAGAAAATTGTACTAAAAAGCAATCATCATCTTGCTACGCATGATGAGATACTACTAAGCATCGATTCGCTTTGGTCGATCTTGACGACGTTATCATCTATATACAGTGCGCGGCAAAATTATGGAACATATTCAATAAATTGATAACAAATTTTTTTTGTAAAAATGCCGAAACGGGTCAATTTTGGTTAATCATAACACACATTATGACACCATATTCACTTCCTGATAATCATTTTTTTATGAGTTATGACGTCATCGACATTTTTTTTAAATGGCACCATATGCATTTGTTTACAGAATCTGAAAGGATATTTTTTTCTGCGACCAGCGATGTAAATATCGATATGGGTTACATAAGGAAAATTTTGAGAAAATTAGCTTTAAAGGTACAAATTTTATTTCTTTTTGTGAACGTAAAAATAGCCTTACCCATGGGTAACCATGGAAACGCTTTGTTTGGTTTTAATAATGTCTATTCAAAAACGTCAAAATTAGTTTTGTGAGTGTTTAATTGAATTGAAACAATTTTTATAGCGATTAATTCGTGTATATTTGGATTGTTTTCTGTGTTGTAATTGTTTGTTTGTATTTTTCTTTCTGTTTTATGTTGTTTAGTTTTGTATTAGTTATTTTACAAATTTTATTTTTTTTCGAACAAAAATATAGTATTACCCTTGCGTAACCATGTACGTTGTCATGATTCTTTAATTTTTTATTCTCTATTAAAAAACACTAATAATTTAAGTTTTAATGTGCAAGGTTTTAAGTTTTAATATTTAAAGTTATTTAATGTCCGTAGAATATGAATTATGTTATAAAAAAGAAATAAATTCTGATTCTAATCATTTAATCAATTGTTCGAAATGCCCTCCACCCACTTCTTGACAATAAGCAAACCTATTCATACATTCTTTCAAAGTATTATAAATAAATTGCGGATTAATATTACCCATTTCAGCGCTAATACAATTTTTTAATGCGTCTACATTGAGTGGTTTCTCAGCGTACACTTTTGATTTTAGATAACCCCATAGAACAAAATCAAGGGGTGTAAGATCTGGGGATCTGGGGGGCTATTCTATCGGCCCCCGTCTGCCAATCCACCGCTCAGGAAAACTATTATTCAGAAATTCGCGAACAGGATGTGCAAAGTGCGGAGGTGCACCATCCTGCTGAAACCAAATATTGTCGACCAGTAAGTTGGGGTTATTATTATTTGGGAATGCTTCAGTTCATTCCTCAAAAACTCCAGATATCGTTGACCTGTCAGAATTTGTTCAAAGAAGAAAGGGCCAATGATTTTATTGTGAATTATGCCTGCCCATACATTCACTTTTTGAGGGTACCTCGCTTATCCAATGAGGATTTTCGTTACTCCAGTATCTGCAATTTTGTCGGTTTACTGTGCCATTCAGGCAAAATGTAGCTTCATCCGAAAATAAAACGTTGTAAATAAAGAGTGGATTACGGTCACATCGATTCTGCATAATTTCACAGAATTGCATGCGGCGATCTGTGTCATCTTCATTGAGTTCTTGCACTAACTGCACTTTGTAGGGATGGTACCTCTCTGCTCGTAGCACACGTAGTACAGATCGCTGAGAAACTTGATGATCCGCTGCAATTTGTCTCGAATTACTATGGGGATCATCTTCAACAGCTAACAAAATATTAAGTTTCACATTTTCGTTGATTTTAGGACGTCCAGCATGTACAATGTGCTTAACATGTCCAGTTTCTCTAAATTTCTTGTCAATTTTGCTAACTGTTGATCTACTAATAACTCTGTCAGGGTACTTCGCATTAAACAAATTGCATACCTCTTGTTGTGTTCGGGTTTTATCTCCACATCCAATAAGAATTAAAATTTCTATGCGTTGGGTTTCACTTAAATGAGCCATAATTATTTTAAAATAAATACGGAACAACAAATGCTCAAAAATAAAAACAAAATAGTAACAAATATTGAACGAAACTGGACTAATGAACACAGAACACGGCAAAAAATAACAACAAATAACAATCTCAATCAGAATATAATGCAAAATAACTAATACAAAACTAAACAATATAAAACAGAAAAAAAATACAAACAAACAATTACAACACAGAAAACAATGCAAAAATACAGGAATTAATCGCTATAAAAATTGTTTCAATTCAATTAAACACTCACAAAACTAATTTTGACGTTTTTGAATAGACATTATTAAAACCAAACAAAGCGTTTCCATGGTTACCCATGGGTAATGCTATTTTTACGTTCAGAAAAAAAAATAAAATTTGTACCTTTAAAGCTAATTTTCTCAAAATTTTCCTTATGTAACCCATATCGATATTTACATCGTTAGTCGCAGAGAAATATATACTTTCAGATTTTGTAAACAAATGCATATGGTGCCATTTAAAAAAAATGTCGATGACGTCATAACTCATAAAAAAATGATTATCAGGAAGTGAATATGGTGTCATAATGTGTGTTATGATTAACCAAAATTGACCCGTTCCGGCATTTTTGCAAAAAAAAATTTGTTATCAATTTATTGAATATGTTCCATAATTTTGCCGCGCACTGTATATATAAATGAATGTTTGTCTGTATGTCCTTTATAGAATCGTAAACTATACATTTGATCATGTGATGACTTTTAGCAAAGTTGTTCTGCATGAGCCCACGAAGGTTTCTATGTCACAATTTTTTCAAAATGAACAAAATCAATAAAATGACTCAAAATGAATTGAATATTTGCGTAAGGTCTTTCCTTCAAATTTATTTTAGTTGGTGGCGTAGCAACGCGCTCAGGGTACAGCTAGTCTTCTATAAAAGCCAAGCAAGACAGGTCGATATTATCAGCAAAAATAATGTTTGCGATTTTTTTCTTCTAACACAAAATAGCTTAATGCAATTATATATTCGTTAGATATTTTATTTAACCAAGACATTTTTCCATAAACCTGCAAGAGTTTATCTTCGTCATTGTAAAGGGAAAGTCATTGTAACTGTTGATGTTTAAGTGGTCGATATTTGCCTTTTTTCCCCTACTTATCTGCATCAAGAATCTCTTATTTGAAACTAATTTTCAAAATAATCCAGTAGTCCAGTAGGAGTTAACAAGCATCAACATGCCCAGTGTAAGGAAGAATTCTATAACAATATCTAGAGTGAGATGGTATTCTCTGGAAATGACACGCATTCAGGGCCAGATTAGCAGCTTCTGATGATATCGACTTTCTAACTGGATATCTAAAAGTGGAAGAAGCACAGTGAGTCTTTCGTCAGCACCACATTCAACAGATTTAATACACTGTGTCCATCAAGTCATGGTGGACTTTTGACCGGTTATAGCAAAGCAACAGAGCAAGATAGAAATGTGAAATCTTCACCAAATAAAAGGAAAACTCTCCAAGTTATAGCTCCAAGCTGAATGTGTGATGCGGCTTGATGTATAATAAAGTAACAGCCCCATTTTTTTGCAGAGCAGACGATGATGTTAAACAAATACCTTTGCATGTTGGAATTGTACGCGTTGCCACAATTTCCAGAAGGTGGCTACATTGTTCGTGAGTTTCTAAATGAAACATTCCCCTAGCGATGGATAGGCAGGGGTTTTGATTATATAGTTATATAAAGCAAAGTGCGAACTCTATTACACCACACATTTTCAACTATGTGTGGGAAGAACTTGATTATAATTTAAATGTGTATAAAGGAACAAATGGAGGCCTCTTCTAGAGGATAATTAAGAGGGAAAGTTTTTATTCCGGGAATTTCATATACTCCTAACTCACAATATATGAATGCAGTAACCATAGTTACGAAACTACTATGTACTTGCACTGTCCCACATAAAATGCAACATAATTTAATAATACAGATATTGGGTAGTTTTGCTTGGAAAAGATGTCGTCCTTATGATAGCGCTGAGTTTCCATCTTAAGAGATGCACGGCTAAAGCAGAATATTTCCGGTTCTAGGTCTAGTGTTAGTTCTACCTTTCATTCAATAAAAATATACCACAATCTAACGCTGAATAACAATTAAAACTAAAATTAACACTAGACCTGGAACTAGAAACATTTGGGTTTAGCCGTACGTCTCTTAAAACGGCTAAACCCAAATGATTCTACTTCTACTAGTATATAATCTAATAGAGATACTATTCTAATACGTATATTTAATCTTTCAACTACTTCAATTAAAATATACAATAATCTAGCGCTGAATAACAATTAAAACTAGAACTAACTCTAGACCTAGAATTAGAAAGTTTCGGCTAAAGACGCTCTGAAGACGCACGTCTAAACCCGAATGTTTCTAGTTCTAGGTCTAGTGTTAGTTCTAGTTTTGCACTAGCACTATCACTAGAACTAACACAAGACCTAGAACTAGACTCATTCGAGTTTAGCCGTACGTCTCTTAAGACGGCTAAACTCGAATGATTCTAGTTCTTGGTCTAGCGTTGCACAACAATTAAAACTAGTACTATCACTAGACCTAGAACTAGAAACATTTGCGTTTAGCCGCACGTCTCTTAAGACGGCTATAGACAGTTCTAAGACAGTTCTAGCTATAGTATTAGTTCTAGTTTTACACTTACACTGTCACTTCAACTAACATTAAGGTGAGTTTAGACATGTATGGATTTAGTGGCGCTAATAAAAACTGATGCGCCATTAATGGCGGCAACAAGTTGAAATCATGCATGCATGGATCGCAAAAGTCTGCATCCTTCTGAAATCACTGGCGCCAGTGATGACAAATACGTACAGTAACACAAAATTTGCGAGTGTAAACAAATGCTTGCACATCGGCTCGCCAGTTTTTAGTTAGATTTTCGTTCCAGTTGAGGTCCTAATTTGTGTTTATTGTAGTTTATACAGTTTATGACAATCAAATTTCTTGAAGGCATCAGAACACAATCCAGAAGAGTATCAAAATTTTACTATGTCATTCGTAGATGATTTTTATAGCTTGCAGAATCTTCTGCTGCGAGTTCTCGTAGAAGTTTTGCAGAAGCACCCAACAGTCGACGACTAATCCATGGTTTAACCCAAACACGACCTTTTCGTCGTTTCTTTTTCTGTATTTCTTTTATCTTTTTTTCTAGTAAAAGTCTAGCGACTATTTTGCATGCTGCGGAAAATTCACTCGACATATTGCGCACTGTGCAATACACATTAAAAATGAAACTGGCGTATCACTTATTTTTGTTTTCGCACATGTAGTGTAAACCATTACTGGCGTGCAAATAGAACTGGCGCAACTACTGGCGCCACTAAATCCATGCATGTCTAAACTCACCTTTATACCTAGAACTAGAAACATTTGGGTTTAGCCGTACGTCTGTTAAGACGGCTAAACCCAAATGATTCTAGTTCTTGGTCCAGCGCTCCACAACAATTAAAACAAGAACACTAGACCTAGAAAGTTTCGGGTTTAGCCGTGCCTCTTCAGAGTAAGTAGGTACGCCTTGGTTTCTATGGAAATATATTTTTGTATATTGCATCTTAAGTGAAATTCACTGTATAAAATGTGTTTAATATATTTTTGGTGTTAAAATGTTAATGAACAAAAAACGTCACGTACAACGTTAAATTATGGCGTTTTAGATGCGTCCAAGAAGCACGCACGTCTGGTACTCTGTGAGTGTTACTCCGCGGCAGTTACTCTGCGTCCGTTTGTACTCTGATCGTTTTCCTTCTTACTACCACAATTGTGTTGCCTCCGCATGGTTTCGTTACGTGGACGCTTTATCTACATACAATGGAGCTCTCTTATTGTGTGCATTGGTGGTGCCTCGTGGCACCGTTTGCGACGACGACGTACCAATTACACCTTGTTAGCTCGGTATTGTTGTCGCATTTTTTTCTACCGTGTCCTAACCATTCCAGTTAGACTGAGAAGAAGGAAGTGTACGCATACCATTTAAAAGTTAACGTTGCTTTTAAATTGAACAGAATGATATTGAAATTTATTTTTTATTCCAAAGAAATGTTTATTTTTAAAGCGAAATTCTTTTGTGTCAATCGATTGATTTACGGTCATGATCGAAGAGGAAATTTAACGGTGCCCTTGGTTTCTTTGCGTCCCAGCTGACAAGATCAGAGTTCATTAGGTTGCCGGTGAAGCAGCGGCGTTCGCCGAAGAAGGCCGCATCAGAAGAGAACGTTGGTTGGCATTGTTGCTGTTTTTGTCGGCAGGTGGACAAGCGGTCCTAAATCAAGCCGAGCCGCCGCCGTTAAATCGCATATTCGATATTGGACCGGATGAACCAGCTACCGAAGAACGGCTTTCAGTTCTTTTTCACTCACCACCAAAAGAGTTCCTACTACATACAACTCTTCCCCCTCCTTTCAACCGATACAACTGTTAAATTGACATTTACATCAAGTCCCAAGAAGCCAACAACCCTATTTCGGGTTGGGTATCTATTAAGGAAACGATTTAAACAAAAATGATTTTAATGTATCAAAAATTATCTTAATGGTTTGAAAATAAAGAGGAGGAAAATGGTACACGCGAATGCACCACCTCATTATGTATTCGATTAAAATGCACGCGCCTATATCACGCCGAGATTCGAAAACCAACCCAAGAGAATTGCAGCATGCAGGAAATGCATTTGAATACGAGCGAATTCCGAACGCGAGAAATTCTCTCCTCGACTCTGATTTATCTCGTTTATCCATTATTCTTTTTGGATAATTGTGGGAAAATTCGAAACAGAACAGCTAATTAACTTTTAAACGTTTCACGTTAATTATTCAAAACTTTGACTTTTTTAATCGTAACGTTAAAAGAAGAATCTGAGATACGATGCGTTTATCGACGATCGTAAAATTACTCAGCTACCGTTCTTGTAAAAGTATTCGTAGATTAAGCGAAACTAAGTATAGGAAACGTTATTTTATCGGTTTTCGCCTTCGTCGGGGCGAGTTTAGGTGTTTTAGGCGAGGTTAAGACTAACGGTGGGTTGGCACCAAATACGCATCGAAGCTTTTTCTTATTCTTAACTAGGCATTAACACGGAGAGGTGGTTTAAACGACGAGCTTTTATACCGACGGGTTTTTAATTAACCATTTTCTATAGCTTACGGTGTCGTGTCGCTATTCGTTAGATTCGCTCCAGTTGGTAAACACATACTGAGATATGCAATCGTCCGATACGAGAACCGTTCTTTTAGATTTTATCTTAATTACTAATATTAATATTATAAAACAATTATTAATTCTTACCTTGCGAGGTGGAATACGTTCGACTACTTCTTGATTTGGACGCTTCGACGACCCGACTTAACTTCCTCTGTAATTCCTCCTTCTCGCGATACCTGCAACAACATCACCACATCGTAGTATACTTTATCACCGCGTCGTTCAAGAAATTTGCATATAGCGCCGCCGTCGTCGAAATAACGAGCGTGGGGTGGAGAGAATGGTTACTTAGCGTCCGATCGGCAATGGCCATAAATTTCAAATGATTTCCAATAACAATAATTCATCTCGCGATGCCGCGGGCTGTTGACGTTACTTAAGAAATTGAGAGATTTTAATAGCCAAAAAAATAAATTTATTTTATAATTTCGATCATACCAGGAAATAAAACCGAATTATTCTAGTTCTAAGTCTTGTGTTAGATCTAGTGGTAGTGTAAAACTAGAACACTAGACCTAGAACTAGAAACATTCGGAGTAGTATAGTAATGTCAGTTCTGGATCAGGAGCGGGTCATGGTGACGTCACGCTCCGATGTTATAAGTATAGGGAAAGTGACCAACTTAAATCTGGGGGGCTAAAAAGTTACTGGATTTAGGTTGGTAATTGAAAAGTAACTAGATCTGGTGACTTTTTTAAAAAATTACTAGAAAAATTCGCGCCACCTAGTGCTTGGTAGTGGAATTAAACCCAAGATATTTCTGTACATGGAAAGGAGGCGCCACTTAGCCGTAAAATTTTAAAAATTGTAGAGATCTGTGGGAAACCTAACCTAAAAATTTTGCCTTGAACTCATATCTACAGATGAACACAAGATCTACACAAGAAGAGAAGTGTAAAACTAGAACTAACACTAGACCGAGAACTAGAAACATTCGGCTTTAGCCGCACGTCTCTCAAGACGGCTAAACCCGAATGATTCTAGTTCTAGGTCTTATGTTAGTTCTAGTGATACTGCTAGTGAAAAACTAAAACGAACATTAGACTTAGATCTAGAAACATTTAGATTTAGCGGCACGTCTTGCAAGACAGCTAAATCCGTATGATTCTAGTTCTAGGTCTTGTGTTAGTTCTAGTGATACTGCTAGTGTAAAACTAGAACTAACACTAGTTTTACACTAGCAGTATCACTAGAACTAACACTAGATCTAGAACTAGAAACATTCGGCTTTAGCCGCACGTCTCTCAAGACGGCTAAACCCGAATGATTCTAGTTCTAGGTCTTGTGTTAGTTCTAGTGATACTGCTAGTGAAAAACTAGAACGAACACTAGACCTAGATCTAAAAACATTTGGATTTAGCGGCACGTCTCGCAAGACAGCTAAATCCGTATGATTCTAGTTCTAGGTCTTGTGTTAGTTCTAGTGATACTGCTAGTGTAAAACTAGAACTAACACTAGTTTTACACTAGCAGTATCACCAGAACTAACACTAGATCGAGAACTAGAAACATTCGGCTTTAGCCGTGCGTCCTCAAACCTCAGACGTCCTACTCCTGTTACGGATTTTGTTAAACCTCGTCCTCAAAAGCACAAAGAGGAGAAAATAGCTGATAAGGAACCGTTCGCGAATGAAATGTTTATTTCATATAATAACTTCTGTAAATTTATCACTGATTCCAAAGACAAACAAGACGCAAACGCAGTAGCTCAACTTTATTCTGAAGATATCGATTCTCTGTGTGAATTGCTAGTTATGGTTATACGTGTTGTTAAAACTAATGCACTTAAAGCTCGTTTAAAACGGCTACTTTAAAACTACGGTCTAAAGGTAGTTCATTTAATGCTGGTTCAAGGTGTGGATCTCAAGATGACTATTCTTCTGATTATTCTACGTATTAATTTTTTATGCCTCCAATTAAGATTATGCAATGAAATGCGCAGTCGGTGCGCTCAACAAGAGAAAACTTGAAGCAATTACTTTTTGATTTTGACATTGATGTGGCACTCATTTCTGAAACCTGGTTTAAGCCTGATACGATATTTATGGTGGTGCGGCGATTTTTGTTAGGAAATCTATATGGATGGAGCTAATATGCAATGCGATGATTACCATAAACTGTTCTCTATTTCTGCTCCCCTCTTGATAGGCGGTGACTTTAATGCACACCATACTGCGTTTGGCTCCTCTAAGAATAATCAATGTGCTTTTAAAGTCTATAATCTTTTTTAAGAGAGAAGTGATTCTGTAAACAAGTCATCTTTAGTAGCGAGCTCTCTAAGACCCGTTACTACCAAACCAATGCTATCTGTCAGTTAAGCTATCTATAAGATACAATTTATCTCATAGATAACAGGGCCGTGCGTACTACCACCTCCATTTATCTCATAGTTAAGAAATCCTTGAGATAAGCAAGGAATATAGGGATTTTTTGGTCTATTATGTTAAATTAACAGCTCTATGTGGTCAAAAGACCTACTATTAGGTATTTTGACGATATTCTAACCTGTTCTAACCTTAAAATTAAAGTTTGGAAATGAAGACCGAGAAAAAGTGACGAACCACCAATTTCATCAAAGAAGAATGCGAACATCTTCTTGAATTTATTATCAAACATAAAAACGTAATAGAAAACAAAAAAAGTGATGCAGTTACATGGCAAGGAAAGCAAAAAGTATGTATATCTCGTATTATTGTATGTTAAAATATGATGGTAAATAATAATGGCACAACTAACATGATCAACGACTGAAGATACCAATTGTACACTTACTCCTACAAAATCTGCTATGGATAGCAACATGTTACCTATTGCATGAAACCGAAGAGTCAGCAACAAACGGTTTGAAGGAGGTACAGCATTATTACTAAAATGTAATCTTCTATTTGATTCGAAAGGCGATGAAAACTTTTTTTCGAGAGACGAAATCTCGTCATAAATTCAACATTTGAATGAATATTTAAATGACTCCTTATTATCCTTTCGCTTCTTCTAGGAAATAATTTATTGATTTCATCAAAAATTTGGTCTTCATCTCCAATGTCGAAGAGATTATCCATGATGATTTTATCTAATGTTAATTATTAATACACTGACCGGCAAAAAAAACCGGCCACTAAAATTTAGCCACAATTTCAAAGCAGGGTTTCTCGCGAACCACTCATTCGATTTTGATGATTCTTTTTTTGATTGAAAGGTTGATTCTTCTGTAACAATCCTGCCATAGAAATTTTTATTCGGACATTAATTTGAGCATATACGGGGTGCAAGAATGAGAATAATTTTTTTTCTCGAAATTTGTAATACCCTGTGGGGTGCAGATGCTACAGCAGATGGTGTAAACTGAAATCAAACGGTAGCCCAATCTTTTCTGAACAGTTTGTTTTTTTATTCACTCTATTATCTCTACTACTAACGAAGATGCAGTGTTTTAGAGCGAACGCCTGTGAAAACAAAACAAACAAGCATAACAAATCTAAGGTGGAGCGCTAGGTAGCGTATGAGAGTTGTTTCGAATAGTAAATTGACGGTTGTTAAAGATGCCGTTGTCAGTAACTGATGTTGCCCGTATTGTTACTTTAATTGAGGATGGCAAAAGTCAGCAACAGTTCAGGATACCTAGAACCGATATGTGGAAACAGGAAATTTTACTAGGCGGCAAGGTTCCGGTAGAAGATGAGTGACAACGGCAGTTGATGACCGATTTATTATTCTAAAAACTCTGAGAAATCGTAGAACGACAGCTGTAGAAACTCGTCATCGTCTTCAAACGGTGCGTGGGGTTGATGTAAGTGAAAGAACCATTCGTCGAAGACTTGCTGAAAGTGATCCGACTGCAAGAAGACCTGCCAAAACACAGCGCCTGCTCCAAAGACATCGGCGAGCACCAAATTGAAGAATTTGGGCGCGGACATACAAATTGGGGAATGGAACAATGGAGTAAGGTGCTCTTCACCGACGAGTCCCGATTTTGTTCACCTGATGGTCGAGTATGAGTGTGGAGACGTCGTAATGAAAGCTTTGCGACCTGCACAATTTCGGAAAGAGTACCTTTCCATGGAGGTTCGGTCATGGTATGGGCGGGTATTTCGACGGAAACGCATACAGCGCCCATCTTTATTGAAAATGGCACGCTAAATGCCCAACGTTATATCCAAGATATTCTGCAAGAAGCTGTCGTGTCCTCCCATTTGATTGTTGATAGCAGACAAAACCACTACTCATCCGTAAAAAGGACTTTCCTCCATTGCTCGATTTCCCAATTCACATGTAAACGTGCAGATTGAAGACGGGTTCGTCGATATCTTGGAAGCAGCCTCGGTCCTTTGGCAGCCTTCTTGCAGCCAGATTACTTCTAGCAAGTTTTCAGCAAATGGTTCTCTCACTGACATCAACAACGTGCACCATTTGAAGACGACGCCGAGCTTCTATAGTTGTCGTTCTGCGATTGCTTAGAACAATAAAACGGTCATCAGCTACTATTGTCACTCATCTTGTTTTCACAGGCGATCGCTTTAAAATACTGCATCTTCGTTAGTAACAAAGATAATAGAGTGAATAAAAAAAGAAAATACTCAGAAAAGATTGGGCCACTGTTTGATTCCAGGTAGTACCCTCTGCTGTAGCAGTTGCACCCCACAGGGTGTTACAAATTTCGAGAAGAAAAGTTTTTCTCATTTTTCTCAACCCGTATATGTTCAAATTAAAATCAGAATCAAAATTTCTATCGCAGGATTATTACAAAAGAATCAACCTTTCCATTAAAAAAAGAATCATCAAAATCGAATGCGCGGTTCGCGAGAAAGCCAGCTTTGAAGTTGTGGCTAATTTATAGTGGCCGGTTTTTTTTGCCGGTCAGTTTAGTTTTTTATTTAAATTTATATTACTTTTCTTATTTTAACTAAAATAGTAAAACGCTCGAATTTTATACGTCAGTATAAATTCTATTTGAGGTATAGCAACTTATCCGATACCAAATCCATGGGTTACAGATATTTCAAAAGTTATCCCTTGGATAGCGGTATCTGTAAGATAAATACAGTGGTAGTAACCAATTTTTAAGCTATCCGATAGATAACGCTATCAGAGACTTTAACTATAAGTGGTAGTAGTGGGCCTAAAGAAGGGTCATAATTGCTACATAGACAACTTTCCCCAAACCTTTCCTTATTTAATAATAAGTGTGCTTTTCAGGTTCTACAGTTATTCAGCGAGACAAACATTACACAACAACTGTAAGAGACTAGAATAGATGAGGATGACAAAAAACAAGTGTCCTGATGTTGCCTAGTTTTGATTTTATGGTGACATTATATAAAGCATGTCAGTAAAGTCCAAACTCATTCAGTGATCATCACACATCTTTAATATAGATCATCAGATTAGAGTTGTTCACTTTGCGACCAACTTTGTCATAAAGTATGTTACAGATATCTGAACAAAATCGCGATAATTATCATTGAATGAAAATTCTTGGTGGAAAAGCTACCGATTTTAGGTCTCTTACCATTTAAGTTATAGTGAAAGTGAAATTTACGAGCAGAACAGGCCGCAAATCGATGCAAATACAGGTTGATTCACAATTAGCGTTTCATCATCGGGCGTCGCATTCGCCCGTAAACGGTTAATTTATGACGGGCTTTAGGACGACGACACAACTCTGCGTAGCGGCGATCGTAAGAAATGAGTGAAACCGTCACTCTTCTTCTACATCTGACTACTATACAGAAGAAAAAAAAAATTTCTTCTCTAATTGCTTGAAAGGCGTCGCCGTGGGCGTCGATTTAACGTAGTCGTTGCCAAATGATGATTGCAGGCTATAAATTGTCCTTGAATTTCCCTTCATTCCCCTTCCGTCTCATCCGATCGGTAAGGAAGGGTCAAAAGGATTCATTCAGGAAAGGATTCAGGCGCCTAATGATCTCTAAACGCGCTGGAGATAGTTTGCGCGATTATCCTTGTTTAGGATTACGTTCGCGTGACGAGGATTTATGGAGTTACATTAATGCTCGAAGTGAGGCCGAGATAAATTAAATCGCGCGCGCGCGCGAGCATCCAAACATCTGATTGCCGACGTGAATTACTTAAACACCCACCTTGATGCGTGGGGCCAAAGCTTATGTTAGACTGTGACAGGATAACGACCAGATGTAAAATACGATTATAATGGGACGAAATTATAATAACATAAAACGTTTTATTGTTACTTGTAACTTTACGACAAATAATTTTCTTTATTTTATGGTTAATTAAGTTTACTATGAAATTCATAAGTCGTAAATTAAAAGAATTTATTTCGAGAAACTCCTATAAAATAAGAAATCATTTTAAATGAGTTCAAACACAAATTCCTAATTATCCATTAACCGTAACAATAGCCACAATGTGCTAGGTGGGGAATCACGAATCACGAACAACATCTGTTCCTTTCAACTATTCGCTTCTATACAATATGAAAATTGCATTAAAGTAGATAACCTAACACGTTACGTGATTTACTAACATCATTTAAAACATCAATAGAGAGAACGGTATTTATTTTTTTTATTTCTATTTTTATTATCTCAAACATTTCAAAATAGCTGTGATAAATTTGAAATGAAAGGTTATGCAAAGTAGAAGTTGCGCGACAAGACAGAACGATGAACGACGTCATGTCCACAAGCTTGTATTTTTAACTGTAGTTTTAAAGACGAGAAAGAAAAATTGCTACAGTTTATTGTTGCTGGAACTTTTATGGGATGGATTCGGGTTTCTCTTCTTCCTTCTTGACACACCATAAAAGAACAATCATTTTAACTTTACGACCGGTTATTTTTATTTTAAGTAACGGTACAAAAAACCAGTAGAAAACATCTCAAAGCTAATGGGTTGTTATTAAAAACCGTATTAAAGGAGAATTCTTTTACAATTTTATAGTTGTATTAAAATTTAGAAAAACTTTAAATACATTGTAAAGTTGGGTATCTCTAACGTTATTTATTATTTTATTCTAAGAGAAAATAAGACACAAACTACAGAAACTCTTCTTTTTGCAGCTTCATTCTCTTTCCACTTTTTTTTTCTCTGTTTGGTTCTATATTTGCAGTCTCTTTCCATTCTGCATATTTCCGTCATTTTTTTTTCTATCTTTCCAATGTATAGAAAAATGACTAGAAGAAGCTGATAATTTCATCCACTCTGCTTCATTTCTAGTACTATTTTTGCCCTTCAGAGCCTCTTTCTCTCTTTCCAATCTCCATCCTTTCTACCCAGTCTCTCTTCTGTATTTCCAATGCCTATTTCATTTTCTCTTTCCAGATTGTTCCTTACTTCCTCTATTACCAGTTTCTTCTAGTCTACTTCATTTTCAGTACCATTTTTGCCCTTCCAGTCTTTCTGCGCAGTCTGGTTCCTGTCTTTCTAACTTTTAACCAGTCTTTTTCTCCTGTGTTTGGTCTCTTTCCAGTCTTCATCTTTTCTGCCTAGTCTCCTTCTTGTCTTTCCAAACATTGAACAATAGAATCATGTGAATGGCAACTACATTCTGAGAGTGAGGAATAAACCAAAAGCTGTTTGGCAAGTAATTAACAACAACTCAAGAATAAATTCCAAACATAGCATCAAAACTAACATAGAAATTGCTTCAAGGATAGGAACTAGCCTTTGCAAGACGAATGATTACATGAATTGTGTTAAATGTAATGTTAGATCCTTTGTACTGTTATGTACAGCTATGGAAAGAGATATTCAACACTATAATGCAACTAAATAATAGTAAATCGGAAGATTACTATGGAATGACAACATATACCAGTGGTGTTCACTAATTTTTGATCAAGATCGATTTTTTATATAAATGTCTTGCCAAGATCGACCGAACGGTTTAAAGTAACCTTCCTTTTTTTTGTGCTCTGAGGCTCAGATATAGATATTTCAGACTCACGATTTTCATGGCGATCAACGTTATGGCCACCACTGATTTAGAGCTTATAAATAAAAAATGGTAATAATTGGGTTCAATCTTTTTATGGATTTAGTCTTTATGGCCCATTAGTAAGGTTTTATGTATAAAAAGTTTTTCTCCATCGCTTTTAGTTTTTGAGTAATGATTGAGTTAATTTTCGAAAATCAACAATTTTGATGTTTAATCGATTTAGAGCTTATAAATAAAAAATGGTAACAATTGGGTTCAATCTTTTTATGGATCTAGTCCTTATGGTCCATTACTAAGATTTTATGTATAAAAAATATTTCCCCATCGCTTTTAGTTTATGAGTTATCATTGAGTTAATTTTCGAAAATCAACCATTTTGATGTTTAATCCATTTAGAGCTTATAAATAAAAAAATAGTAATAATTGGGTTCAATCTTGTTATGGATCTAGTCTTTTTCGTCTATTACTACGGTTTTATGTATAAAAAGTTTTTCTCCATTGCTTTCAGTTTTTGAGTTATGATTGAGTTAATTTTCGAAAATCAACAATTTTGATGTTTAATCCGTTTAGAGCTTATAAATAAAAAATGGTAATAATTGGGTTCAATCTTTTTATGGATCTAGTCTTTATCGCCCATTACTAAGGTTTTCTGTACAAAAAGTTTTTCTCCATCGCTTTAAGTTTTTTAGTTATGATTGAGTTAATTTTCGAAAATCAACAATTTAAGTTTAATCAATTTAGAGCTTATAAATGAAAAATGGTAATAATTGGGTTCAATCTTTTTATGGATCTAGTCTTTATGGTCCATTACTAAGGTTTTATGTATATAAAATATTTCCCCATCGCTTTTATTTTATGAGTTATGATTGAGTTAATTTTCGGAAATCAATAATTTAAGTTTAATCAATTTAGAGCTTATAAATAAAAAATGGTAATAATTGGGTTCAATCTTTTTATGGATCTAGTCTTTATGGTCCATTACTAAGGTTTTATGTATAAAAAGTATTTCCCCATCGCTTTTAATTTATGAGTTATGATTGAGTTAATTTTCGAAAATCAACAATTTTGATGTTTAATCGATTTAGAGCTTATAAATAAAAAATGATAATAATTGGGTTACATCTTTTTATGGATCTAGTCTTTATGGTCCATTACTAAGGTTTTATGTATGAAAAGTATTTCCCCATCGCTTTTAGTTTTTGAGTTATAATTGAGTTAATTTTCGAAAATCAACAATTTTGATGTTTAATCGATTTAGAGCTTATAAATAAAAAATGGTAATAATTGGGTTCAATCTTTTTATGGATCTAGTTTTTATGGTCCATTACTAAGGTTTTATGTATAAAAAATATTTTCCCATTTCTTTTAGTTTATGAGTTATGATTGAGTTAATTTTCGAAAATCAACAATTTTGATGTTTAATCGATGTAGAACTTATAAATAAAAAATGGTAATAAGTGGGTTCAATCTTTTTATGGATCTAGTCTTTATCGCCCATTACTAAGGTTTTCTGTATAAAAAGTTTTTCTCCATCGCTTTTAGTTTTTCAATTTAGATCGAGTTAATTTTGGAAAATCAACAATTTTGATGTTTAATGGATTTCGACCTTATAAATAAAAAATAGTAATAATTGGGTTCAATCTTTTTATGGATCTAGTCTTTATGGTCCATTACTAAGGTTTTATGTGTAAAAAATATTTCCCCATCGCTTTTAGTTTATGAGTTATGATTGAGTTAATTTTCGAAAATCAACAATTTTGATGTTTAATCGACCTAGAGCTTATAAATAAAAAATGGTAATAATTAAGTTCAATCTTTTTATGGATCTAGTCTTTATGGTCCATTACTAAGGTTTTATGTATAAAAAAATATTTCCCCATCGCTTTTATTTTATGAGTTATGCTTGAGTTAATTTTCGAAAATCAACAATTTTGATGTTTAATCAATTTAGAGCTTATAAATAAAAAATGGTAATAATTGGGTTCAATCTTGTTATGGATCTAGTCTTTATGGCCCATTACTAAGGTTTTATGTATAAAAAGTTTTTCTCCATCGCTTTTAGTTTTTCAGTTTTGATTGAGTCAATTTGCGAAAATCAACAATTTTGATGTTTAATCGATTTAGAGCATATAAATAAAAAATGGTAATAATTGGGTTCAATCTTTTTATGGATCTAGTCTTTATGGTCCATTACTAAGGTTTTATGTATGAAAAATATTTCCCCATCGCTTTTAGTTTATGAGTTATGATTAAGTTAATTTTCGAAAATCAACAATTTTGATGTTTAATCGATTTAGAGGTTATAAATAAAAAATGGTAATAATTGGGTTCAATCTTGTTATGGATCTAGTCTTTATCGCCCATTAGTAAGGTTTTATGTATAAAAAGTTTTTCTCCATCGCTTTTAGTTTATGAGTTATGATTGAGTTAATTTTCGAAAATCAACAATTTTGATGTTTAATCCGTTTAGAGCTTATAAATAAAAAATAGTAATAATTGGGTTCAATCTTGTTATGGATCTAGTCTTTATTGCCCAGTACTACGGTTTTATGTATAAAAAGTTTTTCTCCATCGCTTTCAGTTTTTGAGTTATGATTGAGTTAATTTTCGAAAATCAACAATTTAAGTTTAATCAATTTCGAGCTTATAAATGAAAAATGGTAATAATTGGGTTCAATCTTTTTATGGATCTAGTCTTTATGGTCCATTACTAAGGTTTTATGTATAAAAAATATTTCCCCATCGCTTTTAGTTTATGAGTTATGATTGAGTTAATTTTCGAAAATCAACAGTTTTGATGTTTAATCGGTTTAAAGCTTATAAATAAAAAATGGTAATAATTGAGTTCAATCTTGTTATGGATCTAGTCTTTATCGTCCATTGCTAAGGTTTTATGTATAAAAAGTTTTTCTCCATCGCTTTTAGTTTTTGAGTTATTATTGAGTTAATTTTCGAAAATCAACAATTTCGATGTTTAATCGATTAAGAGCTTATAAATAAAAAATGGTAATAATTGGGTTCAATCTTGTTATGGATCTAGTCTTTATGGTCCATTACTAAGGTTTTATGTATATAAAGTATTTCCTCATCGCTTTTAGTTTATGAGTTATGATTGAGTTAATTTTCGGAAATCAACAATTTTGATGTTTAATCGACCTAGAGCTTATAAATAAAAAATGGTAATAATTGGGTTCAATTTAGTTGTGGATCTAATCTTTATGGTCCATTACTAAGGTTTAATGTATATAAAATATTGCCCCATCGCTTTTAGTTTATGAGTTATGATTAAGTTAATTTTCGAAAATCAACAATTTTGATGTTTAATCGATTTAGAGGTTATAAATAAAAAATGGTAATAATTGGGTTCAATCTTTTTATGGATCTAGTCCTTATGGTCCATTACTAAGGTTTTATGTATAAAAAGTATTTCCCCATCACTTTTAGTTTTTGAGTTGTAATTGAGTTAATTTTCGAAAATCAACAATGTTGATGTTTAATCGATTTAGATCTTATAAATAAAAAATGGTAATGATTGGGTTAAATCTTTTTATGGATTTAGTCTTTATGGTCCATTATTAAGGATTTATGTATAAAAAATAATTCTCCATCGCATTTAGTTTTTGAGTTATGATTGAGTTAATTTTCGAAAATCAACAATTTTAATGTTTAATCGATTTAGAGCTTATAAATAAAAAATGGTAATAATTGGGTTCAATCTTGTTATGGATCTAGTCTTTATGGCCCATTACTAAGATTTTATGTATAAAAAGTATTTCCCCATCGCTTTTGGTTTTTGAGTTATAATTGAGTTAATTTTCGAAAATCAACAATTTTGATGTTTAAACAACTTAGAGCTTATAAATAAAAAATGGTAATAATTGGGTTCAATCTTTTTATGGATCTAGTCTTTATGGTTCATTACCAAGGTTTTATGTATAAAAAATATTTCCCCATCGCTTTTAGTTTATGAGTTATGATTGAGTTAATTTTCGAAAATCAACAATTTCGATGTTATTACGATGTTATTATTGTTACGGTATTAAGTAATTTCTGCCATGTATCAACTATCTCCAAATCATTCTGCAAATCGCACATTGTTATAATTAGACAAGAAAATCCGCATTAGTAAACTTGCATGATAGATCTTTCAGCTATAAGAATATCAATTCTATGTCTAGAAGAATTATGGTAAACTTTCCGGTTGCTTGATCTGTAGCTCAGACGAGCAAGCCCAAATTCAGAAAAAATGTTGATGAATGCTGATAGATTCCATACAATGTATCAAGCAGAACTAGAATTTAGAGACATTTAACTTAGAGAGACAAAAAAAATCAAAAAGCCTAACCTAAAATTAAGTATACGGATGTAAATGACTTGTTAGTAAAAATTTTCTGATTAACACCGGTCTTGAAAGCGGTCTTCTCTGTGTCTGTATAAGTACACCGGATGCTATAAAGTGCGTGTTTTCGAATCGAGAATGCTGCGCTAGCAGTGCTTCGCCAAACGTCCGCTTTTAGCGATACGGGTTGCGCTCTTGATCGTAAAAGGTACGAGAAGTTTTAAAACAACAAATTTAAAAAATTCTCCAAACAAATTTGATACACCCCATCGAAAGAATTCAAAAATAATTAATGCAGCACTCCTTTATATATTTAATATAGTATGGCATAAAGTCGTCAAGGAACGTCAAGTAACCGTTGAAACAGTTAGAACAACATTCACTACGCTCGGTAGCAATGTTTTTAGACGTCCAAGAAAGTTCTATAATTTACGTAGAGGGCGGTTATAAAACATCAAGTTCCCCTCTACCTTCAATGTTAACGTAGCAACCCAAGAAGACGACGTAGTACACCTGAAGTCAACGGTGCTTTGCGAAGAAAGATTCATTTCACGTCTCAACTTTACTTACATCCGGAATCTTATAAAATAATTGATTAATATATTATTTGACAAGATTGAATAATGCAATAAAAATGGAAAAAAAAGAAATAAATAAAATAAAAATTGTTAATGGGGCATAGGTAATTAATTGGCGCGTGATTGGTCGTAACAGGTACAACAGTTCATTTCGTTTTTGTACGCGCGACTCGATCTGGTCTTGTAAATCAACCTGATTGCATGGAGGTCTCTGACAGTAATGAGCGGAAATCGCTCCTCTACTAAAAAGAACCACGAAACCCCATAACAATTTATCCACAGACCGTAATAATACCGAGGCGCTAATAAAGCGTCAATTCTCTTTTTTATTATTATTAGAACGAGGTTACAATTGTCTAAGGATCATTTTCGATTTTCATTATGCGTTTATTCACCTTTCAAAACCAATTTTAACCGGATGAAAGGAAAACGATAGAAGCAAATAAACGAAAATTGATTGATTTTTTAATTGGGAAAAAATCATAATAAATAAAAGTAAAGTTAAAGCGTGCGTAAAACGGAAAACTAGAAGGACAGGAAATCGAATTGAACAAGAATCGAACGTATATAAAGAGAAGTTGAAGAAGTAAAAAAATAAATGACGATGACGATAGAGGGCATAACGGTTTTGAGTCGAGTACGGGCGGTTGAGTTATTGTTATACCCGTTTTCGACGACGTCTTTAATAAAATATCACGGGAGGTTTAAATCAATCGAATAATTATCGGTTACAACGATAACTTGTTTACCGTTTTATTACTCATACTGAGGTTGAAACCGATTGAAGATGGTTCAATTTCCCGGAAATCGACTCGACGATGTCCGTTTCTAATAGATAATTATTGCTTAATCGAAACGATTCGATTTCAATTGGTTGTAAATTATTATGGTAATGGTTTTAATTATTGTTATAACGTGACTCTTATATAACTTCTTGTTTTTAATCAATTTCTAAATAAATTTATGATAAAAATTGTTTAAAAGAATCATAAATCACTCAATTTATAGCCCGAAAGCTCGGAAAGCTATACAGCCTGATTCAGAGTAAGCGAATTATTTTTTTTAGCCACACTATGGGTACTACTTTCAAAATATTTGGCAGTAATATGTTTTGGGTCATTCTCTACACGATGGTGATGCCACATTTTCAATTGGAAGAATTATTTCAAAATGGCGACATGCGCTACTATACTCTGTTTTTAAACCAGGAGGAGTAAACGCGAAAGTCAGATTTACACTAGGAAAAATCACCAGAAAATATCACTAGATATTTTGGCGGTAAATTTAAATTAATAATTGTTATTATTTATTTATTTACTTATTATTGTATTTATTTTCGTTTGTTATCGTCAACACTAAACATACAAATTAACATTGAAGTTATGAGTGTATTTATTTCAAAATATAATACGTCTCACTTATCGATTGAAATTACAACTACAACACATTAAATTCCTGAAAACTTGCTTAAGAGAAAAACTATTTCCTAACTTCACCAATAAAAAATATCCAGAACACTTACATGAAAATAAAATAATATCCTTGAAAACACAGCACATTAAAAAGACTATAAACGGACACTATAATAAAATCAACTTAATTAATATAGAACTATATTATTTGTACCAAACAATTAGTAAACAAGTACACCACATCGAACTAGAACAAAGCATTGAAGATGCCAAGAAACACGATAACAATTTATTAGAAGAAATAAATAAAAAGAAAAGAGATACACATAATTTTCATCCCAGAATCACAAATCTTACAAATGTTAGTTTCAGTCCGGAAGAAGAAGAATTTCTGAACAAAGGACAGAAATTTGCCACAAAGACAAATCTTAATTTACCCCTAATTGCCATAGAAATACAATCCACTCTAAAAGGACACAAAGATGAAGAAAAGATAAAAAAGGATATACAACAGATACTTTTGAAGGAGGAAAAGAATAGGAGCCATAACAACAATACCGAAAAGAAAATGATAAAAAACCAATCAAGAACTATTAAGAACATTAAACGGAAAATAGAGGAAAACAATCTAATAGTCACACCAGGAGACAAAAACGCTGGTCTAATAATTCTAAAAAGAGAAAAATATATCTCCAAAACAGAACATTTCATGAAAGATAACAACTTTGAATTAATAAACAAAGACCCCACTAAAACCTTTCATAAAGAAACAAAAAATACCATTAGAAAATGTGAAGAAACACTTTATAAAATAACAGGTAACAAAAGAACGTTGAACATAATGAATCCTCAAATCCCAAAATTATATTCACTCATAAAATTACACAAAGAAGATCACCCCATCAGACCTATAATCAGCTGCATAAATTCCAGTACATATAACTTATCAAAAATATTAGTTAATTTTTTGAGAAACTACATAAACTTTCAACCCAAACATACAATCATCAACCGAAATCAACTTATCTCCCTAATTACTAACCTACGATTACCCAATAAATACAAAATTTTATCATTTGACATTAAAAACTTATATACAAATATACCAGTTAAAGAAACCTTAGAAACAATTAAAGAAATTATTCAAGATACCTTTACAAAAGAAGACGACATCAAAAATATTTTAACCTTATTTAAACAGTGTACAAAACAAAATTTTTGCCAATTCAACAACCAGATCTATAAATACAATGATGGACTTTCAATGGGTTCACCTCTAAGCAGCATTCTCGCAGATGTCTTTCTTAATAAAATTGAAACAGAAAAGATTATCAATGAAAACAACCCCTACAATAAACACATTCTTTTATGGACCAGGTATGTGGATGATATTTTGGTTGTCATTGATGATGAAACAAAAATAAGTGATCTGCACAACTATATAAATACTCTGCACAATAAATTACAATTTACGGTTGAAATTGAAAATGAAAACAAACCGACTGTATCATACCCTACGAATCTCATCATCACGAAAACCAGAAATATGCTTCTTTCAGAGCATATATTTGGCGAGCTTTAAATTCCCACCTTACCCAACAAGAATTTGAAAAAGAAATTAATATTATACAACAAATAGCCCAAAACAATAATTATCCACAATATAACATACACAAACTGATTGATAAAATACAACAAAAGACCACTTTACTCAATATAACTTCTATGAGGAACGATAACAATACAAATAATAATATTATTTATCGTGCCATCACCTACCCAGGAAAAAATTTCCCATAAAATTCAAAAAATATATAGACAATATAACATCTGTTTATCCTTCAGATCTAGCAACACCACCAAGAATAAAATAGTTAATAACAAAGACAAAACAGACTTTTTACAAAAAAGTGGTATATACCAACTAGAATGTGACACTTGTGGAGCCATATACATAGGAGAGACTGGTAGAAGCCTTATCCAGAGAATCAAAGAACACAAAACTAGAGAAAGCTCAAATTTTGGAAGACATCTTATGTTTAATAATCACAACTTTGATGAAAGGAAAAATAGCAAAATAATACATCAAATGAACAAGAGCCTTCACATGGAACTACTAGAACTCTACGAAATTAATAAGTTTAAACATGACAACGCAAACATTGAAATACTAAATGAACAGATTTTACCACAAAAAACACCACTATATTGCTGTTTAAAAAACCCATTCCCAAAATAATGCACTTTTCTCATCAAAAGAGAGAATCGAGTTTGGTGGCGACTCGATTACTGCATTGATGAGAACCCATGCCCCAAATCCCCTTAATCTTGAATTTTCCTTCGAATGTACCTCCCATGTTAATTTTGTTTCATTTTGAAGATTTATGCATTTTATAGTTTATATAAAGAAAAGATAGAATTATTTATTCCAGTTTGGTGATGTTTAGATTTGTTGTGGATGTGCAAATTTTTGTCGTTTTAACTTTGAATATTGATTGCGAAAACAATAGTATAATTTGATTTGGTTTTATCTCAAATTTTATAAATTAAATACAGATTCCTATTTTTTCAATTGTTCATAACCTAGAAATAACTCATTGCCCAACTTGTCACACATATAATAATTGGCGAGTTAATTATTAATATTAGTTTTTGTGATAGATAGTTGTAGTTTAGTGCATGAATAGATATAATGATAAGCAAACATTCACTTCCCAATGTTTATAGAAACTAGTTAACGTAAGTGTTTTTTACAATTAATAGTCCCTCTTTTGTTAACCTATAAAAAATATAATTATGAATAATTTTTATACTTACCTTTGTAGAGGTCTCTGAAGACGGTAATGTAACCGAAACTAGTAAGACAAATATATAAATAATCACCATAGTATATAATTTTAATTAATATTTACCTTAATAATAAAGAAGGGTTTAAGAACACAAAATTTACAATAATGACACGAAACTGTCGAATTGTCAATAACCTAACCTTCAAATTCAAAATTGCCTGTGTGTGAACCTTCCTCGCATTCAACCAATCACGTGCAAGGTCAATCTGGTGACAAATTTAAAATACTCCTCCTGGTTTAAAAACAGAGTATAATTGCCAAAGAAAACTTCAAGGTATAATTAATGTTTGTAAACAAAACTAACCTTACCTAACATTCCTTCACGTTATAATTGACATTACAAAAGAAAACTTCACGCTATAATTGCCATTACAAATTTCCAAAGAAAACTTCAAGGTATAATTAATGTTTGTAAACAAAACTAACCTTACCGAACATTCCTTCACGCTATAATTGACATTACAAAAGAAAACTTCACGCTATAATTGCCATTACAAATTGCCAAAGAAAACTTCATGGTATAATTAATGTTTGTAAACAAAACTAACCTTACCGAACATTCCTTCACGCTATAATTGACATTACAAAAGAAAACTTCACGCTATAATTGCCATTACAAATTGCCAAAGAAAACTTCATGGTATAATTAATGTTTGTAAACAAAACTAACCTTACCGAACATTCCTTCACGCTATAATTGACATTACAAAAGAAAACTTCACGCTATAATTGCCATTACAAATTGCCAAAGAAAACTTCATGGTATAATTAATGTTTGTAAACAAAACTAACCTTACCGAACATTCCTTCACGCTATAATTGACATTACAAAAGAAAACTTCACGCTATAATTGCCATTACAAATTGCCAAAGAAAACTTCATGGTATAATTAATGTTTGTAAACAAAACTAACCTTACCTCACATTCCTTCACGCTATAATTGACATTACAAAAGAAAACTTCACGCTATAATTGCCATTACAAATTGCCAAAGAAAACTTCATGGTATAATTAATGTTTGTAAACAAAACTAACCTTACCGAACATTCCTTCACGCTATAATTGACATTACAAAAGAAAACTTCACGCTATAATTGCCATTACAAATTGCCAAAGAAAACTTCATGGTATAATTAATGTTTGTAAACAAAACTAACCTTACCGAACATTCCTTCACGCTATAATTGACATTACAAAAGAAAACTTCACGCTATAATTGCCATTACAAATTGCCAAAGAAAACTTCATGGTATAATTAATGTTTGTAAACAAAACTAACCTTACCTCACATTCCTTCACGCTATAATTGACATTACAAAAGAAAACTTCACGCTATAATTGCCATTACAAATTGCCAAAGAAAACTTCATGGTATAATTAATGTTTGTAAACAAAACTAACCTTACCGAACATTCCTTCACGCTATAATTGACATTACAAAAGAAAACTTCACGCTATAATTGCCATTACAAATTGCCAAAGAAAACTTCATGGTATAATTAATGTTTGTAAACAAAACTAACCTTACCGAACATTCCTTCACGCTATAATTGACATTACAAAAGAAAACTTCACGCTATAATTGCCATTACAAATTGCCAAAGAAAACTTCATGGTATAATTAATGTTTGTAAACAAAACTAACCTTACCTCACATTCCTTCACGCTATAATTGACATTACAAAAGAAAACTTCACGCTATAATTGCCATTACAAATTGCCAAAGAAAACTTCATGGTATAATTAATGTTTGTAAACAAAACTAACCTTACCGAACATTCCTTCACGCTATAATTGACATTACAAAAGAAAACTTCACGCTATAATTGCCATTACAAATTGCCAAAGAAAACTTCATGGTATAATTAATGTTTGTAAACAAAACTAACCTTACCGAACATTCCTTCACGCTATAATTGACATTACAAAAGAAAACTTCACGCTATAATTGCCATTACAAATTGCCAAAGAAAACTTCATGGTATAATTAATGTTTGTAAACAAAACTAACCTTACCTCACATTCCTTCACGCTATAATTGACATTACAAAAGAAAACTTCACGCTATAATTGCCATTACAAATTGCCAAAGAAAACTTCATGGTATAATTAATGTTTGTAAACAAAACTAACCTTACCGAACATTCCTTCACGCTATAATTGACATTACAAAAGAAAACTTCACGCTATAATTGCCATTACAAATTGCCAAAGAAAACTTCATGGTATAATTAATGTTTGTAAACAAAACTAACCTTACCGAACATTCCTTCACGCTATAATTGACATTACAAAAGAAAACTTCACGCTATAATTGCCATTACAAATTGCCAAAGAAAACTTCATGGTATAATTAATGTTTGTAAACAAAACTAACCTTACCTCACATTCCTTCACGCTATAATTGACATTACAAAAGAAAACTTCACGCTATAATTGCCATTACAAATTGCCAAAGAATATTTCATGGTATAATTAATGTTTGTAAACAAAACTAACCTTACCTCACATTCCTTCACGCTATAATTGACATTACAAAAGAAAACTTCACGCTATAATTGCCATTACAAATTGCCAAAGAATACTTCATGGTATAATTAATGTTTGTAAACAAAACTAACCTTACCTAACATTCAGCGTCTGAAGACACAGGGCTAAACCCGAAAGTTAAAAATATACAACTTAGCGCTGAATAACAATTAAAACTAGAACTAACACTTGCACTAGAACTATACTCTGTTTTTAAACCAGGAGAAGTAAAGGCGAACGTTAGATTTACACTGGAAAAAATCACCAGAAAATATCACTAGATATTTTGGCGGTAAATTTAAATTAATAATTATTATTTATTTATTTACTTATTATTGTATTTATTTTCGTTTGTTATCGTCAACACTATACATACAAATTAACATTGAAGTTATGAGTATATTTATTTCAAAATATAATAAAAAAGGGTTTAAGAACACAAAATATACAATAATGACACGAAACTGTCGAATTATCAATAACCTAACCTTCAAATTCAAAATTGCCTGTGTGTGAACCTTCCTCGCATTCAACCAATCACGTGCAAGGTCAATCTGGTGACAAATTTAAAATACTCCTCCTGGTTTAAAAACAGAGTATAGATTAAAATATTAGGTTCCTTTTGGATGGGGAAAGAAATGAATTTTTAAGAAAAACAAAATACTGCCGTAAAAAGAGTGCTTTTAAGATCTCAATAATAAAAAAAAAATTTTGGCATTCCATTAAAAAAAAAAAAGTTGACAGTCGCCATTTTGAAATAATTCGTCCAATTGAAAATATGATATTGCCATCGTGTAGAGAGTGTCCTAAAACATATTACTGCCAAATATTTTGAAAGTAGTACCCATAGTGTAGCTAAAAAAAAATAAGGCGCTTACTCTGAATCAGGCTGTATATTCATAAAGATCACCAAAATGATTGATGATGATTTTGTTCGTAATCTTCTTAATTCATTGAATGATTCCAAAAAGCTTTCAAGGCTATGAGTTGATAATCAGATGAAAACTATTATGTCAGTCTCAAACTACCAGTATTACTACATCATCAGTGAAAATCAAAAGAATTACGGGTTCTGATGATGATTCTTGGATTCTCGACCTTACTTCACTAATTATCAATCGACAAAAATCCGCTGCACAAGAAGTGCTTGAAACCGTGATGTAATAGAAAAAAAACGAAGAAAGTTTGTGATATCATTAAAGCCATTTATGAAGAAGTTAGCCGGACGAGTTGGTAAACGAATAGGGCACTCATTATTAATCGTAGACTGAAAGATCTAAATTTCCCAATAGAAATTTAAAGTTAAAGCTGAAAAGCGTAAGCTCATAAGAAGATGGCATCCCAACCCAATCCAACCCAACTCATCAGCTAATCATCAAAATAAAAATTACCAGGCAAGTTTCTCACAAAAATTACTACAGATACTTGCACTGAACATTCACTTTAAGAAGCCACTAAATATCTTAAGCGATCAGTAACACAATTACCTCCTATTAGAAAAGATTAATTGCTGAGTTTCAACCTCAGTGACTGCCTGAATGAACCCCAAATCTAAGCAGTAGAATTATCAATTACTCCTAAGAAAGTTGCCGAGGAAATTAAAAACCTAGCATGGACGAAATTCTAAAAAAAAATCTAAAGGAAGATTCTGGGCAACCTAACTGCATTGATCAATAAATGCTTGCATATAATGCTTATACAGGGTGTCTCAGCGAGACCGGTCATTAGACCTTTCTGGGGTTCTGGCGAAAATAAAAATTTGAGAATTCAGACTTAAGTATTATCAATTACAATCTCTTCGACAAAAATATTTTCAGATTTCTTGCACTTCCGGTTATACCGGAAGTCGCCACCTACTTTATTTTTTTAAATGGAACACCCTGTATATTTTTACATATTTGGATTTGTCTATTTTCAAGGTTTATAAATAACTTTACTTTTTGCAATTTGATTCGACCGTTCTCGAGTTATTCGAATTTTTCCAGAAAAATCTGCTCCAGCAGACATTTGTTCAAAAAATCAGAGAACACTCGATTTTCTGGATATCAATTTAGGATTAAGAACATGCTTAAGCAACATGATGGAGTATGTTTTGGTGCCGAGAACTGCTGTCTAGAACGTTTGGTCACTTTACTATGGCACGTTAACTTTTCAAAATTTGAAAGTACCATAACATGGCACACTAGGTTAATATCCATATGATATGTGAGCATTTTTAAAAAACCCTAATTATTTCTCAAACTATTAATGTTAGGCATAGGACATATGGAATATAAAAGATGTAAAATGAGACGCCGAAGATGATTAAGTAATAAAATATGGGGGGTTCCATTTAAAAAAATGAAGTTATGGTGCTTCCAAATTTCGAAAAGTTAACGTGTCATAGTAAAGTGACCATACGATCTAGACAGCCGTTCTCGGCACCAAAACATACTCCATCATGTTGTTTAAGCATGTTCTGAATCCTAAATTGATATCTCAAAAATCGAGTGTTCTATGATTTTTTGAACAAATGTCCTCTGGAGCAGATTTTTCTAGAAAAATTCGAATAACTCGAGAACTGCCGATTCAAATTGCAAAAAGTAAAGTTATTTATAAACCTTGAAAACAGACAAATTCAAATATGTAAAAATATACAGGGTGTTCCATTTAAAAAAATAAAGTAGGTGGCGACTTCCGGTATAACCGGAAGTGCTAGAAATCTGAAAATATTTTAGATGAAGAGAACGTAATTGATAATACTTAAGTCTGCATTCTCAAATTTTTTGTTTGGCCAGAACCCCAGAAACGTCTAATGACCGGTCTCGCTGAGACACCCTGTATAATGCTAATAATACTTCCAAAACCCAGTAAGAAACTAAGCGAAATAGAAACACATCGATACATTCTCAATCAAATAAATCTAATATCAACAAATACCATCAACGAAGTACATCGAATTGCTGATGTCATTGAAAAATCCTTTCTACTCTAAAATTTTACCTGTCTAACAGGTACTTTCGCATAAAACATGAAGATTCTTACTTGATATTAAAGCTAATTAGAGCTGAAGTATCACAGGGGAGTGTGTTGGAGCTAGTATTCTGATTTACATTTGGACCGCGTAATACATCACTTGACTAAGCAGCATTTTATCGTTTTTAGAGATTTTCATGCTGTCTGGTAGGTAAAGGTGTAACTTATTTAAGAAAAATGCAATATGACGAAAGAGCTAAAATACTATTTGTTTTAAAGGATAAAGCTAAGCGCCAATCACGTTGTACGATTTCAAGTCCGATTTGCATCATACGTCTAAGGACCGACTTAGATACGACAGTTAGATACACCAAGAAATTCTACAATAGAAAAAATAGATGAGCTTACAATTTCGCGCCAGTGTCGGTTTCTAGATGTTAGTATAAAATTAAAAGTTTATGTCTTTTATTTTATATAGAATTTAAGTCTAACTAGTTTCGGCCCTTGGCCATCTTCAGAGACTCTACAAATAAATTAACATCTCTCATCTTATCCATTTTACAAACGACAGCGGTAGGTAGCGATAGTTAGCATAAAATATCACTATGTTGAATATTTTTATTGCACTAAAACTAGAACTAGAGCGGGGAGAAGACGTGTGGCTAAACCCAAATGATTCTAGTTCTCGGTATAGTGTTAGTTCTAGTTTTACATTTGCACTGTCACTAGAACTATCACTATACCTAGAACTAGAATCATTTTGATTTAGCCGCACGTCTCTAAAGACGGCTAAACCCGAATGATTCTAGTTCTAGGTATAGTGTTAGTCAGGGGCGGTGCTACCGGGGGGTGCAAGGGGTGCCATGCACCCGGGCGCCGTTTAAAAGGGGGCGCCGGCGCCTTTTTAATAACTTGTCCACCGTTGCGAAGCTATACCGAAATATTTAACTAGAAGGCTAAAAAAAGTTATAATTTTTGTTTTTTCGTTGGGGATTACTCTCCCACAAACACATTTATTGTTAATTTAGTTTGTACTTTTTTTTTAATTTTCTGTTATATATGCTTATGTATATTTATTAATAATTTTGCAAATGTTAAAGCTCAAAAAATAAATATGTTATAAGTACTATACAGTTATAAATACTATATCTGTATATCTATTATCTGTATAATAAATCCATAATTAAATTGTTTAGTTAGTATAATCAATAATGGTATTTTGTTATTTTTGTTGTTTGTTTTAGTTAATGTTTGTTAAGTAAATTTTGCATATTATGTTTCTTTGTTTATATATTTTTTTAAATTAAAATGAATTTTTAATTTTTTCCCCGCATTTTACCGCACAAGACCTAGAACTAGAATCATTCGGGTTTAGCCGTCTTGAGAAACCTGGGACTAAATCCGAATGTTTGTCACAGTTGTCAATGTCAACTTTAATTTTATTATATTCGTAATTTTCATAAAATAACCTTTAAAGTGAGCCCGCACTTGACGCATTTATTTCAAAAAACTAAAAAGTTCGAACTTTCAACATTTAATTTTGACATATTTGTCAACTTCATAAAAAATCCTTTAAAATGAGTCCAAACTCGACATATTTAACTTCAATATTAATGGAAATACAATCACTTCCGGTTTGAAACGTCAACGTCAATTTTGACATATTTGTCATCTTCATTAAAAAACCTTTAAAATGAATCCAAAGATGACGCACTTATCTCAAAAAACAAAAAAGTTAGAATAAAAAAACATTAAACCCGAAGTTAGCAACAATGAAGATAGCAATTTAATTTTTAAATATTAATACCAACCTTAATTTTTTATTTTTGTTTTTGTGACAAATATTAAGACATTTTATAAAAATTAAGAATATGTCAAAATGACATTGACATTTCAAACCGGAAGTTGCTTATATCTCGATTAATATTGGAATTAAACGTATCATGTTTGGACTTATTTTAAAGGGCTTTTAACGACGATTACAAATATGTTAAAATTGACGTTGACATTCTTAACCGGAAGTTGACCATAACTTCATTAATATTGAAGATAAATATGTCGTGTTTGTACTCATTTTAAAGGATTTTTAATGAAGATTAAAAATATGTCAAAATTGAGGTTGACATATTAAACCTGAAGTTAGTTATCATATAATAGACAAGTGGACTACTTCATGGTGTTCTTACATGATGTATTAGAATATTAGAACCGACTTATCGTTAGATACGACACTTAGATACACCAAGAAATTCTACAATAGAGAAAAGAGATAAACCTACAATTTCGGGCCAATTTCGTTTTCTAGATTTTAGTATAAAATTAAAAGATTAAAGGCCGGTTGTACAATATACCGATAAACTTCCCGACAGCGTTATCTGGTCGATAAGTTAGTTTCTACTGTATTACAATGTACGGCTATTTTTGTCGGTGAGATTATCGGCAGGACAACTTTTCGGATAAATTTTACTATTATATTCGTAATCTTCATAAAATAACCTTTAAAATGAGTCCAAACATGACGCATTTATCTCAAAAAACCAAAAAGTAACGAACTTTCAACATTTAATTTTGACATATTTATCAACTTCATAAAAAATCCTTTAAAATGAGTCCAAACTCGACATATTTAACTTTAATATTAATGGAAATACAATCACTTCCGGTTTGAAACGTCAACGTCAATTTTGACATATTTGCCATCTTCATTAAAAAACCTTTAAAATGAATCCAAACAAGACGCACTTATCTCAAAAAACAAAAAAGTTAGAATAAAAAACGTTAAATATGAAGTTAGCAACAATAAAAATAGCAATTTAATTTTTAAATATTAATACCAACCCTAATTTTTTATTTTTTTTTTATTATATTTTTGTTTTTGTAACAAATATTAAGACACTTTATAAAAATTAAGAATATGTCAAAATGACATTGACATTTCAAACCGGAAGTTGCTTATATCTCGAGTAATATTGGAATTAAATGTATCATGTTTGGACTCATTTTAAAGGATTTTTCACGACGATTACAAATATGTCAAAATTGACGTTTACATTTTTAACCGGAAGTTGACCATAACTTCATTAATATTGAAGATAAATATGTCGTGTTTGTACTCATTTTAAAGGATTTTTAATGAAGATTACAAATATGACAAAATTGAGGTTGACATTTTAAACTTGAAGTTAGTTATCATATAAAAGAAGTTTTATAACTGAAGTTAATCTAGTGACTAACGCACTTTTCCGCACTTTCTTTTTATTTTTAACGTTTTTTTTTGGGTCATTTCACATTGATTAAAAAAAAATTGGCAATTTTTAAGCCACATGATGATTCACGAATTTTTCCCAAGTTTCTTAATATTTCTTTTGTTAAAAAACCTGTAAACTTGTAACACTTCGTCCTTAATTTCATTTTACAATTTTTTAAACTTTAATTAGTAACTAATAATCTGATTTGGACTTTGATATGTGATCTTTTTTAACAAAAATATTAAGAAACTTGTTTGTAAAATGGATAAAATGAGGGATGTTAATCTATTTGTAGAGTCTCTGACGATGGCCAAGGACCGAAACTAGTTAGACTTAAATTCTATATAAAATAGAAACCAGTTTGGAAGTACAAAATCAAACTCTAGATAATTTTCTTCCAAAATTTTAACACGAAACATCATTTTGACTTTAGTATTTGTGATTAAATTTATGTCACGACTTACAGAAATACCCTGCATAATCGTAAAACGACTGACCAAGCGGATTCTGCGCTTGTGATGGTTGTCATCAGTGTTCTGTGATAAAAATAGACAGGCACTAAACAATTTTCAAAGTTTGAGCCGTTCTTTTCAACATTGTTCATTTGTCGCTTAGTCAAGTGATGCATAACACAGTCCATTTATAATGTTCCAACAGCATTGTACAGCGCACCAATAACACGACAATCATGGCAGTGAAAAGCTCAACTAGAAATCTGTTCTTAACAAAATTGCTATCTGGACAAAGAATTGGCGTATTAAACTCAACGATTCGAAATCTACGTATTTTGACTTCACAAATAAGATAATTGCACAACGACCAATCTATATTAATGGCATTAAATTATCATATGTCTACACAGTGAAAAACCTTAGTGTAACTTTGAGGTCTTAATCCACATCAATCATTTTATATTCCAATATGGAATCCAGCTAAGGGATTGTGCTAAAGAGTCCAACATCCAGGTGATTCAACGTTTACAGAACAAAGTGTTAAGGTGTATAATTGTTTACATGCGTCCAGATATCTTCGCAACCGCTTAAATTACCCATTTTTTGACGGTGTTCGCAACTCCTCCTAGACAGGACGTCGCGCCTTTATTTTACATACATAAAAAAATAAAGGCGCGACTTCTAGTCTAGAACACACAACAGAACCGTCTTTTCCGATTATTTTAACAAAATTAAGTTAGATCACTTTTATTTTAAAAAACATATTTTTTGAGCCACAAATATTGAAGAAGACTTTTTTTAAATTACAAGATATTAATTGTAACAAATTTTAATTATATATAGTGTAAGTAGTGGTAAAAGAAGTGGTAAATAAGATTAAGATGGTTTCTTTGGATTAATGACAAACCGTTTTTCGTTCCGTGATGGACTAATTAAGTACACAGCTTAATGAGATAATTAACGAGGTGAATGGATTTGTTGAGGGAATGGATTCATTCTCATCGTGAATTTAATTGCGGTTAACTGTCGAAAGAAAAGTACTAAATACCGATTTGATAACGGTCGGTCAAGAACGTAATTAATTAATCATTTTACCGTAAACTAACAAATTTATTTGGAAGATAAAGGAATATATTTTTGTGCTTACCTACAAAAGAATTCCTTTCGTATACGATATTTGGCCAGAAAGTCATCGTAGACTCTAAGTGCGGCCAACATGTGGTCCGCAACAACCGCACTATGTTCGTACGTTTCATCGGGCAAAAGCATGCTGCTGAAAACATTGCTCCCGATAATCTCCGCCACACACTCAATCGAAACTTGTATCCGAAAAAGAATTCTAACACTCCGATTTTTACAACGATATCCGACTAAAAAGTTTAAGCTTAAAAGCTCCCTCGTTATTTGCTAATTTGCTTAACACTTTGTTCCTAATGTAAAAGTAAAGAACAAGAAAACCAACTCCTTAATTTTTTTGTTTCTTCTTAATATATTCTTGTAAGTAAATTTGAAGTTTAAATTTACATTTGGAATTCAATTTTATATGTTGTGATAGCAACTAAACACGTTTCGCAATGATATAGGCACGTGAATCCTCGAAGGACACAACCCGTTATCCACTACTTCTACTACCTACTAGTAGGTAAAATATAATCCAGATGTGTGCAAAGTATCTAAAGGCAGATAAACCGAATTGAATTATATGTTCTTTAATTAAAACCGACGCCTGTAATAAATTCGTATTCACTCTTTGTTTGTTATTAACGCGTTACATTAACATTTTTTTATTCGTTTTTATTTCAGACTTTATCGTTATTAAAAATCGAGTAAACACGTGGTACTGAAAAGCATCGCGATGAAAACAACACCTGAGACTCTCCACACTAAAAACACAGAAGTCGTAAATCTTGAACAGGCACATTATCCATCTTCTTGGACAAACACATCACCTAACATCAACAAACTTAACTCACGCACTAAAAAAAATTTTTTTTGTCTCGACAAATTTTAATTCAAATTCAAATTTGAACCGCGGGTGGTCGAGAATGAAATATTTTCGTCTAAAAAGATTTAAAAGAAAAAAACTAGTTAATAAAACTGTCACATAAAAACGGACCACTCCAAGATTTAAAATAAACTTTGTTTTCATTGAAAAATTTATGAATTTAATTTTTTTTTTCGTTGGTGATTATTGTAGGTGGTAGCGCTCGCGTTATTAATGACGAATGTCATGGTCTTCGTCGTCAAAAGAGACGTCTGACGAAGATCGCAGGCGGCCGGCGTGTGGCTGCTTGGCAATCGCGACCGAGAATCAAAACACTGCGCGCGAGACTTGCGCGACTGCGCGAGAGTGTTAAGAAAACCACGAGGTCTACATCAATGTGGATTGTAATTTTCTCGCAACAATGAGAAGATATTAATTATTATCATATTAGAAGAATAATCCAGATACGATTATTTCAGTAATGATTAATTTTCAATTATTTGGGGATTAATCTTCATTTTTAGAACTTATTTCAATTATCATTTTTTAAGTATTCTACCATCGTCGAGTATCCTCGACATGTTTTTCGTAAGTTGGAATCATTTTGATTCACACCAATCAATTTTGACAAGTTTTATGGATTTTGAAACTTCTGGAAAAAGTTTTTTCTCTTTTGCCACACATAGCCGAGATCTTCCCAATCGATTAAAATCGTTTTGACACGCACCAATGTATTTATTCTATTCCTTGACAACAAAAATTAAAGATATTAAAATTGTTTCATCACATACAGAGTAGTATTCCAATTACCATAACAACCAGCCTTATGTAAACTAAGAAATTATTTATGGCACACTCAAACAAGATTAAATTTGCTGTAGAATGCTTGTTATCGCATAAGAATATCTCAATTAGTTTTTGAGATACGATTTTTAAAATTATCCTCTTTTTCTACACAACCCCCATAACTAACAAATATGCAGAGTAATATTCAAATCAACATGGCAGCTAGGTTTATGCAAACTAAGAAATTATTTAAGGCACACTAAAACTAGATTAAATGTGCTATAAAATGCTTGCTATGCATTAGAATGTCACAATTATTTATTGAGATACGATACGTCTTCAGACGTACGGCTAAACCCAAATGTTTCTAGTTCTAAATCTAATGTTAGTTTTAGTGACAGTGCAAGTGTAAAACTAGAACTAACACTATACCTAGAACTAGAATCATTCGGGTTTAGCCGTCTTTAGAGACGTGTGGCTAAACCCAAATGATTCTAGTTCTAGCTATAGTGTTAGTTGTACATATTAATAATTCTAGTTTTAATAATTAGTTCTTGATAAAAACGTTTTTTGTTGTCGAGTAAATATTCCAACATCGACATAAGATCTGCTTTTTTTGATGCGGTTATACTTAGTGGAGCATCATATAATTTTGGTAGTGTAGTAATAGACGGCGCTACAATATTTGGTCTACGACAGCCTCGACGTTTTTTCAAAAGATCATAGTGCTTCCATTCTTCTAAAACACTATGACTCGTTCTTAATCGTAGAACTCCAGGTTCTTCTGCAGTAACTTGCAGCCATCGTGCCTGGGTTATTTTAAGGCTAGGATCTCTTTTAATAAGTTTTTCAACAGAATCAAGATTTAAAAAATTAAGCTGGGTCATTTTAAAAACTTCAAAGGGATTTATCCGGCGTCCATTGGCCAGGAACTCCATCAGATCATCAGGCTCATACAGTTTACACAGTTTTTTATTCTTCTCAACCAGAGCAAAATCCCTATGACAGGGTAAAAAACTATGCCCACTCACCAAAAACTTTTGATTAACTTCAGGGAAATATCCCAAATAAGTTAAATAGGTACACAATATTACCATTTTAAAGTTATTATTCTGGCCAATGCAACGGTCTGACCAGATTGTTAACTTCCGTTCTTGCCCTGCTTGAAGTACACTGAAATAATGCACAACATGCTCAATAAGGCATGACGTAATTTCAGCGGAACCGCGTTTAGCTACAGATTCATGCCATAAATACATGGTTACTTGTGAATTACCCATGTTATGCACAGCATAATTATAATTTGAATATTGTCTTTGGTAGAAAACATCCGAGTGTGTTAAATTAGGTGTGAACAACACCTGCTGTAAATCAACACACAAAACTACAAAATCTTGATTTGTTTTGCAGTCTCCGCATCCCTATGCAAGGTTTCATAAGCTTTTTCGGCCTTTCTGTGTTTCAGCTTCTGCAGCAATTTTATTTCGAGTTTCATCATCTTCGGTAGCAATAAGTTTAATGTAATATTTGTCACACAACTTACAGATGTCTGATCTTGGGGTACCGAATCTTAAGTCAAAGTCTGACTTAAATATGTTTCTGTATGTATTATACTTAATAGGTGAGTCTGGGTATTTATCTATGTACAGTTTAAACATTTTTTGTATAGATAGAGATGGATCAAGACATTTTTTCTTATTAGAAGACCTCGAATAATACAGCCTTGCAAAACTAAATTTTGTTCATTGTAAGTTTTCTTATAAAAGTCCGTGTATAAATCTAGTTTTTCTTCCTCAGTAATATTTTTACATTCCATATATTTACATTTACACTGGAAATCCTGTAACAGAATGGTAAAACGAAAATGATATTATGTAGGTATGTGCATATTAAAATCACGCAACTTTAATCAAACAAAAGTTTAGAAAAGTAACATGAATAAGTAACATGAACCGCTCACTGGTTTTCCCCTTCGACTTATGTAGGGTTTTCCTGCATCTTTTAATATCTTCCTTTTGAAATCCTTCCTGTTTGTAATGTCTATTTTTCTTCTTTTACGTTTATTAATATCATTTAACTCACTTGAACTTACGCGAATTGTTGACTAAAACGACGCCATGTCGGTATTAGCAACATTGTTCCGCTGTTTACGTTCAGCACTCTAGGTTACTAACATAAGTTTGGCAAAGACAAAAACATTATTTCTGCTTGAACCCTAAGATATGGATAAGTATTAGTATAATCAAAGATGTTCCATAAGAAAATCATATTTCACATTTTTGTCGTTTGCAACGTTGTTCGCGCGAGGCATTCAATTGTTATGCATCGCTAGACCAAGAACTAGAATCATTCGGGTTTAGCCGTCTTAAGAGACGTACGGCTAAACCCAAATGTTTCAAGTTCTAGGTCTAATGTTAGTTCTAGTGACAGTGTAAGTGTAAAACTAGAACTAACACTATACCTACAACTAGAATCATTCGGGTTTAGCCGTCTTTAGAGACGTGCAGCTAAACCCAAATGATTCTAGACCGAGAACTAAAAACAATCGGGTTTAGCCGCACGTCTCTCAAAACGGCTAAACCCGAATGATTCTAGTTCTAGATCTTGTGTTAGTTCTAGTGATAATGGTAATATAGAACTAGAACTAACACTAGAACTAGAAACAAACTTTCTAGTTCTAGGTGTAGCATTATTTTAATTTAAAAAAAATATGCAACATAGTGATATCTTATGTTAACTAGCACTACCTACCACTGTCACTAGAACTTCAATTTCAGTACATTAATGATAAGGTGAGCCCTTGCGTAGTGTTTCCATCCGTAAAAATTATTGCCCTTGAGTGACTGATAACATCAAGCTCCTTATGAGATTTCGTGATCAGGCTTATAGTAGTTTTCGCCAGAACAGGTGTCCCATTCACTGCCAGTATTATAAACAACTACGCAATTACACTAACTCGGCCATTCTGAGAGAAAAACGGGCGTTCTTAAACACATTGTTTCAGGAGCGATCATCTCGTGATCTTTGGATGAGTTTTAGGAAATTGGGTGTTGTCAAAAATAAGACTCAAGTATTGACTGATACTGATTTTGATGCTGATACTATTAATAATTTCCTTTTCAGCACTCAAACTAATTCAACGGGAAACTCTGAGTTGATTGACTTTTATTGGAATAACATACTTCCACAAGTCACTGAAAAGCTAACATTTTCTCTTACAAATGAAACTGAAATTTTCAATATTCTTTGTGGAATCAAATCAAACTCTGTTGGTATGGATGGCATAAGTGTTAAAATGCTTTTATTATGTTGTCCTGCAATTTTGCCCTTCTTGTGCCATATAATTAACTATACCATTGAATGTTCTGTGTTCCCTGATATGTGGAAGATCCCTGAGACTTGAGGCCAATTAATATATTGCCTATATTATCTAAGGTTTGTGAGAGGGTCATGGCGGTCAGACTTCGCTGCCATCTTGATGGCTATAATTGCCCAGTTGCCACTCTGGCTTTTGTCCGGGATTTAGTAGCGCTACTGCGCTTCTGGGTGTGACAGATGAAAATTAACACTTTTGGATTTTTCTAAGGCTTTTGATAGAATACATCATGATACTCTAATGGCTGCGTTCCATTATATAGGTTTATCTTTAGGTTCCATTCGTTTAGCACAAAGTTATTTGTCTGGATGAAAGCAGTTGATTAAACTTAATGGTGGTACATCCAATAGTGCAGATGTCATATTGGGTGTCCCACAGGCCTCTATGTTGGGTTCTCTGTTATATGTGATATCTACAATTGGGTTCGCTAATATTTTGGATCACTGTATGCCATACTTTTATGCTGATGATACTCAACTGCTCTACTCTTTTAAACCATGTGATATGGAAGATGCTGCAAGCAAAATTAATCATGACTTAGTTAAGGTCGAAGAATTTGCTGGCAATCTTTGTCTACGGATTAATTCTAGTAAGTCATCGATTATGAACCTTAAAACGCATCTGTGTGATGCCTTGGTGTTGTCCAGCTTCAATTACGGTGACGTAATATATCACTCCTTGACAACGTTCACACTGCTAAAATTCAAAAGTTACAAAACTCTTGTCTGCGATTTATATATGGTATCCGTAGAAGGGGTATATCACATACGCTGGCATGGGCTGATTGGCTGAGCATGTCGCTTCACTGCTTGTGTCTCTACTACAAAATTATCTTATACAAAAATCCGCCTTACCTTTATGATAAAATTAGATTTCGCACAGATATTCATAATATTCATATTAGGCACCTTAGAAATTAGCTTCGAAATTTTCAAACGCAGCTTTACGTATTGTATGCCTAATTTATACAATTAGCTACCTAATTCCTTCAAGAGCCTTTCTGGGATTTATTTAAGTGAGCGCGGCAAGTTGCATTCTGAGCATTCTTCTTCTTTGTTTATTTTGTATTCGTCTTTCGAAAATGAATAAAAATACTTTAATTAAATAAAATAAAAAAAAAAAAAAAACATTTAAGATAATCTATAACTTTCAGCTCTAAAACTTCTTAAATAAATTGATTCTGATAATTGAAATAATCAAAGTGATCTGAAATAATTGATTTTGATTCGCTCTGGATTACACACCAAGTAAGTGAGCTATTTTTTTAGAACTGGTATATCGAAAATAAAAAAAAAATCTTAACTTCTTTGGTTTTACGGATGTTGGTGGAATTGATTGAAATCTTGATTCCTCCCTGGTTTGAACTGCTGCTTTTTCCCCCTTGGTGGAATGTGCTGGTACCCCCTTGGTGGCTTTCCGGAAAAAACTATTCCGATGTCTTCTTTCCCAGGTTGGTTATCGTACTCTTCTTAATTAATTTTAGCTTCTTTTCTTCTCCCTCAATTGTGAATTTCTTTGGTTATGTTTTTTCTTCAGAAATTTATCTTCGTAGGATTTCCGAACGTTTCGAAATAGATGTTTACTCAATGATGATCAGGAAGCGAATTTTCGCGTCCTCGTTATTCATTTTTCACCCTTTTTTCGGCAAAAATCGACAAAAACTTCTCTTTTTTGTCCATCACCCTCTTTGATACCACGAGAAAAAGTGTAAAAAATTTGTATTTCTGAGCGCCATCTCTTATTGACATTTGGTTTTTCTTCCAAATTTTTAAAAATTACTTTTTAAATAAACTATATTTATTGAAATCCTTCAATGTCTACATACTCTGAATTATTTCATTCCCCTTTGACACAATTTTTCACATTAATTCTTCTTTAATTCCAAAATTTATATTCCGTTTCTTTCAAAATCTTCACATTTTTAATTTTCAACATTTCGGTTTTAAACTGATTAAAATCACTTGAATCTGATGTAATTCATTATAAGCTTTATGTTTTTAGGTATTTCAAGAAGTTTTTTGGCTGTAATCACCCATAAATTGAATACTTTGGATTTGGAGGTTATGTTTCGTTTTTGTGGACTCTTTTTTTTTTAACTAAATACAAGAATATTTCTTAATCTACGACGGAAAAACGAACGGATTTATCATTGATTAAAACATTTTTACAAATAACGACGAAATTAATGAGAACTATAACAAACTTTTATGAAATTTTTCAACGATCAGCTTTAACTATCCTCGGTATATCAACTTTGATATCAATACGTGAGTTGTTCTTTTTATTTTAATTATAATATTAATTTGAACGATTTGAAGAAGTACTAATAAACTCTCTAGGCTCTCGATTTACAAGGATTTTTCTACGGAATGTCATTATTTCCTCTTTATTGTAATTATTTCTTATAACAAAACTATTGTTTATTAATTAATTAATAAAATTATGAGTGGAACCCAATATTATTACAATATATATATACAGGGTGTCCCGTTAAGCGTACTGAGCGGCTGTATCTCTAGAACGGTAAGGCCAAGAGGTTTGGGAAAAAAATCCTTATAAGCAAAGTGACCAAGAGAAATAGCTGGAAATTATTTTGAAGTTCGTAATTCGACCACTAGGGGGCGTAACTACCATTGAGAAACATAAAGTTGCCGCTATCTCAGAAACTTAGACGATGAGCTATAACTTTGACATCATTTAATAGCTTGGATAATACCGCATCGCTTTTGTTTTGCGATATTTCTCATATCTGTCATAATAAGGGAGGGGGAGGCCAATGCGTTTTCATATGTTTACATTTTAATATCTCCTAGACCATTCAACCGATTTGAATGTTTTCGGTGTTGTTTGAAAGAGCATTTTATGCTCTTTTTAAAGATATTTTCAGTAAGGTCGTCTGCTTTAAAACAAATGAGCTAAAGGACGTTATCTGCAGCGATTACATATTTTTGTGATTTTTGAAGAAAAGTTAAATGGAACGATACTATTTAGTTCACAGATCCTTAGTCACCTTAAAATTTGCTAAATTTTAGTGAAAACCGCATCTCGATATCGCCACCCGTTCTCGAGTTATAGAAGAAAATGTTAAGAACTCGAGTGCCATCAATCGGATTCAGTTACTCATCGAGAAAAGCAAATCACGTTACCATGGTAACTGTAAACATGTCATTTACTAACGCAGAAGCGTATGATAGAGCGTATGATGATTTATTTTCAATGTTTCGAATACGATGCAACTGCATGGCAAAAATGTGCAATGCAATTACGACAAAGAAAGACATTTTTCTCTAGAAGTGTTTTTAAGATTGACTTAGCGATTACGGAAAACTGGCAACGTGTAGCCCATTCAGACATCTCTATGAATTCGTAAATCAGATTGGTGCGCAATGTGATCCCACATAATCTGGGAACTCCGAAAACAATTGTCCACAAGAGTTCTCAAGAGAATAATATCTCCACCACGTTGTTTTACATCAGGCCTTAACAGATACCGATTATGATAACAGACTGAACTATTACCATTGACTTTTAAATATGATTTGGGCAAATCCAAACCTTTTATCACAAATGCTATGGATGCATGAAGCATCTGTCCACAAGCTGATGTAAACTTGCATAATATGCATTCCTGTTTCGAGAAAAACCCACATTGCTTTCACCCCTTTATCTATTGGGTAGACTAAACGACCTGACTTTTCAAGAAAAACCAATAACCAGGGAAAATATGACAAAACAATAAATACCAGTAAAAACGTGTCCACGGCCGAGACTTAAGCAGCGCTTTTTTTTCGTCGAAACTAGATTAAATCAATGCATCGAGGTTTATGGAAGGCATTTCACTTATTAGTGAGTTATTTTTGCCAAAAATTTAAGTTATTCTAAGTGTTTTGGTTTATTTTGTTTTATTATCATTGTTGATGTTTCATTGGTCCGTTGGCTTTTCAACACGCCTCAAAAGTAGTTCTGAAGCAGTTCTAAGCTTAGATAAAGTGTGAAGGAAGGTTCTAGATAATAAAATTTTTGTTATCTCTTATTTGTTTCCTAAGGTAACTTGATCCGATTAAGATATACGAATTTTTAACATTTTCTTTTATAATTCGAGAATGGATGGAGATATCGAGATGCGGATTTCACTAATATTTAGCAAATTTTATGGTGATTAACGGTCTGTGAAGTAAATAGTACCGTTCCATTCAACTTTTTTTCAAAAATCACAAAAATATGTAACCGCTGCAGATTACGCCCTCTAGCTTATTTGTTTTAAACCAAGCGGTCTTACTGAAAATATCTTTTAAAAGAGCATAAAATGCTCTTTCAAACAAGACCAAAAATATTCAAATCGGTTGAATGGTCCAGGAGATATTAAAATGTAAACATTTGAAAACGCATTGGCCTCCCCCTCCCTTATTATGACAGATATGAGAAATATCGCAAAACAAAAGCGATGCGGTATTATCCAAGCTACTAAATGATGTTGTCAACGTTATAGCTCATCGTCTAACTTTCTGAGATAGCGGGAATTTTATGTTTCTCTATGGCAGTTACGCCCCCTAGCGGTCGAATTACGAACTTCAAAATAATTTCTAGCTATTTCTCTTGCCCACTTTGCTTATAAAGATTTTTTTCCCAAACCTCTAGGCCTTACCGTTGTTGAGATACAGCCGCTCCGTACGCTTAACGGGACACCCTGTATATATATATATATATATATATATATATATATATATATGTATGCTTGTTGTATGTAAGTATGCTTCTTATTATATATTTTAAGTTTTAAGTTTGTTAAAAATCTTTTTGCGCTTATAATCGGCTTGATTTCATTTCAATTATTTTTTTTTTCAATTTTTGTCTTATTATTTTGCTGAGGGTCATTGAAAAACAGTGCCACAAAGAGGCTTTGGTCACTTGGTCGACTTGACATGACCCTCTTTAATCGGAATTGGCTTGTTATAATTTGATTGTTATTTTTTTTAATATTACATGTATCTTATCCGATTAATAAACATTATCATTATAACTAACATTAAATAACTAGAAACATTCAGACATGTTGCATTTTATGTGGGAGAAAGTAAGTACCTACTTACTTTCTCCCACATAAAATTTCCCTAAAAAAATTTCTATGGAAATATATTTTTGTATATTGCATTTTAAGTAAAATTCACTGTATAACCTGCAAACTAATAAATAATAAACATACAGAGTTGTATTCAAATTACCATGAAAACACCCTGTATATTAAATTTAAAAAAAAGAATTAAATGAAAGTTTTCTCTACGAAACATAACGGTCGAAAATATTTTTTATGTGAAATATGAAAATGGCATTGGCTACCATTGATGGGAACGACGATCATAAAAACAAGAATCTCATTTCTTTTGCATTTCAGGAACTGAGTCGAAGGCTTCGTTCTTCTTCAATCGTTAATATAAAGCCTTGATAAATAACATTAACATTTTTATTGATCTTTCAGATGAATCTTCGATGTATTAATGCGGCATCATGCTTACATCGAATTATTTCTTCTAAAAATTAAATAAATTGGACAAAAAGGCGAGGTTTCTTTGCTTCCTTTCAAAAGCTTTATACATTATTTTCTGGTTAATTAACGTACAAAAACTGTATTTTACTTAATCGTTATATCCCCGTTTGCTTCTTCTGAATAGTTGAGTTAATGGAAAATTATAGTACCTTAGAATGTAAATTTTCTGCTGACTCATCGATGTCAAAACCGCAGAAACGTTTATGTAATTACTATCCAATAAAATTATTATTTTAATTATTTCTGTTAAGTCTGTTATTATTGATTTTTTTAGAGATTCTTTCGAGTTAAGCAGGAAGTGCTTTTGAAAAAAAAAATTATAATAAAAGTGCTGTCAAGCGGTGGAGAGTATATAGTGATAAATCTTTGGTATGTAGATAGAAGTCTTCGGCAATCCGGAATCTAGTTCCAGACGGTCTTTGGAACTCTTCGACGGTGGCTGTCGTATCAGATTACCAAGGAAGATTGAAAAGCAGCCGCTCTCTCCGTATCAGATCGAATGGAAGAGATTAACGTTTGTCACGGTACCAAGAATGGGGAGAGGATTAATTGGTTGGATAAAATTTATTAATGAAAAATTATAAACCCCAAAAGTATCATTTTTACAACTTCCTTGTTAGCATTTTGAGTTAGATTTGTAGCAAAAACATCTTTGGTACTCTCAAGAATAGGCAACGCTGGCGACAGGAATACAATGGACGTGATGCTCCGTATAAATTGGAAAAGGAATTGTGTGCGTAACCCGTGAAGTGTAAAATTATTATTTAAGTTTGCTTTTTGATCAAACCACTTGATAGGTTTCTGGAATCAATCTTATTCTTCGCCGGGAGTATAATGCGATTCTGTAACACTCTCGATGTAAATAGCGGAAACCCATAGCATTGTAAAGGTGTAGTTAAGTTTGATTGATCTGAAACCTGTTTATGCAACAATAAATTTTCTTATTCGTTTAAAAATGCGAGCTATCTTTTGGATATATTTGTTATATATTATTAATAATCTCAAGTCCACATCACGATAACAACATTAATGTAAATACTGGTAAGCTACAACAACTTTTCATTTGTTTCTATGCAAAAAATACGCGAAGATTAATAATATAGTTCAATAATCCTACTATGACCGAAACCAGAATACAATTTCTACAAATTCCGACTATGACCTTAACAGATGACCATCTTTGTTAACAGCGTACACAGTTTTGATATCTTCCCAAGCAATCGTCTGCTAGAATAGAGGATATTGTAGGACAAGAAGAGACATCACAAGTTTTGTCCATACCACAACATGAAATTATACTAAAACGAAACTGTTTTGCAAGCTACAGCAGCAGAAAAAATGGACTGCCAGCTTTCCTGCCATCTTTTTGGTGAATGATTTTTCCTCCTATATGCGGTAGTTCCATTCTCCATTCTCTTCACATGGCAATAAAACATCCTGTACATCGCACTGTTCCCAAATGTCTTATGCAGGTTTTATAAATTCTTACTTTGCTATCTGTTCGCATGCATTACTTTACCAAATTGTGTCTCGTAAGCATCTACTCTTTATCATCTACCCTTATTTACTTGATTTCTTACTTCTCCAACGGAATCATGACTGCGGTAGATGTCCACTCCTAGATATCTGAAAGAATTGACCTGTTCGATGTACTAGTCTTAGTCTCTTACTGATCCTTTTGCTGCTCATTCTGTGTCTCAGATCCAATTATGCCACCTGTTGTATAATCTCATCCATTAGAAGGTTGAAAGGAAATGGGCTTAAGATAGCTGAAGCCGTATCTGATTCCTCCTGATATTTCGATATTTCAGGTTATGTGTTCGCCCGCTTTGATCCTTGTAACATTGCCAGTGTTAAGACAATGGATTAACTTTATGATTTGAGATGTATACATGAAGTAAAGATAAGCATTATTGTTAATCGGCTTTAGAATTCGCGTTGTTTTCTTTGATTTCAATTTCCGGTTCTATAAGCTGGTATTATTATTATTGCTGCCGAGCTGAGAGGAGCGGCCTCTCTCGTTACCGCGATTTATAAGATCTATTGTAACTTTAACCTTACAAAGGTTTAGGGCAAATCTAGGTCCTTGATGAACCTTAGTATTGCCCTGAGATCTTGAACCTTTATCTCGGTAGGTGTTAAGAGAGTTTTACTGAAAATGTTGTGTCTTAGACGGCCTCTGACGACGCAATTGCACAGTATATGTTCAGCTGTTTCTGACTCGTCGTTGCAAAGTCGACAAGTTTGATCATCAGCTTGTCCAATATGGAAAAGGTGGATCCCCTTTGCTGAGGCATAAAACCTCTTTGGTTTTGTTTTGCGACGGAATTATCATACTCTTCGCTTGTCTGTGACCTGAAAGTTCTTTCCAGCGTAAGGCTACCTTTGAGACCTCCCAACTATTGATTATTTGTTTTAGGTGTCTTTTTTGTAGTCCACAACCAGGTTGGGGTCCAATGAAGGGCATGTTCGCTGCCTCTTTGGCCAGCTTGCCCGCCTTCTCATTACCCTCAATGTTGCTGTGACCTGGAACCCACCATAAGGTAACATCATTGCCCCTAGCGAATTATTCCAGGTTGGTGGTACACTCTCTAATCAGTGCGGAGTCACACGTGTAGGCCTGAATTCCCTTTAAAGCGGCCCGACTGTCTGTGAAAATGTTTATGGATGCACCTTTCTGTTCCTTCTGTAGGTTTAAAGCGGTGCAGAAGTTTATAGCAAGAACTTCTGCTTGGAAAACTGTTATGTCAGAACTAAGGGGCAGTTTAATGTGGCTGTTTGGTCCACTGATGCCCATACCTACTCCGGATCTAACTGTCTTTGTAGCATCGGTGTACCAAGCTAGGGCCCTCTTTTTACTTGAGGCCCTCCCTTCGCCTAATCATCCCTGCTTCTAAATATGACCTTATACGGCTGGTTGAAATTGTATTCTGTCGGTATAAGGTTCGTTTTAATTTCAATTGGGTGATTTAGACATAGGTCCTTGAGGATTTCGAGGTGTCCTCTGAGGTTGCCCTGCATCAACTTGAGTGAAGAAACTGTTTTCAGTGATAAGGCACTTGAAGCTGTCTCCTTTTGTATATATAAATGGAGCGGTGTGAGACCGAGTAGGGCTTCCAAAGCAGCCGTCGGACTCATCTCATTGCACCCATTATGTTAAGACATACTAACCGCTGGATTTGTGTCAGCTGTTGTTGTACTGTCTTATGTTTTGTTTTTGGCCACCAAACCAATGAGGCGTAGGCGACACCATGGGCCTGATTATTAATATGTGAGCCCAATTCGTGGTTTGAGACCGTAGTTCCTTCCTAGAAGCCTGCGGCAGATCTGGTTTGGCATGATGGCCTTTTTCCTCGCCTTGTCTAAGTGTAAGTTCCAGTTTAGTTTACTGTCTAGTATTACCCCTAGGTATTTAACTTCTGTTTTGAGGTTAATAGTTCTGCTTTCAATGGAGAGTGCTTTTATTTGTAACTTCCTTCTCCGAGTGAAAGGAACTGTTTCGATTTTATTTGGATTGATGCTGAGCCCATTGGTTCTACACCAAGTATTGGTGAGTATAGTAGACGCCACGAGAGCTGGCAGTAAATCATCATTTTCCGCTCTTACAAATGCCATACGTAGTTCACAAACCGCTAGAGAGTAATGTGTGTTGGAAAGAGATAGCATTAGTTTAATGCTATCCTGCTGTACAATTCAAATGGCCACGTCAAAAAAGTACGTCTGTTCTTCTAAGAGATGTCACTTTATAATTATAACCTCAAATCGAAACGTCTTGTGAGCGTTGTCATGAATCTGTTAGTGTTTTCACAAGCCGAAAATGTTTTCTTTGAAAGGAAAATCATTAAATAATATCTTTGACAACGCTTGACATATAACCTCCATTACTAACATTTAAATGTATGTGGTGAAATAATCTAAGTCGTACGTCCATATCTTGATTCATACCTTTGATTATATATAATATGGATTGAGCCAACGAGAGAGATAGCTTGCGCAAGGTGATCGAACCGAGATAGACATAGAAGCGTACTGACATATAATGGGCGTGCGTTAATTTTGGCGGTAAATTTAAAACAAAATTAATAAATGAAAAAAGAAAAATAAAATAAAATAAAATTTCCTTATTATTTATAATACTTACAGGTGATGTGAAACGGTGTGACTGGCTGTGACACAACAAAACGATAAACGTCAAATGGAAGAGGTTTGACACTTTTGTGCGCATGCGCCCGTCTGTTTAGTACCGTTTTATGTCTATCTTTGTTACACTTTCACATTATCGCTTTCCATCTGCGTCTATTCACTTTGAGCCACATTTTTGTTAGTAGATATATTCAGTTAGCTCAATCCATATTATATATAATCAAAGATTCATACCATTTTTAAGCGATCTGTCACTGTCAGCTCTCGTGGTTTCTACTATAGTAGGGCTTTCTGCATTAGTTGAGTTATGATTGTATCGTATTTACCTCGGATTGCGATTACTAGGTCATCAGCATACCCCTGAATCTTGAATCCGGTTTTTATTAGGGTGTTCGTCAAGTCATCAACTACCAGGTACCATAATAGAGGTGATAGTACTCCCCTTGGGGACATCTTCTTAGCACGTTTATAGTCAACGACTCACCTCCCAGACTGGCTGTGATCTGCCGACTTTTCAACATGGGTATATACCATTTGATTGTCGATGGATGGATATCTTTTACGTTTAGAGCCTTCTCTATGGATTCATAGGTGTTATCAAAATCACCCTCTATGTCTATGAAAGCTCTAAAGTGCTACTCAAAGCATGGAGATCAGTAATTGTTGGTTTTGCTATCTGGTAAGCATGTTGGCTAGGGTGGAGTGAATTAGTGACAAGCACTCCATTTCTAAGGTATTGATCGATTACCTTTTCCATCCCTTTGAGGAGAAATGAAGTTAGGCTAATTGCTCTGTATACCTATAAGCTGGTAAGTAATTTCATTACTTTCTATATATCATCATCATAGCAATTCAATACAGCATGCGCCGTTTCTAGCCATTTTTGTTTATCCTGTGCCTCCTTCACGCCTTCTGCCCATGATCTCCGGGGTCTTTCCCCTCTAATATTTCCAGGTGGGATCCACCGCCAAATCTTTTTTAGCCACCTCGCCATTCTGTAAAAATGCCCACAACATGCCAACGTTATTTTCTTTATTCTGTCTATTCCATCGCTATATTTTTCATTCATTATTTCTTTATTAGCACTATTTGTAATGTGTTGGAGTCTAGATATTATGCAGATTCGTCGAAAAGTATCCATTTCTAAGGTTTGTAGCCATATTTTTTTGAGATGTCCCAAGTTTCAGACCAATACAATGTAATACCTTTGAGTTTAGGACTTTAATGATTAATACATATTAGGAAGTATGGAGATTTGGAAGTACAATTTTTTAATGTAATTGAGTTTTTATTTGTAACGTGTATTAACGTTGTTTTCAAATACTGAGTTATTAGTATTAGTGTTTGGTGTCTTAAAAAAACCTATAATAACAATAAAAAAAAACATATTGTGGTAAGAAAACAAACACCTCCCAATAACCAAACGTAATTTGTCGCAGTTACTTTCTATAAGGAAGATGCCATAGAAGACGCCGCACCATCTACGTACTCCTCGTGTGCACTCTTGTGTACACTTGTAGACACAGAGCAACCTGGTGCTAGTGGTAATGATGATTACCACCTCGAGAAAATTGTACTCGAATATCTCATCAGGAAATTTAATATGTGGTTGTGGTGATGGCAGTTACGTTACTTATCTATGCGGACAAAGAATATTGCACAACAAGTTAACTCTAAAAATATTCCAACACATTTTTAAATTACATCAATTATTTTCTTTTTTTTGATACATTAAAAGGGTTAAGGTGATTACATGATTTGTTATCGGCGAAAACATACGAAACCAATTATTGCGCGACGATTAATACGTCAATGAAATACTATCGAATAACGTTTTTGGCGATTGTTGGCGCCGCCGTCGTCGGTCGCCGGAGACGATATTTCGAGACGACAACGATGCGTAAATCGCAAACAACCTTGCTTGATGGGTATAGTAACGGTCGGGTTGCGGGACAAAGACGAAGAGATGTCGTGGGATGCTGTCAAAGCGAGCGGTTGCTATTTTATGTCCGGCAGAGTAGTATTAAAACGTTTCAACTGCCGTTGAAGAAGCAGCACCAGCAACCGAACTCAAGAACGTGCTTACTTCTTCTTCGTAAAACTACACACAACATCCAGATCCTCTTCTTCTTCTTCGTTCTCGAGAACCCATAGATAATACATTCCAAGTTTTTCTCGATTCCAAGAATAACGGTTAATAACATATTATAATAACGTATAAGAAATTTGTGTTAATATTTAAAAAAGTTAACAGGTTTCTTTTTCGATCGTTTCGAATCGAGAAACAATGCTGGCATAAATAGCGGTCAATCACGGTTTTTCGAGAGATAATCTCGGCCGGTTCGAAGAGGTTTTCTTTTTTCCTGGGCTTCGGGGCACCACATCGAAGAGGACGACGGCGAGGACGGTAAAGCACACTGTAGTGGACCTGCGTCGGTTCTCACAGACTTTGGGGGCGTGATCGGGCACGCAGCACTTGACCCCGTAATTAGGGCTCTCTGCCGCGCTGACCTGAGGGACCACCGCCCCACATCGTCTCCTCAACAGTTTCTTTCTTCCTACACTCACATTCATTTTTTATTCTTTATTACATTTTAGATCATTTTGTTTGTCAACATAAACATATTAATAAACATTAAATTAAGCAACGTTTAATTAACAATTTATAATTTATGGAAGTATATTTTAGGACTAGTGAAATACTATTTGTCATATTACATATTACAGTATATAGAATGTTATTAAGAATGAAATGAATTAAGATGTTTGCAGAAACAGCGTTATAGAAGAGTCCATAAAAACCAATGGTTTCATTTCGTGGATAATAACTTTGTGATCTAGCAGCATGAAAAACTTGCAACACCCCACGATCAAATTTAGCATAGAAACGAAAGCTAATTGTTGCTTATATATGTTACTAGAATGTTTCTAGTTCTAAGTCTAGTGTTAGTTCTAGTTTTACTTATTATTCAGTGCCGGCACTAAATAGCCCTAGGTTCTGTATTGTTATTGAACTAAAACTAGAACTAACTCTAGACCTAGAACTAGAATCATTCGGGTTTAGCTGTCTTTAAAGACGTTCGGCTAAGCCCGAATGTTTCTAGTTCTAGGTCTAGTGTTAGTTCTAGTGGCAGTTCTAAGAAGCGCTACCTGGCATTAGAGAGCCCTAGGTTGTGTATTGTTATTGAACTAAAACTAGAACTAACACTAAACCTAGAACTAAAATCATTTGGGTTAGCCGCACGTCTCTAAAGACGGCTAACCCGAATGATTCTAGTTCTAAGTATAGTGTCAGTTCTAGTTTTACACTTACACTGTCACTAGAACTAACATTAGACCTAAAACTAGGAACATTTGGGTTTAGCCGTACATCTCTTAAGACGGCTAAACCCGAATGATTCTAGTTCTTGGTCTAGCGCTGCATAGCAATTAAAACTAGAACTATTAATATATAGGACTAACACTATACCTACAACTAGAAAGTTTCGGGTTCGTTAGCCGTGCGTCTGAAGACGTATCTTCACGTATCTTCGTATCTCAATAACAAATTGAGATATTCTAATGCGATAACAAGTATTTTATAGCAAATTTAATGTAGTTTTAGTGTGCCATAAATAATTTCTATTCATTGCTGGCACTAGATAGCCTTAGGTTCTGTATTGATATTGAAGTAAAACTAGAACTAACACTATATAAAAAAATATAAAAAGGGTATATAAAAAGGGTAATAAGGGAAGTGTAGAGAGCTACAGGGGAATTAATCTACTAGACTCGGCATACAAGGTATACACGAAGATACTGCTGGGAAGATTGGAGGAGAAGATGGAGTTGGGGGGAATTTTGCCGGATGGGCAGGCAGGCTTTCGGAAGGGAAGGGGAGCAATCGACAACGTGTATGTGTTGAAGCATTTGGCAGATAGAGAGCTGGATAAGAAGGGAGGGAAATTGTATAGATTTGAAGGCGGCTTTTGATAAGGTGGATAGGGGGAAGTTGTGGGAGGAGATGCGGAGGAGGGGGATAACGGAACACCTAATTGCGAGAGTGAAGGAAATATACATGGAGACGATGGCTAGGATAAAAGTGGGAGATAAGCTGAGCGACGTGTTCTGGACGACGAAGGAACTGAGGCAGGGATGTCCGCTGAGCCCAAGTCTGTTTGCACTGTATACGGCGGACCTGGAGGAAAGATTGGGGAAGGGGCAGATGGGAGGATTGGTGGTGGGAGGTAGAAAGGTGCATATGTTAGCATACGCGGATGACATCGTGGTCATGGCGAGAGAAGCGGTGGAGATAAAGGAGATGATAAAGACATTGGAAAGATATTTTAGGGGGAAGGGGCTGGAAGTAAATGTGGGGAAGACAAGGATGATGAAGTTTTGTAAGGGTGGGAGAAAAAGAACAGAAAACTGGAGATGGGAGGGAAAGGAGATCGAGGAGGTTAGGGAGTATACTTACTTGGGGTATGTGTTTAGGGAGGATAACAGGGAGGGGTCGCATGTGATAGCTATGGCAAAAAAGGCGAATAAGGTGATGGGACAAGTATGGGGTTGGGGGAAGAGAGTCTTTAGAAGGAATGTGGCAGCGAGGAAGATTATGTTTGAAGGTCTGGTTAGCAGTGTGATGATGTATGGGGCAGAGGTATGGGGATGGAGGGAGCAGGGACCGCTGGAGGACGTGCAGGCTAGATATTGGAGATGGGAGCTTGGGGTGGCGAGAGAAACACCGGGGTATATAGTGAAGGAAGAGGTAAAGGTGGATAAGGTCAGGGTGGAGGCGGGCAGGAGGGCAGTGAAATATGAAGAAAGAATAGAAGGGAGGCCAAGCTGCGGGATCCTGGGGGAGTGTTGGGGGAAATTAGAGAGGGAAAGGTCAGATATGGGAAAGAACACAGAGACAACTATTATAGACGAGCGGGCTACTCGGTAACGGAGATAAATAGTAGACGAAGGGTGGGTAGGGAGATGTGGAGGGAGTTGAGAGACAAGGACCGAGATGTGCAGAGACAGGAAAGAAGGACACAAATAAAAGAGGGAAGGTATAACGAAAGATACAGGGACATAATTACGGAGGGGCTGCCTAGATACTTGTTATTGGAAAGAAATGAGGAAGGGAAAAAGTTGGTGGCTAGGTTCCGTTGTGGAAACGAGGAGAGAGCCAACAAATGGGTGCAGTGAGTTGAGGGAGGAGGAGATGGACCGAAGGCAGATCTTAGGAGAGGGGGGAGAGGGGAAACGATGGATGAGAATGGTGATGGGGGTGAGAAGACAAAGGGATGGGTGAGGGGATGATTGGGCCGAGGGGCCGAGGGCGTGGAAATGGAGGAAGAGGGTAGAGAGTGAAAGTAATATTTGAATAATGTAAAGAATTGTAAACAATTACTGTAGACAATAAACTCTTAATTACTATGGCACGTTAACTTTTCAAAATTTGGAAGTAGCATAACTTCATTTTTTTAAATGGCACCCCCCATATTTTATTTTTTAGTCGTCTTCGGTGTCTCATTCTACATCTTTTATATCCCATATGGCCCACACCTAATATTAATAGTTTGGGAGATAATTAGGGTTTTTTGAAAAATGCACACATATCATATGGATATTTAGCCTAGTGTGCCATGAAAAACAAGCCTTCTCAATGAGTTCTTGTCAAAGACTCATTTGTTTACGTCATTTGATGCATGTGAGCTAATAATTATCTGTTATGTCCCTTAATATTAGTACTAAAACGAGTTAAAATCGATAACAATAACGAAAGTAATATTTACATAAATCAAGAAATTCTTAATTTATTTTTTTTGCATGAAAAGCGCGACAAAGTTCGTAGTATGATTCCCAGATCTTCTTTGGCAGCTCGAATTGAGGTGTTGGGACTGGGCTCGAAATAAGCCAAGGTATTCACCTCTTCCCTTGCATTATCTACTACATTTTTTGGTCAGTTTAACACGTGATTAATTCGTCCAAAATGCAAAAAATTTGCATCTATTCCTCTAAATTTACCTTTTGTCATCGGAGATAAATGTGGATAATTTTCATTAAACATTCTGCAAGTTCTACTAAGAACTTTGTCGCACTTTTCGTGCACAAAAAATAAATTATGGATTTCTTCATTTGTATAAACATTATTTACGTTATTAATATCCATTTTAACTGGTTTTAGACTCACAAGCATCAAACAACCTAAATTAGACTTTGACGTTTATCAATAAGACATTAAACATTTGTTTTCCATGGCACACTAGGTTAATATCCATATGATATGTGAGCATTTTTCAAAAAACCCTAATTATTTCTCAAACTATTAATGTTAGGCATAGGACATATGGAATATAAAAGATGTAAAATGAGACGACGAAGACGACTAAGTAATAAAATATGGGGGGTGCCATTTAAAAAAATGAAGTTATGGTGCTTCCAAATTTCGAAAAGTTAACGTATCATAGTAAAGTGACCAAACGGTCTAGACAGCCGTTCTCGGCACCAAAACATACTCCATCATGTTGTTTAAGCATGTTCTGAATCCTAAATTGATATATCAAAAATTGAGTGTTCTATGATTTTTTGAACAAATGTCCGCTGGAGCAAATTTTTCTAGAAAAATTCGAATAACTCGAGAATTACTGGTTCATATTGCAAAAAGTAAAGTTATTTATAAACCTTCAAAACAGACAAATCCAAATATGTAAAAATATATAGGGTGTTCCATTTAAAAAAATAAAGTAGGTGGCGACTTCCGGTATAACCGGAAGTGCTAGAAATCTGAAAATATTTTAGACGAAGAGAACGTAATTGATAATACTTAAGTCTCAATTCTCAAATTTTTTTTTGGCCAGAACCCCAGAAACGTCTAATGACCGGTCTCGCTGAGACACCTGTATTTATGCTTTTATTGATATATTAAGTTTTAGACTCTGCTTGACGCGTTTCGGCGATCTACGCCATCTTACCCCATCTCGCCGAAACGCGTCAGGCAGAGTGTAAAACTTAATATATCAATAAAAGCATAAATATACGTTTAATTATTTTCACATACATATATTGATAACAAGGATCCACATCATGAGTACAAAAATTCGTGTTTAGCCGTCTTTCAAGACGTGCAGCTAAGCCCGAATGTTTCTAGTTCTAGGTCTAGTGACAGTTCTAAGTAGTGCTAGCTGGCACTAGATAGGCCTAGGGTATGTATTGTTATTGAACTGTCACTAGAACTAACTCTAGACCTAGAACTAGAAACAGTCGGGATTAGCCGCACGTCTTTAAAGACGGCTAAAACTAAAACTAGAACTAACACTATATCTAGGACTAGAAACGTTAGGATTTAGTGTTTGTTTTTGTTGTTATTTAGCGCTAGTGACCTGTCGCTGAATAGTAATCAAGATTGTGTTATATCTTTATTGAACTAATACTAGACCTAATACTAGAACTAGAATCATTCAGGTTTGGCTGTCTTAAGAAACGCTCGGTTAAACGCGAATGTTTCTAGTTCTAGTGTTAGTTCTAGTGATGTGTTAAGTTAATTCTAGTTTTAATTGTTATTTAACGCCAAGTTGTTGTATATTTTGATCACTTCAAACTTGTTTCTGAAGGTTATAGTGTTAATTCTAGTTTTAGTTTAATATAACACATTAATTATAATAAAAGTAGTAATAATTTTATAAATAATATCTATTTCGTTCCCTAATGAGAGCGCTTCGGTGAGAGAAGTCCAAGCATTAACTTAATCAACATTTAATTTCCTAAAACTTCCCTCCATACTTAAATCATCAAAAGAATACAAATTCTTTTTATCCTCAGGAATAGGGCCGATTAATTTTGGTTCTTCACTTTTCAAGCACCAATCTTTATTTTCCCTTAAAATTTCAAATAATCTTTTAGCTCCATTATCAATATTAACATCTGTTCCTCCATATTCAAGTGGTAAACAACTTTTTGGATACATTTTTGATAAATCTTCAACTGTTATAGTCGAAATCTAAAAATTTTTTCACAACATAAAGTAATTCTAAATTCTAATTCATTTTCTTACTCGGCTTTTTAATTTTTCACTCATAAATAATTTACCAATGTTCATAATTGTGCTCATTGCTGCAGAATTATTCACTATTTGAATCGATTTGATTCTTATTGGAGATACGTTATAAACTAATTCGGAACTATCTTTTAATAATCTAAGATTGAGTTTGCTTAATAAAGTCGGTGTAAGTCCAGAAGCGTCATAGACAAAATGATAACCAGCGCTGATATCGTGATATAACAGAACGTCAACTACAATAATTTTTAAATAGATTTTTCATAAAAATCATTTCAAATTAATTTACGGCAAAGACAATAATATTTCGTTGTGACGAAATGATTGAAATGAGTCGGATCATGTGAGGAAATTTTACATAAAAAGATCCGATTACCATCCGCGGTGTGTTTGGGAGAAATATAAATGCATTTTTGTATTGGATACAAAGCGAAATCTTTATCCTTTATTATTCTATCGGAAAAAATGGCCATTTTTGTTTTGGCGATTATATATTTTTCTAATTTCTCTTTCGTCCGTTCAACGTTACCTTTCGATCCTAATATAAAATTTTTAAGCAATACTTCATCTAAAATCAATTAATTAGTAATTTTTTGACAATTTAAGTAGATTATTTAAGACTCAAAAATCTCACCAACATCGTTTGGAAGATGTGATTCACATTTTAACCATTCTTTAACAAGTTTTAAACTATTCTCTAATTTCTCAACTTCAATTCTAAGTTCTTTATAAACCAATTCGACAACATCTTCAGTTATATTTTCAAATGGTAACTTGGATAGAGACATTTCAAGATGTGAATTGTTTTTAATAATTTGTGCAGTAAAAGCATTTATAAAGGATGTCGTGGTAGACTTTGCCGTATCAATTTATGTTTTAATTAAGTTGTGTAAATATTTTGGAAAAATATGCAAATCACGGTGTATATTTTTTTTTATTAATAATTACCACAACGACAATTAGATTGATGTTTTAATCGTTGTAAATTGGCGACAAACAAGCTCTTAAAAAAACATTAAATATTAATCAACACTGCTTTAAACGATCAGCATCCGTACCAAAATAAGAAAATAATTATTTCGTATCATTGGGAATTTGTTCTTCGTAGTTGCCATCATAAGAAGACTACGTTAACTCATAAAAGTTAGAAGACTTTTTTACCGACTAAAAGCTGGCGAATATTTCATAGCATTGGCAAAGTCATACCTTTCAATTTGGTTCTTTTGGTAATAAATGATGTAGCACATCATCAGCAACTAATTAATTTTATTAATTTTTAGCAACAACCTCAACGACGTAGCCTGGATACACTATTATAGTTAACACCAGTAAGTATCTATAGTCTAGATCAGTGGTTCTCAAACTATGGTACGCGTACCACTGGTGGTACGCGAGAAGTTCTCAAGTGGTACGCAAAACAGTTTATATTTGCATTATCATTATTGTTTTTTTTGTTCAGTGGTACTACTAGATTCATACATTACAGTCCATTACAAGCTCCCCCACTACAACTTCCCCATTAAATACACAGTCTACATATGATTTTGTAGATACAAATATTCAATCTGCTAATTTAACATGTTCATCATCTCAAACATCTTGGTCCATGAAGTCACCAGATTATATTATTGAAGAACAATTTGAAACATTAACTCAAAATTCGCCGATTTATCACACTCAACCTATTACTCAAACACCTACACAACAGTTTGACCAACATAATGAAAATAATATGTCGGACGTGCTACAATCAGCTATAACATGCATCCTGTTAAGATCACAATTATAATAATTGTTCCAATGATCCAAAACAATCACCAGTAGCAAGATGTTTGAGGACGATTTGCAATTTTATTCGTGCTGGTAAAGCATCTCTCATCACAGTACTTTCTTTCCGGATTAACGGAGTAATCATTTTTAGAAGTTCTTCAAATTTTGTTTTATTCATTCGAAGATTATATGAATCTGGATCCTCTTCAGCCAATTCTCCACAATAGACAGTTTAAAGCTGCCAAGGTCTGTCTTCTTAATATAGTTAATATCCATGGTCGTACCCACTAACGTCTTCTATTTCTTTGTTTCTTTTTTGTTAACTGCTTAATTAAATGATCACAAATTAAGGTTATTCCCAACCGTACGACCTGATTCGACATCTTCCGCGCAAAGTGAGTAGTTCATTTTGGTGGATACGTATAAACAGCATATCTTTCATTTCTGCGCCTTTCAAGAAAAATGAATCAATTTGGTTGAACCATGTAATATCGCCATTAGCTTCAATGCAGGCAGCAATTCTTCGACGCATTGACTGTCTAACACGCAGGAAAATTTCCGGAGTGTTCCGAATTATGTCGCAAGATACAATAATGCGCTCTCTTAATTGGTCAACATTTTCAACTGGAGTACCGTAGACTAGGGTTTTCTGATGACCCCAAAAGAAAAAATGTAAACAATTAAGTTCTGGAGATCGTGGTGGCCAAGGGTGCGGACCTCCTCGACCGATCCAACGGTCTGGGTATTCGTCGTTCAAGTATTGGCGAGCAACCAAACTAAAGTGGGTTGGAGCTTCATCATGCATAAAGTACATGTTTTGTCTTACTTGAAGTGGTACATCTTCCAGCAGTTCCGGCAGTACTTTTTCTAGAAATTGTCGATAATCTGTACCGTTTAATCTGTTCGGTAAAAAATGTGGGCCTATCAAATGATCACCGACGATGGCAGCCCAAACATTTACGGAAAATTGTTGCTGATTGATCTGCAATTTCATGTAGATTTTCTTCTGCCCATATGTGGTTATTGTGAAAATTGAAAATACCATCCTTGGAGAAAGATCGGGTCCAAACACAGGATTTTGAGCTATTTTGTCTTGCATCTACGTACAAAAAACAAATCTTGGCGGAAAATCTCTTGACAATATACCTTGGCTTATACTGTTTGGATATGGTAGGGATACAAAAGTTGCCTTTTCAAAATTCTCCAAACCGTCGAGTGAGATAGGTTCAAATTGTGAGCAATTTTTCTGGTACTTGTAGTCGGATTGGTACTTTGTGAATGCGTAGAAACAAGTTATGGTGTGGTAATCAGGATGTCTTTCTTGATACAACCGCCTTGCTTCTGACGAATTACCGCAAGCCATTCCGTAAAGGTAATGCATTTCGCACATTTCAGCGTTTGTGTAATTCATTTTTAATTCTGTATTACAAGTTTACTTTTTGCAGGTACAAACTACTTGTTATTTTGACAGGAGGTAGCTTTTGTTATAAAATTTAAAAACCTACTTGTTAAAAATAAATTACACAATTTTTTACACAAACGCTAAAATGTGCGAAATGCGTTACCTTTACGGTTTGGAGACTTTTCAAAAGACAACTTTTGTATCATTTTTTCATTTTTTTTTATTTTGCAATTATGAAGTGAACGCTTGCTTTTGTTACTTTACATAAATTTTGTTTAATTGTAAAATAAAATTTTTATTTCAAAAAATTGACCATGTTTTTCAACATAAAAGTTGATTTTTCTAGAAAACGGTCAACTTTAGAGCTACAGTACCTTTTTTGTATAGAAAACATTGACGCTTCAAATGGCCATCTTAAAACCGTACTTTTTCCAGTGGCGTAGAAGTTGGGGAGAAAAACAACCACTATCTCTTCAAAATCTTCACCAATAATGACTTTAAAGAATTTTTTTCAAGCACAAAACTTAGCTTATTATGAGTAGAAAATGCTTAGAAACGCTGTTTTCTGTACGATAAACGGTTCCGGAGATATTCGCAAAAAACGATTTTTTTTATTAAATTTCAACACCCTGTATCTCGAAAATGGTGCATTTTAGAGGGTAAGTTGATAAAAACCTTTTTTTCAAATTTTTGGACAAGTTATCACATCCTGAAACCCTGCGCACTCTTTAGAAACTCTTTAGAAAATAGTTTGGGCGTTCTGTTGGAAAATATTCCACTAGCTATTCGTCAGTGGATGTGGTTCCAACACGATGGTGCTCCACCGCACAATACCGCCCAAGTACATCGGTATTTGGATGTGTCCTTTCCAGACCGCTGTTAGATGGCCTCCGACATCGCCAGATCTTACCACTTGCGATTTCTTTTTATGGGGTTTTATTAAAAGCAAGATTTATAAGACATCACCAACTACTCCTGACGATATGCGTCAACGTATTGTAAGAGCTTTTCAAGAAATCACACCAGAAATGTTCAAAACTCCTTACAAAAACGATTTCTATTATGTAGTGAACAAAACGGACAACATTTTGAACATTTGATGCAATAGTGTTTCTTTATTTGTGTTTTGTTTCCAGTGGTCTTGTTGTGTTTTGTTGGCCACTTTTTAAGCATGCCAGTAATATTTCTGCCAGTCCCAATCCTGGTAAAATGCGAGGGGAAGGTGGCCGGCGCTGCGAAATAAGTATCTATCGTTAAAAACTGAAAAATCGGGAATATCTCCAAAACCGTTGAAAATAGACACCATGATACCTGTATAAAACTGAAAGGAAATTAAATTTTACATCCAGTTATGTAAAAACTGGTATATTGTTCCATTTAAAAAAATTAAGTTATCCATGATTAAAAAGTTCGAAAATTACAGATCCCTACTTAAGAACTCCGTAATATAAATGCATAATTTTCTATTAGCAAACGTGTGCTCTTTTATTGTTAACACAAAACAGAAAACCAAATCTTTCTAGCTTTCACAGTTTCGGCAATATTGCCAAATTTATAAGACGCTGCAAATGTCATTTTTTTCTAAAATCGTCATATAATTCAAAAACGATACCAGTTAGACCTAAGCTATCCTTAACAAAGTACCATTAAAATTTCACGAGGAATCCAAAAATGCAATAATATACAGGATGTTCCATTTAAAATAACAAAGTTTATATCCATTTCCGGTAGAAGCGGAAGTCCGCCATTACTGAAACTAATTTTAAAATATGTACAATATAATTCGATTCAACTTTTATTTGAAACATTTTTTGAAAAACTCAATCATAATTCGGCTATGGACCGAGGCAACTTAGGTGGGACACCTGTATATATATATATACATATATATACTGTATCTAAATGACATCAAAGAAATAGCATCTGAAAAAGTTTTCTTCATCTCTCTCATTATCCGAGGAATAAAATGCTTTCAATTTGCTCAAGGGTTTAATGTTTAAGGGTCGATAGCTAACAATTAATACATAAAGTTCATTGGTGTTACTTAGATACAGTCGTTACTATTTAAAATTCTCCTTAGAAAGAATCTTAAAAACGCACCAAAATGAAGTAGGACTAATAAACATTTTACTGAAGGAAATAATAACAATCTTTAAATGTGGAAATGTCTTTTAGTGTATCTTCTTTAGTGATTTGATGGCGTGAATTGGCGCACGCATCTATTAAAGAAAAAAAAATTAAATAAAATAAAAGTTATGTAAAGCAAACGCTAGGGCCTCCGTGCCTAACCGTGGGATCAACTATTGAAACAAATTATGAAAGAAATAAATAAATATAATCTATTTAAATAAATTAAAGAAAAAATACAATATTTAAGGCATATATTCGAACATAGACGCTACAATACTAATTATTATAAATTATCTTATCGCATATACTCGAATAACGACTACTGACATAAACTAATTTAGGTACTAAAATAAAAATAAAAAATTCTTATTAGCTTAGAGAATAAATAAAGAAAACTTAGCGTAAATCTAGCTTAAACTATGGGCACAAACGAGAGAAGAGTCATGTTTAAAGAATCTGCTAGTTCCAAGATTCCGGAGGAGACTGAAAGCTATTGTCACGGAAAATCTGATATATACCATTGACATGTTTTTCCGATTTAATGTTTAAATTCAATTTGTATTATACCACAATGTAATTATTGTTAAATTGACGCACTCTATGCTTTTTTGTAAAATGGAGAAATAAAATATTATTATTAAAATATTAAAAATATTATTCCTTGTGGAAAATATATTGAATACTTCCATATCTTGAGCTAGTGTACCATATTTACATATGAATAGAACATTCGTGAAAAATTATTTAATATTAAAATAGTATTATTTAAGTGTTTGCCGAACCTATCCTTTGATATCGACTCCTTCCGCTGACAGAATGAGAGTCATTCGGCTTGCGCATACTACATATCAATCCTATTATTCCACGTGGAAAATAATCATGATGCAGATATACCCACTTCATAGGCATGCTGGAGGGTTTGTAAGCCTCGCTAACGACAATGCCTCCATGAAAGTACTAACTCTCATTGAGATCAGAGCATCATGGTTATTTTCCACGTGGAATAATAGGATTGATATGTAGTATGCGCAAGCCGAATGACTCTCATTCTATCAGCAGAGGGAGTCCATACCAAAGGATAGGTTAGGCATACACTTAAATAATACTATTTAAATATCAAATTATTTTGCATGATTATTCTATTTACATATACATATGCAAAGCTAGCAGATTCAGATATGGAAGTGTTCAATATGCTTTACACATAATTATTCAGCCAGACGCAAGCTTTCGTTTGAGATATAGAACATTAAAATCGGTCAAACCGTTCTTTAGTTATAGCGAATTTAATCAAAATTATTTTTTTTCTAACTAGGGGCCAGACTTCCAGTCGATAGATACGTGGAGTCATTTAAATGGTAGATTAGGCAAACACTTAAATAATAGTATTTTAATATCAAATTATTTTGCACGAATATTTTAGTTATACGTATATATGCAATTTTTATTATAATTCTTTGTGGAAAATATATTGAATGCTTCTATATCTTGAGCCAGTGTACCATATGTACATATAAATAGAAAATTCGTGCAAAATAACTAAATATTAAAATAGTATTATTTAAGTGTTTGCCGAACCTATCCTTTGATATCGACTCCTTCCGCTGACAGAATGAGAATCATTCGGCTTGGGCATACAGCATATCAATCCTATTATTTCACGTGGAAAATAACCATGATGCAAATATACCCACTTCATAGGCATGCTGGAGGGTTTGTAAGCCTCGCTAACGACAATGCCTCCATGAAAGTACTAACTCTCATTGAGATCAGAGCATCATGGTTATTTTCCACGTGGAATAATAGGATTGATATGTAGTATGCGCAAGCCGAATGACTCTCATTCTATTAGCGGGGGAGTCCATATCAAAGGATAGGTTAGGCAAACACTTAAATAATACACTGTTGGAAATAATTCACGAGCACACCCTGTATAATCTGAACGCGTGTGTCTAGCGCAATAAAATTTGGTATGGAAGTAATACTAAAGTAGTGCAACTTACTCTCACAAGGAGAGCGGCACAACTCTGCTGGGAGGAGAAACATCAATAGCGAGAGTATCCCCCGTGAGCTTCGCGTATCATCGCTACACGACGTGGCATGGAGTCTATAAGTCACTGTATTGTAGCAAGAGGGATGGCCAACCTGCCACCTCAACTCGCCTCCATAGCTCCTCAACGTTAGCCGAGGAAGCCGGATAACGTAGAAGTCTCCGACCAGTCATGTCCCAACCATGTTCGATTGGATTCAGATCCGGAAAACGAGCTGGCCTAGGAAGTATTCGTATACGGTGCTCTTCCACAAAGGTCTGTACAATACGCCCGATGTGCGTTCGGACGTTGTCGTGCATGTATAGGAGACCTGGACGCCGCCGAACGTAGGGAAGCACAACGGACCGAAGCACCTCATCTACGTATCGTTGACCCGTCATGGTCTGCTATACACGCAACAGACGTGTACGTCCACCATGTGTAATAGCACCCCATACCATAATGCTCGGTTGTCGGTGGATAGAGCATTCTTGCACGCACTGCTCCAGTAGACGATCACCACGTCTCCGACGAACCAAAATTCGCGCATCACCGGTGCTCAATTCGAATCTTGATTCGTCGGAAAAGAAAATGTCCCTCTACTCGGCAACCTACTAATGTCTAGCGTCGACCCACTCGTGACGTATGCTGCGGTGCTCGGGTGTTACTGGAATCCGCTGTATCGCACGACGCGCGCGCAGTCCTCTATCTACCAAACGCCGCCATACAGTTCGCGTAGTGAGTGCGCCTTCCCCTGCCGGTGGCCAAACAGCTCCAAGTTGCCTTGAGGAGGACGCACACGACGCTAAAGTGCTGAGCACAAGAGTGCGATCCTCGTGTGCTGGGGTCGCGCAGGGCCGTCCCGGACGCGGCTGTAGGTGCCTATGTCCTACTTCAGACCATTCTCGCCATGCCCGTTGCACTGCCGATAACGACCGCTCGAGACGACGCGCAATTTCACAGAACGATACACCCTCAATATGCATACCCTCAAACATTCCTCGCTCAACCTCGCTTAAGTAACGCGATCGCCCATCCATTGCGCACAGAGTACGATAACAATGCGGTTCCTCACACCATACTAAAAACGACCGGTATTTTCCATCCACTTCGGTCTCCATAGCGACGGAATGTTCCACTTGGAAGAGCGGCTCAGTCAACAATGCCGCGACGGAACAACTCGAAACTCGATGAATAAACTCGTCTACAGTAAACCTTTGTGCTCCTTAAATATCATGGATTTATCTTCACGCGTTCAGATTATATAAGGTGTGCTCGTGAATTATGTCCAACAGTGTACTATTTTAATATCAAATTATTTTGCATGATTATTCTATTTACATATACATATGGAAAACTAGCAGATTCAGATATGGAAGTGTTCAATATGCTTTACACATAATTATTCAGCCAGGCGCAAGCTTTCGTTTGAGATATAGAACATTGAAATCGGTCAAACCGTTCTTTAGTTATAGCGAATTTAATCAAAATTATTTTTTTTCTAACTAGGGGCCAGACTTCCAGTCGGTAGATACGTGGAGTCATTTAAATGGTAGATTAGGCAAACACTTAAATAATAGTATTTTAATATCAAATTATTTTGCACGAATATTTTAGTTATACGTATATCTGCAATTTTTAGTATAATTCCTCGTGGAAAATATATTGAATAATTCTATATCTTGAGCCAGTGTACCATATGTACATATAAATAGAAAATTCGTGCAAAATAACTTAATATTAAAATAGTATTATTTAAGTGTTTGCCGAACCTATCCTTTGATATCGACTCCTTCCGCTGACAGAATGAGAGTCATTCGGCTTGGGCATACAGCATATCAATCCTATTATTCCACGTGGAAAATAACCATGATGCAGATATACCCACTTCATAGGCATGCTGGAGGGTTTGTAAGCCTCGCTAACGACAATGCCTCCATGAAAGTACTACCTCTCATTGAGATCAGAGCATTATGGTTATTTTTCACGTGGAATAATAGGATTGATATGTAGTATGCGCAAGCCGAATGACTCTCATTCTATCAGCTGAGGGAGTCCATATCAAAGGATAGGTTAGGCAAACACTTAAATAATACTATTTTAATATCAAATTATTTTGCATGATTATTCTATGTATATGTATATATGGAAAACTAGCAGCTTCAGATATGGAAATAGCCAACGTTCCACATTGGAGCACCAGACTCATCCGCGAGTCCATCGAAATAGAGAAGAACGGTACCTTCAACAAGAGAGATGACGCCCTGCACTTGTCAGCCACTTGGAAAACGGTCCTACACCGTCCCCGATCCGGAGCAGCCTTCCTGAGGGAGGGGATTTTGGGCAGACCATAGAGTTTGGGGCACCTGCTTGATTTTTCGCGAGTGATTAAGGTTTTCTTGATCTCGGGGCCTATTGGAGATGCCTCTATTATCGATTTGGTAGTTTTTTTCCAGGTAAGTTGTATGGTTTTTTGCTGCTAACAAAAATTAAAAGTCGTATAAACGATGAAAATATTTTATTTCGGTGCTATCTTCGAAGATTTCGAACGATTATCGTTCTTCTTCAGGTAGGACTAAGGAACATTCAGATATAACAAAAACACAGATAAAAAATATATATAATTACCGTCGGTGTAGGAGCATCGAGAGTGAAGAGAATATTGTTTCAGAGTATTTCTTCAAAAAGATTCCGTTTACGAAAAATTCAAATGTAAAAAAACTTGAAGAGTAAATTGAAAAATCCAAAAAATTAAAATGGCGTTTTTCTATTCATCGTAAATCTCGTTTTTCAAAGTGTTTAAAAATAAATGTTAAAAATTAACGACAAAACAAATTACCAAACCTGTAGAGAAAGAACCATAATAACTAAATATAAGAAATCAAAAAAGAAAGAAAATTTGTAAACTTACAATTAACACGTTAAAATTTCCTTTAAAATTAAATAACTTGAGTCAACATGATGAGGGATGAAATTGGACTGAAGGTCATAAGGAACGTTCGCCAGATGATAAAGGTGAAAGAGTGAGGGAAAACGAGTGGGAATAAGAACGTCAACATAAAATCTTTCCATACTAAATTAATTCTTCGCATCATTAAAAATCTGAAACATAAAATTAAAATAGAAAATCGTATTGTTACCATGGGAGACAAAAATGCAGGCCTCGTTGAGTTGGATAAAGAGTCATACATAAAAAAGACATTAACTTTTTTCAAAGAAAATAACATTTTAAAAATTAAGAATAATTTTATCTTTGTTTATTTATTTATTTATCTTTATCTCTCTAGCTCGACCTCTAGCTCTTCCAGGGATGCGTTCTTCTTCCGAAAGGTTTTCTTCTTAGAAGAAACAACATATTCTTGTATAAAGCTAGATCTACACGATACGCAAACTGGTTCGCCACTTCATTGAAGTATCTCTAGCCAAGTACCTCTACCTCAAGTACCTCTATCACTACCTTAAGTATCTCTATCTGAAGTACCTCTACCTCAAGTACTATAATAAATGTTTAAATTTTTTATTTAGGATGGACTTTAATGGAAATCCTCTACTCTCCGCTCAAGCTCGACCTTTTAATATATTTTGTTTCCGTGCCTTTTAACCCCTTGTCTAATTATTATATTATTTCAAAATATTAATAAAAGATAAAGCTTGTTTACAATTAAAGACCAATAATTTTAGGTTTAATAACTAGTTTTAAATAATAATTTTAGATATTTAAAGCAAATAAACTAAAATAAACTCCGCCTGCGACGTTAAGCCCGCCTTTACCAACTTTTTCCGTAGAAACTTGTGGAAACAACCTGTCAGTTATCTCGGGATTTCCCCAAGTACTTAACTTGAAACCAGATAGAACAACTCTTAAAATTGTTCAAAGTGTTGAAAAAATTTCTCTAAAAATTAATATTATTTTTAATGAAAATAAACTGGTAGAAACAACCGGTTTTTACGGAAAACGTATAATGTTTTCATACAATAAAATTTTATTTATTAATTAAAAAAGAAATACTAAACAATTTTTATTATTAGTACAAGAAAATATAAGAGGGGGAATATAAATCAAAAATAGTGCTGCCATCTCTTAATCATATCCATTATTATTATAAAATCAACCAGCGCCCCCATAGCGGACAAATCCAAAAATAAATCTTTACGCGTTACCAATTTTTACGGTTAGCAGTCTGGTATAAAATAGTCAATGGTCGTACACAATTGTTGAAAAACAGATATGAATCTTTCCCAAGGTCTATAGAACATAAGGTTAACCAATACCGATTCTCCTCCTCTGAGAGGCAAGGTGGGTCAGTGACGTAGCTGGTTACGTAGCTATGAACAACACAACACGATGCGAGGTTTAAATATTTTATATAGACTGTACCACAGTATAGGCACGTATAGGCTATCTTTTATTCTGACTGTATCGAACCAGTGACGTCAATCTGGGGGTAATAATCGATACTACAGAGGCATAGGGAATGAGGTAACCTTATGTTCTATAAACCTTGGTCACCACCAAGGTCTATAGAACATAAGGTTACCCAATACCGATTCTCCTCCTCTGAGAGGCAAGGTGGGTCAGTGACGTAGCTGGTTCTATGAACAACACAACACGATGCGAGGTTTAAATATTTTATATAGACTGTACCACAGTATAGGCACGTATAGGCTATCTTTTATTCTGACTGTATCGAACCAGTGACGTCAATTTGCGGGGTAATAATCGATACTACAGAGGCATAGGGAATGAGGTAACCTTATGTTCTATAAACCTTGAATCTTTCCGCTTTTAGCTCATTTTAAGGTTATGTTCTTCAAACACTAAATTTTGAATTAACCCATTTTTTCATATTCCGGTCACGAACTATCGAATTATTTAATTTAACGTTTCTGGAACAAATTTAAATACCTTAAAGTAGCTTTAAGCGAAATATTTACGATTAAAACTTGAGACTAACACTTTTAAAAATGACAACCATTGAATCAAAACAAACCGAAACCAAAGTGAATTTAGCTATTAATTACAACAAGAAGTAATTAAACTAAGATTAGAACTAAAACTAGAAACTTTCGGGTTTTGCCGTGCGTCTTTTAATAAAAGGTTTGACGTTTCGGATGCCATGTTGCAACCTTCTTCAGAAACTGGTTCGAAGTGACGAGATCAAAAAATCGGTAACTATATATAAGTCGGAAAAACTAATTACTAATCAGTTAACGCTAATTACAAACTAATTAATAACTAATTGCGTCGCGTCCGGTGTGAGGCGGGAAGAGGTCTTCGTGTTCACCACCATCTTCCATGTTCTGCTAAGCTCCCAGCCATCCTCTCTGTTGACGTTATTTTTATGTCGGTGAATCTCTATGGCTTCTCTTGTCAGTCTTTGGTAGTATCTGTTGTCCCTAGCCAGCACCTTTGTTTGTTCGAAGTCTATTCGGTGCCCCTCTGCATGGCAATGTTCCGCAACCGCCGACTGCTGGATCTTCTTCAGCCTTACATCCCTCTCATGCTCCTTGATGCGGCACTCGACGTTGCGTCCAGTTTGGCCAACATAAACCTTCCCACAACTACACGATAGTCGATAGACTCCCGCTCCTTTTAATGGAGTTAGTTTGTCCTTGGCTAATTTTGCTGACCGTGCCGTACCGCACTACGATGTCGTTCTTCTTGAGGTGCCTAGCAATTCGTTCCGTTACACCTGAAACATAGGGAAGACAGATAAATCCAAGTGGTTTTGTACTTACCGTGTCCTCTTTCTGCTTTCGCTGCTTGATGTCCCTCGAAGTGTATCCATTCTTCTGCAGCACGCCTCGTAGAAAGTGTTGCTCCTTCTTCAAGTTCTCTCCTTCACATAGTCTCGCTGCTCGCTGAAATAATGTACGGATCACGGACCTCTTCTGTTGGGGATGATGATGTGAACATGCCTGTAAACACCTGTTGGTATGGGTCTTCTTTCGGTATACACCAAGTTCTATATCTCCATTTGTCGTCCTGGTGACCAACACATCTAGGAAAGGTAGTTTTTTGGCAGTTTCTGTTTCCATGGTGAACTTAATCATAGGATGTTGAGAGTTCAAGTGATCCAAGAACTCTTGGAGCCGTTTTTGACCATGTTGCCATATCACAAACGTGTCATCCACATATCGGAGCCATAGTTTTGGTTTCCACTGGCTTTTCTTCAAAGCGTCCTCTTCGAATAATTCCATGTAGAAATTAGCTATAACTGGCGATAGTGGAGATCCCATGTCATTTATTAAAAGACGCACGGCAAAACCCGAAAGTTTCTAGTGTTAGTTCTAGTTTTAGTTCTAATCTTAGTTTAATTCACACCGGCCGTGAAAGCCTTCGTACTTATAACAAGAAGTAATTTAATTAAATTTCTTTCTAAATACACAAAAATTTATTTAAAAACATCATTGTAATTAGCTCATTTAAATCAATGTAGAACAAAAATTAATAAATGCAACAATTAAATTCTTTGTGTCAAATTTCATAGATGAATTCAAATTGTAATAGAAATCAATAGATGGCGGCACATTGTTTATATCAAACTGTTAAAAAATCTTAAATTAATAAATTACTCTTAATTGGTAGATTTAAATTAAAATTTGGTTAAAGATGGTAACAACAATAAAAACAAAAGGTAATAATTCTTTTTGGTTATGGTCGTTGGTTAGCGTGAACGTAATCATACCTTTAAACAGAGAATCTAATTGATATTTATATAGTCACCGGTAGCTTTTATATCGAAGACATAAGACGATGGGTTCTATTTACGACGGCAGTAGGTCTTCGGCGTGCCGAGTCGTCCAATTCCTTGACCGTCGTTGTCGTCTGGTCGGTGTAGTAATGAGATCGTAAATCGTTTCGCAAATGGTGATAATAAGAAGTCCTCGCCGGTTTTATATCTGGCGTTTACCGGTCTTTGATTATACGGATTTGATCGTGAGATTGATAGCGTCTTCGCGGACCCATTGATTTGTGAACCGTATTGAGCCTCCTAGTACGACTACCTCCTTTCCAACGCGGCGGAGAACCTATTTCGTCGTTTTTCGTTTGAAGCGACGGTAAATTTCGTTTTACAACTTGCGCAGGGGCAGGTTTGCGTGCACCCCGCGTATAAACAGTAAACAAGTAATAACGATAATACTTACGTGACGTGTAAACCGAGCCGCACGGTCAACATTGTGCCTCTTGCTTCGGTGTGCTTCGGTGCATCGAACGAAGGTGTAATTCAGAATAATTGCTCGCATAAATCCCTGTGTTTCCCACACACACGGTTACACGGCTGAACCGGAGAAACGTCGATCACATATTGGTTCTGGCTCTTTTCTCAACAGGAGGGTACCTGTTAACTACTTATTTTCCATTCGGCTAAAATTACTAGCAATCTCGAAATGATTTCGTTCCCATAATTCTTTAAATATCAAATACAAATTCAAATTTTTATAAATTTATCCTTCACTGACATTTATCAAAGAACCAGTCAAGTACAAACTGATAGTGGAGGACCTCTATCTAGGTATGGAGATCTAATGCAGTCAAGACATACAACTTGGTCATCGCCATCATTATCGTCCAGCCCTTAACGTCCACTACTAAACGTAGACCTCATTTTTGTACATTTTTCTCGATCCTGCACGCTTTGTATCCAATTTGTTATTCTTTTGATATCATCATTCCAGCGTGTGGATTGCCTTCCTCTACTTTTCTTATTAATTCTTGAGCGGTCTCTTTGTCCATCATCCATCCTTCCAAGGGCCACATTCCATTTGAGTTCTGCAATTTACGTAATCACACCAGTACCTGTATTGTTAGTTACTACTAGTGATGGAGCGGATAGTGATTTTGCGAAAAGCCGGATACCGGATATTCGGCATCCCTTCGGTCGGATATCCGGTTATCCGGCATATCTATCCGGCCATTATGGTTATAATTGCTGGTGCATTTCTGAAGTGATTTCTGATGAGGTTATTGCGATATTTGAATAACAATTAAATTAATAAGAAAGCTGATAAGATATGTTAACTAACTTCACAAGATTTAACTAACGAAGCAACTCTAAAAAGAGGTTTAATTAATAATTGGTGATATTTCCACAAGGATCCTTCAAGAAATAAATTTTATAGCGAATTTTGAAAATTATGGATGAAAAATGCAACATCGAAAATGTTATCAAAACTACAAATATTGTTTTCTCAAAAACTAAAAGATATTTTTCAAAATGGGTTGGTTCATTGGAAAGAAGACACTTTTATTAACACTTTGGGAAATTTTCATACTCATATTCCAAAAAATCGATTTTATACGAATTATTAAAATTTAATCGGCAGAAATTGCAAAAAACGAAAAAATTCACGATTATTTCAAAAATTTATATCTCAAGAACTAAAAATGATTTTTCAAAACGGCTTTTTGCATTAAAAAGAGCATACATTAATTACTAATTGGTGATATTTCCACAGGGATCCTTCAAGAAATAAATTTTATAGCGAATTTTGAAAGTTATCGATGAAAATTGCAACATTGAAAATTTTATCAAAACTTCAAATATTATTTTCTCAAAAACTGAAAGTTATTTTTCAAAACGGGTTGGATCATTGGGAAGAGAACACTTTTATTAACATTTTGGGAAATTTTCATACTCATATTCCAAGAACTGGATTTTATATGAATTTTTAAATATTAATCGGCGAAAATTGCAAAATTCGAAAAAAATGTCGATCATTTCAAAAATTTATTTCTCAAAAACTAAAAGTGATTTTTCAAAACGGCTTTTTGCATTAAAGTGAAGATACTTTAAGTAATAATTGGTGATATTTCCACAAAGATCCTTCAAGAAATAAATTTGATAGCGAATTTTGAATGTTATCGATGAAAATTGCAACATCGAAAATTTTATCAAAACTTCAAATATTGTTTTCTCAAAAACTAAAAGTTATTTTTCAAAATGGGTTGGTTCATTGGAAAGAAGACACTTTTATTAACACTTTGGGAAATTTTCATACTCATATTCCAAGAAATCGATTTAATACGAATTTTTAAAACTTAATCGGCGAAAATTGCAAAATTCGAAAAAATTATCGATTATTTCAAAAATTTATTTCTCAAAAACTAAAAGTGGTTTTTCAAAACGACTTTTTGCGTTTAAAAGAGGATGCTTTAATTAATAATAGGTGATATTTCCACAAGGATTCTTCAAGAAATGAATTTTATAGCGAATTTTGAAAGTTATCGGTGAAAATTATAACATCGAAAATTTTATCAAAACTTCAAATATTGTTTTCTCAAAAACTAAAAGATATTTTTCAAAACGTGTTGGCTCATTGGAAAGAGCACACCTTTATTAACATTTTGGAAAATTTTCATATTCATATTTCAAGAAATCGATTTTATACGAATTTTTAAAACTTCGTCGGCGAAAATTGCAAAATTCGAAAAGATTGTCGATCATTTCAAAAATGTATTTCTCAAGAACTAAAAGTGATTTTTCAAAGCGGCTTTTTGCATTAAAAAGAGGACACTTTAATTAATGATTGGTGATATTTCCACAAGGATCCTTCAAGAAATGAGTTTTATAGCGAATTTTTAAAGTTATCGATGAAAATTGCAACATCGAAAATTTTTCCAAAACTTCAAATATTGTTTTCTCAAAAACTAAAAGTTATTTTTCAAAACGGGTTAGTTCATTGGAAAGAGGACACTCTTATTAACACTTTGGGAAATTTTCATACTCATATTCCAAGAAATAGATTTTATACGAATTTTTAAAACTTAATCGGCGAAAATTGCAAAATTCGTAAAAATTGTCGATCATATCAAAAATGTATTTTTCAAGAACTAAAAGTGATTTTTCAAAACGGCTTTTTGCATTAAAAAGAGAATACTTTAATTAATAATTGGTGATATTGCCACAAGGGTCCTTCAAGAAATAAATTTTATAACGAATTTTGAATGTAAACCTAAAAGAGATACTAATTTCTGTGAATGGTGGAGTACTAAGTAATAGGTTTTTAATATCCGGCTTTGGTAACTATCCGGTATCCCACCGGTTTTAAAAAATTGCCGGATATCCGTTCTACCACTAGTTATTAGACATTCACAGTTGGAATGACATCGATTCTTAGTTACGAGGAAACTTTAAAAATTGAGAAGCTAGTTGACTCGGGCTAACTGTGGGCCTTTCAAATAGGAATTCTATTTAACGCTCACGGACATCTTTACAGCGTAAATATCTGATATAACTAATCTGACGTAGACGGAAAGTTTCTTACACATGAAGCAAAGGAAATACACAACCAAAAGTTGTTTATTGTGGATTCTGGAGCGTCTAGCCACATGGTCAATCATGGCAGTTTGTTGCAAAATTTGGAAAAGAACACAACAAAGGTTGATATCGCAAAGATGATTAAATCAGAGTGTTTGGGGTCAATAGAAGGAGAAACTTGTATTTTGGAAAGAACATTATTTGTACCAGAGCTGAGTAAAAACCTGTTATCAGTAAATGCCATAACAGAAAAAGGAGGTGAGGTCACATTTAAGAACAAGAAGGTGTACATAACCATAGATAACAAAGTAGTATTAGTAGTAGTGCTCACTTGGATAGAATTGATGCTTTCTTGTAGTTTCGCTGACATGGTCGCATTTCTGTATATGTTGTGTAGAGTTGTTTATTATCTTTGTCAGTTGTTTTCTCCTCAGAATCCAAAGGACATTCTTATAAATTATCAGTACAAGATTGTGGAGATAAACTCCTACTTGTCTGGGGTAGTTGTATTATTCCATCTGACATCTTCACTTTCATAAATGGTTTTTAGTCTTCAAACATCACGCCAATTGAAGGCTAAATACTAGAATAACCTTGATTCTAGAATAATTCTTGATCATACTATACTAATTAAACTGTTAAATTCTTTCTAATTTAACTCTTAATTCGTCTGTTAAACTTAAAAATTATTGACAGTATCTTTACAATCAAACTAAACAATTTTTGACAAATATCTAATTACATCATCATTTATATAAGAAATATATTATAATAATACATTATAATAATTAAATTTTTTAATAATTTATGTTTTTTATTGATTCAATAACTATTTGGGTTGGTACCACTCCACCGTAAAGTTAGCCACCTAATAATCCACGCCAAGAAAGTGACGTGCTTCGTTCGCCACAAAAGTCGCCATATTGCTTACAAACACGTTCCCGATTTCCTTCTCCGACTTACATAACGTTTCCCAGCGCAAGTTTTTCACGGTTTCTCCCGTTTAATGTCTTAAAAAGCCATGACGCAATTCCTCCCGCCGAATTTGCTGGCTCTTTTCGCCCCGAGGGATCCAATTCCTTATTTGCCACCAGCCAGTAAATTACCTCACGAAAAAAAGAACAGGGGATATGTCGGAATTGGGGCGTTCTTATCGGAATTCGAGGTAAGTAATTTAATTTACTCGTCCAACATTAATTAATTAATATTATTTTATTGATTAGGATCCTAAAGATACTCCACCACCGACTCGAGTTGAAACCAGAGAGGAAAGGTTGGAACGTAGAAGGAGGGAACGAGCCGAGCAAGTCGCTTACAAATTGGAGCAAGAAATTGCGGTTTGGGATCCTAATTCCCAACCGAATATGACCGTTGATCCATTTAAGACGTTATTTGTCGCTAGAATTGTAAGAATCAAAATTATTGATTAAGATTTAAACACCTGGTTTGTTCACATGCTTTCTTATTAATGCTAAAGATTGCGTGTATGTAAACCCAGGAAAATTGAATATTACTTGTCGATATTCATCTTTATCGTATTTAGTTGCTTTAAAGATTGCAAAGCGAGTAAACATTTTTGTTTTGTTGGTTGGGAAAAATTCAAGAATCATCATGTGGATTAAAAATCGGCAATTTTTTTTAATAAATGTGAAATGGCACAAAAAAACAGGTTAAAAATAAAATGAAAGTGTGGAAAAGTATAGAACATATCGAAAAATCACATTAAAATTTTGATGTGATGTCATAAGCAATGTTAACCATGCTTTTTTTTATTAAACCCAAAGAAATTATGTATATAAGAGCAGTTGTGAGCACTCTTGAATGTTAAGTATTATTTTAGGTTTTAAAATTCATTATAAACAGTAATTGAAAGTTTTTGTTGCACCCTCATAAAACTAAAGAAAGGATATGTGATGTAGATACTTGCTTTGAGATGCATTAAGATTATTATTATTATTTTAAGAAATGAAAATTAGTAATTTGGGATTGTTAGGCTTTTTAATATGTATTCAAAGTTAAAGATTAATGTATAGCTAATATATACAAAATGAATGTACATTAAAAAATATTTTAACATATAGGATTTTACAAGGCCACTTAAAAATTTTTTTTGGTGCAATGAGACCATCAGGAGGATTTTGTAATAATCTGACTGCAAGACAATTTGATATAGTGGCGTATATAGCCGAATATATTGTAAAAAAAGAAATTTAAACCCAATTATCATGCAAACTTAAGTTTAAGAATAATAGAAGGAGTCAATGATGCATTAATGTTGCAGGTGCAAAAAACATACTGTGTTTTAACAATGCCATCAGAACTGGTATTAAAAATTTCCTCAATTAAATATTGAAAAATCTATAGGGGAATATAAAAGACAAAACATGTTGTTCAAAACCCATAACATACATCTAAAATTAACCAATACAATTTTGTCAAATATGCCTCATAATATCAATTGGTAGTTAATTAGTTTAACAATAATTCATTTTTTATTGTAATTTTATATACATATGAAATTTGGATGTTCTTTGGATATGCCACTGGATAAAGTCTGATCAATTTCATGTAAATTGTACACGCCACTGTCGCTAGGAGCAAGGTTAATTTTGTTTCCAAACAAATGCTCTTGCATTGGCTTCTATATATACAATTTCCTTGGTTTATTTTATAGCCACACACAAAATCAATCTGATAAACTTAAAAGTAAAGTTATTTTCACTAAACTAGGTGAGATTACAACGAATATTTACGGATGAAACACCCTTGTTTTTCTTAGGCTTTCGATGCATAACGACTTACTATTTGTCGTTAGATAGACTGTGTATCAATAGACTCTGTGTTAATACTAGAACTAACACTAGACCGAAAACTAGAAACATTCGGATTTAGCCTCACGTCTCTCAAGACGGTTAAACCCGAATGATTCTAGTTTTAGGTCTTGTGTTAGTTCTAGTGTTAGTGTAAAACTAGAACTAGCACTAGACCTAAAACTAGAAAGTATTCTAGGTCTAGTTTTAGTGAAATCAAAATATGCAACATAGTGATATCTTACGCTAATTACCGCTACCGCCCACTGTCACTAGAACTAGAAACATTCAGGTTTAGCCCTCTTAAGAGACACACAGCTAAACCCGAATGTTTCTAATTCTGGGTGTAGTGTTAGTTCTACTTTTCTTTCATTAAAAATGTACCATAATCTACCGCTAAACAACATTTAAAACTAGATGTGAAGGAAATTATTTTATATAAAACTTCTTACTTGCTCGTTTTTAAATGTTCATTGGTACTGGTTTCGACTTTTAAGTCATCATCAGCCAAATTCTGTGTAAGTGGAAACAAAAAATCATCACATCAAATAGACTAAATTAACAGATCGTTATAAAAATATAACTTACGTCAAAATTTAAAACTAGAACTAACACTACACCTAGAACTAGAAAAATATCGGATCTAGTGTTAGTTCTAGTTTTAGTGCAATAAAAATATGCAACATAGTAATATCTTATGCTAACTAGTGCTACATATCGCTGTCACTAAAACTAACATTAGATCTAGAACTAGAAACATTCGGGTTTAGCCGCACGTATCTCAGGGCGGCTAAACCCGAATGATTCTATTTCTAGGTCTTGTTTTAGTTGTAGTGATAGTGCTAGTGTAAAACTAGAACTATCACTAGAACTAAAAACATTCAAGGTTAAAATTTTTTATTCTCTTTTTTGTTTTTTGAAAGAAATGTATTGGTTTTTAATAAAGAATACATCATGAAATAACACCATGAAGTTGTCCATTTGTCGATTATATGACAACTAACTTCAGGTTTAAAATGTAAACCTCACTTTTACCATATTTGTAATCTTCATTAAAAAAACCTTTAAAATGAGTACAAACACGACAAATTTATCTTCAATATTAATGAAGTTATGCTCAACTTCCGGTTAGAAATGTCAACGTCTTTTATGACATATGTATTTGTAATCGTCGTGAAAAAATTCTGGAAAATCAGTCCAAACATGATACGTTTAATTCCAACATTACTCTAGATATAAGGAACTTCCGGTTTGAAATGTCTACGTCATTTTGATATATTCTTAATTTTTATAAAATGTCTTCAAATTTGTCACAAAAACGAAAATATGTTAAAAAAAATCAATAATTAAGGTTGGTATTAATATTTAAAAATTAAATTGCTAACTTCGGGTTTAATGTTTTTTATTCTAACTTTTTTGTATGTTGTGATAACTCCGTCATATTTGGACTCATTTTAAAGGTTTTTTAATAAAGAATACATCATGAAATAACACCATGAAGTTGTGCATTGATCTATTATATGACAACTAACTTCAGGTTTAAAATTTCAACCTCAATTTTGATATATTTGTAATCTTCGTATTATATTTTCAATATTAATAAAGTTATGGTCAACTTCCGGTTAGAAATGTCAACGTCAATTTTTTTAACATATTTGTAATTAGATATCGTGAAGATATCTAATTTATAGATGGTAAACAACAACATTTTAGTCGTTGTGCGTCGAAAACCTAAGAAATATGTGTATTTTACTCGAAAATATGCGTTTTAACCAAATGTGCTGCGAAAATATACAATTTTCAATCTCGAAACTTTAGGAGGACGTAGTACTTGCCAAAATAACACAAGTTTTTTTATATAAGCATAGGGTCGCAACTCTTTTGTTTTCAAGCTATGACCTGTCAAAGGTGAGCCAAAAATTTACATTTTATCTTCTATTTTGGGTATAAGTAAAACGTAGAATTTGATATTTTGTATGTATGTAGTACAGGTTAATATCTTATTTTCAACGATACCTTTAACTTTCTTAGCGCCCTCTATGGGCATGAAATTCATAACCCTTTTGATTTTTTTATTACAACTTTTTAACGCGATGGAATATTAACATAAAAACATATAGGTTGTAAAGCTTATTCATTATTGGTACTTTTTTGCCTCCTTCGTTTTTTTCCTCAAAGATAATAGTTTTAGCGTAAAAAAATAAAGTTTCTCCATTAAAAACTGAACCACCCTGTATAGTTAGCACGGTCAATGATATCACATTGAAACTTTAAAGTGATTTTTCAGTAAGTTTTACACTTTTCCGCACTTTTTTTTTGTTTATAACGGCTTACTTAAGTGATTTCCCGTCGATTAAAAAGAAAATTGGCGATTTTTAAGCGACATGATTATTCTTGAATTATACCAAATAAAGTTTAATAGACTGTCTAATTATCATATATAATATATTATATTTATACTGACTCCAAACAATTTCGTTGCTATAGTAGACGCCACGAGAGCTGACAGTAAATCATCGTTTTCCGCTCTTACAAATGCCATACGTAGTTCACAAACCGCTAGAGAGTAATGTGTGTTAAAAAGAGATAGCATTCGTTTAATATGTCTCCTGTACAATTCAAATGGCCACGTCGAAAAAGTACGTCTGTTCTTCTAAGGGATGTAACTCTACAATTATAACCTCAAATCGAAACGTCTTGTGAGCGTTGTCATGAATCTGTTAGTGTTTTCACAAGCCGAAAATGTTTTCTTTGAAAGGAAAATCATTAAATAATATCTTTGACATATAACCTCCATTACTAACATTTAAATGTATGTGGTGAAATAATGTAAGTCGTACGTCCATATCTTGATTCATGCCATTTTTAAGCGATCTGTCACTGCCAGCTCTCGTGGTTTTTACTATAACCACAGTTGCTAAGATAAATTGCCAAAAAATGTCATTTGAAATGTCATCACTTAGTTTATTTTATTTTAAAGCGCCCTTCACACGATTAATATATATTGTCAATATCTAATTGTAAGTATTGACAATATTATTGAACGTGTGAGTAGAAAGATTGACATATTGTCAATATTAAAAATATTGATGGGATGGTTTGACGAAAACGAAAATATTTGGAGAACTTGGGACTGATTGTATGTCGAAATCCCCCCGTAAGATGGCATTAGGTCTATACTGAAATAATTTAATTAAACTAACAATTTTATTATTAATAGTGGGAATGATGAGAGACAGCAATAACAATTATTGCCAGTATCATTCTTTTAATTTAAAAAATATAGATTCCAATTCGTTTTATATGTTTAAATTTGCCGCTAACTTCAACTTTTAAAAGTTGAAGTTTGTTCAGAATGACAGATGAAAACGTCATTTTAAAGTGATTTTTCGGTAAGAGTATAATAAAGTAATAATGGTAGCATTAAATAATTAGATTATAATTAACATTATAGCATTGTTTCAGCTAACGTTATAACTGGTTGGAAGCTCGTCAGATGCAATCTCACATGTCATATGATGCAGTGATATTCAAATGTGGCGGAATTATTTGACAGGTGTAATTGCTTCTGAGGAATTTCCAACCAGTCGGAACGTTAATTGGAGAAACATAGTGGTTGAAAACCACTTTCTAAACAGTTATTTTGTGGTTGGAGCTTTTATATATAAACCCAATCCACCTGTGTTCTAGTGGTTCGGTTCTTAGCTGAATAATTCCAAAATATCCCCAACAGGTGGCGCCACATGCGTTCAATTTTTAGTACGAAGTTTTTGTTGCATTTCTACGAAGCTATTTTCTATGATTGACAGTCTGAGGGAGATATTGACAATCCTACGTTAGTATGATTATATTGCGTAATGATGAATTCAGACAGATATACTTTAATGGACGAAAGTGCTATTAACTCCCAGAATGGTTCATTAACACATGTTAAAGTCGCTAGATTTACAAAGTACCGCGCCAATATAATTACGCCAAAATTTCTTTCTTTCTCTCCTGGTACTCTGAAAAGTTGAAAGCCCTTCTTACTGCTATTTTTTCAACTCCAAAGGCAACAAGACGGCAATATTTTTGTAAATAAGTGGTGAGATGCAGTGACAAGTTGTCAAACCGGCATTTTGGCTCGAAAACAGGCGTCATGAACCGCGGTACTTTGTAAATCTAGGGACTTTAACACATGTAAACATAACATGACATCTTTGACAGCCAACGCAAAATTAAGTAGATTGTCAATAAATATTGTCTGAAGCAATTATAGTTTGTCAATATTTATTGGCCATATTGACAATATAATATTGATCGTGTGAAGGGCGCTTAACACTAATGGAAAATTGCATATATAGTAGAAACCACGAGAGCTGGCAGTGACTTGACGTTTAAAAATGGTATGAATTAAGATATGGACGTACGACTGAGATTATTTCACCACATACATTTAAATGTATGTTAGGTTAGTAATGGAGGTTATATGTCAAACATTGTCAAATTTAGGAGAGGTTAAGCAGCGAAAAATCGTTAATATTAATTTATAATAAAATTTATGTAATTATTTATTTATTTATCAAATACTTTAGAAGGTTACTTACAGGTCGCAAGGGATTAACCCTCTGTGTCCCGACGGTACTTTAAAGTACCGGTAATTTTAAACACTCATTTTAAACTGTAGTTATCTATTCGGCGCATTTAGAGCTGTCTGTACTTTCTACTATACAAGTGTATACAAGAAATAATCTGTATAAAAAACGTCGCAATCCGCACTGTAGGATTTTTAGGTACACTTTAAACTTATTCATCCCGATGTGAGGGTAGAAGTTTAGTGAAAAGTGGTGCTGTTGAATTTTGTTGTTCAAGAAGGTATTTCTTTGATAAATGGTTATTAGGTGTGATTATTACAGATCATTTTAAAAAGAAAACATTGAGCTTAAATTTAAAATAAGTCCCATTCCTTAATTTCAATAAACATGGTTTCTAAGAATTTTTAAATTAGCATCTTTTTTGACTCTTTTAAATGTAAGTGTTGTTTCAACATTTTTTTCTTAATATTTTTCCAATCCAACCCAACAATTATTATACATCATTTTAAAGAGAAAGCTTTGAGCTTTAATTTAAAATAAGTTTCATTCCTTAATTTCAATAAATACGGCTTCCAGGAATTTTTAAATTAGCATCTTTTTTGACACTTTTAGGTTATACGAAAATGTTAGTTTTAACTCAATACTCTTTTTCTCAATATTTTTTTAATTCAACCCATCGATTGTTATACATCGATTTAAACAGAAAGCTTTAAGCTTCAATTTAAAATAAGTTTCATTCCTTAATTTCAATAAATACGGCTTACAGGAATTTTTAAATTAGCATATTTTTAACATTTTTAGGTTATTCGAAAATGTAAGTTTTATTTCAACTTTTTTTTCTCTATATTTTTCCAATCCAACCCAACAATTATTATACATCATTTTAAAGAGAAAGCTTTGAGCTTTAATTTAAAATAAGTTTCATTCCTTAATTTCAATAAATACGGCTTCCAGGAATTTTTAAATTAGCATCTTTTTTGGCACTCTTAGGTTATACGAAAATGTAAGTTTTGTTTCAACATGTTTTTTGTCAATATTTTTCCAATCCAACCCAACAATTATTATACATCATTTTAAAAAGAAAGCTTTGAGCTTTAATTTAGAATAAGTCTCATTCTTTAATTTCAATAAATACGGCTTCCAGGAATTTTTAAATTAGCATCTTTTTTGACACTTTTAGGTTATACGAAAATGTTAGTTTTAACTCAATACTCTTTTTCTCAATATTTTTTTAATTCAACCCATTGATTGTTATACATCGATTTAAACAGAAAGCTTCAAGCTTCAATTTAAAATAAGTTTTATTTTTTAATTTCAATAAACACGGTTTCCAGGAATTTTTGAATTAGCATCTTTTTTAACACTTAAACTATGCGAAAATAGGGGGATTGCATATTTTGCTAAAATTTTATTCCAAAGGCCTTTACTGAGTGTATTTTGATAGCGTTTTAATTCTGTCTGATTCTGTCACAAAGTTTCAAAATGTTTGACTTCTTGGGACACAAAGGGTTAAGTAAGTTTTATTTAAACAGTTTAAACAGATTCATGACAACGCTCACAAGACATTGCGATTTCAGGTTATAATTATAGAGTTACATCCCTTAGAAGAACAGACGTACTTTTTCGACGTGGCTATTTGAATTGTACAACAGACATATTAAACTAATGCTATCTATTTCTAACACACATTACTCTCTAGCGGTTTGTGAATTTTAATTTACTACATATGGCATTTGTAAGAGCGGAAAACGATGATTTACTGCCAGCTCTCGTGGCGTCTACTATATTATGGTGATTTACTGTTAGCAACGAAAATGTTTGGAATCAGTATAAGCTCCGCCTATTTTTGTGACGTCAAGGTTTAGGTTGTCTATTAAGTTGGTTTTTTTTATTTCAGAATTATGACACATCGGAATCTAAATTGAGGAGAGAATTTGAAGTATACGGACCGATAAAAAAAGTAAAAATTTATTTGAATGCAATCGTTTCGTTTATATAATTATTTAAATCTTTTTAGATTGTGTTAATTCATAATACGATTAATGGTAAACCGAGGGGATATGCTTTTATTGAGTACGAACACGAGAGGGACATGCACTGTGAGTACCAAATTGAATCAGAACCCCCCACGTTCGTATTTTTTTGTGCGATAACCCTCCATCGACATTAAAAAGCATCAATAATAAAATATTTTAACCTTTTTTTTCGTTGTGGGTGGGAGGTAAGTAATTGAAGGTTAAAATATTCTTAGAATAAAAACTAAATAAGATGGGGATGGAACTAAAAGAGTAATTTGTTTTAATGTGATGGATATTCAGGGGTGTTTTTTTAGTTTATGTAGCCAGCAACTTCCGTAAATTAAAAAATTATAATACGAAACCTTTCATTAAGCGATGAAATTAATACAGCATTTTCTATTTTTTTTGTACAGTCCGAGCTGCAGGCAACTTAGTGCCGTTATCCCCATACTACCGCTTTTTGCTGGCTATATAGGTTTGTATGTGTGGTAAGAACCCTGCATACAAATATCTTTTGTTGTTTGTTGGGGTTTTTCAATTGAGTATTTTTTTATTGTCGAAAATGTAGCGAAAATCTTTTTCTAAATTCCGTTTCACTTAAAATTCTTTAACGAAACATTATTAATTCGAAATTATAATTTAATTAAAAAAACAAAGGGTTTGCGCGATCGTAAGTACTTGCGCACCAGGTAAACAAAAAAATTGCATAAAAAGGACCTACGGAAGTGTTCTCCTTCGAGTTTAATAAAGACTATTAGTTTTCCACTTTTTCAATTACGATGTGTTATTTTAACGTAAGTAAAACCCGGGTAGGTATATTTCAATTATACCTATTTTATTTCTTTTTTAATCTGTTTTTATGAGATTTGTTCCGATGTTCAGGTGACGCAGCAGCAATGGACAATTTCTTACTTGTTAAAGCTAATTTTCTCTCAATCGAAAAAAATCCTATATCGTTGTTTAAAACATCTTATTTGTCACGGAATATCATTCAATTTATTATTGTGTCGGCTTTAATCGATCGTTTCTGCCAGCTTAATTTCATTAATTTAATTTTTCGCGAAGCTGACACATCCAAAAATTTTTTTTCTTATCGTTGAGGATGTAAACTGAGAAATGTGCAATGTTATTTACAGCTGCATACAAACATGCAGACGGTAAGAAAATTGATGGTCGTCGCGTTTTGGTCGATGTTGAACGAGCTAGGACTGTCAAAGGATGGTTACCTCGAAGACTTGGTAAGTTCTAAATCACATCAAAATAATTCCTTCAAAAAATATTACACCCCCAATCATTTTTTTTTTTAGGTGGTGGTCTTGGTGGTACAAGAAGAGGAGGTCCCGACGTTAACATAAAACATTCGGGTCGCGAAGACAACGAAAGAGAACGCGAACGTTACCGATTAGAACGGGAACGAGAAGAACGCGGAGGTGGAGCTTTGGGTGGTGGTGGTGGTGGAGGAGGAGGAGGCGGAGGTGGTGGCGGAAGAGATCGTGAACGCGACCGAAACGATCGCCTCGCGAATTACGAACGACGACGATCGCGATCTCGCGAAAGAAGGAAACGATCTTCTCGATCGAGGTCACCGCGTAGAGAAAAGAGACGTAGAAGTCGCGAACGCGTGCGTGATTCGGAAGTTGAGGAGGTTGAAAGGCCACCGAGGGAAAAAGAACGCGAAAGGTTAAAAAAATCATTTTAATTAAATTCGAATTAAATAAAAACTTTTTTTTTTTATTATATAGAGAGAGGGATCGTGATAGGGAGAGGAAAAGGAGGCGATCTAAATCGAGGGATCGCGAAAGAGAACGGGAAAGGAAACGAGAACGTAGGGAACGACGTGAAAGGGAAAGAGGTGGTGAACGATTGGAGTACATTAAAACGGATGATGGGGGTGAAATTCGTATTAAAGAGGAACCCCTTGATGGTAAATTTTAATTTTATTATTGTTTATTTGCAGTATAATGCTTATATATGTATATTGTAGCATTTAGTACACTATATTACAGCTACTTACCATATTCCCATATTCCTTTTAGCCCATTGCCTGCTCCTCTTCCAAATTTCGTCTGTCCATAAAGGCGGCAACTTTAAGGACTGGTAAACCCGTTGTTTTTCCCTTATCCAAAAAATGACGTCAGTAGGACCACTATGTCTTACCACGTGCTACACTCACAAGGGAAGTATCAGAACTGTCCCTCACCGATTTTGTTGAAATTTGGTACAGCGATAGTATGGCCAAAAATAAGGTTTACGTATTTTTTTATACGTGCTAATAAAGCCCCTGGGGCGAGTTATAAGGGTTGGAAATCGGGGCGAAATATATACATTCGCTTATAGGCTGAAAACGAAAGTAGCTATCGAAATGTGGTAAATGTAAACTGATATTCATTTTCAAAGAGCTTTTCATTGATGTATCACACATATATCTGAGGGCTTCAGGGGGTAAACTACCCCTAGTTTTTTGGAATATTTTTAAAACTACCCTGTCGATTTTGGCGATGTTATGTGTCCTTATAGTACGTTTAAAAATAGCAATGACTTGTTTTTTCTTATTTGCCTCTGACTATCCCCTGCAAAGTTACGGGGTATGATAGATAACCCCTTTCCTTAAGAATAATGTGATAAACTATTACACTGTTGAACAATATTTGGAAGAAAAGCATAAATTAGATGTAAATTAAGATTTACGCAGTAAAATAAACCCTATACGACATTTAGGGGTGGCTGGGATTAACTACCCTAACCACCCCAAAAATTAAATTTTTTTGCAAAAAAATCGATTTTGGTGCAATTTACGACGATGATTTTTTATACGTTAGGTAGTACTTTTGAAAGAACTTACAAGGGTTAGAAGTTTGGGGTAGAAAATATATTTTATTAAATACATTTACCACATTTCGATAGCTATTTTCGTTTTCAGCCTATAAGCGAATATACATATTTCGCCCCGATTTCCAACCCTTATAACTCGCCCCAGGGGCTTTATTAGCACGTATAAAAAAATACGTAAACCTTATTTTTGGCCATACTATCGCTGTACCAAATTTCAACAAAATCGGTGAGGGACAGTTCTGATACTTCCCTTGTCAGTCAGCTCTGGTTGCTTTCAAGTTTGAAATTTATATTTATATACTCATGATCTATATAATATTTTATTTTTACGGGTTGGAGATACTTATCAAGCTTCTTCCCTGTACACGATTTGTGGAAAATATATCTGACAAGATTCCCTGGGAGATGATTTTTAGTGCGACCAGATGTTAACATGCTACTCTTCGCATGACGCCAAGTGGATTCGATGGCGTTGCTTGGTGTGCGCGCCAGTTTCTGGATCCTTAAAATTAATGGAATTATTTACTGTAAGGTGTACATACCCGTGTCTCTCCAAACAATCATAAGCTTTCCAATAGTCTGAAATAATGGTGGTACCGGGAAGTATCCACTTTTCAATTAATGGATTCAGGGTATCTGCCGCCTATCTTCCACGAAAACGCGACCCGTTCCGCGTTCATATCCGCCAAACTGACCTTCAACACTGTGTCCTTGATGGTATTTTCTTCTACCAAATTTGCTTTCGTCTATCTCGATAATAAAACCCGGACCACCTAACCTTTCTGGGTACAACAGATATTTATCCAGGACTACCTCTCGACAGAACAACGCCCGATCAACAGCTATCTGCAAGAACTTGTCGGTAATTTTCGTAATGAGGTTAAGGTTTGCCTTTCCCAGCCAAAGAAACACGAACCCTAAAATTTGCCATATATCTAATTTAGAATATACAAAAAAAGTGCCTTTTTGAAACGATAAAACCTTATCATTGTATACCCACATGTACAGGGTGTCCAAATTTCGATGGGTTTGCAGGGTATCTCAGTTATTATGAAAGATAGAAAGTTGCGGCTTTCGCGAACCTGAGCTACTTTTTTGTGAAACTTACAAATATATACATGGATTGTTTCAAAATTTACGATTTTCAGACACCTCCTGTATCTCGGCTATCCGGAAACACAAAAACGGGTGCTAATAGATTTTTTCATGTAGAATCCAATGGTGCACGTAGAATTTTTCTAGTCATCACGGTTTTTGAGTTATAAAGAGTTAAGTATTTTAGAAGTTGAGTATTTAGTATTTGAGTTGTGTTTATAACTCAAAAACCGTGATGACTAGAACAATTCTACGTGCACCATTGGATTCCACGTGAAAAAAATCTATTAGAACCCATTTTTACTTGTTTACTAAGTTTCCGGATAGCCGAGCTACAGAAGGTGTCTGAAAATCGTAAATTTCAAATACTCCCTGTATATCAAAAATCAAAAGGGCTATGAAAATTTGGTTTGCGCCATTGTAAGTTTCACAAAAAAGTAGCTCATGTTCGCGAAAGCCGCAACATTCTATCTTTCATAATAACTGAGATACCCTGCAAACCCATCGAAATTTGGACACCCTGTACACCCATCAAGTGCATTACTGTAATTTTGTAATACGTCGCATTGGAGACACTTATACTCACTCTTCTTGGGGATGAACCCCATTCCCTCAGGCGGTTAACTAATTCATCTCCTTTCAAAGAATGGAGATCTAACAAATTAACCTTATCAATCCAAAAGAATAAAAATTAATATTTAAAATTATGGTAAACAAATCCAACTTACCGCAGCCATGTGTTATTCAGTACGGTTAACCATACAGTTAAAGAAGAAGAATTTTGGGAATTATTTCGCAAGAAATATGATAAGTTCGCCAAAAATAGAATCACAGGAAATAGGTAAAGTTTGCAAGAAACTCTAGCTCGTGTGATATCAGCAAATTATCGTTTTTTGATTGATCAGTTGTTTGACATAACTTAAGTAGGCTTGGCGCACACAGTCGATTTTTAATTAATTGGCCAATAGTTTAGTGGATGGACATAAATTCATTAAATTTAATGTAGGTACACAACACAACTGCATATAAATTGAGTCGGTTATAAAGTGATAATGCATCGAGATTTTAAACCAATCAGACTAAATGTTTCATCAATAAACAATCAATTAGACTATGTCTATTGTCACACAGTCTATCTAACGACAGGTCGACTTAGTCGTTATGCAATCTAATTTATTTCAGAATTCTGTATGGAAATTAGATTTTGAGTTAGGTTAATTAACATTTAAACTCTCTAAATGTCGGGTTGAGTTCGGAGCAGGAGGTGGGTTGTAAATTCCGGGTTGCGTTGGGTTGGGTCTGTTAAAAAAGAAACGTTACATTCGGATCTATCTAATTTATTACAATCACAGAGTGTATTGATTGATCTATTTCGCACAGAGTCTATTGACACACAGTTAGGTATTTCATCCGAAAATATATGTTGTAATCTCAACAAGTTTAGTGAAAATAACTGCACAGGGTGGGCCAAATTGTACACTTTTAAAGGGAAACTCCTCTTTCTATAAGAGATAGAGGTAGAATGATATCAGTGTTTGAGGCTCGATTTTTATAAGAAACTTAATGGCGAAAAGCCGTGTTTTTTCAAAAAAGGGTATTTTCGAAAAGTCGTCTTAACATTTTTCTTATTAATATATCTTTCTTTCTGTGAAAACATTTCTAAAGCAACTTTTTATATAGAATTCGATGGGATAAGTTAGCTTGCCCTCAAAGCAATATTTTAGTACTTATTGACATAAAAATGATTTTTTTTTAAATGGAACACCCTATATATTTTTATAAATTCGACGAGAGCATTAAATTTCCTTTCCAAAAATAAAACACATTTGATATCTCGTTCAAGTCATCTTTGAAATATACGACTTTTAAACTTTTAAGATTTTCAATTGCTAACTAGTACGCTAGTGGGCTTTGACGGCGTTTCGATAAAACAAATGCATTGTTTACGAGTATCTATCTGTCAAATTTTGATTCAAGTTGTAAGTGTTAGTGCTTATCGTTAGAGTATTACTTAGTTGTCATCAACTTTCAAAATAATATCATATAAAAATTATGAAAAATGGGAAAATTGGTTTGAGATTGCAGGAAATTTATATCATGAACGATATCCAGAGAGACGGCAACCTTTTAATGATATTTTTAGAAGATTGTGATATAATCTACAAACTAGCGCCCAATTCGAAAAGAAAAGATCAAAAACTTATATACCGAATGAAGACGGGGAATTAGAAGTAGTAGTTTTAGGGGCAATGAAAAATAATCCATAGATATCAAAGCGGAAGAACCAAAGCTAGGCGAATTTTGAAAAAATTCAGTTTTAAGTCATACAGAACTAGCAAAGTCCATTACCTCAGACCACGAGATCTTGAACAGCGCATGAATTTTTGACAATGGCTCTTGGGAAAATGTGACGAGGCACGCAATTTTTCTTTAAATTGTATTTGGACAAATGAATCATATATGAGTAGCGCTGGTGCACAGCACAAATAAAATATTTGAACATATTTAGGCAACAAATCGAACCTGTTGCTGACGATTTACCTCTAGCGCAACTGCGAAATGTTTTTTTTCAACATGATGGTGCACCGTCTCACAATGCTGCTATTATCACCAATTTTTTGATCGCAGATTTTGGTGTTTGTTGGTCACCGGTCCTATAACACCTATCGATTTTTTCCTTTGGGGAAGATTGAAAGATGTTATCTATAAACAGCTAATAAATTCCCAACAGCAATTATAAGCCGCAGTTGTGAACGTTTTTGCAACACTTATGCTGGAAAGGAAAATTTATTAATAAGAAAAAAGTTAACTCTTAACAAGATAGCCACGTCGTCGGCGTAACCAACTGTGAAGAGATATTTATTATTTAACTCACGAATGAGATCATCAACTATTAAGCACCAGAGAACCGGTGAGAGTACCCCACCTTGTGGGCAACCCTGAACCACAGCTCTCTGTACTATGTGTCCTTTCGCCTTAGCCTGAATAACTCTGCTTGCTAGCATTGTTTTTATCCAGCCCGTGATGACCAATGGCACTCTTCGGGATTCCAGTGCCTGTGTGTGTTAATGCTACTAAAGGTGGTTTTGTCAAACGCTCCCTCTATATCAAGGAAAGTTCCCAGAATAGACTCTTTCGAATCAAGTGCTTGCTCGATGCGCCCCATTACCATGTGTAGGACGCTATCCACAGATTTACCTTTGATATAAGCATGTTGGTGCAAGTGCAAAAGAAACGCTTCTCTCTAATGTAATGTTCACATAGTCATTCAAGCATCTTTAAAAGAAATGATGAGAGACTAATTGGTCGAAAGGCTTTAGGGTCCTTTTTTCCATTCTTTAGTATAAAGGTTACTGTAACCTTCCTCCAGCTGATGGGAACGTAATTAAAGGCTATAAGCAGGCTTTAAAAACTCTCATCAAGTGTATTTTCATATCCTCTAGGCTCCATTGAAGAACTACCGACGGCCCACTCTACCAACTCATTCCGTACAACCTGGTTGGCTATCTGCCAGTCCTGGCTGATAGGAGAGTTGTTAAATTCCACTTGGTGCAGAAGAAAAACCTTGCAAAGAACTTGGAAAATGAACATCCATTAGTAAATGCAACGATTCTTTTAGATCCTTGGCAAAACTGCCATCACTTTTTGAGAATATCACAACTGTGGTTTTGGCCGCGAGATAGTATTTTCTTTAGGCGTGAGGGCTCGGCAGCGCTCTTCACAAAAACCTCTCCAAGCTTATCGTTTCTTTTGTCGTACTAAACGTTTGAACTCTGACTGGTGAAGAAGGTCTAGTCAGAATTCGGTCTAGTTTGTTTTGCTTTATTCTGCAAGTGACCCTCAGTGAATATAGATCAGGAGTCCACCAAGGTGTAGTCCTCTCTCTCTCCTCCACAATTCTCCCAGGACATGCACTGTGGAAGGCCTGAGTTAGTGTGCCACGAAGGGCATCTGGAAAATCTCGCAATTGCTCATTTAGACAGCTTGCAAAAATCGTATCTAACACTAACCTTTTCAAAATTCGTCATTAGTTCGAATTCTTAATTCCTATAATCAGAGCTTCAATTATGTATCTCTCTTTGACGTTTTTTACGCTCGTTTAGAGAATGTGTACTAAGCAACGTTTATGGCACAATTTTTAAATTAATTTTCGTTATTATGAGGATATTTTGTTGGGGATATCTATTGTAATTCACTTTAATTGAAACTCCTATTCCTACACTGTGTTAAATTTTTCCATTCCCAACCACAAAACAATATAGTTTCAAATTTCCACGTCACCTTTCTTCATGAATTCAATTAAATTTAAAAAAAGCATTAATTTGTTAATCTCGCTTTAAACACAAAAAAATTTTTTTTAATGCGATTACATTTGATGCTAAATTAATTTTATCTAAATATGATATGGAAGCAACAGGGCCATTTGTCTTTAAGTATTGCTTACTTGGTAGTATACGCTTCATACATTTTTTTTTATTCATTAATTTTTACTATAAGAATACAATTTTAGAGTTCAACTAATAATTACATATTAATTTTTATTTTTAGATTATCCAGATTACACTCAATATCAAACGACAACCGCTTACGACGACACAAACGTAAAATACGAAGAGGACGAAAAGAAATTTGAACCCGACAATTCAAACGGAAATAGTCGTCATTATGATGATTATGAAGAAGGGGAAGCGTATTAAGTGATTGATATCTATATTAGAAAATAGTAAAATATATATATATTAAAAATAAGATTATCTTAAATGATAGATGTTTGATAAATTGTGTTAATTTCATTTTATTATATATACAAATAGTAATAATTAATAATTGTATTGTTACAATTAGATTGGATTAGATGTAGCCCCATTTACAAATTGACTTTTGTATGTTTCTCCTTTTTTCACAATAATTTTTGGAATGTATTTAATCTTAAGGATTGTAATAAAGTTATTCAATAATTAAATTAATCAAATTTTATTTTTTTAAATACAACAGAAGAAACTACATTTCCCACTTTTCCCCCAAACTTAAATTGTGGTGTTGGTATAACATTAAACACCTCAAAAAATTCTTTAAATTGCTCCACAACTTCACATTCAGTCCAATTGCAAGAATTCAAAATAAGTAATCCATTTTCCTTCAGTGATTTTGCCACATTTTTGATGTATTTGTTCCTATTAATTTTGGCGTTATCACTTAAACTAATCGCGTCGTAAGTTCCTTTATCAAAAACCACATCAAATTCTTCCAAATTTGTATTTTCCCCCAATAAATCGCAAACTGAGTATTTTATGTGGTTACATTCATACTTTTCCTTAACAGCTTCAGCTAAAGTGATTGCATGCTCTGAATAATCAACCCCATAAAGATTTGTGAAACCCTCATTATGAAGCTCAATCAACATCATTCCATTTCCGCATCCAACATCGACGATTTTATGCGATTTTGGAATGTTATTTTTTAATATCCACCTTAATACTCTATCAACAATGTCTTCACCAAACCAAATTTCACCCACATCACCATTATTCTTGTAATTTTCAATCTCTTTTTTATATAACTTGTCCCAATATTCTTGTGAACCTAATTCACTTTGTTCTAATTCTTCAAACATGATTATTATGGAAATTATTAAGAATAAAACTGATTAAAACAGGAATGCTTTTAACGTTTAAGGTTAGGTTAACTAAAAAGTGAGGTTAAAGTAACTGTCACATTTTGATTTTGACATAAATCATTTAAGTAAAATTAAAAAATACTGTGAGAACATAATTTATTAATAATAAAAGTTGTTACATGTAAAATTAATGTAGTTTTATTTATTTAAACGCATTAATGTGTAATAATCCCCACAGTAAACTTTTTCATTCTTGTTTTTAGCAAAAACTTTAACCTGAAACAAAATATAACAATAAAAATTAAACTAATGAAATCATCTTTTATTTACCTAATTATCTTAATCTTCTGGCTTCACGTTCAGATTCCAAAAGCGTTAAAATGTCTCCTTCTCGAACGGGGCCCTTCACGTTTCGGATAATCTGTCGGTTTTGTTCCCCCAAGAACTCAACTTTTACCTGCGTACATTGCCCCTGGGAACCGGTACGACCCAAAACTTTAATGACGCGAGCTCGAACAACGGATTTATCCATGTTTATTTATTAATTTTTAGTTTTTAAAGCACCACGTGCAAGAAAACACTTTAGCAGCTTAGGCTGTCGGAAATGGGAAAGAGGGCGCCACACGCGTTAATGCCATAACCACAAATCAAGATGGGCAACGTTTAAATTGAAAAATTACCAGGTTTTAATAATTTTTAAAGAATTTTTTAACAAAAATAAGATGGTTAATTTAATTTGTCGGGGTTAAATTTAAATTGTAATTAAAATTTGAGTTTAGATTTATAATTAAAATTTATGGAATCAGCTGATGCGCGCGTCGTTTAATAAAAAATGTTTCACGTCAACCCCACTTGACAGGTGTCAAAAAAAAATTATAATTGTTGTCAAAATCGGACTCTATATTGTTCTTAACAAAAAAAGTTCGGTTTTATTTGTTAAATGTGCCCGAGAATAATAAAAGATTGTGTGGTTTGCTGCGATGTACTGCCTCCAATGGTTGATACCAGTTCTATTGATACCGAAACCATTAAATCCGGCCTTGGTGCAAACACACGTAATGTTCATGGTGCTTTACCTAATTGGATTTTTCTTGGAAAAGAAACCTTGCACAATTTGCAGTTTGATTTTTTTGGTAGCCGTCTTCCTTATTTGTTATAGCGGGGTGGGAAATTGCGTGTTGTGGAGCTCAGGACCTTGTACAAGTGACAACGGATAACCTAAAATGCTACTTAGAAATTTTTCCAATGACTATTTTTTCTATTTTATAACAACAAGAAATTACTTCTCATTGAGAATTGTATGTTGCGCGAGTTTTTTCATAGAGTGATTAAAAAAAAAATGTTATACGTGTTTATATCAAGATTATATTTTAACATTTTCTTTTTATATAAAAATTTATAAAAACATTATTTTTAATTTTGTTAATTTGTAAATAACCACAATAACAATGTATATACTAGATATACTGTTTGTATACATAACTTATTGTATCATTTTAAGGATTTTATTTTGTATTTTGTTACCTTAATTTGGGTGTGTTTGGCCGTTGTTGATTTAACTTGACGATTTCTCTTAAAAGACCTTAAATGAATTATGAAAGGGGAAAATAACAGTTAAAATAAATTTTACAAGTTACTTTGTGTTTTATTTTAATTTTTAATACCTAGGATTACAATAAAGTGACATGTGAGGTTATGTTGACATAAATCTTTGACAAGGCGCGCTGCCATAAAATTTTCGATTTTGACAATATCTTTTTATAATATATCTCCTTATATTATGTATTTAAAAGGATTTAACGCTAAAGTATTCATGTAACTATGTATTTGGAACAAGATAAAAAAAATGTAAAAACAAACTTATTGACATTGTCTTTATGGCAAAAAAAGTATAAAAGACAAAAAATTTACACATTAATTGCTGATTTATAAGGCTGTATTTATATTATGGGATGTGTTTATGGATATAAATGTATTATATATAAACAGGTTTTGAGTCATACATGAAGGTTTCGGCTCGTTTGCACGTTTTTGAAAAATACAGGTCCGTAATGACAATTTTTTTTTCATCTTTTCGGTTTTTCATGAGTTATGGATATATTCAGATGGTCCGTATATGGTATCTAACAAACTGATGGATGTTGTAAAGAAATTAGTTGAACCAATTAAAAATTCTAATAGAAATGACGCTGTCAACTGCTATACTAGCTATACTATCTGCTAGCGTTGCTCTAGCAGATTATCTACTACAGAAGAAAATAACACTGACTGGAACAAGCGAGAAATCCCATCAGAATTCTTATCAAATAAAAATCGAGTCGTTCGTTCGACATTATTTGGATTTCAAACAAACAAAATGTTAATTTTTTATGTACCACACAAAAATAAAGCTGTTTTTCTCCTTTGCACGATGCACAATGCAAAAATTAATGTAGCTATAAATAAACCAGAAACAATAACTACCGTTTAGCCGTGCGTCTCTTAAAACGGCTACCCCTGAATGTTTCTAGTTCTAATGTTAGTTTTAGTAACAGTGCTAATTGAACTAAAACTAACACTAGACCTAGAAAATTTCAGGTTTAGCCATGCGTCTGTACTAGCACTATCATTAGAACTAACACAAGACCTATAACTAGAATCATTCGGGTTTAGCCGTCTTGAGGGACGTGCGGCTAAATCCGAATGATTCTAGTTCTAGGTCTTGTGTTAGTTCTAGTGATGGCGCTAGTGTAAAACCATAATACTGAACGTCTGAAGACGCACGGTTAAACCCGAAACTTTCTAGTTTTAGGTCTAGTGTTAGTTCTAGTTTTACAGTAGCACCATCGCTAGAACTAACACAAGACCTAGAACTGGAATTATTCGGGTTTAGCCGAATTTAGCTAAATCCGAATGTTTAATGTATTAGTCTTTTAACAAATAAAACACTCACGAATAGAGTTTTAATTTACTTTATTAACAAAGCTATACGAGAACCTAGTTTTTACACATTCATCGTACACTTAGAGGATAATATCCCATGAAGTTAGTTGCTAATTTGCTAATGCTACCAACCAGCCCTCTGTCGACCAAAAGTCGGTAGAATTAATAGTAAAAAATCGGTAGGTTTAAATACAAAGTCAGAAAATGTTGTTTGGTAAAAGTTTATAAATGAATTTATATACATATACAGGATGTTCCATATCTTCCGTGTCAGAACATTATACGGTTCCCGTTCGGTTGTAGCAAATATTATTCTTAACAATATTGCTCTCTTGCACTTTTATGCGTCAATATCAAGCAAAATACAAAAATATGAAAATTTGTTTCTTTTTCAAGTTATTAAAGATAACGCTTAGGAATCGGAGCGTGTTATAAAAAAAAATTTACAATAAAAGTTGTAGCAAATTTTATTATTAAGAATTTGCTGTCTTGCACTTTTGCTCTTAGATACATCAACATCGAGATAGATACGAAAATATGAAAATTTGATGAATTTGTTGCTCTTTCAAGTTATTAAAGGTAACACTTGGGAATCGGAGCATGCTATAAGAAATCTTTTATAACAAAAATTGTTGCAAATTTTATTGTTAACAATATTGCTCTCTTGCACTTTTGCTATTAGATGCGTCAATATCGTATTAGATACGAAAATATAAAACTTTGACAGCATCCGATGCTGTAATGAGATTTTAGTAACGTTTTATGGAGCCAGTTCAAGTTGGTAACATTGGGTCATTAATTTTTCTAGTTATCAATGTTTAAACACGTTCTTAACATCGAATACAAGGTCCACAATGATGAGGACATTGAACTCTGAGCCATTTCTGTTATTTTGGGAGGTGTACATGGAACATTTTTGTCAGGCGAATACATTTTGTGTTTTGACAGTTTCTAATTGTCAATTCAAATTTCTATTTTCAAGTGTTACCAACTGCTACATACCTATTTCCCTACATTGTGAAAATTTATTAATTTAATATACTATTACTTGATAAGGCCTTGTACAGTGTGGATAAATTTCTAACCAGTGATTTTACTAAATTGATGTTACCATCTCGCCGTTTTCCTTCTCACCCACCAATTTAGATTTATTCACTGTTCGTTGTTTAGCTAGTGCATATATTTGTTATGTACTGTTTTTCCGTCATAACAAGAAACTGTATTCTATATTTTTTTGCTGATGTATGACTTGTAACATAGCTTCGGCTGACATATTATCAATAAAGAATTATTATTATTATTATGAATGCCATTAATGACGTCATCATGCGGCAGCCAATGTGTTAAGACGGCTAAACCTGAATGTTTCTACTTCTAGATCTAATGTTAGTTCTAGTGACCGTGGTAAGTAGCGAGCATGGTAACTAGAACTAACACAAGACCAAGAACTAGAATTATTTGGGTTTAGCCGTCTTGAAAGACGCGCGCCTAAACTCGATTATTCCTAGGTCTAGTACCCAGTAAACAAATTTGCGTTTCAGAAACATTTCTCATACATATTATTGAAACATGAAATGTTTCTTCGACATATTTCTGAAACATAGTTGAAACGTGTCTGAAACTGCTAATGTCCGGCCGTTTTTATGTTTCATTGAAAGGATTCTGCAACATACAGGTAACAATTACGGTACATTACTAAAATGTTTCATTAACGGGTTTGAATTATTTTTGAAATGTAAATTATACGTTTACCAATCTACGAAAATGTCTCCTAGAGATATTCAGCTTTAATTTTTTTCTTTCCATCTTATCTCACATCACACGAACGTAAAAGTATACAGGCTGGGTTTTTTCCATGTTTAGTATAGAGATCTTGAAAACTAGCGGAGATAGAGAGACGATTAAATAGGAAAAGAATTGCAGTTTCATGAACTCAATTTAATGAGTTTTTTGTTTTTTGGATAAAATACATGGCTATCTAGATATCTCCAAAAAACCGTTTTTTTTGTTATATCGTTAGATACCTATGGCTCCACTATTATTGATTTTAGGAAAAATTTGGGTATTACATGTTTAATAAAGCAGTCTAACTGATTTTTTTATTTAAGCAATAATTTTTGAGGCCATGACTTTATAAAAAAGGCCTTTTCTCAACGATTCTAATGGTATACCACTTGATATAGATATTTTTATGAATAAATAAATTATAGCCATTTATTCTTTTAATTGGAAAACTGTTCAGTTAGTAAGCTATAGAAACAATTGATAGATACGTTTGGTTATGACAGCTTAAGGCAAACGTATGTTTCGTTTAGTTTCTAATTAACGTTGATTGAGGTTTTGTAAATTATAATCAATATGAATTTTTCTAATCAATAAAAGCGTGATATCATTGAGTGTTACATTTTATGCTATAAAAATGCAATAAAAGCTGCAGAACAGTATTTTGATCGTCGTCAGCCTTCTCTAACTACTTTGAAGAGGGTGATAATTTGGGCGAGTATGGTTCTTTCTGTAAACCAACTAAAGATACAAGACAGAAGTAAATGTATTAGCACGAATCCATCAAGATGCATCGGTTTCAACACAAGTTGCATCTGAAGCAGGCACGTCACAACGTACTGTCATAAGAGAACTAAAAAAGGGCAGATTTCATTCATATAAAATGGCAGTTTCACAAACAGTACCCCCAGATGACTACAATAAGCGTGTAGAATATTGTACGTAGTTTATTAACATGACGTGTGAAGCTGATCACAGCTTAGATTAAAGGTTTCTGGACAGATGAAACACGATTTACAACCTGCGGCATGTTTAATAGACATAATCAACATTTATGGATGCAGGAAAATCCGCACCATGTTCAAGAGAGGAGACTTCAAGTTAAGTTTGGATTTCATGTTTGTTGCGGTGTCATTTGTTCAAGAATTTTTGGTCCGTACATTTTTTATGATACGTTAAACGGAGATCCTTATCTTCATTTTCTACAGAACGATTTCGATAATATGTTGAATGAATTGATCCTGCAGACACGTCATTTGCGTAAATGGTTTCAACACGATGGGGCACCATCACTTAATAAGCTAGCGGTACGAAATCATCGAAACTTACGTTTGCAAACGTATCTATCAATTGTTTCCATAGCATACTACCTGAACAGTTTGCAAATTAAAAGAATAAATGGCTATAATTTATTTATTAATAAAAATATCCATGTCAAGTGGTACATCATTAGAATCGTTGAGAAAAGGCCTTTTCTATAAACTCATGACCAACTATGGTTTCTATTAGAAAAATTACAAGTTTGTGTCATATCTCAAAAATTATTGCGTAAATAAAAAAATCAATTAGACTGCTTTATTAAACATGTAATACCCTACAAATATTTCCTTTACACATTTTTCCTAAAATCAATAATTGCGGAGCCATAGGTATTGAACGATATAACAAAAAAACCGGTTTTTCGAGATATCTAGTTAGCCATGCATTTTATCCAAAAAACAAAAAGCTCATTAAATTGAGTTCATGAAACTGCAATTCTTTTCTTATTTAATCGTCTCTCTATCTCCGTTAGTTTTCGAGATGTTTCAGTTGTATATTTTGATGATATTTCATAAATATTCCTACTGAAATGTATTTGATACATATCTTTAGATACGTTTCGTAAAAATCGTATCTGTCACGTATATGAAACGTAGTTCTAAAATGTCTCATTTAATTCACTGTATGTTAAAATTGAAATGTTTCACAAATGTTTCTTGTTTACTGGGTATTAATTATAGTTTTAATTGTTACTCAGCGTTAGATTGCGGTATATTTTTCTTGAACGAAAAATACAACTAGTGCTAGGTAGTTCTAGTGACTAGTCAGTTCTAGTGACAGTACTAGGTAGCGCTAGTTTGCATTAGATATCACTGTGTTGCATATTTTTATTGAATTAAAACTAGAACTAACACTAGACCTAGAACTAGCAGGTTTCTAGTGTTCTGCCAGCAATCCCACACTTCTGCCAGCTGTATATAATCCCCTGGAAGCAAGAAATAATCTTCTGCAAGCAGTAAATACCCCTATACAAGCAATTTCTTCTCTTATATTAGTACTATTTTGTCTTCTATTGGCAGTATTTAGTCTTTTACGTGCATTGACTTCTTATGAGGAGCATTCAGTATTATATTAAGAATATCTAGTAAGTTCTCAGACTTCTGTCAGCAGTATTTAATCTTTTTTCATTGAGTCTAGTCTTCTATTATCAGCATGTACTCTTTTTCAAGCACTATTAGTCAGAACTTAGTTCAGAACTTAACCTCAATTTTTGCAACGTGATTAAAAAGAAATGTGTTTAACAGATTATTCAATATTTTTACATAAATTCACAAGTATCAACATGTGGTCCAATTAATTGACGGTAATACTTATAACAAAGTTTTATATATTTTTTCATTTTTTCTTAATATATTTGTAAATCCGTAGTTGTGTCCGAGGATGACTTCAGAGTCGAAACACGTGTAACACATAAAAATAATAAAAATATTTATACGATTCATCTTTTAAGGCCAAAAACTGGAGTTTTTGTTTTCCTTCTCTTCCATATATAATATTCGAATGATGAATCTGGAGAAAGAACTAGCAAAGTTTTATTAGCAGAGCCTAGTCTTCAATTATCAATATTTTATCTACTGCAAACAGATGCAGACTTCTATTAGCATTCTTTAGTCTTCTGCTAACAGTATCTAGTCTTTTGCAAGCAGTAAGTAGTCTTATATAAGCAATATTTTGTCTTCTACCATCAAATCCATTCTTGTCTTAGTAGTTTTTGGTCTTTTCTACAACCAGTATCTAATTCTCGGGTTAGGTTTTGCCGTTTTTAAGTTAGCTAAAGTTTCCAGTGTTCAACTGGGTTGTACACTAGCACTATCACTAGAACTAACACAAGACCTAGAATCATTTGGGTTTAGCCGTCTTGAAAACTACGCGCTTAAACCCGAATGTTCCTAGGTCTAGTATTAATCCTAGTTTGAATTGTCATTCAGTGTTAGCAAGGCAAATGTTAGTTCTAGTGACAGTGCTAAGTAGCGCTAGTTAGCATGAGATATCACTGTGTTGCATATTTTTATTGAATTAAAACTAGAACTAACAGTAGACCTAGGAGTAGAAAGTTTCTGTCTGAAGACGCACGGCTAAACCCGAATGTTTCTAGTCCTAGGTCTAGTGTTAGTTCTAGTTTTGCGCTACCACCATCACTGGAACTAACACAAGACTTAGAACTAGAATCATTCGGGTTTAGCCGTCTTGAGAGACATGTGGCTAAATCCGAATGTTTCTAGTTCTCGGTCTAATGTTAATTTTAGTTTTGCACTAGCACTATCACTAGAACTAACACAAGACCTAGAACTAGAATCATTCGGGTTTAGCCGTGCGTCTTTTATGACTGCTGAAAACTCAGAGTCCTCACAAGGACGTCACCTTTTTTCCAAGCAAAACTTTTCCTTTGCAAAACTACCCAATGCCTGTACTATTATGCTATGTTGCATGTTATGTGGGGCAATGCAAATGCACAGTAGTTTCGTAACTATGGTTACTGCATTCATATATTGCGAGTTACTAGCTTTGTTCGTTGGGCCTGCACTACTTGCACTAAGCAGTTTAGTGCAGATGTTGTGTGTTCGTTGGGGATAGTGTAGTTTACTGCAATTGCACTCATACTGTTCGTTGGGCCATGTGCAGTGCAATTTCGTGCAGCAGGTGCAAGTTAGTGCAGCGGGTGCAAGTTAGTGCAGATTTTGTTGCAACTGCTTTGGATTAAGTTCAATAAGTGCAGTGTACTCACCAACCCAAATTTTTTTTTTGCAAGTACTGCTTATATCGATTTTGGTGCAATTTAGTATGTGATTTCTTTATACGTTAAGTAGTACTTTTTAAAGAACTTATAAGGGTTAGTAGTTTGGTGTAGAAAATATATTTTGCTAATAATTGAAAAAAATGTAAAATAATAATAATATAATAATAATTGATGAATCGCTACTAAAAAAACATTCTGCGATGATTTCATTTTCTACGAGTATTTCGCTGACAATCTCCTGTTCGTCCATTTCAAATATTATACACTTTTTTTATAAAAATCTGTTCGTTGCGACCACGGTTTATACACTTTTCTGACCTGCACTAAGTTGACATGACATTGCACTTACTTACACTTCATTGCACTATGACGTCATACGAGTGCCATGTCGTGCAGAGTAGTGCAGTCCCAACGAACAAAGCTAATGTGTTTTAGCTCGCGTTACTAAGTCGTGTGAAGTCGCTCGAAGGTTAAAATAAAACGATTTTATTTTGAAACTTAAATCTTTATTAATACTTTAATTATGTATGTGTATAATATATGAATATATAATAAAAAAAATAATCCTAATATTACAACAAAAAAATATTGGTTAAGATGCGCTTATTACAAGATAAATACAAAAAAAACTTATTTAAGTAAATTTTGTAGAAATTCAAGTATAAATTTAATTCTTTTTGATAATGATAAATTAATCTTATCCATCCCATAAGTACTTACCATAAAAATATGTAGGAAAAACATTTTACCATCAAAAAAATATTTATGTAAGAAGACTCGATGGTGTAGTTAATATATTTTTCCTTTTCTTAATAAAATCTCTTTCTAAACGAGTAGAAAATAATCGATTGGGAGTCGGCCTTAATAAAGAATCTGTACTCGGAGTTTGTTGTAACTTCATCGTTAACTGTTGTTGAATAACAAAATCTTGCCAATACTCAACAGGAAGCTCCAACAAATTAATCATAACATTATATTGTTGCCCCGTTTCTTTCAAGCAATCCCCCATATCCTCCAAATCATTCGAAGAAAACCCAACTATCGTCGGTCCAAAAACTTTCGCTAAATTCGTTAACGGCATTTTACATTCTTTAGATTCAGCAACTTTCTTTAAATGTAAAATAATGTACGCTAAAGTATCCCGATTCGGTTGTGGCAGCTCGGAAATGATTTGACACAAATTCGCGGCAACATCTTTTTTATCGGAACATTCAACCGCTTTTATAAACTCCCCTCGCAACGATTTCGACACCAACGGTTCTCTTAGAAACCTCAAAAAATCTTTAACAACCCCACAAATTACATGGATATCAATATTAGTAAGAATCGGAGCTGCTTTTCCTTTAAAAAATCGATCTTTTAATCCTTTCACGTCTTTCTCAGCACCGGGAATCCTATAAATACCCAATTCCTTCATCCCTTTCGCCTCAATCTCATTCAAACAATGCACGATTATCGCTGGAACCATCGGAGCGGTCGTCGGGGTGTAATCACTAATAATACCTTGCGCTAAACGATGAGTTGGGGTGTTAGCACACGGTATACATGGAAGAGGTAATTTATCTTTACACTCTGGGTGACAAACACTCCGACAAACTTTACATTTAACAACATTTTTTGCAAATCGAATTCTTTTTTCGCAAACACCACAAGTATCCGGCATTACAATAGTTTTCATTTGAAAACTATGTTGGCGATGTTGTGATAATTTTATGTTTTTATTGATCGATTGAAGTTTTTGAGGTGACGATTTCCATAAATCCGCCAAAACATTATTTACGGGATGTTGAGGCTTATTATTATCAACTTGATCGACTTTAGGAATCGATTCTATAATTGAAGTTGCAGTTATTGGCCCTTTTTTGGCTACTGTTAATGTAGTTGTTGCGCGAACTGTTTCGGTGGTGTTAATCTTGAAAAAAATAATTTATTAATTTAAAAAAAAATAATTTTAAATTGGTTATGAAATGTTATTTAAGGGGTAAGTAACACCACTGTAGAAATGTACCCCTACGTACTTCCCTGTAGAATATAATTTTAAATATGTGGTAAAAATGAGAAAAACGCATTTAAAATTTTGGTTATGAAAAAATTAAAGATTAACTGCATATAATTTTTTACCATTAATCTGCTATACCAGGACCATAAAGCTGCCCTTCTCTGTTCTCAAATTCATTGTAATTTTCTATAGAAAAACTATAGGGAAATTAAAGAAGTGGCGAGAAAGATGAAAAGAGTAGAGAAGATGTTCTGCCAAAAAGCGATAAGAGAATGGATGAATAAGACCAGAAGACAAAAAGGTTAACACTCAGGCTACACAAACAGAGATTGAGGAGATGAGGAAGAAACATTCGAAGAATGGACGTAGGTGGCAAAATGGAAATGGGAAGAGCAATACTTTGAAAATACGAGTATTGTAGAAGGAAATCCATTATGGCAAGAAAAATAAAGGCAAAGGAGGTGCTTATTGAGCCGGATGATACATTTAATCGCAATATAAGATGTATCCTATACTGGAGGAAATAAAAGAAGACTGCGAAGATGTGGGAATGACTTGAATAAGAAAGACAGGGGGCACGGACAGAAGTGATTGTGAAGGCTAAAGTGGTTGAAACAAAGAGAGAAACAGTAGCAATTTAAGTAACAATTTTGAATTTCTACAACCAGTTATACATATCATATTGTAACTTTTTTCCAAATAAGTCCAAAGTATTTTTTTAGTTAAAAAATACCTATCCAACACACAGCAACAAAAAAGAAAATCAAAGATGCGTTAAAATGTAACACCAGCTACATATTTCACAAAAATTATTATCAAGAAATGATAGTACTTCAAAATATGTACAGGTGTCCCAATTTCGATGTCCGCATAGGCTATCTCCGAAACTAAAAGAGATAGAAAAAAAGTAGCTTACTTGTCATGATGTCGTTTTTTGAGAAAATGCTAATGCCGAAAACTCCGAACAGCTATCGTCTTTTGTTTTCGCCCTATCGGCAAAAACTGAAAATTTTGCGAAAACGACAATCGCGAATATCTCACTTATTATCAAAGATGGAGTATTATAAATAAAACATTATATGGGTAACTTTTTAAGAAGAATTCAGTGGCGTAGGTAGAATTTTTTTCCCATCTTTTATTTTCGAGATTTTAGACGTAACTTTATTTTTTTAAATGGAAACCATAGTTGGCTATGACTTAAAATAATTTGTTATTTTCTTCTGATAACAAATATATATAGTTTGTGGGGTATATTTCTTATAGTTATTGAATAATTAACAAAAATTCATTTTGTTCCATCTAAGTCTAATGTATGTATTTAAAAGTTAACGTTGCTATGGTGATAACCATACATACTATGATGGAATATAATGTATCAATTTTTTTTGTTCTTTCTAAAACTATTGTATGTATTTAAAACTTAATGTTGTTATGGTGATAACTAGGGCCCGGAACTTTTGTAACGGTACGATACGATTTACCCCCTCCACTTGTTCTCCTAGAAAATGAGTCGGTGGCGTCAAGTCAACTCACCTGATCGGTTGTTATTGACGACCGACGATCGGTTCTTTATTGCGCATCAATGTCAACATTGTCAACTGTCAGTACGATTTCACTGTTGTTCAAATGTGCAGTATTCGACGCTTTTCATTCGCATAATTTCGTCAAATTTGCTATTTATCTTTCTTTAGTTACCTTTAATTGGAATTTGGAGTTCTGTTTGAGTTCGTATTATAGTTTTTTTTTTTTAAGAATTGTTTTTAGTTTCACTTTGTGGTAAAATTGTTGTTCGGATTTGAAAATTGTTCAACAAATTGCCGAAAACAATATACCTTTAACTCTTAAGGAAAAATATGGTTCAATAGCTCAGTATTTTATTTATGCTCCACTTACAAGTTGTGATGTTAAAAGATCATTTTCTAGGTACAAACACATTTTAACGTCAACTAGAACGTCATTTACAGATGAAAATTTAGGCATGATTGTTTCAATATACGTTAACAGCAATATTTTTATATCCGTATCCGATTTGTGATTGATATTACAAATCGGATCCTGTTTGTTTGAATTAAAGTTATAAAATATATTTTTTTTTAATATTTTCAAATCGTACTGACAGTTGACACTGACGTGTAATAAACCGATTGTCGGTCGTCAACAACAACCGATGAGGTGAGTTGACTTGACCCCACCACCTTATTTTCTAGGAGAACAAGTGGAGGGGGTAAATCGTATCGTTCCGTTACAAAAGTTCCGTGCCCTAGTGATAACCATACCATGAGGGAAAGCATTGTTTCCAATTATTGGCAAAGTTTGTAGCAAGGACAGTAGAATCTAACAGGACTGCTACATCCATTGTATTTTTGTAGTCGACTACGGGTTGGTTGCCCGCACTCTACGTCACACTATTTACCACGCCTGGTAGATAACTGTCTATGTTTTTAGAGGTTATATGATAGACATTAATACCTCTAAAAACATAAAACTTCAAGACTAATATGAATACGTCTAGGCTATAACCTCTAAAAACACACAGCAAACGCATAGACCATAACAACAGCTGGGCGTGAAAAATGGTGTGACGTAGTTTGCGGGTAGGCTGTCACAACAATGGATGTAGCAGTCCTGTTAGATTTTATTGTCCTTGAGTTTGTAGTAGTATTTAAAAATTCACTAACAACTCTGGCATTATGTGCTGGTGCTCCGTTATATTGAAAATATATCATTTGAGACATATTTAGTGGCAAATTGTCGACCAAAGGCTCCATGTGCTGCCTTAATATATTGAGGTATTTCCCTGAGTTTAAGTTTTTATGGTAGATACTATATGCCAAAACTCTATTATCTAAAAGGACACACCATACATTGAACCCCAATCTTCTTTGAACACTCAGAGACTTCATCGGCCCAGATGACATTTTGAACAAACAGCAGATTATTTAATTTTTCTAAATATCATCTACAAAATTTTAATCTTAGATTGACATCTCCGGCACGTAAATAATGAGTTAGCCCCGCTTTGTATGGTTTATACTTATTTTTCTTTCATATTCGGGAGCAGCGGCTTTTGGGTGAGACGTCTTGTTGCAATTTCTCTTGCAGGTCATTTTGGTATGTTTTTGTATGTGGTTTGGGGAAGGACCAAATATCCATTAAATTTTCTGCTAACCGGCTGAAGGTTCTTACGTGCGGTTGTCTTCTTTCTGGATAGATAACATATAGCATTCCATCATGTTACATTTTTCATAATTTTCGATATTCATTGTAAAGTTTTATTCAGTTTTGTTATACTTTGACACTTAACATGCTGGTGCATCGTACCAGCACATAATGCCAGAGTTGTTATTGAATTTTTAAATATAAACTTTGGCAATTATTTGATACATTATGTTCCATCATAGTATGTATGGTTATCACCATAGCAACATTAACTTTTAAATACATACATTAGTTTTAGACAGAACAAAATGAATTTTTGCTAATTATTCAATAACCATAAGAAATGTACCCCACAAACTATATATACTTGTTACCAGAAGAAAATAACAAATTATTTTAAGTCATAGCCAACTATGGTTTCCATTTAAAAAAATAAAGTTACGTCTAAAATCTCGAAAATAAATGATGGGAAAAAAATTCTACCTACGCCACTGAATTCTTCGTAAAAAGTTGCCCATATAATGTTTTATTTATAATACTCCATCTATGATAATAAGTGAGATATTCGCGATTGTCGTTTTTGCAAAATTTTCAGTTTTTGCCGATAGGGCGAAAACAAAAGACGATAGCTGTTCGGAGTTTTCGGCATTAGCATTTTCTCAAAAAACGAGATCATGACATGTAAGCTACTTTTTTTCTATCTCTTTTAGTTTCGGAGATAGCCTATGCGGACATCGAAATTGGGACACCCTGTACTTCTTTTGCATTTAACATTAAATGAATGCCTATTGCACATATCGTATAGATTAGAAGAAAATCAAGAATAAAGAAATGGCAAGTCAGAAAAGGAGAACGCAAAGTATTCGAACAGAGAAAAAATTGTAGATGTACCCAAAAAAGGAGTAGGATCCAGTAATGACGGGAATACTGCTCGAAAATTTTTTGATCCAACATTTCCCAAGAAATTATATACAAATTTTTTATAATTTTAAGATTAATTTGGAAAAAATATAAACACTGCTGCATTTAAAAATTTTACAAACGACACGAAATCAATTACATAATTGGTATTATATGCCTGTGGTAGTGCATAAAATTCTTGTGCATTGCCACTTAATAATAAAATCATTAAGTATCCGGATTGGCCTGCTTTCAGAAGAAGCGCAAGAAACTCGGAATAAAGACCTTAGAAGGTATAGAGAGAAATTTTCAAGAAAAATGTCAAGAAGACACAACAATAGAGACATTTTAAACAGATTATTAAATATTTTCAGACTCAATTATAACATCATTTCATAGCAAGAAATCAAGGAATAATGCAGATTTTCCTAAAGAACTAATATTGAAACTGTAGAACACAGTGAAGACGAAGAAAAATAAATATAATTTATGGATATCATTACATTATTAAACAATTGTCACAAATTAACACAGAAACAGAGAATAGCTTACTCTATTATAGTTTACTCTATTATTGCAAATAAAATAGTGAAAGTATTTTTTTAACAGCTATTTTTTCGAAGACAGCTACATGAAAAATACTCTGAATTTACGTAAAATCCATAAATGTAACAAAAAATGGGGGTTCCTATTTTAAAATGTCAACTTAGGCATGGTATTTCAATTTTATCTCGTAAAAAATATAACATAGATGTCAAAGCCTTTTTTCTGGAAGAATATCCAACGTATTTTTTTGAATTGATATCATACTTTATGTACAGGGTGGGCAAATTTGGGTGTTATTATAGGCTATCTCCGAAACTAAAAGAGATAGAAAAAAAGTAGCTCATGTCATGATCTCGTTTTTCGAGAAAATGTTAATACCGAAAACTCCGAACAGCTATCGTCTTTTGTTTTCGCCCTATCGGCAAAAACTGAAAATTTTGCGAAAACGACATTCGCAAATATCTCACTTATTATCAAAGATTTTTACGAAGAATTCAGTGGCGTAGGTAGAATTTTTTTCCCATCTTTTATTTTCGAGGTTTTAGACGTAACTTTATTTTTTTAAATGGAAACCATAGTTGGCTATGACTTAAAATAATTTGTTATTTTCTTCTGATAACAAATATATATAGTTTGTAGGGTATATTTCTTATGGTTATTGAATAATTAACAAAAATTCATTTTGTTCTGTCTAAAACTAATGTATGTATTTAAAAGTTAATGTTGCTATGGTGATAACCATACATACTATGATGGAACATAATGTATTAAATAATTGCCAAAGTTTGTATTTAAAAATTCGATATCAACTCTGGCATTATGCACCAGCGTGTTAAGTGTCAAAGTATAACAAATCTGAATAAAACTTTACAATGAATTTCGAAAATTATGAAAAATGTAACATGATGGAATGCTATATGTTATCAGATAAGAATGCGACGTTAGCCGCGGAATTTTGTTTCGCAAGATATCCAGAAAGAAGACAACCGCGCACGTACAAACCTTCAGCCGGTCAGCAGAAAATTTAATAGATATTTGGTCCTTCCCCAAACCACATACAAAAACATACCAAAATGACCTGCAAGAGAAATTGCAACAAGACGTTTGACCCAAAAGACACCGCTCCCGAATATGAAAGAAAAATAAGTATAAACCATACAAAGCGGGGCTAACTCATTATTTACGTGCCGGAGATGTCAATCGAAGATTAGAATTTTGTAGATGATATTTAAAAAAATTAAATAATCTGCTGTTTGTTCAAAATGTAATCTGGACCGATGAAGTCTCTGAGTGTTCAAAGAAGATTGGGGTTCAATGTATGGTGTGCCCTTTTAGATAATAGCATTTTGGCATATAGTATCTACCATAACTCAGGGAAATACCTCAATATATTAAGGCAGCACATTGAGCCTTTGGACGACAATTTGCCACTAAATATGTCTCAAATGATATATTTTCAATACGACGGAGCACCAGCACATAATGCCAGAGTTGTTAGTGAATTTTTAAATACTACTACAAACTCAAGGACAGTAGAATCTAACAGGACTGCTACATCCATTGTTGTGACAGCCTACACGCAAACTACGTCACACCATTTTCCACGCCTAGCTGTTGTTATGGTCTATGCGTTTGCTGTGTGTTTTTAGAGGTTATATCCTAGACGTATTCATATTAGTTTTGAAGTTTTATGTTTTTAGACGTATTAATGTCTATCATATAACCTCTAAAAACATAGACAGTTATCAGGCTTATCAAATAGTGTGACGTAGAGTGCGGGCAACCAACCCGTAGTCGACTACAAAAATACAATGGATGTAGCAGTCCTGTTAGATTCTATTGTCCTTGCTAGAAACATTGGCAATAATTGGAAACAATGCTTTCCCTCATGGTATGGTTATCACCATAACAACATTAAGTTTTAAATGCATACAATAGTTTTAGAAAGAACAAACAAAATTGATACATTATATTCCATCATAGTATATATGGTTATCACCATAGCAACATTAACTTTTAAATACATACATTAGATTTAGATGGAACAAAATGAATTTTTGTTAATTATTCAATAACTATAAGAAATATACCCCACAAAGTATATATATTTGTTATCAGAAGAAAATAACAAATTATTTTAAGTCATAGCCAACTATGGTTTCCATTTAAAAAAATAAAGTTACGTCTAAAATCTCGAAAATAAAAGATGGGAAAAAAATTCTACCTACGCCACTGAATTCTTCTTAAAAAGTTACCCATATAATGTTTTATTTATAATACTCCATCTTTGATAATAAGTGAGATATTCGCGATTGTCGTTTTCGCAAAATTTTCAGTTTTTGCCGATAGGGCGAAAACAAAAGACGATAGCCGTTCGGAGTTTTCGGCATTAGCATTTTCTCGAAAAACGAGATCATGACATGTAAGCTACTTTTTTTCTATCTCTTTTAGTTTTGGAGATAGCCTATGCGGACATCGAAATTGGGACATCCTGTACATACACAGTGTATATACAGGGCAAAATTTTTTTTATGCAGATGATAAATACATTAGAAAAATTTTAGTTACTTAGATGAAAATATTGTAAAACTTTTTTGTCTCTGTGATGTTCTTCGAAAATTTAATAACTTCTGAGAAAAAAATTAATTAAGCAAACATTAACTGTTAACCTGCAGGGTTGTTAATCGAAAGATGGAATGACTTTTATTGAAAAAATCTTAGTAGGCTATGCAATTTTTTCCAGAAATATTTTTGACATTTGTTTTTCTTACTATTATTAAAATAAAAAAAACCTAGGCATAAATTCAACGGGGGTGGTCATGATTAGTAATTTAGACGGGAATATTGACAGTACAGATAGGATCACAACGTGCCCTATTATGAGTGAAACATATTCCCCAAATTTCATTTTTTAACGATTATGGTTTTTGAGAAAAAAAAAATTAAACCAAAATTTTCCGCCATTTTTGGAGGGGTGTACCTCTTTAGGGGAGCCGAAGTCGCCCATGGTTCATATATTAAAGTACCCTTAAAATATACTAAAAAATCACCCCTTGAAGCTTGTTGCAGTCATTCAGATACAGCCTGTATAAGTATTATACAAAGTGTTCCGGTGACTCGGGGCATAAAATTAACCTCATATACTAGAGCAAAAATGATGACGATTCGTGAAAAAAATTATTATAAAAGTCTTCAAATGGCCAAGATATGGGCCATCAAAGTTCAGAAATTTTAACACATTTTTCTAAATATTTTCAATACCATTTATGGTAGAGCGTTGAAATTTGGTGCAGGGTAAACAAATATCAAGCAAAATCATTGAACCAATTTTGACTTTGATCGGGCGGCGGCAACCATGCTATACAGGTGCCCCTAAAATTTGTTTGCTCAGAACTTTTTGTTCGCTCGTAACCCTACATTTATTTTTGTATTTTTTAATAGAAAATTTATTTTAGAAACTTTTATTACTCTTTGAAAATTTTGATAATATTGACCGGTTTCGAGTTATACGCGAAAATATTAAGCTTCAATTTCAATGGTAACACTAAAAAACAAAAATCTTCGAAAAAGGCAAGGTTGGCCATGGCAATAAAAAAAACAAATTGAGCTGTTAACTTGCTTATGTCGTTTAAACACAAACGATAGTTTTTTTGTTAGTTAAGTTTTTATTAATTTTAAGTGTTCAAAATGGAGAGTTACACATTTAGTGAACAAAGTGACATGATTTTGACATTAGGGGAATAATGTCATGGAAACGCCGTAGCAGCCGCTAAGATCAGTCCGAAGACCCGAACTAGAAGAAGATATTCTAGACTACGTAGAAGAAAATACTACAGCTAGTACTTTGGATATGGCGAGGCATTTTTTAACTTCAAAAACATTTCATTGTTACAAAGTTCAGGAAGTTCGACTGGCTGATTTCCCACTGCGACTGCAATATTGCCAAATAATGCAGCACAAAATCCAAATTGGTGATCAGTTTTTAGAAAAAGTGCTTTTTACAGATGAATCTACTTTTTCTAAAGATGGAATCATCAATTTGAGAAATTTACATCGTTGGGCGGCCGAAAATTTTTGTAAATTACATTCTTTTATTCAACTAAAATAAATTAACACTGGATTTAACTAAATCTGCACTTAGAAATTTATGCAAATAATGGTTATTAGCTCAGTTCGTTTTTCAATTGTCATCGCCAACTCAGATCTTGCGGAATATGTTTCCTTTTTTTGTTTGTTACGATTGAAATCAACGCTTAACATTTTTGCGTATAACTCGAAAACGGTCAATGTTATCAAAATTTTCAAAGAGTGATAAAAGTTTCTAAAATAAATTTTCTATTAAAAAGTACAAAAATAAATGTAGGGTTACGAGCGAACAAAAAAGTTCTGAGCACACAAATTTTAGGGACACGCTGTATAGCATGGTTGCCCCCGCACAGTGGTCAATTTCATGAATTTAGGAGGACAAAATTCATACTTCAAAAACCCAGCAAGCTACGGCAATGAAATTTCGGATGTAGCTGTTAGTAACAAAATCTAAGATTTGTATCAAGTTTGGATCATATTCGTCAACCGGAAGTGGTACTTTATTGGAAACCATATTGAATTTGTTCTATATAAACTTGTTGTTTAAAGAGAGTTAAACAAATGCAATATTGCATAAGCGATTAAAATTATGAGAAACATTCATACCGTAAATTTCACTCGAACCGCGTAATCGGAAGTTGTCCTTTATCTGAGGACCATCCATCATTTTTTATACAGTGTGTCCGTAAAGTAGCGGATATAGGCGATAAAATCATTATTTTATTCAAAAATCCCTGAAACGGGTCTAAAGATTTACATTTTTTGCAATTTTTTAGTGTAGATTTCAAATTTTTTCCGATATTTTTAAACGAGTTATGACGTCATCGATGTTTTTTTCAAATGACAATCCCCCATTTTTATTACGGAATATGAAAGAGGATTTTTTTCTGAATCTAGTACAGTCAATATTAATATTGCATACATAAGAAAATTTTCGAGAAAAATTACTTTAAAGTTCTCGTACTTCAAATTTGTATAAATGATAAAAATGAGTGTCAATAACTGATTTAGTAAAGCTTCTTGAAGTGTGGTGACGCGCCATCTTGTTGGAATAACTGCTGTTGGAATTGAGTTGTTTTTGACACTTAGGTAAATGTTTGATATAATTGGTTAGCATAATTACTCATGCTTAGATACTGCTATTTGTATCATGTCATCAAATATGAAGTAGTTAAACTTTAAAGTAATTTTTCTCGAAAATTTTCTTATGTAACCAATATTAATATTGACTGTAAAAAAAATCATTCAAAACTCGTTTAAAAATGGCGGAGAAAATTTAAAATCTACACCAAAAAATTTAAATCTTTAGACCTGTTTCAGGGATTTTTCCATAAACCGTTTATAATGATTTTATCGCCTATATCCGTTACTTTACGGACACACTGTATATGTAAACTGGCATGTTACTGAATAATAGGATAAATGCATGAAATTAATTAACAATTTCTTTGCAGTCATGAAAATATGTAGATATTAAATATTAGTCAAATTGCGAAACCGGAAATGGTCAAGTTAGTTTATTTAGGAGGTTCATATACAAAACTGTTTTTGCAATTGATTGCAAGAAAAACGTTCTAGTCGATTAATTTGGAGTATTTCATGAATTTTTATGGATTCATGTCTATTTATGTGTGTTTTGTTACAATTAAATTCTAATATAAACTGTAGAATGTGGGAAGGTGGGTTAGTACAGCTTTTCAACCGACTTAACCAACCGTTTATTACGATAAATGAAATAGCCTTCGAACTATACAAATTTAATTATATTTTAAAAAAATATAAATTAGGGAGCGGAAATTTAATATCGCGCATAAATTCTATTGAAATTTTTATTTAAAGTTTGTATCCGCGTTTGTGACACTCTTTATTTCATTTCGTTAGGGTGTGACCATGGGGATGTGAATCCACTTTATTTGAGATATGAAGGTGCCACACAGTGGTCCGAGCGGTAAGAAAACCCGATCGAAAATATTATTTTGGTGTTAGCAATTAGCTAGCTTTATGAAACTTGGCATATAATTATAAGACCAAAAGTTTTTTGCTTCTTGATAAATAAGATCCACAATTATGTGTTAAGTAATCTTTGACTGCCAATTTTTTGGTTAAGGCGCACGTTGGCGCAAGATTTCTTTCTTATGCTATGTACACCATACCTTCAGCAATAAAAAAATGTTAGCTACAATTGTTCGATTTTGTTCGCTCGCAAGATATTTAATTTAAAAGATTGAATGGTCAAAAAATATATGTATTTATTGACGTCAATAGAAATGGTTGTAATTTTTTTCAACAAACATCTTTTGAAATTTGGAAGGGCGTAAAATGAAGACCTTTCTGTACTTTATAAGAAACCAACGACACAATATTTTCAAGTAGTGATATACCATCTTTTTTGTTTTCTAAAGTTGTGTCGTTTTTTAAAAAATTTCCTTATACAAAATAAGGTAATTGTAATAGCAATTTATTTCGCGCAGTAGCTATTATAAAACACCAAAGACTTCATAAACTTCACTAAGAGTCTATTAATAGTTAAAATATATGTAACATTTAAAAAAACAACACTATAAAATTTTTTTTTCAATTGATTTTCGATCGGGTTTTAAGTGTTTTTCGGACCACTGTGTGCCATAATCATATCACTTCTTTTCTTTCGAAGCGTGAAAATATTGAGATTTAATCCTGAATTTACGCCACTATGTTACCTCATTTTTGCCACATTCCTCATTTGATAGTCAATATTTTCTAAAGTCAGTGGAAGTAAGTAAAGTCTTATATACCATCTTATAGCTAATCCTTCAGGTTACAAAATAAAAAAAGAATTGTAATGATTCATTATGAACCGTGCAAGAAAAATCAAATAGAAATGTGAATAAGTAATGTTAATTTTTTAAATTTAAGAACTAAAGCCTAGTGAACTAAATAAACGTAGTTATATACAGTGTGTCCGTAAAGTAACGGATATAGGCGATAAAATCATAATAAACGGCTTATGAAAAAATCCCTGAAACGGGTCTAAAGAATTAAATTTTTTGCAATTTTTTGGTGTAGATTTCAAATTTTTTTCGCCATTTTTAAACGAGTTATGGGGTCATCGATATTTTTTTTTTAATGGCAATCCCCTATTTTTATTGCGGAATATGAAAGAGGATTTTTTTTCTGAATCTAGTATAGTCAATATTAATATTGGTTACATAAGAAAATTTTCGAGAAAAATTACTTTAAAGTTTAATTACTTCAAATTAATGTAATCATAAAAATAGCAGTAGCCATGAGTAACTATGGTAACCAATTATTCTAAACAGAAAATATTTAGAAAAATGCGTTAAACTACAACAAAACCTTTGTTTTGCTTTCATTTTCAAACATTTGTTTCAAAATCCTAAATTTTGTTTTAAGTACTGTTTGTAGATGAAATAAATCCTAGTTAACCATTAAGGAGATATTATAATGGAATGATATTAAATATTTTCAACTTCATTTAGTTATAATTAGATTTTTGGCCAAATATTCATAACTTCCTAACACTCTGAAGGCTCCTATAATTTTATGTTAAAATTGCGGAGAGAGTAACTACGCTCCTCCGCATTTTTGGTATATAATTTTTTTTTTAATTCTACATTGGTGTTACCCCTTAAACGTTATTTAATTGTTATAATAATAATTACTTCAACATGATTTCCAGAAGATCGTCGTTTTTTAGTTGCTGGTTCTCCCTGAACTCCATCTAAACTAGGACGTAATTTTTGCCAATTCTTAGCGACTTTTGATGTCCCATCGAAATCATCCTCAGACATTGAATAACTAAAGTCCGATAATAACGAACCTTAAAAATAACGAACATAATAATTTAAACAATGATAAATTTAAAAACAAACCGGTTGTATTTCCTTCGGGGATAAAATTTTGTGGTGGACTAGTAATGCCAATGTTATGTTCTGAGATGTTTCTCATCCCAGGAAGATTTAAATTATCCCTAGCTTCGCGAGGAATGTTATTCCAACAATCCTTAGTTAAAATAGTCCTCAATTTTAATAATTGAGATAACTAAAAATACAAACATTAATTAAAAATAAATAATCACATCAAAAAATAGTCTTACATATAAATCTCGTTCATTTTCAACCTTATCCACTTCTTTTTTTCTCAATTTCTTCTCCTGATCTAAAAGTTTTCGCGCAAGCGACAACTTATTTTCAACGTCGCTTAATTCGTGCGTTTTTTTATCCAGCTCAATTTGTAATCGGTGACACTCAACGTTACTTTCCCTCCATTTCTCAGTTAGCAATATAAAATGCTCTACGTTACTCATAAAATGATCCTCAATTTCAGCATTATTCAGTTTACGAATTGATCGCATTAATTCATCAAATAAGGCAACAAGCGACAATACATTAACTTCTCTATCCTTAGAACTACTTGCTACTGATTCCGGGTTGCTACTAATGCTGTCTTCGCTATCCGATTTACATCTTTTTACCGTCCCTGTGTCTGTTTTAAGCTTACGTTTTGCGGTAGGCGTTTTAAACTGTCTATGTACAGGAGTTCCAGTGTATTTTCCATTATAATTATAATTCATTTTGTTTTGCTTAAAACTTTCTTAATTGTTTGGTTATAACTGTACTTTGATGAATTATATTATTATAAAACTGCATATATATGTAACTGTTTTTGTTAATTTTGCACTCGCAACTTCTTTATAGTTAACGTTATGAGATAGATTCACTTAAAACGGCCGTTATTTTTTTGGTGCTTTTTGGCAGTTGGAATAATTTTGAAATGTACCAATAGGATTAAGGTTATGTTGTAACCGCTGACACTACCAACTCAAAAAGTAAATTTATCGATTTTGCTTAAAATTAATGTTTTAAATTATTAATAATACTTTAATTTTGTAATTTAATTTGTTGTTTAATAGTAAACGTTCATATACAAATAAATAATTTTTAATTTAAAATTTTAATGAGTATTTAGTGAGAAATTATTGCCAACCTAAAAAATATGAATTTAAAATATATGAATTGTATAAACAATTTTATTTATTTATTGTTGTAATACACTTAATAAAGTGTTTTGATACGTAATTAAATCAATATATATGTTTTAGTAAATGAAAATAGAAGTCTCATATCAAAAGAACTTAATATGTATATTATTATGTATAAATTGGTTGAAATAATAACAATATAAGTAGCATTAATAAAATGGTTAATGTAATAATATTTAGTAAATATCGGTAACCTGAATGTTTCTAGTTTTAGGTCTTGTGTTAGTTCTACTGATAGTGCTAATGTAAAACTAGAACTAACACTAGACCTAGAACTAGAACCATTCGGATTTAGCCGCACGTCTTTGGTTGTTGGTTGGGCTTTTTGCATTAAAAAGAAGATACTTTATTTAATAATTGGTAATATTTCCACAACGATCTTTCAAGACATGAATTTTTTAGCGAATTTTGAAAATTATCGATGAAAATTGCAACATCGAAAATTTTATCAAAACTTCAAATATTGTTATCTCAAAAACTAAAAGTAATATTTCAAAACGTGTTGGTTCATTGGAAAGAGCACACTTTTATTAACACTTTGTAAATTTTCAAACTCATATCCCAAGAAATTGATTTTATACGAATTTTTTAAACTTAACCGACGTAAATTGCAAAATTCGACAAAATTGTCGATTATTTCAAAAATTTATTACTCAAGAACTGAAAGTGATTTTTCAAAACGGCTTTTTGCATTAAAAAGAGGATACTTTAATTAATAATTGGTGATATTTCCACAAGGGTCCTTCAAGAAATTAATTTTATAGCGAATTTTGAAAATTATCAATGAAAATTGCAACATCGAAAATTTGATCAAAACTTCAAATATTGTTTTTTCAAAAACTAAAAGTAATATTTCAAAACGTGTTGGTTCATTGGAAAGAGCACACTTTTATTAACACTTTGGTAAATTTTCAAACTCATATCCCAAGAAATTGATTTTATACGAATTTTTAAAACTTAACCGACGTAAATTGCAAAATTCGACAAAATTGTCGATTATTTCAAAAATTTATTACTCAAGAACTGAAAGTGATTTTTCAAAATGGCTTTTTGCATTAAAAAGAGGATACTTTAATTAATAATTGGTGATATTTCCACAAGGGTCCTTCAAGAAATTAATTTTATAGCGAATTTTGAAAATTATCAATGAAAATTGCAACATCGAAAATTTGATCAAAACTTCAAATATTGTTTTTTCAAAAACTAAAAGTTATTTTTCAAAATGTGTTGGTTTATTGAAAAGAGCACACTTTTATTAACATTTTGGGAAATTTTCATACTCATATTCCAAAAAATCGATTTTATACGAATTATTAAAATTTAATGGGGAAAATTGCAAAATTTGAAAAAATTGTGCTCATTTCAAAAATTTATTTCTCAAAAACTAAAATTAATTTTTCAAAACGGCTTTTTGCATTAAAAAGAGGATACTTTAATTAATAATTGGTGATATTTCCACAAGGATCCTTCAAGAAATGAATTTTTTAGCGAATTTTGAAAATTATCGATGTAATATCGAAAATTTTATCAAAACTTCAAATATTGTTTTCTCAAAAACTAAAAATTATTTTTCAAAACGGGTTGGTTCATTGGAAAGAGGGCACTTTTATTAATACTTTGGGAAATTTTCATACTCATATTCTAAGAAATCGATTTTATACGAATAATTAAAATTTAATCGGCAAAAATTGCAAAATTCATAAAATTGTCGATTATTTCAAAAATTTATTTCTCACAAACTAAAAGTGATTTTTCAAAACGGCTTTTTACATTAAAAAGAGGATACTTTAATTAATAATTAGTGATATTTCTACAAGGATCCTTCAAGAAATTAATTTTATAGCGAATTTTGAAAATTATCGATGTAACATCGAAAATTTTATCAAAACTTCAAATATTGTTTTCTCAAAAACTAAAAGTTATTTTTCAAAACGGGTTGGTTCATTGGAAAGAGGGCACTTTTATTAACACTTTGTGAAATTTTCAAACTGATATTCCAAGAAATGAATTTTATACAAATTTTTAAAACTTAATCGGCGAAAATTTCATAATTCGAAAATTTTTTCGATCATAACAAAAATTTATTTCTCAAGAACTAAAAGTGATTTTTCAAAACGGCTGTTTGCATTAAAAAGAGGATACTTTAATTAATAATTGGTGATATTTCCAAAAGGATCCTTCAAGAAATTAATTTTATAGTGAATTTTGAAAATTATCAATGAAAATTCAAAGATCCAAAATTTTATCAAAACTTCAAATATTGTTTTCTCGAAAACTAAAAATTATTTTTCAAAACGGGTTGGTTTATTGGAAAGAGGACACTTTTATTAATACTTTGGGAAATTATCATACTCATATTCCAAGAAATCGATTTTATACGAATTATTAAAATTTAATCGCCGAAAATTGCATAATTCGAAAAAATTTTCGATTATTTCAAAAATTTATTTCTCAAGAACTAAATATGAATTTTGAAAACGGCTTGTTGCATTAAAAAGAGTATACTTTAATTAATAATTGGTGATATTTCCACAAGGATCCTTCAAGAAATGAATTTTATAGCGAATTTTGAAAAGTATCGATGAAAATTGCAATATCGAAAATTTTATCAAAACTTCAAATAATGTTATTTCAAAAACTAAAAGTAATTTTTCAAAATGTGTTGGTTCATTGGAAAAAGCACACTTTTATTAACACTTTGGGAAATTTTCAAACTGATATTCCAAGAAATGAATTTTATACAAATTTTTAAAATTTAATTGGCGAAAATTGCAATATTCGTAAAATTGTCGATTATTTCACAAAATTTTTTCTCAAGAACTAAAAGTAATTTTTCAAAACGGCTTTTTGCATTAAAAAGAAGATACTTTAATTAATAATTGGTGATATTTCCACAAGAATCCTTCAAGATATTAATTTTATAGCGAATTTCGAAAATTATCAATGAAAATTGCAACATCGAATATTTTATCAAAACTTCAAAAATTGTTATTTCAAAAACTAAAAGTAATTTTTCAAAATGTGTTGGTTCATTGGAAAGAGCACACTTTTATTAACATTTTGGGAAATTTTCATACTCATATTCTAAGAAATCGATTTTATACGAATTATTAAAATTTAATCGGCAAAAATTGCAAAATTCATAAAATTGTCGATTATTTCAAAAATTTATTTCTCAAAAACTAAAAGTGATTTTTCAAAACGGCTTTTTACATTAAAAAGAGGATACTTTAATTAATAATTGGTGATATTTCCACAAGGATTCTTCAAGAAATTAATTTTATAGCGAATTTTGAAAATTATCAATGAAAATTACAACATCGAAAATTTTATCAAAACTTCAAATATTGTTTTCTCAAAAACTAAAAGTTATTTTTCAAAACGGGTTGGTTCATTGGAAAGAGGGCACTTTTATTAATACTTTGGGAAATTTTCATACTCATATTCTAAGAAATCGATTTTATACGAATTATTAAAATTTAATCGGAGAAAATTGCAAAATTTGAAAAAATGTCGATTATTTCAAAAATTTATTTCTCAACAACTAAAAGTGATTTTTCAAAACGGCTTTTTGCATTAAAAAGAAGATACTTTAATTAATAATTGGTGATATTTCCACAAGGATCCTTCAAGAACTGAATTTTTTAGCGAATTTTGAAAATTATCGATGAAAATTGCAACATCGAAAATTTTATCAAAACTTCAAAAATTGTTTTCTCAAAAACTAAAAGTTATTTTTCAAAACGGGTTGGTTCATTGGAAAGAGGACACTTTTATTAATACTTTGGGGAATTTTCATACTCATATTCTAAGAAATCGATTTTATACGAATTATTAAAATTTAATTGGCGAAAATTGCAAAATTCAAAAAAATTGTCGGTTATTTCAAAAATTTTTTTCTCAAGAACTAAAAGTAATTTTTCAAAACGGCTTTTTGCATTAAAAAGAAGATACTTTAATTAATAATTGGTGATATTTCCACAAGGATCCTTCAAGAAATTAATTTTATAGCGAATTTTGAAAATTATCAATGAAAATTGCAACATCGAAAATTTGATCAAAACTTCAAATATTGTTTTCTCAAAAACTAAAAGTAATTTTTCAAAACGGGTTGGTTCATTGGAAAGAGGACACTTTTATTAATACTTTGGGAAATTTTCATACTCATATTCTAAAAAATCGATTTTATACGAATTATTAAAATTTAATCGGAGAAAATTGCAAAATTTGAAAAAATGTCGATCATTTCAAAAATTTTTTTCTCAAGAACTAAAAGTGATTTTTCAAAACGGCTTTTTACATTAAAAAGAGGATATTTTAATTAATAATTGGTGATATTTCCACAAGGATCCTTCAAGAAATTAATTTTATAGCGAATTTTGAAAATTATCAATGAACATTGCAACATCGAAAATTTCATCAAAACTTCAAATATTGTTATCTCAAAAACTAAAAGTAATATTTCAAAACATGTTGGCTCATTGGAAAGAGCACACTTTTATTAACATTTTGGGAAATTTTCATACTCATATTCTAAAAAATCGATTTTATACGAATTATTAAAATTTAATTGGCAAAAATTGCAAAATTCATAAAATTGTCGATTATTTCAAAAATTTATTTCTCAAAAACTAAAAGTGATTTTTCAAAACGGCTTTTTACATTAAAAAGAGGATACTTTAATTAATAATTGGTGATATTTCCACAAGGATCCTTCAAGAAATGAATTTTTTAGCGAATTTTGAAAATTATCGATGTAACATCGAAAATTTTATCAAAACTTCAAATATTGTTTTCTCAAAAACTAAAAGTTATTTTTCAAAACGGGTTTCTTCATTGGAAAGAGGGCAGTTTTATTATTACTTTGGGAAATGTTCAAACTCATATTCCAAGAAATGGATTTTATACGAATTTTTAAATCAAAAACAAAAACATGCTTTCAGGACTAACATAATGGGGTAAATTTAAAGAAGTATGTTTAAAAAAATGTTATTTATAATTACAATAGCGTGTACATAGTTATTCTAACGTTGTAACAACAAATTTACTCGATGAACTAGATCGCATTGATTCTTTTTTATCTACATCATCGGGAACAACAGGCAATGTAACATCTTTATTAAAAGTCGAGTAACCTAAAAGAAAATAGTTTAATTAATTATTTTAATGTTTATTATTGTTTATTAACCTTTTCTGGTCGATGGTGAACAAATTGTTGCGATGAAACTGTTTGATTTAGTATCATTAACCAATCGATTAAAATAAATCTCTTCCAATTCTTTAATAGTTGGTTTTATTTCAAAATCCATACACGGCGACCACGTGTATTCGTGTCTTCCGGTTATTATATCATGATCTAAATTCGAAAGCGATTGGGTTAACCCCCTTTTGTTGAAATCTCGCGAAACTTTAATATCGTGCTTCCAAAAATGTCTTTTTATGTGATCCCTCGAAGCGATTGGAGCAACTTCTTTTACCTGATGTTAAATAAAATCATGTATTGATTAAAACGATGTAAATTATATCACCTTGAATGCTATTAATCCAGCGATATAAATAAAAATTATATTAGCAAACGTTAAACATAAACTCATACATCCTAATAAAGCAATTTCAAATCCTCGATCATCTGAATAATAATTGGTGTAAACTAAGGTGCTGTATCGAGTTGATTCATCTCCTTTTAAGTAGTAAATTGAAGCAACCGACCATAATAACCCCTAAAATAAAAGAATTAATTGAAATTGTTTTGGTGTTTTTATTTTAATACAGCATTGACTGCTGGTGGCATTAAAGATGTTGAAATAGCAACCCCAACAAGCGAAGCGATGTTATCACTGAGTAATCCAAGGGCTAAAGCAGCCCCTGATAAAATTGCAATTAAACATCCTACTCCGAAAGTGCGAAGTTCTCCTCGAGAAATCATTTCGTTCGTTGGCCAATCGTTATCACCATATTTATCCGTACTTAGGCATATAACAGCTCCATAACAATAACCCACGAGTAATGCTATTAATAATCCTAATAATTCGCTTTGTATTCCGATTTTACGTAAGGTTTTATCACGTATTACAGTCCCGAAAGTTGCTGCCATAACTGGACCCTAAGATTATTAATTATTAGAAAAAAATATATTTATTAAATAAAAAGTTTTACCATCATTGGGGAAATTAACATGCTTGATAATAAATAGACGTTGTTGTTTTCAACTAAACCTATCGCACATAAAGTGCTGAATAAACAAAAAAGGAATGTTGTTGAAACGAATGTGTTAAAAATGAATTAACTTACGTTGCTACAACTAATAAACATACAAAATCGAAAGTTAAAGCTGCGTGTAATTTTATATTTTCAACTACTTGGTTTACGGTGGGTCTCGCTCTCACTGATAGTATAAATTGGCTCCATAAAGATTTTTTCGATCTATAAAAACGAAAATTAGTCAAAATTATTTTTATTTAATCACAAATTTTTACTCCTCTTGAGTACTATCATCTTTGAATTCTTCGTTTTTTGTAGTCGAAGCTTTGTAATAAAGTCCACAAGGAATTACACTCACCACGGAATGATACTTTGCGCCAATTTCATTTTCTTTAAGCACACCAAGAATTTTTTCGTAATTTTCATCACTTTCCATCGTAAATATAATTTGCAAGTATTGACCATCTAAGGTAATCGACCAAATCGCATTGTCTATTTTAAATTCGCCCAAAATTTCTTCTAGGATCTAAAAATCTTTTAGATAACAATTTTATTTATGGATTATTAGAAATTTTTTGATTAACCATTTTCATAGAAAACTCTTCAGAATCGATTTCGTATTCACTTAAACTTGATTTATTACTTAACAAACCAGTTTGTTCGTTGATTTCTTTTGGTTGTTTAATAAAACCGTTAGAATTCGTTTTTAGAGTACCATTTATTTCTGATTTCTTTTTATTTTTCTTTGCGACGATTACTTTTTCTTTATTTTCACTAGGTATTGATATTAAAAAGACGACCCCTGCCATATTGGACGTTTTAAAAGGATGAGATAAACAAGTACAACGAAAAACTTCTTCGTCTGGTTTTTTTTTTTTCGAAACATGAAGACAACTTTTAAAGGAATCTTTAATTTAATTTTGGATCGGATGATGTGATTTAAAAATAATAAAGCAAATTGGATTGCGCAAGAACAATAACAAGTGCAAGAATAATAAGTTTTCGTTTTTTGCAATAGATCAGAATAATCAACGCCAAATTATTTGTAAGAAAGCCTTTATGCATTATCACATCACCAGGTGCAACGTTCTAGTCGCTTAGGGGGACCACATGTTTTGTCTACTAATATCCTTACTAACAATAAGATTAATGACCTTCAATTTGAGATATAAATCGACTCATAATTCGAAAAAATACAATCAAAATGATTTTTTTTTAATTTTGAAGTTTTTAAACATAACCTAACCCAACTTAGTTTTCTTTAATACGTTTTTTCTCAAATTTTTTTATAATAAACGTTATCATTTTTATATCACACCTCAAAATATCATCTTTTATCTTCAAATTGCGATATAAATCGTTTCTTAATTCCATAAAATGAAGTCAATACGACTTCTTTTAATTTTGACGTTTTCGAACATAACCTAACCTAACTTAATTTTCTTTAATACGTTTTTTCTCAAATTCTTTTATAATAAACGTTATTATTTTTATATCACATCTCAAAATAACATTATTTATCTTCCATTTGCGATATAAATCGTTTCTTAACTCCAAAAAATGAAGTCAATATGATTTTTTTTATTTTGACGTTTTGGCACATAACCTAACCCAACTTAATTTTCTTTAATACGTTTTTTCTCAAATTTTTTTATAATAAACGTTATCACTTTTATATCACATCTCAAAATATCATCTTTTATCTTCAAATTGCGATATAAATCGTTTCTTAATTCCAAAAAATGAAGTCAATACAATTTTTTTAATTTTTACGTTTTCAAACATAACCTAACCCAACTTAATTTTCTTTAACACCTTTTTTCTCAAATTTTTTTATAATAAACGTTATTATTCTTATATCACATCTCAAAATATCATCTTTTATCTTCCATTTGCGATATAAATCGTTTCTTAACTCCAAAAAATGAAGTCAATACGACTTCTTTTAATTTTGACGTTTTCGAACATAACCTAACCTAACTTAATTTTCTTTAATACGTTTTTTCTCAAATTCTTTTATAATAAACGTTATTATTTTTATATCACATCTCAAAATAACATTATTTATCTTCAAATTGCGATATAAATCGTTTCTTAATTCCAAAAAATGAAGTCAATACGATTTTTTTTAATTTTGACGTTTTCGAACATAACCTAACCCAACTTAATTTTCTTTAACACCTTTTTCCTCAAATTTTTTTATAATAAACGTTATTATTTTTATATCACATCTCAAAATATCATCTTTCATCTTCAATTTGCGATATAAATCGTTTCTTAATTCCAAAAAATGAAGGCAATACGATTTTTTTAATTTTGACGTATTCAAACATAACCTAACCCAACTTAATTTTCTTTAATACTTTTTTTCTCAAATTTTTTTATAATAAACGTTATCATTTTTATATCACATCTCAAAATATCATCTTTTATCTTCAAATTGCGATATAAATCGTTTCTTAATTCCATAAAATGAAGTCAATACGATTTTTTTTAATTTTGACGTTTTCGAACATAACCTAACCCAACTTAATTTTCTTTAACACCTTTTTTCTCAAATTTTTTTATAATAAACGTTATCATTTTTATATCACATCTCAAAATATCATCTTTTATCTTCAAATTGCGATATAAATCGTTTCTTAACTCCAAAAAATGAAGTCAATATGACTTCTTTTAATTTTGACGTTTTCGAACATAACCTAACCTGACTTAATTTTCATTAATACGTTTTTTCTCAAATTTTTTTATAATAATCGTTATCATTTTTATATCACATCTCAAAATATCATCTTTTATCTTCAATTTGTGATATAAATCGTTTCTTAACTCCAAAAAATGAAGTCAATACGACTTCTTTTAATTTTGACGTTTTCAAACATAACCTAACCTAACTTAATTTTCTTTAACACCTTTTTTCTGAAATTTTTTTATAATAAACGTTATCATTTTTATATCACATCTCAAAATATCATCTTTTATCTTCAAATTGCGATATAAATCGTTTCTTAATTCCAAAAAATGAGGTCAATACGATTCTTTTAATTTTGACGTTTTCAAACATAACCTAACCCAACTTAATTTTCTTTAACACCTTTTTTCTAAAATTTTTTTATAATAAACGTTATTATTTTTATATCACATCTCAAAATAACATTATTTATCTTCCATTTGCGATATAAATCGTTTCTTAACTCCAAAAAATGAAGTCAATATGATTTTTTTTATTTTGACGTTTTGAACAACTTCTTTGTGGACGATAACATTGCAGTTCTGTTGCTTTTCGAGATAAATAGTTTTTTCTATCTCCTCTAAAATTTATTAATCTGCACATGGACCCTTCTTCCATTCACCGATTCAATTTTATTATTATATTCGTAATCTTCATAAAATAACCTTTGAAATGAGTCCAAACTCGATATATTTAACTTTAATATTAATGGAGATACAATCACTTCCGGTTTGAAACGTCAACGTCACTTTTGACATATTTGTCATCTTCATTACAAAACCTTTAAAATGAGTCCAAAGATGACGCACTTATCTCAAAAAACAAAAAAGTTTGAATAAAAAACTTTAAACCCGAAGTTAGCAACAATGAAGATAGCAATTTAATTTTTAAATATTAATACCAACCTTAATTTTTGATTCTTTTCAGTATATTTTCGTTTTTGTGACAAATTTTAAGACCTTTTATAAAAATCAAGAATATATCAAAATGACGTTGACATTTCAAACCGGATGTTGCTTATATCTCGAGTAATATGGAATTAAACATGATGTTTGGGTTGATTTTAAAGGTTTTTTTCACGACGATTACAAATATGTCAAAATTGACGTTGACATTTCTAACCGGAAGTTGACCATAACTTCATTAATGTTGAAAATAAATATGTCGTGTTTGTATTCATTTTAAAGGTTTTTTAATGAAGATTACAAATATGTCAAAATTGAGGTTGAGACTTTAAACCTGAAGTTAGTTGTCAGATAATAGACAAATGGACAACTTCATGGTGTTATTTAACGATGTATTCTTTATTAAAAAAAAACCTTTAAAGTGAGTCCGAACATGACGCACTTATCTCAGAAAATAAAAAAGTTAGAATAAAAAACATTAAACCCGAAGTTAGCAACAATGAAGATAGCAATTTAATTTTTAAATATTAATACCAACCTTAATTTTTGATTTTTTTTATTATATTTTTGTAACAAATATTAAAACATTTTATAAAAATTAAGAATATGTCAAAATGACATTGACATTTCAAATCGGAAGTTGCTTATATCTCGAGTAATATTGGAATTAAACGTATCACGTTTGGACTCATTTTAAAGGATTTTTCACGACGATTACAAATATGTCAAAATTGACGTTGACATTCTTAACCGGAAGTTGACCATAACTTCATTAATATTGAAGATAAATATGTCGTGTTTGTACTCATTTTAAAGGATTTTTAATGAATATTACAAATATATCAAAATTGAGGTTGACATTTTAAACCTGAAGTTAGTTACCATATTATATAAGTTTTATAACTGAAGTTAATCTAGTGTTTTTAATTTTTAACGTGTTTTTTGGGTTATTTCACATTAATTAAGAAAAAATCGTCGATTTTTAAGCCACATGATGATTCTCGAATTTTTCCCAAGTTTCTTAATATTTCTTTTCTTAAAAAAGAGCGTTCTTAAATTTTAGCGTTCGCTGTATAATCGTCAAACGACTGACCAAGCGGATTCTGTGCTTGTGATGGCTGTCATAAGTTTTCTGTGATAAAAATAGACAGCCACCATTCTGAGAAGACTTATATTTTTAGAGAGATGAAAACGAAAATCCCGTTTTTTTTCAACATTGTTCATTTGTCACTTACTCAAGTGATGCATAACGCGGTCGAATTAAGCGTTGTCTTTATGGGACAATGGAATTTATTAAATAACTGAATGATACAAAATATAAAACAAATAAAACGTTCTTAGAAATTAATATAGTACAGATATAGATACAAAAAAAACATATAAAAATTCAACATGTCACTCAAAAGACATTAAGTTTGTGGGTAGAGGGGTTTGTTCGTTACTCGCAGCCATTTTAAGGTACTTGCACCATCGTTCAGCCGCTCCTTGACTTCCAGATCGAAATTTGTACACGTTACCTTTCTGTTGGTCTACGATTTGGAATAGATCAGGATGTAGCGTGTTATCGCTTAAAAATATTTGACAACCAATCAACGAAACCATTTTGCAAGGTTCACTCTTAAAATCGCTTCTTTGGTTTCCTTTAAACGATTTCGGGGAGAAATAAGCGAGAGAAGACGACCAGATTTGTATCCAATATCGTTGCCATGACGCAACCGCGGGCTTTTTTCCGTGTTTTAAAAGGGTTTTTCTTCTTATACAACCCTGCATTGGACAAAAAGGTTCTTGGAGACTCAACGAATCTTCGTTTTGTCTGTAACAAACACAATAAAATAAAGTAAATAAATATACTTTATTTTATTTAATTATTATAACTTACTTTGTGAGTAAAGTGGAGTCTTCAGATGTATTTCGAGAGGCTTGGAGAGGTATATCGGTTATGGGTGATGGTAATTCGCTATGTGACGTGCTTGTATTGGCATCTTCCAACTCGGAATCATCAAGGAGGTGTAAAGTTTTCGGTAAATCTTTTGGATCGAAGACTATGTGATGCGTTTTACTGAAAATGCTATCAAAACCCAATTAAATTAAATTGATGAAATTTAAATATTGATTATTATTGCTTAAGATGGAGATGATAACGTATGAATTGAGGATTTTACTTTGATTGAAGATCATCCTATTTAAAATCAAACTTATAAAACACAACTTAAAATATCTACACAATCAAAATCATTTTTTAACTATTTATAAAAAATAAAATCTACAAAAACCTTTCTTTAATGCAACCTGATAACATAAAAAAAGTGCAAAATAATGTACATCTAATTGTTTAATAAAATTAAAATTAACCTATAAAAAATAAAAAAATATCTACAAAGCTGTGCATTTTACCAATAAATTCACGACCTCTTAATTTCCCTTTTCTAAAAAGAGACCTACCATTACAACCATTATTACACTCTTTCTGAGTGGATCGGATTTTGCAAGCAAGCGCAGAATCATCTGGCAAGCACTTACCCCAACGTGGCAACAACAGAGTTACGCCCCAGAACGGGGCACCCCTGTTTGTGAAAATTGCGGGGAAGACTCGCGCTACGAAATCTACGAATAACCTCATTTAAACGTCGTGTTAAAAAGTTAAATGAAAAAATGGATGGTATGAATCGTTATGTGAATAATACACAAGAATAAATAAATTACCTATTTACTTAGGAATAAATAAAAAATGAGTGCTTACTTTGTGCCTAAGCTACGACATTTTCGATGTCCGGGAGTAAATTTGTTTCCTGTTGACGCTGTGGTAAGTCTTAGAGAGCCGCTTGAGATTTTTGCTGGTGATAAATTTAGTGATGCGATTGCCGTTCCGTCCGCGATCACTGACTCTTTAGAACTACAACTTGATGAACTTGGTATTGGTGATGGAGGTTCTAGTTTCAAAGATAATCTAAAATGTTAAAAGAAAAATATTACTTTTATTTTTTATTTATTTTATAGATCTTTGTAAAAAAATGTATTTTATCCGAGGTTCAATAATTAATATCATATCAACCTGAAACTGATCACTATAATGTAGCGTCACGACTCCAAGTGGCCTTGGTTAAGTAAACTGAATTGTACAGGGTGGGCAAATTTGGGTGTTATTGTAGATTATCTCAGAAACTATAAGAGATACGAAAAAAATAGGTGAATAGAAATAAGTCTCCTTTTCCAAGACTAATCCAATCCAGCAAAGACCAAACCTCTATTTTCTTTTGTTTTTAAATTATAGCCAAAAAGTAAAATTTTCGCGATTTAAAAAAATGCTCATATTTCGTTTATTTTTGAAATTAAAGACAAGCGGTTAATATATTCTTAAGACTCATAGTTCGTTTTGATGTGGCTCCAGAGAAAAAAGTCTAACGGAGTCAAATCTGGTGAATTTCCATTTGTGGTAATCACCTTATAACCAAAATTTATACTTAAAAGCACCGAAACAGCTCTAGTGTTGTGAGGAGGAGCTCCATCTTGTTGGAAATAATGTTGGTTTCCTCCATTAATAGGATTTGGTCCATATGATTTTCCATCATCAATTTGGCTGAAGCCAAATCGTCCCTGACTCTGAATATCAATATTTTGATGAGGATTTACATCGAACCAGTAATGGTTATTATGTCGTTCAAAGATACAATTGTTAGATATATAACATTCATCAGTCCAAATATTTTTTCTTGGGAACGATGGGTCTTGTAAATATTGTTGTTCGAACCACATACAAAATTGTAGACGTATTTAAGAATCCCTTTCTACCAATCGTTGACTGTTCCTGTTATTCTTTCCGTTTCAATTTGTCGACTGGAGATGCATGCATCTGCAATGACCGCTCCAATTACATTAATTGCGGCATTTTCAGCACCTTGAATGTTATACTTCTGTGGTCTTGACTTTTTTAAACATCCATAATTGATTAGATTTTCTTTCAGTCCAACATATCATACTTTTCATAGTTACTGAATTCCATAATCAAAATTTTGAACATAAGCGCTTACATTTTTTATACACCATAAGTGCGATACATCATTGGAATGCTAAAAGTATGCTCTTTTCATTAACATCATAATCAACTACAATTTGTATTTAAAAAAATACAACTTTTTGTTGTATCTCAAAAATCATCAAGTCTGTTTAAAATTTTTCAACGGCAGTATATTCTACTCAAAAAGTGACTTAAGAACGTATCAATCCCATTACTCTAATTTCAAATATAAACGAAATATGAGCATTCTTTGAAATCATGAAAATTTGATTTACATATTTGCAGGATTGGATTAGTCTTGAAAAAAGAGATCGGGACATGGCGCCTACTTTTTTCGTATCTTTTGTAGTTTCTGAGAGAGGAGGTAGATACAGGGGGACGGAGAGGAGAGGAGATGGCCGGGGAACAAATGGAGGCGGCGTTGGGGGGACTAAAGAGGGGGAAGGCTCCAGGGGGGGACGGTGTCCAGAATGAGGCATGGCTGGAGGCAACGGGAGAAGTGAGGGGAAAGTTGTTGGAAGCGCTGAACAAAGTTTGGGAAGGGGAAGGGTTTCCGATTGGATGGAGGACGGCGATAATAAGCCCCTTGTACAAGAAGGGAGTGAAGGGAGTAGTGGAAAGTTATAGGGGAATTAGCTTAATGGACTCGGCGTACAAGATATATGCGAAGGTGCTGCTGCAGAGGTTGGAGGAAGAGATGGAAGAGAAAGGGATCTTACCGGACGGACAGGCAGGATTTAGAAAGGGAAGGGGCGCGATAGATAACGTGTACATATTGAAGCACTTGGTGGATAAAGAACTGGAAGGGAAGGGAGGGAAGCTTTACGCCCTATTCATAGATCTAAAGGCAGCGTTTGATAAGGTGAATAGAGGGAAGTTATGGGAGGAGATGAGGAGGAGAGGGATTACTAGTGGGACAATAAACAGGGTGAGGGCAGATGGGAGGTGTGGTTGTAGGGAGGAGGAAGGTGCATTCACTGGCTTACGCGGACGATTTGGTGGTAGTGGCGAGAGAGGCGAAGGAGATGAAGGCGATGATGCGGAGTTTGGAGAGTTATTTTAGGGGGAAGGCTCTGGAGGTGAATGTAGGAAAGACAAAGGTTATGAAGTTCTGTAAAGGGGGTAGAAGGAAGAGCGAAGACTGGAGGTGGGAAGGGAAGGAGATAGAGGAGGTGAGGGAGTACACATATTTGGGGTACAGCTTTAGAGAGGACAACAAGGAAGGCGCGCATGTGAGGGCAATGGCAAAGAAGGCGAATAAGGTGATGGGGCAGGTCTGGGGGTGGGGAGAGAGATTATTTGGAAGGGATATGGGAAAAAGAAAGATGATATTCGAGTGCTTGATTAGAAGTGTTATGATGTACGGGGCGGAGCTTTGGGGGTGGAAAGCGCAAGGGCTGTTGGAAGGCGTACAGGCTAGGTATTGGAGATGGGTTTTGGGGTTGGCAAAAGAGACGCCGGAGTACATAGTCAGAGAGAGTCAGTGAAGGTTGATAAGTTAAGAGTGGAGGCGGGTAAAAGGGCGGTACGTTTTGAGGAGAGGGTTGAAGGGAGGTCTCAATGTAAAATTTTGGGGGAGTGCTGGAAAGAGATTAAGGCAGGGAAAGGGGGTTACGGGCAACGAGGGAGGGAGGAATATTTCAGAAGGGTGGGGTACTCAGTGAAAGCGGTAGATGATAGAAGGAGGGAAGGGATTGAGATGTGGAAAGAGCTGGAGAGCAGGGATAGAGATGTACAGAGGCAAGAAAGAAGGGGGCAGATAAGGGAGAGCAGGTACAACCCTAAGTACGAGGAAATAATAACGGAGGGATTGCCGAAGTACCTGTCGGTGGAGGGGGATGAGGAGGGGAAGAGGATGGTGGCAAGATTCAGATGCGGCAATGAGGAGAGAGCGAATAGGTATTGGATGAGAGATGATGAGAGGGGTTGTAGGCTATGTGGGGGGGAGTGGGAGTCGTTGGAGCACCTACTGAGGGAGTGAGACGAGCTAAGAGAGGAGGTGATCGGCTGGAAGCAGGTGCTGGGGGAGGGGGCAGAAGGAAGAGAATGGATGAGGGAGGTGGTGGCGACAAGGCAGCGTAGGGAGATGCGGAGAGGAGATGGGGAGGGGTAGGATAGGAAATAAAATGTATTGTATTGTAATGTGATATATGTAATTGTAGTATTGTTAAAATGTAATTGTTTGGGGAATGTATTGCTGATATGGTAGCAATAAACTTAATTAATTAATAATTAATATCATATCAATCTGAAACTGGTCATCACATTGTAGCGTAACGCCTGCAGGTGATCTTGGCTAAGTAAACTGCTAAACAATTATGTCAAGGTCACTTGCGACCGAGGCGATACAATTAATATCGTATTAACACTTAACTAATGTCAAATAATGCAGAGACTCGGCCGCAAGCGAGGTCATCGCTTAAACCAAGTGAAATCTACATCATTCAATCAAACCGAGGTTAATTCTTTATTACCACAAAGTGGGTGTCAAAAAACTAAAATGCACGAATCATACAGTTCGTTTACAGCCAATTCAGTAAATACACAATCAAAAAATTTTTCAAATAATAGTTGATTAGAATCAAAAAAGGAATAATTTTTCTTAATAACATTTCTCTATATCTCCGCTAGATGGTGTACTCTTATAAAAAAAAACTAGTTCTTTGGAAATAAGTAATCCGCGCATAATTGGAGAAATTATTAATTTATTATTAATTTTAGAGAAAAGTTTTTCAAATGATAGTTGATTAGAATCGAAAAAGGAATCATTTTTGTTAATAAAATTTTTTGATACCTTCGCTAAGTGTCGCTCTGTGCTGTTATAAAAATACCTTTTTACTTTTAATCAAAAAATGTTTCAAGTAATATTTGTTTATAATTAAAAGAGGAACAACTTCTTTTAGTAAAATTTTTTGATATCTCCGCTAGGAAACGCTGTGTACTCTTATAAAAAACCAGTTTTTCGTTAATAATTAATCCGCGCATAATTAATTATTAGTTTTAGCGAAAAATGTTTCAAATAATAGTTGATTAGGATCGAAAAAGGAATCATTTTTGTTAATAAAATTTTTTGATACCTTCGCTAGGTGTCGCACTGTGCTGTTATAAAAATCCTTTTTTGCTTTTAATCAAAAAATGCTTGAAGTAATATTTGTTAATAATTAAAAGAGGAACAACTTCTTTTAGTGAAATTTTTTGATATCTCTGCTAGGAAGCGCTGTGTACTCTTATAAAAAACCAGTTTTGCGTTAATAATTAATTCGCGCATAATTAATTATTAGTTTTAGCGAAAAATGTTTCAAATAATAGTTGATTAGAATCGAAAAAGGAATCATTTTTGTTAACAAAATTTTTTGATACCTTCGTTAGGTGCCGCTCTGTGCTGTTATAGAAATATCTTTTTACTTTTAACCAAAAAATGTTTCAAGTAATATTTGTTTATAATTAAAAGAGGAACAACTTCTCTTAGTGATTTTTTTTGATATCTCCGCTAGGAAGCGCTGTGTACTCTTATAAAAAACCAGTTTTTCGTTAATAATTAATCCGCGCATAATTAATAATTAGTTTTAGCGAAAAATGTTTGATATAATAGTTGATTAGAATCGAAAAAGGAATCATTTTTGTTAATAAAATTTTTTGATACCTTCGGTAGGTGTCGCTCTGTGCTGTTATAAAAATACCTTTTTACTTTTAATCAAAAAATGTTTCAAGTAATATTTATTTATAATTAAAAGACGAACAACTTCTTTTAGTAAAATTTTTTGATATCTCTGCTAGGAAGCGCTGTGTACTCTTATAAAAAACCAGTTTTTCGTTAATAACTAATCCGTGCATAATTAATTATTAGTTTTAGCGAAAAATGTTTCAAATAATAGTTGATTAGAATTGAAAAAGGAATCATTTTTGTTAATAAAATTTTTTGATACCTTCGCTCTGTGGTGTTATAAAAATACCTTTTTACTTTTAATCAAAAAATGCTTGAAGTAATATTTGTTAATAATTAAAAGAGGAACAACTTCTTTTAATAAATTTTTTTGATATCTCTACTAAGAAGCGCTGTGTACTCTTATAAAAAACCAGTTTTTCGTTAATAATTAATCCGCGCATAATCAATTATTAGTTTTAGAGAAAAGTTTTTCAAATAATAGTTGATTAGAATCGAAAAAAGAATCATTTTTGTTAATAACATTTTTTGATACCTTCGCTAGGTGTCGCTCTGTGCTGTTATAAAAATACCTTTTTACTTTTAATCAAAAAATGCTTGAAGTAATATTTGTTAATAATTAAAAGAGGAACAACTTCTTTTAATAAATTTTTTTGATATCTCTGCTAGGAAGCGCTGTGTACTCTTATAAAAAACCAGTTTTTCGTTAATAATTAATCCGCACATAATTAATTATTAGTTTTAGCGAAAAATGTTTCAAATAATAGTTGATTAGAATCGAAAAAGGAATAATTTTTGTTAATAACATTTTTTGATACCTTCGCTAGGTGTCGCACTGTGCCGTTATAAAAATCCTTTTTTGCTTTTAATCAAAAAATGTTTCAAGTAATATTTATTTATAATTAAAAGACGAACAACTTCTTTTAGTAAAAATTTTTGATATCTCTGCTAGGAAGCGCTGTGTACTCTTATAAAAAACCAGTTTTTCGTTAATAATTAATCCGCACATAATTAATTATTCGTTTTAGCGAAAAATTTTTCAAATAATAGTTGATTAGAATCGAAAAAGGAATAATTTTTGTTAATAACATTTTTTGATACCTTCGCTAAGTGTCGCACTGTGCTGTTATAAAAATCCTGTTTTGTTTTTAATCAAAAAATGTTTCAAGTAATATTTGTTTATAATTAAAAGAGGAACAACTTCTTTTAGTGAAATTTTGTGATATCTCCGCTAGGAAGCGCTGTCTACTCTTATAAAAAACTGGTTTTTCGATAATAATTAATCCGCGCATAATTAATTATTAGTTTTAGCGAAAAATGTTTCAAATAATAGTTGATTAGAATCGAAAAAGGAATCATTTATGTTAATAAAATTTTTTGATACCTTCGGTAGGTGTCGCTCTGTGCTGTTATAGAAATACCTTTTTACTTTTAATCAAAAAATGTTTCAAGTAATATTTGTTTATAATTAAAAGAGGAACAACTTCTTTTAGTGAAATTTTGTGATATCTCCGCTAGGAAGCGCTGTCTACTCTTATAAAAAACTAGTTTTTCGATAATAATTAATCCTCGCATAATTAATTATTAGTTTTAGCGAAAAATGTTTCAAACAATAGTTGATTAAAATCGAAAAAGGAATCATTTTTGTTAATAAAATTTTTTGATACCTTCGCTAGGTGTCGCTCTGTGCTGTTATAAAAATACCTTTTTACTTTTAATCAAAAAATGTTTCAAGTAATATTTGTTTATAATTAAAAGAGGAACAACTTCTTTTAGTGAAATTTTGTGATATCTCCGCTAGGAAGCGCTGTCTACTCTTATAAAAAACTAGTTTTTCGTTAATAATTAATCCGCGCATAATTAATTATTAGTTTTAGCGAAAAATGTTTCAAATAATAGTTGATTAGAATCGAAAAAGGAATCATTTGTGTTAATAACATTTTTTGATACCTTCGCTAGGTGTCGCTCTGTGCTGTTATAAAAATACCTTTTTACTTTTAATCAAAAAATGTTTCAAGTAATATTTGTTTATAATTAAAAGAGGAACAACTTCTCTTAGTGAATTTTTTTGATATCTCCGCTAGGAAGCGCTGTGTACTCTTATAAAAAACCAGTTTTTCGATAATAATTAATCCGCGCATAATTAATTATTAGTTTTAGTGAAAAGTTTTTCAAATAATAGTTGATTAGAATCAAAAAGGAACATTTTTTGATACCTCCGATAGTCGCTCTGTGCTGTAATAAAAGTACTTTTCTGCTTTTAATCAAAAAATGTTTCAAGTAATATTTGTTTATAATTAAAAGAGGAACAACTTCTTTTAGTGTAATTTTTTGATATTTTCGCTAGGAAGCGCTGTGTACTCCTATAAAAAACTAGTTTTTTGTGAATAATTAATTAATTAGTGTTAATTTTTTGAATCATTAATTTAAAATAATTTGAATTATTTTCGTTGTACATTTCATATTAATATTTATCATTTACTTACTTATATTGGTCATCCTCCACAAATTTTTGAAGTTCTTCAATATATCGAATCGAATTGAGGTAGTCTTTAACATGCGGTACACAAGAAACATGCGAATAATCGGAAAGTTGGTAATTAGATATAATACGGAGTATATTATTCATTTTAAGACTGCGTTGTTGAGATTCGAGCCCCCCCGAATGAGGATGCGCCATATCGATGTAAACTAAATCGGTCAGATATAAACCTAAGTACGGAATACATGGTAATTTCAAACTTTCAATGTGACTTCGAAGATTCGACCAATTCTCCGAATCGGAGAAGACGTCCGAGAGTTTATCAAACGATTGTTTTTCCTTTTTCGTGAGGCAACTCCACGTCTTCGAGAGCCTGTACACCGAGGCACTATGTAAGGCTGAGATTATTGCGAATAACGAGTGCAAATTATTGAGATCGTATAATCGTTTGGCGATCTTTATAAAGTGCCCGAGAACGTCCGCTCGTTGTTTCGGGGTGCTGCGGGAAAGTATTTCTTGTACGGCCCAAAAACTGACGTGATTAAACCGTCTCGTGAACGCCACCACGTTCGGAGCTATCGTCATTTTGTTCTTTTTGTTCCATCCGCAACTAGTTAATTCATCCGGTTGAATCGCCAAGAAAATCGGAAGATCTAAAAGGGTCAGCTGATTAGCGAAGTCTTCTGGTGAGATTTGCATTGGGTCGTATACGGCGCAACTGTAGTTTTTTGAGAATTGATTTGGCAAGCTTTGAGTTTTGATATGAACAGGTACATTCCTAAATTTAAAAAATTAATATGTTTTAATTTTTAAAGTAATGAATAAATTTCTTACGAGTATGAATAATATGAATAAGGGGGTCCTGGGCCACCCGAAACGCTGTGAGTGGAGATTTTTCGCGTTCCGTTCGTTGGGGGTTTAAGACAGCCATTGGTCACTGTTGTACATAAATCGGTTGAGTCAATATCTAAGGGGTTACAAGGAGAGATGGAGATTTCTTTATCCTGCAAAAAGAAATTATATAAAAAAAATAAAGTTATAAACGATTTTTTTACCTCCGATATTCTTACAGTGGCCAAACTATCTCCAGATGTATCTTTTGGAATTCCTGAGTAACGTAGCATCTTCAACTCATGGCTGCTATTTGATGCCTGCAAAAAAGAACAACAAAATTATTCAACCGAAAGATAATTGCGAAATACAAAACTATCAATGACCGTTTAACGAACTTATTGTTTACAAAACATTCGATAGTTCGAGGACTATCAAACAAACAATTTTATTACACAACTTACAGTCGAATTGTCGCAACAACCGGCGAACTGGCGGATGAAGTGTAAAATGTCCCGCATCTTTAAGCTGTTTCGGTAGTGATGTTGTTGCGGTCTTAATTCGAAAGGACCTTTTTGCGTTTCGAATTGAGTATACATACGGCGCTTCAAAAATTCGCTGGCTCAGACTTTGTAAATGTTGGCAAATGAAAGGATTACAAGTTGTATACAAATTAGGAGTACTAATTTGTATAATAAAAGTATTTATTAAAAATCGTTAAAAATAGTAATTGAGATCTTTTAAGGGAGGGAAGGAGTGGTCGCCGACATCCAGATATTCAAATGCCAACCTCACCTGCATAAATGCTAACTCTAACCCATCTTCGTCTAATCACCCACAAGGCGAATTTAATGTTTCAGAGAACAAACACTAGCCTCAGACATAGCATCCAATTATGTCAAGGTCACTTGCGACCGAGACTGATATCAGATAATGCAAATCATCGGCCGCAAATGACCTCGCTTAAACCAAATGAAATGTGCGATATCATTCAATCAAACCGAGGTCGTTTACGGCCGAGGCGTTATTGTTAATTCTTTATTAACACAAAGGGTGTTGAAACCGAAACGCGTGGGTCGCAAACAACATCGGCTAAAAAAACTAAAATGCACGATATTATCCAGTTAACCCAAGGTCGTTTACAGCCAAGGAGATTCAGTTAATACCGTATCAGCACAAGATTGCAATACACGATGTCACCAAATCAAGCCGAGGTCGCTTGCGGCCATTCAATTAATACCACATCAACGTATTCAAAATTTTTAAAACCGGGATACCGGTATTACTATAAACAAGTTTACTCACTAAATTACAATCACTAAATAAACTGACCGGCAAAAAAAACCGGCCACTTAAATTTTGCCACAATTTCAAAGGTGGGTTTCTCGCGAACCACTCATTCGATTTTGATGATTCCTTTTTTGATCGAAAGGTTGATTCTGCTGTAATAATCCTGCGATAGAAATTTTTATTCGGATATTAATTTGAGCATATACGGGGTGCAAGAATGAGAAAAGCATTTTTTCTCGAAATTTGTAATACCCTGTGGGGTGCAGATGCTACATCAGAGGGTGTTAACTGGAATCAAACGGTAGCCCAATCTTTTCTGAACATTTTGTTTTTTTTTTTCACTCTATTATCTCTGTTACTAACGAAGATGCAGTGTTTTAAAGCGAACGCCTGTGAAAACATGACAAATAAGCATACAAAATAAGGTGGCGCGCTAGGTAGCGTATGTCAGTTGTTTCGAATAGTAAATTGACAGTTGTCAATAACTGATGTTGCGGGTATTATTAGTTTAATTGAAGATGGCAAAAGTCAGCGGTACGTTGCCCATACGTTGGGTATACCCCGAACAACAGTTCAGAATGCCTGGAACCGATATGTCGAAACAGGAAATTTTACTAGGCGGCAAGGTTCCGGTAGAAGACGAGTGACAACAGCAGTTGATGATCGATTTATTGTGCTAAACACTCTGAGGAATCGTAGAACGACTGCTGTAGAAAGTCGGCATCGCCTTCAAATGGTGCGTGGGGTTGACGTAAGTGAAAGAACCATTCGTCGAAAACTTGCTGAAAGTGATCTAACTGCAAGAAGAGCTGCCGAAAGACAGCGGCTGCTCCAGAGATATCGGCGAGCACGTCTTCAATTTGGACACCTACATACGAATTGGGAAATGGAACAAAGGGGTAAGGTCACAGTATAAAGTAAATCAGTAGTCTCACTTGCCTTATATGGCGTAATCAGATTTGCTACAGCGCACACGCTGCGCGCATTCATACTACATTTGCTACCTTATGAGTACGTGATCTTTATCATCGACATAAAAGTTTGTTGCAACATTTATTTCAATGATGCGCGCAGCGGATGCGCAGTAAAAAATCTACGGACACGACGTCAAACGTGCCGACACGAAGTGAGACTACTGCTTTACTTTATACTGTGGTAAGGTGCTCTTCACTGATGAGTCCCGATTTTGTCTCCGGTCACCTGATGATCGAGAACGAGTGTGGAGACGTCGTAATGAAAGGTTTGCGACCTGCACAATTTCGGAAAGAGTACCTTTCCATGGAGGTTCGGTCATGGTATCGGCGGGCAAGGTTTATAGAACATAAGGTTACCTCATTCCCTATGCCTCTGTAGTATCGATTATTACCCCGCAAATTGACGTCACTGGTTCGATACAGTCAGAATAAAAGATAGCCTATACACGTGCCTATACTGTGGTACAGTCTATATAAAATATTTAAACCTCGCATCGTGCTGTGTTGTTCATAGAACCAGCTACGTCACTGACCCACCTTGCCTCTCAGAGGAGGAGAATCGGTATTGGGTAACCTTATGTTCTATAGACCTTGATCGGCGGGTATTTCGACGGAAGCGTATACAGCGGTCATCTTTGTTGAAAATGGCACGCTAAATGCCCACCGTTATATCGAAGATATTCTGCAAGAAGCTGTCGTGCCCTATTCCCATTTTATTGGTGACGGATTCACGGTAATGCATGACAATGCGCGACCGCACGTAGCACGTGTGGTTAGCGAATATCTTGATGAGATGGGTATTGAACGGACCTTAACACTATCGAACATCTTTGGGACTAACTTCAGAGACGCATTTGTCGTCATCCTGTCCTACCGGACAATTGATTCATAATTGTGTAGTCCATAAATCTTTCATTTCAACGTCTTCATATTCGTTTCTGACTATCGGGTGATAGTAGACAAAACCACTACTCATCCGTAAAAAAGACCTCCATTGCAGTACTCATTCTTCCATTGCTCGATCTCCCAATTCACATGTAAGCGCGCAGATTGAAGACGTGCACGTCGATATCTAGGAAGCAGCCTCGGCCCTTTGGCAGCCTTCTTGCAGCCAGACCAGTTCTAGCAAGTTTTCAGCGAATGGTTCTCTCACTGACATCATAGCGGCCTCTACAGCTGTCATTCTACGATTGCTTAGAACAGTAAAACGGTCATGAGCTACTATTGTCACTCATCTTGTTTTCACAGGCGATCGCTTTAAAATACTGCATCTTCGTTAGTAACAGAGATAATAGAGTGAATAAAAAAAGAAAATGCTCAGAAAAGATTGGGCTACTGTTTGATTCCAGGTAATACCCTCTGCTGTAGCAACTGCACCCCGCAGGGTGTTACAAATTTCGAGAATAAAAGTCTTACTCATTTTTCTCACCCCGTATATGCTAAAATTAAAATCTGAACGAAAATTTCTATCGCAGGATTATTATAGAAGAATCAACCTATCCATCAAAAAAAGAATCATCAAAATCGAATGCGCGGTTCGCGAGAAAGCCAGCTTTGAAGTTGTGGCAAATTTATAGTGGCCGGTTTTTTTTGCCGGTCAGTTTATATCTAATTGTAAGAATTTTTTCCCTCTTTGCCGTCATCTCTACTAACAACAGGTTAATTTCTACTATATTTTTAGATTGGGTACAAAGCATAAGATACAGAATCTGAGAAGATAATCAAAAAATGGAAAGATATAAGGAATCTGTACAAAGTACCAATAAACTTAAAGATCTGGATACCATTATTGTTTTGTTGTCTTTCACTTGGTCCAAAGGATCAACTTCACTGCCGCGTCAAAAAATGAAATTACACTTCATCATCTGAAACTCTGTGGAATTCTCTCGAATTCCTAATTTGGAATTTTCTGGAAAGGTGCAGATTCAAGAAAGAAACTTTAACATAATGGCTCTTGGTAGTTTGTCAGACTTATCATACTATTGTTATACTTGGTGGGACATTGCACGAATCAAACTGACCTGAAACACCATTATGGAGTAAAAAGTCCAAAAATAGTTGTATATAATTTATTGAACACCAACATTAAGTTGTCGTCATCAAAGGTTGAGTCTTCGTTATCTCCAACATTCTGTCAGAGTGTAAAATGATATTTCTTGTAGATGGTATTCACACCGATCAAAAAATGTCACTTGAAAAAATGAGGTTAGTACGGACATAAGATAGATAACAAATTTCTGTTTGGTCAACATCATTTTCCAGCACAGCTTTAAACAAACACGGCCGTTTTCAATCGGTCGTTTCCGGCTAGCATTTTTTTAATGAAACCTCAAAAAATGTCACTTGAAAATGTAAACTTAGAATGGACAGAAAATAGATAACAAACACGAATCCTCTACGTCATTTTCCAGCACAACTTCAAACTAGCACGGCCATTTTCGAAGACATCGGCCGCCCCCGGCCATTGAGGGCGCTAAATAAAAATAATACCGATATTTTGCCATCAATACCGGTTTTTAATACCGGACAAAAATTGTCCGAGATCTCGGTTTTCGGGATCCCGGTATTACAAGCTCTAAACATAGGACTAATGTCAAACAACGTAGCCTCGGTCGTAAGCAACCTCGGTTGAGAATACTAAATTGCACAATGTCACTCAGTCAAGCCTGAGGTGTTTCAATTAATACCATAACAATACAAAATAGGTGTCAAACAATCAAACGCCTCGGCTAATTAGCTGTCACTAGCCTCAGACATGGACGGATGTATGGAAAGCGAGTAAAACAAGCATAAAGGATATACTCAGGTGTGCCACTGAGAACAAGAGCAAAAGAAGGGGAAGGCTTTCTAATAAGCAACCTAAGAATAATTACATTAGAAATGGTGCTAAACGAGAAGGTAACACTCATGCAAATCTACGCACCAACAGAGGATGCAGAAACCACAAAGAAGGTGTCGTTCTATACAAATTTGCAATAAACATGAGACAAGACTAAAAAGCGACAAGATTACAAGTAAAAGTGGCAACAGCATGATTGATTTCGATAATCGGAAATAACTGGTTTAAAAACAAGGAGATACATAAGACTACCATAAACCGTTACAGGCAGAAACATAAACCTACATAACCGACATAAACAACATTAGGTGTGGACAGAATAAGAAACAAAGATGTACAGTCATGTTCACGGGAAATGCACACTCAAGGTCAAGCGCTGTTGTGAGATCCGACATGCCGCTGGCTCGGCTGGCTAAACGGGCTTTCTAATGCCCACGAGCTACGAGCTTCGTGTGCGCTCGGCTCAGCCCGTTTAGCCAGCGGCATGTCGGATCTCACAACAGCGCTTGACCTTGAGTGTGCATTTCCCGTGAACATGACTGTACTTGTACAAAGCACTATATGTCTTAACATTAATATATAGGCCGTAAACCTGGCCAATGCAGGATAAGCCCAAAAGCAAAGTAGGTACCTAACGCAAATAATAGGCAAAATCAGAAGAGATGGAGTCTGAAATACAACTACAAGAGAGGAACTCGAGATTAGATCCGTTAGTAGTATGTATGTAGTTTCACGTAGGGGTGAGTTTCTTCACAGCACTTAGGCCCCAGCGGGCTCTTTGTACGTCCCCACAATTACTTCAGTTCATTCAAGTATCAGAAAACCAGCCCAATCTTTTCATGAACGTTAATATAGAACAGAAAGGTATGTGCCTTATATCCGAAATTTAGAGCCGCGGTACTCCAAAAATGGATTCTCTTAAGTACGCAAGGTTGGGACAGTCGCAAACAATATGACTTACCGTCTCGTACAGAGGGGTGTATTCGCCAGCTTCATGTAAAAGATGTGCTTACATGACCTGCAGTGTCTGGTCAGGAAGTGGGTGAGAAGCCTCAAGTCACTTTTTGATGTTCCTAGAAACTGAATAGATCTTTTCTGGTCAGGGTAGAGCAGAGTTTTCTTAGCAGATGGAGTTTATCAGCTTTGATGCTGTATTAACAGCTAGTGGTACAAACGGTTCAGCCGCCCGTTTCGCCAGCCTGCCCGCATCATCATGTCCTTTAATATCGATGAGTCCTTTTCGCCACTTTATCGTGACGTTGTTGTATACGTTTGCCTCCTCGAGTGATTGCCGACAGGACTTCATCAACGATGATGTAGTTTGATGCCTACCAAGCCAGCATAGCCTATCCGCTATCAGTGCAGATTACAATGTTTCTGCCGACTTTTTTGGAGTTTTTGGAGCTATGTTTATAGCAGTTATTTTTGCTTGAACACTTGTGCAATACGATGCTAACGAAGTGGAAAGGTGCAGCTGGAGATCGTGCAAGAAAATGTTCACTCCGGAACCTCCAGCCTTCTTTGATCCATCAGTGTAGATGGTCAGCGTTTTACCCGAGCTGAGTTGCTCTGAGGTTTCGTTTCAATGCCAAAGTGTGGCTTGCCTAAGAAAGTAAGTGTAAAGGTGGCTACACACGTAACTGCAAACTTGACAAAGAATTCACGATCAAAGTGGTTATTGAAAAGAAAAACCTACTCCCATATTAATTTACAGAGTGAATTGAAGATATATCCACGTGACCGGCATAATTATCTCAGAATGAACGAAGAAACTTATATGAACCTTCTGTCACTCGCAGCACCTTTAATTAAAAGAAAGGATACGATCATGAGAGAAGCCATAACTTCCCACGAAAGATTAACAGCAACATTGCGATTTCACGCGATGGAAGGAGTTATGAAGACCTAAAATATTCAACTCTAATTTTTCAATCCATCATCAAGCGGATTGCACAAGCAAAATTATCCTACAAACGCTAAAGCATACTTGTACAAAAATATTGATCATGCATACTTGTCAAGTTTGCAGTAGTCTGTGCGAGCTTTAAGGAGGGGTTGTTTACGAACAGCATCACTCCGAGCTTGCTTCGAACTATTCCCATTTTAGCAACCTGCTTATCATTTACTGATCGCAATCGAAGATCCCTGATAAAAATATCAAGGGGCAGCACGTTCAGTATAGTCTCCATCGGAATCGTAGGTGTAGATCTCATAGCGCCTGTGATTAGCAGGCAGAACAGTTGTTGCAATTGATGCAGCAATTTAGCTTTATATGCATGTTTTAATGCTGAACACCAAACTATAGCTCCGGGAGCTACCATGTGCTTTATCATAGAAGTGTAGATCCACATTGTAACTTTCGGATTTACTCCCCAAGTATTCCCAATAGCCCTTCGGCACTGGGTCAGTACAATCGTTGTTTTTTTAGTATTGCAACTAATGTGTGATGTCCAAGTTAGTCCTTTGTCCGAGATAACACCAAGATATTTCACCTCTGGAGCAAAGATTCTTTAGTAAAAACTATACAGAACGAACAGTTGCAGTGGTACGGGCACGTGATCCCTATGGATGATAAGAGGCTCATAGAGGATGATGGAGGTAAAGAGAGGAAGGGGAGACCAAGAACGAAGTGGTTGGACAACATTAACATTGCATTAACACAACATTAACACTGATTAGAAAAAAGTTCCAAGTAAGGTATAAAAGAAAAGACGAAAAAGAAGGAATTGGTCATAATTCTGTGACGTCTTGGCCGCGAGCTTTATCAAGTGGAGTTGAATAATTAAGCCAACGCCTAAAACTGGTTAGCAAATTGTAGTAGTCATTTTGTTAAAAAAACTTTAATTCTCAACAAGTTTTGTTGCCAAAAATCCAAATAAAACTAATAAATCAAATTAATTACCCACTTCCAAAAATCTTTCACAAATGTAAACTCAACTTAATAAAAAAAAGGAACCGTTGCCAAAAGCTATAAATATATGCGCGTATTGTCACGTGAAAAACTCGTTTAAACAGTATAAAGAAAGATCGTATGATCGCCGTCGTTTCTACATCTTTCTAATTTCGACCAAAACAAACAACCCCCTTTAGAATAGATGAATGGAAGGTGTGGTTTAGACCGTTTAATTTCGTACGAAAACATTGGAGATTTTTTTTTGTTCCGCCGTTCGTAGCCTTGCCCATAGATCTAACTGAGTAATGTATTTATAGTCATTGCGGAAACTATTTTCGCCCCGCATTAACGGCCCAATCGACGAAAGAGAGACGGCGTTCACGTCAATTTATTTGTGTACCAGTCTGCACCGTGAATATTCAACAACGAATATTCTTAAAATAGATATTAGGGAGTTATGGAACTTCAACAAAATGATGTTTGGATTATCAAAATTTTTCTTACCCTGTTGAAGGAAGTTTAAAACACACTATAAAAAGTTACGCGTGAATGATTAAGTTTCGATCATAAATATCTATCAATATGTCAACATTGCTTATCTAATTTTCCTCAAGACTCTAAAAAAAATGTTTCGTTAAATAATCACAAAATAAGCGTAATAAATTTTTGATGAACACGTTCATAAATAATCTAGCAACAGCTGCGAGGCTAGGAAACGTTTTAATAAGTTCTTTCGTGGTGGACATACGGTACTTTTTATACCAGTTAACCTACAAAAGTATTCTAACGGAGATTATTAACTCATTATGTATTAGTAAGAATTACATCAACTAAAAAGATTGCTTTTCCACCTACTACATGCCGATATCTTCGTTGTATTTAAAGATATCTTGATACTAAATGCGGAAAAACGACTTGATCAGTGTCGTTTTCTAGATGTTAGTATAAAATTAAAAGTTTATGTCTTTTATTTTATATAGAATTTAAGTCTAACTAGTTTCGACCCTTGGCCATCTTCAGAGACTCTACAAATAGATTAAATCTCTCATCTCATTCATTTTACAAACGACAGCGGTAGGTAGCGCTAGTTAGCATAAGATATCACTATGTTGCATATTTATATGCTCTGTTGTTCAAAGTGTGTACAAATTTGACGCATTTATCTCAAAAAACCAAAAAGTAACGAACTTTCAACATTTAATTTTGACATATTTATCAACTTCATAAAAAATCCTTTAAAATGAGTCCAAACTCGACATACTTAACTTTAATATTAATGGAAATAGAATCACTTCCGGTTTGAAACGTCAACGTCAATTTTGACATATTTGTCATCTTCATTAAAAAACCTTTAAAATGAGTCCAAAGATGACACACTTATCTCAAAAAAAAAAAAAGTTAGAATAAAAAACGTTAAATCCGAAGTTAGCAACAATGAAGATAGCAATTTAATTTTTAAATATTAATACCAACCTTAATTTTTTATTTTTTTTTATTATATTTTTGTTTTTGTAACAACTATTAAGTCATTTTATAAAAATTAAGAATATGTCAAAATGACATTGACATTTCAAACCGGAAGTTGCTTATATCTCGAGTAATATTGGAATTAAACGTATAAATATGCCAAAATTGACGTTTACATTCTTAACCGGAAGTTGACCATAACTTCATTAATATTGAAGATAAATATGTCGTGTTTGTACTCATTTTAAAGGATTTTTCACGACGATTACAAATATGTCAAAATTGAGGTTGACATTTTAAACCTGAAGTTAGTTATCATATAATAGACAAGTGGACTACTTCATGGTGTTCTTACATGACGTATTAGAATATTAGAACCGACTTATCGTTAGATACGACACTTAGATACACCAAGAAATTCTACAATAGAGAAAATAGATAAACCTACAATTTCGGACCGGTGTCGTTTTCTAGATGTTAGTATAAAATTAAAAGTTTAAAGGCCGGTTGTACAATATACCGATAAACTTCCCGACAGCGTTATCTGTTCGATAAGTTAATTTCTACTGTATAACAATGTACGGATATTTTTGTCGGTGAGATTATCGCGAGGACAACTTTTCGGGTAAATTTTACTATTATATTCGTAATCTTCATAAAATAACCTTTAAAGTGAGTCCAAACTTGACGCATTTATCTCAAAAAACCAAAAAGTTCGAACTTTCAACTTTTAATTTTGACATATTTGTCAACTTTATAAAAAATCCTTTAAAATGAGTCCAAACTCGACATATTTAACTTTGATATTAATGGAGATACAATCACTTCCGGTTTGAAACGTCAACGTCAATTTTGACATATTTGTCATCTTCATTAAAAAACCTTTAAAATGAGTCCAAAGATGACGTACTTATCTCAAAAAACAAAAAAGTTTGAATAAAAAACATTAAACCCGAAGTTAGCAACAATGAAGATAACAATTTAATTTTTAAATATTAATACCAACCTAAATTTTTAATTTTTTTTAATTATATTTTTGTTTTTGTAACAAATATTAAGACATTTTATAAAAATTAAGAATATGTCAAAATGACATTGACATTTCAAACCGGAAGTTGCTTATATCTTCAGTAATATTGGAATTAAACGTATCATGTTTGGACTCATTTTAAAGGATTTTTCACGTCGATTACAAATATGTCAAAATTGACGTTGACATTCTTAACCGGAAGTTGACCATAACATCATTAATATTGAAGATAAATATGTCGTGTTTGTACCTATTTTAAAGGATGTTTAATGAGGATTACAAATATGTCAAAATTGAAGTTGACATTTTAAACCTGAAGTTAGTTATCATATAATAGACAAGTGGACTACTTCATGGTGTTTTTATATTTATGATGTATTTTATTTAAAAAACCTTAAAATGAGTCCAAACAGGACGCACTTATCTCAAAAAACAAAAAAGTTAGAATAAAAAACGTTAAACCCGAAGTTAGCAACAATGAAGGTAGCAATTTAATTTTTAAATATTAATACCAACCTTAATTTTTGATTTTTTTTATTAAATTTTTGGTTTTATGACAAATATTAAGACATTTTATAAAAATTAAGAATATGTCAAAATGACATTGACATTTCAAACCGAAAGTGGCTTATATCTCGAGTAATATTGGAATTAAACGTATCATGTTTGGACTCATTTTAAAGGATTTTTCACGACGATTACAAATATGTCAAAATTGACGTTTACATTCTTAACCGGAAGTGGACCATAACTTCATTAATATTGAAGATAAATATATCGTGTTTGTACTCATTTTAAAGGATTTTTAATGAAGATTACAAATATGACAAAATTGAGGTTGACATTTTAAACCTGAAGTTAGTTATCATATAATAGACAAGTGGACAACTTCATGGTGTTCTTACATGATGTATTAGAATATTAGAACTGACTTAGATACACCAAGAAATTCTACAATAGAAAAAATAGATGAACCTACAATTTCGGACCACTGTCGTTTTCTAGATGTTAGTATAAAATTAAAAGTTTAAAGGCCGGTTGTACAATATACCGATAAACTTCCCGACAGCGTTATCTGGTCGATAAGTTAGTTTATACTTTATTACAATGTACGGATATTTTTGTCGTTGAGATTATCGGCAGGATAACTTTTCGGGTACTCAGCGGTGCCGATAAAACAGTTATCCACCAAATATGGTGGATTACCAAGGTTTTTATATAAAAACTTTGTATGGTTGCTGCATATGTTAACCTATAACACCTATACGTACGTTATGTCAGTTGTGTGTCGTGTTTTTTTAAACAATAATTGTCATTATTGTCAAAATTATAGTTCAAATTTCCAAGAAAGACGCTAGCATTACCAACCTACGGCACAAATTACTAGGTATGTAGAAAATGTGCTACCAACTGACTCTTATTTCGCCGATAGCGAAGAAACCGACAAGTTACCGAGTTTTGTACTGACAAAAACAGTTTGTACAACAGCAAATATCTTTATCCTCGCGATAAGTTTATCGGTCGGATAGTTATTAGGTAGATTTATCGGTATATTGTACAACCGGCCCTTACTCTTCTATTTTATATAGAATTTAAGTCTAACTAGTTTCGGCCCTTGGTCATCTTCAGAGACTCTACAAATAGATTAACATCTCTCATCTTATCCATTTTACAAACGACGGCGGTAGTTAGCGCTAGTTAGCATAAGATATTACTATGTTGTATATTTTTATTGAACTAAAACTAGAAACATTCGGGTTTAGTAGTGAAAAAAACTTTCAGTTGTCAATGTCTACTTTAATTTTATTATTATATTCGTAATCTTCATAAAGTAATCTTTAAAGTGAGTCCAAACTTGACGCATTTATCTCAAAAAACCAAAAAGTTCGAACTTTCAACTTTTAATTTTGACATATTTGTCAACTTCATAAAAAATCCTTTAAAATGAGTCCAAACTCGACATATTTAACTTTGATATTAATAGAGATACAATCACTTCCGGTTTGAAACGTCAACGTCAATTTTGACATACTTGTCATCTTCATTAAAAACCCTTTAAAATGAGTTCAAAGATGACGCACTTATCTCAAAAAACAAAAAAGTTAGAATAAAAGAACGTTAAACCCGAAGTTAGCAATTTAATTTTTAAATATTAATACCAACCTTAATTTTTTGTTTTTTTTTTTATTATATTTTTGTGACAAATTAAAACAATTTATTTAAACAATTAAACGTATCATGTTTGGACTCATTTTAAAGGATTTTTCACAACGATTACAAATATGTCAAAATTGACGTTGACATTCTTAACCGGAAGTTGACCATAACTTCATTAATATTGAAGATAAATATGTCGTGTTTGTACTCATTTTAAAGGATTTTTAATGAAGATTACAAATATGTCAAAATTGAGGTTGACATTTTAAACCTGAAGTTAGTTATCACATAATAGAAGTTTTATAATTCAAGTTAATCTAGTGTTAGTCACTTTTCCGCACTTTCTTTTTATTTTTAACGTGGTTTTTGGTCATCTCACATTGTTTAAAAAAAAATCGTCCATTTTTAAGCCACATTAATATTTCTTTTATTAAAAAACAACGCTCTTTTTACAACTTTTTAAACTTTAATTTTGTAAATTAGTTACTAATAATCTGATTTCGACTTTGATATGTGAATTTTTTAACAAAACAAAAAGAAATATTAAGAAACCTGTTTGTAAAATGGATAAGATGAGAGATGTTAATCTATTTGTAGAGTCTCTGAAGATGGCCAAGGGCCGAAACTGGTTTCAACACTATTCATTTGTCCAAATATGAATCTGGATTTTGCCAATAAATAGCACTTTTTTTAAGTAATTTTATTACCAGACCAGTAAATTAACATTACTATACATGGCTTTTTCTCGCAGTGGATGTTCCTTTTGCTGAGCTCATATGGCTATAGTATTTCTGTGTATTGTATGCATTCGTGAAATCTGGAAGTCATTGTAGATACATATAAAGACTACGATACAGTCAATTTTTGATTCGTTGTGTATTTGATCATTAGAGATATACCAGATGAACCTTATTAAGATTTGATTTAGCCGAGTTTCCCCAGACAACGCAGGCATAGGTGACATAGTCTTTTCGCATTTAAGCCTTCTTCTTCTGTTTATCAAGGGATACAGTTGTTTCAACTTTCCGTAACCTTGATCAACTTTTTGGAGTATATGGTATTTCCAAGTTAATCTTGTATCAAGGAATATGCCAAGATATTTGACAGGTTCGTCCGAGTCGTTCCAATGCACTTGCTATATTCCAAGACGTAAACCATTTGGCTAGGGTGTTTACAGCCATTTGCAAATTTTCAGTTGCATCCTCGAGTTTAGAGCTTTGCGCTATTAAGCCAAAATCGTTAGTTTTAAAGCTCATAAATGAACCATTTCTTACTTACTCATAATAATATAAAATAAAATATTTTAGAAACTAGATATCTTACTTTACAAAAATAATGGTAAAACCAAAAACACTTCTGCATGAAGAAAAACGAGTGTTTCCTCAAACTTGACACTATCGCGTTTTATCTGGAGCTTCTTTATTACCCGGTAGACAAACTTTAACAACGTCGCTGCGGCACGGAACGAACACGTTTGTAACGTATGGTAAAGAGGCAAGTAAAAAGAAAACTGGCCGATTAAACTCACGCATGCAACTTGCACGAAATAAATTATATCGATTAGTTTCAGAAAGATGATTGTCTAGCACGATTAGTCACCGAACTTGCCGTTTTATCACCTAAAAGTATTGGAAAGATGAAATAAAAACGCACGTTCAACACATTTATGGAATGGAGTGAAAAAAAATGTAAATACGTGATTTTAGTCTAATAACAAGAAATTAGATTACTCTGTGTAGATTATTTGAAACGTTGACTACAGGAAATAAATTCTCTGGAACGGAACGAGTTTATCAATTTATAAACGCATTAAAACACAAGTCCACAATTTTATCCTGCCATTCATTTCCTTATTACAATACTTGGTTGCAACAAAAAAACTTTTTTACGTGAAAGCAAAATAATATGTTGTAATATTATAATACATAAATCTTATCTTTTTAAAAGTTTAAACCTCGTTACTTCAATTAATTAGTTACATATAAGTTCCGGCGTTGAAATATCTTCGCAATTAGATTACCGAGAAAAGATGATAAAATGAGATGAAAGATTCTCGCAATCCTCTAAATTGTTGAGTAGAAATCGAGAAAACGAATCAAAGCGATGCACCGGGCGCGTCCTTAATTAATATTCTAGTTGCCCCAAATAGGTACTGAGTCGTGAAGTTGTGTATGTCATGTTAATTCTTCTGTAGCTGTACTTTTTATAATATTATTTCTTCACCGGAAAAACGGCAATAACCTACATATTCACTTAAATGAGTAGCAATGATAAAAACGCTATACTCTCCTTCATTAAACTTTTTATGCAAAATTACTTAAAGTTATCTATAAGAAGTATTTTTATTTCATTTCACGCTAACCGCGATTACAGCCGATCTGGTTATCTAAAGCTAATAATTAAATGATATTCTTAAAATATACATCTCTTAGTTATCGTCTGAACTAAAATAAATAAAAAAATTTCTAAATAAACAAAATGTTAACAAAAATGTCACTGCTGGACATAAACTTCCCGTAAAGGTTTCCATTTTCCTGTATTCTGCACAATCTCCATTCGGTTATTTTGCCATTACAAGTTCTGACTAGGTGGCCTGCATAGTTCCAATTGAGACTTATTATTCACTTCTGTGTCTAAAACTCCATCTCTCGATCGAAAAATATGCCCAGCACAATTCTTTCGATGCTTCTTTTTTTGTTACAGTTAATATATCAGCTGCGAATATTAGTACCGCACTGATTGTAGACTTATCTTTTAAAGCATATGAGAATATCTGGTCTCAAGATGTAGCTAAGTCTTCCAAAGGCTGCCCAAGTTAACCCTATCTTTCTGCCTATTTCGCAGGTTTGATTGTAGCATAAGTATTCGTACGAATAAATTTGCTCAATGTTGAAATTGCCAGAATCTTCATCTACTTTGTCTTTTCAAGATTGATGTTTAGCCCAACCAAGCAACTTTTCCATTCCTTCGTTAAAATTATCCGCAATTAATACCAGATCATCGGCAAAGCGGAGATGACCAAGTTTATTTCATTCCAACGTAGCGGTAATTAATTTTGTAGTCAGCACGGGCTTTCACCATGTTGTAATGGTCTAGCGTTTTCTCATAGTCCTCAAAGACCAGAGAGAATTCTCATTCATCACAAAAGCACAAAAGAGCCAATAGATATTGGGGATTCGTAGTTACTTGCACTGTCTCACATAAAATGCAACATAGCTTAATAGTACAGTAACAACAATTCAACAACAAATTTTACAATATGACTGATGGACTCCCAATGGGCTCACCGATATATTGAATATTGGCAGACATCTTTGTTAATTGGTTTGAACGAAAACTTTTGTCAGATAAGTTTAGATTTTTTACTCAAGACATATTTTATGGCCGGTATGCAGATAACCTAACTAGTGTTATCGCAGCCGTTAGGAACTGTGATCAGATTGAAATAGCCACGGAGCAGATCTCTGTGGCAATTCGCTCTGCATATCACAGTAGCAGTCCACTGAAGGTGAAAAGTAGTAATCGGGGCACACCCTGGTGGAACGAATCTCTTAGCTCCGAAAGACAAGAGGTCCGAAAGCTTTTCAACCGGGCCAAGACATTAGGTGAATGGGAGAAATATAAACAGGCTTTAACGAATTACACCAAAAACATACGTAAGGCAAAAAGAGAGTCTTGGAGGAGGTTCTGTGAGTGAGTGAAAGACACACCCAGCAGTGCAAGAATTCACAAGATTCTCGCTAGAGATCCGGCACTACCCCTGGGCTCACTTAGGCGGCCTGACGGTAGTTTTACGGACTCTAGCAGAGCCTCGTTGGAGCTTCTAATGCAGACTCACTTCCCAGGAAGCCTGATGATGAGGGCCGATAATGCCACAGCGGGCTATTCCTGCAAGGCAAAGCGCCCCTCAAATACGGATTGGTGTGTGGCTAGAAAAGGCGTCACTTACACATCCGTGGACCAGGCAATTCAAACGTTTAAGCCGTTCAAATCGCCTGGAGAAGACAATATCTTTCCTGCTTTGTTACAGCAGGGGAGGTCTTTGTTGTTGCCAATTTTGGTAAAAATTTTCAGAGCGAGTGTCGCCTGGAAATATGTGCCGGCAGAATGGACTAAGGTACGGGTATCTTACATACCCAAAGCGGGCCGTTCGGTCCCTACTCCTAATGCCTTTCGACCCATCAGCCTAACGTCATTTCTGCTGAAAACCCTTGAAAAAGTTCTGGAACGGTATATCCGTACGGTGCCATTGGTATCTGGTCCACTGAGTCGCCACCAGTATGCTTATCAAGCGGGAAAATCAGCAGAATTGGCTCTATACAACTTAGTTGGTAGAGTATCCAGGACGCTGCAGGATAAAGAAATCTTGGTTTGTGCGTTTCTGGATATAGAGGGAGCGTTCAACAACGCAATACCACAATCTCTTGAAAGAGCTGCTCTTGACAGGGGAGTGGAAGCAACTATAGCGGGTTGGATCCGCAATATGCTAGATAGTAGAATAGTTTCTACTTCACTCCACGGTGATACGATACGCTTCAGGCCGGGAGGTGGCTGCCCGCAGGGAGGGGTGTTATCTCCCTTGCTTTGGTCCCTCCTAGTTGACGATCTGATTGCGATAGTCGAAGCCGTTGGTGTGGAAATACAAGCTTATGCTGATGACATTGTCGTTATGGTCAAAGGAACCTGTTTGCCGAGGATATCTAAAGTCCTCCAGGTGACCCTCAATAAACCCGCAAAAGACAATTGTTGTGCCCTTCACCAGGAAGCGAAAGTTGGATGGACTAATCCGCCCAACTATCCAAGGTGAAGAAATTCCTTTCTCAAAGGAAGTCAAATATCTAGGAGTAATCCTAGACAAAACCCTGTCATGGAATGGACATTTGCAGGGAGTTTTGCACAAAGCTAGACTATCCTTGTGGACTTGTCGCAGTCTTTGTGGAAAAAATTGGGGTCTTACCCCTGAAAGACTGTACTGGCTCTATGTGACTGTGGTTAGACCTATGATCACATACGGAGCAGCAGCCTGGTATAGGAAAGTCCGACAGACTTCAGTTATCAGTAAACTTTCACGAATTCAACGAGTAGCTGGATTGGCAATCTCTAGTGCGATAGGCACAACGCCAACTCTAGCAATGGAGGTTCTGCTTGGCCTATCTCCTCTGCATTTGCATATAGAGAAAGTGGCTAGAACAACCATTTACAGATTTAAGCAATATGCTCAAAACTGTTCGGACATGTCCTACCAATGGGCTGCGGAAGACATTATAAGCACTGATACTGTGCTATCAATGCCGTCAGATTTGGCGGTATCACTATCAGTGATTAATGCTCGATACCAAATTGCACTGCCTGAGCGGCAGTCCTGGATCGAAAATGAAAATTCTCTTTTTCGGGCAGACATTTGCTTGTACACAGATGGATCAAAAACGCCTGAAGGGGTAGGAGCAGGAGTATACTGCCAGACACCCCGAATTAAGCAAGCCTACAGCCTGGGTACGTACTGTACTGTATTCCAGGCGGAAGTATTTGCTATTGACATGGGTGCTAAAATCCTTCTTGAAAGAGGGGTGAAGAACATGACAGTACGAATTTTCTCAGACAGTCAAGCCGCTCTCCAGGCGCTGCAAGCCGTGAAAACGGTGTCGGCTCTGGTTAATGATTGTAAGAGAACATTAAACACACTGAGTTGTGATAACAGAGTCTCTCTGATCTGGATCCCGGGTCACTCTGGTGTTGCTGGCAATGAAGCGGCAGATAAGCTAGCACGAGATGGCAGCGCTGAAGCGTTTGTGGAACCGGAACCAGCAGTTGGTGTATCATTTGCGATGGCCAAATATAGGATTGGACTGTGGGCTGAAGAGAGACTTCGCCTACTGTGGACCAGTTCTCCTGGAATGAGACCCGGGAATATTTTAGGACTTGCCCGTAGTAGCATAAAAGTTCTAATGGGTGTTTTTACTGGGCACTGCCGATTAAAAGCACACCTCAACTTGTTGGGTTTAGCCGACGATGTTGAATGCCGACTATGTGCGGAGGAAGCAGAGACGGTTGAGCATGTTTTATGCCACTGCCCTGCCGTTAACCGTATCAGATTCTCGATTTTTGGGTCGCAGTTTATCTCCTCAAAAGATCTGAATAACCTTTCGCCGAGCAAGGTATTAATGTTCGTTAAGAGCATTGGACTGCACGGTGAAATTTGATAATGATATCTATCGGGGTACAATAGATCCTTAGGGTCGCGGTGCAAGGTTGGTTGGTCCGCCTACCCGATATGTATTCTATGTAATGTAATGTAATGTAATGTAGATGATATCCTAATTATTTACAACGGTAATGCTGCAACATTTCATGCATTAAATAACATCTTCAATAACATTTGCAATTTAAAGTTCACCAATGAACTTGAGAGGGATAATAAAATTAACTTCCTGGACATAACGATCCATAAAGATTCCATTTATGGTTCACTTAACTTTAACATCTACAGAAAAGATACAACAACAGACTGTATTATCCCAAATAACTCTTCTCATTATCGACCACATAAGGAAGCTGCCTTCAGATTTCTATTCAACCATTTAATTAATATACCTCTGGACGACAAATCCTTTAATGTTGAATTGAAAAAGATCTTAAAGATAGGCCTAGATAATGATTACACTTTTTCAGAATTACAAAACATCTACTATAGAATATACAGGAACAATATAAATAATATTATATATCCCAGATACTGAGCTAGAAACCAGTATACAGTATTACCTTACCATCCTTATCTGGAAAAGAATTTTAAATACAAAAAACATAATATAACACCCGCTTTTAGATCTAATAACAGCCTTGGGCAATCGTTAATTAACAACAAACATAAGTTCCAATATTGGGAAAAAAGCGGTATATACAAAATTGAATGTGGCGATTGTAATATGTTTTACATAAGCCAAACCGGCAGAAGTCCAAAAACGAGATACAAAGAACATATCTCAAAACATAACTCCACATTTTTCAAACACATTACAGAACACAAACATACAACTGACCTAAACAACTTGAAAATTCTTAAAATACTGACTAAATGGATATATGGGAAAAATTTTACATAAAGAGCAATGAACATGAAAATCTATTAAATGATATAACTGAATTTAACCATAACCATAATTTAAATTGAGTTGATGGCAGTTTTGCAAGCACTTCAAGTTGTGATATCGCTATGTTAATTATCGATATACCAAACTTATTTATAAAATCTACAAGAATGCTACAATGACGGTAAAATTGCATGAAAGTACTGAAGAGATTAGAAGTAGTAAAGTACTAATTGTGAGTAAAACAAGGCGATACACTGTTGAATCCAAATTATTCATTACAGCCCTGGAGAGTGCATTTAAACAACTGAATTGGACCCAAAAAGGCATAAACATTGATGGCAAATGCCTAACTAATTTGCGCTACGCGAACGGTATAGTTCTTATTTCGGATAGTCTTGGAGAGATTAAACTAATACTGAACGACTTAAAGGAGGTGTGTGCAGGAGTTAGGCTAAATATCAACGAGGAGAAATTAAAATTGCTATGTATATCATGGCTATGAGGTTCGTGTATCGAAAGATAATCAAACAAGCGAAAGGATCACACTCATATGGGCAACCTACGGGAAACTTAGAGACATCTTCAAGAGAAAAGGCCAAAAGGCCTCCAATAATATTCGTTTAACTGTCTGTTTGAACCTTTTGTTATTCAACTCTTTTATTTTTGATGGCAATGCATTGTACAATTTGACCGATATATAGTTTAAAGTATTCTGAGATTTAAACTAAGATTAGAACTAAAACTAGAACTAACACTAGAAACTTTCGGGTTTTGCCGTGCGTCTTTTAATAAAATGTTTGACGTTTCGGATGCCATGTTGCAACCTTCTTCAGAAACTGGTTCGAAGTGACGAGATCAAAAAATCGGTAATTATATATAAGTCGGAAAAACTAATTAATAATCAGTTAACGCTAATTACTAACTAATTAATAACTAATTGCGTCGCGTCCGGTGTGAGGCGGGAAGAGGTCTTCGTGTTCACCACCATCTTCCATGTTCTGCTAAGCTCCCAGCCATCCTCTCTGTTGACGTTATTATTATGTCGGTGAATCTCTATGGCTTCTCTTGTCAGTCATTGGCAGTATCTGTTGTCCCTAGCCAGCACCTTTGTTTGTTCGAAGTCTATTCGGTGCCCCTCTGCATGGCAATGTTCCGCAACCGCCGACTGCTGGATCTTCTTCAGCCTTACATCCCTCTCAGCTTAGCAGAACATGGAAGATGGTGGTGAACACGAAGACCTCTTCCCGCCTCACACCGGACGCGACGCAATTAGTTATTAATTAGTTAGTAATTAGCGTTAACTGATTATTAATTAGTTTTTCCGACTTATATATAATTACCGATTTTTTGATCTCGTCACTTCGAACCAATTTCTGAAGAAGGTTGCAACATGGCATCCGAAACGTCAAACATTTTATTAAAAGACGCACGGCAAAACCCGAAAGTTTCTAGTTTTAGTTCTAATCTTAGTTTAATTCACACCGGCCGTGAAAGCCTTCGTACTTATATTATTCTGAGATTTTTTGATTCTGTGATATGGTATTAACAGACTGCTTCAATGGCGCATGTTGTAGATATGTAGGTCTTCGTTCTTGGGCAATGTGTCTTTCTTCGTATGAACATTAACTAGGCAGGTAAGTATGACAAGATCCGTATCATTTCTTTTGCATTTTAAATATGTCGTACATATCATTTGACCCTCCCCAGATAGATATGCCATACGTTAGAGAAGTAGACGCTTTTTGTTTCATTTGTCGGTACATTTGTAGATATAACCTTTATACAGTATATTGAATTTGATAATTTTCTTTTTAAGTTTGTTACATGGTCCGACCACGTTAATGTTTCGGACAGTATAATGCTTAGAAAATTTCAATGTCTTTGTCTCTTTTTGTAGAAAAAGTTAGTATTTTGGTTTTATTTGCATTTAATTTCATTTTGTTCATGTCAAACCATTTTTTTGCATCGGCTAATGATGTTTGTGTTTTATTTTTAAGTTGCTGAATATCATTTCCTTGGTTAATAACAGACGTGTCATCTGCATAGAGACAAATGGAAAGTGCTGCTTAGAAGTTGTAGTCTCCAATTGTAACACGATATCTTTGTTTTGTCTTTGTTCTTTCTTAGTCCTTCCTCTCTTTCAGCAGTTTCGAAGATTCCAAAGGTTTCCTTGGTCGCTTTTATTCATCTGCCAATGATGATAAGGTCATCTGCATATTCCACCGTTTCATCCAATTTGCTATTAAATTGACGCCGATTCTTTTTATAACTTATATGATAGGTAGTTGTTTTCCGCGCATACTTATATATGTATGCGCAAAAAGGTTCAGAACTATTCGGAACTACTACTTTGCTCAACTTTCTTAGCTCATATATCCCACAAACTCAAAATGTTGTCTTTGAATAGTCAAGCCATAATATCTTATCAGTTCATTGTTTTTTATCAATTTCAAAATAATCATCACGTTTGTAATAATGACTCGCCTGACAATATGATACCATTTGAAGAATACAATTGGTTTTAAAAACCGATTTTAATTTTAGAGTCACGAGTCGTTTACGTACTAAACAAGGCTTCACGCTTCCTTCCTTTCCATTTTTAAATATACTCTTTCTCCACTTGAAAAAAAAATGAATCGATTCGGTAATACGCACCAACGAACAACAATAGAGCCATGCAGGAAATTCCTTTTGATAAATATCCGCTTCGTTAGTCACTCAACACATTTCACATTGTTGAAAATTAAATCATATCATAACACTGTCGGTAGTGATAATGATACGAAATTGCTACAAAAACGATTAGTACCATATTTAATGAAATTATATTTACTTAACGGGTTAAGTAAAGAGTTTTAAATCAGTAATATAAACACTTTAAGTAAAGCAAAAATTAATTAAAATTATTTCATGTGTTTTTTTAAAAATAAACAATGTTTATACTCCAATATATTTTATATATTTATTAACTCTACCGGTTTAGACCATCGTCAGGAGTCTCGTTGTATAAGATTGAGGTTAGGAAACACATTTAAATGTACATTCAATTCTACTACATCCCAATTCTCGTTTTCTAAGTTTAGTTCATTAATGATATATCAAAATTTGAATGTGTTTCCTAACCTCAACCTTATACAACGAGACTCCTGACGATGCTCTAGGCCGAAACCGGTAGAGTTAATAAATTTATAAAATATATTGGAGTATAAACATTGTTTATTTTTAAAAAAACACATATAACATACCAATATGGATGAAACCCCATTTACCTATTAAAATTATTTCAATTACCGTTTTATTTCTCAATATATACTTTGACGCAATTCTAATGCAAAATCGTAAGTTGATAACCTTTTCGATATGTAATCGATATTTTAATAAATTTGATTGAGTTAATAGCAACAATTATTAATATTAATTTCTGTTTAAAATAATTAAAGAGGTTTCCCAATTATCTACTTCAAAATAGTTACAAATCGTCTTAAATTACATACAATTCTAAAACAACAACTTATTACAAACTTATTACAATTGTAATAACTAAAACAACAATTAGAATTAATTCAAAGTTGAATAAACTTAATATCTACATAGTTATAGTCTTGTAAATAAGTATTGTATTATATATGTATGTACATAATTTAATTTGTCAGTATACAATAATATCTTATCTCCGTTAAAATCCTTCTTAAAGCGTGAACTCTTGATCGTTGACATGAACGATTTTGAACACAAAACAAGTCAAGGTTAAACGAACCAAAACACTTCAATATTTAAATTTACGAAATCTTTTACAATCATTTCCAACTAAAAGAATCACCTTTTGGGTGATATCTTCCCTAAAACTTCACCTTGATCGAGCAAAAATCGATTTCATTTTTCACAATAATCCATTTCATACAAAAAAACATCTTATTTATAAGAAATCCTTCAAGAGATACAGCTGCTGGCTGGTACATTTTGATTAATAAGTTAAATCAAACTTACCGTATGCGTTCGGTACTTTTCAGTTAAGTAGGTGGATTTTCGTATCGCAGATGGTAACGGAGCATCTCAGGAGGATGGCACGCACGTTTTAATTTGAAAATGCGTGTGGAAACGAGCTGGTTACGCGTTTTCAATAGACAATCCCGATCGAACTTGGATCAAAATAAAACTGACAGGTGCCAGTGGTGGTGTTGCGCAGCTGCTGCGACTCCTGGGATCAATCGGGGACACACATGCTCGATTTTAACCGATGTTTTAGCGGGAAAATTAAATTCTCTTCAGTGGTAAGTACGAATTTGATGTTTTATACAATAAAGGTCGCTGAAAATAAATACTAAAGTAGTATTCTAAAAATGACATCTGTCAAATTTGTATTTTTAAATTTGACTTTTGACGTTACCCTTACACGATCGACTAGTTAAAAATTATTAAAATTTAAATTTATTATGCGAATTTTATGATTTACTTTTGGTATTAAATTACAAATACATTTCACAAATATTATTATTATACCTACTTACAAATATTATACATTTAAATATTGTGATTTGAAACAGAACGTTAATTAAAGATGGCGCTAGTGCGAAATTGTAAATTTAAAATGTGCTGAGTGATAGTCCGCGCGCGTATATTGAAAAATTAACTAGTAATAAAAGTTAAAATCAGTCAAAAGTGTCGTTAGAACAAACTTTATGATAAACTTTTGTACACTTAGAAGGATTTGGTGGTGGTGAGTTTGAAATTTGATGTTTTATAAAACAGAGGTCGCTGTAAATAATCACGAAATTAGCGGTAAAGCAGTGCTCTAATACTTCATCTGTCAAATTTGTGCTTGATGTTTTGTATTCGCTTTTTATCTTCGAATTTGACGAGTGCTACGTTGAACAGTAAAAGTTTTCGTTAATTATTATTACACATATACAATATGTCTAAAGGAACTGGGACAAAACTTAATTTAAAGGATAAAATTAATGATGGTGTGATAGATCTTAGTTTATGTGAATTGCAAGATGTTCCTGTTAAAGAAATCGTAAGTAGCCTCTTATTTTTAAATACGGAATTATCCGTAAAGTAGATAATACGACATCTATCAAATTAGTATCTTTAAATGTGATAAGTACGAAGGCTTTAAATTTGACTTTTGACGTTAGGCTTACTTGATCGACGAGCAAAAGATGGCGTTAGTTAAAAATTATTAAAATTAAAATTTATTATGCGAATTTTATGATTTACCTTTTGTATTAAATTACAAATATTATTATTATACATATTTACAAATATTATACATTTAAATATTGCGATTTGAAACAGACCGCAAATTAAAGATGGCGTTAGTGCGAAATTGTAAATTTAATGTGCTGATTGATAGTACTGACGCGTATATTGAAAAGTTAAGTAGTAATAAAGGTCAAAATCAGTCAAAAGTGTCGTTAGAACAAACTTTATGATAAATTTTTGGACGTGTTAGATGAACTTGGTGGTGGTGAGTTTGAAATTTGATATTTTATAAAACAGAGGTCGCTGTAAATAAACACGAAATTATCGGTAAAGCAGTATTCTAATACTTCATCTGTCAAATTTGTGTTTGATGTTTTGTATTCGCTTTCTATCTTCGAATTTGACGAGTGCCACGTTGAACAGTAAAAGTTTTCGTTAATTAATTTTTTAATTATTATTACACGTACACAATATGTCTAAAGGAACAGGGACAAAACTTAATTTAAAGGATAAAATTAATGATGGTGAGATAGATCTTAGTTTATGTGAATTGCAAGATGTTCCTGTTAAAGAAATTGTAAGTAGACTCTTATTTTAGCTTTATCTTATCTTGAAAATGTATTTATTTATTATCAAGTGAAGAGTAAATATAACATTTTTAATTTAATACGATTTTAGGCATCCATAAGAAACATCCACAGTTTAGATTTATCAACCAATCATTTAATAAAATTACCGGTAAGTTAATCTTTCTAAATTTCTCAAAATTAATCCAATTTGTTACAGAATAATTTTGTTACATTGACACATTTAACAAAACTCGATTTAAGCAAGAACAAACTCAGGATATTACCAGAAGACTTTGGAAATTTAACCAAATTAAGACACTTAGACTTATATAAAAATGAAATAGAATTTTTACCGTTAAGTTTTCACAAATTGAAAGCACTACGTTGGTTAGATTTAAAAGATAACCCCTTACCGCCATCGATAAAGGCGATAACAGGCCCTTGTCTAGACAAGGCTGAGTGTCAGCGTTGCGCTATTGAGGTAGTCAAGTTTTTCATTGAGTTCAATGATAGTTTAAACGTTGAACTAAAAAAACGCGAAGAACAAAGGCAACAGTCGAAAATGGCTAAAGAACAAGCAGAACAAAAGTTGAAAATTCAAGAGAAAAAGAAGAAAAAGAAAATTGAAAAGAAAGCTAAAGAAAATGTAGAAATTCAAAGTGGATTAAGTAATTATAATAAAGTTAGTTCCATTGGAAATTTAAGGAAAAGCGGTAATTCTAAAGTGGAAAAGAAAAAGCAAGGGAAATCCTGTTGTCGACGATTTTTAGGGGGCCTTTTCTGGATGGTTTTTTTAATGATGATCATTTTCGTTGGAAGTACTTTTAAGCATGATGTAATCGAGAAATGTTTGGAGAATTTGGAGAATAAGTGGAATTTTGTGGTGGAAAATTTGCCAACTGAGGCACAAAAACCCGCCTTGGACTTTGGGAAACAAATTTGTAAATACCACCAAGAGACTGGAGAACTTGTTAGTAAGGTTGTAAAGAATATCAGCGATATGATTGCTGATAAAGATTTATTTTTTGATTATTTAGCGTATTATAAAAATAAATTGAGCGAAAATGTTAATTATTTTTATACGAAATATGCGTCGTGAATTAATTTAATATAATAAATTGCATAAAACGTCATTCTTAAATAAATTAATTTGAAAAAATTACTTTTGGAGATTCATAATTATTCATATTCACCTAAGTAGCGTTTATGTAATGGGTAAAGGTCTTGTCTAAAGGTTATATTGTGACATTTCTGTGATACACGTGCATTATTTTTTGATAGCTGATATCTTTGAAGTACCTATACAAATATAAATGTGTTTTTTTTTTAAATATGTACCAGCAAAACCTTTTACTTTTATCTTATGTGTGTGCAAAAGACTGTAGTGATGTTTCAACAAGAATACAAGAAATTATTTATTTTAAATTCTATACCATGGACTGGAATAAAATTGCAGATGATCAGAAATTTGTAAAGCAACTCATTATGTGAGCTAATATGGTAAAGAATACACTCAACAAGAATGGAAGGACTTGATTTGTAATTGTAGAAAGAGAAAACCTTTCCTTGTGAGGAATATGATTGGGAAGTGATGTATTATGTTGCGTATTTTGGGTTGCCTACCCTTGGGGTGTATGTATTAAGAGATCTTGGGTATCATTTCTCTCTTCAATGGCGCTACAAACGAAATTGAGCTTTAGCCTCCTTTATCTTTTACCTCCCACATTGCCGATCAAGAGCTACTCTCTTCCAGGTTTTGACGCTTATTAGTCGTAACTTTAGAACTCCAAAGGTTTAGGGTACATGTAGGTCCTTAATGAACCTTAGTATTGTCCTAAGGTCTTGAACCTTTATGTCAGTAGGTAACAAGGGAGTTTTACCGAAAATGTTGTGTTTTAGACGGCCTCTAGCGACGCAATTGCACAGTATATGTTTAGCAGTTTCTGACTCGTCGTTGCATAGTCGACAAGTTTGATCCTCAGCTTGTCCAATGTGGAAGAGGTGGTATTTTAGGGGCGCATGGCCGGTCAGGTAGTCTGAGAGCGTTCATAGATCCCCTTTGCTGAGGCATAAAACCTCTTTGATTTTGTTATCATACTCTTCGCTTGTTTGTGATCTGGAAGTTCTTTCCAGCGTAAGGCGTAAGTTGTGGATATTTGTTTTAAGTGGCTTTTTTGTAGTCCACAACCAGGTTGGGGTCCAATGAAGGGCGTGTTCGCTGCCTCTTTGGCCAGCTTGTCGGCCTTCTCATTGCCCTCAATGTTGCTGTGACCTGGAACCCACCATAGGGTAACATAGGGTACACTCTCTGATCAGTGCGGAGTCACACGTGTAGGCCTGAATTGCCTTTAAGGCGGCCCGACTATCTGTGAAAATGTTTATGGATGCACCTTTTTGTCCCTTCTGTAGGTTCAAAGCGGTGCAGAAGTTTATAGCAAGAACTTCTGCTTGGAAAATTGTTAAGTCCGAGCTGAGGGGCAATTTGATGTGGTTATTTGGTCCACTGATGCCTATGTCTACTCCAGATCTTACTGTCTTTGAAGCATCGGTGTACCAGGGTAGGGCTCCTCTTTTTAGTTGAGGCCCTCCCTTCGCCCCATCATCCCTGCTTCTAAATATGACATTATACGGCTGGTTGAAGTTGTATTCAGTCGGTATGAGGTCCGTTTTAATTTCAATCAGGTGATTTAGACATGGGTCCTTGAGGATCTCGAGGTGTCCTCTGAGGTTACTCTGCATCAACTTGAGTGAGGAAACTTTTTTCAGTGATAAGGCACTTAAGGCTGCCTAATTTTGTATAGGTACATAAATGGAGCGGTGTGACCGAGTAGGGCTTCCAAAGCAGGCGTCGGACAGGATCTAATTTGCACCCGTTATGTTAAGACATGCTAACCGCTGGATTCGTGCCAGCTGTTGTTGTACTGCCTTATGTTTTGTTTTTGGACACCAAACCAAAAAGGCTTCCCTCTTGGTCTCTTGCTATTTTGTAATCTATTCATGCCACATGACCAGCCCATAGATCAGATAGGAACTTTTTTGATCACGTGTTGTAGCATCTTCTCCATATCCCATTCTCCTTTATTGGACCAAAGATTTTCTTCAATATTTTTCTTTCAAACTTTCAGCTTATTGTTTGTGCTCTCTGTCATAATCCATGTCTCGCGTCCATTGCAGAGAATAGGTCTAATGATGTCTTTTAACGCTCTAATTTTTGCGTGTCTATGAAAATACGATATAGTTTTGGAAATAAAATGATAACATCATTAAAAAAAATCAAAATATACTCCCTAACAAAAAATAATTTGGAAATTGTGCAGTTGTCTTAGTGTTCCAACCTCGAATGAGACGTTAGCATTGGATGCTATTTCACATTTAAATTTAAAATAATTATTGTTGTCTTTTTGTAAGACCAAGTTTTATTGGCGAAGGAAGAATCATTTTAATGTCCTTTTTGGAGACAATGGAAATATCTGGTTCATCAGGCGTAATAAAACGCTCAAAGTACTTTTCCTTAAGAATGTCACTTGAAAGTCATCTTCTACTTGAGAAACGACCTTTCCAACATAATATACAGATTGTTAACTTGCCTTGAATTCCACTAGAACTTATTCGTCACGAACAGGATTACGATCAAAGTCACGGAGGCTTAAAATTTCGGGTTCAGCTTCTTAAAAGCTCCGCTGCTAGAATCTTTTAGTTCGATCTCTTCGACTTCTTCCGAATCGCCAACCAATATTTTCTTTAAATTTCTGTTTTTAAGCACCAAAATCTTTTCAGATGTGGCTTGTGTTTTGCGTAGATTTTCTAGGTCCAGCTTTCGGGTAGCCCTTAAAAATAGTTGGCTTCATAAAAGTATTATTGGGGATATTGTTGAATATATTGACATATTTAAAGGCTTAATTGTAGCATCAAATATTTTGTTATGGCGCTCTACATCTTTATTTGCGGGGGTTTTTCTATCTATCACTAAACTTGCCATGAAATCTTCCTCATTAAAAATGAACTTGTCAAATGAGAAAATAATACTGGTTTTTCTAAATGTTCGAAGCTGTTTCATCAATCCAACATCTAAAGACTGTGGTTTGTTCGTACGGTGGGGTGGAATAGTTAATATTGTAATACCATTATTTTTACACAAATCGATTGCCTCTATTGAAAGATGATTTTGATGGTTATCCATGATGAGCAGCGAGGGAGTTTATTTAGAGCTATTGGTGTGCTTTATACAATGCATGACAATTTTCACAAAACATTCCGTGTTCATCCAGCCCCCATTTGATGCTAAGCCAAGGGTGTCTGGTGGAGCCCCATTGATCATAATGTCCTTAAAGTGGACACGGGGAAATATCATGGCTAGTGGAATGATAATGCCAAAAGCCCCTACGATACAACATATACAGCCTTACTGACTTGACGTGAACCTTTTTCGGCAAATACTAAACCAATGTGGACGTGTTTTCGATGAAATTTTACCTAAATCCTGAATTATATTCACCTAAACTGTGATAGGTCGTTTATTGTTATACTTGGAGTACGTTCATATTTCAAACTATCGTCTCGGTGTTCCGACCGTCTCACTGTTACTACCTCTCCCCTATTATAGATATTTCGGATTTTGTTCATTTTGGTCTCTTCTCCAGAAATTCACATCCACAGCTTATAACAAGTCTTCTAATTATTTAATAAATAAAATTCGTTTTTACACTTAAATGGATTTTTATTTAATTTTTCTCTCAACCGGTTTCGCTATACATTTACAGCATCTTCAGGAGATTACGTCATTTTGTTACAAACGTGTCCTATAAAATAACCAATTAACAACACCATATTATCCTTTGACGTAGTAAACTTATATATCAACATTCCTACCAAACAAACGCTAAAAATTGTCGAAAACATTTTAAATTCACAACTAGAAAACAAGAATGATAGCAAAAACATATTTAACCTATTCCAAATCTGCTTACAACAGAACTTCTGTAAATTTCAAAATGAAACATATACATATCAAGAGGGACTCCCCATGGGCTCTCCTTTAAGCGGATTATTAGCTGACATCTTTTTGAATGAGTTGGAAACCAATCTCATAATGAGTGAAAAAAACCCTTATCTCAAAAATATATTAATATGGCAACGCTATGTCGATGACATTTTGGTCATCATTAACACCGAAAAGAAAGAAACTGTTGACGGTTTACACCAATGCATTAACACACTACACACAGACATCCAATTTACAATAGAACTCGAAAACAACAATAAATTAAATTTTCTTGATATCATAATAGACAAAACCAAACATGACGTACAATTCGAAATATACAGAAAACCGACTCAGACAGACACTACTATCCCATACGATTCTTTTCATAACATAACCCATAAAATGGCAGCATTCAGATCATACATCCATAGAGCCTATAATTCAAATTTGAACACAGAAAATTTTAACAAAGAAATTAAGATAATAAAAGATATTGTCATAAATAATTCTTTTCCAGAAGAAGTAATAGACAGAGTGATCCATAAATATCAAAATAGACAGAACTTAAATACCACTATACAACTACAAAATCAACAGACACAAAAAATCAAAAACTACAGATCCATCACACACCATTAACAACAAAATAACAGTATGACATTATAATTACAGATAAACCAAGTAAAACCATAGGCAATCTGCTCATAAACAATAAAGACAAATTAGATGATAATGGAGTGAACCTACATCGGAGAGACAGGCAGAGCCTTTAAACTACGATTTAGATAACACAAAATAAAACATAATTCTAATTTTGGCAAACACATAACCTTTAATCTTAACCACGAGTTCGATGAAGATAAAAATACAAAAATACTACATCACATTAACAAAGGATATCTCATGGAAATCCTCGAAGGATATGAAATCAAAAAATTCATCAATAATAACCCTGACTTGACATGTCTTAATGACCAAATTCAGACAACATACAAACCACTCTACTCTTTCCTAAAACAGCCCTACACCCCACCCCGTAAATCCCCAGATAGACGATGACTTCAAAACACGATGTCATTTTGAAGTCGCACTAATCTGGGTCCCATGGGCATCACTCCCCCATCTTTTCCACCCTATCCTCATCCCATAACAATCATTAAAAGTTAGTACAGAATCTATAATTTACCTCTACCCAACAAATACCCCCCAGAGAGACGAGGATTTCAGAATAAGATGTCGCTCTTAATAATCTATAGATTCTGTATTACAACCTACCCTAATAATACGCCCCAGTTTAAATGACACATTTTATAGGACACGTTTGTAACAAAATGACGTAATCTCCTGAAGATGCTGTAAATGTATAGCGAAACCGGTTGAGAGAAAAATAAAATAAAAATCCATTTAAGTGCAAAAACGAATTTTATTTATTAGATATAAAATGGAAAGAAAATCATTAAACAATATTCTAATTATTTGGTTAGTTGCAAGATTTTATTTTTTGTAGCCGATCTAACTTAAGTCTTCTGGATCTATTAATTTCCTTGTTATCCTCGTCCTGGGCCATTACTAACCTGGTCATTTCTTAAATGTAGACATACATCGTTATTTATTCGTCAAATTCTATACCCATTCCGCTATATTTATTCCTGCATTCATTAAACGTGATCTGCGCTCCAAACAGTGATTACAAGTGATAATGAGTATGTTTATATCCCATTTTTGCTTCTTTATACAGTATGGTATGATATCGTAGCGTGTCCATAAAGTCATGGTGCATTTTTGACCGGCCACAGCAAAGCAAGATAGAATTGTGGAATCTTCACCAAAGTGTGGTTCGATGTGGCATCCATTTATTTCCCAACATACATCTAAACGATAATCACGTTCTTCCCACACACATTGAAGGACGTCTAGAAGTCTAGTTGTTCTTGCGTTTAAGTCTCCTAAGGCTATTATTTTTTGCCATTACTTAATATGCTTACATTAATGTGCAGTGGCTGATTTATAACTTTAATTTACATATCATATACATAGTTTAACATATCGTAACTAAAATATATTAGCAATTTCCGAACAACAAGGAGGGAGGACATATTAGAATGTTGGCTGCGTGGGCGAATAAGGTTATAGGACAGATTTGGAGATGGGGTGAGAGGATGTTTGGGAAAGATGTGGGAAAAAGGTAATTAATGTTCGTGAGCTTGATAAAAAGCGTAATGATGTAGGAGGTAGAGATATAGGGATGGAAGGAGCAAGGGCTCTTAGAGGATGTGCAGACCAGGTACTGAAGGTGGGTGTTGGGGTTGGCTAGGGAGAGTCCGGGATATATAGTTAGGGAAGAAATGAAGGTAGGTAAGGTGAGGATGGAGGCGGGTAAGCGAGCGATGCATTTTGAGGAGAGGATGGAAGGTATATGTCATTGTAAAATCTTGGGGAGTGCTACAGATAGATTAAGGCAAGTAAGGGGCGTTATAGGCAGCGAGAAAGGGAGAAATATTACAGAAGGGTGGGGTATTTAAAAGAAGAAGCGAAAAGAAAAGAGGATTGAGATGTGGAAACAAATGGAGAGCAGGGACAGGGATGTGGGATTGCAAGAGAGAAGGACGACGATAAGGGAAAGCAGGTACAATCCAAAATATAATAAAATTGTATTAGAGGGGTTCCAAAGTACATGACGACGGAGGGGATGAGGAGGGGAAGAGTACCAACCTCTTAGTCAGGTTTAGGTATGGAAATGAAGAAAGGGCCAACAGATATTGGATGGAAGATGAGTTTCTGCACCATCTGCTGGTGGAGTGTAGTGAGTTGAGGGAGGAGGTAATGGATAGGAGACAGGTGTTCGGGGAGAGGGCGGAGGCAAGGAGATAGATGGGGGAGGTGGTGGCAGCAAGGAGACGTAGGGTGATAGGGAGAGGCTGGGGAAAGGGGTAGGATTTAGATTAGTTATGGATAATGTTATTATTCTTTGTAATATTATAATCTTCTGGAGACAATAAATTATTATTAATTATTAGCAATTTCCGAGATGTAATAGCAGGAATTAGACTTTAAATACACTTGAATATATAACAAAATTTATTAATGCACATAAAAATACTAAATTACATTGATATAGTGTTATTTGATTAAAAATTTGAATTAATGACGCTTAAATTTGGGTTTCTCTCCACCACATAATTTAAAAATAACCTTAAACACTAATTTAGACATCTTAACACTTACATAGATCACAATAAACAGCACCAATAATAAAAATCCAATAACATCCAAAAGAAAATATTCATAAAAAGGCATTTCAATAGCTGCGCTTCGATAATGTTTGGCACCTTTATGTCTTATAACGTGCTCCGTCCACCAAACGGCTTTTTCCAACCCCGTCATTGGTTCGTCTTGTAATAATTCGGCCAATTTCTTAACATTTTCTCGATACCTAAACAAAATCAACTTTATTTAATAACTCTTAATTAAAAATTACTTACTTCTTATTTTCCATAACTTCGAGTATGGAGGATTTAAACGATTCTTTGGTGAGTTCTTTATGGTCGACTTTCACAGCGATATCTTTCAAAACGATCCTTTTCGCGTTACCTTCTTGGTCGGCAAAGAAAGGCATAACAACCATTGGAACGTGACTAAAAATTGCTTCTTCGATAGATTGATGACCAGCTTGAGTAATGAACAATTTTATTTTTGGATGCCCTAAAATTAAAAATTTTTAAATCAAAGTATGGTATTTAAAATAGCAATAATTATACTGAGAACGTCTTGTTGAGGTAACCATTTCATTATTTTAACGTTTTTGGGTTGATTTGGTAAAGAATCCGCTTCGAATTTCCATAAAATCGTGTATGGTAGTTCGGCAAAAGTTTCGGTTATTATTTGCCGGGTTGAAGGGATGATGTCTTTACTTTTCACGTTACTTCCCAAACTGAAGTAAATTACGTCGGATGGTGCGTTATCCAAGAAGGATTTTAAATCCTTTAATTATAATAAATGAGAATTAATGAATATAAAAGTATCTGGTGTCTAAGGACGGTAGAATCTAAGTATTCTGTTACATTCAGGGAATAGATGCATAGCTTGACGGCCCGATTGTGACGTCACGCATGGGTAGGCAACTACTATTTCACATTTTGAATTAGCAAATGCTTAATTTATTTTAATCCTGTTTTGCAATTTTGTAAATTTGAGACTTAATAAGGTGGTAATACAGCCGTGGGTCTTTTAAGACGGATAAACTCGAATCTTTTCAGTTCCAGGTCCAGTATTAGTTAGAATAATAATTAAAATTAACACTACCACAAGACCTAGAACTAGAATCATTCGGGTTTAGCCATCTTGAGAGACGTGGGACTAAATCCGAATGTTTCTAGTTCTCGACCTGGTGTTAGTTCTACTGGCAGTGGTAGGGAGCGCTAGTTATAACATAAGATATTACTATGTTGTATATTTTTATGGAACTACAATTAGAAACATTCCAGTGTAGTTGTGAAAAAAAAACTTTCAGTTGTCAATGTCTACTTTAATTTTATTATTATGTTCGTAATCTTTATAAAATAACCTTTAAAATGAGTCCAAACTTGACGCATTTATCTCAAAAAACCAAAAACTTCGAAGTTTCAACTTTTAATTTTGACATATTTGTCAACTTCATAAAAAATCCTTTAAAATGAGTCCAAACTCGACATATTTAACTTTGATATTAATGGAGATACAATCACTTCCGGTTTGAAACGTCAACGTCAATTTTGACATATTTGTCATCTTCATTAAAAAACCTTTAAAATGAGTCCAAAGATGACGCACTTATCTCAAAAAACAAAAAAGTTAGAATAAAAAACGTTAAACCCGAAGTTAGCAACAATGAAGATAGCAATTTAATTTTTAAATATTAATACCAACCTTAATTTTTGATTTTTTTTTATTATATTTTTGTTTTTGTAACAAATATTAAGACGTTTTATAAAAATTAAGAATATGTCAAAATGACATTGACGTTTCAAACCGGAAGTTGCATATATCTCGAGTAATATTGGAATTAAACGTATCATATTTGGATTCATTTTAAAGGATTTTTCACGAAGATTACAAATATGTCAAAATTAACGTTGACATTCTTAACCGGAAGTTGACCATAACTTCATTAATATTGAAGATAAATATGTCGTGTTTGTACTCATTTTAAAGGATTTTTAATGGAGATTGCAAATATGTCAAAAGTGAGGTTGACATTTTAAACTTGAAGTTAGTTATCATATAATAAACAAGTGGACAACTTCATGGTGTTCTTATATGATGTACTACTATTCTTTATTTAAAAAACCTTTAAAATGAGTTCAAACAAGACGCACTTATCTCTAAAAACAAAAAGTTAGAATAAAAAACGTTAAACCCGAAGTTAGCAACAATGAAGATAGCAATTTAATTTTTAAATATTAATACCAACCTTAATTTTTGATTTTTTTTATTAAATTTTAGTTTTTGTGACAAATATTAAGACATTTTATAAAAATTAAGAATATGTCAAAATGACATTGACATTTCAAACCGAAAGTTGCTTATATCTCGAGTAATATTAAAATTAAACGTATCATGTTTCGACTCATTTTAAAGGATTTTTCACGACGATTACAAATATGTCAAAATTGACGTTGACATTCTTAACCGGAAGTTGACCATAACTTCATTAATATTAAAGGTAAATATGTCGTGTTTGTACTCATTTTAAAGGATTTTTAATGAAGATTACAAATATGTCAAAATTGAGGTTGACATTTTAAACCTGAAGTTAGTTATCATATAACAGGAGTTTTATAACTGAAGTTAATCTAGTATTAGTCACTTTTTCGCACTTTCTTTTTATTTTTAACGTGTTTTTTGGGTCATTTCGCATTGATTAAAAAAGAAACGTCGATTTTTAAGCCATATGATGATTCTTGAATTTTTCCCATGTTTCTTAGGGCCGGTTGTACAATATACCGATAAACTTCCCAACAGCGTTGTCTGGCCGATAAGTTAGTTTGTACTGTATTACAATGTACGGTTATTTTTGTCGGGGAGATTATTGACAGGATAACTTATCGGGTATTCAGAGGTGCCGATAAGGCGGTTATCCGCCAGATATGTATGGTTACCAAGGTTTTTATATAACAACATTGACAAACGTTGGCTGTCGTGAAAAAGTTTGGTTAGTTTGTTGTTCTGGAAGGAAAAAAATAAACGTGCTGCTAATTATACACAAGATGAGTGTTGGCGACTAATTGAAATTGTAGAAATTCTAGCTAATATTATAGAAAATAAAAAAACAGATGCACTTGGAAAGAGCATCAAGATATGCACAAGAGAGCATATCTTGTATTTTAGAAAGCGGCATAGCAAAAGAATTGTCAAACTTTTAATTCAACCGGCACGACAAACCGTACATGGGAACAGCTTCGCAGTAAATACGAAACATTAAAAAAAGATGTCAAGCCATTGCCAAATACCGCACTGATGTGATAGGTACTGGTGGAGATCCATGTGAAGAAAAGTTAAACCCGTTACATGAAAGAACTAGAAATTTGATAAAACTAAGCTGCGATGGAACACCATCACAATTTGACAGTGATTGTTTAGGTTAATTATTTTACCAATTTTATAATATATGTGTTTAACTCTGTTTATGAGAAATGCATGTTTAATCTTAACTATTAATTCTTTTTAATTCTTTCTTTCTTAACTTTTTTTGGTTAACCGCAATCGTCTAAAAAAATCCGTTTCATCTCACTGCGCCATGTGGTTATTACGTTCTTTAATTCTTTTTCTTTTACCTAAAAACATTAACTAAAAATTCGTTTTAGTACTCGTTGCTGGTACTAGTATCGTACAAATTAAACATTTTTCGATATTAAATTTATTAAAATGCTAATTGCACAATTTATACAATTGTTATTATTGTCAAAATCAGTTCAAATTTCAAAGAAAGACGTTAGCGTTACCAATCTACGACACAAATGACTAAATATGGGAAAAAAGTACTACCAACCGAGTCTTATTTAGGCGATAGCAATCCTCCCGACAAAAACAGTTTGTACAACAGCGAATATCTTTATTCTCCCGATAAGTTTATCGACCGGATAGTTATCAGACAGATTTATCGGTATATTGTACAACCGGCCCTTAATCTTTTATTAATTATCTTTTATTTATATATAGTATCTTTTATTAAAAAAGAGCGCTCTTAAATTTTAACCTGTAAACTTGTAACACTTCGTCCTTAATTTCATTTTACAACTAATAATCTGATTTCGACTTTGATAGGCCCGATTGTGACGTCACGCATGGGTAGGCAACTACTATTTCATACTTTGAATTAGCAAATACTTAATTTATTCTATTCGTGTTTTGTAATTTTGTTAATTTGAGACTTAATAAGGTGGTAATACAGCCGTGGGTCTATTAAGACGAATAAACTCGAATGTTTCGAGTTCTAGGTCTAGTGTTAGTTCTAGTTTTATTATGTTTGTATTCAGTTAAATATTGTCATTTGAAACAGCTAGTCAACAAAAGATGGTGTTGGTACGAGCATGGTACGAGGTATTGGTCCGATATTGACGTCATTTTCTGGATTACAAAACGTACACTGTGTTAATTAATTATCGTACCCGACGTCAACATTGCAAGTATGCAACCAATATCACAGTATTGGTATTGCAATACGCGATTTGCGTATTAGGTTGCATACTTACAATGGACGTCGAGTACGATAATTAATTAACACAGTGTATGTAACAGTTCTTTTAGATTCTACCGTCCTTGTCAAGTGTCAGATAACAAAATATATTGGTTCAAACACCAAATTTTCCTAAATACAAAAAAAAATAATTAATGAGTATAAAAAATAATCTAATTACCTCTGGTAATGGTTTAAGTGGTTGAATGTGTAACCCAGCACCAATATTAACAATTGCAGGAACGTTAGGTCTTATCCCATTGAGGAGAGGGTGAACATTAATAAATAATAAATCCATATTTAGAATAAATTCTAAACTAGATGGGTAATTTTCTCCGAAATTTTCTCGAATTATTTTATCGTTTAAAGGTATGATGTATAAATAGCCATAAATTCTTATAATATTAGAAACGATAAAACTCGTTAACCTCTCAAAAAAATTTAATTCCCCCGCGAATGGTAACATAAAATCAGGGTTTAAAACGGGATGAGTTGGGTTACCAATACTATCATAAGCCGCAGTTTGAGCGTCCATCGAAACAACCCCAATAAAAGGGGCGTTAAATCTCCGGGCGAAACCCCACATACACGGTTGTAAAACTTCCATAATAACTACATCAAAATGTTCGTTCTCATCATCGATTAATTTTTTGACGTCGGAGTGTTTAAGCTGTTCGTTACAGATATCGGCGTTCATTGTAATGATGGCGTTTAACATTTGTAATGGATTACCAGTCAATTCATTATATTTGGCAGAAAATTTATGTTTTTTTGTTGATAAATCATAAGAAAAATGAAGATCTATTTCGGTTAAATTCCTCAAAGATTTATCATTCATCGGGTCCGTTGTTATAACTACAACCTCGTGTCCCCTCGAGATTAATTCTTTCCATATCGGTCTATAAACGATTTGATGACTGAGAGAAGCCGATGGGATAACACCAAGAATTCGAGCACTATTCACTTGAGAAAATATTGCAATAAAACATAAAGAAAAGTACTGAAAATGACCCATTTTATTGAAACGTTTAAAGGGAACTAATCTAATTTTAGTCACCAAATTGAAACAAATAAATCATATTTGAGTCAAACCGAGATTAATTTTTTGAGGGTTTTACATCATTCTTTGATTACATATTTAACAATAATAATTTAGTTTTTTTTTATTGAATAGTGTGTTATCTATATTTAAATGAAAGTTTAAGTACCAATAAATTATATCAGATTAGATTAAATCAGAGTAAACTGTACGAAATAAAATTTGAACCACATTTTCACCAAATACACATACCGTAGTTTGGTGGGCGATTCTGAAAGAAATTATAAGAAGGAAAATTATGAACTGAGCTAAACTAAATGACCCGACTCAGAAAAACTGCAAGTGGGCCGAGCAAAGTACTAACTAAAAGAAGGGCAGCAGAGTTGCCTAACCGTATTAAATATCGCAAATCGCGTATTGCAATACCAATACTGTAATATTGGTTGCATACTTGCAATGATGACGTCGGGTACGGTAATTATTAACACACTGTATAGATAAAGTTGTTATGTAGAACAAAGCAACTATTCTCCAGAGTTAATCTTCAATGTTGATGAGAGAGGTCTTTATTTGAAGAAGTTACCAGCACGAACTTTTATTTCTGGTGATGAGCGATCTGCTCCTAGTTTTAAAGTTGCGAAACATAGAATAACTCTTTTGTTAGGAGCGAAATGAAAATGTTTCAGGGACTTTGAAACTTAAACCGATGTTAGTGTACTATTCACAGACACTACGTGCTTTGAAGGGTCTCTATAAAGATATCTTACTCGATTTGTGAAAAAAATAAATTAACACCCAAGGCACTTCTTCCCTTGGACAATGCTCCAGGACATCTCCAAAATCTGGACGAAATCAAAACACCATTGGCTGTCAAAGTTGTTTACATGCATCCAAATACAACATCTTTCTTGGAAATTTTGACAGTTTTGGACACTTCACATAAAACAGTCAAAGACTATTGGCGGTCTTTCGACATTTTAAAATGCATTAATAATGTAAAGTCGGCTTGAGAAGAAGTTTCGGCAAAATGTTTAAATGGAATTTGGCGTAAACTTCTGCCACCATTAACGCACGATTATAAAGAAGTATCACAACAGGAGAATCTACTTGAAGACATTACCAGGCTTGCAGGTAATTTGGGATTGGAAAATGTTACTGCTCAAGATGTTGCAGAACATTTAGAAGTATAAGATCAACCACTCTCAAATGAAAACCTAGAAGAATTATACAAAGAATTGGATCGTGAACAGTCAGAGGATGAAGACAACGGAGAAGAAATATCAAAAGTAATGATAACGGCCGATCTAAAACGTGTCCTTTCAACTATGGAAAGTTTGAGTGATGAATTTTGTGTATTAGACAACGATTGAGAATGAAGTGATAATGTAAAAAGGGGTATTATTGCATCTATTGGATCATATACTGAAATTCTCAATGAAAGAAATCAAAAATCCTACCTGTAATGGTAATCAACTTTATACTTGTCTCAGATAGAGTCATTACGAGTAGAATAAAGACAGGTACTTCATGTGGTTCAAGTGTATGCTCCAACGGCTGAAAATGACATCCAACATGCTCTAGATATAGATAGTGAAAAATCGAGATATCACGATAATTTTAGGTGACTTTAATACAAAGATAGGAAGATTTAAACTGGAAGACATTATTGAAGATTTTGGATTGGGATCAAGGTGTGACTCAACTTTGTCAAGTACGAGATATGGCAAATAGCAAACACCTTTTACAAGTTACACGAAAATAGCGTCGCTTGCGACCGTGGCGTTACAGTTAATATCATATTAACACAAGACTTAGTAGTGTCTGACAACGTACTGCCTTGCCTCAATTTAATATTTTGAAATACACTATATCACTGTATTAAGCTAAGGTCGCTTGCGGCCGAAGCATTACAGTTAATACCAACATAAGGTTAGTGTCAAATAACGTAGCATCTCGGCCGCAAACGGCCTTGACTTTGTACTGTGAAATACAGGACGTGATAGTATTAACCTAAAAACGGCCGAGATGCTACAGTTAATACGATAAACTGTATACAGGGTGTCCCGTTAAGGGTACGGAGCGGCTGTATCTCAACAACGGTAAGGCTTAGAGGTTTGGGAAAAAAATCCTTATAGGTAAAGTGGGCAAGAGAAATAGCTGGAAATTATTTTGAAGTTCGTAATTTGACCGCTAGGGGGCGTAACTGCCATAGAGAAACATAAAATTCCCACTATCTCAGAAATGTAGACGATGAGGTATAACTTTGACTACATCATTTAATAGCTTGGATAATACCGCATCGCTTTTGTTTTGCAATATTTCTCATATCTGTCATAATAAGGGAGGGGGAAGCCAACGCGTTTTCAAATGTTTACTTTTTAGTATCTCCTGAACCATTCAACCAATTTGAATATTTTTGGTCTCGTTTGAAAGAGCATTTTATGCTCTTTTAAAAGATATTTTCAGTAAGACCGTTTGGTTTAAAACAAATAAGCTAGAGGGCGTTATCTGCAGCGATGACCTATTTCTGTTATTTTTGAAAAAAAGTTAAATGGGACAGTACTATTTACTTCACAGATCCTTAGTCACCATAAAATTTGCTAAATATTAGTGAAAACCGCATCTCGATATCGCCATCCGTGCTCGAATTATAGAAGAAAATGTTAAAAATTCGTATACCTCAATCTGATGACATTATCTTAACAAAGAAATCACAGAACATAAAAATTTATTACGTAGAGCCTTCCTTCACACTTTATCCAGGCTTAGGACTGGTTCAAGACCATTTTTGAAGCGTGTTTAAAGGTCAATGGACCAACGAAACATCAACTATAACAATAAAACAAAATAAACCAAAACACTTTGAATTCTGCTCATAAATGTTCAAAATGTTTTCCATCATTCTCGATGCATTTATTTGCTTTAGTTTCGGTGGAAAAAACTGCTGCTTGAATTTCAGCCCTGGACAAGTTTCTATCTAGCTTCAATCATATTTTCCTTGGTTGTTGGTTCTTCTTGAAAAACTAGGTCTTTTAATCTACCCCATAGATAAAAATCCAAACAAGTTAGATCCGGGGAACGCGCCGGCCAAGGAGATAGACTGCCCCTTCCAATAACACGATTCGGATACAGTTCATCTAAATGCTGACGTACGTTTCGGTCATAGTGCGCCGGACAACCATCAAGCTGAAACCACATGTTCCTTCTTGTTTCCAAGGAGACGTTTTCTAAGAGGGGTGGAAGGAAAACGTTCAAAAATTCCAAAAATCGTTCTCCGTTAAGTTTTGCGTCAAAAAAATGTGGGCCTGTAAGTTTTCCTTCCACAACTCCGCACCATACATTCAAACTCTAGCGATTTTGATGCTCTATCTGCCGCATCCAATGTGGATTTTGCTCCGACTAATAATGCATGTTATGCAAATTTACACCACCTGCGCTATTGAAAGATCCGTCCATAGTATTTCTGTTAAAAAATTCAATCATACTTAACAGCCAATGACAATAATTAAGTCTGTTATCATAATCGGCTTCTCTTAAGGCCTGATGTAAAATAACATGGTAGGGATGCATATTATTCTCTTGAAGAATCTTATGCACAGTTGTTTTCGGGATTCCCAGGTCGTCGGAATTGTACGTAGGCCAAAACATTAATAATATTTTCCTCGATGCATGTTTTGCGAGTTCTTATAGGTGTCTGAATAGGTTGCACATTACCAGTTTCCCGTAATCGCCTAGCCAATCTTGAAAACACGTCTCGAGAAAAATGTCTTCTTTGTGGAAACTGCATTGCATATTCGCGCGATGCAATTACAGCATTTTCCAAACATTGAAAATAAATACGTAACATATCATACGCTACTACGTTAGTAAAAGACATGATTGTAAAACAAAATAAATGTAACAGACAATTACTATTTGAATTAAGTTTTGACAGTTGTCAAAGCGCAATGTTTTCAACTAGTTACCATAGTTACCATGGCTATGTGCTTTGTTCTTCTCTATAAGGTGATTAGATCTGATTAAAGAAACCCGAATTTATAACATTTTCTTCTATAATTCGAGAACGGATGGCGATATCGAGATGCGGTTTTCACTAATATTTAGCAAATTTTATGGTGACTAAGGATCTGTGAAGTAAATAGTACCGTTCCATTTAACTTTTTTTCAAAAATCACAAAAATAAGTCATCGCTCCAGATAACGCCCTCTAACTTATTTGTTTTAAACCAAACGGTCTTACTGAAAATATCTTTTAAAAGAGCATAAAATGCTCTTTCAAACGAGACCAAAAATATTCAAATTGGTTGAATGGTTTAGGAGATACTAAAATGTAAACATTTGAAAACGCGTTGGCCTCCCCCTCCCTTATTATGACAGATATGAGAAATATTGCAAAACAAAAGCGATGCGGTATTATCCAAGCTATTAAATGATGTTGTCAAAGTTATAGCTCATCGTCTAACCTTCTGAGATAGCGGGAATTTTATGTTTCTCTATGGCAGTTACGCCCCCTAGCGATCAAATTACGAACTTCAACATAATTTTCAGCTATTTCTCTTGCCCACTTTGCCTATAAGGATTTTTTTCCCAAACCTCTAGGCCTTACCGTTGTTGAGATACAGCCGCTCCGTACCCTTAACGGGACACCTGTACATGGAAATCAGCGTCAGCGGATCATAATTCAATGATAGTTAAACTAGAAGCCTGATTAAAGAAACAGGCAGTCGACAGAATGACGCAATTGAAGTATCCGGAAATAAAGCAATATATACCAGAAAGAATAAACGACGAATTAAGTAGAATTACTTTAGACTCAAATAGGAGTACAGACCGAAAATGGGAGGCAATTAAAATTGCAATAATTGATCCGATAAGAAAATTGTTGGAGACAGGCGAGAAGGAAGAAAAGGAAAAGAAGAAATTTTGCAACTGATGGAGAAGGATACAAAAAAACAGAGATAAGCGTATATAAGAATATACAGGGTGTGTCAAATGTCGGGAATATAGCCAATAACTTTGCCATATGTGGTTTTAAAGAAAAATGTTTCAAATACAAGTTTCTTTATTAATCATGGCGCATTTTTCGGCGATACTTGTTTGTATTGTTTTTTGTTTCGTTGCTATGGTAACCAACATTGTTATTTTAAATAGGATGCATAATATGTTTTTGTTGCATACTTTGGTAGAGGATAAGTCCCTCTATGCGATGAACATATCAAATCATATGGTTCCATAAGAAAAAGATCGAGAAGAAAATTCGTTTTTTGAAAGTCTTAAATGTCTAAAAAATTGCAGTTTCAACAATTATGAACTGAATTTGTTTAAACTGTTAATTTTTTGACATTTCAAGCTGTCAACGGCGTTATTTCTGTGCCTACTTTGATTGTACTTTGCTGATTTAATATTTTCAGAGAACGCATTTTTTCTTGATTATTTTCTAATACAACCATATGATTTGATATGTTCATCGCGTAGAGGGATTTATCCTCTATTAAAATGTGCAAAAAAAACATGCATCCCATTTAAAATAACAATGTTGGTTGCCATAGCAACGAAACAAAAAACAATACAAACAAGCAAGTATCTCCAAAAAATGTGCCACAATTAATAAAGAATTTTTTATTTGAAACATTTTTCTTTAAAACCACAAATGGCGAAGTTATTGGCTATATTCCAGACATTTGACACACCCGCTGTACAGAGAGAAATAATAAGAAAAATACGCATAGCTAAAGACGAATTACACAGGGAAAAGTTAATGGAACTAGAAGAATTGCAAACGAGGCGTGATGACTTGAATCTACAAGAAAAGATTAAAGCGCTATTTTTCTAGATGAAGATAATCCTAGACACAAAGGGGAAATTACAAAGATATAAAGATTACCTCCAGGCACTATTTGAAGATAAGAAGCAACAGGAACTTGGCGAAAAAACGACAGCGATCACGGACCAAAGATAATAAAGAAATAAGCTTCAAGCTTTAAGCCCTGCCGAGGTCCCAACTGAAATTATTACACCACTGGTAATTATCCTTAAGGAATTGCTGAAGGAATCCCTAACGAGTCACATATCGCAAAATCTTTAGGAAGATTTTAGCAAGATCGCAATTTATTCTATTGCTAACCCATGCGTGACGTCATCAACGGACCGTCGAGTTCTGTTGCACAGACATATTAATTAATAGCCAATTAACAGCAATTAATTTCTTATGGTAACGATATATAAAAAGATTACTTACCTCTGGTAAACTTTTAGGCGATTGAATATGTAACCCAGCTCCAATATTAACAACAGCAGGTACATTCGGTCTTATTCCACTTAAAATCGGATGAACATTAACAAACAACATATCCAAATATTGAATAAAATCCTTACAAGATGGATAATCATCACCGAAATTTTCCCGAATAACCTTATCATTAATCGGTATAATAAACAAAAATTCATAGACTCTCATTACGTTAGAAATAACAACACTAAACACTCTCTCAAAAAAGCTTAATTTTCCAGCTAAAGGTAACATAAAATCCGGATTTAATATAGGATGTGTCGGATTTACGACGCTATCATAAGCTGCTGATTGAGCATCCATTGATACAACTCCTATAGAAGCGGCTTTGAATCGATGGGCGAAAGCAAACATGCATGGTTGCAAAATTTCAACTAAAATAACGTCGAAATGTTCGTTTGGGTCGTTAATTAATCTTTTTACTTTGGGATGTTTGAGTTGTTCATCACAAATATCAGCGTTCATAGTTATTATAGCATTAACCATCTCAAGCGGTTTTCCAGCTAATTTATCGATTTTATCAGAAAAATTATGCTTGTTGTTGTAGAGGTCGTACGAAAAACTAAGATCTATTTCGGTCAAATTCTTTAAGGATGAATCATTGATTGGATCGGTCGTTAAAACCGTTACTTTGTGTCCTCTTTGAGATAATTCCTTCCAAATTGGTCTGTAAACGATTTGATGGCTTATTGAAGGTGTTGGGATTATTCCTAAGATTCGTGCACTGTTAATTTCACTTAAATAACATAAAATTAGTAATAAAAGATTGTAGAAATATATCATTTTTTTTTAGTAATCTAAAAAAGAATTTGTTTTGTGAACAGCTGCGAGATAACTAACAAAAAATACTTATCTTTCATTATATATTTGCTATTGACCTTTTTAAATAGATATAAATGTTATGTAATGTAAAAAATTAGAAATCAAGGTTAATTTTTTTTTAGGTTATGTTTGGGTGAGAATAAAATATAAAAATTAATTAAATACACATCGAATTAGAGAAAAAATAACTTTATTCGGGTATCGATCGTTATAGAGTCTTTCCGCTTACATTAATTATAAAATAACAGTATATTTATGTTTGTGAATTTATGTTGAGTTCTTCGTATAATGTTTTAGGTCTTTCTTCGTTCGTTCGAGTCTTGCACATCTGATGTAGAGTGTCTTGCTCGAGAGTTCGGGTGTCTAATTTTTGTCAGAATTCGTAAACATTTTCTTTCTGCTTTCCTGATTACTTCCTTTGTTGACTCCTGAGAACATATAGTTGTGAGATGTCCATAATCGAGGAGTGGTCGGCATATACTTTTATAAATCTGTGTCGCCGATTTTATAGAAATACTCTTGTCTTTGTAGGTCAATGATCTAAAATGTTTTGCTCGTCTTGTTACCTCTGTTTGTATTTTTTTGTAGTGTGCTTTGAAGTTCAACTTGTTTTTTAAATTTTATAGAATCCAAGATGGTCGAAACTAAATAATGCTTGTATATTACGATAGATAATTAAAAAAATGCGTAAAATGAGTCCAAACTCGACCTATCTATGTGTTATAGCACCCGAGATATTTTTGTTTTTAAAAATCAAGATGGCCGAAAACAAAACACTAATTGATTATGTCATTTTATAGTTTTAAAAGTGAATTTGATGGTAGATATAGAGCGTGATATATCAAATTGGGCTAGAATTTTCCGATCTCTACAAAAATCGTATTATTTTTTATGTTGTTTAAATTTTATAAAATACAAGATGGTCGAAAATAAATAATGCGTGTATATTACGGTAGTTAATTAAAAAACGCGTAAAATGAGTCCAAACTCAACCTATCTGTGTGTTATAACACCCGAGATATCTGTTTTAAAAAATCAAGATGGACGAAAACAAAACACTAATTAATTACGTCATTTATAGTTTTAAAAGTGAATTTGATGGTAGATATAGAGCGTGATATATCAAATTGGGCTAGAATTTTCCGATCTCTACAAAAATCGTATTATTTTTTATGTTGTTTAAATTTTATAAAATCCAAGATGGTCGAAAATAAATAATGCGTGTATATTACGGTAGTTAATTAAAAAACACGTAAAATGAGTCCAAACTCGACCTATCTATGTGTTATAACACCCGAGATATCTTAGTTTTAAAATATCAAGATGGCCAAAAACAAAACACTAGTTGATTATGTCATTTATAGTTTTAAAAGTGAATTTGATGGTAGATATAGAGTGTGATATGTCAAATTAGGTTAGAATTTTCCGATCTCTACAAAAATCGTATTATTTTTTATGTTGTTTAAATTTTATAAAATCCAAGATGGTCGAAAATAAATAATGCGTGTATATTACGATAGATAATTGAAAAACGCGTAAAATGAGTCCAAACTCGACCTAGCTATGTGTTATAGCACCCGAGATATCTTTGTTTTAAAAAATCAAGATGGACGAAAACAAAACACTAATTAATTATGTCATTTATAGTTTTAGAAGTGAATTTTATGATGGATATAAAGTGTAATATATCAAATTAGTTAAGAATTTTCTGATCTCTACAAAAATCGTATTATTTTTTATGTTTTTTAAAATTTATAGAATCTAAGATGGTTGAAAATAAATAATGCGTGTATATTACGGTAGTTAATTAAAAAACGCGTAAAATGAGTCCAAACTCGACCTATCTATGTGTTATAACACCCGAGATATCTTTGTTTTAAAAAATCAAGATGGACGAAAACAAAACACTAATTATGTCATTTATGCTTTTAGAAGTGAATTTTATGATGGATATAAAGTGTGATATATCAAATTAGTTAAGAATTTTCTGATCTCTACAAAAATCGTATTATTTTTTATGTTTTTTAAATTTTATAGAATCCAAGATGGTCGAAAATAAATAATGCGTGTATATTACAATAGATAATTAAAAAACGCGTAAAATAAGTCCAAACTCGACCTATCTATGTGTTATAACACCCGAGATATCTTTGTTTTAAAAAATCAAGATGGACGAAAACAAAACACTAATTAATTATGTCATTTATAGTTTTAGAAGTGAATTTGATGGTAGATATAGAGCGTGATATATCAAATTAGGTTAGAATTTTCCGATCTCTACAAAAATCGTATTATTTTTTATGTTGTTTAAATTTTATAAAATCCAAGATGGTCGAAAATAAATAATGCGTGTATATTGCGGTAGTTAATTAAAAAACGCGTAAAATGAGTCCAAACTCGACCTATCTATGTGTTATAACACCCGAGATATCTTTGTTTTAAAAAATCAAGATGGACGAAAACAAAACACAAATTAATTATGTCATTTATGCTTTTAGAAGTGAATTTTGTGATAGATATAAAGTGTGATATATCAAATTAGTTTAGAATTTTCTGATCTTTACAAAAATCGTATTATTTGTTATGTTTTTTAAAATTTATAGAATCCAAGATGGTCGAAAATAAATAATGCGTGTATATTACGATAGATAATTAAAAAACGCGTAAAATGAGTCCAAACTCGACCTATCTATGTGTTATAACACCCGAGATATCTTTGTTTTAAAAAATCAAGATGGACGAAAACAAAACACTAATTAATTATGTCATTTATAGTTTTAAAAGTGAATTTGATGGTAGATATAGAGCGTGATATATCAAATTAGTTATGAATTTTTTGATCTTTACAAAAATCGTATTATTTGTTATGTTTTTTAAAATTTATAGAATCCAAGATGGTCGAAAATAAATAATGCGTGTATATTACGATAGATAATTAAAAAACGCGTAAAATGAGTCCAAACTCGACCTATCTATGTGTTATAACACCCGAGATATCTTTGTTTTAAAAAATCAAGATGGACGAAAACAAAACACTAATTAATTATGTCATTTATAGTTTTAAAAGTGAATTTGATGGTAGATATAGAGCGTGATATATCAAATTAGTTATGAATTTTTTGATCTTTACAAAAATCGTATTATTTGTTATGTTTTTTAAATTTTATAAAATCCAAGATGGTCGAAACTAAATAATGCGTGTATATTACGATAGATAATTAAAAAACGCGTAAAATGAGTCCAAACTCGACCTATCTATGTGTTATAACACCCGAGATATCTTTGTTTTAAAAAATCAAGATGGACGAAAACAAAACACTAATTAATTATGTCATTTATAGTTTTAAAAGTGAATTTGATGGTAGATATAGAGCGTGATATATCAAATTAGTTATGAATTTTTTGATCTTTACAAAAATCGTATTATTTGTTATGTTTTTTAAATTTTATAAAATCCAAGATGGTCGAAACTAAATAATGCGTGTATATTACGATAGATAATTAAAAAACGCGTAAAATGAGTCCAAACTCGACCTATCTATGTGTTATAACACCCGAGATATCTTTCTTTTAAAAAATCAAGATGGACGAAAACAAAACACTAATTAATTATGTCATTTATAGTTTTAAAAGTGAATTTGATGGTAGATATAGAGCGTGATATATCAAATTAGGTTAGAATTTTCCGATCTCTACAAAAATCGTATTATTTTTTATGTTGTTTAAATTTTATAGAATCCAAGATGGTCGAAAATAAATAATGCGTGTATATTACGATAGATAATTAAAAAACGCGTAAAATGAGTCCAAACTCGACCTATCTATGTGTTATAGCACCCGAGATATTTTTGTTTTTAAAAATCAAGATGGCCGAAAACAAAACACTAATTGATTATGTCATTTTATAGTTTTAAAAGTGAATTTGATGGTAGATATAGAGCGTGATATATCAAATTGGGCTAGAATTTTCCGATCTCTACAAAAATCGTATTATTTTTTATGTTGTTTAAATTTTATAAAATACAAGATGGTCGAAAATAAATAATGCGTGTATATTACGGTAGTTAATTAAAAAACGCGTAAAATGAGTCCAAACTCAACCTATCTGTGTGTTATAACACCCGAGATATCTGTTTTAAAAAATCAAGATGGACGAAAACAAAACACTAATTAATTACGTCATTTATAGTTTTAAAAGTGAATTTGATGGTAGATATAGAGCGTGATATATCAAATTGGGCTAGAATTTTCCGATCTCTACAAAAATCGTATTATTTTTTATGTTGTTTAAATTTTATAAAATCCAAGATGGTCGAAAATAAATAATGCGTGTATATTACGGTAGTTAATTAAAAAACACGTAAAATGAGTCCAAACTCGACCTATCTATGTGTTATAACACCCGAGATATCTTAGTTTTAAAATATCAAGATGGCCAAAAACAAAACACTAGTTGATTATGTCATTTATAGTTTTAAAAGTGAATTTGATGGTAGATATAGAGTGTGATATGTCAAATTAGGTTAGAATTTTCCGATCTCTACAAAAATCGTATTATTTTTTATGTTGTTTAAATTTTATAAAATCCAAGATGGTCGAAAATAAATAATGCGTGTATATTACGATAGATAATTGAAAAACGCGTAAAATGAGTCCAAACTCGACCTAGCTATGTGTTATAGCACCCGAGATATCTTTGTTTTAAAAAATCAAGATGGACGAAAACAAAACACTAATTAATTATGTCATTTATAGTTTTAGAAGTGAATTTTATGATGGATATAAAGTGTAATATATCAAATTAGTTAAGAATTTTCTGATCTCTACAAAAATCGTATTATTTTTTATGTTTTTTAAAATTTATAGAATCTAAGATGGTTGAAAATAAATAATGCGTGTATATTACGGTAGTTAATTAAAAAACGCGTAAAATGAGTCCAAACTCGACCTATCTATGTGTTATAACACCCGAGATATCTTTGTTTTAAAAAATCAAGATGGACGAAAACAAAACACTAATTATGTCATTTATGCTTTTAGAAGTGAATTTTATGATGGATATAAAGTGTGATATATCAAATTAGTTAAGAATTTTCTGATCTCTACAAAAATCGTATTATTTTTTATGTTTTTTAAATTTTATAGAATCCAAGATGGTCGAAAATAAATAATGCGTGTATATTACAATAGATAATTAAAAAACGCGTAAAATAAGTCCAAACTCGACCTATCTATGTGTTATAACACCCGAGATATCTTTGTTTTAAAAAATCAAGATGGACGAAAACAAAACACTAATTAATTATGTCATTTATAGTTTTAGAAGTGAATTTGATGGTAGATATAGAGCGTGATATATCAAATTAGGTTAGAATTTTCCGATCTCTACAAAAATCGTATTATTTTTTATGTTGTTTAAATTTTATAAAATCCAAGATGGTCGAAAATAAATAATGCGTGTATATTGCGGTAGTTAATTAAAAAACGCGTAAAATGAGTCCAAACTCGACCTATCTATGTGTTATAACACCCGAGATATCTTTGTTTTAAAAAATCAAGATGGACGAAAACAAAACACAAATTAATTATGTCATTTATGCTTTTAGAAGTGAATTTTGTGATAGATATAAAGTGTGATATATCAAATTAGTTTAGAATTTTCTGATCTTTACAAAAATCGTATTATTTGTTATGTTTTTTAAAATTTATAGAATCCAAGATGGTCGAAAATAAATAATGCGTGTATATTACGATAGATAATTAAAAAACGCGTAAAATGAGTCCAAACTCGACCTATCTATGTGTTATAACACCCGAGATATCTTTGTTTTAAAAAATCAAGATGGACGAAAACAAAACACTAATTAATTATGTCATTTATAGTTTTAAAAGTGAATTTGATGGTAGATATAGAGCGTGATATATCAAATTAGTTATGAATTTTTTGATCTTTACAAAAATCGTATTATTTGTTATGTTTTTTAAATTTTATAAAATCCAAGATGGTCGAAACTAAATAATGCGTGTATATTACGATAGATAATTAAAAAACGCGTAAAATGAGTCCAAACTCGACCTATCTATGTGTTATAACACCCGAGATATCTTTGTTTTAAAAAATCAAGATGGACGAAAACAAAACACTAATTAATTATGTCATTTATAGTTTTAAAAGTGAATTTGATGGTAGATATAGAGCGTGATATATCAAATTAGTTATGAATTTTTTGATCTTTACAAAAATCGTATTATTTGTTATGTTTTTTAAATTTTATAAAATCCAAGATGGTCGAAACTAAATAATGCGTGTATATTACGATAGATAATTAAAAAACGCGTAAAATGAGTCCAAACTCGACCTATCTATGTGTTATAACACCCGAGATATCTTTGTTTTAAAAAATCAAGATGGACGAAAACAAAACACTAATTAATTATGTCATTTATAGTTTTAAAAGTGAATTTGATGGTAGATATAGAGCGTGATATATCAAATTAGTTATGAATTTTTTGATCTTTACAAAAATCGTATTATTTGTTATGTTTTTTAAATTTTATAAAATCCAAGATGGTCGAAACTAAATAATGCGTGTATATTACGATAGATAATTAAAAAACGCGTAAAATGAGTCCAAACTCGACCTATCTATGTGTTATAACACCCGAGATATCTTTCTTTTAAAAAATCAAGATGGACGAAAACAAAACACTAATTAATTATGTCATTTATAGTTTTAAAAGTGAATTTGATGGTAGATATAGAGCGTGATATATCAAATTAGGTTAGAATTTTCCGATCTCTACAAAAATCGTATTATTTTTTATGTTGTTTAAATTTTATAGAATCCAAGATGGTCGAAAATAAATAATGCGTGTATATTACGATAGATAATTAAAAAACGCGTAAAATGAGTCCAAACTCAACCTATCTATGTGTTATAACACCCGAGATATCTTTGTTTTAAAATATCAAGATGGCCAAAAACAAAACACTAACTGAATATGTCATTTTATAGTTTTAAAAGTGAATTTGATGGTAGATATAGAGCGTGATATATCAAATTGTGCTAGAATTTTCCGATCTCTACAAAAATCGTATTATTTTTTATGTTGTTTAAATTTTATAGAATCCAAGATGATCGAAAATAAATAATGCGTGTATATTACGGTAAATAATTAAAAAACGCGTAAAATGAGTCCAAACTCGACCTATCTATGTGTTATAACACCCGAGATATCTTTGTTTTAAAAAATCAAGATGGACGAAAACAAAACACTAATTATGTCATTTATACTTTTAGAAGTGAATTTTATGATAGATATAAAGTGTGATATATCAAATTAGTTTAGAATTTTCTGATCTTTACAAAAATCGTATTATTTGTTATGTTTTTTAAAATTTATAGAATCGAAGATGGTTGAAAATAAATAATGCGTGTATATTACGATAGATAATTAAAAAAATGCGTAAAATGAGTCCAAACTCGACCTATCTATGTGTTATAACGCCCGAGATATCTTTGTTTTGAAAAATCAAGATGGACGAAAACAAAACACTAATTAATTATGTCATTTATAGTTTTAAAAGTGAATTTGATGGTAGATATAGAGCGTGATATATCAAATTAGTTATGAATTTTTTGATCTTTACAAAAATCGTATTATTTGTTATGTTTTTTAAATTTTATAGAATCCAAGATGGTCGAAACTAAATAATGCGTGTATATTACGATAGATAATTAAAAAACACGTAAAATGAGTCCAAACTCGACCTATCTATGTGTTATAACACCCGAGATATCTTTGTTTTAAAAAATCAAGATGGCCGAAAACAAAACACTAATTAATTATGTCATTTATAGTTTTAAAAGTGAATTTGATGGTAAATATAGAGCGTGATATATCAAATTGGGCTAGAATTTTCCGATCTCTACAAAAATCGTATTATTTTTTATGTTGTTTAAATTTTATAATATCCAAGATGGTCGAAAATAAATAATGCGTGTATATTGCGGTAGTTAATTAAAAAACGAGTAAAATGAGTCCAAACTCGACCTATCTATGTGTTATAACACCCGAGATATCTTTGTTTTTAAAAATCAAGATGGCCGAAAACAAAACACTAATTAATTATGTCATTTATAGTTTTAAAAGTGAATTTGATGGTAGATATAGAGCGTGATATATCAAATTAGATTAGAATTTTCCGATCTCTACAAAAATCGTATTATTTTTTATGTTGTTTAAATTTTATAGAATCCAAGATGGTTGAAAATAACTAATGCGTGTATATTACGATAGATAATTAAAAAAATGCGTAAAATGAGTCCAAACTCGACCTATCTATGTGTTATAGCGCCCGAGATATCTTTGTTTTAAAAAATCAAGATGGACGAAAACAAAACACTAATTAATTATGTCATTTATAGTTTTAAAAGTGAATTTTATGATAGATATAGAGCGTGATATATCAAATTGGGTTAAAATTTTCCGATCTTTACAAAAATCGTATTATTTTTTATGTTGTTTAAATTTTATAAAATCAAAGATTGCTGAAAATAAATAATGCGCGTTTATTACAATAGATAATTGAAAATCGCATAAAATGAGTCCAAACTCGACCTATCTATGTGTTATAACACCCGAGATATCTTTGTTTTAAAAAATCAAGATGGACGAAAACAAAACACTAATTAATTATGTCATTTATGCTTTTAGAAGTGAATTTTATGATAGATATAGAGCGTGATATATCAAATTGGGTTAGAATTTTCCGATCTTTACAAAAATCGTATTATTTTTTATGTTGTTTAAATTTTATAAAATCAAAGATTGCTGAAAATAAATAACGCGCGTGTATTACAATAGATCATTGAAAATCGCATAAAATGAGTCCAAACGCGACCTATCTATGTGTTATAACATCCGAGATATCTTTGTTTTAAAAAATCAAGATGGACGAAAACAAAACACTAATTAATTATGTCATTTATTAAAGTTTTTATAGTGAATTTTATGATAGATATAGAGCGTGATATATCAAATTGGGTTAAAATTTTCCGATCTTTACAAAAATCGTATTATTTTTTATGTTGTTTAAATTTTATAAAATCAAAGATTGCTGAAAATAAATAATGCGCGTGTATTACAATAGATAATTGAAAATCGCATAAAATGAGTCTAAACTCGACCTATCTATGTGTTATAACATCCGAGATATCTTTGTTTTAAAAAATCAAGATGGACGAAAACAAAACACTAATTGATTATGTCATTTATAGTTTTAAAAGTGAATTTGATGGTAGATATAGAGCGTGATATATCAAATTGGGTTAGAATTTTCCGATCTTTACAAAAATTGTATTATTTTTTATGTTGTTTAAATTTTATAACCGCGCCCGCTCGAAGGTGAAATAATTAACGTCTTAAAACTTAGAACTTTTTAATAAAACACATCCATATTGGGTCAATTCCAATATAAAACATCGAATAATTTATTAATCATTTTCTTTTTTACAACTTTCATCATTTAAATTTGCTTCATTAGATGAATATGCAAGTAAATTAAATTTTTTCATATCCACATAATTATGCACAATAGATAACAACGCAACATTTTTAATTATTTCAATAACAATACTAATATCAGGATTATTTAAATTAACAGGATGTTTCCCAGGAATTTCTTCTATCAAATCGGCTACACTTTTAATAACCGTATCTCTCTCTAAATGGTTATTATTTCTATGATTATAAACTATGGAAAATGATTTATCATTATCTTTAAAATGATTTCCCAATATTGATTCCTTAAGAACATTCTTAATATCATCAATGTAAGCTTTACAAGTAACTTGAATCGGAATTAACCTATACAAAAACCTAGTTTGAGGTGATTTACTATTTTTTAATTCATTCATGATTAAAGTAGCTAACGTTACGGGATCTTCAATTGTGGTACGGACAAATAAAACGTTTTTTGCGCCTGATTTAACAACTTGAAATCGTTTTTTCTTCACATTCTTAGCTTTTAGTTCTTTTAATTCCTTTTCTAAATCATCTTCTATGTTACTTTCGGATTGTTCCGGGTTTAAATCACACTCTAACGTTTCAGGACCATATAATTCATCTGCATATTTATTTAAAACGTTGTAAGCTTCTCTAATACATTCTTTTTCACGGTTATTAAACGTACAAAGAAATCCTTTCATTCCCGGTTCTAAATTACTCCCTGATTTTGAAGAATAATTATTTGATGTGTATTTGGCACGTTTAGAATGTTTATACATTTTTTTAGACATGAAATTAAAAATGAGTAAAGTTATTGATGGTGAACCAAAAAGATTTTGAGGTTAATCGATAAACGTTACCAACATAAATTTTGTTTAGCACAAATTTCTCTAGATTTAAAATTTTTAAATTTGCTTAAAATTTAATTTTTATTTATTTTGAATATTATAATTAATTATTTAATTAATTGTTATTAAAATGTAATTTTCGCACGTAAAATATCGAAAAAGATAGGAAATTGATACATATTTTTTTCAATTTTTATAAATTGGTACTGATCAGTGTTGCCAAACGGACGATAATTATCGTACATGTACATTTATTTCAATTTCTATACAATAATACATTGATACTCATTATCCTACCATAATTTTCAACACAACTTTATTTTTTGTATGAAATTTGTACAACTTTATAAATAGATTATTTTTTGCGAGCTATACTAAAGCTAGGTGTCCACTTGAGAGAAACTTCTGAGAGTAACTCTCGATATCTACTCTCAACTGTGTGTCCACTTGAGACTGTTTTAGCTCTCCGAGAGCTTCTATAAAACTTCAGAGAGCTTTTTCTCAGACAATTCTCTCAGGACCGTGTGAAATGTGTGCTATGGAAAATAAAATTTATTCAATTGCTGAAAGAGACTAGATATTGCTGGCAGAAGACTTCACAGTACTACCAGAAGACGAAATACTGTTGGTAGAATAAGACTAGATATTGCTGCAAAAGACTAAATATTGCTGGCAGAAGACTAGATATTGCTAGTGAAAGACTAGAGATTACAAATGAAGCACATCCTTCTTACAGAAGACTACATTCGCGATTTCTATATTCTTTAGATTTGGCATTCCAAAGAACTGAATTTTCTTCATATACTTCAGTTAATTCAATATTTCTTCTTGGGACTATTTTCTTTTAGCCGTCATTTTTAAACGTGTTATATTAAGAAAACTCGCAGCAAAATTCGAACCGTGTTCATTTTTTGACAGTTACTCTCACGATAGATAAATTGTACGTGTCCACTTGAGTACATGTCTCAACTTGTCCACTCTCCGAAAGTTGGTGGAGACTCTCTGATAGTTACTCTCAGATGCGTGTGCACTAGAAAACATAATCTCGATAGCTTCTCTATTGCTAGCAGAAGACTAAGTATTACTAATGAAAGACTATCTAGTTGCAAATGAAGCAGATTCTTCTTATAGCAGACTTCGCACTACTACCAGAAGACGAAATACTGTTAGTAGAAGATTAGATATCGCTGTAAAAGACTAGATATTGCTGGCAGAAGACTAAGTATTACTAATGAAAGACTAGATGTTGCAAATGAAGCAGATTCTTCTTACAGAGGACTTCACACTACTACCAGAAGACGAAATACTGTTAGTAGAAGATTAGATATCACTGCAAAAGACTAGATTTTGCCGGTAGAAGACTAACTATTACTAATGAAAGACTAGATGTTGCAAATGAAGCAGATTCTTCTTACAGAAGACTTCACACTACTACCAGAAGACGAAATACTGTTGGTAGAAGACTAGATATTGCTGCAAAAGACTAGATTTTGCCGCTAGAAGACTAAGTATTACTAATGAAAGACTAGATGTTGCAAATGAAGCAGATTCTTCTTACAGAAGACTTCACGCTACTACCAGAAGACGAAATACTGTTAGTAGAAGATTAGATATCGCTGCAAAAGACTAGATATTGCTGGCAAAAGACTAAGTATTACTAATGAAAGATTAGATATTGCAAATGAAGCAGATTCTTCTTACAGAAGACTTCACACTACTACCAGAAGACGAAATACTGTTGGTAGAAGACTAGATATTGCTGCAAAAGACTAGATTTTGCCGCTAGAAGACTAAGTATTACTAATGAAAGACTAGATGTTGCAAATGAAGCAGATTCTTCTTACAGAAGACTTCACGCTACTACCAGAAGACGAAATACTGTTAGTAGAAGATTAGATATCGCTGCAAAAGACTAGATATTGCTGGCAAAAGACTAAGTATTACTAATGAAAGATTAGATATTGCAAATGAAGCAGATTCTTCTTACAGAAGACTTCACACTACTACCAGAAGACGAAATACTGTTGGTAGAAGACTAGATATTGCTGCAAAAGACTAGATTTTGCCGGTAGAAGACTAAGTATTACTAATGAAAGACTAGATGTTGCAAATGAAGCATATTCTTCTTACAGAAGACTTCACACTACTACCAGAAGACGAAATACTGTTGGTAGAAGACTAGATATTGCTGCAAAAAACTAGATATTGCTGGCAGAAGACTAAGTACTACTAATGAAAGATTAGATATTGCAAATGAAGCAGATTCTTCTTCCAGAAGACTTCACACTACTACCAGAAGACGAAATACTGTTGGTAGAAGACTAGATATTGCTGCAAAAAACTAGATATTGCTGGCAGAAGACTAAGTACTACTAATGAAAGATTAGATATTGCAAATGAAGCAGATTCTTCTTCCAGAAGACTTCACACTACTACCAGAAGACGAAATACTATTGGTAGAAGACTAGATATTGCTGCAAAAGACTAGATTTTGCCGGTAGAAGACTAAGTATTACTAATGAAAGACTAGATGTTGCAAATGAAGCATATTCTTCTTACAGAAGACTTCACACTACTACCAGAAGACGAAATACTGTTGGTAGAAGACTAGATATTGCTGCAAAAGACTAGATTTTGCCGGTAGAAGACTAAGTATTACTAATGAAAGACTAGATGTTGCAAATGAAGCATATTCTTCTTACAGAAGACTTCACACTACTACCAGAAGACGAAATACTGTTGGTAGAAGACTAGATATTGCTGCAAAAGACTAGATTTTGCCGGTAGAAGACTAAGTATTACTAATGAAAGACTAGATGTTGCAAATGAAGCAGATTCTTCTTCCAGAAGACTTCACACTACTACCAGAAGACGAAATACTGTTGGTAGAAGACTAGATATTGCTGCAAAAAACTAGATATTGCTGGCAAAAGACTAAGTACTACTAATGAAAGATTAGATATTGCAAATGAAGCAGATTCTTCTTCCAGAAGACTTCACACTACTACCAGAAGACGAAATACTATTGGTAGAAGACTAGATATTGCTGCAAAAGACTAGATTTTGCCGGTAGAAGACTAAGTATTACTAATGAAAGACTAGATGTTGCAAATGAAGCATATTCTTCTTACAGAAGACTTCACACTACTACCAGAAGACGAAATACTGTTGGTAGAAGACTAGATATTGCTGCAAAAAACTAGATATTGCTGGCAGAAGACTAAGTACTATTAATGAAAGATTAGATATTGCAAATGAAGCAGATTCTTCTTCCAGAAGACTAGATATTGCTGGCAGAAGACTAAGTACTACTAATGAAAGATTAGATATTGCAAATGAAGCATATTCTTCTTACAGAAGACTTCACACTACTACCAGAAGACGAAATACTGTTGGTAGAAGACTAGATATTGCTGCAAAAGACTAGATTTTTGCCGGTAGAAGACTAAGTATTACTAATGAAAGACTAGATGTTGCAAATGAAGCATATTCTTCTTACAGAAGACTTCACACTACTACCAGAAGACGAAATACTGTTGGTAGAAGACTAGATATTGCTGCAAAAAACTAGATATTGCTGGCAGAAGACTAAGTACTACTAATGAAAGATTAGATATTGCAAATGAAGCATATTCTTCTTACAGAAGACTTCACACTACTACCAAAAGACGAAATACTGTTGGTAGAAGACTAGATATCGCTGCAAAAGACTAGATTTTGCCGGTAGAAGACTAAGTATTACTAATGAAAGACTAGATGTTGCAAATGAAGCATATTCTTCTTACAGAAGACTTCACACTACTACCAGAAGAAGAAATACTGTTGGTAGAAGACTAGGTATTGCTGCAAAAAACTAGATATTGCTGGCAGAAGACTAAGTACTACTAATGAAAGATTAGATATTGCAAATGAAGCAGATTCTTCTTCCAGAAGACTTCACACTACTACCAGAAGACGAAATACTATTGGTAGAAGACTAGATATTGCTGCAAAAGACTAGATTTTGCCGGTAGAAGACTAAGTATTACTAATGAAAAACTAGATGTTGCAAATGAAGCACATCCTTCTTACAGAAGACTACACTCGCTTCCCGATTTCTATGTTCTTTAGATTTGGTATTCCAAAGAACTGAATTTTCTTCATAAACTTCAATTAATTCAAATCAAATATTTTGTTCTTGGGACCATTTTCTTTTAGCCATCAACTTTAAACGTGTTATATTGAGAAAACTCGCAGCAAAATTTGAACCGTTTTTGTTTTTTTTTGACAGTTACTCTCACGATAGATAAACTGTGCGTGTGCACTTGAGTACAAGTCTCAACTTGTTTACTCTCCAAAAGTTGGTGGAGACTCTCTTATAGTTACTCTCAGATGCGTGTCCACCAGAAAAAATACTCTCAATAGCTTTTCTCGAGAGCATTTCTCGCAAATGGACACCTAGCTTAATGCCTGCTTGGGATCAATGCCTTAGACCTTCTACGTATTACTTCGAAAGAAAGAAAAAAATAGTTCTAGGTATAGTGTTAGTTCTAGTTTTACACATGCAGTGTCACTAGAACTAACATTAGACTTAGAAACATTTGAGTTTAGCCGTACGTCTCTTAAGAAGGATTTTCACACCAAGAAATTCTACAATAGAAAAGATAGATGAACCTACAATTTCGTGCCAGTGTCGTTTTCTGGATGTTAGTATAAAATTAAAAGTTTGTCTTTTATTTTATATAGAATTTCAGTCTAACTAGTTTCGGTCCTTGACCATCTTTAGAGACTCTACAAATAGATTAACTAAATTAAAACTAGAACGAGAACTAGAAATATTCGGGTTTAGTCGTGAAAAAAACTTTCAGTTGTCAATTTTATTATTATATTCGTAATCTTCATAAAATAACCTTTAAAGTGAGTCCAAACTTGACGCATTTATCCCAAAAAACCAAAAAGTTCGAACTTTCACCTTTTAATTTTGACATATTTGTCAACTTCATAAAAAATCCTTTAAAATGAGTCCAAACTCGACATATTTAACTTTAATATTAATGGAAGTACAATCACTTCCGGTTTGAAACGTCAACGTCAATTTTGACATATTTGCCATCTTCATTAAAAAACCTTTAAAATGAGTCCAAAGATGACGCACTTATCTCAAAAAACAAAAAAGTTAGAATAAAAAACATTAAACCGAATGAAGATAGCAATTTAATTTTTAAATATTAATACCAACCTTAATTTTTGATTTTTTTTCTATTATATTTGTGTTTTTGTGACAAATATTAAGACATTTTATAAAAATTAAGAATATGTCAAAATGACATTGACATTTCAAACCGGAAGTTGCTTATATCTCGAGTAATATTGGAATTAAATGTATCATGTTTGGATCATTTTAAAAGATTTTTCACGACGATTACAAATATGTCAAAATTGACGTTGACATTCTTAACCGGAAGTTGATCATAACTTTATTAATATTAAAGATAAATATGTCGTGTTTGTACTCATTTTAAAGGATTTTTAATGAAGATTACAGATATATCAAAATTGAGGTTGACATTTTAAATCTGACGTTAGTTATCATATAATAGACAAGTGCACAACTTCATGGTGTTCTTATATGATGTATTCTTTATTTAAAAAAAACTTTAAAATGAGTCCAAACAAGACGCACTTATCTCAAAAAACAAAAAAAATAGAATATAAGCGTTAAACTCGAAGTTAGCAACAATGTAGATAGCAATTTAATTTTTAAATATTAATACCAACCTTAATTTTTGATTTTTTTTTATTATATTTTTGTTTTTGTGACAAATATTAAGACATTTTATAAAAATGTCAAAATGACATTGACATTTCAAACCGGAAGTTGCTTATATCTCGAGTAATATTGGAATTAAATGTATCATGTTTGGATCATTTTAAAAGATTTTTCACGACGATTACAAATATGTCAAAATTGACGTTGACATTCTTAACCGGAAGTTGACCATAACTTCATTAATATAGAAGATAAATATGTTGTGTTTGTACCCATTTTAAACGATTTTTAATGAAGATTTCAAATATATCAAAATTGAGGTTGACATTTTAAACCTGAAGTTAGTTATCATATAATAGACAAGTGCACAACTTCATGGTGTTCTTATATGATGTATTCTTTATTTAAAAAACCCTTTAAAATGAGTCCAAACAAGACGCACTTATCTCAAAAAACAAAAAAAAAATAGAATAAAAAGCGTTAAACTCGAAGTTGGCAACAATGAAGATAGCAATTTAATTTTTAAATATTAATACCAACCTTAATTTTTGATTTTTTTTCTATTATATTTGTGTTTTTGTGACAAATATTAAGACATTTTATAAAAATTAAGAATATGTCAAAATGACATTGACATTTCAAACCGGAAGTTGCTTATATCTCGAGTAATATTGGAATTAAATGTATCATGTTTGGATCATTTTAAAAGATTTTTCACGACGATTACAAATATGTCAAAATTGACGTTGACATTTTTAACCGGAAGTTGACCATAACTCCATTAATATTGAAGATAAATATGTCGTGTTTGTACTCATTTTAAAGGATTTTTAATGAAGATTACAAATATGACAAAATTGAGGTTGACATTTTAAACTTGAAGTTATTTATCATATAAAAGAAGTTTTATAACTGAAGTTAATCTAGTGTTAGTCACTTTCTTTTTATTTTTAACGCGCTTTTTGGGTCATCTCACATTGATTCCGGAATTTTTCCCAAGTTTCTTAATATTTCTTTTATTAAAAGAGAGTGCTCTTAAATTTTTACCTGTAAACTTGTAACACTTCGTCCTTAATTTCATTTTACAACTTTTACAAAATAAATGTTATTAAATAATGTAAAATGTTATATTAAACATATAGACAACAATAACATAATGGTTTTCATGAAATAAATAAAATATTAAGAACAATGAAGAATTTATTGTTAATCTAAAAAAATGGTAATTTCAATAAGTCATAACATACAAATATAGTTGCCACTTTTATAAATAACTTAATTAACTTCTATTTTAAACAGTCGAATTTATTTTAATTTCAATACATTTTACCCTATCACTTAAATCACACATCGTAGTCATTAGTGATTGTTGCAATTTAATCATTACATTTAATTTTTCGTTTATATCTTTTAATTGCTGTTGGGTTTCGACTTCATTTTCTTTGGTAGAGTTTGATCTTAAAACATCAGAGTCATTACGAAAACTTAATTCGCTTACTTCAGATTTACTCAAAGCACGTTCTGGCGATTTTTCTTTAAACGCAGAAAAATATTCTGTTAAATGATTCATCTCTTGTTGATCCACTAAAAAGATTCAATCGTAATTAAAAGTACGCAATTAAAGAGGTGATTTACAAAAAAATTTAGCAACGCTTAACGGATCTGCAGCGCCGTTATCGATTTTTTTAATAATATTTCCCACTTTGTTGGCGTAATTTTCTATGATTATAGGTTTTATGTGGCCGATCATGTTGTAGGTTTCGTCCCAATAGTAAGGAATTCTTTTCTGAGTTAAATAAGAATGATACACTTTCAACATCTATAAAATAAAAAAACGTAACATGTTAAAGATAAACTTTAAAAGGTTACCTCCATGAATGTAGTGCTAACATGCGAAGTCCAAAATGTTGAGTCGCGTTTATTATTACCAATTTCTAATAAAAAAATAGTTTTTAAAAAATAACTAGACATATAAACGTGATTTAATTGATCTCGAAGTTTTTTTAACAATTTCAAAGCTGGTTTAAGCGATTGTTTGTTTCTAATTAATTCTCTTTCTTGTATTTGAAAAGACATTCTCCAACAACGGCCGATTAAACCATCATTAGGGTTAGTGTAAGGTTTCTTTGGCACAATAAAATATGTTGGCTAAAATATAAATGTTAATTTAAAAAAAAAAATCGTTGATGATAAAAATCTTACGGAAGATGTTGAATTTGGTTTAATATTACAATGAATTGGCCAATTATTATCGAAAACGAAACACGGAACCAAATCAACATCCATTTTCATATCTTCATTATTAATTTGTAAAGTAAAAGCGGGTCCTCCCGTTACAACCTTAATCTAGAAACGATTACAAAATTTAAATGTTAATTTAAATTGAAATTTTTGAATTTTTATTACGTAAAAAGTTGTATTTTCGAATTGCGATGTTTCGCAAATAAATTTGTATTGATCTCCGCGTTTTTCATATTTATTCATCGTTTTTGTTATTACACTATGCATCCATTTTTTTACGCGATCCGTATCTAAATAATTTTCGTCATCAAGAAGTTTAGGCAAATCACTAAAAGAAAAAGTAATTAAAAACGTTTTTAATCGTAAAGAACGAATATTAAATAATTTACGTATAATAAGATTTATATTCTGGTTGCTGTTTAAATTTCTCCAACTCTGTTAATTTTAGTTTAACAAATCCGTGTAAATCGGATGGCGAAAGTTCCGGTTTGGCATATTTTGGAATACTCATAAGTAAATCGAGATCGTATTCTTCTGGTTTACTTATTTTTAATCCGTCATAATAACTTCCTCCGTAAAATAACTCTCGATAGAGATTTGAGAATAAAGGATTTGTTTCTTTCATCTTATCAATTATGGATCCAATTACCTTTAATAATTAAATTAAATTGTTTTTTACTTTCAGAAAAAAATTTTTTTGGTTTCTGGTTGAATTCTTATGCATTTAAGTTTCATAACAAAAAAAATTGAGGTTGATTGATAAGTGTGTTGCAACAATTTGGCAATGTCGCTCGTTCTGCTTCTCTCTGGATGTAAAGCAACACATAATTTGGATTCCATAAAGGACTGTTTGCACTCAATGTCATGGCAGAAAGATGCCTAGACATAAACCAGAACCACTACATTCTACATCTACAGTGTGTTAATTAATTATCGAACCCGACGTCATCATTGCAACTATGCAACCAATATCACAGTATTTATTTTATAATACACGATTTGCGTATTGCAATACCAGTACTGTGATATTGGTTGCATACTTGCAATGATGACGTCGGGTACGATACTTAATTAACACACTGTACAGGGTGGGCAAATTTGGGTGTTATTATAGGCTATCTCAGAAACTATAAGAGATACGAAAAAAGTAGGTGCCATGTCCCGGTCTCTTTTTTCGAGACTAACCCAATCCCGCAAACACCAAACCTCTATCTTCTTTTGTTTTTTAGTTATAGTCAAAAAGTCAAATTTTCGTAATTTCAAAAAATGCTCATATTTCGTTTATTTTTGAAATTAGAGGAATGAGGTTGATACGTTCTTAAGACACTTTTTAAGTAGAATATACTGCCGTTGAAAAATTTTAAAAATATTTGATGATTTTTGAGATACAACACAAAGTTGTATTTTTTTAAATACAAACTATAGTAGATTATGGTTTTACTGAAAAGAGCATATTTTTAGCTTTCCAATGATGTATTGCACGCATGGTGTATTTGGGGAAAATAAGCGTTATTTTTTAATTCTAAAATATTAAAGATTAATATTCAAAATTTTAATTATAGTAGGCGAGGAAAACGTTAAATGCCACTTAGTTACTATAGTAACGTGAGTTTACTGATCATTTCGTTCATGAATTTTTCGAAACGAGTTTCCCGCTTAAAAATTCCTCATTATTTTTAAATACATAAAGCGATAAAATTAAAAAATGATTCTTTGAAAATGATAGATAAGGCTCCATATCCCATATAAACATCGTTTCAATGGAAAGTCCACTGCTCAGTTTATGATCCCTAATCTTCCTCTATCTCACCCAATTTCAAAAGAAAAGGTTGCTAATATGAAAAAACTTCTAAATCGCATGGTTGGGGAAAACTGGTAAGATACTACCGAAGATTTCATTCATTGATACCCAACTGTTCTAACCTTACAACCAGTAAGTTTAGTAGAAGAAGATGACATAGTCTGTGACTGTTTACTTCCTGAAGTTGTTGTTCATATTTAATTATTCATTAATTAATACGTTTCTTGTATTTTTAATAAACAAACTTTATCTACTAAATCATTTTTATTGGTGAACAAAGTCAGGGATAAGACACTGAGAAATTTAAATCAACTATTCAAAGTTTTTAATCGTTGGTACAAAACCAACTTTATCCTGCATAAAGCTAGGTGTCCACTTGAGAGAAACTTCTGAAAGTAACTCTCGATATCTACTTTCAACTCTGTGTCCACTTGAGACTGTTTTAGCTTTCCGAGAGCATCTATAAAACTTCCGAGAGCTTCCTCTCAGACAGTTCTCTCAGGACCGTGTCCACTAGTGAAATGTGTCCGTGCTATGGAAAGTAAAATTTATTTTCTTTCAGTGCATAACATGAATGTAAACAAAATTGCAAAAAAAAAAAAACAAACTGAAAAAATAAAAAGAAGCTGTTGGGTGAAATCATTTTGATCATTAGATTGGATTTGGATTGGATTTTGGCGTAGATTAGAGCTGGGTGTCAACAAATATCAACATTCGTTGTCAAATTATTAGTTATTTGGCATACTGGATTCACAAAAAAGTGAACTCGATTGCTTTAATGGCACTTATAAATGCAAACTATAAGTTTATTGTCGTACACGTGATAGCTTAATAGTGGTTTGGCAGTATTTTGGAAAATTATTAGAAAATATAAACTTAAACGCCTCAATTGCTGTAAGAGACTAGATATTGCTGGCAGAAGACTAAGTACTACTAATGAAAGACTAGATGTTGCAAATGAAGCAGATTCTTCTTACAGAAGACTGCACACTACTACCAGAAGACGAAATACTGTTGGTAGAAGACTATATATTGCTGGCAAAAGACTAAGTATTGCTAGTGAAAAACTAGATATTGCAAATGAAGCACATCCTTCTTACAGAAGACTATACACTACTACTAAAAATCAAATACTTTTAGCAGAAGACTTAATTTTACTGTCAGAACATCAAATTATGTTGTCAGAAGTTACTATTACTAATGGTACAAATCCCGTTTAAATTTCTGTCCAATACTTGTTAAAATTGCATCCTTCGCTTCCCGATTTCTGTGTTCATTAGATGTGATATTCCAAAGAATTGAATTTTCTTCATACACTTCAATTAATTCAAATATTTCTTCTTGGGACTATTTTCTTTTAGGTGTTATCTTTAAACGTGTTATATTGAGAAAACTCGCAGCTACTCGCAGCAAAATTCGAACCTTGTTTGGTTTTTGACAGTTACTCTCACGATAGATAAATTGGGCGTGTCCACTTGAGTACAAATCTCAACGTGTTTACTCTCCGAAAGTTTGTGGGGACTCTCTGATAGTTACTCTCAGATGCGTGTCCACCAGAAAATATACTCTCGATAGCTTCTCTGGAGAGCATTTCTCGCAAGTGGACACTTAGCTTAATGGTACAAGACCAACTTGCTGTCATATTTGTGCAAAACCATACAGCAATTAGGTAGTAATTACTGTCCGAACCCGCCTACTATAATCAAAATTTTGAACTTTAGCGCTTACTATTTTGGAATTGAAAATTAACGCTTATTGCAAATGCACCATACATGCGATACATCATTGGAAAGCTAAAAATATGCTCTTTTCATTAACATCATAATCAAGTATAGTTTGTATTTAAAAAAATACAACTTTGTGTTGTATCTCAAAAATTATCAAATATTTTTAAAATTTTTCAACGGCAGTATATTCTACTTAAAAAAGTGTCTTAAGAACGTATCAACCTCATTTCTCTAATTTCACAAATAAACGAAATATGAGCATTTTTTGAAATCACGAAAATTTTACTTTTTGGCTATAACTTAAAAACAAAAGAAGATAGAGGTTTGGTGTTTGCGGGATTGGGTTAGTCTCGAAAAAAGAAACCGGGACATGGCTCCTACTTTTTTCGTATCTCTTATAGTTTCTGAGATAGCCTATAATAACACCCAAATTTGCCCACCCTGTACATACTCTGTAGATTACTAAATCCTTTTGATTTTAGATTTGGGAAGATCTGTTGGTTTATTCTTGCTGGTACTTTGCGTTCCAGTCTTTTTCCTAAATCAACAAAATTGATGTTGCAGTGGTTTTTAGCCAGTTTCTCAGCAAGATATAATGGAAGGGTTCTGAGGCGATTCTTATTAAAATAAGCTGGTCTTCCTAATATTGTTCTCATAGTCGAATTTAGTTAAATTTCGATTTTCTTCTACAGTATTCTGCAGCAGAATAAACCAGTGACAAGACAGGACATCGCAGTGTGGTTGCTGCGGCATTCCATGTAGAGCCGCAACGTCTTTATTGATGTTATTGCGAGTTCGGATTTTCGCAAATGTGCTCTCTAGATGCTTTTTAAAAGACAGTCCAAGGTGACGCCTACCTATTTGGGAGATATCTTGGTGCTGTAGTGTTATGTTATTAAAATTGACCTTGAGTCTCTTGGATGCCATTTTATTATTTAAAAAGAAGATGTTGACTTCTGCCTTTTTTTGGATAGAGATGATGTTTTCAGTAGTCTTAATCCATTTATGTTGGGCTATACAGGGTGTTTAGAAATTGGCGGATAATCTAAACATTCTACGATCGACTCTGAATCGAAAATCTTAATATTAAAATGTTGTTCTACTATGTTGCCAAATGTGTTTTTCATGAAGATATGTTAATGAAAAAATGTTAAAAACGAACTTTAAAGTTAAAGAAAATAACTTTTACAAAAACACTAGTTTTTAACATTCTTTTTATTCTAAATTACAGCTTATTTATCAACAGATATTGAATATTAATGATTATTTATGCACAACTTATACGAACTTTGAGAACCTCATGAAGACGAATGAAGCATGGTACAACATTTTACAATTAAGATTTTCGCTTTAAAATCGAACGACGAATGTCGCTACGTGTAGATTATCCGCCAATTTCTGAACACCCTGTATAGATATGTGTATAGGTTAACCCTTGTATAACGGATCAGTTTACACTCATGCATGGTGGCCAACAAAAGGAACTCACATATTCTTTATAAGACATATTATAAAAATGCTTCTTGTTATTCTTCATTTTTATCTTGTTTACAGTGTGTACAAATAACATTTACTATTTTTGTACTACATACAGTAAACTCAAATTTAGTACAGGTATCACATTTTATGGAATGACTTAAGTCACTTCCTCGACATTAATGACATCGTGTCGGGACACCGGTATCTTATTTGGTATTCCCTTTTCATCTATTTCATTATTTTGGCAGAAACATTTCCAGCCCAACAGTATTTTTTTATTCCAAATAATGGAATTTTATGCCGCCATGTCAACTCATAAACAATAAAAATAGCCATTTTCTAGTAGTTCTGTGGCAACTATACTCTTGAATGAGTTTGTCCAAGAGGTCAACTCCACATATTTGATACTCTTCGATTTATATCTGGTTGAATAAGTGACATGCCTAGTTTTTGTAAGAACATTTTCCTTGTATCAATCGTAGAAGGGGCGCAAGAAGAACTGAGCTCTGCGAGAGTCCGTTGTTTAGTTTTTTTCTGTTTGCTCATTTTGTTTCTCAGTGTTACGCATAAGTATCTGACTGATAGCATGTTGCCGATAAGTTTTATAATGATCTGGCATGGCACGATTCGTATGAGTTTATATCATTGTACGGATATCTTTGGATGTTTTGAGGTATCTTTGAAAGTCTGCTAAACACCTGATCGATGCTGCTTCTTTGTATTCTGAAACCAATTTGTTCGATGGATACAATTTCCGAGACTTTGGGATCAATCCTATTTAAGCTAAGTCTTGAAAATCTTATAGCAGCAACTTAATAATGCGATAGGACGATAACTTTTGGTCTACTCCAGAGGTTTATTCAGTTTTAAGATGGCTATTACTTTGAACAACTAACTTACCTAATCACCGAAAGCATTTTCGTCCAAGATGATCAAGAAATTCAGAGTGCATCTCAGCTCATTTAATATATTTCAGAGCCCTTCTTAGCTCATTTATTGTAAATTATTTTGAAAACTGAGAGCTGATAGATACATTTTGCCACAAGGTTTTAAGTGATTTTTTAACCTCCTTCGTAAGTTATGGGTTGCGAGGAGCTCTGAGCTTATGACTGGTAGCATTGAGGATTGTGACTCCTACCATTGCCAAGCGTGTCCGGGACAAGTACGCCAAAATTCCAAGAGGAGTCAGAAAAATTGCTAAGGAGCTGAATATCAGCTGTGAATCTGTGCACAGGACCGTCAAACATCGTTTGGGGCTTCGTAGCATTATGATGTAAAAATGTTGATGGAACAGATAAAAGCCAAAAATGTTGTGAACTTCTGAATGAGCGTGATCGGTACATTTCCAGAAAGGGGATTAACTCCCAAAAACTACCTTGATGAGATTTTGATTAAGGAGGTATTTCCTTGGAGCTAGTCTCACTGCAATGGACGCACTTGGACAGTCCAAAAGAACTCAGTTCCCGCACACAAGGCTAAGGTTACTCTCGACTTTTCCATGTGATCGACCCTTAAAAGCAAGGCCTGTGTTACTCCTCATAACAATATCGATAGTTTGAATTCGCCACGGTGGCTGCGTTCTTTAAGCGACTGCGAGCTGTATACTTCGAATTTTGATTGTACATTGTTTTCATGTCTCTATGTGCTGCTTTTATCAACATAAATACCATGCTATCGGACTTTCGCCCAACATTTTTCATTGCTGAGTCCCCAGAGTCCAAGTAGACTGGATATAGCTCAAGACTTGGTATTCTTTCTTGGCATTTTCTTCGTTATAACTGCTTTCATGATCTTCGATTCGTCTTATTATCTTGTGAAGCTCTTCAGAGAAATCCCACAAATTCGCTTTCCTGAAGTTCCATCTAGATCGTGGGATGGACCGTAGTATTAGTATTTGCATTCTAACCTCGAATAGCATTGGACAGTGTTGGCTAACCGGAAACTCCTTCAGCTCTCATCTCGTTATATGCGTTAAATAGTAGCGCAGCCACGATTATGATAATATGTACCTTATCTCTAGTTCCGATCTATCGCTTGCTATCTCTGTCTCAATGATAGAAACGTCTATGTAGTTCTCTCGAAGGATTTTTGAAAGATGTTGATAATTAGCGAAGCTAATTCCTTCTATATTAAGTTGGTAAATCCGAAGAGATTCTTTGTCATAAAGTCCTGATGAGGATTGTTTAGTATGTATAAAAATGGAAGTGTTCACTATTGAGAGAAGTAAAACGAGCGACAAAATTTGCTTTGTTGATTGGACCCGCGTTATACATCACTAAGACTTGACTAAGCGACATTTTATCGTTTTTAGAGATTTTCATGCTGTTTGGTAGATAAAGGTGTAACTTATCTTAGAAAAAATGCAGAATACCGAAAGACCTAAAATACTATTTGTTTTAAAGCATAAAGCTAAGCGTCAATCACGTTATACGATTTTAAATCTGATTTGCATCATACTTTTGTTTTTCACAACTAAACTAAGTCACTTCGAACCAGCTTCTGAAGAAGGTTGCAACATGGCATCCGAAACGTCAAACCTTTTCTTAAAAAATGCACGGCAAAATCCGAAAGTTGCTAGTGTTACCTCTAATTTTAGTTCAACCTTTAAAGTTAGTCCAAACTTGAGGCATTTATCTCAAAAAACCAAAAAGTTCGAACTTTCAACTTTTAATTTTGACATATTTGTCAACATCATAAAAAATCCTTTAAAATGAGTCCAAACTCGACATATTTAACTTTAATATTAATGGAAATTCTATCACTTCCGGTTTGAAACGTCAACGTCAATTTTGACATATTTGACATCTTTATTAAAAAACCTTTAAAATGAGTCCAAAGATGACGCACTTATCTCAAAAAACAAAAAAGTTAGAATAAAAAACATTAAATACGAAGTTAGCAACAATGAAGATAGCAATTTAATTTTTAAATATTAATACCAACCTTAATTTTTGATTTTTTTTGTTATATTTCCGTTTTTGTGACAAATTTTAACACATTTTATAAAAATTAAGAATATGTCAAAATGACATTGACATTTCAAACCGGAAGTTGCTTATATCTCGAGTAATATTGGAATTAAACGTATCATGTTTAGACTCATTTAAAGGATTTTTTACGACGATATACAAATATGTCAAAATTGAGGTTGACATTTTAAACCTGAAGTTAGTTATATAATAGATAAGTGAACAATTTCATGGTGTTCTTACATGATGTATTCTTTATTAAAAAAACCTTTAAAATGAGTCCAAAGATGACGCACTTATCTCTAAAAACAAAAAAGTTAGAATAAAAAAACATTAAACCCGAAGCTGGCAACAATGAAGATAGCAATTTAATTTTTAAATATTAATACCAACCTTAATTTTTGATTTTTTTTTATTATATTTTTGTTTTTGTAACAAATATTAAGACATTTTATAAAAATTAAGAATATGTCAAAATGACATTGACATTTCAAACCGGAAGTTGCTTATATCTCGAGTAATATTGGATTTAAACGTATCATGTTTGGACTCATTTTAAACAATTTTTCACGACGATTACAAATATGTCAAAATTGACGTTGACATTCTTAACCGAAAGTTGACCATAACTTCATTAATATTGAAAATAAATATGTCGTGTTTGTACTCATTTTAAAGGATTTTTAATGAAGATTATAAATATGTCAAAATTGAGGTTGACATTTTAAACTTGAAGTTAGTTATCATATAATAGACAAGTGGACAACTTCATGGTGTTCTTACACGATGTATTTTTTATTAAAAAAACCTTTAAACTGAGTCCAAAGATGACGCACTTATCTCAAAAAACAAAAAAGTTTGAATAAAAAAACATTCAACCCGAAGTTAGCAACAATGAAGATAACAATTTTTTAATGCGTTTGATGCAACAAGCTATTGCTACTTTTGTATCTCAAGTACAATAGTAATAATAATTAATTTAAATAAATAATTCAATTCAAATAGAATTTTGACACTTGAAAATGTCAAATCAAAACAATTGGTTGCTATGGTTACGCACTGCTACTGCTATTTTCTATATCAAATGAATGAGAAATAATAAAACTTTCAATTAATTTTTCTCGAAAATTTTCTTATGTAACCGATATTAATATTTATTGCACATAATTCAGAAAAAATTCTCTTTCAAATTCCGATATAAAAAATGGGGTGTTCCATTTAAAAAAAACTTCGATGACGTCATAACTCGTTTAAAAATGGCGGAAAAAATTTAAAATATACACCAAAAAATTGCAACAAATTTAAATCTTTAGACCCGTTTCAGCGATTTTTTCATAAATTGTTTATAATAATTTTATCGAATTTATCCGTTACTTTTGAAACGCACTGTATAATAGATAAGTGAACAATTTTATGGTGTTATTACATGATGTATTCTTTGTTAAAAAAACCGTTAAAATGAGTCCAAAGATGACGCACTTATCTCAAAAAACAAAAAAGTTAGAATAAAAAACATTAAACCCGAAGTTAGCAACAATGAAGATAGCAATTTAATTTTTAAATATTAATACCAACCTTAATTTTTGATTTTTTTTTTATTATATTTTTGTTTTATAACAAATATTAAGACATTTTATAAAAATTAAGAATATGTCAAAATCATTTCAAATCAGAAGTTGCTTATATCTCGAGTAATATTATTAGTATCATGTTTAGACTCATTTTAAAGGATTTTTCATGACGAGGATTTTTCAATATGTCAAAATTGACGTTGACATTCTTAACCGGAAGTTGACCATAACTTCATTAATATTGAAGATAAATATGTCGTGTTTGTATTCATTTTAAAGGATTTTTAATGAAGATGACAAATATGTCAAAATTGAGGTTGACATTTTAAACCTGAAGTTAGTTATTATACAGCCTGATTCAGAGTAAGCGCCTTATTTTTTCTTAGCCACACTATGGGTACTACTTTCAAAATATTTGGCAGTAATATGTTTTGGGTCATTCTCTACACCATGGTGATGCCACATTTTCAATTGGAAGAATTATTTCAAAATGGCGACTGTCAACTTTTTTTTTTAATGGAATGCCAAAATTTTTTTTTTATTATTGAGGTCCTAAAAACATTCTTTATACGATAGTATTTTGTTTTTCTTAAAAATTCATTTCTTTCCCCATCAAAAAGCACACATTTTAATCTAGTAGCGCATGAATGTTTTACACTCGATGTTATTTTTGTCCAAATATCAAGTAGCGCTAGACACAAAAGAAACAATTAAACTTTATTTTGTAAGTAATAAACATCTACTTATTTATTTATTTTGACAAAAATAACATCGAGTGTAAAACATTCATGCGCTACTATACTCTGTTTTTAAACCAGGAGGAGTAAACGCGTAAGTCAGATTTACACTAGGAAGAATCACCAGAAAATATCACTAGATATTTTGGCGGTAAATTTAAATTAATAATTGTTATTATTTATTTATTTACTTATTATTGTATTTATTTTCGTTTGTTATCGTCAACACTAAACATACAAATTAACATTGAAGTTATGAGTGTATTTATTTCAAAATATAATAAAGAAGGGTTTAAGAACACAAAATTTACAATAATGACACGAAACTGTCGAATTGTCAATAACCTAACCTTCAAATTCAAAATTGCCTGTGTGTGAACCTTCCTCGCATTCAACCAATCACGTGCAAGGTCAATCTGGTGACAAATTTAAAATACTCCTCCTGGTTTAAAAACAGAGTATAATTGCCAAAGAAAACTTCAAGGTATAATTAATGTTTGTAAACAAAACTAACCTTACTTAACATTCCTTCACGCTATAATTGACATTACAAAAGAAAACTTCACGCTATAATTGCCATTACAAATTGCCAAAGAATACTTCATGGTATAATTAATGTTTGTAAACAAAACTAACCTTACCTAACATTCCTTCACGCTATAATTGACATTACAAAAGAAAACTTCACGCTATAATTGCCATTACTAATTTCCAAAGAAAACTTCATGGTATAATTAATGTTTGTAAACAAAACTAACCTTACCGAACATTCCTTCACGCTATAATTGACATTACAAAAGAAAACTTCACGCTATAATTGCCATTACTAATTGCCAAAGAAAACTTCATGGTATAATTAATGTTTGTAAACAAAACTAACCTTACCTAACATTCAGCGTCTGAAGACACAGGGCTAAACCCGAAACTTAAAAATATACAACTTAGCGCTGAATAACAATTAAAACTAGAACTAACACTTGCACTAGAACTATCATATATATACTATCTTCTATATCGCTGACTAAGGCAGCAAAAGAGTGTAAACACTAGAGTGCAGATATATATATATCTGTCTCTGTCGTGCCCCCGTCTACTCAAGAGACATGCGTGAACACGTGGTGAGTACGCTTTTATCTTATTGGACGGTAAATTAAAAATTAATAGCAGCTGATGACCTTGATGTTTATAAAACACCAAATAAATGTTTGACATAAACATAACCTAAAATCTAAATATTTAGTTACGTATATTATAGGTTTGATGTGTATAATAACATAATTATTAACATATTTTAGGACTAAGCAATTTAAAATGTAATTATTATTTGTTAAGAAAGTGAAGAAAATTTGTTAAAAGTAAAATAAAAAGGAAAAAGAGTAAGGGAGATATTTTTGGGGCCTAAAAATTGGTTGAGCAGGTAGAAGGAAAGATCTCAGTGTAATAAAAAAGAATTCAAAGCCCTCCTATTCTTGAAACATTTTTCTTAAAAATTTAATTAATAATTACATCGATATGATGAAAATTTTATGATAGAATATTATGTACATTAAATAGTAAGTACCCTAAGTACATATTTTATATCTTTAATTAGTTATTACATTAATGTAACAACTTCATTAAAGGGCGTATGCTCACAAATTATGTTAAAAATTAATAACTATATTTTGGTACACATTTTTAATAATTACTATGTATATATGTATTAATTTAATTTTAAAGAATATAATGTTTAATGAACAACCTACATAAAGTTGATATTTAAAGCAATATTCAACGTCAATTTCACACAAAAGTACATATTATATTCTAATTTATTTGATGCATCTACGATAATTTATAATTAAAGTCAATTATCTACAATAATTGCATTTCAAAGCTGCATAAAATACGCGCGAAACACTTCAAACTCTTTAAAATTTACGATTCGTGCAAGCACCTTCACGACATGGGGCCACGAAAAAGATAAAACATATATCATTCCGTCTGCTTTTGATGGAAACGCTCGCCACTCATTGCTTAGATGGGAGTCAGCGATATAGGAGATAGTATATATATGAGAACTATACTCTGTTTTTAAACCAGGAGGAGTAAACGCGAAAGTCAGATTTACACTGGAAAAAATCACCAGAAAATATCACTAGATATTTTGGCGGTAAATTTAAATTAATAATTATTATTTATTTATTTACTTATTATTGTATTTATTTTCGTTTGTTATCGTCAACACTATACATACAAATTAATATTGAAGTTATGAGTATATTTATTTCAAAATATAATAAAAAAGGGTTTAAGAACACAAAATATACAATAATGACACGAAACTGTCGAATTATCAATTACCTAACCTTCAAATTCAAAATCAAAATTCAAAATTGCCTGTGTGTGAACCTTCCTCGTATACAACCAATCACGTGCAAGGTCAATCTGGTGACAAATTTAAAATACTCCTCCTGGTTTAAAAACAGAGTATAGATTAAAATATAAGGTTCCTTTTGGATGGGGAAAGAAATGAATTATTAAGAAAAACAAAATACTGTCGTAAAAAGAATGCTTTTAAGATCTCAATAATAAAAAAAAAAAGTTGACAGTCGCCATTTTGAAATAATTCGTCCAATTGAAAATATGATATCACCATCGTGTAGAGAGTGTCCTAAAACATATTACTGCCAAATATTTTGAAAGTAGTACCCACAGTGTGGCTAAAAAAAAATAAGGCGCTTACTCTGAATCAGGCTGTATAATAGATAAGTGAACAATTTCATGGTGTTATTACATGATGCATTCTTTATTAAAAAAAAACGTTAAAATGAGTCCAAAGATGACGCACTTATCTCAAAAAACAAAAAAGTTAGCATAAAAAACATTAAACCCGAAGTTAGCAACAATGAAGATAGCAATTTAATTTTTAAATATTAATACCAACCTTAATTTTTGATTTTTTTTATTATATTTTTGTTTTTGTAACAAATATTAAGACATTTTACAAAAATTAAGAATATGTCAAAATGACATTGACATTTCAAACCGGAAGTTGCTTATATCTCGCGTAATATTGGAATTAAACGTATCATGTTTGGACTCATTTTAAAGGACTTTTCACGACGATTACAAATATGTCAAAATTGACGTTGACATTCTTAACCGGAAGTTGATCATAACTTCATTAATATTGAAGATAAATATGTCGTGTTTGTATTCATTTTAAAGGATTTTTAATGAAGAAGACAAATATGTCAAAATTGAGGTTGGCATTTTAAACCTGAAGTTAGTTATTATATAACAGATAAGTGAACAATTTCATGGTGTTCTTACATGATGTATTCTTTATTAAAAAAACCTTTAAAATGAGTCCAAAGATGACGCACTTATCTCAAAAGACAAAAAAGTTAGAATAAAAAATATTAAATACGAAGTTAGCAACAATGAAGATAGCAATTTAATTTTTAAATATTAATACCAACCTTAATTTTTGATTTTTTTTTATTATATTTTTGTTTTTGTAACAAATATTAAGACATTTTACAAAAATTAAGAATATGTCAAAATGACATTGGCATTTCAAACCGGAAGTTGCTTATATCTCGAGTAATATTCGAAATAAACGTATCATGTTTGGACTCATTTTAAAGGATTTTTCACGACGCTTACAAATATGTCAAAATTGACGTTGACATTCTTAACCGGAAGTTGACCATAACTTCATTAATATTAAAGATAAATATGTCGTGCTTGTATTCATTTTAAAGGATTTTTAATGAAGAAGACAAATATGTCAAAATTGAGGTTGGCATTTTAAACCTGAAGTTAGTTATCATATAATAGATAAGTGAATAATTTCATGGTGTTCTTACATGATGTATTCTTTATTAAAAAAACCGATAAAATGAGTCCAAAGATGACGCACTTATCTCAAAAAACAAAAAAGTTAGAATAAAAAAACATTAAACACGAAGTTAGCAACAATGAAGATAGCAATTTAATTTTTAAATATTAATACCAACCTTAATTTTTGATTTTTTTTATTATATTTTCGTTTTTGTGACAAATTTTAACACATTTTATAAAAATTAAGAATATGTCAAAATGACACTGACATTTCAAACCGGAAGTTGCTTATATCTCGAGTAATATTGGAATTAAATGTATCATGTTTGGACTCATTTTAAAGGATTTTTCACGACGATTGCAAATATGTCAAAATTGACGTTGACATTCTTAACCGGAAGTTGATCATAACTTCATTAATATTGAAGATAAATATGTCGTGTTTGTATTCATTTTAAAGGAATTTTAATGAAGAAGACAAATATGTCAAAATTGAGGTTGACATTTTAAACCTGAAGTTAGTTATCATATAATAGATAAGTGAACAATTTCATGGTGTTCTTACATGATGTATTCTTTATTAAAAAAACCGATAAAATGAGTCCAAAGATGACGCACTTATCTCAAAAAACAAAAAAGTTAGAATAAAAAAACATTAAACACGAAGTTAGCAACAATGAAGATAGCAATTTAATTTTTAAATATTAATACCAACCTTAATTTTTTATTTTTTTTATTATATTTTTGTTTTTGTAACAAATATTAAAACATTTTATAAAAATTAAGAATATGTCAAAATGACATTGACATTTCAAACCGGAAGTTGCTTATATCTCGAGTAATATTGGAATTAAACGTATCATGTTTAGACTCATTTCAAAGGATTTTTCACGACCATTACAAATATGTCAAAATTGACGTTGACATTCTTAACCGGAAGTTGAGCATAACTTTATTAATATTGAAGATAAATATGTCGTGTTTGTACTCATTTTAAAGGATTTTCAATGAAGATTATAAATATGTCAAAATTGAGGTTGGCATTTTAAATTTGAAGTTAGTTATCATATAATAGAAGTTTTATAACTGAAGTTAATCTAGTGTTAGTCACTTTTCTGCACTTTCTTTTTATTTTTAACATGTTTTTTTGGGCCATTCCACATTGATTAAAAAAAATCGTCGATTTTTAATAGAAACCAGTTTAAAAGTACAAAATCAAACTCTAGATTATGTTCTTCGTCGTACAGAGACACCTGTATAATCGTAAAACATAAAATATCGTTTTTGTCAACATTATTCATTTGTCGCTTAGTCAAGTGATGTATAACACGGTCCAATTATGAATCCAACAACTTTTAATAGTTATTTCTGTATTAAAGAATAATTTTGGGATAAAAGTAAAAGTGAATTTAACTTACAACTTGATAGATATTATATTGTTTTTTCATATTTTCCGGGAGCGAAACAAAATTTTTATTAATTTCTTGTAGAACAGGCTCCATGAATACATAATTTTTCGCCTCACCAGCCATGATGGGATTAAACGTTCACAATTGCCCTAAAAAGAATAAAAATTAATTAAAACCTTCCTTATATGCCATACGTTCTTATAAAAGAGACAAAGGAAGGGAAAGTTTTGATCAATAATAAATGAGTAAAATGAACTGGAAGGGTAGTTTATTCACTGCTACGCGGGGCCTCAGTTCAACTTTGGCCTCGAAACGACAAAGTCGAACTGTTTTCGACTTTGTGCCATGCCGTGATTTGTGTATCGTGAATCATCCAAATTTCAAAAAAATCTTAATCAACAACAAAAAAAATTAACACAAAGATGTTATTAAATTGATATTTAAGGTATGGATTTTTTTTGGGGTTATTTTTTTAGTGTTTAAACTTATTTTAGAACTTTAATAATGGCAACGATGAAAAAGCGGCCTCCAGTAAGACAATTTTCCTTTCAATATGATTCCTCGAAAGTTCCTGAACGAAGAAAGAGCCTAAAAAAGCAATTTTCGGAAGATTATACCGAAACAACTGCCAATCTTAATAATAATAGTAATAATAAAAAAGAAATTGAATCCCCACCAAATAGTATCCGAGTATCTTTGAGTGCCAAAGGGACGAAGCCGCCGATTAAAGTTGCATGGTCGGAAAATTTCGCCAAACAAAAATCTTTGGATAATGAACCGAATAAAATCGTGAAACAAAATTTAAAAATCTTTCTTAATAAAAATCAGAAAGAATTAAAAGACGATCAATTATCAGATTCTTCTTACGAAAGAAAACCCAAACTTATATTACCCCTTAACCCCGAAATAACCAACACCGATAACGTTAAAAACGTTTTTCAAAAACACATTCGAAAAATAACAAATCATAAATCATTTTCAGATCGTTCCTTCTCCCCAATTCGGACCGAAAATTCCTCAACAATAATAGTTCCTCTCATCACTAATAAAACTCAAAAAGAATCAAAAATTGAATCCGTCGAAACCAACTCGAATTCAAATTCAAATCTAGGAAAAGATTTTAATCAAAAACGATCGCGATCTGCTTCTTCTTCTTCTTCATTAACCAAAAAAGAAAATCAATTTCGACCTCCGCTTCTTCGCCAATCTTCGGTTCCCGTCAAAAACGAAACCAAACCGAAATTTCCCACTACAAAAAGACGAGTTAAAACGGCTAAACCTAAATTAACCGATGAATTGGTTAATAAAAGGAATTTATTGAAACGATGCGTTTCTGTGAGTGAGGTTGAAACGATGGTTTCTTTAGTTAGTGAAAATGAAGAATCCGGGGATGACGAAATAAGCCAAGAAAAACAAGTTGAAGATGTAACACCGTTAAAAACTTCTTTGGTTAAAGAAAATAATAACGAAAGAAACTTTTCTTTAAGAAAAACCATAAAATCTGGTAATTTTTTTTATTAAAACAATCATTTTTGAAGCGAAGGTCGTCGTTTATTCGTAATAGCGTGCTTAGTCGAAACGGCGATTTCCTCTTCTCGACTTCAATTAAACATCGGAAATTAACCGGTTTTAGAGACTTAAACTTTGTTGGACTTTGATTCTAAACTTGGGAAACGTTTTAAACGGAAAGTTGTTTCAGTTTTAAACGAATAATTTAACTTTAAAATACTCAATTTGCTGTATAAATCGAACAAATACTAAGTGTTTTTTAACGCTGATTAATTTTGATTAGTTTCATTTCAGCAATCGACGATACATGCGATTAGAAGCTTTTCCGCCAGTTTTCCGGAGAGACGAAAATCGATGGCAACCGCGCTTTTTTTGAACGCTTCAAATGTCGCGCGAGTTTATCAGATTCACGAGAAACGATCGCCGATTAATGGAATTGATGATGATGAGGAAAATGTACCGAAAAGGAGATTGATAAGAACGAAAAGTGCACCTTTGGAAAGGAGAAGGTAAAAGATTCATTTAATAGATATTTGGATTCTTCTTGCTTACCATTGCATTAGATAGAAATAAAAATAATTTAGCACTTTAACAATGGAAATAGTAATTTTTAGCCTCTGATGATGCCACAAAGGCGAAACCGGTAAAGGCAGATAAATAAATTACTATTTCCATTGTTAAAGTGCTAAATTAGCTTTATTTCTATCATTTGAATAATAACTAAAAGTAACACTATCACTAGAAGTGACACTAAATCGAGAACTAGAAACTAAAGATCTATTCTACAGCGATAGATAACATTATATTCAATTCTTAACGAACATTAATGCCTTGCTCGGTGAAAAGTCCTTCAGACCCTTTAGGGAGATAAATTACGACCCAAAAATCGAGACTCTTATACGATTAACAGCAGAGCGGTAGCATAAAACATACTCAATCGTCTTCTCGTCCTCCGCACTTAGTTGAGGTGTGTCTTTAATCAGCAGTGCCCGGTAAAGACACCCATTAGAACTTTAACGCTGCTACTAGCAAGTCATAAGATATTTGCGGATTTAATAGTGGCGGGGTTGATAAACAACTTAGCGTGTCTCATTCCAGGAGAACTGGTCTACAGTCCAATCCTGTTTGACCATCTCAATTGATATACCAACTACTGGCTCTGGCCCCACAAACGCTTTAGCTCTGCCCTCTCGTGCTAACTGATCTGCCGCTTCATTGGCAGCAACCCCAGAGTGACCTGAGACCCAGATCAAAGAATTAATTAGAGTCGACACCATTTTCACGTCCTGCAGCGCCTGGAGAGCGGCTTGACTGTCTGAGAAAAATCATACTGTCATGTTTTTCACCCCTCTCTCAAGAAGGATTTTTGCATTCATGTCAATAGAAAATACTTCTGCCTGGAATACAGTACAGTACGCTGCTTAACCTACCTAAGCTTGCTTAATTCGAAGTAACAGTATACTCTTGCCGACCCCTTCCGGCGTTTTTGATCCACCAGAGAATTTTTTCCATCCAGCACTGTCGTTCAGGCAGTACAATCTGGTATCGAGCATTAATCGCTGGTAGTGATTCTGGCAAATCTGACGGCATTGATAGCACAATATCAGTGTTTATAGTGTTTTCCGCCCAAGCGAACCCAACCCATTGGTAGAATATGTCGGAGCAGTTTTGGGCATTTTGCTTAAACCTGTAAATGGTAGTTCTAGCCACTTTCTCTATATGCAAATGCAAAGGGACAGCCACGCAGAACATCCTCAGAGATTGAGACTGAAATTATTGCCTCATCTAAATCCTCCTCTTTCTCCTTTGTTCTGGTCTCAGCATCAGAAATCCGCAATGCCTTGATCACTCGAGGTCTACTAGTGTGGGAGCTGATGGAGTTGGTCTCAAATTTCTTCTTCCTGTATTGGATATTGTTCTTACTCCTATTACTCACATTTTTAACTTCTCCATTGAACGATCCTCATTCCCTTCAATCTGGAAGGTTGCTCATGTTGTCCCTGTACCTAAATCCAAGAGTCCTTCAAGTTTATATTATTTTTGGAAAAAAGTTAAATGGAACGGTACTATTTACTTCACAGATCCTTAGTCACCATAAAATTTGCTAAATATTAGTGAAAACCGCATCTCGATATCGCCATCCGTTCTCGAATTATAGAAGAAAATGTTAAAAATTCGTATACCTCAATCTGATCACATTATCTTAACAAACAAATCACAGAGCATACAAATTTATTACGCCTTCCTTCACACTTTATCCAGGGGTTCCTTCCACTGGTTCAAAACCATTTTGAAGCGCGTTTAAAGGTCAACGGACCAACGAAACATCAATTATAACAATAAATCAAAATAAACCAAAACACTTAGAATTATTCAACTTTTAGCTAAAAATAGCTCATAAATGTTCAAAATGTTTTCCATCATTCTCGATGCATTTATTTGCTCTAGTTTCGGTGGAAAAAACTGCTGCTTGAATTTCAGCCCAGGACAAGTTTCTATCTAGCTTCAATCATATTTTCCTTGGTTGTTGGTTCTTCTTGAAAAACTAGGTCTTTTAATCTACTCCATAGATAAAAATCCAAACAAGTTAGATCCGGGGAACGCGCCGCCAAGGAGATAGACTGCCCCTTCCAATAACACGATTCGGATACTGTTCATCTAAATGCTGACGTACGTTTCGGTCATAGTGCGCCGGACAGCCATCAAGCTGAAACCACATGTTCCTTTTTGTTTCCAAGGAGACGTTTTCTAAAACGGGTGGAAGGAAAACGTTCAAAAATTCCAAAAATCGTTCTCCGTTAAGTGTTGCGTCAAAAAAATGTGGGCACCTTCCACAATTCCGCACCATACATTCAAACTCCAGCGATTTTGATGCTCTATCTGCCGCATCCAATGTGGATTTAGCTCCGACCAATAATGCATGTTATGCAAATTTACATAGTCCATAGTATTTCTGATACAAATTTTCATTTTCACGAATCATACATAACAGCCAATAACAATAATTAAGTCTGTTCGGCTTCTCTTAAGGCCTGATGTAAAATAATATGGTAGGGATGCATATTATTCTCTTGAAGAATCTTATGCACAGTTGTTTTCGGGATTCCCAGATCGTCGGAATTGTACGTAGGCCAAAACATTAATAATATTTTCCTCGATGCATGTTTTGCGAGTTCTTATAGGTGCTTGAATAGGTTGCACATTACCAGTTTCCCGTAATCGCCTAGCCAATCTTGAAAACACGTCTAGAGAAAAATGTCTTTTTTGTGGAAACTGCATTGCATATTCGCGCGATGCAATTACAGCATTTTCCAAACATTGAAAATAAATACGTAACATATCATACGCTTCTACGTTAGTAAAAGACATGATTGTAAAACAAAATAAATGTAACCGACAATTACTATTTGAATTAAGTTTTGACAGTTGTCAAAGCGCAATGTTTTCAACTAGTTACCATAGTTACCATGGCTATGTGCTTTGTTTTTCTCTTAGATCTGATTGAAGAAACCCGAATTTTTAATATTTTCTTCTATAATTCGAGAACGGATGGCGATATCGAGATGCGGTTTTCACTAATATTTTGCAAATTTTATGGTGACTAAGGATCTGTGAAGTAAATAGTACCGTTCCATTTAAGTTTTTTTTCAAAAATCACAAAAATAGGTCATCGCTGCAGATAACGCCCTCTAGCTTATTTGTTTTAAACCAAATGGTCTTACTGAAAATATCTTTTAAAAGAGCATAAAATGCTCTTTCAAACGATACCAAAAATATTCAAATTGGTTGAATGGTTCAGGAGATACTAAAATGTAAACATTTGGAAACGCGTTGGCCTCCCCCTCCCTTATTATGACAGATATGAGAAATATTGCAAAACAAAAGCCATGTGGTATTATCCAAGCTATTAAATGGTGTTGTCAAAGTTATAGCTCATCGTCTAACTTTCTGAGATAGCGGGAATTTTGTTTCTCTATGGCAGTTACGCCCCCTAGCGGTCGAATTACGAACTTCAAAATAATTTCCAGCTATTTCTCTTGCCCAATTTGCTTATAAGGATTTTTTTCCCAAACCTCTAGGCCTTACCGTTCTAGAGATACAGCCGCTCCGTACGCTTAACGGGACACCCTGTACAGTACGCTGCTTAACCTACCTAGGCTTGCTTAATTCGAAGTAACAGTATACTCTTGCCGACCCCTTCCGGCGTTTTTGATCCACCTGTGAACATGCAAATATCTGCCTGAACCAGAGAATTTTTTCGATCCAGCACTGTCGTTCAGGCAGTACAATCTGGTATCGAGCATTAATCGCTGGTAGTGATTCTGGAAAATCTGACGGCATTGATAGCACAATATCAGTGTTTATAGTGTTTTCCGCCTAAGCGAACCCAACCCATTGGTAGAATATGTCGGAGCAGTTTTGGGCATTTTGCTTAAACCTGTAAATGGTAGTTCTAGCCACTTTCTCTATATGCAAATGCAAAGGAACAGCCACGCAGAACATCCTCAGAGATTGAGACTGAAATTATTGCCTCATCTAAATCCTCCTCTTTCTCCTTTGTTCTGGTCTCAGCATCAGAAATCCGCAATGCCTTGATCACTCGAGGTCTACTAGTGTGGGAGCTGATGGAGTTGGTCTCAAATTTCTTCTTCCTGTATTGGATATTGTTCTTACTCCTATTACTCACATTTTTAACTTCTCCATTGAACGATCCTCATTCCCTTCAATCTGGAAGGTTGCTCATGTTGTCCCTGTACCTAAATCCAAGAGTCCTTCAAGTTTACATGATTTTCGTAAACAAGGCCTCTCGAGCGCCTTGTTTACTTACAAGTTCAAGATTATTTACAAGAATTTAATTTGCACAACGAGTTTCAATCGGGTTTTCGTAAAGGTCATAGCACGACAACAGCGCTTATTAAGATTACAGATGATATTAGGTATGTATGCGACAAACGTTGTGTTACCATCCTTGATTGATTTCAGTCCCTTTGTCTCCATACCCCCACAACCATTCTCATCCATCATTTCCCCTCTCCCCCCTCTCCTAAGATCTGCCCTCGGTCCAACTCCTCCTCCCTCAACTCACTGCACCCACTCAACATATGTTCCAACGTTTCCCATTCCTCCCTGCATAGCCTACACCACCTCTCCTCATCGGCCATCCAGTATCTGTTAGCTCTCTCCTCGTTTCCACAACGGAACCTAGCCACCAACTTTTTCCTTTCCTCATCTCCTTCCAATAACAAGTATCTAGGCAGTCCCTCCGTTATTATGTCCCTGTACCTTTCGTTATACCTCCCCTATTTTATTTGTGTCCTTCTTTCCTGTCTCTGCACATCTCGGTCCCTATCTCTCAACTCCCTCCACATCTCCCTACCCACCCTTCGTCTACTATTTATCTCAGTTACCGAGTAGCCCGCTCCTCTATAATAGTTGTCTCTGTCTCCTTTCCCATATCTGATCTTTCCCTCTCTAATTTCCCTCCAACGCTCCCCCAAGATCCCGCAGTTTGGCCTCCCTTCTATTCTTTCTTCATATTTCACTGCTCTCCTGCCCGCCTCCACTCTGACCTTATCCACCTTTACCTCTTCCCTCACTATATACCCCGGTGTTTCTCTCGCCACCCCAAGCACCCATCTCCAGTATCTAGCTTGCACGTCCTCCAGCATTGCCTGCTCTCTCCATCCCCATACCTCTGCTCCATACAACATCACACTGTTAACCAGGCCTTCAAACATAATCTTCCTCGCTGCCACATTCCTTCCAAAAACTCTCTTCCCCCAACCCCATACTTGTCCCATCACCTTATTCGCCTTTTTTGCCATAGCTATCACATGCGACCCCTCCCTGAACACATACCCCAAGTAAGTATACTCCCTAACCTCCTCGATCTCTTTTCCCTCCCATCTCCAGTTTTCTGTTCTTTTTCTCCCATCCTTACAAAACTTCATCATCCTTGTCTTCCCCACATTCACTTCCAGCCCCTTCCCCCTAAAATATCTTTCCAATGTCTTTATCATATCTTTCATCTCCGCCGCTTCTCTCGCCATGACCACGATGTCATTCGCGTATGCTAACATATGCACCTTTCTACCTCCCACCACCAACCCTCCCATTTGCCCCTTCCCCAATCTATCCTCCAGGTCCGCCGTATACAGTGCAAAGAGACTTGGGCTCAACGGACATCCCTGCCTCAGTCCCTTCGTCGTCCAGAAGACGTCGCTCAGCTTATCTCCCACTTTTATCCTAGCCATAGTCTCCATGTATATTTTCTTCACTCTCGCAATTAGGTGTTCCGTGATCCCCCTCCTCCCTATCTCCTCCCACAACTTTCCCCTATCCACCTTATCAAAAGCCGCCTTCAAATCTATAAACAGGGTGTACAATTTCCCTCCCTTCTTATCCAGCTCTCTATCTGCCAGATGCTTCAACACGTACACGTTGTCGATTGCTCCCCTTCCCTTCCGAAAGCCTGCCTGCCCTTCCGGAAAAATTCCCCCCAACTCCATCTCCTCCTCCAGTCTTCCCAGCAGTATCTTCGTGTATACTCTGTATGCCGAGTCTAGTAGGTTAATTCCTCTGTAGCTCTCTACCCTTCCCTTATTATTATGTTTATCTTGGTTTCAATCTTACCTTTCCTGTCGTTCCTTGTGTGTGCGTGCTGATTCTGCGCTTTCGTCTGCATGTGATATTAAATGTGGTGTACCCCAGGGTAGTGTGTTAGTCCGTTGCTCTTTTCAATTTTTATTAATGCCGTCACCCATTGCATTTCTTGTAATTATCATGTGTATGCTGATGACCTCCAAATTTACACTACGACAACTATTGATCATTTTCCGGAAGCAATTGCACGTCTTAATCATGATCTTTCTAATATTTTGGATTGGTCTAAACGTTATGGCCTTAAATTAAATATTGCTAAAACTCAAGCAATTCCGTTTGGCAGTCGACCTTTGCTGGCAAAGCTTAATGATCTTTTACCTATTCACTTAATGCTTGACGGTGACATTATTCAGCTATTAGATAGGGTTAGAAAGCTTGGGGTGGTTATGGATTCCACAATGTCCTGGAAACCTCAAATTCAATCCGTCTGCTGAGAGGTCTATCATTGTTTCCATTCGCTAAAAAGTCTTCCTTCCTCCAATGGTCCGTCGTAATCTTTGTTACACTCCGAAACACACTGCAAAGACTTCAAAACAACTGTATACAGTACATCTTTGATCTCGAGAGATCTCAACACATAACTACATACCGTAATTATTTACAGATATTAAGCTGTCAGAACCGTAGATCGTTTCGTATATTGACTATGTTATATACTGTTCTTCACAATCAAACACCAGGGTATTTGTACTGTATATTTCAACGCTTGTCGTCGCATGGTTTAAGGGGCCTGTCATGACGAGCATCGCAAGCTATCATGCAAGATTGACCATGGATGGGACTGCATGAGACGGTTTCTTTGGTATAAGAAACGGCATGAACAGCATGCATGACGAGCATGCTTGACCGTGGATAAGCCCCTTTACCCACTAGATCTCAGTTAGATTCTTTGCTTATGTTCCCGACCTATAGTACTGAGATTTACCATAAATCGGCCATAACCCTTTGGAATTTTGGTTTTTCCCCAAATCCAAGCCAACCTATTGTAGTTAGATATGTCGGAGTAGTTTTGGGTATTTTGCTTAAACCTGTAAATGGTAGTTCTGGTCACTTTCTCTATATGCAAATACAAAGGAGATAGGCCAAGCAAAACATTTATTGCTAGACTTGGAATTGTGGTTATCGCACCAGAGATTTAAAATCCAGGTACTCGTTGAATTCGTGAAAGTTTATTGATAACTGAAGTCTGTCGATTTTTTCTATACCAGGCTGCCGCTTCGTATGTGATCATAGGCACAGAATAACCAAAAGTGACACTGTCGGTATCCCGCTAAATATAACACCATATTATAGTGAGTTGCCAAGGTATGCTGCAAAAACACCATCACTATCTTCTGTGCTTCCTTCGATGGGTTCGTTTATAGTTGCCTTTGTTTGTTTCTGTTACTTCAAAATTGGCCTATAAACAATATCCAGCCTATTCCTTTTCTTGGTATGTATCCACGAAAATGTGGTAAATATCCGTTCTGTGGCCGCTGAAGACACTGGGGCTGATAAAATCCTAACAGCAACCTTACTCAGATTTTCACCATACAACTGGATTCATGTTTACTACACTGGTCCACAAGAATCTTTTTGCCCACAATCCATCATTTGATTTATAATTTGTCAAATCTGCCATTACATCCAAGTGCATTAACTTGGATAGGTTGTGTATAAACTCCATTGCGTCTATTTCCTCCGACGGTGACGAACTGTTTTCTTTAGAACAAGGATTACTAAATGCTTGCAGCAGATGAATTGGGCTTGTAGCAAATTCCTTGCGATTAAATACCTTTTGAGTTATTGCATCTTCCTCTTCCTCAGATGAGCAAAAATTTGAAATGCTACGTATAATTTTTAGTTCTATTTCAGAGACTGCACTTTATCGATCATCAGGGTGTTTGATTCTAGAGTAGTTATTTGTGAAACAATAGGATCCAGAATGTCACGAATTAGTTGTAGTTGTGCCCAGAAAGTGTTATCTAGTAAATGAGTTTGTATATCTTGATCCAATGACGTTGCCTTTTCGTGAACAACTAAAGTTTGAAGACTGACTTTGTTGGATATTAGGCTTCCCCAGCGCGTTTTACATGGTAGTTTCAAACTAACTTTACATTCTTTCGTTTTTCTTATTTCCATAAGATTTGGGATCGTTTTATGGCATTAACTATGTGTGTAGCGTCTGTTATTAACTTCTGTATGGGTGGAAAATTTAAGATATCGTTGCACAGAAGATGAAGAGTATGAGCCATGCAACGCAGTGGTACGATATGAGGATAGTCGTCTTGTAGAAGCCTAAATGCCTTTTTCATATTAGCAGCATTGTCTCTGATTACCACAAGGAACTTTTCGGCGGCAAATTTATCAAGAATCTTCTTTATTTCACTCTTAAGATATTCAGCTGTGTTTGCTAGATCCTGTAGAAATAAAATCAACAAACACCGGTTCGGGTGTTTCGACGTCAGTGTCATTTCTGGTTATTCTGTGTCATAGGTCTAACCATAGTTACATAGTTTAGCTAATGTTGACTCTATATTCATCGTATATGTATAATTATAGGTGTGAATTTTTCCAAAAAAACCACTGTTTGAGAACGATGAAAGATATTTATTTAATTTTTAAATCGGTGCTACGCTACGTTTCGACCAATAAGTTGGTCTTCTTCAGGCACGTCATCGAACACGTTACAGTGCAGTCAAAAAGAATTTCAAGACCTGTTCTGCAAATTGTATTCCGGTCGTCATCTTGCAAAATACTGATTTTCAAGCATTAATAATTAATAAACACACATACACACATTGACATATATGTATATATAGTTAAAAAAGAGAATCCGACCCTCATGTAAATTTTTAAACTCTAACTTAAAATTATGTACGTCTAATTAACGAATTATCTCCATTGCCTTTGCGATGTTAAATTTATATAGATCAAATCCTCCATTTGCTACATCCTAAGACGACATGCCTGAAGAAGACCAACTTATTGGTCGAAACGTAGCGTAGCACCGATTTAAAAATTAAATAAATATCTTTCATCGTTCTCAAACAGTGGTTTTTTTGGAAAAATTCACACCTATTATTGTAATAGTTACATAGAGCCAGTAGTACAGTCTTTCAGGGGTAAGGCCCCACTAGAACTAATACTAGACTTAAAACTAGAAACATTCGGATTTAGCTGTGCGTCTCTTAAGACAGCTAAACCCAAATGATTCTAGGTCTAGTGTCAGTTTTATTTATCGTTCAATAGCAATATACAACAATCTAGCGCTGAATAACGATTAAAACTAGAACTAACACTAGACCTGGAATTAGAAAGTTTCGGGTTTAGCCGTGCGTCTTCAGACGCACGGCTAATCTAGTTCTAGGTCTAGTGTTAGTTCTAGTTTAATATAAATATAATAACCTATGCTGAATAACGATTAAAACTTGAATTAACATTAGCACTATCACTAGATGTAACACTAGACCTTGAACTAGAAATACATTCGGGTTTAGTCGTGCGTCTCTCAAAACGAGTAAAATGTTTCTAGGTCTAGTGTTAGTTTTATTCAGTGTTAGTTATTCAGCGCCAAGTTGTTCTATATTTTTGTTAAACAAAATCTAGAACTAACATAAAATCTAGAACTAGAAATATTCGGGATTAGCCGTCTTAAGAGACGTACGGCTAAACCCAAATGTTTCTAGTTCTAGATTAGTGTTGATTCTAGTGCTAGTGTTTAATTTTAGTTAAATTCTAGAAATGTGTTAAATTTACACAAACACTAACTCATAATGTTTGGCTTTTAACGTTTAATAATATGTAGTTAATTGGAAATTCTATTTTTTTCTTCATAACATAATAATTGTTAGTCAATATTTGTGGATATAGTATATAAATTTTATTATCGATATTTTTTTGAATTCAATAATACCAAAACGTAGTAAAGTATCGTTACGTAAGACGCGATTCCGTTTTTCGCGAACGGAACTACTTGTCCTGGTACAAATGTTGAATGTCGATATAAAAAAGAATCGGGAAAGTATTATTGTACGAAGTCACGAAATCGTACCGTTTATAAACGGACATGTGGTTTCTTTTATTCTTTACGACGACAACATCCACATAAAACAACAATTTATTATTAATTATTTATATTAACGTTAGAAGAAATAAATCTTTAGTTTTCTTCTTTTCCGCGCGTCGAATCGAAAATTTCCGGTTTCACTTTTATTTCAACTTTCTTAATTTTTTAACCATCGTACAACAAATTATCTTTACATTTGATATATTCGATCGGTTATTTTTTTGTCTGTATGAAAATGCATAGGATTCCGTGCAGACATGCGAGTTTTGTCGGATATAGACCAATTCTATATTCCGTTTTGCTTTTTTACTATCCACGTATTGTGAACCAGCCGCTTGGCACTACGTGATAGCAGTTTTGCTCGAAACCTATAGGATTTAATGTGCTTGTTTAGAACTTGCTCCAAGAACAACGTTACTCGCTGTTATTACAAATTTTAAAACTTTTTATGACACATCATCAAATAAGGTAACTTTACAGAAAAATCGATTAAACTACTAAATTATTATTATTATTGATACTAAATTATTGTATCAATTTTTTGCATTCCGAATTTCTCAAAAGTCATCAAAGCTAGGTTAATTTAAAAAGAATTTGAGATCGTACAAGTAATTTTTAACTTAATACTTTCGGTTAAACCTTGATATATACCGGGTGAATCATTGAAATTAGGACGATCTAATAACTCATTAACTATCAATCTTCTTCTTCTTATTTAGTATTTAAAATCAATCGTTATACAGGGTGAGTCACTAGATACCAAAATATGACGATTTAAGAATTTAACTTTCAACACCCTGTGCCTTGAAAATCACTGACATTTGTATAAGAGATGTTAGGTTAAATCATCATATTTTGGTGTCTAGTACCTCCGGTATGCGGATTTCCCATTCTTTCTGACTCACCCTGTATATGTATCTCATCCTGTATCGGTCCATCTCATGGGAGATTGTCCTCGACCTTTATGTCCAATTATGCTTCTCAGCAAAGCTATTTTTCGTCGAATCCAGGTATGTGTTCCTTGTCTTTTAAGGAAATTCCAAGCATGGCACCTTCCATTATATGTACACTATATTAAACACTTTGATTTTTAAGCATGTAGGTATGTTTTTGTCAGCATTTCTTACAGGTCTTTTGTGTTTAACGCAATTATCACTACATCGTTAGCGTAACGAACATGATTTAGACATTTGCCGTTTATGCCAAATCCTTAATAAGTCCAGTTCAACCCTTTAAAAACATCTTCCAGAGCAAGAGTAAACAACATAGGAGATAAGCCCCTTGGCGGATCTTGCATCGAATATTGCTTGCAATAACTCATTACATCTGCAGTTTCGTGGTGCTCTTTGTATAGCCTACGTTTCAGTGTTATCAAAGGCTTATCGTAATCCATGAATCTCTTGGTCTTTTAGACAATGTATTTGTCATCTCTCCAAGTTTCATCTTAAACATTTCAAATTTTTGTTAGTCCATTTTCTGTTAGTACTCTTTTCGAAAAATGAATCCATTGAGTATATAATGAGTTCAGACATAAAATTTAGCATTCTTTCTCTTCTCTCACTATCTTCTCCTGATCCTTATGCCTGATGACGTCGGATAAATCTTTTCCTATTCCTCCATCCATTTCTTCCACTCCCCCCTGTTCCTGGCTGATTCCTTTATATCTGCCAGAGTCTTCCCTCTCTTCTTCCCAACTTCTGCTATTCTCTCTTCTTAGGTCTTTCCCTCTTTTTCTTATCCTTATTCTTCGCTTTAAATACCTTTTTTACTATTGTGTTATGTTCCATTCTAATTATGTGGACGTACCAGTTTACTTGATTTCTTTCTATTTTGCTGATTATCTCCTCTTGATCTACTCCCAGTTTTATTTCCCCATTTCTTATCCTGTCTCACTTCGTCTTCCCCACTATTTTCCATAAAAATTTCATTTCCATTGCTATGATCTTTCCTCCTTTCTATTTATTATATTCTAATGAGTTCTATAATGAGTTCAGACATAAAATTTAGCATTGTTTCTCTTCTCTCACTATCTTCTCCTGATCCTTATGCCTGATTACGTCGAATAAATCTTTTCCTATTCCTCCATCCATTTCTTCCATTCCCTCCTGTTCCTGGCTAATTCCTTTATATCTGCTAGAGTCGTCCCTCTCTTCTTCCCAACTTCTGCTATTCTTTCTTCCTAGGTCTTTCCCTCTTTTTCTTATCCTTATTCTTCGCTTCAAATACCTTTTGTACTATTGTATTCTTATCCTGTCCCACTTCGTCTTCCCCACTATATTCCATAAAAATTTCATTTCGATTGCTGTGATCTTTCCTCCTTTCTTATATTGGGATTACTTCCGAGTTGTACACTTTTAATTTTATCTTTTTATCTACAGTGTGTTAATTAATTATCGTACCCGACGTCATCATTGCAAGTATGCAACCAATATCGCAAATCGCGTATTACAATACGCATACTGTGATATTGGTTGCATACTTGCAATGATGACGTCGAGTACGGTAATTAACTAACACAGTGTATATCCTTCTTCCTAAAAATTGTTCTGTTTAGAGTATGATATACATTGTTTGTTTTCCTTATTTTTGCGTTTATGTCTAAATCTGTCCTTCCATGTTGTGATATTATACTGCCCAAGTACCCATATGATGATAGTTCTTACTCATACAATTTTATATTTATTTACGTTCAATTCTAGGCCCATCTTTTCAATTTCTTCTGTGTATACTTCAACCAACTTCCTTGCCTTTTTATGGTTCTCTGCTGTCAGTACTATGTCATCAGCATATAGTAAATTATCTATTTTTACTGGTTCCAAACTTTTATAACCTATTACTATTTGATATTTATTTGTTCTTATTCTTGTATTTTTTTCTATTAATATTATAAATAACAAGGGGCTTAGGCTATCACCTTGTTTTATTCCCTTGCTCATTTCAAAAGTTTTTGATGTTTCTCCCTTCATTTGTACTGTGCCCTTGACTTTCTTGTACAGGTTTTCAATTATTTTTGTTAGTTTTTGTGGTATCATTAGTTGTTCTAGACACTTCCATATAATACTACGGTTAACCGTGTCAAAAGATGCTTTTAGGTCCAAAAATATTAGATATAATTCATTGTCCGTCTCTATTTTCCTTTCAATGATATTTTGGATTACAAGTATATTATCGTTTATTTGTTAGCTTGCTCTGTATGTTGCTTGTTCATCTTCTAGTTTATTTTCCACTACTCTTCTTAACCTTTTTTTCTTTCTTATTATCTTTGTGTATAATTTGTAACTTATAGATGATAGGCATATGGTTCTGTAATTTTCACAGTTCGAGTAGCTTCCTTTTTTATGTATTGGTAAGTTGACATTATCTTCCCAGTCTTTAGCTCACTCTTTAACTCATAAACCAGCGATATAATATACATATATGCCTCTTTAAGGTCTATCTTCCATTCATGACGATTATTTCCTCGTTAGATCTAAATCATCGGTCTATCTCATGGGAGGTTGTTCTCGACCTTTATGTCCAATATTGCTTCTCAGCAAAGCTATTTTTCGTCAATTCCAGGTATTTATTTCCTTGTCTTCTAAGGAAATTCCAAGCATGGCACCTTGATTTTTGAGTATGTAGGTATGTTTTTGTCAGCATTTCTTACAGGTCTTTTGTGTTTATCGCAATTATCACTACATTGTTAGCGTAACAAAGATGATTTGAGCATTTGCCATTTATGTCCAGTCCTTAATAAGTCCAGTTCAATCCTTTAAAAACATCTTCCAGAGCAACTTTGGAGATAAGCCCCTTGGCGGATCTTGCATCGAATATTGCTTGCAATAACTCATTATATCTGTAGTTTCGTAGTGCTCTTTGTATAGTCTAACTTTCAATATTACCACAGGCTTTTTCGTAATTCACGAATCTCTTGGTCTTTTAGACAATGTATTTGTCATCTCCCCAGGTTTCATCTTAAACATTTCATATTTTTGTTAGTCCATTTTCTGTTGGAACACTTTTTGAAGAATGTGTCCATTGAGTATATGTTGAGTTCAGACATATTATTATTATTATTGCTGCCGGGCTGAGGAGGGCATTTAGCATTCTTTCTCATCTTTTACTCTCACTATATCTATAACTCATAAACCAGCGATATAATATATATTCCCGGAGTTCCTATAGCCTTTGCCGCATTTCGATCGCCATTTTTTTATTCCTCCATCACTCTTCCAGTAATTAATAAGCGTTTTATTGTTTTTAGATTTACAATTTTCTCTTTAGTAATATAATACAATACAATAATCGCAAATTGCGTATTGCAATACCAATACTGTGATATTGGTTGCATACTTGCAATGATGACGTCGGGTTGGGTTGGGACGATAATTAATTAACACACTGTATATATATATATACCTCCAGATCCTCTACCCTCGTTCCCCCTCTCCATACCTTCGCTTCCTCGTCCTCATCACCTCCCTCATCCATCTTTTGCCCTCGCCCCCTCTCCCAAAACATGCTTCCTGTCCATTGCCTCCTCCCTTAGCTCACTACATCCTCTCAGCATGTGTTCCAGCGTCTCCCACTACTCTCCACATCGTCCGTCCAGTATCTAATCCCTCTCTCCTCATTGCCACAGGGGAATCTGGCCACCAATCTCTTCCTTCATCATCCCCCTCCATCAACAAATACTTTGGCAGTTCCTCTGTCACTATCTCCCCATACCTTTCATTATATCTCTGTATCCTCCTCATAGCTGTGACGTTCTTTCCTGTCTCTGTATGTCCCTGTCCCTATCTCTCAGTTCTCTCCACATTCCACCTCTCACCCTCTTCCAGTAAGTTATGGTCTATCTAATTCCTTGAATTCAAGATGTATTTGATCGACCTTATCTTCTTTTATGTTAAAGTACATATCCATAAACTCTTTTTGGGCATCCTCATACCGTATCAACTGTTTAGTTTTCACCTCATCAATTATAGTATACAGGGTGTCCCGTATCTTCCGCATCAGAGCATTATACGGTTGTAAGATACATTATTCTGAAGTGATCACTCTGTATATCCTGTTCATTCGTAGTCTAATTTCCTCATTTAGGACATATTACAGTCTTGATACTCTACATGCTCTTAGATTACTTAGAATCTACTAGATTTGGGAAATCCAGTTTTCCAACTTTAACTAACAACCCATCTTTTAAAAAGGAATCGCAAGCTTTTCTGACATTTGACATCGCTGTAATAGACAAGTTCCAATGTGCAGACTTGGTAGATAGGATTCATTTCGTGTGTTGCTTAATAGCCGCCTTCCATGAAATTTGCAATCTTGCATATTCGAGGAAACATCTTCTACCTACATGCGTTTATGCGACCACGAAACTTTAAATTAATTATTAATCAATCAAGAAAAACCTTGAAAGTTGTTTATGAGACCACTTTGTATCTTATTATAAAAACGGTTAAATTCCGTGAAACTAAAACCCGATTGCGTGCTTTGAAATCGTGAACCTTTATGGAGTTGAAATTTTGTTGAAAACTTCCTCGACACTTTTAAACACTTTCCACCGACATTTAATTTTTTTCTGAAATAAAATCTCGACGGGTACGTATCGATCCAAGTTTATAAAGCGTAAATTTTAATAAAGATGTAAATATAACGTAAGAATTTAACTCCTCGTTAAAATATTTCTAGTATGTTTTGCAATCGAAGATTCGAAGCCCCAGTTTCGTGCCTGAAAATAATTATTATATTTTCAAAGAAAGTCTTCGTCTCTGACATTGCAATCATGGGGGAGGGTCAATCGGAGACGACGACGTCACGTAAGGGTAAAGAACGATTTAAAAGTAGGTAAATAGGTCAGGAACCCCTTCACATATTATTGCTTTATTGATTTATTAATAAAAATATGAACAAGTAAAATAAATTAATTTTTAAATAAATTAAGGTTGAAAATTTTTCTCATAAATCACAACGATCACAAAAGACGTCTAGCACAATAACGAACGACGCCGACGAGGTCGTGTTATAACATAAAATTTAATCGGCAACACTTTATCACTTAATAATTTATACTCCACCGTTTGAATCGTTCCTGGCACGAATAATTTAATAATTTTATGGCTTCTAAAACATTTAATTTTAAATATTGTAGTAGTATAAGTAAAGAAGATGAAAATCCAAGAAACGAAAACTCCGAAAACACTCCACAGAATCAAGTTGGTGGTAAAAATAAAGATGAATCATCATCATCACTATCAGAAGGTTTTAATAACTGTAAAGAACAAGAATGTTGGGATATGTATTGCAAAATGAACGAGAAGGGTGTTACGATTTCCTTTGACACGATCCTAAGGGGAATGCTAACGCCCACCGAGTATAGATTAAGAAGTAAAGCACCTCACACCCCTTCTGCAACCGTTGAAGATAATTGCGAGATAACGGAAAATTAATTCCGAGATGGGGGGAAACATGCAAACAACCCTTAACAATGCAATTAAGTCAATACCAAATAAGTTCAATATTACAAGATTAAACATTAAAAAGAACTAGATGTTTTTTTCAAATTCACAATTTGTTTAGTACTGCATTATTACGTACTTTAGACTTAAAGATAAAATAGACAAATAGTTTTTACGATTAATGATTCTCTTCTTCCGAGAAAGTTATATTTTGCAATTTTTTAATAATCACCTTTTAGAATGTGTAATATAAAGTAATTTAATAAAAATACTATTAAAAATGTTTGTGTTTCCTTAATATCTAAAAGAAACTGACTACCTATCGTTAAATAGACTGCGTGTCAATATACTCTGTGTTAATACTAGAACCAACACTAGACCGAAAACTAGAAACATTCGGGTTTAGCCGCACGTGTCTCAAGACTGCTAAACCCGAATGATTCTAGTTCTTTTGTTAGTTCTAGTGATAATGCTAGTGTAAAAGTAGAACTAACACTAGACCCTGAAACTAGAAAGTATCGGGTTTAGCCGTGAGTCCTGAGAATGTTAGTTCTAGTGACAGTGTAAAACTAGAACTAGCACTATACCTAGAACTAAAATCATTTGGGTTTAGCCGTCTTTAAAGACGTGCGGCTAAACCCAAATGATTCTAGTTTTAGGTATAGTGTTAGTTGTACATAGTAATAGTGATAGTGTAAAACTAGAACTAACACTAGACGTAGAAACTAGAAAGTATCGGGTTTAGCCGTGAGTCCTGAGAATGCTAGTTCTAGTGACAGTGTAAATGTAAAACTAGGACTAACGCTATACCTAGAACTAGAATCATTCGGGTTTAGCCGTCTTTAGAGACGTGCGGCTAAACCCAAATGATTCTAGTTCTTCTAGGTATGGTGTTAGTTCTACATAGTAATAGTGCTAGTGTAAAACTAGAACTAACACTAGACCTAGAACTAGAAAGCAGCGTCTTCAGACGCACGGCTAAACCCGAATGTTTCTAGTTATAGGTCTATATAGTGTTAGTTCTAGTTTTAGTGAAATAAAAATGTACAACATAGTGATATGTGATGCTAACTAGCGCTACCTACCAGCGTCAGTAAAACTAACTATAGACCTAGAACTAGAAAGTATCGGGTTTAGCCATGCGTTCTCAGAATGTTAGTTCTAGTGACAGTGTAAGTATAAAACTAGAACTAACACTATACCTAGAACTAGAATCATTCAGGTTTAGCCGTCTTTAAAGACGTGCTACTAAACCCAAATGATTCTAGTTCTAGGTATAGTGTTAATTGTACATGGTAATAGTGATAGTGTAAAACTAGAACTAACACTAGACGTAGAAACTAGAAAGTATCGGGTTTAGCCGTGAGTCCTGAGAATGCTAGTTCTAGTGACAGTGTAAGTGTAAAACTAGAACTAACGCTATACCTAGAACTAGTATCATTCGGGTTTAGCCGTCTTTAAAGACGTGCTACTAAACCCAAATGATTCTAGTTCTAGGTATAGTGTTAATTGTACATGGTAATAGTGATAGTGTAAAACTAGAACTAACACTAGACGTAGAAACTAGAAAGTATCGGGTTTAGCCGTGAGTCCTGAGAATGCTAGTTCTAGTGACAGTGTAAGTGTAAAACTAGGACTAACGCTATACCTAGAACTAGAATCATTCGGGTTTAGCCGTCTTTAGAGACGTGCGGCTAAACCCAAATGATTCTAGTTCTTCTAGGTATGGTGTTAGTTCCACATAGTAATAGTGCTAGTGTAAAACTAGAACTAACACTAGACCTAGAACTTGAAAGCATCATCGTCTTCAGACGCACGGCTGAACCCGAATGTTTCTAGTTATAGGTCTAGTGTTAGTTCTAGTTTTAGTGAAATAAAAATGTACAACATAGTGATATGTGATGCTAACTAGCGCTACCTACCAGCGTCAGTAAAACTAACTATAGACCTAGAACTAGAAAGTATCGGGTTTAGCCATGCGTCCTCAGAATGTTAGTTCTAGTGACAGTGTAAGTATAAAACTAGAACTAACACTATACCTAGAACTAGTATCATTCGGGTTTAGCCGTCTTTAAAGACGTGCGGCTAAACCCAAATGATTCTAGTTCTAGGTATAGTGTTAGTTGTACATAGTAATAGTGATAGTGTAAAACTAGAACTAACACTAGACCTAGAACTAGAAAGTATCGGGTTTAGCCGTGTGTCCTGAGAATGTTAGTTCTAGTGACAGTGTAAGTGTAAAACTAGAACTAACACTATACCTAGAACTAGAATCATTCGGGTTTAGCCGTCTTTAGAGACGTGCGGCTAAATCCAAATGATTCTAGTTCTTCTAGGTATGGTGTTAGTTCTACATAGTAATAGTGCTAGTGTAAAACTAGAACTAACACTAGACCTAGAAAGCAGCGTCTTCAGACGCACGGCTAAACCCGAATGTTTCTAGTTATAGGTCTAGTGTTAGTTCTAGTTTTAGTGAAATAAAAATGTACAACATAGTGATATGTGATGCTAACTAGCGCTACCTACCAGCGTCAGTAAAACTAACTATAGACCTAGAACTAGAAAGTATCGGGTTTAGCCATGCGTCCTCAGAATGTTAGTTCTAGTGACAGTGTAAGTATAAAACTAGAACTAACACTATACCTAGAACTAGAATCATTCGGGTTTAGCCGTCTTTAGAGACGTGCGGCTAAACCCAAATGATTCTAGTTCTTCTAGGTATGGTGTTAGTTCTACATAGTAATAGTGCCAGTGTAAAACTAGAACGAACACTAGACCTAGAACTCAAAAGTATCGTGTTTACTGCTGTGTTGTTAAATACTCGGGTATTTATTTCAAAGGGAAAATTCCCTGGATATATAATAATAATAATATCTTTATTGTGCAAAAACATTCAAGTGTTACACTCGTCAATCAGTACTACAATCTACAATAACCGTACAGACAAGTATAATAATAATCATAACACAGCAAACGCAATACATTAATTATAGCAACAATAGTCGTAATTACAAAAATAAACGCAAATTACGCACATGATCCATAGGAGTCAAAAATAATTACGGTTCCGATACACATATATTGAAATTCTCGGACGTAATTGTGTCGTTTAAAAAGTCAGTACATGAGTAGTAGGCCCGCTCAACCAGGAATTTATGAAGACAGTTCCTTAGAGATTTAAGAGGCAATCCGGCGACAGTGAGTGGCAGTTTATTAAAAAACTTGACAGCAACAATATTTACACTTTGGTGACCCCTTGATAATCTGGAATATTTAGGTATGAGACGCCCATTGTTTCTAGTGTGGTGGTTATGGACCTCACCATGTGTGACAAAATGCTGACTCTGTACCTTAATGTAGAGTATGCTGTGGTATATATACAATGAAGGAAATGTCAGAATTTTCAATGAAACAAAAGAATTCCTGCAGTCATCACGATACTTTACATTATTGAGGACGCGGACTGCACGTCGCTGTAGTCTGAAGACACGATCGCACGATGAGGCCCCACCCCATGCAACTATTGCATACGACATCAACGATTGGCAGAGGGAAAAATATGCAATCCGTAGTGACTGCCGCGACACGTTCTTACTCAAAACCCACAGAAAAAAAAAAAACTCGGGGGTATTTACCCAAGATGGATATTTAGAGGTATTTATAAAATTTGATTTAAATTGAGTTGATGGCAGATTTGCAAGTACTTCAAGAATGCAGAGTCGATTATTGATACAGCAAACTTACTTATAACATTTATAAAAATGCTACAATGACGATAAAATTGTATGTAAGTATTGACCGAATACCCATTGGGCGTGGGGTAAAACCCAGCGATACAATGTTGAACCCAAATTGATGGCAATACCTAAGTAATTTGCGCTACCCGAACGATATAGTCCTTATTTCGGATAGTCTTGGAGAGATAAAACTGATGCTGAACGACTTACAGGAGGTGTGCAAAAGATCAACGTGGAGAAATCAAAATTTATGACAAATCTTGTTCTCAGCTCTAACATCAACATTGGGGATAATGAGACTGAGAGAGTTGACAGTTATGTATATCTTGGCAATGAGGTTCGTGTATCGAGAACGGTATAGTTCGATGGTTACGAGGTTCATGAGCGATATTTCTGTATATTTGAAAAGAAAGGCTTTCAATCAATGCGTGCTTCCTCCTTTGGTTATGATATACGGTTCCGAATCTTTAACATTAACGGTGGCCATTACCAGGAGGCTCAAAGTAACGCAAAGACAGCTGGAGAGGTCGATGCTGGATGTAACCCTGAGGGACTACATACTACATGAAAACCTACGAAGAGGAACTGGCGTAAATGATATGGTCAACATTGTGACAAAGCAACTGGGCGGATCATCGTCGCAAGAATGAAGAATGAGCAGTGGTTGCCTGATTATAATACGTCTTCGATCGCTGACAATTCCTCGTCTTCAACACCCATTTCATCATCTTCCTCTACATTTTTTCCGAATCTGTTATATTTTTACTTGTATCACTTTTAAATGTACTGCTTTGGTATTTACCCTGGGTCAGGGTAAATACCCATTTTATAAATACCTACCCGCCGGGTATTTACCCAGCGCCCATCACTGGTTTAATGTAATCTCTGTCTGAAGATGCAGGGCTAACTCAACCCGGAATTTACAAGCCACTCTCTGCTCCATGCCCAACCCGACATTTGAGAAATTAGCACTGGTTTAAATGTTAATTAGCCTAACTCAAAGTGGAATTTCTACACAAAATTCTGAAATAAATCAGTAAATAAGGTGAATCCGAATGTAACGTTTAAAGAGGGGGTCCTACACCCCTCTAAAAAGATATGTCGCATCTGGGTGACAAAAAATTAAGTGTTGTTCCAGCAATTTTTAAATCTGTAATGGAAAGGACGCAGAAAGATATCACTCAACAGAAGAATAGTTTCAGTAAACAGTTTTCAGCCAGTAGTATTGTAGTATCCAAGCACTTAGTAGTGTTTTGGTAGCAGTATATAGGCTTCTGAAAGCATTAAATAGTCTTTGTCAACAATATTTAGTTTTCTCCAAGCAATTAGTAGTCTTTCCTACAATATTTAGCATTCTGAAAGCAGTTAATAGTCTTTGAAAACAGTATCTAGTCTTTCCAAGCAGATAATAGGTGCTCTCAGCAGTATTTAGTCTTCTCCAAGCAGCTTGTAATCTTTTCTACCAATATCTAGCATTTTGGAAGCAGTAGGTACCTTTTTTGGAGAGCATATCTCTTCTTTCCAAGTAGTTATTATTCTTTTCCAATAGTATTTACCATTCTGGCAGAATTAGGTACCTTTTTGGGAAGCATATCTCTCATTTCCAAGCAGTTATTAGTCTTTTCCAGCAGTATCTAACATTCTGGAAGCGGTAGGTACCTTTTTGGAAAGCATATCTCTTTTCCAAACAATTTTTAAAGTATTTGAAAGCAATAAGTGGTCTTGGAAGCAGTATTCCGCCTGTCCAAGTAGGTCGAAACCTTTAACAACAGTGTTTAGCGTTCTGGAAGCTATAGGTATTATTTTGAAAACAGTATCTGGTCTTTTCCAAATAAGTTGTGGTCTTTTTCTGCAGTATCTAGCATTTTAAAAGCAGTAGGTAACAGTTTTGAAATAGTATTTTCTCTTTCCAATCAGTTTTTAGTCTTTTACTAGCAGTATTTAAGCAATAATTAGTCTTTTGCCAACAGTATCTAGCATTCAGGAACCAATAAGTTAAAAATTATCTTTAATTTATAGATGGTAAACAACTTTAGATATAAAGATAAAATAGAAAAATAATTTTTACAATTATTAATGATTCTTATCTACCGAGAAAGTTATATTTTGCAATTTTTTAATAATCACGTCTTATAATCTATAATATAGATAAAGTAATTTAATAAAAATACAATTAAAAATGTTTGTGTTTTTTTAACAACTTAAAGACGCGATTGTGACGCGATTTGCTATTTTAGAATAAATTAGAACCCAAAAATAACATAAAACGTCGTTCATTATTACCTTTTCAACTTCAGAGAAGACGATTTGAATAAAAAACATGATTTTTTCTTACCTGAATGACCCAAAATAAAACGCAACAAAAATTGACGTAAACACCAAGTGACAGTTCACATATAACCTTACTTTTTCAAATATAAATTATTTTAAAATCCTAATTCTTTAATTTTTTTTAATTTTAAATAAATTATGTCTTGATTGTTTAAAATAAATTAAGAACTATTAAAACTTTAAATAAAATCGTTTTAAATATAAAATAATATTTATAATTAAAAGAAATAATATCATATAGGCAACCCAAATTACATATTTATCACAATTTCATTATTTATAATTAATTAAACTTTAATTTGTAATTTTACCTCTAAAAAAACAATTTTTGTTGCTTAAATATCAATTATATTTCTTATATTGAATAAAATTTCAATAAAAATTTAAAAACTAAAAATTTTTAATATATGCAACCCACATAACGTTTCATTATCGTTTATTTTGACATTCATCTATCACCCTCTGAGTTTCATTCGTTGTCAACTAAACCAAAATTCAAACAACCTGATGAATGATTTAAAGTAATTCAATAAAATGTATTGATTAACGAGCACCGTCAGTTGAATTGTCGCGTAGTTTCGTTATAATCAGTGCCTTTATTATGTGATAATTGAAAAGGAAAGAAAATGTTTCGAAGGAATAAAAAGGAACACAAAGCCAAATTAGAACACAAACTCTATTTGGTAAGTTGTTTGTTGGTGCTAATTAACTCCTAATGTTTGTTGTATTAATACGAAAAAAATTATTAGGCTCGTGAAACCCCAGAACCAATATTTGATTTATCCGAATGCGGCTTAGATGCCGTTCCTTCAGGGATATATTCATTGTGTCGAGTTTTTTTGAAGGAATACTTAAAACTGGAGAATAATAATTTGTCGTCGTTAAGCGGAGGAGGAAATTTGCAAGATTTGTCCGGCTTAAAACTATTAGATATTCATTGTAATGAATTTACGGAATTACCGAATCAAATAGAGTGGCTGACTAATCTAAAGGTACTTAATTTGAAGTTATTAATACAAATTTAATAATTTTGTGTTGTTAAATAGGTGTTATATGCCAACAATAACCACATAAAGAAGCTACCTGCATCATTGTGCAATTTAATAAATTTACAAATACTAGATCTTTCAAACAACAAGTTACAAATGCTGCCGGATAATTTGGGAAATTTAAAACAATTAAAAGAATTACATTTAAATGGAAATAAACACTTGAAAAAGCTCCCCAAGACTACATGTCAGTTAAAAAGTTTAATTAAATTAGAACTGGATATTCCACATTATATTTATCCACCTCAACATATTCTAAATATAGGGCTTAAGGAAATCATGGACTATATTCATGCTGGTTTGTTTTAATTTAATGTTTTTAGAATTGTTGTATTTTTTTATTTCATTATTCTAGATAATGATTGTTCATGTGACAAAAATAAACTTGTATCAAGTAATCCCGCCTTAGAAGATAACAAATGTGATGATTATCTTAATTTGGATGAATTAAATTTTCAGGTAAGGATATTGATAAATTCCAAATCTAAAACTACTATCCATGTCAAAAGTCAAAGCTCCTAAATTTAGAGAAAATTTGAAAAAAGATGGTTGTAAAGTTTGTTGTAAACATTAAGAGTTAAATGAAAAAGTATTTGATTTTTAAGAATGTAGGTATCTTTGTCCACTTTGTGATTTTTTTTCTTAAAAACCAATCGACGAAAATATTTCAATTTTCAACAGGTGGTAGGCTGAAACGTTTTTAATGTGGGGCATATTTTATTTTTACTGTATTTCGTATAGTTTGGCGAAAAATTACTGTTTAGTAAGATGCTGTTATGTCTAAAACGGCTTTCAATGTGGTTAGGTAGTCGAAATTGTAGAAGGAGCAAAGAGGAAAGACTGATATGATGAGAAATGCAAGGAAACTATTGACAAAAGAAACAAGGCGCGAGAAAGAATAATACACTGACCGACTAGACGTCAAACAGAAGAATTCAATAGACTAAGAATCACATTTGAGACGAATAAAGTGGGAAAATCTATATGCAGAACAGCCTAAGCAAACCATGTGGGGGCATAGATGGTGAGATATTGGTAAATATGGGTCAAATGGATAGATGGAAGCAATAATTTGAAGATCCAATCCACATAAACAACGGTAGAAAAAATTCAAATGATACAACCCCAAATAAGTGAATCGAGCTATTAAAATGGTAAAATATGCGAAAGATTTTAAGGGGTGATTTTTCAGCGAAAATTAAGGGGGGTCTTTCATATAACTTTTTGATCAAAACCACTTCTCCTCCAAGTTACAACCCTCTAAAATTAGGGGAAAAATGTTTTTCTTTAATAAATCCATTATGGAGGAATTTGGAAGGATGAAATTTGGTAGATAACTATTACTAATAAGGTGACATTTTTTGACGATTTTGATAAACCTAATGTTTTTATAAGGGGGTGAAAAAATCCACCCCTATGATACTTCGCATCAAAACTTTTTAATGCGTCCATATTTTTCTATTTAAAAATTTAATTGAAATAGAGGGATTGGATATGCAACTTTTTTGTCTCTTAACATTTTCTCCTAAAATTGTTAGTTTGTCCATAATAAAATAAAATAGTACTCAGACCTATTTGACACAAATTCACAGTATGGTTATTTTTATGAAAAAATATCAAATAGGCTGATGTCATAATGACAAATTTTTAAATATTAACCCTTTGTGTCCCAAGAAGTCAAACATTTTGAAACTTTGTGACAGAATCAGACAGAATGAAAACGCTATCAAAATACACTCAGTAAAGGCGTTTGGAATAAAATTTTAGCAAAATATGCAATCCCCCTATTTTCGCATAGTCTAAGTGTCAAAAAAGATGCTAATTCAAAAATTCCTGGAAACCGTGTTTATTGAAATTAAGAAATAAAACTTATTTTAAATTGAAGCTTGAAGCTTTCTGTTTAAATCGATGTATAACAATCGATGGGTTGAATTAAAAAAATATTGAGAAAAAGCGTATTGAGTTAAAACTAACATTTTCGTATAACCTAAAAGTGTCAAAAAAGATGCTAATTTAAAAATTCCTGGAAGCCGTATTTATTGAAATTGAGGAATGAAACTTATTTTAAATTAAAGCTCAAAGCTTTCTTTTTAAATGATGTATAATAATTGTTGGGTTGGATTGGAAAAATATTGACAAAAAACATGTTGAAATAAAACTTACATTTTTGTATAACCTAAGAGTGTCAAAAAAGATGCTATTTTAAAAATTCCTGGAAGCTGTATTTATTAAAGTTAAGGAATGAAACTTATTTTAAATTAAAGCTCAAAGTTTTCTCTTTAAAATGATGTATAATAATTGTTGGGTTGGATTGGAAAAATATTTTAAAAAAATGTTGAAACAAAACTTACATTTTCGTATAACCTAAAAGCGTCAAAAAAGATGCTAATTTAAAAATTCCTGCAAGCCGTATTTATTGAAATTAAGGAATGAAACATATTTTAAATTAAAGCTCAAAGCTTTCTCTTTAAAATGATGTATAATAATTGTTGGGTTGAATTGGAAAAATATTAAGAAAAAAAATGTTGAAACAACACTTACATTTAAAAGAGTCAAAAAAGATGCTAATTTAAAAATTCTTAGAAACCATGTTTATTGAAATTAAGGAATGAGACTTGTTTTAAATTTAAGCTCAATGTTTTCTTTTTAAATTGATCTGTAATAATCACACCTAATAACCATTTATCAAAGATATACCTTCTTGAACAACAAAATTCAACAGCACCACTTTTCACTAAACTTCTAACCTCACATCTGGATGAATAAGTTTAAAGTGTACCTAAAAATCCTACAGTGCGTAGAAATATATAGTAGAGTATAGTAGAAAGTACAGACAGCTCTAAAAGCGTGGAATAGATAACTACAGTTTAAAATGAGTGTTTAAAATTACCGGTACTTTAAAGTACCGTCGGGACACAAAGTTTCTCTCAAAATTGTTATTTAATCAAAAAAAAAAATAATACACAGACACTAACAATAACAATTAACAAAACTACAAAAGCAAATAATAACAATGTTAACAAAATATTAATAATCGTAATAAATGTTGAAAATGCCCCCCCTCAGCAGCGATGCACGATTCGCCTCATTAAATTTCGTATCCTTTCAAATATTCCTGGTGAATTCCTAATAGTTTCACATGATGCGATGATACGATTCCGTAAATCATTGATATTTTCAACAGGAGTTGAATAAACCAGGGTTTTAAGAAAACCTCAAAGACAGAAATCTAATGGATTTAATTCCGGAGATCTGGCTGGCCAATTCTGAGGACCACCGCGCCCTATCCAACAATTTGTATAGACTTCCTCTAAGTAGCGAAGAAATCCTAAAATGCGCTGGCGCTCCATCATGCATGTACCATAATTCTCGCCTGATTTCTATCGAAACGTCATCAACAAGCAAGGGCAACTCCTCGTCGAGGAAATTACAGTATGCGTATCCATTTAATCTCATTGGAAGAAAATATGGTCCAATTGAATAATTGTCAATGACACCATGCCACACATTTAATGAAAATTTGTGTTGAAAATTGGAATCAACAATTTTATGTGGATTTTCTTCAGCCCATATGTGATTATTATGATTATTATCATGATTATTAATTCGCCTCATCGGTAAACAAGATACGACATAAAAACTGCGGGGTTTGTGTAACCATTTGAAGAATCCATTGGCAAAAAATTAACCGAGGTAGCAAATCTCGCGGTAAGAGACACGTTGCAGATGATAAGGATACAAAAGTTGTTCTTTTAAAATCCTAAACACGCTGGAATGGCTTACGTTTAATTGTTTAGTAATTTTTCTTGTACTGGTTCCGGGAGAGTTCTCAATTAAATTAAGAACTTATCGTGAACGTCCGCAATCGACAATTCTTCTTAAAAAATGTCCATCTTCTCGAAGACGTTGGTGAATACGCGCAAATAAGCTGTGAGCTTCTAACCCATTTCCATTAGCACGACCATACACAAAATGCATTTCTGCCATTTCGGCATTGTGTTATTACTTAAGCAAGAATTGTTTTAGTTTGCGAAAATAATATGGACAAAATCACAACAATGAAAATATTTGTCATAATGACACCTCCCTACTTGATATTTTTAAACAAGTAATTACCAAACTCTGAATTTATGTCAAATAGGTTTAAGTATTTTTTATGGACAAACTAACGATTTTAACTAATTAAATCAAGTTTCTAAATAAAAATAAATGTGGGCGCATTAAAAAGTTCGGATGCAAAGTATTATAGGTGTGGATGTTTGTACCCCCTTGTAATTACATTATATGGTTGGGTTGGGTTATAAAAATCGTTGAAAAATGTCACCTTATTAGTAAGTTATCTGCCAAATTTGATCCTTCCAAATTTCTCCATAGTGGATTTGTTAAAGAAAAACATTTTTTTGACCAAATAGCTATATGAAAGACCCCCCTTAATTTTCGTTGAAAAATCACCCCTTAAAATCTTTCGCATCAATTTAGATACACCCTGTACAGGATGTCTCAGCAAGACCGTTCATTAAACGTTTATGGAGTTCTGGCCAAAATAAAAATTTGAAAATTTTGATTTATGATTATACATAAATCTAAATTTTAAAATTGCGTTCTCTTCGACTAAAATGTTTTCAGATTTTTAACACTGTCGGTTATACCAGAAGTCACCACCTACTTTATTTTTTTAAATGAAACACCCTATATATTTTTACATATTTGGATTTGTTTTTTTCCAAGGTTTATACTCTTTTTGGTACTAATATTAAGGGACCTAACAGATAATTATTAGTTCACATACATCAAGAGACGTAAAAAAGTGAGACTTTGACAAGAACTCATTGAGAAGGCTTGTTCTCTATGGCACACTAACCCTAATTATCTCCAAAACTATTAATGTTAGGTATAGGACATATGGGATATAAAAGATGTAAAATGAGACACCGAAAACGACTAAGTAATAAAACATGGGGGATGCCATTTAAAAAAATGAAGTTATGGTACTTCCATATATCGAAAAGTTAACGTGCCATAGTAAAGTGACCAAACGTTTTAGACAGCCGTTCTCGGCACCAAAACATACTCCATCACGTTGCGTAAGCATGTTCTGAATCCTAAATTGATATCCCAAAAATCGTGTGTTCTCTGATTTTTTGAACAAATGTCTGCTAGAGCCGATTTTTCTAGAAAAATTCGAAAATAACTCGAGAACTGCCGAATCAAATTGCAAAAAGTAAAGTTATTCATAAACTTTGAAAATAGACAAATCCAAGTATGTAAAAATATACAGGGTGTTCCGGTATAACCGGAAGTGCTAGAAATCTGAAAGCACACCAATACGTAGTAAAATCACATGTAGACCAAAGTACGATTGAATCATCTTAATACTACTGTCACCAAAGTTATATCTGCTCAGCTTCTTTATTATGGTTCACACACTCAAAGGCCTTGCTGAGGTCGCAGAATGTAGCTGTCATATACTCGCGTCTCTCATAACAGTTTATTTCCTGTGGTACAAAATCTATAATCGCGTGCTAAAATTCTGACGGAATCCGTATTGACATGACGCGAACAAGTTATTATTTTCAAAGAAATCGACAATTCTACTCTTTATGATTTTTTCAAAATTTTTTGAGAATATTGGCTGGAATGAGATTGGTCGATAATTTTCTATTACAACAGGATCGCCTTTCTTAAAGACCAATGCTAACTTTAAAGCATTTGGAAAAGTGTTTTCTCATGCATTGGTTGATTAGTTTTGTTAAAGCCTTATATCTTTTATCAGCTTTAATATTACAGCATTTAATCCGTATATAATTTAATTTCCCAGGTGGTACAGTCATATTCGATAATAACTGATTAAAGTTAGTTGTCAATTATTATGAAGCTGCTGCTGTCATGTATATAATACATTAAAAAGTCTATAAACTTAACTGTCAAAATTATGGGGGAATATCGGTTCTCAAATAGTCACTCCATACTCCATGAAGAACTGAGGCGAGTACTAAGCTGGGTTTAGAGATGGCAGATCCACCACAAGATCATGGAGCTTACGACAAGGAGATGTACTCGCTACAATATTGTTTAATATAACGGTACAGAAGGTTATTAATTAGTTGGAAATAGACCAGAATAGCACTTTTATGTACAAAGAGACACTGCAGACGCAGATGATATCGTCCTAATGATCCAAAGCAGGAATGAAGACAGAAAACTGAAAGGGAATGCGCATAATGTAGGGTTACATATAAATATAGATAAACCTAAATTGATGGGCCTGAAGACATTACACAGGCCAGAACTTGTACTTGTGGATGATAACATTGAAGTAGTGCTGAGTTTTACCTACATAGGAAGCGTGGTAAATGAGACCAATGACACTGCATAGGTTTCGCGGGTTCATAGGTTGCGCACAGTTTCAGTTTCCGGTGTTGGGTCCTATTGTTGGAGAATCTCCAAACTGCCATCTTCTTCATTACTCTCCCCGGCTAAACCCACCAATTCTCCGAAATACTTTGCGCAACGTTTTGTCACCTTTACCACCTCCGCCATCAAATTAATATCTTTATCAAAAGCCATTGTTGCACGAGCTATAGCCTCCTTCATCCCCCTTTTCAAAAAGGGCGATCCATCATTAATAACCAATTACGTTCTGGATTGAAAGTTACCTGACTGACAGACAACAATTGGTAATGTGGTCACAAAACAATAGTACAGTGAGTACATCCCTTCTCCCTATAAGACATGGAGTCCCGAAAGGGAGCATATTACCACAATTACTGTTTATCTTGTACATAAATGATGTGCCATTATCTTGTGAGAATTGTAGGCAAGTATTATTTGCTGAAGATCGCTCTGTTGCAATAAGGGCTGATTCAGTCCAGCAGTTGTCGATGAGGATCACACTCGTCATTCGCTCAACATTTTAGCTTTGGTTTGGTTTCTGGATCTAATGGCCATTCATCATCATCATCAAACCATTGTTCTCTTCTTTGTGGTTCCTTAAAGCTAACTGCTGCTTTCTGAACCACTCTTGCTCCACATCATTTGCTTTCCAGTTTTATCTTCCGTAAGAGCGTGCACTCTTTACACTCCTACAGTCCTTTTTGTAAACAAAAGTTTTTTCCGGGTATTCATCGAATTTCCAAGGCTTGGTTGGTTGTTTGTCGTTGGTCCTACTACAACTCCCATCCTGGAGGACCAAGGTTTAGATTTCGAAGTGTCCACGAGGAGTTCTGTTCACCCCACCTATCGATCTAAACAAGATTCAGATCGATGAGGGTATTCCCCTCTACAGCTTTGACTTTGACACGGATAATAATCGTTTAACGCACAAGAAAACGTGCATTAAATGATTAATAAAACGTTATGATTAATAAAAAAAATTCTGAAAAACGAACTTTTATTGTTAGATGTACCCAAAATAGCTCAAAATCTAATATAGCTTTTTTTTTCTTTTATTTCTAGGCTAAAATGTGGCAGCTTGAAAAAATAAAGGCATGTTTTAATTTTATTTATTTTTTTCGCATTTTTTGCACTAGTTCAGTTATAAACGTAATAATTAATTAATTTCTTTTCAATTGTTGTTGCCTTGCTTAATCCTTTACGTAACGTTTACTTTAAACAATTTAAAAAAAAAATGTGTTAATAAATATTTTCAGGAACAAAAACGTTTCGAATTCCTCGAAATCGAGCGTCAAAACGATTTGATGCAAAAACAAGAATTGGAGTTGGCTAATGCGATGAAAATCGACAAGAAAAAAGTAAATTTAATCAATAATTAAATATAAATATAATAAGTATTTTTTTGTAGTTATTAGAAGATATAACGGAACAACAAAATAAATTAGATCACCAATTAATAAAGATTCATAATGAAAGAGAAATCGATCGGTTTCGTTTAATGGAACAACTCCACGATGTCGAAGAAAACGCAGATGTTGCAATAAATAAATTATTAACGTCTAACCGAGAACCATTGGCGTATCTTATAGAACAAGAACAAGTTTTCGAGGAAAAAATGTTACAAGCAGCTCTAGAATCCAACAGCCAATTGTTGTGCAAACAAGATATTTTAAGTGCCATGCAAGAACTTATCGAATACGAAACTGCCAAATTCCAAGAGTTTTCTAGTAACAAAAACGAAATTACTCGAAGTATTTTAGAAGAGTAAATTTAATCCTTTTTATTGACTTTATTTAGTAACGATTCATTTTAGGGAATTGAAAAACAATCAACATTTAACGGATTTATTGGAATCGCAAAATTTAAGACAATCAGAATTAGTTGACACCTTACAAAACGATAGCGAATTACAAAAAGCAGCCGTTGGGACTTTATTGGAGAAAAGCGATGCGAGAATTTGGGGTTTAGTACAACAAGTTCGTCTTGTTGAGTCTCAATTGGCCGCTTTAACTTCAATTGAATTAGATAGAAAGAAATTAAAAATTGACAAACAAATTGTAAGTTTATTAAAAGTAAGGATGGGAATATCTAAAAGGACTACTACATCTTTTGTAATCCAGAACATAAATATAAACATTCGATATTATTGGCAGGCAATAATAACATTTCTAATAAATTTTAATATTTGGAAATGTTGTTCTATAAAAACAGATAAATAAAAACCTAAAATATACCTATAAAAACTCGCAACTTTCTAGTTCTAAGAGTAGAACTAACACTAGAAACATTCGGCTTTTCAGCCCTTTGAATTATCAGGAAATGCATGGAAATATGTTAAAAACCTTATAGACATATTTAAGACACGAAGGGATACTAGGAAAAGTTAGCAAATTTATTGGCAAAGGTGGTCCCGTTCTTGGAAATGATTTAAAACCCTTTGTTAATCCTGATTCATCTCAAATAAGTCTCTGGAGCCCTTTTACAGTTTTTGGAAACATTCAAAATCCTTGAGGTTTCTTGGAAATTATCAGGAAATGCATGGAATTATGCTAATAACCTTATAGATATCGTTTGAAGTTTAAAATTGATATTTATTTCCGCTAAATTTTAAAATCCTTTTTGACAATTCTTGGAAATCCTCGGAAATACTTAAAAATCTCTCAATTTCTTAGGAAAAATTCGGAAATTTGTGGCAATGGTCGTCACGTTCTTGGAAGTGGTTTAAAACTGTTTCTTAATCCTGATTCACCTCAAATAAGTTCCTGGAGTTCTTTTACAGTTTTTGGAAACTTTTAAAATCCTTGACGTTTCCTGGAAATTATCAGGAAATGCATGAAAATATGTTAAAAACCTTATAGATATCGTCTGAAGTCTTAAAATTGAAATTAATTGCCACTAAATTTTAAAATCCCTTTTAACAATTCTTGGAAATCCTGAGAAATACTTAAAAATCTCTCAATTTCTTAGGAAAAATTCGGAAATTTATTGGCAATGGTCGTCAAGTTCTTGGAAATGGTTTAAAACTCTTTGTTAATCCTGATTCATCTCAAATAAATCCCTGGGCGTTCTTTTACAGTTTTTAGAAACTTTCAAAATCCTTGACGTTTCTTGGAAATTATCAGGAAACACATGGAAATATGTTAAAAACCTTGTAGATATCCCTGAAGTCTTAAAATTGAAACCTAAAAATTATGAAATTATTGGATGAATATCCGGAAATTTCCAAACGCGACCTAGAAGAATCGTAACAACTTATCTCTGTGACAAATCCTTTTCCACATACGTCGCTACAAAAACGACGTACAGAAATTGACTTGATGCTGAATCAATCTGAATCAATATGCTGAATCAATATCTATTTATAAGTATTTATCTATTACTTGCTTATGACATATTTATATTTTATAAAGAATATTTATCTTTTTGTTTGAATAAACACAAGTTAGTTACTCTTGTATAGAGTTTTTACAACGAAGACAGAGACGCATCTTGTTCACAACATGTAATATGTAATTATAACATGACACATCAATCCCTAAAATCCAATCTGGGTGTGTTACTGTACGAAGGGTTCCATAAAAGAATTATATCGAAAAAGGGTTCCGCGCAATGACAAAGATTGAAGAACGCTGCTCTAAGCTACAGCCTTTTCAGCCTATTAGTAAATACATCCATGCCCAGAACTAGAAACATTCGGGTTTAGCTTTACGTCTCTTAAGACGGCTAAAGCCGAAAGATTCTAGTTCTAGGTCTAGTGTTATAGTGTTAGCTCTAGTTTTAGTTGTTATTCAACGTTAAATTTCATCAACGTTTAAATTGTTATACAGGGTGTTTCAAGTTTTTGTAGCAGGACTTTAACAGTCGATACATCTTTTAAAATAAACACAAAAACTTCAAGAACAAGATGTTCAAAATAAATTTTTAAATTGATTTTTATCTTGTATTACATGTGTATTTCAACCGATTCTTTTCAAATTTAATATACGGAGGTTTTTTGGCTTGAGTAAAAAGGTTATGGAGTTCGTTTTACTATAGCCGGTAGAGGGCGCTCTGTAACATATTCTTTACGGATTAAAATAGCAATAACTTTTCTGACAGTATACTTTTTGTCTTTTTGAATAAAAATTCAGATTCTCGGTACTTTTTTAAGCAAAAAGGATACTCTTATCAAAATGCGCAAAACTTGATCGTTTTCAAGATAATCCGCTTTTTATTATTCGATATAGACCAATTTTTTTATGGGATTGTTAAAGATAGGTAGGTAGGTAGGTAGATAGATAGCCCTAAAGTATAGAAGATATCCAAATAGAAAACATCAACATCCTTCTGTGTTTGTGAAAGTGCATAGACAAATAGTTGTACAAGGGCTAAACAATGACGGGTACATCGTAATAATGACAATGTTAGACTGCAAAGAAACTTTAGAGGAAGAATTTTACGTGAGTTCGACAGAGACCCCACCACGAGTATTAGAAGCGCTTCTGCCTTATGAATTTTGCCTTTTAAAACATAATCATAGACATGCTTATCATTTACAACTCTTGCAAGGATTGCAACCAGGCGCACATAGGTTGATTTGATCAATTTACGCGGTCAAAATCATTTTATGATCTATATCAGTTCTAAATGGGATAAACAATAATAATTCGGTATTTTTCATAATAATTACTAATTAATATGATTATTTAAAAACAAATACAGAAAATTCAAACATATTAATTTAACACACTTATAAAAGGTATCTTAAAAGACATAATAATCACAATAAGCATTCATTTCCGAAATCACTGTCCCATAATATTTGTTCGTAGGTATATTATGTTAGTAAACAATATCAATAATCATTCCATATTTAATCACAAATCTTGCTCGCTATCCGAAGAATCTGGTGTAGTACTGGTTTCAATATAAGGCTCAGCTGATATTAACATTTCTATTGTTTCTGGGCAGAATGATTTAGATTTACACCTTTTTTTAATTTGTGTTGTGCTGCTCAAAAGTGGGTCTGAGTTTAATAATAATTTATTTTCTATTATATATATCGCGGTTACAATCTTCTCTTAAAAATTTCCTGGCAGTTTTCGCGGTACATACGAAAATGTTTGTTTCGAGCCTCTTGAGCTTCTTTTAATAATTGCCCTATGGGCAACAAAGCATTTTTAATGATGTTTTGCACCATGTATTAATATCTTATGCATGGATGGTGTCATTGGATGCCATCCATACAATTGAACGTATAATTTAGCCGTATCCAGGGCATATTTATCATATTTCTTGGTATCAATTTTATGACCAGATGAAATGACTTCCAAAATTACTTTAAGTCTGTACAATAAATTATAAACAATTGATCTCAGCAGCTAAATTTGCATTTTCGAAGAATCTTCGGCTAGTGTTTCCATCGTTAGTATTTCTATAGCTAGCCTTTGGCATATCTATTAACAATCCCGTCTCTTTCCTAAATCTTTCTTGAATGTGTAATTTCGTTTGTTCTTCGACGATTTTTTCCTCCTTACCTCTTTTCTGTCTGTACTTCTTGACTGGCAATTTATAAGCCAAATGTAAAATACTCTCTAACAATCGTATTCTGGCGTGTAAAACAGATAAACCAAATTCGATAGCAGGTTTACTCACTACCTTTTTTTCTAGATCCAGATTATTGAAATCTTTTGATGTTAAGTTACATATATAACACCGTGTCGTTGATTTTATGCCAGTAGCTGCGTTGCAAACGTGTCCGTCAACTATAGTCATTTTCAATATATGTCCAAACAGGAATGTCTTTCCGTTCAAAATGACTTCGGTAGCAACTAAATTCTGTGCAGACTCTTCGACAAAGCTAATTTCTTCTTTAGTAACATCCGTGTTTTCCTTCAGAAATCTGAATCTTATCGGTCGGCAATATTTTGGCGAAGACGGTGTTGGGTTTTGCCAAATGACTTTCTTTTTATCCTTGCCACAAACTATTTGTATTGGTACGAAAGAACTCAGAAATATATGACCGTCTGAATGAGCATCATTATCGAATTTCTGTTTATATTTTGCTTGCTGCGAACCATCACAACTCCATTTACAAATAATTAGCAATGAATTTCTTTCTTCTTCATTGAGGGTTGCTAGTACTTCTTCCAGATAAATTGAAAGCGCGTAACAGTGCTGTTCATGAGGCCTTGTAATGTACTCTCGGCACAGGTACTTGTGACCCTTATACATTCTTTAGGTGGATAGCAATCTTGTTTTGCTTTAATTACTAGATTGTAACACGGATAAAGTGCTTTGTTCCTACTTCTAATAACTTCATATTTCCGCTTAGTTAAATCAGCCTCTACAAACATGTGGAGACAGTGGACGAATTTCTTGTTGGCAATATTTGGGTTGGAAAGCTTTCTTATATGTTCCAGCACGAGTAGGAGAATTTGTGATGTTTTTCAGAATTTGGGATGCATCTCTTTTGCCTCTTTCTCTTAAGGTTGTTTGTGCAGCATGAATAATAACCTCATCGTCTACAGTCGTGCGAACCTGTTCGGTTTTTCAGCGCTTATGAGCTATGAGCTTTCGACCATTTCACTTTTATTGAAGATTTAAAGTAACCAAAACATTTCTTCAGACATCTTATCTTATCTTCAACGTTACAGGAGTACGACAAGAGATGCTTTTCCAAATGACTCAATTATCCAATTTTAGATGAATAGTTATTTCATCTACAGTTGGAAAATTGAGTTGTTGCGGTTGATCATATAAATATCGACGAGGTACTCCTTTTATTCCAGACGTGCTAGTTGATGTTGAAATCACTTGAAAACAGAATAATATAGAAAAATAAAATTCCGGTGAAGAACGGCGTCTAACGTTTTGTCGGTGGATTGCTAAAGCATCAGCCAACAATAGAGGTTTTTTAAATAATGTAATGTAGAACGATGAATCGGGTTTCACAAGACGTGGGATTGTAAACTTTCACAATTTACATGTTTTGGTATCCCTACGCAATTTGGCCACAAAACTTCCAACATGAATTTAGTGTCAACGTCTGGGTAGATGTTTATAATAATCATCATTTCGGGACATACGTTTTTCCACCACAACTAACCGTTGCGGCGTTCTTGTAATTTTTGGTAGCTGAACATGCCAATATGTGGGATGACATTGATTTAGCTTTAAGAAGAAAGGCCTGGTTTCAACTTGATGATTGCAACTTATCACGGTAAGGTGGTAATAAATTGGCTAGACAACCATTTTCCTGCAAGATGGATTGGTCGTGGTGGACCAGTCGCATGGCCCCATCATCTGCAGATCTTAATGCTTTTTTTCTGTGTGGACACCTGTTCCCATACGGGATGAACTTATAATAGGATTAGGAATGCTTGTAATGACATAAGGCTGTTCTTAAATACCATTACTCGATCAGTGAATTTTTTTACATTTTTACAAACACCTGTATATTTTTGTTGAACTAAAACTAGAACTAACACTAGACCTAGTATCATTTGGGTTTTCCGCACGTCTCTAAAAACGGCTAAACCCAAATGTTTAAGGGCTAAACCCAAATAAATTAAGCATTTGCTAATTCAAAGTATGAAACAGTACCTGTTACCAGGATTTAGCAGTTCCATCTATCCTTGATTAAAAAACATTTTTAGATTATATAGATTTATTTATATTTTAGAATGATTTAGCGGAAAAAAGATGTAACCTCTCTTTATTATTAATGCAACTTCTTGAAGAACAAAACGTAAGAAGAACTCAATTATTATCAACGATAAAAACGTTAGAATTGAATACTGATAATTCTGAAGATTATTGGTTGAGACAATACCAACAAATTTTGGATCATTTACCGAAAGGAATAGTCGAGGCTCAAAACAACATGAACCCAAATTTAGTTGAAGCGTTATTAATGGAAGGGGTGTTACATTGTATTCCGTTTTTATCGAAATGGGCCAATGATGAAAGTAAATTATTAATCTAACTTTAAAAGTAAAATCACTTTTTTTTTGTAAACTTTTTTTTTAGCCACCTTATTAAACGTAACTGCTGAAGAACTTAAAGCTGCTGGTATCAACAATCAAGAAGACTGCACAAATATTTTAAACGCATTCCATTTGTATAATAAACAAAAATATCAAACAACCCAAGTGGATGGTGATAAATTACCATCCGCTCCAATTATGGAAGTTGAAGAAGCGAGTGCGCCACCTGAAGACTTCGTAGCTTTTGTATCATCAGAATGTGTTATTTGTTTACATCTAGCGGTAATAAACTTAATAATGATTACGATAATTTCTTATTCTTTTCTTTTTAGTGTCAAATAATCTTTGTGCCATGTGGTCACTTTTGCTGTTGTAATAATTGTTCGTTATCAGTTAGTGATTGTCCACTTTGCAGATCAACTATTAAACATAAAATTAGGACAGCGACGTCTTAGCATGATGAAAAAATCAACATTAATTTTATTGATACATAACATATAAATATAACTTTATTCTAGTCTTTTTATAAACTAAATTTTGTGCAATATTATAAATTTGTGTGTTATTAATTATAAATTTGTATTAAATTCATATGTATTGCAAAAAAAATAAACTATATTATCATAATAATAATAAAGATTGAATTTATTCTATAATTTTATTTCAATTCTTTACAATTTTAATAACATTTTTTACATAAGTCAAAAAATACTAATATTAATCGTCTTTTTCTTCAGTTTCTTCTTCATGTTCCACATCTTCCTCTTCAACTTTTCCTTTTGAGTCATGTTTTCCTTTAGAATTTTTAAATGCTAAAAGTAAATGCAATAATAAATCAAATATTTTATCCAAATCATCCAACATACCAAGCAAAGCTTCCCTTAATTGCTCAATAAATTCCTCAAATTCAGCTTCTTCTAATGCGTCAAATATATCTTGAGCCAACAACGTTTTTCGATTCATTCTATGCGCCGTTTGTGTACTCAAAGATGTGATGTAAAGTATAAACATAGAGGCAGCTTTGGCTACAGCTGCTTTTACATCTTTTCCAACAGTTACATTATCTGGAAGTACTTCTTTTATTATTCTTTGTACGGAAGCGTTTGATAAATTTAAATCTTCTAGTTTCTCAGCCATTCTTCTCAGGAATTATTTTTATAGGTTAGAATTTATGTTTGTGTTTAAAAACCTAACCTATAAGAATGTTATTGACGTTGACAGCTGTACTAAATTTGCTGTTTATTGTTAGAATTAAACAATTAAATTTATTGAAAATAAAACAATAATAAATTAATTTGAATAATAACTCCCGCTGTTATTGTGATATAGACGATTTTAGATATTTTTGAGGTTGTCTTGTGAATAAAAACTTGAAATATCTTTTATTAAGCAGAGGTAAAATGGGTTGCCTAAAAATTTTGGTTTTATTCCATATTATTAATTTATTCCATTTCACTTAAGCAACAATATACAAAAATATAAAAAAAAAGATAAAATAAAATTAAAAATACATTAAAATATAAAGCGAAATATTAATATTAACGGTTATAATTTTATTATTTTTAGGTTATCCAACTTAACACGGTTACCATGGTGATTAAGATCCAAATATAGCAGGTGCTTGTCAAAATTGAAATTGAATTTAAGTTTTTTTTAAGGAAAAAGTCTTATTTAATTGGTTTAAAAGGTTGTATTTAACTCAAAATTGGTTTATCTAGGGTATTATAAACAAGGTAAGTGCATTAAATCATAAAAAGATATTTTTAATTTATTTCTCTTAATTAGAATCGATTCAAATTAACTACAATTAACGAATTTGTTTGTTATGAATGCGTGATAGTCGTAAAGAATTCGAATTGTTTTAAAATTAATAAAAAATAGGTTAGAATTGGTAAAAAAATCGGAATAAAATTTTATTATTTTAAGGTTATCCAACTTGACTCGGTTACCATGGTGATGAAGATCCAAATATTGCATTTGCTTGTCAAAATTGACGTTGAATATAAGATTTTTTCATGAAAAACACATAATTAATTTTTTAAAGGTTGTATTTAATTCAAAATGGCTAAATGGATGAAATTATAAGCAAGGTAAGTGGATAAAATCAAAAAAAAATTATTTTTAGATCAATTAAAATGTACAAGAATTTAGGGTTAAATAACAATTAAAACTAGAACTAACACTAGACCTAGAAGTAGAAACAGTCGGGTTTAGTCGTAAAAAAAACTTTCAGTTGTCAATGTCAACTTTAATTCGTAATCTTCATAAAATAACCTTTAAAGTGAGTCCAAACTTGACGCATTTATCTCAAAAAACAAAAAAGTTCGAACTTTCAATTTTGACATATTTGTCAACTTCATAAAAAATCCTTTAAAATGAGTCCAAACTCGACATATTTAACTTTAATATTAATGGAAATACAATCACTTCCGGTTTGAAACGTCAACGTCAATTTTGACATATTTGTCATCTTCATTAAAAAACCTTGAAAATGAGTCCAAAGATGACGCACTTATCTCAAAAGACAAAAAAGTTAGAATAAAAAACGTTAAACCCGAAGTTAGCAACAATAAAGATAGCAATTTAATTTTTAAATATTAATACCAACCTTAATTTTTGATTTTTTTATTATATTTTTGTTTTTGTGACAACTATTAAGACATTTTATAAAAATTAAGAATATGTCAAAATGACATTGACATTTCAAATCAGAAGTTGCTTATATCTCGAGTAATATTGGAATTAAACGTATCATGTTTGGACTCATTTTAAAGGATTTTTCACGACGATTACAAATATGTCAAAATTGCCGTTGACATTTCTTAACCGGAAGTTGAACATAACCTCATTAATATTGAAGACAAATATATCGTGTTTGTACTCATTTTAAAGGATTTTTAATGAAGATTACAAATATGTCAAAATTGAGGTTGACATTTTAAACCTGAAGTTAGTTATCATGTAATAGAAGTTTTATAACTGAAGTTGATGTAGTTTAGTCACTTTTTCGAACTTTTAATTTTGACATATTTGTCAACTTCATAAAAAATCCTTTAAAATAAGTCCAAACTCGACATATTTAACTTTAATATTAATGGAAATACAATCACTTCCGGTTTGAAACGTCAACGTCAATTTTGACATATTTGTCATCTTCATTAAAAAACACTTAAAATGAGCCCAAACAAGACACACTTATCTCAAAAAACAAAAAAGTTAAAATATAAGATGTTAAACCCGAAGTTAGCAACAATGAAGATAGCAATTTAATTATTAAGTATTAATACCAACCTTAATTTTTTTTATTGTATTATTGTTTTTGTGATAAATCTTAAGACATTTTATAAAAATTAAGAATTTGTCAAAATAACATTGACATTTCAAACCGGAAGTTGCTTATATCTCGAGTAATATTGAAATTAAACGTATCATGTTTGGGCTCATTTTAAAGGATTTTTCACGGCTATTACAAATATGTCAAAATTGACGTTGACATTTCTAACCGGAAGTTGACCATAACTTTATTAATATTGAAGATAAATATGTCGTGTTTGTACTCATTTTAAAGGATTTTTAATGAAGATTACAAATATATCAAAATTGAGGTTGACATTTTAAATCTGAAGTTAGTTATAATATTATAGACAAATGGATAACTTCATGGTGTTCTTTTATGATGTATTCTTTAAATCGAGTCCAAACTCGACCCGGTTATCTCAAAAAACACCCGAGATATCTAACATTTAACATTTGACATAACCTCAAAAAAGTGACAATCGGAAGTTTGTTGTCTTTTAAGATAACTCGACCGAGTTTGGGCTCATTTTAAAGAGAATTTAATATAGATTACGAATGCGATTTTGGTTTAATTAAATTCTGTCAAAATAAAGACAAATTGGCGGATAATTCAATGAAAAATGATACGATTCGAACGAAATTAAGTTCGCGGGGGACTTTTAAGTAAAAATATAGAATTTCGCTATTATTTTATTAAAATTATTAATCAAGATGGCGGAAAATATCAAATAATATTAATTTGACGTTTATAAAGTGAGGTTAGGTTTTTTATTTATTCACGATCGTGTGGTGAATTAAAAATGCTTCAAATTGAGTCCAAATTCGACTCGATTGTCTCAAGAAACATCCGCGATCCTACGTTTAATTTTGACATAACCTCAAAAAAGTGACAATCGGAAGTTTGTTATCTTTTAAGATAACCCCATCGAGTTTGGGCTCGTTTTAAAGAGAATTTAGTGTAGATCACGAATACGATGTTGGATTAATCAAATTCGATTTAGAAGTTTAATTAAGCTTTTAGATCTAAAAATAAAGTTTTTCGTTAACATATCACTATGTTGCATATTTTTATGATGATAATTGATCACTTTACTCGAAAATACTGCCCGTTTAACAAAATTAGCAATGGCGTCAAGAATATTTTTGAAAAAGGGCTTTTTATTGCAGATAATGTTTAATTTTACAGAAACTTTGACCTGCTATATCTCGTTAAGGAGGCATTTGCGACCCCATGTGTATTAAGACTTTTCATCTTAATTTTTCATCTATTATCTACTCGAGAAGTCTGTCAGTGGTTTTTTTGTATCACTCTGTATAGACCTTTTTAGTATTTTTGAGGTTGTCTGTGAATTAAAACTTGAAATATCTCTTATTATGTAGAGGAAAATCGAAGCGAGTGTGATGTCAATAACTGATTGATCTTTAGCGGTTATAAAGCTAAATTAAGTATATCTAAATTACTGCTAAAAATGAATTCAAGAAGAGACTTACCTCTTCCATTATCATGCATTGGGGTTTATTGAACGTTCCTTTTGAAAAAAATAAAAATAAATTTTCATTTATAAGATTTTATTTTAATTGTTACACAAATTTACAATTTACATAAAATTTTATATCCTGTACTAAACAATGTGGAGACGTCAATAGGGTCACAAATTGTCACGATATATCTATATAAATAATTTGGTCGGTGTGTATATACAATTAGCAAACAAATCAAACAATAAAACCAACGATAATCTCAATCTAATTCTCATCCGCATTAATCAGTCAACCATTCTCTCTCATTCTTTCCTGACCTGTCCCTGAATACATCAGTACCTTTGTGATATTGATACGGAAATTGACGTTGATCGTCGTTTTACATTCATAATAATAACAGTCGTGCTGATAAAACGAAGATCTAAAATTATCACCTATAATTTTCCTAGTTAAAATAAGTTATGAAAAGCGTGACTAAACCCTAAAATTGTAGGCAAAGAAAACAGCTAATCTCTCTTTATTAAGTTTTTAAGCATAACGATGCCAGTCTTTCCATTTTCATAGCAGATAGATATTATTTACTTGATTAAAAGGATATAGGCATGTTTAGGTATTTCTTTTTTTTTACATATTTCGTTATTTTTCCCTATAATAATCTCGCAGATACAGTCTCTCTATATAGAATATATGAAAAATGTAAACAATCGCGTTAAAATTGACTTAGGTACGGAACATGATATTTGTTTTTGTGTGTTTTAACTGATATTCGTATAGTACCGTATCAGAAAAGTGTTACATTTTAACAATTTGATGGAAGGCTGCCTAACGAGAATATCACTCACTAAAATTAAATACTTTATATATCGCAAAGTGCTTTCTCGAAATATTATTCTTCGGAATTAGGACATACCTACATCAACAAAATAAATTATGTAGGCTTTTGCGCTCTAAATTCTTGTACTAAGCACTAAGATCTAGCGTATTTATTTTCTTGTTAAATTATTTCTTTATTTTTTTGGGAGGGGATATTTTAATACATTTTTTGTTTCATTTTATTTCACTTTTTACTTCTTTCGGTCAATTTCTTCTTCAGCACCTTTCTGGGCGGGCGTCTGAGCTGGTGTCGGGTCATCTTGAAATAATGGATTTTTTACTTCCATTTCGCCAGTCTAAAAAAAAGTTATTATTAATCATACAATAAATATGACCTAAAATGATACTCGTAGAATAGTAAATTCTACTTGAAGTATATTATGAAAAATCTTTTATATCGGAGAAACCTAAAGCTCAGTTTTTCTTATTATGTTTGGTGTTATATTACCGTTTAGTCACGAAGCGTACTTGTCCTAAAGAAAATTCTCGGTTAATTAAGTTAAAAGTAGAAACGTCTTAAAAGAGTGTTTTGAGGAACTTTACCGGTGCTAATCCAGGACACTCGTACACCGTGTAATCTCCTTCTTCGTTTTCCTCATCGCTATCTGCTTCCGACACTGAACCATGCCTTTCATTTCCCGCCGCTCTGAAATAAAATAAATTATTCTTAAGTTATTTATCAAAGTTAAATCTGAATAAATCACCGTTCCATAGCTATTATCTGCTGTTTTTGATGTTGATAGTGGTACATTTGGGCTGATTGTGCCAATCTTCTGTCACCAGTCGGCGATATCTCTTTGTTAGGACCCGTGATACCGTACGCTGGATACTCAACGTCAGCTGCATTCTTTACATGCTTTTGTAAACTAAAACAAATATCAAAATATATTTGTTGTTTAACACTTTATTGTGTTGTGAGAATTATTTGTCGTGTTTAATAAATAAATGAAAGATTTAAATTATGTGGAGGTTTTTGTGGGAAATCAACGTTATAATAAAATGTGAGTAGAATGCTGCACGTGTTAAAAACGTGACAGTGATCTATGGTTTTAAGCGAACAATTCCCATTGATTCGCATCCGCCGCGATCCATTAAAACGATTTATCATCTCTCGTAGCTGTTTAATAAAAAAATCTAGGAAAAAGCCACACGTTTTAAAATCTCGGAAAATGTATATTCTTAATCCGAACAATAAAAGTTGATTTAATGCACCATCAATAATGTCTTGTTTCCCATAATCATCGTTGTTATGACTTATTGATTTAAAAAATCAATTGAAGGGCTTAGTATGAAACAATGACAAGTCACATTTTTTTCAAATACGACTTTTGCTTATTTTCGAGTTCTACAAAAGTATAATAAGTCACGGAATAAATAGTTTGAAAATATTCCAAAGCATAGCACCACAAATTCGTAGTAATGATCTTGCGTTGCTACATACGCATTTGCTTTGTGAAAATAAACAATGACAAGTCACACAAAAATTGTAACGCGTCGTGCATGTGAATCGAATAATTTTAATATAATGAACAGTGAAATGAGTGATCCAGTCGATGATAGTGATATTGATAGAGATTATGTACCTAGTGATACAGAAAAGGTTCTATGCAATCAAATTGGGTTGTCATTGGGTGGCTAGTTTAGTATTGCTTTTTCAATATAGAACGATGGTATAAACGAATCAGATGGGGAAACAGGGAGCAGAACATTAAAACGGATTAGGGCTGATACACCTGAACCTGCCCCTAGAAGTAGATAGAAACACCGAAAAGAAGACACATATCCACGATCAAAAAGAAAAATAAGAAGAAATCTGGGACAGCAGTATACTAGTGACAAAACCAAAAAGACTGTTGCAACTCGGGAGTTAGGACCTCCTTGTGAGTGTAAAAAAAGATGTAGAGAGAAACTAGATGGTAATGAAAACCGTATTTTCAATGAATTTTGGAATTTGGGATCATGGGAATTGCAGAATGAATATCTCTTTGGATGCATTGCTATAGCAAAGAAAAAGAGATCTTACAAAACAAGGCAAAAACGACAAGAATCAAGTAGAACTTCCAATGCGATTTATTCTGTCAATGCTAATGGCCAAACAGTAAACGTGTGTAAAACCGAGTTTCTGAATGTTCACGGTCTGCGAAAATCAAAGGGTAGACTGAACAACATCGTTTCAAAGAAAATAAGAGGAACTCCTGTACCAGAAAAAGATAAACGTGGCCGACCCAATCAAATTAGTGACCAGCTAAAGCAGACTGTTAGACAGCGTATAGATTTAATACCTAAATACCAAAGTCACTATAGCAGGGCTGAAAATCTAGGGAAAGTATACATTAACTGTGATATGACCATATCGCGTCTTTATTCTGAGTATTATGTTCCGTGGTGTCAACAACAACATATCAAACCTGTTCTGGAGCACACATATAGGCAGATATTTTGTACAGAATACAATATTGGCTTTAAATTACCCAAATTCGACACTTGCAAAACTTGTGATCAACTTAACATCAGAATAGACTCTGCAACAAAATTAAATGAAAATCAGGAATTGTCTCGGCTAAACATTGACCTGACGACACATAAAACTAAAGCGAAAGCAATGCAGGATTTGTTAAATAACACGACTCAAGAATCAAAAAACACCAATAGAACGTTGGTAATTTCATTTGACTTACAACAGGCATTACCAATCCCGAAATTAACAACGGATCCAGCGTTTTATTGCAGAAAAATCTGGTTATACAACTTAGGCATTCATGATTGTACAAATGGCAAAGGGTACATGTTTCTCGGGACGGAAGATATAACAAAAAGAGGAAGTGATGAAGTCGGTTCAATCCAACTAAAATTTCTTATGACGAAGACCGAAATTCACCACCTAATTATATTTACAGATAATTGCCCAGGGCAAAATAAAAATTGGCTAATGATGAGTTTATGGTTACAACTGGTAAAGGAGAATAAATTTGAAACAATAACGCACCATTTTCTCGTAAGTGGTCATACTCATCTTCCTTCTGATAGGGACTTCGCACTTATAGAAAAGCGACGCCGAAGGTATGCACCACAAGTTTTTTGTCCAAATGAATGGTACGAGATTATACGGCGATCAAACAAAAAAACACCTTTTGCAGCCACAGTTATGACGCAGGAAGATTTTTTAAACTTTACACCTACTCTTACAAACATAAAAAAGAGTTCGCGCACCAATACTGGCCATAACTTAGACTTTGCTAATGCGTTTTCATTTCATTCACTAAAGTTTTTTACGTCAAACATTCTGTTCATGGTGAGTATCTCAAAACGAGGAAGACCAGTATACACTACACTTGATCAGTTAGATAGAAAGTATCTTGAACGAATTAAAATTTCAAAAAAAAAAATACGACAATGTAAAGACATTGCTACCTTACATACCGGCTGTAAATCATGGTTTTTTCCAAAATTTATAGCCGAAAATAACTGAAAGTGCTGAAGAAACAGAGGAACCTGAAATTATTAATAAGGCAGAGCCATTTTCTTAGTTTAAACATTATTTCTTTATATTTATTTTTTTTTGAGTTATTGACTTATTTAGTTTTTAATTGAAAATGTTGTCGTTTGTTAGTGCAAAAGTGTTACAAGTCACAATTTTTCTAATAAAATTCTATTTATATATTTATTATAGTTTTCTATATATTTTTTTTATTATTTCAGTATCCTGGATACTGAAATATACAGTTGTGTTACTAATGTAAACAACCCAAAAGGTAAAAAGACGGAAACATTAATTTTACAGATTTTGTACAAATTTCAAAGTCGATTTTCCAATAATTTTATATTTGTGCCTTGTCATTGTTTCACACTAAGCCCTAATTAAATAATTAAACTATGTTCAACTATGAAGCAATTTTATTTATTTTTTAGTGCTACATATGTTTCAGAAATTTCTTTCCTTTTTCAGGTATGACTGAAAATACTACGACATTATTAAATAGATTTAGCTAATTAACTAAAGAGTAAAAACAATTAAGGAGTAAAAAACTAACATTTAAAGAATTAAAAGAAACAGCTCACCGTCAGATCTTAGAGGAACTCATTCATATGATTAAAATTCATCGTGATGTTCGTTAACAATTTAAGTGTATTCGTAAACTTGATCGTCTAATTAAAGACAAACATAACGATTATAATCAAAAACTTAATAATGAATAATTGTTAACTTTCCAAATAAAACACCTACACTTTATTTTACTGTTAAAAGATTAGATTTTGATACACAAATTTTCCCTTCCCTCTCTCACAAAACCTCATGAGTTAGCCATAAAAATTGAATCCCAGTTGCTTAGAAGTCCCAACCTCAAACAAATTTTTATAGAAAATAAATCCACAATTCAGAATGTAAACAAATATTCTAATTTGAACCACTCAGTTCACCATTTTAAATATAAAAACATCTTCACAAATATTAAAAAATTAAATAATATAATTAGGGATAATAACTTGATAATTACTCTCGGTGACAAAGGAGCGGGAACTGTCATTATAGATAAAGACTAATATTCTCAATATTCTAAAAAACCCTTCTTATAATTAGAAAACATCTTATTGACTCTCAAAATCTCACTGACTTTTATATATTGGAAATTGATTGCTTCTTGGAATTGCTTGGTTTAGTATGCGAACAAAATTTCTTCTTCTTCAATGCTAAATTTTACACTATGAGTGATGGACTCCCAATGGGTTCTCCCATTTCGGGAATACTTTCTGACATTTATGTCAACTCTTTTGAATCTGAGTTATTTGCTGATAAATATAAACTTTTTACCAACGACATTGCCTTTTATTCCAGATATGCGGATGACATATTTATTGTTTTTAATGGGAATCTAGCGAAATTACGTGCACTTTTTAATATCTTCAATAACATAAATAATTTAACTTTTACCATAGAAAAAGATGAAAATCTTACTTTAAATTTTTTAGACCTACAAATTACTAAAGATAACATTAATCAACATTTGATTTTTAACGTTTATAGAAAACCTACAAGTACAGATAATATCATTCCAAAACACTCATTTACATGTAATCAACATAAATACGCAAGTTTTAGATATTTCTTCAACAAACTTTATGATATTTCCCTCAATACAGAAAATATTTTCTCAGAAATCAGGAAAATTGTAAAAATAGGTCTCAATAACCATTTTTCTTTAACTGAAATGCAAAACATCTATTTTAAAGTTCATAAATCATACATTAACAATTTAATTTACCCACGTGTCAAGTATAAACAGTTTTTCAAACAGCTCTTACAAAAAATGTAGATAAATTTGGAATAACTCCTGTCTTTGTTTCCGAAAATAAAATATATAAACATATATTCAATAATAAACACAGATATAAAGAAAGTGCTGAGTGGGGTTTATAAAATAACATGCTTAGAATGTAATATGGTCTATATAGGCCAAACTGGAAGAAACATACACATTAGATTTAGATAACACTTAACAAAACATAATTCTGCAATCTTTAAACATATTGATAGTTTTAAACACAACATAAAATTTGAAAATGTTAAACTTATCAAACATGTAAGAAAATCAAGGGAGATTGACTTAATCGAAGAATTTCACATATATAATAATAATTACAATAACCTTTTAATGAATGATATAACAGATATTATATCATATTTTTGTAGAATAATCACACTAAATAATCACATATACAGTCTGATTTCATCTTCTCTTATTTCTTTTTACAGATAAATTCTTGATTTAATTCATAAAATAAATATAAACCACATTTTTAATGATAAAACTCCATTTCCTTTGTTTTTCAAAATTTTATTTATCATGCTCTTCAAGCCATAAATAATTTTTTCAAATTTTAAGAAAAATTTTTCAAATTGTTCAAGAAAAACTCCTAAACGAATACACTTAAATTGTTTACGATGAATTTTAATCATATGAATGAGTTCCTCTGAGATCTGACGGTGAGCTGTTTCTTTTAATTCTTTTAATTCTTTAAATGTTAGTTTTTTACTCCTTAATTGTTTTTACTCTTTAGTTAATTTGTTAAATCTATTTGATAATGTCATGGTATTTTCAGTCGTGCCTGAAGAAGGAAAGAAATTTCTGAAACATATGTAGCACTGAAAAATAAATAAAATTGTTTCATCGTTGAACATAGTTTAATTATTTTATAAAATTTGCTATGAACACCGAATCTAGTATATCTAAATTTTTAAATCAAACCAAATCTACACAATTATATCTCAAGAACGAATTTATGGCAAATTTTGTTGGTATTTAACATTGTAAAGATTATTTCTTCAAATCTTCTAATTTCAGTTTTATGTGTTTTTGAACACAACCTTGCATAATTTCAAAGATAAACGTTAGAGAAATTAATCTTCAAGTACCTCAAAAACTAATTGAGATATCAGTATGAAATAAAAAGCAGTTTAAAGCAAATTTCATGAAGACTTAATGTGCCATAAATAATTTCTTGTTTTTCATAATCATCGTTGTTATGATCTTTTAAATCCAACTTTTCGTATTTCATTGTTATTGATTAAAATATAAACTTTAAAAAACCGTATCCTAAGAACGAATGGAGATATCATCATAAAATAAAAAGCAATTTATAACAAATTTAGTTGTTATTTAATATTGTAAAGATCATTTTTTCAAATTTTCAAATTTCAGATTTATGAATTTTTGAACGCAACCTTGCATAATTTCAAACATAAACGTTAGAGAAATTAATCTCCAAGTATCTCAAAAACTAATTGAGATATCAGTATGAAATAAAAAGCAGTTTAATGCAAATTTTATGAAGATTTAAAGTATCATAAATAATTTCTTGTTTCCCATAATCATCGTTGTTATGATTTTTTAAATCCAACTATGCGTATTTGATTGTTATTGATTAAAATATAAACTTTAAAAAATCGTATCTCAAGAACGAATGGAGATATCATCACGAAATAAAAAGCAATTTATAGTAAATTTAGTTGGTATTTAATATTGTAAAGATCATTTTTTCAAATTTTCAAATTTCAGATTTATGAATTTTTGAACGCAACCTTGCTTAACTTCAAACATAAACGTTAGAGAAATTAATCTTCAAGTATCTCAAAAACTAATTGAGATATCAATATGAAATAAAAAGCAGTTTAAAGCAAATTTCATGAAGATTTAATGTGCCATAAATAATTTCTTATTTTCCATAATCATCGTCGTTATGATTTTTTAAATCCAACTATGCGTGTTTTAATGTTATTGATTGAAATAAAAACTTTAAAAAATCGTATCTCAAGAACGAATAAAGATATCATCATGACATAAAAAGCAATTTATAATAAATTTAGTTAGTATTTATTTAATATTGTAAAGATCATTTCTTCAAATTTTCAAATTTCAGATTTATGAATTTTTGAACGCAACCTTGCTTAGCTTCAAACATAAACGTTAGAGAAATTAATCTCGAAGTATCTCAAAAACTAATTGAGATATCAATATGAAATAAAAAGCAGTTTAAAGCAAATTTCATATAGACTTAATGTGCCATAAATAATTTCTTGTTTCCCATAATCATCGTCGTTATGATTTTTTAAATCCAACTATGCGTGATTTAATGTTATTGATTGAAATAAAAACTTTAAAAAATCGTATCTCAAGAACGAATAAAGATATCATCATGACATAAAAAGCAATTTATAGTAAATTTAGTTAGTATTTATTTAATATTGTAAAGATCATTTCTTCAAATTTTCAAATTTCAGATTTATGTATTTTTGAACGCAACCTTGCTTAGCTCCAAACATAAACGTTAGAGAAATTAATCTCCAAGTATCTCAAAAACTAATTGAGATATCAGTATGAAATAAAAAGCAGTTTAAAGCAAATTTCATGAAGAGTTAATGTGCCATAAATAATTTCTTATTTTCCATAATCATCGTTGTTATGATCTTTTATATCCAACTGTGCATTCTCATTGTTATACAGTGTGTTATTGTATTGACAATAAATTTTTGAATTCAAATTCCATCTTTTGCAATTAAAATCTGGATGTCATAAAACGAAATATAACTAAGTTTTACGTCAAATGTCCTCAAAATACCAAAGTTAACGCAAGAAGTTTGTTAACCGCTGCAGGTGAAGTGGTCTTTCTGAGCAATATATAACAAAAGTTGATTAAGATAAAATGTTTGTTATGTTAAATTATAGCGATATGCCGAATTTTATTAATTATTACCTTACGGGAACACAATCCGGGGACACACTGTAGATATAAAACATAAATTTAAAAAAGTCGTATCTCAAGAACGAATTAAGATATCGTTATGAAATAAAAAAGCAAATTTATTTAGTATTTAAAGTATTGAAGATCATTTTTTCGAATCTGCAAATTTTGGAATTATGATTTTTTAAATACCACTCCGCATAACCTTAATAACGACAAATTGGATATAGAGCACGCAGATTTGAGAGAAAAGGACAAAAATGAGGGGGGCTATGTTCAGCAATTAAGGACGTTAAGGGCTGAAAAATAATGATGAATAAATCTTGATATTTCATGTTTTTAAATGAGAAAAAAGAACTGATTTAATAATATTAAATTAATTTAGTCTCAAATTACTTAATCATATTAGAATGTAAGAAGATCTTTTGTGTTACTAATTTAATACAGAGTATTATTTTACCAGCATAAACTTATTTCAAACATTAAAATATGTTGTTGTTATTTTAGAAGTTGCTTTTAACAGTAAACTAATGCTGGCAGTCGGGGTAAATCAATAAACTTTGAGGTCAGAGTTAAAATAATAGTAACAACAACCAAGTTTCATTCTATTTCTCGAGAATAATTCTCTTGACGGCTTTGGTGCCATTGAAATAACGTCTTGCGAAGCTGTTTCGATAATCTCACGTTCCACCAGCTTTCTTTTGCATCTTGAAACTTCGTTATTACTTTTTGAAATGATTTTACTGGTAAATATAAGAATACAAAATAATTAAAGTAAACAATTACAAAATCCCAAAAAAAATTTGCTCAGACTCAACTTTACAATCAATTGACGGGTGTTATCGTTACTAGGAAATTAATTAGAGTTAAAAGTTTATATTATTTATATGTCATATAGGTATAACAGTACATTATTAATGGGAAATAGGAAATTACAGATGATTTAGTGAAATAATTCGAAATTATTCGAAAAGCTATAGCGTGGTAGTAATAAATCGGGAAAAAATTTCCAATACACCTCTGTGGAATTTAATATTGAACACCTGCCGGGTAATTTAGAATTCTTTCAGTCGCATTTTTCACCAATCTATTGGAAAACCTCTATGTATCTGCCCCCTATATTATCAATAATGTCTAATCCGATGAAAAGCAGAACCTGAGGTAAACTCACCTGACTCATTTTTAACGTTTCGTCATCGATTTATAGTACAAACAGACCGCAATGGGATTTTGCGGTTTCCTTTATTAGCTGACTTTAATTAAATGTATTAAACGCATCAACGTAGGACAACCAGATTAAAACTTCATTAATATCGAATTTCAATTAGCCCTTTTCGTACCTTCTTGAATATGAAATAAACTATTTATATAGGAGAAGGTGCAATCTTATTCCAAATCAAATCTTGTATATACTACATATTACGGTAAAATCCGATAAAATATACTCGTATGTAAATTAGATATAAAACTGTTTAGAGGATGAAGTTGGCGAGGAGCACGTTTTAGGTACTTCTATTAGCGAAAGGGGTAAATGTGAAAGTTCTGGTTTTGGTGTTTGTTATTTCAGCACATTTCGAAAGTTCAAAGTCGCAGAGATTACGAGTTTCGAAAATGTTTACGGCCACGCAAGTTTGCTATTAGCAAATATTAACGTTACATTAAAATTAAAATTAATTTAGAGTGGATCTACTTTAAGTATTTGAAGTAAATTGATTAGTTAGTTAGGGCAAAGAAAAGAAATTAATTTTAGAAAGTTCCGGTTAACTTATTGTTGGTAGTGTGCTTATTAAAAGAATATTTGACGTAACGGACATAATGTTGTAAACTTCTTAAGGAACAAGTTCAAAAGCGATTTATTTATAAAAGTGATTTAAAAGTTTTATTAAAAAAAAGTTTATTAAAAGTTAGGTTTATGCTGTGAGTTTTTTAGACTAAATTTTAACAAACGTGGAATGTGCTCGATTTATTTTGAAACTGTCACGTGATAAATATAACCTTGATTGGATCATAATACATCATTTGAAAGAAGAAAGTTTAAGCTTTAATTTAAAATAAATCTCATTCCTTAATTTTCATAAACAACGCTACCAGAATTTTTTAAACTTCCATAATATTTGACATTTTTAGGTTAAACGAAAATGTCACATTTACTTCAACTTCTTTTTTCTCCACATTTTCTTAATAAAACCCAATTGTTATAATACATCATTTGAAAGCTTTAACACTGAACTTTAATTTAAAATGAATCTCATTTCTCCATTGTTATAAATTCAATGTTTCTAGGATTTTTTAAATTTTTGGCATTTTTGGTTAAGCGAAAATACATCTTTTACTTCAATACTTTTTTCTCCATATTTTTTTTATACAACCCAATGATTGTAATACATCATTTAAAAGAAGAAACTTTAAGCTTTAATTTAAAATAAATCTCATTCCTTAATTTTCATAAACAACGCTACCAGAATTTTTTAAACTTCCATAATATTTGACATTTTTAGGTTAAACGAAAATGTCACATTTACTTCAACTTCTTTTTTCTCCACATTTTCTTAATAAAACCCAATTGTTATAATACATCATTTGAAAGCTTTAACACTGAACTTTAATTTAAAATGAATTTCATTTCTCCATTGCAATAAACAATGCTTCTAGGATTTTTTAAATTTTTGGCATTTTTGGTTAAGCGAAAATGCATATTTTACTTCAATATTATTTTTCTCCATATTTTCTTTATAGAACCCAATGATTATAATACACCATTTGAAAGAAGAAACTTTAAGCTTTAATTTAAAATAAATCTCATTCCTTAATTTTCATAAACAACGCTACCAGAATTTTTTAAACTTCCATAATATTTGACATTTTTAGGTTAAACGAGAATGTCACATTTACTTCAACATCTTTTTTCTCAATATTTTCCTAATAAAACTCGATTATTATAATACATCATTTGAAAGCTTTAACATTGAGCTTTAATTTAAAATGAATCTCATTTCTCCATTGTTATAAACAATGCTTCCAGGATTTTTTAAATTTTTGGCATTTTTGGTTCAGTGAAAATGCATCTTTTACTTCAATACTTTTTTTCTCCATATTTTCTTTATACAACCCAATGATTGTAATACTTTATTTGAAAGAAGAAACTTTAAGCTTTAATTTAAAATAAATCTCATTCCTTAATTTTCATAAACAACGCTTCCACGATTTTTTAAACATTCATAATATTTGACATTTTTAGGTTAAACGAAAATGTCAGATTTACTTCAACATCTTTTTTCTCCATATTTTCCTAATAAAACTCAATTATTATAATACATCATTTGAAAGCTTTAACATTGAGCTTTAATTTAAAATGAATCTCATTTCTCCATTGTTATAAACAATGCTTCTAGGATTTTAAAAATTTTTGGCATTTTTCGTTAAGCGAAAATGCATCTTTTACTTCAATATTATTTTTCTCCATATTTTCTTTATAGAACCCTATGATTATAATACATCATTTGAAAGAAGAAACTTTAAGCTTTAATTGAAAATAAATCTCATTCCTTAATTTTCATAAACAACGCTACCAGAATTTTTTAAACTTCCATAATATTTGACATTTTTAGGTTAAACGAAAATGTCACATTTACTTCAACATCGTTTTTCTCCATATTTTCCTAATAAAACTCAATTATTATAATACATCATTTGAAAGCTTTAACATTGAGCTTTAATTTAAAATGATTCTCATTTCTCCATTGTTATAAACAATGCTTCTAGGATTTTAAAAATTTTTGGCATTTTTGGTTAAGCGAAAATGCATCTTTTACTTCAATACTTTTTTTTCCATATTTTCTTTATACAACCCAATGATTGTAATACATCATTTGAAAGAAGAAACTTTAAGCTTTAATTTAAAATAAATCTCATTCCTTAATTTTCATAAACAACGCTTTCACGATTTTTTAAACATTCATAATATTTGACATTTTTAGGTTAAACGAAAATGTCACATTTACTTCAACATCTTTTTTCTCAATATTTTCCTAATAAAACTCAATTATTATAATACATCATTTGAAAGCTTTAACATTGAGCTTTAATTTAAAATGAATCTCATTTCTCCATTGTTATAAACAATGCTTCTAGGATTTTAAAAATTTTTGGCATTTTTCGTTAAGCGAAAATGCATCTTTTACTTCAATATTATTTTTCTCCATATTTTCTTTATAGAACCCTATGATTATAATACATCATTTGAAAGAAGAAACTTTAAGCTTTAATTGAAAATAAATCTCATTCCTTAATTTTCATAAACAACGCTACCAGAATTTTTTAAACTTCCATAATATTTGACATTTTTAGGTTAAACGAAAATGTCACATTTACTTCAACATCGTTTTTCTCCATATTTTCCTAATAAAACTCATTTATTATAATACATCATTTGAAAGCTTTAACATTGAGCTTTAATTTAAAATGATTCTCATTTCTCCATTGTTATAAACAATGCTTCTAGGATTTTAAAAATTTTTGGCATTTTTGGTTAAGCGAAAATGCATCTTTTACTTCAATACTTTTTTTTCCATATTTTCTTTATACAACCCAATGATTGTAATACATCATTTGAAAGAAGAAACTTTAAGCTTTAATTTAAAATAAATCTCATTCCTTAATTTTCATAAACAACGCTTTCACGATTTTTTAAACATTCATAATATTTGACATTTTTAGGTTAAACGAAAATGTCACATTTACTTCAACATCTTTTTTCTCAATATTTTCCTAATAAAACTCAATTATTATAATACATCATTTGAAAGCTTTAACATTGAGTCTTAATTTAAAATGAATCTCATTTCTCCATTATTATAAACAATGCTTACAGGACTTTTTAAATTTTTGGCATTTTTGGTTAAGCGAAAATGCATCTTTTACTTCAATACTTTTTTTCTCTATATTTTCTTTATACAACCCAATGATTGTAATACATCATTTGAAAGAAGAAACTTTAAGCTTTATTTTAAAATAAATCTCATTCCTTAATTTTCATAAACAACGCTACCAGAATTTTTTAAACTTCCATAATATTTGACATTTTTTGGTTAAACGAAAATGTCACATTTACTTCAACATCGTTTTTCTCCATATTTTCCTAATAAAACTCAATTATTATAATACATCATTTGAAAGCTTTAACATTGAGCTTTAATTTAAGATTAATCTCATTTCTCCATTGTTATAAACAATGCGTCCAGTATTTTTTAAATTTTTGGCATTTTTGGTTAAGCGAAAATGCATCTTTTACTTCAATATTTTTTTTCTTCATATTTTCTTTACACAACCCAATGATTGTAATACATCATTTGAAAGAAGAAACTTTAAGCTTTAATTTAAAATAAGTCTCATTCTTTAATTTTCATAAACAACGCTACCAGAATTTTTTAAACTTCCATAATATTTGACATTTTTAGGTTAAACAAATATGTCACATTTACTTCAACATCTTTTTTCTCCATATTTTTCTAATAAAACTCAATTATTATAATACATCATTTGAAAGCTTTAACACTGAGCTTTTATTTAAAATGAATCTCATTTCTTCATTGTTATAAACAATGCTTTCAGGATTTTTTAAATTTTTGGCATTCTTGGTTAAGCGAAAATGCATCTTTTATTTCAATAATTTTTTTCTCCATATTTTCTTTATACAACCCAATGATTGTAATACATCATTTGAAAGAAGAAACTTTAAGCTTTAATTTAAATAAATCTCATTCCTTAATTTTCATAAACAACGCTACCAGATTTTTTTAAACTTCCATAATATTTGACATTTTTAGGTTAAACGAAAATGTCATATTTACTTCAACATCTTTTTTCTCCATATTTTCCTAATAAAACCCAATTATTATAATACATCATTTGAAAGCTTTAACATTGAACTTTAATTTAAAATGAATCTCATTTCTCCATTGTTATAAACAATGCTTCTAGGATTTTTTAAATTTTTGGCATTTTTGGTTAAGCGAAAATGAATCTTTTACTTGAATATCTTTTTTCTCCATTTTTTTTTATACAACCCAACGATTGTAATACATCATTTGAAAGAAGAAACTTTAAGCTTTAATTTAAAATAAATCTCATTCCTTAATTTTCATAAACAACGCTACCAGAATTTTTTAAACTTCCATAATATTTGACATTTTTAGGTTAAACAAAAACGTCACATTTACTTCAACATCGTTTTTCTCCATATTTCCCTAATAAAACTCGATTATTATAATACATCATTTGAAAGCTTTAACATTGAGCTTTAATTTAAAATGAATCTCATTTCTCCATTGTTATAAACAATGCTTCCAGGATTTTTTAAATTTTTGTCATTTTTGGTTAAGCGAAAATGTATCTTTTACTTCAATACTTTTTTTCTCCATATTTTCTTTATACAACCCAATGATTGTAATACATCATTCGAAAGGAGAAACTTTAAGCTTTAATTTAAAATAAATCTCATTCCTTAATTTTCATAAACAACGCTACCAGAATTTTTTAAACTTCCATAATATTTGACATTTTTAGGTTAAACAAAAACGTCACATTTACTTCAACATCGTTTTTCTCCATATTTCCCTAATAAAACTCGATTATTATAATACATCATTTGAAAGCTTTAACATTGAGCTTTAATTTAAAATGAATCTCATTTCTCCATTGTTATAAACAATGCTTCCAGGATTTTTTAAATTTTTGTCATTTTTGGTTAAGCGAAAATGTATCTTTTACTTCAATACTTTTTTTCTCCATATTTTCTTTATACAACCCAATGATTGTAATACATCATTCGAAAGGAGAAACTTTAAGCTTTAATTTAAAATAAATCTCATTCCTTAATTTTCATAAACAACGCTACCAGAATTTTTTAAACTTCCATAATATTTGACATTTTTAGGTTAAACAAATATGTCAACATCTTTTTTCTCAATATGTTCCTAATAAAACTCAATTATTATAATACATCATTTGAAAGCTTTAACATTGAGCTTTAATTTAAAATGAATCTCATTTCTCCATTGTTATAAACAATGCTACTAGGATTTTTTAAATCTTCGCGAAACTTGTTTGAAGCCTTGCATGTTTTTAAATATAAATCCATAACTTAAAGAAAATATAGTTGATATATTCAAAACAGGTGCAAACTCCGTTGAAAGAGATTAACCTCTCAAAAAATTAGTAAATCGGGGAGATAAAATCGCCTTGGCGTCGTGGATATAACACATCAAAACGGTTAGTAACGACATTTCCGTGCCGTACCTAAACTATTTGACGACCGTTCAATCGGTTTTACGGCGTAAGTCGATAAAACATGTTATAATAAAGAGTTGTAATAGCATTTTAAGAATTATTTTTTCACTTAACTTTCCAATTTATGGCCACAAACCGCCTTTTGTTAACACATCCTGGTGTATTGGAGCCAAAATCAATTCTAATACGATTTGAAATACGAATTTCAATGTTGGACTTATTGATGTTTTCCATTTTATTTACAAACATGTCCTGGACGTCAAGATTTAATATTAAAGCATTTTTAAATCGAATATATTCCTCGTACGTGAATGTAGTCAACAATTTTTGGAATTTAAAATTTTTATTTTATTTTGGTTGGCTTTTTTATTTTATGATTTAGTTTTATTTAAAAAAATAAATATTATCAGATAAAGCGTTATGAATTTACAAGCATGGATCAATGCAAAAATTTATAATTATTTTGTTATATAAATAATAGAAATTTCTGTTCTATTCTAACGTTCTTAACATTACATGATTTCATTGTTATAACATCTTGCGTTTGAAAAACTTTTCAAGATACCTCATAAAAATTCTAAATCGGTTATAAATTACAGGGACGCCACTTATTTTTCTTCCGCTTTCCCAAATGGGAACAGGAAAGAGAATGTGGAGATAAGGAAAGAGGTTTGTAGATTCACTTCGTATGATTAAGCCGAGCATGAAATAAAAGGCAATTTATAGCAAATTTAGTTGGTATTTAATATTGTAAAGATCATTTCTTCAAATTTTCAAATTTCAGATTTATGAATTTTTGAACGCAACCTTGTTTTTCAATTTCAATGTTTGGGAAGTTGAAATTAAACTCTTAAAGCCTCTGTTTGTATTAAATGTACTTTGTACCGGTTTCGATCAATTAATAACGATCATCATCAGCTAAATCTACAAATGCGTATCAATTTACAAGATATAAATAAAATTAAAATTATAAAAATCCAAAGAAGAAACAATACAACAAACATTGGAATATAAGTTCAGGATGGTTTAAAATTTAAAAATAAAAATATTAATGCCATTTTTCTGTTGATTTCAGGTATTAGAATGTCCGTGGAGAAATGGACATCCTTCTATTTGTCCTTCTCGAAGCTCTTTATCCAGTAAATTCCGAGCTCACGGAATATCAGTCTAGCATATCTTCAATAACCAGGCAAAATCATCTTTCAAACTGAAGGTAAGGAACTGTTTATTCGATTTTTTATTTGCAATGATATTTCTACTTGAGCTAACTTGAAATTACAAGATTTTAAATACCTAGATAAACACAAATTACACCCATTCATCGATAAACAAGATACAAGTTAATAATAATAACCTCGTTTATTTTTCGATTAAACTGAAATTACGATCACAAACTTTACTATAAATCAAACTGAACCCGTTATAGGTAGATAAACCGGTAGTTATAGATAATTTTTTTAAACTAATCAATAAACAACGAGTTTACAAGTATGTTTGGTAACATAAATCGTGGATGAGGTTAACTTGAAGTTCTCTGTAAAAATATTACATCCAAATCGAATGAGAATATCTTCACTTTAAAGAAGCTATTAAAAATGATTATAACAACTATAAATTTTATGTTATTTCCAATTTCATTAAAACTCTAATCGTAAAATCCCCGAACGTTTCATTGAAAACATTAAGTTATTTCATTTGCGATTTACAAACGAATACTACCATCATTATAATACTCAAGAATAAGATATACAGGGTGTATCTGAATGACTGCATCAAACTTCAAGGGCTGATTCTTTAACCACCCCCTTTACATTTCTGCTAAAATGTTTTTTATACAGATGATAAATACATTAGAAATATTATACATAGATAGATGAAAGTATCCTAAAACTTTTTTGTCTCTCTAAAATTTTTCCAAAAACGACTAATTTTTGAGAAAAAATATAATAAAGCAAACACTGCCCGTTAAACAACGGGGTTGTCGATCAAAAGTTGGAATGAATTTTTAATGAAAAAATCTTAGTAGGCTTTGCAATCTTTATCAGAAATATTTTTGACGTTTAAATGTCAGTTTTTCTTACTATTATTATTGTTTTTCTAATTAATTTTTGAATAAAGTTCTATCGCATTTACGCTCGTTCACTCGACGTTTCAAAATTTTAAATAAAACAATAATAAAGTAAGAAAACCAGTGACATTTAAACGTCAAAAATATTTCTGACAAAGGTTGCAAAGCCCACTAAGATTTTTTCATTAAAAATTCATTCCAACTTTCGATTAACAACCCTGCAGCTTAACAGTTAGTGTTTGCTTAATTATTTTTTTTCTCAGAAATTATTAAATTTTAGAAGAACATCAGAGAGACAAAAAAGTTTCAGAATAGTTTTATCTATCTAACTGAAATTTTTCCAATGTGTTTATCATCTTCATAAAAAAGATCTAGGCATAAATAGAACGGGGGTGGTTACGTTTAGTAGTTTAACCCTTTGTGTCCCGACGGTACTTTAAAGTACCGCTAGTTTTAAACACTCGTTTTAAACTGTAGTCTATACAAGAAAGAATCTGTATAAAAAATGACACAATCCGCACTGTAGGGTTTTTAGGTATACCTATTTAAACTTATTCATCCAGATGTGAAGTTAGAAGTTTAGTGAAAAGTGGTCTTGTTGAATTTTGTTGTTCAAAAAGGTATTTCTTTGATAAATGGTTATTAGGTGTGATTATTACAGATTATTTTAAAAATAAAGCATTGAGCTTTAATTTAAAATAAGTCTCATTCCTTAATTTCAATAAATACGGCTTCCGGGAATTTTTAAATTAACATCTTTTTTGAGGTTATATATCTTTAGGTTATACGAAAATGTAAGTTTTATTTCAACATTATTTTTCTCAATATTTTTCCAATCCAACCCAACAATTATTATACATCATTTTAAAGAGAAAGCTTTGAGCTTTAATTTAGAATAAGTCTCATTCCTTAATTTTAATAAATACGGCTTCCAGGAATTTTTAAATTAGCATCGTTTTGGACACTTTTAGGTTATACGAAAATGTAAGTTTTATTTCAACATTTTTTTTCTCAATATTTTTCCAATCCAACCTAACAATTATTATACATCATTTTAAAGAGAAAGCTTTGAGCTTTAATTTAGAATAAGTCTCATTCCTTAATTTCAATAAATACGGCTTCCACGAATTTTTAAATTAGCATCTTTTTTGACACTTTTAGGTTATACGAAAATGTAAGTTTTATTTCAACATTTTTTTTCTCAATATTTTTCCAATCCAACCTAACAATTATTATACATCATTTTAAAGAGAAAGCTTTGAGCTTTAATTTAGAATAAGTCTCATTTCTTAATTTCAATAAATACGGCTTCCAGGAATTTTTAAATTAGTATCTTTTTTGACACTTAGATTATGCGAAAATGTTAGTTTTTGCTCAATATGTTTTTTCTCGATATTCTATCAGATTTTGATAATTTCTGATAAATAAATATTCAAATTTACTGCGTCCACGAAAATGTTGTAGCGTAAGTTCAAAAGAAAGAGGAAGTTGCCAAAATTGTTCTGCCAAAGCTAGACCCCACTCAAAATGTACTTTGTGCAATGTTTATTTATGTTGTAATGAAAGAAAGAACTGTTTTTGTATACTGAAAATATATTTTAATGCTTGACGGTACTCTCAAGTACCATTATCCCCCTGGAATGGGGGGATTGCATATTTTGCTAAAATTGATTCCAAAGGCCTCCACTGAATGTATTTTGATAGCGTTTTAATTCTGCCACAAAGTTTCAAAATTTTTGACTTCTTGGGACACAAAGGGTTAAAAGGGTAGGTTGAAAGTACAAATAGGGTCAAGACGTGCCCTATTATGAGTTAAACATATTCCCCAAATTTCGTTGTCCTAGCGTTTATGGTTTTTGAGAAAAAAAAATTAAACCAAAATTTTCCGTCATTTTTGGAGGGGTGTAGCTCCTTAGGGGAGCCAAAGTCGCCCATGGTTCATATATCAAAGTACCCTTAAAATTCACTAAAGAATCACCCCTTGAAGTTTGTTGCAGTCATTCAGATACACCCTGCATACACAAAACGGTATCAGTGGAATTAGAGATGTCTCTCGATATCTTGATCAATCTGGTCTTATCTACCCTTTGGATGTATTCATTCCATTATATTTTCTTCTTCTTCCCCCAGCTAAGCCCGAATGTTTCTGGTTCTTGGTCTAGTGTTAGTTCTAGTTTTACACTAGTACTATCAGTAGTTAGGTCACTTCGTGCTCATTTTCCTGCTATAAGAGACCTGATTCTTCAAGGTGGTTTTGATGCTTTTGCAATATCAGAGTCTTGGATATGTCCGGATACTGAAATCACTCCTTATCCTATAGTGGGTTATCAGTTATCACAGTTGTTTTGTTGGACGTTCTAGAGTGGCACCCTGTGCAAATCTTGGTGGAGTTGGGTTCTTTATTAGACATAATTTAACTTACGTTACTCGATTAGAATGCCTGTGGGTCGAGTTAATCAGTGGCGTTGCTCCGACAGTGGTGGAAGTGTTGTACTGTCCCAATGGTTCTATTTTGCAGATTCTTACGAACTTGGAAGACCTACTTTCCATTCTGATCCCAACATCTGAAAGATTTTTGTGCCTTGGCGATTTCAACATTAATGGATTTGATTTTAGTGGTATTTATGGTGACATATGAACCAATTGTCTCTTTTTCTCTTGCTCTTTCTCTTTCGTTTTTTTTCTCTTTCTATATCTTTTTCGTTTCTTTCTTTTCTTTATTTTTTTTCTTTCTTTTATTGTCTTTTCGTGTTTCTTCTCCTTTCCTTGTCTTAGCTCTTCTTAATTAGGATGATGGCTTGTCTTACTGATATGTATAATTGCTATTAGTTTTAAGTTTTTGGTAACAAGAAGTCTTTCTATTTGCGTCTGCCGTCATTCCCACTGGGAATGCTGACTTGGTCCTTTTTAACTCATGGCATTTCATTTTTCTAGTATTTTGTTATAAGTGTTTATAATGGTGCTATGGGTTAATAATAGTATATTGTTTTATATGGAAGAGAAGCAGTGCTTTTTATGGCGTGGTCTGTCGCTTAGCGACGAACGCAGTGAGTCGCTAATGACAGATCAGCCGTTAAAATTGTGGCGTGTCCGACAGTTTGCCGGACGAACGAAGTGAGTCCGGCAATGACGGACCAGCCACAAACGAATCTGCTTCTCTTCCGAATAAAACATAGTATTTTTTCTTCAAACGTTGCAAATAATACGGCGCTAAAGTGAAATGTTCTTCAACGTTATGGCGCTAAAGTGAAATTTACTTTAGCGCCATAACGCTGAAGTACTTTTTTGCTATGTTGATCTTAGCAACCGTCGTTATGCAACAATGACTTACTTCTACCGCGAGTAAACACGACAACAAAGTTGTCATTTAATGACGTTTGAAGAAAATAGTATATTATTATATGAGCATATAATGAGGACTATTATTCACGAAGGATAAGTTTATGTCACGAGCGTAGCGAGTGGCATAATTAACCTGAGTGAATAATAGCTCATTATATGCGAGTAGAATACTATGCTTTGTCCACGACTATTGAAATTGATTCCATAAATTTATTTTTTAAATAAATTTTTGAATAAAGGTTAAACGTCAATGTGACACAAATTCAATGTTACTAACTGTAACCAACTTCACAACAATTTGTCAAAATTAAATGTCAGTTTTATAAAACGTCGTTTTCTTTACGAAAATTAATTAATTTATGCTTAAATCATACGAAAAAAGGAATTTGCTTAGGTTTTTTTAATGTCAAACATTTAGAAACTCCTAAAAAATTGAATTAAATTGACGTTTTTTGAACTTTTAACGTTTGAAATAATTATTATTAGTCTGGTCAAGATGGCTACCCGTGAATAATGATTATTATTCACCGCTATTATTCACTCCGTGAAAAATGACTACCATTTTGTTTTAGAAAACTCATTTATAAGGTATATATTATAAGGTAGTCGTGGACAAATATTATTATTATTATTATTTTCTTCTTCCCCCAGCGAATCTCACGTCATCTCCAATTCCACATTCTTCTCTTACAGAACGCTAAAACTTTGCAGTACTTAATATTTTTCATGGTTGTTATGATTTTTTAAATCCAACTCTGCGTGTTTCATTGTTATTGATTGAAATAAAAACTTTAAAAAATTGTATCTCAAGAACGAATGGAGATATCATCATGAAATAAGAGGCAATTTATAGCAAATTTAGTTGGTATTTAATATTGTAAAGATCATTTCTTCAAATCTTTTAATTTAAGATTTATGAATTTTTGAACGCAACCTTACATAACCTTAAGTTTGTGCCATTATAAGTTTCACAAAAAAGTAGCTCAGGTTCGCGAAAGCCGCAACTTTCTATCTTTCATAATAACTGAGATACCCTGCAAATCCACCGAATTTTGGACACCCTGTACATAATTCAGAAAAAAAAATAAAAAGAAAGTGCGAAAAAGTGACTAAACTAGATCAACTTCAGTTATAAAACTTCTATTACATGATAACTAACTTCAGGTTTAAAATGTCAACCTCAATTTTGACATATTTGTAATCTTCATTAAAAATCCTTTAAAATGAGTACAAACACGACATATTTATCTTCAATATTAATGAAGTTATGGTCAACTTCCGGTTAAGAATGTCAACGTCAATTTTGACATATTTGTAATCGTTGTGAAAAATCCTTTAAAATGAGTCCAAACATGATACGTTTAATTTCAATATTACTCGAGATATAAGCAGCTTCCGATTTGAAATGTCAATGTCATTTTGATATATTCTTAATTTTTATATAATGTCTTAATATCTGTCACAAAAACAAAAATATAATAAAAAAAAATCAAAAATTAAGGTTGGTATTAATATTTAAAAATTAAATTGCTATCTTCATTGTTGCTAACTTCGGGTTTAATGTTTTTTATTCTAACTTTTTTGTTTTTTGAGATAAGTGCGTCATCTTTGGACTCATTTTAAAAGTTTTTTAATGAAGATGACAAATATGTCAAAATTGACGTTGACGTTTCGAACCGGAAGTCATTGTATCTCCATTAATATCAAAGTTAAATATGTCGAGTTTGGACTCATTTTAAAGGATTTTTTATAAAGTTGACAAATATGTCAAAATTAATAGTTGAAAGATCGAACTGTTTGGTTTTTTGAGATAAATGCGTCATGTTTGGACTCACTTTAAAGGTTATTTTATGAAGATTACGAATATAATAATAAAATTAAAGTCGACATTGACAACTGAAAGTTTTTTCACGACTAAACCCGAATGTCTATTAGAACCCGTTTTTACATTTTTACTAAGTTTCCGGATAGCCAACATACAGGAGGTGTCTGAAAATCGTAAATTTTGAAACACTCCTTGTATATCAAAAAAGAAGTGGGCTATGAAAATTTGGTTTGTGCCATTGTAAGTTTCCGTTAAGCCGCAACTTTCTATCTTTCATAATAACTGAGATACCCTACAAACCCACCGAAATTTGGACACCTGTACATAATTCAGAAAAAAATTCTCTTTCAAATTCCGATATAAAAAATGGGTGTTCCATTTAAAAAAAACTTCGATGACGTCATAACTCGTTTAAAAATGGCGGAAAAAATTTTAAATATACACCAAAAAATTGCAAAAAATTTAAATCTTTAGACCCGTTTCAGCGATTTTTTCATAAATTGTTTATAATAATTTTATAGAATTTATACTTCTGAAACGCACTGTATAATATTATTATTATCTTATTGTTATTACCCAAATAGTTTATCACTCTGTAGCGTTTCAATCGAGAACTACCTCGATTAAATTTAGAGCAGAGAATCGATGTATAGAGGAAAAAAAACGGAAAATACCAACAAATGGCGGGCTACAGGAAGAAAAGAAAAAGAACAATAACATTTCCAAAAAGATGTAATAATATTAACGATTACATGTCAAAACAAATTGGTGTTCTCCAAAGTTACTGATTGCACACTTCAGCTGCAATCGTATCTACACTGTAACAAAATTTGCTTTACTTATCTCGTCATCAGATCAATCCAAGTTTACTTTAAAACTAAAGTTCTGCAATTTTTTAATGTCAAATCCTCTAACATTCACGGGAAAACTTAAAACTTTTTCAATATTACAAAGATTTCATATCAGTTGTCTCACTCAGAACTAGTTTAATAAGCGTCCGAAACTTTTATTAATATTTTGGTCCTTTAATAAGTTCATATAATAAATCTGAACGTGTTATTTCAAAACGTACATATTACGGAAGTTTTAACAAGTAATTAACTTTTAAAAGCTATAATGCACTAATATAACTTTTGAATATGTCAGTTTTATAAACATTAAACCCGTAATGTTTACGTTCATTTACAACAATGCATAAAGTGTAACTGCCCATTTTTAGGGTATATACAGTGTAAATTACTCCCATAAGTTTATGATTTATTTGTAAAAGTACCATTTTAAAGCATATTTATTTCAATTATAGAAAACATACAAGTTTGATATAATTTTCCATTAATTAGGACATAATTCGCAACCAAAATTTCACGTCCATAAACTTTCCCATAAAAAATTTCGCAAACTCTCCTAAACTAAAAAAAAAAAAGAAAACAACACTAAAACTACGTAACAGAGATTGATGGGTTATTTTGTTGCAAAAAAAAAAACTCGTGAACAAAACTGCTCAACTTACGCGTCATGAGCTTTGGCGTATATTCCCCGCTTGATACAACTGAGGAAGTCGATCACATTTTGGAACATCAGCGATCTCGGTCCCCCCTTCTTCGATGAACTTGCGCGCGATACTAATCGTGGACGGATGTTAGCGTCGGCGATAGCGGACGTCGCGGCGCTCCTCTACCGAATCGGTTTTTACACGACGCTCGAACAGTACTCCAATAAATTTTGCGAATTTCAAAAGAACTTTTAAAGCCTTCCGGGCACTTTCGACGAGATAGGAATTCACGGTATCCAACCAACTTTTTCATTTAAATGAGATTAATGACGTGAATCTATAAAACCACTTTTTCTGATTAAAAATATATTTTCTCCTTGCATCTTGGACATGTATAACAAGATTCACCGTTTTTTATTTGAAAGAATCATGGTATAAATCACGGAAAGAATCCGCAAGGTGTAAAAGGATTTGTGAACTCTGATTGTGGTGATCTTCCAATCGACAGGCGATTTAACATTGTTTGTATAGTCTTATCTTGGAAAGCTTTTTAAGTTTCCTGTTTTAGATATACCGGGAATTTCATATAAGTCGCAATATATGAGTGCAGTAACCATAGTTACAAAACTATTATGCACTACATAAAATGCAAATTAGCTTAATAGTACAGGAATTCGATAGTTTTGTAAAGGAAAAATTTTGCTGGGAAAAGGTGACGTTCTTATGATAACTCTGAGCTTTGTTTTAAGAGGTGCGAATGTTTCTGGTTCTAGGTCTAGTGTGAAACTAGAACTAACACTAGACCGAGAACTCTGAAGATATCGTGTGGCTTAAAAATCGACGATTTTTTTTTAATCAATGTGATATGGCGAAAAAGTGACTAACACTAGATTAACTTCAGTTATAAAACTTCTATTACATGATAACTAACTTCAGGTTAAAATGTCAACCTCAATTTTGTCATATTTGTAATCTTCATTAAAAGTCCTTTAAAATGAGTACAAACACGACATATTTATCTTCAATATTAATGAAGTTATGGTCAACTTCCGGTTAAGAATGTCAACGTGAATTTTGACATATTTATAATCGTCGTGAAAAATCCTTTAAAATGAGTCCAAACATGATACGTTTAATTTCAATATTACTCGAGATATAAGCAACTTCCGATTTTAAATGTCAATGTCATTTTGACATATTCTTAATTTTTATAAAATGTTTCAATATTTGTCACAAAAACAAAAACATAATAAAAAAAAAATCAAAAATTAAGGTTGGTATTAATATTTAAAAATTAAATTGCTACCTTCATTGTTGCTAACTTCGGGTTTAATTTTTTTTATTCTAACTTTTTTGTTTTTTGAGATAAGTGCGTCATCTTTGGACTCATTTTAAAAGTTTTTTAATGAAGATGACAAATATGTCAAAATTGACGTTGACGTTTCGAACCGGAAGTGATTGTATCTCCATTAATATCAAAGTTAAATATGTCGAGTTTGTACTCATTTTAAAGGATTTTTTATAAAGTTGACAAATATGTCAAAATTACTAGTTGAAAGATCGAACTTTTGGTTTTTGAGATAAATGCGTCATGTTTGGACTCACTTTAAAGGTTATTTTATAAAGATTACGAATATAGTAATAAAATTAAAGTCGACATTCACAACTGAAAGTTTTTTTCACGACTAAACCCGAATGTTTCTAGTTCTCGTTCTAGTTTTAGTTCAATAAAAATATACAACATAGTAATATCTTATGCTAACTAGCGCTACCTACCACTGCCACTGGAACTAATACTAGACCGAGAACTAGAAACATTTGGATTTAGTCCTACGCCTCTCATGTTTGGACTCATTTTAACGGATTTTTCACAACGATTACAAACATGTTAAAATTAACGTTGACATTCTTAACCGGAAGTTGACCATAACTTCATTAATATTGAAGATAAATATGCCGTGTTTGTACTCATTTTAAAGGATTTTTAATGAAGATTACAAATATGTCAAAATTGAGGTTGACATTTTAAACCTGAAGTTAGTTATCATGTAATAGAAGTTTTATAACTGAAGTTGATCTAGTTTAGTCACTTTTTCGCACTTTCTTTTTATTTTTAACGTGTCTTTTGGGTCATTTTTAAGTCACACGATGTCTTCAGACGCACGGCTAAACCCGAATGTTTCTAGTTCTAGGTCTAGTGTCAGTTCTAGTTTTACCCTAACACTATCAAGTCAGTTCTAGTTTTACCCTAACACTATCAACTAGAATCATTCGGGTTTAGCCGTGCGTCTGAAGACATCGTGTGACTTAAAAATGACCCAAAAGACACGTTAAAAATAAAAAGAAAGTGCGAAAAAGTGACTAAACTAGATCAACTTCAGTTATAAAACTTCTATTACATGATAACTAACTTCAGGTTTAAAATGTCAACCTCAATTTTGACATATTTGTAATCTTCATTAAAAATCCTTTAAAATGAGTACAAACACGGCATATTTATCTTCAATATTAATGAAGTTATGGTCAACTTCCGGTTAAGAATGTCAACGTTAATTTTAACATGTTTGTCATCGTTGTGAAAAATCCGTTAAAATGAGTCCAAACATGATACGTTTAATTTCAATATTACTCGAGATATAAGCAACTTCTGATTTTAAATGTCAATGTCATTTTGACATATTCTTAATTTTTATAAAATGTTTTAATATTTGTCACAAAAACAAAAATATAATAAAAAAAAAAATCAAAAATTAAGGTTGGTATTAATATTTAAAAATTAAATTGCTACCTTCATTGTTGCTAACTTCGGGTTTAATGTTTTTTATTCTAACTTTTTTGTTTTTTGAGATAAGTGCGTCATCTTTGGACTCATTTTAAAGGTTTTTTAATGAAGATGACAAATATGTCAAAATTGACGTTGACGTTTCGAACCGGAAGTGATTGTATCTCCATTAATATCAAAGTTAAATATGGCGAGTTTGGACTCATTTTAAAGGATTTTTTATAAAGTTGACAAATATGTCAAAATTACTAGTTGAAAGATCGAGCTGTTTGGTTTTTTGAGATAAATACATCATGTTTGGACTCACTTTAAAGATTATTTTATGAAGATTATGAATGTAGTAATAAAATTAAAGTCGACATTGACAACTGAAACTTTTCACGACTAAACCCGAATGTTTCTAGTTCTCGTTCTAGTTTTAGTTCAATAAAAATATACAACATAGTAATATCTTATGCTAACTAGCGCTACCTACCACTGCCACTAGAACTAATACTAGACCGAGAACTAGAAACATTCGGGTTTAGCCGTGCGTCTGAAGACATCGTGTGACTTAAAAATCGACGACTTTTCTTTAATCAATGTGATATAACCCAAAAAACACGTTAAAAATAAAAAGAAAGTGCGAAAAAGTGACTAAACTAGATCAACTTCAGTTATAAAACGTCTATTACATGATAACCAACTTCAGGTTTAAAATGTCAACCTCAATTTTGACATATTTGTAATCTTCATTAAAAATCCTTTAAAATGAGTACAAACACGACATATTTATCTTCAATATTAATGAAGTTATGGTCAACTTCCGGTTAAGAATGTCAACGTCAATTTTGACATATTTGTAATCGTCGTGAAAAATCCTTTAAAATGAGTCCAAACATGATACGTTTAATTCCAATATTACTCGTGATATAAGCAACTTCCGGTTTGAAATGTCAATGTCATTTTGACATATTCTTAATTTTTATAAAATGTCTTAATATCTGTCACAAAAACAAAAATATAATAAAAAAAAATCAAAAATTAAGGTTGGTATTAATATTTAAAAATTAAATTGCTACTTTATTGTTGCTAACTTCGGGTTTAATGTTCTTTATTCTAACTTTTTTGCTTTTTGAGATAAGTGCGTCATCTTTGGACTCATTTTAAAGGTTTTTTAATGAAGATGACAAATATGTCAAAATTGACGTTGACGTTTCGAACCGGAAGTAATTGTATCTCCATTAATATCAAAGTTAAATCTGTCGAGTTTGGACTAATTTTAAAGGATTTTTTACAAAGTTAACAAACATATCAAAATTAATAGTTGAAAGATCGAACTGTTTGTGTTTAGATTTCATTCGATAAAATTTCATTCTTGTTATGTTTATTTTTCATATTTTATTTAATTCAATTTTTCGGATAGATTGTACATTTTCGTTTTATTTCCGCCCACAAATAGAAAAAAAAAACCAGTACTCGTTTTCTTCGATTTGCTGTTACGACACAGAGAATAAAGATGAGTTTTACAATGAACTTTAGTGCGTTTCTGTTCAACAATTTTTTTCACAAGTTTAGTTTTCATTAAAGTTCGAAGTGTACATTCTGGACAGTAAAAGCAAGTATAGTTTTCTATTAACATTTTCGAGATCGTATAATTAGTAGATCAATTCATTTTAAAAAACGATCGTGAATAGATTAATCTAAAACAGTTTGGTTTTTTGAGATAAATGCGTCATGTTTGGACTCACTTTAAAGGTTATTTTATAAAGATTACGAATATAGTAATAAAATTAAAGTCTGAAAGCTTTTCCACGACTAAACCCGAATGTTTCTAGTTCTCGTTCTAGTTTTAGTTCAATAAAAATATACAACATAGTAATATCTTATGCTAACTAGCGCTATCTACCACTGCCACTAGAACTAATATTAGACCGAGAACTAGAAACATTTGGATTTAGTCCTACGCCTCTCAAGACGGCTAAACCCGAATGATTCTAGTTGATAGTGTTAGGGTAAAACTAGAACTGACGCTAGAACTAGAAACATTCGGGTTTAGCCGTGTGTCTGAAGACATCGTGTGACTTAAAAATCGACGATTTTTTTTTAATCAATGTAATATGACCCAAAAAACATGTTAAAAATAATAAAAGTGACTAACACTAGATTAACTTCAGTTATAAAACTTCTATTATATGATAACTAACTTCAGGTTTAAATTGTCAACCTCAATTTTGACATATTTGTAATCTTCATTAAAAATCCTTTAAAATAAGTACAAACACGACATATTTATCTTCAATATTAATGAAGTTATGGTCAACTTCCGGTTAAGAATGTCAACGTCAATTTTGACATATTTGTAATCGTTATGAAAAATCCTTTAAAATGAGTCTAAACATGATACGTTTAATTCCAATATTACTCGAGATATAAGCAACTTCCGATTTGAAATGTCAATGTCATTTTGACATATTCTTAATTTTTATAAAATGTCTTAATATCTGTCACAAAAACAAAAATATAATAAAAAAAATCAAAAATTAAGGTTGGTATTAATATTTTAAAATTAAATTGCTACTTCATTGTTGCTAACTTCGGGTTTAATGTTTTTTATTCTAACTTTTTTGTTTTTTGAGATAAGTGCGTCATCTTTGGACTCATTTTAAAAGTTTTTTAATGAAGATGACAAATATGTCAAAATTGACGTTGACGTTTCGAACCGGAAGTGATTGTATGTCCATTAATATCAAAGTTAAATATGTCGAGTTTGGACTCATTTTAAAGGATTTTTTATAAAGTTAACAAACATGTCAAAATTAATAGTTGAAAGATCGAACTGTTTGGTTTTTTGAGATAAATGCATCATTTTTGGACTCACTTTAAAGGTTATTTTGTAAAGATTACGAATATAGTAATAAAATTAAAGTCTGAAAGCTTTTTGATTAACGAAAAATCGTCGATTTTTAAGTCACACGATGTCTTCAGATGCACTGCTAAACCCGAATGTTTCTAGTTCTAGGTCTAGTGTTAGTTCTAATTTTACCCTAACACTATCAACTAGAATCATTCGGGTTTAGCCGTCTTAAGAGACGTAGGATTAAATCCAAATGTTTCTAGTTCTCGGTCTAGTATTAGTTCTAGTGGTAGTAGTAGGTAGCGCTAGTTAGCATAAGATATTACTATGTTGTATATTTTTATTGAACTAACACTAGAACGAGAACTAGAAACATTCGGGTTTAGCCGTGCGTTTGAAGACATCGTGTGACTTAAGAATCGACGACTTTTCTTTAATCAATGTGATATAACCCAAAAAACACGTTAAAAATAAAAAGAAAGTGCGAAAAAGTGACTAAACTAGATCAACTTCAGTTATAAAACTTCTATTACATGATAACTAACTTCAGGTTTAAAATGTCAACCTCAATTTTGACATATTTGTAATCTTCATTAAAAATCCTTTAAAATGAGTACAAACACGACATATTTATCTTCAATATTAATGAAGTTATGGTCAACTTCCGGTTACGAATGTCAACGTCAATTTTGACATGTTTGTAGTCGTTGTGAAAAATGAGTCCAAACATGATACGTTTAATTTCAATATTACTCGAGATATAAGCAACTTCCGGTTTGAAATGTCAATGTCATTTTGACATATTCTTAATTTTTATAAAATGTCTTAATATTTGTCACAAAAACAAAAATATATTAAAAAAAAAAGCAAAAATTAAGGTTGGTATTAATATTTTAAAATTAAATTGCTACCTTCATTGTTGCTAACTTCGGGTTTAATTTTTTTTATTCTAACTTTTTTGTTTTTTGAGATAAGTGCGTCATCTTTGGACTCATTTTAAAAGTTTTTTAATGAAGATGACAAATATGTCAAAATTGACGTTGACGTTTCGAACCGGAAGTGATTGTATCTCCATTAATATCAAAGTTAAATATGTCGAGTTTGTACTCATTTTAAAGGATTTTTTATAAAGTTGACAAATATGTCAAAATTACTAGTTGAAAGATCGAACTTTTGGTTTTTGAGATAAATGCGTCATGTTTGGACTCACTTTAAAGGTTATTTTATGAAGATTACGAATATAGTAATAAAATTAAAGTCGACATTGACAACTGAAAGTTTTTTTCACGACTAAACCCGAATGTTTCTAGTTCTCGTTCTAGTTTTAGTTCAATAAAAATATACAACATAGTAATATCTTATGCTAACTAGCGCTACCTACCACTGCAGCTAGAACTAATACTAGACCGAGAACTAGCAACATTTGGATTTAGTTCTACGTCTCTCAAGACGGCTAAACCCGAATGATTCTAGTTGATAGTGTTAGGTTAGGGTAAAACTAGAACTGACACTAGACCTAGAATTAGAAACATTCGGGTTTAGCCGTGCGTTTGAAGACATCGTGTGACTTAAGAATCGACGACATTTCTTTAATCAATGTGATATAACCCAAAAAACACGTTAAAAATAAAAAGAAAGTGCGAAAAAGTGACTAAACTAGATCAACTTCAGTTATAAAACTTCTATTACATGATAACTAACTTCAGGTTTAAAATGTCAACCTCAATTTTGACATATTTGTAATCTTCATTAAAAATCCTTTAAAATGAGTACAAACACGACATATTTATCTTCAATATTAATGAAGTTATGGTCAACTTCCGGTTACGAATGTCAACGTCAATTTTGACATGTTTGTAGTCGTTGTGAAAAATGAGTCCAAACATGATACGTTTAATTTCAATATTACTCGAGATATAAGCAACTTCCGGTTTGAAATGTCAATGTCATTTTGACATATTCTTAATTTTTATAAAATGTCTTAATATTTGTCACAAAAACAAAAATATATTAAAAAAAAAGCAAAAATTAAGGTTGGTATTAATATTTAAAAATTAAATTGCTACCTTCATTGTTGCTAACTTCGGGTTTAATATTTTTTATTCTAACTTTTTTGAGATAAGTGCGTCATCTTTGGACTCATTTTAAAGGTTTTTTAACGAAGATGACAAATATGTCATAATTGACGTTGACGTTTCGAACCGGAAGTGATTGTATCTCCATTAATATCAAAGTTAAATATGTCGAGTTTGGACTCATTTTAAAGGATTTTTTATAAAGTTGACAAATATGTCAAAATTACTAGTTGAAAGATCGAACTGTTTGGTTTTTTGAGATAAATGCGTCATGTTTGGACTCACTTTAAAGGTTATTTTATGAAGATTACGAATATAATAATAAAATTAAAGTCGACATTGACAACTGAAAGTTTTTTTCACGACTAAACCCGAATGTTTCCCCAGCAGTATTTAGTCTTCTCCAAGCAGGTTGTAGTTGGTTGTTAGCACTATCTACTTCTCTTCCAAGCAGATTGTAATCTTTTCCACCAGTATCTAGCATTTTGGAAGCAGTAGGTATCTTTTTTGGAGGGCTTATCTCTCCTTTCCAAGTATTTATCAGTCTTTTCCAGTAGTATTTAGCATTCTGGCAGCATTAGGTAGCTTTTTGGGAAGCATATCTTTTCTCTCCAAGCAGTTATTAGTTACTAGTTACTTCTAGTGTTAGTGTTAGTCTAATTTTATTTGTTATTCATCGCAAAATTATTGTATATTTTTATGAAGCTATAACGTACACTACATTCCCCGTATTGATCCGTTATATATCGAGGTTTTATTGTAATCAAATTATATTGACATGTTGTATTTTATGTGGAACAAAGTAAGTAGGTACGCCCTGGTTTCTATGGAAATATATCTTTGTATAGAATGAATATAATAGAATAAGATTAATTATAATTATAGATTTTATAAGATTAAGAATAAGAATAAGATTATACAGATTATAGTCTATTGATTCTGTAAATCCAAAAAAATATAACCAGAAATAATAAGATCATATAACTCAAGAGAGCCTGATTAAGATTGCTGCGAAATGTCAAGCCCAAGTAATAGAAAGGTTGAAAAAGTAAGAAACAACGTATGGTGAGGAAATTGAAAAAGATATGTGGAATCGCTTTAACATATTCCTAGAACTGGAAATAGACGTGGAGAAGGCATACGATGGAGCACTAAGGGAAAAGCTGTGGAAAATATTAAATGAAAGAAAAATCAGAAAGTATTTGAAAAAAAAGAAGGATTTCTGAAAGATGTAGATCAGAAGAACGGTTATACTCTGAGGGATATCCAGCAATCCACCAAAGCTCTTCCGCTAGTTAAAGATAAACTAATTTCGTTAAAAGAAGAGGAAGTCTATAGGATATGTATCCATAGGCTAAACTAGCGAAAGCAAAAGCTTCTGTTCCACCACATTACATAACCTCATTATAATAATAATCTCTTTATTGGCTTTATGATTTATACAATTTACTATAATATATATCCTTGACCAATTGGAACCGCCATTAGGTTACAATTATATGCTCCCTGTTCTTCCTGGCGGTCCGGTAAAAATTATGAGGTAATCGAACAAAAAGCAAGAAAAAAAACAATAAAAACAAAATTCACTAAGCAGAAAAAAAATAAAAAAAAACAAAAAGAGGAAAGAACGACAAACCACTTACTTTAGTACCTTTAATCAAATAAAACTAAAATATCAATAAAAAGTAACAAAAACCCTGCACACACGTCCCTATCACACAGCGCTCTCTCTTGTGATAGCCTTCTCATCTCTGACCCGAGTCTTGTTGTTTGTAAAGCACATCACGCAACTTACGCTTGAAGGAGCAACACGATAACGCTTTAAGTTCGGACGGACATTCATTGTACAATTTTGAAACATTGTAGGAAAAGCATCGTTTGAATATTGCACATCTGTGTACCGGGATTGTGATAGTATTCTTATGTCTGATATTTATGTTATGAACATCCGTCCTGGGTTCTGTTCAGAATTATTTTATGACATAAACACAGGAAATGGAGTTTGCGCCGGTTCATCATATTAAGCCAACCACACATTCCCAGAGTGTGAGAAATTCGGTCATACTTACGCATTCCGTATATGAACCTTAGACAATTATTTTGTATTCGTTGAATTCTATATTTATCTACTTCCAACAGGTTGGGCCCATATACAACATCAGCATGCGTAAATATTGAGAGTATCAAACTATCGCACAAATTTACTTTAATATCTATTGGAAGGGTGTGGCGATGGGGATAATGCGTTCTCAATATGCCATATGATATTTGTAAACACAATGACACGTGTCTCTTAAATCTAAGCTCCCTGTCCAAAATGAGACCTAAATTCTTTGCTTCATCGCATACCAGCAATCTTTCCCCGTTCAGCACGACATTGCAATCATTAAGATTCATAGGTCCGAAAGTAATAATTTTTGATTTTGATGGGTTGAGAGTTAAAGACATCTTGTTAGAGTAGTTATAAATTGCTTTTAGATCGTTATTGAGTTTGAAACAAGCGGCGTCTATATCATTTTTCTCGAACGTTTTTCTCATTAGTGTCACATTAGTTGTCAGTTTCCAAAGTGTCAATTTTTCCAAATAAATTGGAATAAGAGAAGTAATATTGTTAATTTATGGGGAGGTATGTCAAATAGCTGCTACTGGAAGTTGATTTTACGCTGAGGTGTTACACGTCAATACCTATTCCACAAAAATTCATCATTTTAGAGATCCATTGATGAGAATGGTGTCAGAATGGTGGACCTGGTCAATACCAACAAATTTTGGATGTCGAAGAATAAATCTCAAATTTTGACAAAAAAAATCCTTCTAAACCACGAGAGCTGGCAGTGACAGGTCGCTTAAAAATGGTATGAATCAAGATATGGACGTACGACTTAGATTATTTCACCACATACATTTAAATGTAGGTTATGTTAGTAATGGAGGTTATATGTCAAACATTTTCGGCTTGTGAAAGCACTATACTCTGCTTTTAAACCAGGAGCAGTAAACACGAAAGTCAGATTTACACTAGGAAAAATCACCAGAAAATATCACTAGATATTTTGGCGGTAAATTTAAATTAATAATTATTATTATTTATTTATTTACTTATTATTGTATTTATTTTCGTTTGTTATCGTCAACACTAAACATACAAATTAACATTGAAGTTATGAGTGTATTTATTTCAAAATATAATAAAGAAGGGTTTAAGAACACAAAATTTACAATAATGACACGAAACTGTCGAATTGTCAATAACCTAACCTTCAAATTCAAAATTGCCTGTGTGTGAACCTTCCTCGCATTCAACCAATCACGTGCAAGGTCAATCTGGTGACAAATTTAAAATACTCCTCCTGGTTTAAAAACAGGGTATAATTACCAAAGAAAACTTCAAGATATAATTAATGTTTGTAAACAAAACTAACCTTACCTAACATTCCTTCACGCTATAATTGACATTACAAAAGAAAACTTCACGCTATAATTGCCATTACTAATTGCCAAAGAAAACTTCATGGTATAATTAATGTTTGTAAACAAAACTAACCTTACCGAACATTCCTTCACGCTATAATTGACATTACAAAAGAAAACTTCACGCTATAATTGCCATCACAAATTGCCAAAGAATACTTCATGGTATAATTAATGTTTGTAAACAAAACTAAACTTACCTAACATTCCTTCACGCTATAATTGACATTACAAAAGAAAACTTCACGCTATAATTGCCATTACTAATTGCCAAAGAAAACTTCATGGTATAATTAATGTTTGTAAACAAAACTAACCTTACCTCACATTCCTTCACGCTATAATTGACATTACAAAATAAAACTTCACGCTATAATTGCCATTACTAATTGCCAAAGAAAACTTCATGGTATAATTAATGTTTGTAAACAAAACTAACCTTACCTCACATTATTAGTATAACAGATTCATGACAACGCTCACAGGACGTTTCGATTTGAGGTTATAATTATAGAGTGACATCCCTTAGAAGAACAGACGTACTTTTTCGACGTGGCCATTTGAATTGTACAGCAGACATATTAAACTAATGCTATCTCTTTCCAACACACATTACTCTCTAGCGGTTTGTGAACTACGTATGGCATTTGTAAGAGCGAAAAATGATGATTTACTGCCAGCTCTCGTGGCGTCTACTATAGTAAAATATTTGGTGAAGTATACAGGGTGTCCCGTTAAGCGTACGGAGCGGCTGTATCTCAACAACGGTAAGGCCTAGAGGTTTGGGAAAAAAATCCTTATAGCAAAGTGGGCAAGAGAAATAGCTGGAAATTATTTTGAAGTTCGTAATTCGACCCCTAGGGGGCGTAACTGCCATAGAGAAACATAAAATTCCCTCTATCTCAGAAAGTTAGACGATGAGCTATAACTTTGACAACATCATTTAGTAGCTTGGATAATACCGCATCGCTTTTGTTTTGCGATATTTCTCATATCTGTCATAATAAGGGAGGGGGAGGCCAATGCGTTTTCAAATGTTTACATTTGAATATCTCCTGGACCATTCAACCGATTTGAATATTTTTAGTCTTGTTTGAAAGAGCATTTCATGCTCTTTTAAAAGATATTTTCAGTAAGACCGCTTGGTTTAAAACAAATAAGCTAGAGGGCTTTATCTGCAGCGGTTACATATTTTTGTGATTTAAAAAAAAAGTTAAATGGAACGGTACTATTTACTTGACAGACCGTTAATCACCATAAAATTTGCTAAATATTAGTGAAAACCGCATCTCGATATCTCCATCCACTCTCGAATTATAAAAGAAAATGTTAAAAATTCGTATATCTTAATCGGATCAAGTTACCTTAAGAAACAAATAAGAGAGAACAATAATTTTATTATCTAGAACCTTCTAGAACACTTTATCCAAGCTTAGAACTGCTTCAAAACTACCTTTGAGGCGTGTTGAAAAGCCAACGGATCAATGAAACATCAACAATGATAATAAAACAAAGTAAACCAAAACACTTAGAATAACTTAAATTTTTGGCAAAAATAACTCACTAATGTGCGAAATGCCTTCCATAAACCTCGATGCATTTATTTAATCTAGTTTCGACGAAAAAAAAGCGCTGCTTAAGTCTCGGCCCTGGACACGTTTCTACTGGTATTTAATGTTTTGTCATATTTTCCCTGGTTATTGGTTTTTCTTGAAAAGTCAGGTCGTTTAGTCTACCCAATAGATAAAGGGGTGAAAGCAATGTGGGTTTTGCTCGAACCAAGAATGCATATTATGCAAGTTTACATCAGCTTGTGGACAGATGCTTCATGCATCCATAGCATTTGTGATAAAAGGTTTGGATTTGCCCAAATCATATTTAAAAGTCAATGGTAATAGTTGAATCTGTTATCATAATCGATATCTGTTCAGGCCTGATGTAACAACGTGGTGGAGATATTATTCTCTTGAGAACTCTTGTGCACAATTGTTTTCGGAGTTCCCAGATTATGTGGGATCACATTGCGCACCAATATGATTTACGAATTCATAGAGATGTCTGAATGGGCTACACGTTGCCAGTTTTCCGTAATCGCTAAGTCAATCTTAAAAACACTTTTAGAGAAAAATTTCTTTCTTTGTCGTAATTGCATTGCAAATTTTTGCCATGCAGTTGCATCGTATTCGAAACATTGAAAATAAATCATCATACGCTCTATCATACGCTTCTGCGTTAGTAAATGACATGTTTACAGTTACCATGGTTATGTGATTTGTTTTTCTCGATGAGGTAACTGGATCGGATTGATGGTACTCGAGTTTTTAACATTTTCTTCTATAATTCGAGAACGGGTGGCGATATCGAGATGCGGTTTTCACTAAAATTTAGCAAATTTTAAGGTGACTAAGGGTCTGTGAAGTAAATAGTATCGTTCCATTTAACTTTTCTTCAAAAATCACAAAAATATGTAATCGCTGCAGATAACGTCCTCTAGCTCATTTGTTTTAAAGCAGACGGTCTTACTGAAAATATCTTTAAAAAGAGTATAAAATGCTCTTTCAAACAACACCGAAAACATTCAAATCGTTTGAATGGTCTAGGAGATATTAAAATGTAAACATATGAAAACGCATTGGCCTCCCCCTCCCTTATTATGACAGATATGAGAAATATCGCAAAACAAAAGCGATGCGGTATTATCCAAGCTATTAAATGATGTTGTCAAAGTTATAGCTCATCGTCTAAGTTTCTGAGATAGCGGGAACTTTATGTTTCTCAATGGCAGTTACGCCCCCTAGCGGTCGAATTACGAACTTCAAAATAATTATGCAGCTATTTCTCTTAGTTACTTTACTTATAAGGATTTTTTTTGCAAACCTCTAGGCCTTGCCGTTCTAGAGATACAGCCGCTCCGTACGCTTAACGGGACACCCTGTATATGGTTAAATTTGTTCCCCGAGTCACCGAAACACCCTGTATATACAATTTCTTTGATCTTATCCGATTAAGTCGAGGTCGCTTGCGATCAAAGTTCTACAATTTTTTTCTTTTTAATTAAAGTGGAAAACGTATGATTTTTATTCAATGCACTGTATATCACTTCCGGTTACGAAATTTAATATCTGAAAAATGTTTGTCATTATTAAATCGATTGTTTAAAGCTTCTAAAGTATTGCAATTTCAGGTAATTTTTTACTTCTACTTTTTTTTCTTTAAATCAAAAACATTTTTACTTTTATTTTATCCATTAAACATCGATCGATTCTTAACGCGCTTTTTTATACCTTCCATTAACGGTTCAAATGCACTACGTTTTCAAACTTGAAACACCTATTTTAAAAAGAGGTACTGCAATTTTGCTCTAATTGAAGATATTTTCACTAAAACGTAGATTTTTAATGATTTTTAACAGAAAGACCCCTCATTAATGCGTGTTCTAGAATTTAACGAGCAACATTTTCGTTTGGATATTTCCGGTTTATAACACACATATTTATATCATTGGCAAAATTAAGCGCATCTCATATAAATGTATCAAAATTTTTAAAAATTCATATCTTTCTTAAAACAGAGTCTTTATAAATATGTTGGAAGTTAGTTGAAAGAATTTTATAGGTATTCTTCAAAACTTGTGCCAGAAGCGTTTACCGGAAGTTCGGTCGTGCTTGAAAGACCACTTATGGGGTTGAACTTCTCGAAATATCGTACGGATTCATGCGTGCGTATAGAGAACACGCGAGTACGGCACATATTAAAGTGAGAGAGAGTGCGGGACATTCCACGGTCCGAAAAGTCCAAGAAATCGTCTTTCGGAATTGGAAGGAAAAGTACTTTGCACGTAACCCACATTTCCGTTGTTACTCGCCCTCTCGCCTTTTTATTTCATACCGTTCCTTGTCATAACTTGAACGTTATTGGAGTTTTAGCTGGACTTGTACACTTAATACTATCGAAACTTCCGAGGGGAAAAGGTGTTATGGAAAGAAATAGTTTTCCGATAAAGTTGATTTACGTTAGCGTTTTTCTATAACCTATTCATGTTTAATAGCAATAACAATAATTTTGATAGTAAATAATATATTTATATGCGTTTGACATGAAATAAAATGAACTAGAATTGAAATAAAACGCTTCGAAACGAAACAAAAATAAAAAACAGAGTGCAATGGTATTTTTTGGTAAAAACTCTTTGTTAAGCGAAAATGATGTGAATTGTTATCGCAAACGGTTTTTAATTAATACATGTTCCATACATAAAGCGAATTTGGTTCTTTGTTGTGGTTATTTCGCAACCATTTTTTTTTTAAATATAAAGTTTGCATTGTTGTATATATTTTAATAATGTCCTATATTTGATATTTCTATTTTATTTTATTCTCACACATTGATATTATAAAAATGTTTTAATATTTTTATTTTCATAAATCTATGAATGTGTTAATATGACTCAGCAGAAGTTGTAACAATGTCGCTTTAGGTATGGTGTGCAGAACTACGTAAAACTGCGAAAATTATAAATAAAGCGTAATTGGCACTAGTTTCGCAGTAATACTTGTTGATCCATCAATTCTCTTTAACAATTAAAAGTTCTAACTTGTTACTGTTTTCGTCATTCTTTAATCTCTATTTGATTGTAAATCCTTCACCTTTATATAGATTGTATAGATATATCGTCTGTCATAAAGTGTCGTTTATTTAAAAAAGCAACATCAGAATTTTCCACCAATTCAGAAGTTATATTGTTTTGGCCAATTAAAGTAAATAATAGATGTAGTTACTAATAAAAGAAGCAATTGGATTACAAGTACACTACTTGAAAATAAAGTAATGTTCTGGTATAATTTTTAATAATACGAAAGGGTTGCCAAAAGAATCTATTCAACCACAAAAATTTCGAGATGTAACATACAGTTTGTTCAGGTATCGTGGATTATAATAACATTAAAGATAATTATAATACAACTGTGTAAGATTATAACGAAACTAGAAGATAATTCTCACAAAATCTGGCTATGACATTAATTGATGGGCATTTTTGTCAAGATGCTCAGCATCGATGTTTCCTCACGCAGTTATCTGCCAGAATAAGCAACATTGTAAGACTGGAAGAGCTAATACAAGTTTTGCCGTAGTCGAATTATGAAAATATATCAAAACAAGGCCGTTGTGCGCATTGCGATCGCAGAAAAAAGCGTTCCCAAAAGTTTATGTGTTGGAAATATACACACATTTGTGTCCAAGAATATTACAATGAGTGAGGATTGAAATTTAAGAGACCTAACCCAAGGCGTCAAACAACATAGCGCTTCGGCTTAATACACTGAAATCGCTGAAATCGGTTGCGGCCGAGGAGCTACAATTAAAACCATAACTCAACCTAACATAATGCTATCAAATCAATATAAAACTGGTCAAAAACATAGCGTCTCCTCCAATAGCGATCTCGAGCTATTTTTCAAAACGGGTTGGTTCATTCATTGGAAAGAAGACACTTTTATTAAGACTTTGGCAAATTTTCATACGCATATCCCAAGAACTGGATTTTAAAACGGCTTTTAGCATTAAAAAGAGAATACTTGAATTAATAACTGGTAATATTGCCTTGTACACAGTAATTGATGTGACGAACGATGAAAGACACAAAAAGTTATACAAACACCTGAAAGAAGAATATAGAAAGCATATTGATCAAGCAAAAAGAAGTGCTATAAGTAAATATGTTTACAACTCAGATAATAAAATAGCGGCGGCCTGGGAAATGTAAGAATGAGGCAGACTGCCAAATAGATGCTGATGATATCAACAACTTTTTATCTAGCACATCAACCGTGATTACAAACAGCATGGGAAATCCAAGTATCGATCCAGCCTCTTTAATAAAAAAGAAAATAAATAATAGTATCGGACATTAATAAAATAATAAGAGGTTTGAAAACAACAAATACAAAAGATATATATGGAGTGTCAGTAAGGCTACTCAAAGTAATAAACGAATTAATAATAAATCAACTAACGGTAGTTATAAATAAATGCCTGGTTGAAGGAGTTTTTCCAGAAGAACTAAAATTTACCAAAATAGTCCCTATAAAGAAACCTGGAGATCGAAATGACTGTAGTAAATATCGGCCAATTTCTATCTTGCCAACTATGTCAAAAATTATTGAATCGATTATAAAGCAAAAGATTATGACACATTTAACCGAGGAAAATATTCTAACAAAATATCAATATGGGTACCAACCTCAAAAATCGACAACTACAGCTCTCCTAAGTGTTTTACAATTGATTCTTGACGGTTTTGATGAACAAAGGTTTACACAAATTGCTTTCTGCGATTTGACCAAGGCGTTTGATCTGGTGGATCATAAAATTTTGATAGAAAAAATAAGTGCGTATGGAATGAAGGGAGGTATAAAAAGATTACTCAGTTCCTACCTTGATCAGAGATACCAACAAGTTAATTGGAAGGGAAAAATATCAAAATGGAATTGTGTCAAGGCTAGTGTACCGCAGGGATCAGTATTGGGACCAATATTGTTTCTGTTATACATTAATGATTTGCCTGGCAACATTCAATCGGATTCACTGTGTCTCTACGCTGATGATACGTCCTTTATAAATTATGGCGGAAATATAACCGATTTAAAACTTAAAACTTCAGAAACATTAAACGATGCTAAAAGATGGTTCAATTTGAACAAACTTAAACTTAATGCGGAAAAAACCAAAGTGCTGACCTTTTATACAAAAATGAATGATGATGTGACAAATAAAAGTGCTACATTTTTGGATATTACGTTGTCAGAAACTTTAACCTGGACAGAGCATATTAATGAACTAAAAAGAAACTAGCAAGTTCGTTGTATTGTTTAAGGGTTGTGACCAAGAATTTATCATCAGATATAGCTAAAGTCGTTTACTACGCCTACTTCCACAGTATGGTAACGTATGGAATTGAAATTTGGGGGGTATCTAGTCAAATAATCGATATCTTTAAACTGCAGAAAAAAGCTGTAACAATTTTAAAGGAATTAAACAATCGGGAAAGCTGTAGAACAATTTTCAAAAAATTAGGAATTTTAACGATACCCAGCTGTTTCATACTAACCTGCTTGACTCATATTCATACGCAGAAAAACCTATATACACGAAATGCAGATATACATGACTACCATACCAGACACGGAAATGATATTCAGGTTCCGTACCATAGGATAGAAAAATCCCAGAATTCTTTCAAATATGTTGGCATAAAGTTATACAACTAGATACCATCCGAAATAAGATCATTAAATAACAGTCAATTTAAAATTACTATGAAGAGAATGTTATTGGAAGGCGAGTTCTATTCGGTGCAGGAATTTGTAACTAAATTAGAATCAGGAAATAACAATTATTTATTTATTTGAAGAGTCTAATAAAGCGATGTTGATGTGTTTACATTATGTAATATAATAGTATATTATTATATGAGTATATAATGAGGGCTATTATTCACGAAGGTTAAGTTTATGTCACGAGCGTAGCGAGTGGCATAATTAACCTGAGTGAATAATAGCTCATTATATGCGAGTAGAATACTATACTTTGTCCACGACTATTGAAATTGATTCCATAAATTTATTTTTTAAATAAATTTTTGAATAAAGGTTAAACGTCAATGTGACACAAATTCAATGTTACTAACTGTAACCAACTTCACAACAATTTGTCAAAATTAAATGTCAGTTTTATAAAACGTCGTTTTCTTTACGAAACTTAATTAATTTATGCTTAAATCATACGAAAAAAGGAATTTGTTTAGGTTTTTTTAATGTCAAATATTTAGAAAATCCTAAAAAATTGAATTAATTTGACGTTTTTTGAATTTTTAACGTTTCAAATAATTATTATTAGTCTGGTCAAGATGGCTACCCGTGGATAATGATTATTATTCACCGCTATTATTCACTCCGTGAAAAATGACAACCATTTTGTTGTAGAAAACTCATTCATAAGGTATATATTATAAGGTAGTCGTGGACAAATATTTTTTTTTCTTTTGTATTGTATTGACGAGAATAATGTATTATGCATGCTTATTCAATAAATATTATTATTATTATTATCCTTCAAGAAATGAATTTTATAGCGAATTTTGAAAATTATCGATGAAAAACATCGAAAATTTTATCAAAACTTCAAATATTGTTTTCTCAAAAACTAAAAGTTATGTTTCAAAATGGGTTGGTTCATTGAAAAGAAGACACCTTTATTAACACTTTGTGAAATTTTCATACTCATATTCCAAAAACTAGATTTTATACGAATTTTTAAAACTTAATCGGTGAAAATTGCAAAATTCGAAAAAATTGTCGATTATTTCAAAAATTTATTTCTCAAGAACTAAAAGTGATTTTTCAAAACGGCTTGTTGTATTAAAAAGATGATACTTTAATTAATAATTGATGATATTTCCACAAGGATCCTTCAAGAAATTAATTTTATAGCGAATTTTGAAAATTATCGATGAAAATTGCAACATCGAAAATTTGATCAAAACTTCAAATATTGTTTTTTCAAAAACTAAAAATTATATTTCAAAACGGGTTGGTTCATTGGAAAGAGGGCACTTTTATTAACACTTTGGGAAATTTTCATACTGATATTCCAAGAACTAGATTTTATACGAATTTTGAAAACTTAATCGGTGAAAATTGCAAAATTCGAAAAAAATCGCCGATTATTTCAAAAATTTATTTCCCAAGAACTAAACGTGATTTTTCAAAACAGCTTTGTGCATTAAAAAAAGGAAACTTTAATTAATAACCGAAAGTAATAAGAGATTTTATACAGGGTGAGTCAGAAAGAATGGGAAATCCGAATACCGTAGACACTAGACACCAAAATATAACGATTTAACCTAACATCTCTTATACAGATGTCAGTGGTTTTCAAGGCACAGAGTGTTGTAAGTTAAATTTTTATTTCGAAATTTCCTATTGAAAATTTCCGAAGTTTACTATTAACATAAAATGTTGGTGGTTATATTATGTTTTCGAGCATGAGAAATATGTCTTGTAAAATTCATCAATGAACAGAATCTTGTCAAGAAAATATTCATTTTCCCTTAATTTGTTTCGTAAAAAGTGGGCATAATGGATTTTCTGCAACTCGAACCAGGATCTCTTCTTCTTCGTTGACGCTGATTTTTTTTGTGGAGCAGCAGCCCGAAGTGCTGCTAAACTATTAAAATTGGTTTGAGCAAAACAACAAATCATATCTCTCTTATCACTATTAGAAAACTCATGATGTCGTGGCATTTTCAAATTAGTAATAACGTTATTGTTGGTAAAAATGATTATTGCACACGAAAATTTGAGCATTAACAAGTAATTGTCGAAACATGAGCGGAAAAATAAGCCAACTTAGTTTATGTTAAAAAATAAAAATTTTAGAAGCAAAAATACATTTAACCATTTAAAAGTAAATAATTCGTAATTAAAACCGATAGACTTAGACAATTTAAATAAGAGTACGTTTTTTATGTAAAATTGACTGCTCCACAGCTAAAAAACTTATGATTTGATTTATCAAACGGGCAGTATGTATCTAGCGCCCTCTACTAGCAATAACAAAACAAGTTTCAAATTCGTATTTCTCATGTTCGAAATCATAAAACTGCCAAATTTTATGTTAATAGTGTAAAAAGCTTCAAAATTATCAAGAAATTTCTAAATAAGAATTTAACTTTCAACGTTTTCGAGGCACAGGGTCCTCGAAAACCACTGACATTTGTATAAGAGATGGTAGGTTAAATCATCATATTTCGGTGTCTAGTATCTCCGGTATTCGGATTTCCCATTCTTTTTGACTCACCCTGTATATCATATTGGGATTGTTACAATGAGGTTGCTAAAGACAAACTTTATATAGTAGAAACCACGAGAGCTGGCAGTGACAGATCGCTTAAAAATGGTATGAATCAAGATATGGACGTACGACTTAGATTATTTCACCACACACATTTAAATGTAGGTTATGTTAGTAATGGAGGTTATATGTCAAACATTGTCAAAAATATTATTTAATGATTTTCCTTTCAAAGAAAACATTTTCGGCTTGTGAAAACACTGATAGATTCATGACAACGCTCACAAGACGTTTCGATTTGAGGTTATAATTATAGAGTTACATCCCTTAGAAGAACAGACGTACTTTTTTGACGTGGCCATTTGAATTGTACAGCAGACATATTAAACTAATGCTATCTCTTTCTAACACACATTACTCTTTAGCGGTTTGTGAACTACGTATGGCATTTGTAAGAGCGGAAAATGATGATTTACTGCCAGCTCTCGTGGCGTCTACTATATAAATAATTGTATGAATCTATGTTGCAAGTTATATTATACAAGGTGTCACACAAAAAACGCCCCAAGCTGTAACTCTGTCATTTATATTCTGATCTTCATGAGCGAAGTATCAAATGAAATGGTTTGATGAATGCTATGATTCATGCTACAAATAAATTTTTTCCAAGGCCATCTACAATTTTAGGCGATTATTAACTTTTGTTTTTCAAATTGCTCCATATATTTTTCTTCACGTCATTGGATAGAGATTCTTTTTCTGAATCCATTGATGTACAATTCATCCATTTTGAATGTAATTTTAGCAGAGAGAAACATCTGTATATACGGGTTGTCACACAATAACGCCGCAAGCTGTAACTCTGTCATTAACTATCCGATTTTCATGAACGAGGTATCAAATGAAATGGTTTGATGTATCCTATGATTCATGCTACAAATAAACTTTTTTCAATGCCCTCTTCAATTTCAAGCGATTATCAACTTTTGATTTTCAAATTGCGCGGTATATTTTTCTTCACGTTATTCTTCAATGTAGTACACCACCAGTAATAGGATTTTAACATCCTGATTTAGTGGTTGGGTACTGACGTCATTTTTTGGATAACAAAATAACAAAAAATAACCAATATCTAACCAAAAAATAATTAACTAATATTTGATTGTGATATTATCATTCGATTAATCACTTTTAACTCTATTAGACTTTTCGTTGTGTATTTAAGTGAAAATACAGAACTTTACAAACATTTTATGTATACATTTAACCCAATCAATTTTAAAACTACAATTTCATTCTGATTTCGTGGAATTAAACTACCTTTTCACCCAAACGAATTGAATTGAATTCAATTCGAAACACGGTTCCATATGCAGCAATTGAAACGTCAATCAATGTTACTATGCGAGTATAAATACATGAAAACTATTCCTCATGGTACAGGTGACGTTAAACATGTCCAAAGTGCAAACAGGAAACGTTGGTTTCAAAATAGAAAAGTAGGCGAATAGGGCGAAAATGAAATGTTGATGATTCAGCTATCGAATATCAAATGTTTAATTTAAACCAAACGTTTAATTGAAATGTTATCGACAAGGAAAACTGTGCTTTAATGGAAATTAAACATTTATAATTGCTTAATGATTACGACCCAAGTAGTCCTAAGTAAATAAACTCGGTAAACGAAAGGAAGAAAATCACATCAGCAATGCTTTTAACGCGTGTGTTTGATTTCCTATCTATTTTATATAAATATAATTTTATATAAGTAATAATTTTTTTTCTAATATTGATTTCAATTTATTATTCATATTTATGCACGTCGTTTGTTTTTATTGAAATCGTTGATGTTTTCTCTACATCAGCATCGATTTTATAATTAGGCTCACTATAACAGACAGAACGAAACATGCAATATTCTCATTAACGAAGGCGAAAGGTAATTTAACATTATTTAATTCCATATTATGATAGTGTAATTCCATACACTATCATATTTAATCATTTTTAAGAAAAAGTAATTCAATAAGTCCTGTATGTAACACGAAAACCGTTTCATTAACCCTTTGTGTCCCAAGAAGTCAAAAATGTTGAAACTTTGTGACATTAAAACGCTATTTAAATACACTCAGTAAAGACCTTTAGAATCAATTTTAGCAAAATATGCAATCCCCCCATTCCAGGGGGATAATGGTATTTGAGAGTACCATCAGGCATTAAAATATGGAAAAATATTAAGAAAAGAAATGTTGAAGTAAAACTTACATTTTCGTATAACCTAAAAGTGTCAAAAAAGTTGCTAATTTAAAAATTCCTGAAAGCCGTATTTATTGACATTAAGGAATGAGACTTATTCTAAATTAAAGCTCAAAGCCTTCTCTTTAAAATGATGTATAATAATTGTTGGGTTGGATTGGAAAAATATTGAGAAAAAAAATGTTGAAACAAAGCTTACATTTTCGTATAACTTAAAAATGTCAAAAAAGATGCTAATTTAAAAATTCCTGGAAGCCGTATTTATTGAAATTAAGGAATAAGACTAATTCTAAATTAAAGCTCAAAGCTTTCTCTTTACAATGATGTATAATAATTGATAGGTTGGATTGGAAAAATGTAGAGAAAAAAAATGTTGAAATAAAACTTACATTTTCGTATAACCTAAGTGTCAAAAAAGTTGCTAATTTAAAAATTCCTGAAAGCCGTATTTATTGAAGTTAAGGAATTAAATTTATTTTAAATTAAAGCTCTAAGCTTTCTCTTTAAAATGATGTATAATAATCGTTGGGTTAGATTGGAAAAATATTGAGAAAAAAAAAATTTGAAATAAAACTTACATTTTCGTATAACCTAAAAGTGTCAAAAAAGATGCTAATTTAAAAATTCCTGAAAGCCGTATTTATTGAAATTAAGGAATGAAACTTATTTTAAATTAAAGCTCAAAACTTTCTTTTTAAAATGATGTATAATAATCGTTAGGTTGAATTAGAAAAATATTGAGAAAAAGAGTATTGAGTTAAAACTAACATTTTCGTATAACCTAAAAATTTCAAAAAAGATGCTAATTTAAAAATTTCTGGAAGCCGTATTTATTGAAATTAAGGAATGAGACTTATTTTAAATTAAAGCTCTAAGCTTTCTTTTTAAAATGATGTATAATAATTGACGGGTTGGATTGGAAAAATGTTAAGAAAAAAAAATGTTGTAACAAAACTTACATTTTCGTATAACCTAAAAGGGTCAAAAAAGATGCTAATTTAAAAATTCCTGAAAGCCGTATTTATTGAAATTAAGGAATGAAACTTATTTTAAATTAAAGCTCAAAACTTTCTTTTTAAAATGATGTATAATAATCGTTGGGTTGAATTAGAAAAATATTGAGAAAAAGAGTATTGAGTTAAAACTAACATTTTCGTATAACCTAAAAATTTCAAAAAAGATGCTAATTTAAAAATTTCTGGAAGCCGTATTTATTGAAATTAAGGAAAGACACTTATTCTAAATTAAAGCTCAAAGCTTTCTCTTTACAATGATGTATAATAATTGATAGGTTGGATTGGAAAAATGTAGAGAAAAAAAATATTGAAATAAAACTTACATTTTCGTATAACCTAAAAGCGTCAAAAAAGATGCTAATTTAAAAATTCCTGGAAGCCGTGCTTATTGAAATTAAGGAATGAGACTTATTTTAAATTAAAGCTCAATGCTTTCTTTTTAAAATAAGTATTTAAAACCACCGGAACTTTAAAGTACCGTTGGGACACAAAGGGTTAAACTAAATTAAATTGCTTCTTATTCAAACATTTTAGTCTAATTCGTACGAATACTATTAAATTGAAGTGGTAAATAAATAGAGTCTAAATATATCATTGGAAATAAATCCCTGTAAATTTCATATCTACTTTGATGGATAAACGCAATTAGGAAAGTTTCATTAACGTAATAAATTCTTCAAGGTTCAAGATAACCCATCGATTACTCTGAACGTCTAAATCAATGTTTAACCCATATCAAAGTTTCGAATTTTCATCTTAAATATGTTTTGGAGTTGGATATAATCAGTTACTCCTCTGTATTAATAGATAGGTGGGGTGGACGATTTTATTACTTTATGGAAGTAATGTAAAACGCGGGAAAATTAATCTATAAAATAGATTCTCTACAATTTTAAATTCGCGCAGATGGAGAATGTGGGGGGAATCAGCTGATAACCTTCACTTTCAACGCGCAGTCGCTTTCTCAAAGTGAATCATAAAGTGTGTACTTTTAACACGATGTCGTTCGATCCAAACGGTTAGTATATTCCCATTTATTATGTGTATGCTTTACACGTCAAAAATACCTTTCCATTAAATTGTAACATTTAACTTTACATATATGATGATATAATTTTTTAATTTTCTAAAATGTAGCATTGTGTAATATTGTTAGAAAACGTTTGATATTGATAACATACATCGTGATCGCACATCTTGATATATCAATAAGTTTCTTATCGAAGAGAAATTTACCTACTTAAATCTACAACACATAAGGTTGAAATGATGAAGTGATTATAACACCGAAACAATTTTAGCATTTCAAACAATATGATGACCAATTTCAATTTGATGTAATATTAATCACTAAGCCTCGACCTCAAGCGACCCGGCTTAACACGTTCACTGCCAGAACGTTTTTTATATTTCACAAAATTTCCTTTTTTGGCATATGATGCGCAAAGGAAAATATAGAGGACTAATGCAGTCCCATGACAAATATTTTCAAATTGTTATCATCCCTGTAAAGATATTTGTGAAAATTTGTCTTGGTCATAATGACCGAGTCGCCGAATTACATTAAATCGACACTGAAATATAATATTTTATTTCAAGAAAAATTTATATATAGAGCATCTTTGGATTGAACTTATTGACTTTCCTGTTTCCATGATGATTGGTGTTATTTATCGACCTTATGGAGGTTTGGGTGAATTTCTCTCGCGTTTTGAAGATGTCGTATCCTATCTTTCTCCATCTTCTGAGGAACTTGTCTGCTTAGGTGATTTCAACATCAATGGCTTAGATGTTGATGGCTTTTATGGTAATCGATTTATTCCTATCATTGAGCAGTTTAGTCTTCACCGAGTTATATCGAGTCTAACACGGATCACCCTTTCTTTCGCTACCTTCATTGATTTTATAATCTTAAATATGATATTCATCATTCATCATTCACTTGTTTTTGTCACATTATCATTTGAAATACGTTCAAATCCTGGTAAGAATAGAGATTTTCAGGATTTCAACTGGGAAGCTTTTCTGGACCATCTGTGTGCTGTGCTTTGGAGGGAATTTTTGCATATGTCTAGTATTGGTGATAAGGTTGATTTCTTTAATTATCATATTATTTATCTTTTCAATATATATGCATCTTTCAAGACTGTTGTTTTACGTAAGAATTATCGCCCTTAGGCTGCTTATGAAGCTGAGGGACAAAGCCTATAAGTCATTTAAGGCTTCTAGACTACACTCTGATTTTACCTATTATAAAGAACTGCATAACTTCACCAATAATACACTTCAACGTGAAAAAAAAGCTTTTTATCTTACATATTCAGGGGTGGTGATTCTAGGAAATTGTGGGATGCCTTTCGGTCTTTAGGCATTAGCGGTAATAGGACTGGTAGTATTTCTAGCAACATTGGTGATGCGGATTTGATTAACAATTCATTTTTAGCCTCTCAAATTACTAACTCTGGTGATGCAGAGCTTATTAAATTCTACAACTCTAATATCCTGCCTCAAATCTGTACTACCTTATCCTTTTCCTTAGCCTCGGAAGACGAAATCTATCGTACGCTGCAAGCTATTAAAACCAATACAGTTGGAAGTGATGGCATTACTTCTGTGTTGCCCCCCTTTATTTGTACCATATTGTCATTCTTTGTCTGGAACTGGGTGTCTTTCCTGATCAATGGAAGACTGCCTTGGTGTCTCTCATCTCGAAATGCAGTAACCCCTCAGGACTAAATGATCTTCAGCCTATTAGCATCTTTAAATGTTTGCTCTAAGATAGTAGAAAGGATTATGGCTGTAAGGATTTGGGATCATCTTAATACTTTTAATTTACTTCCATCTACTCAGTCTGGTTTTCGTCTTGATTACTACAGCTCTTCTGAATGTGACCGATGATTTCTTGTGTGGATTGGATGAGGGAAATGTTACGGCTCTCATCCTAATTGACTTTTCTAAGGCGTTTCCATCATTCGACTTTACTTGCTGTGCTTCATTATGTTGATTCGTTCATCATTAATTCGTCATTAATTTGTCGTTCGCAAATTGTTAAATTTCAGGGTGTCTTGTCGAAGAGAGGTTATATTATTTCAGGTGTACCTCAAGGATCAATCTTGGGGCCAATATTATTCCTAATTTACACTATTAATCTCTGTTCCAATCTAAAGCATTGCAAAACCCACATGTATGCTGATGATACTCAAATATACCTCGGTTTTGATGGGAGAGACTTGGGCATGTCCGAACTTCGAATTAATCCTGATCTTGAATTATTGCTTCAAAACGCCAGGCGCCATTGTTTATCTAAATGCATCAAAATCCTCTGTTATCGTCTTCGGAGGAGGGTTGCCGGCGAATAACATTAGGCAGGCCTTAAATATAATTATTAACAACCAACGACTTCAATTTTCAGATAGTAATTTAGGTGTTGTGCTGGACTCTGATTTACGATTTAGAAGTCATGTCAGAAGTCTTCTTCAGCGGGCTTATTTCACCCTCAAGCTAATTGTATTCCAACAAAACCCTTTTACATCAAAAATTAAGAATACATTTCTGCGAAGCACTTGTGATATCCATCTTTATCTACGGGGATCCGCTTATACTTAATTATAAGACTCCTCCTTATTTATATAACAAAATTACTTATCGTATTGATGTTCATAATATAAATGTTAGACACAACAATACCAAAGCACTGGCTTAAATTGTTTAAGCGAGCTTTTTCATACTGTGTGCCTAACATTTATAACAACATTCCTATTCTGATGAGGCTGGAGAATGAGAGTGGATTCAAAAGAAAACTTAAAGTGGAGCTGTTGATGCAGCAGGAGGAAATGAGTATTAATATCATTAATACCTTTTTTATGATTTCACCTTTTGTTTTTAATTTCAATTCGTTAAATTATAATTTTCTGAGTTGACTCTGGTTTTTGATTCATCATTATGATGTATTATATATTTTTCTTTTATTCAAGGGCCAATGAAAAACAGTTTAGCATTCTTGCTTAACTGACTTGGTCCTTTTCCAAATTTAGTTTAATTTATATTTTTTTTGATTATGTTACTTTTTTATGGTTTTTTATTTTGTAGTTTCTTTTTTGTAATTCTTTTTGCATGTAATTGGGTTAATAAATATATATTGTTATTATTATTATTACATGTTTTGAGCCATTGCGATCAACTCTGTAACATGTGCAGAAGAAACTGGTGCTACGTAGCACTTCTAGTAGGCCGATTTGATCAATCTACAGGGTCAACATTATTAGATGCCGAATATTTGGCCTGTATGATGGGAAAAGCTGATTTGGTCATATTGACCGAGATGGCAGTGTACAAAAGTTGTAGCAAATTGTACCCTCAATACAATGGTCTGTAACATTTTTGCTCCCAGATGCATCAATGTGGAGAATTTTTCAAAAATATGAAAATTAGAAGAGTGTTAAAAAAAATTGGTATCCTGAGCATGACACAGAAAAACTTTTACAACAAAAGTTGTAACAAATTGTACCCTCAACACAATGGTCTGTAACATTTTTGCTCCCAGATGCATCAATGTGGAGAATTTTTCAAAAACATGAAAATTAGAAGAGTGTTAAAAAAAATCGGTATCCTTCTACAATAAAGTTATGGTCTACTTCCAGTAGACCGGAAGTGGCGGCCATCTTGAAAATATTGTAGATCAAAAGTTTCGAATGAACAACCCATGCTACCAAAATTTCAAATCTCTACGAATAGTGGAACTTGAAAAAATTCGAACAAACCAGTTACGTGAGACACCCTGTATAATAACCAATTGCAACTGATCGTTTATATCACTTTTACGATGATATCATAAGATATCCAGCGCCTCACTCGCAAGCAAAATGTTGTTCAAATGTTGTGAATGAGATACCGTTCATAAAAAACATCAAATCAATCTGAACGAAGTGAAGATAAACAATATCTCATTTAAATAATAAAATAATTAATTTAATTTACTTTCCAAGACATCAACTGAACGATATCATCTAATATCGTCAAGGTCGCTTTCGGGCGAGGCACTGGATCTGATATCATAACTCCTAAATGCAAAACCTCATCGAGTTTAGATTTGTATTCATAATGTATCAGCTCCAGTGCCTCGCTCGCAAGCGACCTCGGCAACATAAAGATAAGCAATTGCTCATTCAAGTGTTGTGTGTTAACGTTATCATCTAACATCGTTGAGGTCGCTTAAAGGCGAGGTTGAACTAATATCATAGCTCTTAAATTCAAAACCTCATCGAGTTCAGATTTGTATTAACCAAAACGTTCGATCTTTCAACTATTAATTTTGACATATTTGTCAAATATATAAAAAATCCTTTAAAATGAGTCCAAACTCGACATATTTAACTTTGATATTAATGGAGATACAATCACTTCCGGTTTGAAACGTCAACGTCAATTTTGACATATTTGTCATCTTCATTAAAAAACCTTTAAAATGAGTCCAAAGATGACGCACTTATCTCAAAAAACAAAAAAGTTAGAATAAAAAACATTAAACCCGAAGTTACCAACAATGAAGATAGCAATTTAATTTTTAAATATTAATACCAACCTTAATTTTTTATTTTTTTTATTATATTTTTGTTTTTGTGACAACTATTAAGACATTTTATAAAAATTAAGAATATGTCAAAATGACATTGTCATTTCAAATCGGAAGTTGCTTATATCTCGAGTAATATTGGAATTAAACGTATCATGTTTGGACTCATTTTAAAGGATTTTTCACAACGATTACAAATATTGTGACGTTGACATTGTTAACCGGAAGTTGACCATAACTTCATTAATATTGGAGATAAATATGTCGTGTTTGTACTCATTTTAAAGGATTTTTAATGAAGATTACAAATATGTCAAAATTGAGGTTGAAATTTTAAACCTGAAGTTAGTTATTATATAATAGAAGTTTTATAACTGAAGTTAATCTAGTGTTAGTCACTTTTCCGCACTTTCTTTTTATTTTTAACGTGTTTTCTTGGGTCATTTCACATTGATTAAAAAAAATCATCGATTTTTAAGCCACATGATGATTTTAGAGTTTTTCCCAAGTTTCTCAATATTTCTTCAGACGCATAGCTACACCCGATACTTTCTATTTCTAGGTCTTGTGTTAGTTCTAGTGGCAGTGGTAGGTAGCGCTAGTTAGCATAAGATATTACAATGTTGTGTGTTTTTATTAGACTAAAATTAGAACGAGAACTAGACACATTCGGGTTTAGTCGTGAAAACATCTTTTAGTTATCAATGTTAACTTTAATTTTATTATCTTCGTAATTTTCATAAAATAACCTTTAAGTGAGTCCAAACATAACGCATTTATCTCAAAAAATCAAAAAGTTCGATCTTTCAACTATTAATAAAGTTATGGTCTACTTCCGGTAGACCGGAAGTGGCAGCCATCTTGAAAATATTTTAGATCAAAAGTTTTGAATGAACAACCCATGCTACCAAAATTTCAAATCTCTACGAATAGTGGAACTTGAAAAAATTCGAACAAACAAGTTACGTGAGACACCCTGTATAATAACCAATTGCAACTGATCGTTTATATCACTTTTACGATGATATCATAAGATATCCAGCGCCTCACTCGCAAGCCAAATGTTGTGAATGAGATACCGTTTATAAAAAACATCAAATCAATCTCGACGAAGTGAAGATAAACAATATCTCATTTAAATGTTCTCTGCTTAATTTACTACCAAGACATCAACTGAACGATATCATCTAATATCGTCGAGGTCGCTTGCGGGCGAGACACTGGATCTGATATCATAACTCCTAAATGCAAAACCTCATCGAGTTTAGATTTGTATTCATAATGTATCAGCTCGTGCCTCGCCCGCAAGCGACCTCGGCAACATAAAGATAAGCAATTGCTCATTCAAGTGTTGTGTGTTAACGTTATCATCTAATATCGTTGAGGTCGCTTAAAGGCGAGGTTGTAGAACTAATATCATAGCTTTTAAATTCAAAACCTCATCGAGTTCAGATTTGTATTCATAATATATCAGCTCCAGTGCCTCGCCCGCAAGCGATCTCGGCAAAGTAAAGATAAACGGTTTCTCATTCAAGTGTTGTGTATTTAATTTGCTTTCTAAGACATCAAATGAACGATATCATCTAATATTGCCGAGGTCGCTTTCGGGCGAAGTTATTGAAATACATATCATAAGTCCTAAATGCAAAATCTCATTGAGTTCAGGTTACAAAACTTTTCATTGTTAGTGCCTTATTCAAAATTATGTCTTTTTGGACATTTTATGTCATCGTAATCGTGGATGAGAGCCAGGTTTTCCTACCATTCTTTTAAATGCATCGAGTGTCCAACTGGTACAGATGTACACTGTCTTTCGTGATGAAGAAGGAGAGCTTTAAATCTCCTTTTCAAGGAATCTATAAATTCATCTTTATCTTAGGTGATGTTAAATTTGCTCATCAATCCAGGGACATCAGAACAATAGACCAGGTTCATCTCTTCCTCAAAGTACTTAACAAATTCCTTTCCTCGATTTCGTACTAATAAAAAGAGGTTCCGCTATCTCTTTCGAGAGGCCCACATCTCTAATCAGATCATTAAGTTCAATCTGAGAGAAGGGCCAAAGACCTTATATTTAGTGTCATATGAACTTCTAGATGACTTTCATGACAAAATACGCAAGATAAAGTTATCTTACATAGTCCGTAATGTTCCTCATGCGATTTTTAATAATACATTTCCACTTTTCACTGTATCAAGATTGTGTTTGCGCAATGTTTGTTATTATTGTCAAAATAATCTAGTTGAAGTGCAATTTATATCCTTATTTAGTTTTATTCAAATTAATAAACGAATAGAGTAATCTTTTGATCAATCCTTTTCGTTTTAGAACATCAACATAATAGATATAATCCACTTAAAGACGAATGGGTGTTAGTTTCACCCCATCGAATGTTACGACCATGGAGCGGACAAGTTGAAAATGCGCCAACCGATAAAACGCCATCATTTGACCCTAATAATCCTCTATGCCCAGGTGTAGAAAGACCGTGTGGGATTAAAACTCCTGAATACGACTCAGTGTACGTCTTTAAAAATGATTACCCCGCTTTACTAGAAGATAGCCCATCTCCCAACGATAACAATGATGATTTATTTAAATCGATATCTGCTAAAGGTACTTGCAGAGTAATTTGTTTCCATCCTAAATCAGATATGCATTTAGGCACGATGAAAAACGAAGAAATTCTGGATGTTATTAACGAATGGGTAAAACAGACGGAAGATTTGGGAAAAAAATACGTGTGGGTGCAAATATTTGAAAATAGAGGTGCGATTATGGGCTGTTCTAATCCGCACCCGCACTGCCAAGTTTGGGCGTCGAATTTCTTGCCGAACGAACCGAGAATTAAAGATAAAAATTTAAAAGAATATTATCAAAAAAATGGTCGTCCTCTACTAATAGATTACGTCAAAAAAGAATTAGATAAACAAGAAAGAATTGTTTACGAAAACGACGAATTCGTTGTTCTTGTACCGTATTGGGCTTTTTGGCCGTTCGAAACGATGGTGTTACCTAAAAAACAAGTTTTAAGATTCACAGATTTAAATGAAACCCAAAGAAATTGTTTAGCCGATGTTTTAAAGGTACTCGTTTCGAAATATGATAATGTTTTTAAATGTAGCTTTCCGTATTCGATGGGATTTCATGGGGCACCTACTGGTGATGAATATAAACGAAATCAAGATCATTGGAGTTTCCATGCTATGTTTTATCCACCTTTGCTTCGATCAGCTACCGTTAAGAAATTTATGGTCGGATATGAAATGTTTGCTCAGGTTCAAAGAGATTTAACGCCGGAGAAAGCTGCAAAAGTTTTAAGAGATCAGAATAAGATTCATTATAAAATGAATTGATAATAAAGTTGTGTAAAGTAAAATAAAGGATTGTATCAGCTTGTTAACCTAGTATTTCCAATATAATCTATCTCTGGATATTCTTAACACTTTTTAGGTTTTTATTCCAAGATATTGAGCCAAATAAATGCTTAATTAAGCTTGTTTAATGATAAATATTTTCATTACATGTATAAACGTTTAAATGTCCTACTCAACAAAAGATGGCGCTAGAAATTACACTTAGAAAATGCACTATAATCAGTAATCACTATAATCAGTGTAAAATTACACAAATTTTACACTTAGATACACTTAGAAATTCTATAATAGAAAAAATAGATGAACCTACAATTTCGGACCAGTGTCGTTTTCTAGATGTTAGTATAAAATTAAAAGTTAGTTATTAACAGCTAGTTAGCACAAGATACCATTATGTCGCATATTTTTCTTACACTAAAACTATCAACTAAAATCATTCGTTTAGTCGTGAAAAAAACTTTCAGTTGTCAATGTCAACTTTAATTTTATTATTATATTCGTAATCTTCATAAAATAACCTTTAAAGTGAGTCCAAACATGACGCACTTATCTCAAAAACCCAAAAAGTTCGATCTTTCAACTATTAATTTTGACATATTTGTCAAATTTATAAAAAATCCTTTAAAATGAGTCCAAACTCGACATATTTAACTTTGATATTAATGGAGATACAATCACTTCCGGTTTGAAACGTCAACGTCAATTTTGACACATTTGTCATCTTCATTAAAATACCTTTAAAATGAGTCCAAAGATGACGCACTTATCACAAAAAACAAAAAAGATAGAATAAAAAGCATTAAACCTGAAGTTAGCAACAATGAAGATAGCAATTTAATTTTTAAATATTAATACCAACCTTAATTTTTGATTTTTTTATTATTATATTTTTGTTTTTGTGAAAAATATTAAGACATTTTATAAAAATTAAGAATATGTCAAAATGACATTGACATTCTTAACCGGAAGTTGACCATAACTTCATTAATATTGAAAATTAATATGTGGTGTTTGTACTCATTTTAAAGGATTTTTAATGAAGATTACAAATATGTCAAAATTGAGGTTGAGATTTTAAACCTGAAGTTAGTTATCATGTAATAGAAGTTTTATAACTGAAGTTAGTTTAATCGTGAAAAAATCTTTTTAGTTATCAATGTTAACTTTAATTTTATTATCTTCGTAATTTTCATAAAATAACCTTTAAAGTGAGTCCAAACATGACGCATTTATCTCAAAAAACCAAAAAGTTTGATCCTTCAACTATCAATTTTGATATATTTGTCAACTTTATAAAAAATCCTTTAAAATGAGTCCAAACTCGACATATTTAACTTTGACATTAGTGGAGATACAATCACTTCCGGTTTGAAACGTCAACTTCACTTTTGACATATTTATCATCTTCATTAAAAAACTTTTAAAATGAGTCCAAAGAAGACGTACTTATCTCAAAAAACAAAAAAGTTAGAATAAAAAGCATTAAACCTGAAGTTAGCAACAATGAAGATAGCAATTTAATTTTTAAACATTAATACCAACCTTAATTTTTGATTTAATTTTATTATATTTTTGTTTTTGTCACAAATGTTAAGACATTTTATAAAAATTAAGAATATGTCAAAATGACATTGACATTTCAAACCGGAAGTTTTTATATCTCGAGTGAATTTAGAATTAAACGTATCATGTTTGGACTCATTTTAAAGGATTTTTCACGACGATTACAAATATGTCAAAATTGACGTTGACTTTCTTAACCGGAAGTTGACCATAACTTTATTAATATTGAAGATAAATATGTGGTGTTTGTACTCATTTTAAAGGATTTTTAATGAAGATTAAATATATGTCAAAATTGAGGTTGAGATTTTAAACCTGAAGTTAGTTATCATATAATAGAAGTTTTATAACTGAAGTTAGTTTAATCGTGAAAAAATCTTTTTAGTTATATCAATGTTAACTTTAATTTTATTATCTTCGTAATTTTCATAAAATAACCTTTAAAGTGAGTCCAAACATGACGCATTTATCTCAAAAAACCAAAAAGTTTGATCCTTCAACTATCAATTTTGATATATTTGTCAACTTTATAAAAAATCCTTTAAAATTAGTCCAAACTCGACATATTTAACTTTGATATTAATGGAGATACAATCACTTCCGGTTTGAAACGTCAACGTCAATTTTGACACATTTGTCATCTTCATTAAAATATCTTTAAAATGAGTCCAAAGATGACGCACTTATCACAAAAAACAAAAAAGATAGAATAAAAAGCATTAAACCTGAAGTTAGCAACAATGAAGATAGCAATTTAATTTTAATATATTAATACCAACCTTAATTTTTGATTTTTTTATTATTATATTTTTGTTTTTGTGACAAATATTAAGACATTTTATAAAAATTTAGAATATGTCAAAATGACATTGACATTCTTAACCGGAAGTTGACCATAACTTCATTAATATTGAAGATAAATATGTGGTGTTTGCACTCATTTCAAAGGATTTTTAATGAAGATTACAAATATGTCAAAATTGAGGTTGAGATTTTAAACCTGAAGTTAGTTATCATATAATAGAAGTTTTATAACTGAAGTTATTTTAATCGTGAAAAAATCTTTTATAAATAAAATAAAATACTTTTTTCTGTCTGTACTTTTATTAAAATGGATTCACTGTTATAAATTCTACCGGTTTCGGCTTATTTACAAAACCATCTTCAGGAACCTTCGAATCTCGTCAATTTATTTTAAATCTCTTGTGATAGTTAGCATCTTGAATTTTCTATTAAACGTTTTTATTGAGATGCTAATTATCACGAGAGATTTAAAATAAATTGACGAGATTCGAAGTTTCCTGAAGATGGTTTTGTAAATAAGCCGAAACCGGTAGAATTTATAACAATCCATTTTAATAAAAGTACAGACAGAAAAAAGTATTTTACTTTATTTAAAATAAAATGGAAAGAAATAATGTTTACAACAATAAAAATCTTTTAGTTATCAATGTTAACTTTAATTTTATTATCTTCGTAATTTTCATAAAATAACCTGTAAAGTGAGTCCAAACATGACGCATTTATCTCAAAAAACCAAAAAATTTGATCTTTCAACTATCAATTTTGGCATATTTGTCAACTTTATAAAAAATCCTTTAAAATGAGTCCAAACTCGACATATTTAACTTTGATATTAATGGAGATACAATCACTTCCGGTTTGAAACGTCAACGTCAATTTTGACATATTTGTTATCTTCATTAAAAAACCTTTAAAATGAGTCCAAAGATGACGCACTTATCTCAAAAAACAAAAAAGTGTGAATAAAAAGCATTAAACCCGAAGTTAGCAACAATGAAGATAGCAATTTAATTTTTAAATATTAATACCAACCTTAATTTTTGATTTTTTTTATTATATTTTTGTTTTTGTGACAACTATTATGACATTTTATAAAAATTAATAATATGTCAAAATGACATTGACATTTCAAATCGGAAGTTGTTTATATCTCGAGTAATATTGGAATTAAACGTATAATGTTTGGACTCATTTTAAAGGATTTTTCACGAGGATTACAAATATATCAAAATTGACGTTGACATTCTTAACCGGAAGTTGACCATAACTTCACTAATATTGAAGATAAATATGTCGTGTTTATACTCATTTTAAAGGATTTTTAATGACGATTACAAATATGTCAAAATTGAGGTTGACATTTTAAACTTGAAGTTAGTTATCATATAATAGACAAACGGACAACTTCATGGTGTTCTTTCATGATGTGTTCTTGATTAAAAAAAACCTTTAAAATGAGTCCAAAGATGATGCACTTATCTCAAAAAACAAAAAAGTTTGAATAAAAAGTATTAAATCCGAAGTTAGCAACAATGAAGATGGCAATTTAATTTTTAAATATGAATACCAACCTTAATTTTTGATTTTTTTTTATTATATTTTTATTTTTGTGATAAATAGTAGGACATTTTATAAAAATTAAGAATATGTCAAAATGACATTGACATTTCAAATCGTAAATTGCTTATATCTCGAGTAATATTGAAATTAAACGTATAATGTTTGGACTCATTTTAAAGGATTTTTCACGAGGATTACAAATATATCAAAATTGACGTTGACATTCTTAACCGGAAGTTGACCATAACTTCACTAATATTGAAGATAAATATGTCGTGTTTGTACTCATTTTAAAGGATTTTTAATGAAGATTACAAATATGTCAAAATTGAGGTTGACATTCTAAACCTGAAGTTAGTTATCATATAATAGAAGTTTTATAACTGAGGTTAATTTAGTATTAGTCATTTTTTCGCATTTTCTTTTTATTTTTAACGTGTTTTTTGGATCATTTCACATTGACTAAAAAAACGTTAAAGAATCATCATTTTGAGTCTAGTATTTGTGATTAAATTTATGCCACGACTTGTAAAACGACTGACCAAGCGGATTTTGTGCTTGTGATGGCTGTCATCAGTGTTCTGTGATAAAAATAGACAAACACCAAACAATTTTCAATAGTTTCTCTATTCTGAGAAGTCTTATATTTTTCAACTCATTTTCATCTCAACATTGTTTAGTTGTCGCTTAGCCAAGTGATAGATAACGCGGTCCATTTGAGTGGAATGATATTTTTAACCTTATTTTAAGTATCTTTTTAGACAAAATTCGGTTTTAAAAGTAATTAGTCTATTTTTTACTTACTTGTACCACCCGATGCCAAACGCAATCAATCCAACAGTAGCAGCAGCACTAATTCCAGCAACAACGGCGATAATATAAACACCAGCAGTATCCGTATCCGATACATTCGGTCTAACAGCAACAATCTTCACGGCACTATCATCCTCGTTTGCATGTTCCTCATCTACGTCTACTTCTGATATGCGATCTGATTTTCCAAAATTTGCTAAGAAAGGAATGTGGTTATCATCTTTTCTTTCGTTTTCTTCCTCGTCCTTTTCTTCCTCTTCAGTTTCCGTGTCTGTCGTTTGACGTTGATTGTGTTGTTGTGGTGAATTGTAGTCAAAAACTATAACATAGAGAAAATATACAAAAAATATTGTAACAAGGCACTTAACTGTAAAATAAATCAAGATGTTACTTAGAAAGAGTCTAACAATCCTCAGAAAACATATAGTCAAGATAGAGCCAATAATTTATCTTAAACTAAATGAGTACTGATAACAAGATTTGCACTCAATGAAATTAAGAGCAGAATTAAAGCTTCTGGCAAGACTTAACGGCTTCTCCGAGACTGCTGGAGCACCAAGATGGACTACAAAAAGTTCTGTACACGGCAAATGATGATGTATGTCTTATTTCAGAATCTCATCTTATTGGCCGATACAGATCGCAGAGGTAGAAGAAGGAAAATATGTAGCTACAATTGTAACAATAGCAATTTACTACATATACAACATTGCAACATGCAACAATTTCGAATATGAGTATATTACATTCCTTAATAAATTAAGCAACCGCTTCATTGTTGGAGAAAAATTCAATACTAAGTGTGCCCATTGGGACACCAGACTCATTACCATTAAGGGAGTAAATTATACAAAGTTGCTGCTAGATGTGGATTCGAATTCGTGTCTACTAGCAAACTGACGTTTTGCCCTAGTTTCTTAATAAGACTCCTGATTTGATAGACTTATTGTCAAAAATGTACCACCAAATTATATTAAAATTGAAGCAACAAAACCCAACGCTAATCAACAAACATACAGATTGAGGTTATTTCAATTAGAGTACTTAGAAGAAGAACTAGATACTTTTACCAATGCTAACGTGTTAAGCGTAGACTGAAAGAAATAAATTTTTCAAAGGAAATTAGGAAGCTGAAAAGCATAAACTTAGAAGAAGATGCTATCAAGCTAGAAGCCAACCAAAATAAAAACCAAAAAATGTTGATGACTGTTGGGTTTGTAACTATTTGAAAGGAAGCAAATATTTTTGCAGAACATCTTGATACAAGACTTCATCCTAATGAGGGAGTTCATGTCGAATCTCAACCCCAGTGCTTGATGGGATTCCATTGGTTACTCCTAAGGATGTTGCTGAGGAAATTAAAAGCAATCTTAAGCGAAGAAAGATAACTATTTTGATCAATGCTTATATATGGCTAAACTATGTTTCAGATGTATGGAAAACATGCACATAAGGGAATCATATCGATCGATATCCCTATTGCCAGCTATGTCAAAGTTTTTTGAGAAATTAGGGTTGCTATACCATGCATGGACAACATATTTAGTTTGAGACTATTAATAGAAAAACATTCTGCCAGGAATTAGGAAACACATTGAGTCTTCATGCCACGAAGCAAATTGTTTGAAGTGCCCAAGTCGTTGTGGTTGTAGATAAAGAAGATGTAGCATACATGACAAGCAAACTTGAAGAAGAATACGAATCCTGGAGTCTTGAAAAAAAAACATAGATGGTATACTTAGTGGAATATTTGGATAAAATCGGCTGCAAAATAAGGTGGTCTTTATTCAGCAAGACTCCAAACTTCCAGTACAACAGCAAAACAGCACATGGTGGTCTAAATGAATTAGAAACTACGTTCGGCCATGGAACATGTATATCGAGTTACTGATGTCATTGAGAAAACACTCGAAAATCAAAGGTTGTCTTTTTTGATGGCATAAAGGCCAACTTTATAAACTACAATTAGTGATTGCAATACCGGTATACCGAAATACCGGTATTTCTGACTATTTTGCAATTTCGTAATACCGGTATTTACTAAGGTAAAATACCGCTATTTTCGGTATTAGCTATAAATATTTTTTATTAAAGGGTTTAACTTTTCTTTGTCTGCCTAATGTCAAAGTACGAAGCGAAATGAAACTCAACCTCACAATTAGTGAGGAGTACTGAAATTTGTTTGTATAGTTTTAAATATTTAAACATTTGAACATATTTTTAATTGCTAGTCTTCATCTCAAGTTCTTTTATTCAGAAATAGGTAACTACCTACAATATGTATTATACGCTTTATTGTTTAAAACATTTATATTTGTAATTTTGTTTATGTTCCGATTTATTATTTATCCATAATGAATAATAATAATTTCAAAAAACATAAAAATCTGCTGATAATACTTCGGTTTGGTTTTACTATTTATATGATAAAAAAAATATGCTGGCAAGGTGCAAAACTTGTTCAAGGATTATTAAAGTTTTTGAAAAGAAAAGAATCTGAGGCAAATTGTATGAGTACAAATTCTAACTCACCTAAAAATGATACTACTAAACCTAAGACATCACAGATTACAGATTTGTTTAATACAAAAAATGACTGTTTCGATGAAGTATTATCTAGAATGACAGCATTAGATGGCTTGTTGTTCAGAAAATTTTGTATTTCAATTGAATTGAGAAAGTCATTAATTGCAAGAGGTTTCAATAACTGTTATAAACTACAGTAACAATGTTCGTAATTCTTTGAAAAAAGAATTAACAGCATTAAAATGAAATGTTAAAAAATGTAGCCTCAGATTTTATGAATGGACAAGTGTACGACGTTATTTAAATATAAAAATTGCTAAAATGTCAACCTCAATTTTGACATATTTGTAATCTTCATTAAAAATCCTTTGAAATGAGTACAAACACCACATATTTATCTTCAATATTAATGAAGTTATGGTCAACTTCCGGTTAAGAATGTCAACGTCAATTTTGACATATTTGTAATCGTCGTGAAAAATCCTTTAAAATGAGTCCAAATATGATACGTTTAATTCCAATATTACTCGAGATATAACAATTTCCGGTTTAAAATGTCCATGTCATTTTGACATATTCTTAATTTTTATAAAATGTCTTAACATTTGTGACAAAAACGAAAATATAATAAAATTAAATCAAAAATTAAGGTTGGTATTAATATTTAAAAATTAAATTGCTATCTTCAGTGTTGCTAACTTCGGGTTCAATGTTTTTTATTTTAACTTTTTTGTTTTTTGGGACAAGTGCGTCATCTTTGGACTCATTTTAAAGGTTTTTTAATAAAGAATACATCATGAGAGAACACCATGAATTTGTCCATTTGTCTATTATATGATAACTAACTTCAGGTTTAAAATGTCAACCTCAATTTTGACATATTTGTAATCTTCATTAAAAATCCTTTAAAATGAGTACAAACACGACGTATTTATCTTCAATATTAGTGAAGTTATGGTCAATTTCCGGTTAAGAATGTCAACGTCAATTTTGATATATTTGTAATCGTCGTGAAAAATCCTTTAAAATGAGTCCAAACATGATACGTTTAATTCCAATATTACTCGAGATATAAGAATTTCCGGTTTGAAATGTCAATGTCATTTTGACATATTCCTAATTTTTATAAAATGTCTTAATAGTTGTCACAAAAACAAAATATAATAAAAAAAATAAAAAATTAAGGTTGGTATTAATATTTAAAAATTAAATTGCTATCTTCATTGTTGCTAACTTCAGGTTTAATGCTTTTTATTCTAACTTTTTTGTTTCTTGAGATAAGTACGTCATCTTTGGACTCATTTTAAAGGTTTTTTAATGAAGATGATAAATATGTCAAAAGTGACGTTGACGTTTCAAACCGGAAGTGATTGTATCTCCATTAATATCAAAGTTAAATATGTCGAGTTTGGACTCATTTTAAAGGATTTTTTATAAAGTTGACAAATATGTCAAAATTGATAGTTGAAGGATCAAACTTTTTGGTTTTTTGAGATAAATGCGTCATGTTTGGACTCACTTTAAAGGTTATTTTATGAAAATTACGAAGATAATAAAATTAAAGTTAACATTGATAACTAAAAAGATTTTTTCACGATTAAACTAACTTCAGTTATAAAACTTCTATTATATGATAACTAACTTCAGGTTTAAAATCTCAACCTCAATTTTGACATATATTTAATCTTCATTAAAAATCCTTTAATATGAGTACAAACACCACCTATTTATCTTCAATATTAATAAAGTTATGGTCAACTTCCGGTTAAGAATGTCAACGTCAATTTTGACATATTTGTAATCGTCGTGAAAAATCCTTTAAAATGAGTCCAAACATGATACGTTTAATTCCAATATTACTCGAGATATAACAATTTCCGGTTTGAAATGTCAACGTCATTTTGACATATTCTTAATTTTTATAAAATGTCTTAACATTTGTGACAAAAATATAATAAAATTAAATCAAAAATTAAGGTTGGTATTAATATTTAAAAATTAAACTGCTATCTTCATTGTTGCTAACTTCAGGTTTAATGCTTTTTATTCTAACTTTTTTGTTTTTTGGGATAAGTACGTCTTCTTTGGACTCATTTTAAAGGTTTTTTAATGAAGATGATAAATATGTCAAAAGTGACGTTGACGTTTCAAACCGGAAGTGATTGTATCTCCATTAATGTCAAAGTTAAATATGTCGAGTTTGGATTCATTTTAAAGGATTTTTTATAAAGTTGACAAATATGTCAAAATTGATAGTTGGAGGATCAAACTTTTTGGTTTTTTGAGATAAATGCGTCATGTTTGGACTCACTTTAAAGGTTATTTTATGAAAATTACGAAGATAATAAAATTAAAGTTAACATTGATAACTAAAAAGATTTTTTCACGATTAAACTAACTTCAGTTATAAAACTTCTATTATATGATAACTAACTTCAGATTTAAAATCTCAACCTCAATTTTGACATATATTTAATCTTCATTAAAAATCCTTTAAAATGAGTACAAACACCACATATTTATCTTCAATATTAATGAAGTTATGGTCAACTTCCGGTTAAGAATGTCAACGTCAATTTTGACATATTTGTAATCGTAAAACGAAAATATAATAAAATTAAATCAAAAATTAAGGTTGGTATTAATATTTAAAAATTAAATTGCTATCTTCATTGTTGCTAACTTCAGGTTTAATGCTTTTTATTCTAACTTTTTTGTTTTTTGAGATAAGTACGTCTTCTTTGGACTCATTTCAAAGGTTTTTTAATGAAGATGATAAATATGTCAAAAGTGACGTTGACGTTTCAAACCGGAAGTGATTGTATCTCCATTAATATCAAAGTTAAATATGTCCAGTTTGGATTCATTTTAAAGGATTTTTTATAAAGTTGACAAATATGTCAAAATTGATAGTTGAAGTATCAAACTTTTTGGTTTTTTGAGATAAATGCGTCATGTTTGGGCTCACTTTAAAGGTTATTTTATGAAAATTACGAAGATAATAAAATTAAAGTTAACATTGATAACTAAAAAGATTTTTTCACGATTAAACTAACTTCAGTTATAAAACTTCTATTATATGATAACTAACTTCAGGTTTAAAATCTCAACCTCAATTTTGACATATATTTAATCTTCATTAAAAATCCTTTAAAATGAGTACAAACACCACATATTTATCTTCAATATTAATAAAGTTATGGTCAGCTTTCGGTTAAGAATGTCAACGTCAATTTTGACATATTTGTAATCGTCGTGAAAAATCCTTTAAAATGAGTCCAAACATGATACGTTTAATTCCAATATTACTCGAGATATAACAATTTCCGATTTGAAATGTCAATGTCATTTTGACATATTCTTAATTTTTATAAAATGTCTTAACATTTGTGACAAAAACAAAAATATAATAAAATTAAATCAAAAATTAAGGTTGGTATTAATATTTAAAAATTAAATTGCTACTTCATTGTTGCTAACTTCAGGTTTAAAGCTTTTTATTCTAACATTTTTGTTTTTTGAGATAAGTACGTCTTCTTTGGACTCATTTTAAAGGTTTTTTAATGAAGATGATAAATATGTCAAAAGTGACGTTGACGTTTCAAACCGGAAGTGATTGTATCTCCATTAATGTCAAAGTTAAATATGTCGAGTTTGGATTCATTTTAAAGGATTTTTTATAAAGTTGACAAATATGTCAAAATTGATAGTTGAAGTATCAAACTTTTTGGTTTTTTCAGATAAATGCGTCATGTTTGGGCTCACTTTAAAGGTTATTTTATGAAAATTACGAAGATAATAAAATTAAAGTTAACATTGATAACTAAAAAGATTTTTTCACGATTAAACTAACTTCAGTTATAAAACTTCTATTATATGATAACTAACTTCAGGTTTAAAATCTCAACCTCAATTTTGACATATATTTAATCTTCATTAAAAATCCTTTAAAATGAGTACAAACACCACATATTTATCTTCAATATTAATAAAGTTATGGTCAACTTCCGGTTAAGAATGTCAACGTCAATTTTGACATATTTGTAATCGTCGTGGAAAATCCTTTAAAATGAGTCCAAACATGATACGTTTAATTCCAATATTACTCAAGATATAAGCAACTTTCGATTTTAAATGTCAATGTCATTTTGACATATTCTTAATTTTTATAAAATGTTTTAATATTTGTCACAAAAATAAAAATATAATAAAATTAAATCAAAAATTAAGGTTGGTATTAATATTTAAAAATTAAATTGCTATCTTCATTGTTGCTAACTTCAGGTTTAACGCTTTTTATTCTAACTTTTTTGTTTTTTGAGATAAGTACGTCATCTTTGGACTCATTTTAAAGGTTTTTTAATGAAGATGATAAACATGTCAAAAGTGACGTTGACGTTTCAAACCGGAAGTGATTGTATCTCCATTAATATCAAAGTTAAATATGTCGAGTTTGGACTCATTTTAAAGGATTTTTTATAAAGTTGACAAATATGTCAAAATTGATAGTTGAAGGATCAAAGTTTTTTTCACGACTAAACGAATGCCACAACATATTTGATGAATGGACAAGTGTACGAAATAGACGTTATTTAAATATAAAAATTGCTAATACCGGTATTATATGTTATTTTTACCAATTTCTAAACATGAAGATTCTTACTTGGTATTGAAGCTGATTAGGGTTGGAATACCACATCTATGACGTTCCAACAACATTGTACAGCACAACAACCTTTTTTGTTGGTGACACAATCATGACAAGCTGAACTAAAAATCTGCTCTTAAAAAAATTTCCATCTGGACAAAGAAGTGGTGCATTAAACTCAACGAATCACATTAATGACACGCAAATATCATGTGCCAAAACATCGAAATATCATAAGAAACGATGAACTTGGTTAGCAAGGACGTAGTGGGGCAACATTCAACATCTAGGAGATTTAGCTTTTCCAAAACAAAGTGCTAAAGTGTACAGTGCGCAATAAAAATCACATTTACAATATATTTTACCTTCCGGTGGATTTTCAGCATAAAACCTAGGATCAGGTGGAGCAACTGCAAACTTAACCGGTTTTTCTTCAGTAACAAAACTAAACTTTGAATCCGCTCCACCGTAACTTTCTCCACTCCTTTCATAGTTATCGTTTTCAGGTTCCCTGGCCATCTGATCCCCATAATTATTCACGAAATTATCATCAAAATCATCAGTGTCTTCATCCCTAAAAGTGAAATCCGAGTCCTGTCTCGCTACGTCACCGAGAATATTGTGTAAATTCGTGTTGCCATAATCATGCGGTGAGTACTTGTGATATTTCGACGGAATATCCTGAAGCGACATATGTTTGTAGGCGTTTAGGGCTTTTGCTTTCATTGCGTTCTGCTTGCTGATAATCTCCTTTTGCATCGCCTTTAAATTGGTGGTTAGTCGGTTTCTAAACGCCTCCAATGGCATCCCGAAATACTTCTGGTCCAGCTCGAGCTCCGCTTGAGCTCGACGCGAATTGTAAATTGGAAGGAGTGGATCATCGGAAATATCGAGGTTTTTGTTTTGGTCCTCAAAGTTAATACCTGAAAATATCAAAGATATAAACAATAGAAATTTATTTCTGGTTAAAGAAACGTTTTTAAACAGTTTATCTGTATTATGTACGTAAATTTACATATCACCCGTTATCACCTCCAAGTTTCCTGTCTACAGAAAGTACTAAAAAGTAAAACCACTTTATTTAGTCATACTAGAATAAAAAAAAATTTATGTGAGTTTAAAATTTTTCAAATACTATAAATTTTTGATGATGTTAATACTTGTTGTACGATAAAAATTTCTAAATGACTCTGTTGATATACAAGACATACATTTTTCGCCCGAAACGATTAATAAGACAAAAGAATTTTCTTTGGATAAACTTAAAGAAATCTCTATAATTACTTACCCGGGTATATTTCCAAGTCGCCCAAAGCACAAACACTACATGATATGAAAATGACAAGCTTGCGGAAGGAGCTTTTCATATTGTAGCACGACGACGGTGTCACTCCATATGTTATCACACCTCTGCCATTTTCCACAACGACGATAATCGATAATTTTCCAAGCGCGCAATTGGACGACTCCGTTTTAACGTCACTCTCCGAGAATCCGAGACTTTCCGTCGTCGTCTTCTTTTCGAGCTTTCAAATTCTCTCGTCGGTCGAAAACTATCGCACCGTTTTCATTTCTCCCGAGAAAATTAAAAAGCCTCGTTTATTTACGCGACGTGTATGTGGCGAACGAGTATCGTAAATGAAATATTTAACTATATAAAGTTAACGACTTTGATAAGAACTTCATTTACCCGGTTAATACGATGAAAATAAATTATGGTAACGTTCGGTTTATAAAGAATTTTTGTAAAATACTCTTTCAACGTAGGAATTTTTTATATTATCTTTAACGTTTTCTGACTTATAAATTTATATATGTATATTTTTAAACTATAACACCTATAAAGAAAAGTTTTTAATCTTTTATGGTTATAAAAATCAAAATTATGTCTTTCGTGTTATAAACTTTTTAATGTGCAATATTACAGTTTAATTGAGAGAAATCCTCGGAAAAAAGTTGCTAGATGTTGTATTAAGGATTATTAGCTTTATTAGAAAATTAATGATGAAAATGTAGTAAAAATGCAACAAAAACAGCAATGACAAAAATTAAATCACAAGGATCTTTCAAGAAATTAATTTTATAGCGAATTTTGAAAATTGAAACATCGTAAATTTTTTCAAAACTTCAAATATTGTTTTCTCAAAAACTAAAAGTTATTTTTCAAAACGGGTTAGTTCATTGGAAAGAGGACACTTTTATTAACACTTTGGGAAATTTTCATACTCATATTCCAAGAAATGGATTTTATACGAATTTTTAAAACTTAATCGGCGAAAATTGCAAAAATTGGAAAAAATTGTCGATTATTTCAAAAATTTATTTCTCAAGAACTGAAAGTGATTTTTCAAAACGGCTTTTTGCATTAAAAAGAGGATACTTTATTTAATAATTGGTGATATTTCCACAAGGGTCCTTCAAGAAATGAATTTTATAGCGAATTTTGAAAGTTATCGATGAAAATTGCAACATCAAAAATTTTAGAAAAACTTTAAATACTGTTTTCTCAAAAACTAAAAGTTATTTTTCAAAACGGGTTGGTTCATTGGAAAGAGGACACTCTTATTAACACTTTGGGAAATTTTCAAACTCATATTCCAAGAAATGGATTTTATACGAATTTTTAAAACTTAATCGGTGAAATTTGCAAAATCCGAAAAAATTGTCAATCATTTCAAAAATTTATTTCTTAAGAACTAAAAGTGGTTTTTCAAAATGGCTTTTTGCATTAAAAAGAGGATACTTTAATTAATAATTGGTTATATTTTCACAAGGATCCTTCAAGAAATTAATTTTATAGCAAATTTTGAAAATTATCGATAAAAATTGCAACACCGAAAATTTTATCAAAACTTCAAATACTGTTTTTTCAAAAACTAAAAGTTATTTTTCAAAACGGGTTAGTTCATTGGAAAGAAGACACTTTTACTAACACTTTGGAAAATTTTCAAACTCATATTCCGAGAAGTGGATTTTATACAAATTTTTAAAACTTAATCGGCGAAAATTGCACAATTCGAAAAAATTGTCGATTATTTCAAAAATTTTTTTATCAAGAACTAAAAGTAATTTTTCAAAACGCCTTTTTGCATTAAAAAGAGAATACTATAATTAATAATTGGTGATATTTCCACAAGGATCCTTCAAGAAATTAATTTTACAGCGAATTTTGAATGTTATCGAAGAAAATTGGAACATCGAAAATTTTATCAAAACTTTAAATATTGTTTTCTCAAAAACTAAAAGTTATTTTTCAAAACGTGTTGGTTCATTGGAAAGAGGACACTCTTATTAACGCTTTAGGAAATTTTCATTCTTATATTCCAAGAAATGGATTTTATACGAATTTTTAAAACTTAATCGGCGAAAATTGCAAAAATTTGAAAAAATTGTCGATTATTTCAAATTTTTTTTTCTCAAGAACTAAAAGTGATTTTTCAAAACAGCTTTTTGCATTAAAAAGAGGATACTTTAATTAATAATTGGTGATATTTCCACAAGGATCCTTCAAGAAATTAATTTTATAGCCAATTTTGAAAATTATCGATGAAAATTGCAACATCGAAAATTTTATCAAAACTTCAAATACTGTTTTCTCAAAAACTAAAAATTATTTTTCAAAACTGGTTGGTTCATTGGAAAGAGGACAATCTTATTAGCACTTTGGGAAATTTTCATACTCATATTCCAAGAAATGGATTTTATACGAATTTTTAAAACTTAATCGGCGAAAATTGCAAAATTCAAAAAAATTGTTGATCATTTCAAAAATTTATTTTTCAAGAACTGAAAGTGATTTTTCAAAACGGCTTTTTGCATTAAAAAGAGGATACTTTAATTAATAATCAAAAGTGATAACAGCGACAGTTCTGTTAATAATGAATGTGATTATGAATTACAAGCGAAGAGAAGAAAACTAGACGAAACTGCAACAAGAGATTTTATGTATCGTATTGGGATTTTTACAATGAGGTTGCTAACGACAAACCTGATATAAATAAAGCTGATACCGGATATCAGTTTCACCACTACTTCAGAGTATCTAAAACAGCAATTTCAAATTTTTTCCCAAAAGTATACAACGATATACGAAAGCCTTGATAATAATGCAGTTCAATGTAATCCCTCATCTAATAGCAATGATACATTTTATTCTCGGCAAACTTTCCTGTAAATTCAAAATATAAAGAGATCTGTCAAGAATATTTCAAAGCCAGGGTCTACAACAGGGAGATGGGCTGTCATGTCTATTTTTTAACACAAAGATAGTAAGAGATGCAGGATTTCAAACATCTGGAACAATATTTAATAAGTCAACGCAGATTTTGGCATTCGCCGACGACATAGATACTATAGGAGGCCTTTACAAGATTGAAAACGCAGTTAGAGAAGATAAATTTTGATAAATTTTATAAAGATCAAGTATATGGTGGCAAAGACTGACGATGGAAACAAACCAAAACATTTGGAAGTTGAGGATGATCAGTCTAAGCCAACAAATGCTTCTGTGGGCTTATAAACAACTTCACATCTAAACTACCAAAATAATCTTACATAAATCCTTAATACAACCAGAATGGGTCAAAAACATGGGCTTTAGTGCAGAAAGATTAAGAGGGGGTAAGAAGATTCGAGAGATAGTTAAATTTATCAAAGTGCAAAGGTTGACATGAATTGGCCAAGTAGCCAGAATGGATATACCTGTGAGTAGAAGATCTAAAAAATATTCAAAATGAGTTTAAAGTTATTTAAAACCCCAAAATTTGTTCAAAATCATTTAATAAGAATGTGTCTAAAAGTATGTAAACTTATCTAATTATTTAAAATTGCAAAAATTTGTTTAAACTTGGCTTAACATTCACAAAATTTTATAACATTTATTCAAATTTGATGAAACCTTTACAAAATTGTCTAAATTTGTTCAAAATTGTGAACATAAACGTGAAAAAATGGTTTATAATGATCAATGATTGCAAAATTTGTTCAAATTCATCCAAACTTTTACAAAATTGTCTAAAATGATTCAAATTGTTTAAAATTAGATACTAGAAGTACTATTAGTACTAACATTAAACCTAGAACTAGAAACTTTCGAGTTTTGCCGAGCGTCTTTTGAAAAAGCGTTTGACTTTTTCGAACCTATAACTACTGTTAGTACTATAGTAGCCTTAGACATCAGTTTTAACGCCTAGATTGAAATTCTAACATCGTTTGACAACTTTAGGCATATTTTGATAATTTTAGACAAGTTTTGGTTAGTTTAGGCAACGTTGAATAATTTTATACATCTTCAGAAAAATTTGGATAATTTTCGAGAAGCTTACCGATACCGATGCGCGATGGACCAATGTAAATAATTTAATTATAATAATAATACTTTATTGAGCCAAACAAATACAGAATACCTAAACAACAAAATAACAAGAGCAGAAAAGGCAAAATTCATAATTCACTGATTTAACTTTAACCCTATAAGGTCGGCAAAAAAGATAGGACCAAGTATAGATCCCTGCGCAACACCAGCAAACAATTCAATAGAATTAGAATACTGTGACTTCACCTTAACCGCCTGCGTTCTATCAAACAGATAACTCTTAAACAATGAATCAGCACACTCAGACACACCAACAAATTTAAGAATAACCAATAAAAGGTTGTGATTTAAGATATCATATGCCTTAATAAAGTCAAGCAACACAAGCAAAGTTGATTTACCAGCATCAAGAGCTCTATATATATCAGCATTTAAGTCAAGAAGCGCTGTGTCATAGCTATATTGACACCTAAAACCAGATTGTTTATCAGGTAGTATATTATAAGTATCTAAAACGATCTTAGTTGCTCCGTCATAATTTTCTCTAACACTTTAGACAAAAGCGGAAGGATGGTAATACGTCTCAAATCTTTAAACTCTTTAACTGGTTTCATTTTAGGAACAGGAGTCACCAGACCACATTTCCATGTCTTAGGATAAACCGATATTATCAGACAAAAGTTGAAAATATTACAGAGAACACTCAAAATACAAAAAACACAACCTAACCATATCTAGAGAAATATCATCCGAGCCAACACTAGTAGACTTAAACAAAAGCAGATACCGTTCAATAGAATCCACGGACACTTCCTTGAAGGTAAAAGGAGTACAGTCAGCATTTAATTGATTGGTATGATAGAAAGTTAATAAATCCGAGTCAGGCTTTATAACAATATCAGCAACAGATTTAGAATAAAAGAAGTTAACACTATCAGGGAAAATTTTGGAAAAATGTTGATTATTTTAGATAATATTACACATGCTTAGACAAATTTAAATAATTATAGGCAAATTTTGCGCTTTGAAACAATTTTGGGCAAATTTAGATAATATTAGACACATTTTGACAAATTCAGATAATTTTGTGCATGTTTAGTCTAGTAAATAACAATAAATATAAACAATTTTAGATTCAATTTAATCATTTTAGACAATTTTATAAAATTTTTTCAAAATCTAGATAAGTTTAAATACATTTTGATCATTTTGAACTATTTTGTAAAATTTTGGTCATTATAGACATAAACAATTTTGTACAAGTTGGGCCACGTTTAGATAATTTTAGCCACATTTTAGACAAATTTAAGTAATTTTAGACATATTATGATCATTTTGGTCAATTTTGTAAAGTTTAAACAATTTTAGACTCTGTTTGATCAGTTTGGACAATTTTAGACCTTAGGATTTCGGTAATGATGCCAAGATCATGAGAGATTTAACTTCCAGTCATTGCAAAATTTGAATTTCCTACCATTGCAGATATTCTATATTGAAGGCTGAATGGGGTTGGGATAGACAAATTTGGAAGGAACTGTCACTGGAGTAACTTTAAAAAAAGCATATTAAACATCATATTAAATTTAATTTGTACATTTAAAAAGCAATAATTAACAACAATCTTTCGAAATCAATCAATTATCAACATCATCAGTTGATTCCCCCTCAAGCATCAACCTTTGTTCTTGCTTTCTCTTAATCCTTTTTTTCTTCCTGTTTATGACCCCATCATCCTCATCCATCATCCGTATAATCAACATTTGATCCGAACAATCCATCGGGGCCACAGAAATATCTCTAACAGCTCTAAATTTTCCACAATTATTAAGGTGTTCATTTTCCAATCGGAAATAATTCCAAACAAATCTCCTAAAAGATTTTTCTGAGAATAATTTGCACTTGATTAAGAGTAAATTTTACCTAAATATTTCTAACGGTGCAAGAATGGTCACCATGAGATCTCCATGGACATAGCCTAATTCAGTAAGGGACATTGAAAAAGCCCAGCCGAAACGTAGTATAAAATCTTCTATTATTGCGAAGTAATAAAACCACTACAAAAAATTATGAACAAGTTATTGCGGGTTGATTAAAAGCGAGGATTTAACTGACTGTTGAAGAATAGACGACTTCTTCTCGTAAAAATTTATTGTCACCCGCTTTCGAATCTAACAACCCCCAATCCAATTTGATATCCCAAGTGTAGGCGTAACACGAGCTGATTAGCGACGAACTGATCCAAAAATAAAAAAAGGGATTCTCCATCATAGACTGATAATTATCTAAAAATTATTTTTAGATAAAAATTTACATTAAACTGAGTTAATTTATTTTTACCCGAGTAAACATTCAATAAAGTGGTGAAGGTCATAACAAAAAAAGACGTAGCATACTTGGCAGCGTTCGCAAGATGTGGAAACGCTTCTCGAGTGTCTCTGTATCTCCTCAAACATTGCGCAAACCTAAACCACGGAGGCAAACATGCTATAAACAGCCGGAGGAAGATCCGCTTTTCCACGCAACCGGTCCAATCTGTAAAACGCATCTTAAACGGAATAAGAAATAATTTGAACGTTCAAATTTTTTTCTAAAAAGGGCTACAAAGCGATCAATGAACTCTATTCTTTATAATTAAAATGACCTAATTGGGTGTAAAATTATAAAACTATAAAACAATCGGAAAACAAAAAAATCATTTACCTTTAGCCGTATACCAATCACCAATTGAAATATAAAAACAAATTATAAATTGGATATCGCTAAAAAGTGGAATCAAACTAACGAGTTGATCCGCCATCCAAAAATCGGCGAAATTTACATAAAAAAATGGAGCTAAAAGAATCCTCCCCTAAAAGAATCAACAAAATTAATACAAATTTTGAATTATTATTTTAATATTACCAAAACTTTTAACGCCCAAAATCTAGCGGCGTGTCGAAACGTTTTCGTCGGGTTCAACAAAAACGCCAACATCAATCCGAATAAAACCAAAGGATTTACGTAAGCGGGAATGCCAAGTTCAGTGCTGTAGATGAAACTTAAAACGGATAACGTCCAAACCACGCCGAAAATCGATGCCATTTCGATCACGTGTTGTTCGGAGAGGTGGTTTCTCGGATCCAATTCGAATATTAACACGTGATTAACCCCCGATGATCTCCAACCGTAAATGTTTACCCCCCAAAGAAACATGGAAAGGATTATAAGTAGGGGGCCTCGGTATAAACGACAAGCTACTCTCCAATCATCTTTTCCTTGACGGAAAATTCCTGAAAGTAAATAATATCATAATAGAAATGTTTCATAAAAAGGTGTTAGCCCTTTGATAAATATCTAATTGAAAAAAATTATTAAAGTATAAATATAAAGGAAATAATTGCGAAATATCTTTTTGTAAATATTAACTAATATATTATTGTAAATGATGATAAAACTAGAACTAACACTAGACCTAGAACTAGAAACACAGAATAACAACTGAAACTAACACTAGCACTCCAGGTGACCCTAGATACCATTTGCGCTTGGCTAAGGGAGAGAACCTCTCAATAAACCTGCAAAAGACAATTGTTGTGCCCTTCACCAGGAAACGAAAGTTGGATGGACTAATCCGCCCAACTATCCAAGGTGAAGAAATTCCTTTCTCAAAGGAAGTCAAATATCTAGGAGTAATCCTAGACAAAACCCTGTCATGGAATGGACATTTGCAGGGAGTTTTGCACAAAACTAGACTATCCTTGTGGAGTTGCCGCAGTCTTTGTGGAAAAAATTGGGGTCTTACCCCTGAAAGGTTGTACTGGCTCTGTGCGACTCTGGTTAGACCTATGATCACATACGAAGTAGCAGCCTGGTATAGGAAAGTCCGACAGACTTCAGTTATCTCTGGTCCGATAGGCACAACGCCAACTCTAGCAATGGAGGTTCTGCTTGGCCTATCTCCTCTGCATTTGTATACAGTGTCTCAGTGAGACCGGTCATTAGACGTTTCTGGGGTTCTGGCCAAACAAAAAATTTGAGAATGCAGATTTAAGTATTATCAATTACGTTCTCTTCATCTAAAATATTTTCAGATTTCTAGCACTTCCGGTTATACCGGAAGTCGCCACCTACTTTATTTTTTTAAATGGAATACCCTGTATATTTTTACACATTTTGATTTGTCTATTTTGAAGGTTTATAAATAACTTTACTTTTTGCAATTTGATTCGGCCGTTCTCGAGTTATTCGATTTTTTCTAGAAAAATCTGCTCCAGTGGACAGTTGTTCAAAAAATCATAGAACACTCAATTTTTGAGATATCAATTTAAGATTCAGAACATGCTTAAACAACATGATGGAGTATGTTTTGGTGCCGAGAACGGCTGTCTAGATCGTTTGGTCACTTTACTATGACACGTTAACTTTTCGAAATTTGGAAGCACTATTTTTTAACTTAATTTTTTTAAATGGCACCCCCCATATTTTATTACTTAGTCGTCTTCGGCGTCTTATTTTACATCTTTTATATTGCATATGTCCTATGCCTAACATTAATAGTTTGAGAAATAATTAGGGTTTTTTGAAAAATGCTCACATATCATATCGATATTAACCTAGTGTGCCATGGAAAACAAATGTTTAATGACTTATTGACAAACGTCAAAGTCTGATTTACGTTGTTTGATGCTTGTGAGTCTGAAACCAGGTAAAATGGATATTAATAACGTAAATAATGTTTATACATATAAAGAAATCCATAATTTATTTTTTGTGCACGTAAAATGTGCTACAAAGTTCTTAGTAGAACTTGCAGAATGTTTAATGAAAATTATCCGCATTTACCTCCGATGACAAAAGATAAATTTAGAAGAATAGAAGCAAATTTTTTGCATTTTGGACGAATTAATCACGTGTTAAACTGACCAAAAAATGTAGTAGATAATGCAACGGAAGAGGTGAATGCCTTGGCTTATTTCGAGCCCAGTCCCAACACCTCAATTCGAGCTGCCAAAGAAGATCTAGGAATCATACTACGAACTTTGTCGCGCTTTTTATGCATAAAAAATAAAGTAAGAATTTCTTAATTTGTGTAAATATTACTTTCGTTATTGTTATCGATTTTAACTCTTTTCAGTACTAATATTAAGGGACATAACAGATAATTATTTGCTCACATGCATCAAGTGAGGTAAACAAGTGAGTCTTTGACAAGAACTCATTGAGAAGGCTTGTTTTTCATGGCACACTAGGCTAAATATCCATATGATATATGTGCATTTTTCAAAAAACCCTAATTATCTCCTAAACTATTAATGTTAGGTATGGGACATATGGGATATAAAAGATGTAGAATGAGACGCCGAAGACGACTAAGTAATAAAATATGGGGGGTGCCATTTAAAAAAATGAAGTTATGGTACGTCCAAATTTTGAAAAGTTAACGTGCCATAGTAACGTGACCAAACGTTCTAGACAGCCGTTCTCGGCACCAAAACATACTTCATCATGTTGTTTAAGCATATTCTGAATCCTAAATTGATATCCCAAAAATCGAGTGTTCTCTGATTTTTTGAACAAATGTCTGCTGGAGCAGATTTTTCTAGAAAAATTCGAATAACTCGAGAATGGCCGAATCAAATTGCAAAAAGTAAACTTATTTATAAACCTTGAAAACAGACAAATCCAAATATGTAAAAATATACAGGGTGTTCCATTTAAAAAAATAAAGTAGGTGGCGACTTCCCGTATAACCGAAAGTGCAAGAAATCTGAAAATATTTTAGTTGAAGAGATCGTAATTGATAATACTTAAGTCTGAATTCTCAAATTTTTATTTTCGCCAGAACCCCAGAAACATCTAATGACCGGTCTCGCTGAGACACCCTGTATAAAGGAAATAATTGCGAAATATCTTTTTGTAAATATTAGCTAATATATTATTGTAAATTATGACAAAACTAGAACTAACACTAGATTTAGAACTAACACTTGACCTAGAACTAGATATATTCGAGTTTAGCCGTGCGTCTCTCAAGACGGCTAAACCCGATTGTTTCTAGTTTTAGGTTTGGTGTTAGTTCTAGCTTTCATTCATGATTGTCATTTATTGTATCAGAGTATCTTATACAGGTGGTCAAAAATACTATTACCGTTTCTCCCTATTCAACCGTAAGAAAGTCGAAAATTTGATATGGAACGCCCTATATTTTATTAGCTTACCCGAGGGGGAATTTAATTCTCTACAATTTATCTATAAACATTCCTATACCTATTTATTGTAGTTTCTCTCATATTGTGAAATTTATCAAAACATGCAGGAAATGCAGGGAAACATTTGTATTTTTATTAGAAGGCCATGACATTTTGACAGTCTTTCGTTTAATTTATGTCTATTATTATTTCTAAAACAAAAAATTAATGACAAAAATTAGATTTGGATAAAAATATAAATTTGTTATTAAATTGAATTTGGAAATGTAATAAAATACGATAAAATATTTATTTCGTTGTCTTCATCACTGGTGACCGGAAATATGTGGTCAATACAAAATAAATTTCAAATATCGGCGTTGGAATGATCTGCCGTGATGTTCAATGACTTATACCCGTCGTCAAATGTAGCTAATGACGACAATAATACAAACATAGACCAAAAACTGTCAAAATTCCATAGCTTTCTAATAAAAAATCTGCATTTCGTGCATGTTTTAATAAATTTCCCAATATGAGGCAAACTACAATAAATAGGTATAGGAATGTTTATAGATAATTTATAGAGAATTAAATTCCTTTTCTGATAGGCTAAAAAAATATGGGGCGTTCCATTTAAAATTTTCGACTTTCTTGCCATTGAATATGGAGAAACAGTAATTCAATTTTAGACCAACCTGTATAAGATACTCCGATACAACAAATGACAATCTATTTAACAGCATCTGAAGTGTAATCGTGCACATTGTAGATCTTTTTGAATGAACGTTGGCAGAGGTATGGAGATTTAAAGAACATGTTGAAATTTAGCTTAAAACCAAAATAACTCGAAAACGAAAAACGCTAGGTACCAATATCTATAATTTATCAAACTCAACCTATTTTCACGTACAATGAAATGGTGTAATAAAAACTATAGCGTACCATTTAAAATAGCGACGTTATGGTTTACTTCCGGTAGACCGGCAGTGGCGGCCAACTTGAAAATATTTTAGATCGGAAGTTCCGAATGAACAACCTAGGCTACCAAAATTTCAAAGCTCTACGAATAGTGAAAACTGAAAAGCTGCCTGAAAAAGTTCTATCGAACCAGTTACGTGAGACACGCTGTATACAATAACCTAGCGTTGAAATCAACTAAAGCTATCATTAGTACTAACTCTACTACTAAAATTGGAAAAGACAACGACGTTATGAATGTGAAAAGTAAGCGACTCAACGTTAAAAAAAAAAGAAAACAAGCGCAAAACTTTACAAACTGAACATACAGCGACGTAAAGAATCAAATAGCTTCAAACTGAACACGAACGAGGCTGCAACGATGAGCAATAGGATTCATTTAGAGGAGATGTTAGGGGAGAAAAGTCTCTGGGGAGAAAGGATCTAAAGAAAGTCGGAATAGAATGGTTCTGATAGAAATGGTTAGAAATCTTATAGGAAAATTCAAGAACGCAGGACCAGATATAAGTCATTTCGAAACATGGAAAAGTGAACGCATTGAAGGACGAATTCCAGGAAACGGAGAATCTCAGGAACCAAACAGAAAGTAAAAGATAGTACCAGAAAATAAATAGTAATCAAGGGGAATTTAAACCAAAAACATCAATGTGTACAGATGCCCACGGAGATATTGTCGGAACAAGATAAGATAATGTACTGGTGACTGGAACTCTATAGAAGTAAATTGGTAGATGGTAAGGAGGGCGAGAGCTATAGCCCCTGACTAAACCTAACAGATTTAATGGCAACCTAATAACATGGTAATATATGGTAACATAATATCCGAGAATTGCTACGTTTAGAATTTATGATATATACTGACAATATCTGGTTTATGAATTTTAGGTAATCCATAAAGTCTCAGTGGTAGTAAATGTGTGAAACTGAAATTACTCTACATTTCACCAATTCTTTCATTTTCCTTACTATCTTCTTAGTCGGGTCCTACTTAATTTTCTTGTAAATGGCTGGATCTACATCAGCTTATCGTGGCTTTCTTTCCTATCCATGACCACAGCGGCATTCCTATTGTCTACTGGTAGAACGATGATATCTGCTTTTTTCTCCAATCGTCCGGAATGCTCTTCGTGGTACTGAAATGGTGATACTGCAATTTCTGCAGATTTTGACCAATTCTTTCATTTTCCTTACTATCTTCTTAGTTGGGTCCTACTTAATTTTCTTGTAAGTGGCTAGATCTTAAAGTCTCATCAGCTTATCGTGGCTTTCTTTCCTTTCCATGACCACTACGGCATTCCTATTGTCTACTGGTAAAACGATAATATCTGCCTTTTTCTCTAATCATCCAGAATGCCCTTGGTGGTACTGGAATTTCTGCAGATTTTACCAATTCTTTCATTTTCCTTACTACCTTCTTAGTTGGGTCCTACTTAATTTTCTTGTAAGTGGCTGGATCATAAAGTCTCATCAGCTCATTGTAGCTTTCTTTCCTGTCCATGACCACGGCGGCATTCTTATTGTCTACTGGTAGAACGATGATATCTGCTTTTTTCTCCAATCGTCCGGAATGCTCTTCGTGGTACTGAAGTGGTGATACTGCAATTTCTGCAAATTTTTACCAATTCTTTCATTTTCCTTACTAGTTTCTTAGTTGGGCCCTACTTAATTTTCTTGTAAGTGGCTGGATCCTAAAGTCTCATCAGCTTATAGTTGTATTCTTTCCTATCTATGACCACGCCGGCATTCTGATTATTTACTGGTAAAATGATAATATCTGCTTTTTTTCTCTAATCGTCCGGAATGTCTTTGGTGGTACTGAAATAGTGATACTGGAATTTCTACACAATTCACCAATTCTTTCATTTTCCTTACTATATTCTCAGTTGGGTGTTACTTAATTGTTTTATAAGTGGCTGGATCATAAAAACTCATCAGCTTATCGTCATATTCTTCCTTTATTATTATTATTTGTTATATCTGCACTTTTTTCTCTAATTGTCCGGCGTGCCATTCTTTCATTAACTGTCAGATATGATTTTGTTCCGCGAATAGCTGCTTTTGTTTCGCAGATGAATTCCTTCTGGTAGAAGTGCTTGTTCTATCCTAATCAAAATCCTACAGGCAGCAGCAAAGTCAATGTGGTATTTCACCGTAAGGAAGGATCTTCATAAGAAGTGTGTAACTATTCGTGTGCGTCTTCTAGTTTCATCCCTCATCTACCTACCTAATGACTAACACATTCAAGAAAGGTAACTGTTTTACAGATTCTATTTCATAGTAAATTTGATCATGGTGTGTTGAGAATTCAATTGGTTTAAAAACCCAACCCAATCCGAAAGTTTCTAAGTCTAGTGTTAGTTCTAGTTTAGTAATTTCAAGATTTTAGAGGCAATATTGCATTTCCTTAAATATACCTGATAATATCACAGTTACTAAAAGTATAGTAAAAGAACCGGTAAATAGCCCAACTTTAAAAGTAATCCACGGGCTTTGTTTTTCCCCCAGTGGAGGTACCCTCAACCTCTTCATCGCTCTTTGACGATCACCCCCCTCTATATACTGCGTCACGGTGCTTTCCGTTTCCCTTATTATTCGATCTATATCTTTGTTCATGTAAAAATGAGAATTCTCCACGTGATTCACTCTCCATCTTGCACCTACCTCCGAAGACAACAGCTACAAGAATTAAATGAGTATTTAAAAAAATTAATTTTAAAGCATTATCAGCAACCTTATCGTGTTTTTTTAATATTTTACGGAATCCCGTAAAATTTAAGTTTTGATAGTTTTGCAGGAGAATAAGACTTAAGTAAAATTCGCTAAACGCCAGTTTGAGTTCTTGTAATTTACGAAGTGGTACGTTTTTTTTCCGGAGAAGTTTTTGTCCTCTCGTTGACGATTTTTTCTGATTGTTATCGCTTTGAATTTCGATAATTTCACTACGTAGGCTTGCATATTTTCTAGTTGCTTCTGCTAATTTCTCTGTAACAATACAAAACGTTTCATTTCAGGCCTTGAAGGTAACACTGACACGCAACGTTATGCAAATAGAATGAAAGGAACGAGATCGTTTTCTAGGTCATTGGGAAATAACGCACGTGCGATATTAAAATAATCTCTAAAATAGAAAGGATTCATCTAAATCGATCAAATTATACCTGAATAGAAGGTATTTATTTTCGCTAATTCCTTATCACAGTAATGAAAGAATTCCTCGTCGAATTTGGCGAAGTATCTTTGAAAAACATCGGGTTCTACGTGTTCGCTCGATGGGGCCTGTTCCACCGCCGAATATAAAAGTTGCTTCATTTCCTGTACCAAAATTAAAATTAAAATCTTAATAACGCCAAATCAATGACAAAAACAAACCTCGTAATTGATGTATTGTTTGCGCCATTCCGGCGTAATGTGAGCCGATAAATGCTCGGCAAATTTCATTTTATTGTTTAGCCTCGATTCATATTTCTAATTCAACCTCACTATTTTCACTATTACTAATAATATTTGTATTTTTCTTGGAACTTACCGTCATTATGACGGTGGGGATCGACGCTTGACGTCTATCCCCCCTATTTTGACGTCGCGGTTAATACAGAAAACTTTAATTTTATAATTTTTATTTCGAAACTTAAAAATAGTTATGTATATAAATATATGAATTTTTTAATTCGATAGTTTATACAAATAAAATGTTAATTAATTAATTAATGATTATTAAAGTTATTTATATTAAAGGTACCTGTAATACCGGCGCGTGACATAACCTATAATATAAAAATATAAACTAACCTCAAATTATCGACATTTATGAAAAGTTATTTTAACCTCTAATAATGTTACGAAGAATTCGTTTATTTAATCGAAAAGTAAGTTATTACATAAAAGATATACTTATAATAACCTTTAAATTGTTACAGTTATCAACAAATGTGAAACCAAAAGTGATAGCCGATGAAAATGTAATTTCAAACGTTGAAAATCAAAGTTATAAAGCTCGTCATCACCCGGGGATTGTTAAATTAAAAACTGTGTCTTTACCGGATAATATTGTTAAAGCTATTACTAAAATTACGGCGGGTAAAATGATTTATTAAGATTACTATACATCAAATTAATTTGCTCAATTCTAGATTATCCCATAAAAGCGCTTGTAACGAATTCAGATTTATTGGGAAGGCATTTAAGATATAGAGTGCCGCCAATGGAAAGTGATCAATTAAACGATTTAAAACATAAATTATATAAACAAGAGTTATGGAAGGAAAAAGACTCTAAAATACAATCGGAAGAAAAATTCCATCAAAAAATAAAAGATAAGGTTAAAATTTTATTGAAAGAAAAAGTATATAATTGGTCTCCAATAAATTATGATCAACAACAATCGTTGTTATATTTATTTGCAAGGAGTTCAATGGAATATGCAGTTTTAGCAAAAATATTTTTGGAGATATCAAATCGAGATCCGGATTTTAAACCAAGAACTTTATTCGATTTTGGGTCAGGTGTTGGTAGTGTAACTTGGGCGGCGAATACTTACTGGAAAAAACATCTTTTTGAATATTACAATGTTGATATTTCAAGTGATATGAACGATTTAGCTCTCACTATATTAAGAGGTGGACCTGGGTATTCCAATCAAAATATAAAGGGCGTTTTTTATAGACAATTTTTACCAGCTACTAATGTAAATATCCTTTTTTACATATCTATTTAATTTTAAACAAATTTTTTAGGTTATGTTTGATTTAGTTGTATCTGCATATTCTTTATTGGAATTACCTTCTTTTAATACTCGAATGGATACAATTTTAAGATTATGGAACAAAACAAATAAATATTTAATAATTGTGGAGAATGGATCTAACGCAGGATTTAAAGTATTGCTTTTTAGTTATTATAAAATTAATAATTTAAATAAGAATCGAATTTTAGGTTATTAATGAAGCGAGAGATTTCATATTGAAAATGAATCAATCTAATCAAGGCCACATTTTTTCACCTGTATGATTAATTTGATTTTAATATCAAACATATTGTGGCTTAAAAATCGACGATTTTTTTTAAATCAATGTGAAATGACGTTAAAAATTAAAAGGAAATGCGGAAAAGTGTAGAACATACCTAAAAATCACATTAAAGTTTCGATGTGACGTCACAAGCGATGTTCACCATGTACAGGATGGTTCAAATTCGATGTCCGGAAACGATAAGAGTTAGAAAAAAAGTAGCTTACATGTCATGATCTCGTTTTTCGAGAAACTACTAATACCAAAAATCTCAAAGCGCTATCGTGTTTGGTTTTTCCCCTAGAGGCCAAAATTGAAAATATCGTAAAACCAACAAGTACAATTATCTTGGTTATTATTATAGGTGGAATATTATAACTACGACATTATATGGACACTTCTTTACAGAGAATTTCATGACGTAGTCAAAAAAAAATTTTCGGTTTTAGATTTTGAGATACCAGGACAATTTTTGTTTTTTTAAATGGAAAGAATCACTGATTATTCGCTTATTAAAATCGTTATTTTTTTCTGATTACAAAAATATAGGGTTTGACATGTCTATTTCATATTATTTTAGAATAAAGCTAAAAATAAACTTTTTAGTGTCATCAAAGAATTAAATTTACAGTTTCCTGTAAATTATAACTAAAAATTAAAAAGCATATTTCTGATATTTGAAACAAATACAGTTGAACTATTTAATTTATATTTGTTTTAAACAAAAGTTGGAATAGATTGCATTATTTCACATTTTTTATTAATATTTAATATTATTATTAATTGACCTAATAAATTATTGATAGGTGGCGCTCATATATATTTTTTTAATTAAAATAAACATAGCAACATTTGTTTGTATTCAAAAATTTTCTGAAGTGTCAAAAATCCTGTTTTTTAAAATGAATTACGAAAAGTTTAACATGTTAGAATATTATATATTAGAAAATAAAGTAAATTTTATATAAATTTTTAGTAGAATAATTTTTAGTTATAGTACCGTAATTTACAGGAAACTGTAAATTTAATTTCTTTGAGGACACTAAAAAAAGTTTATTTTTAGCTTTATTCTAAAACAATAAGAAATTATTATATTTTTATAATCAGAAAAAATAACGAATTTAATTAACGAATAATCAGTGGTTGTTTCCACTTAAAAAAAACGAAAATTGTCATAATATCTTAAAATCTAAAACCGAAATTTTTTTTGACTACGTCCTCAAATTCTCTGTAAAAAAGTGTCCATATAATGTCTTAGTTATAATACTCCACCTATAATAATAACCAAGATAATTGCACTTGCTGGTTTTACGATATTTTCAATTTTGACTTCTAGGGGACAAACAAAAGACGATAGCGCTTTGATGTTTTTGGCATTAGCAGTTACTCGAAAAACGAGATCATGACATGTAAGCTACTTTTTTTCTAACTCTTATAGTTTCCGAGATAGCCTATTTGGACATCGAATTTGAACCACCTGTAGAGGTGGGCCAAATTGGACACTTTTAAAGGGAAACTACTCTTTTTAAGAGATAGAATAAAAATAATGTCAGTGTGTGAGGCTCGATTTTTATAAGAAATTTAATGGCCAAAACCGCATATCGATATCTCTTACGGTTTTAGAGATACAGAGTGTTTTTCAAAAAAGTACATTTTCGAAAAATCGTCCTAAATTTTTTCTTATTGATAAATCTTCCTTTCTGTGAAAACATTTCCATAGCAACTTTTTATGTAGAATTCGATGGAATAAGTTAGCTTTTCCCCAAAACAATATTTTAGTGGTTATTGACATAAAATTGATTTTTTTAAATTAAACACCTATATATTTTTGCAAATTCGACGAGACCATAAAATTTCCTTTCCAAAAATATAGCACACTTGATATGTCGTTCAAGTCTTCTTTCAAATATACAACTTGGAATAATAAACTTATGTCAAAATTGACGTTGACATTTCTAACCGGAAGTTGACTATAACTTCATTAATATTGAAGATGTCGTGTTTGTATTCATTTTAAAGTAAAAAAATAACATTACTTGTAAGTTTATCAAATTGATTTTGTACATGGCTATAAAATAAACAATTTGTAGGTAAATTGTTACTTCCGATTAGAAATGTCAACGTCAATTTTGACATATTTGTAATCGTCGTAAAAAAATCAGCCCAAACATGATACGTTTAATTCCAATATTACTCGAGATATAAGCAACTTCCGGTTTGAAATGTCAACGTTATTTTGACATATTCTTAATTTTTATAAAATGTTTTAAAATTTGTCACAAAAACGAAAATATAATAAAAAAAAGTCAAAAATTAAGGTTGGTATTAATATTTAAAAAGTTAAATTGCTATCTTCATTGTTGCTAACTTCGGATTTAATATTTTTTATTCTCTCTTTTGTTTTGTGAAAGAAATGTATCATGTTTGGACTCATTTTAAAGGTTTTTTAATAAAGAATACATCATGAAATAACACCATGAAGTTGTCTGTTTGTCTATTATATGACAACTAACTTCAGGTTTAAAATGTCAACCTCAATTTTGACATATTTGTAATTTTCATTAAAAAACCTTTAAAATGAATACAAACACGACGTATTTATCTTCAATATTAATGAAGTTATGGTCAACTTCCGGTTAGAAATGTCAACGTCAATTTTGACATATTTGTAATCGTCGTGAACAATCCTTTAAAATCAGCCCAAACATGATACGTTTAATTCCAATATTACTCGAGATATAAGCAACTTTCGGTTTGAAATGTCAATGTCATTTTGACATATTCTTAATTTTTTATAAAATGTCTTAATATTTGTCACAAAAACAAAAATATAATAAAAAAAAAATCAAAAATTAAGGTTGGTATTAATATTTAAAAAGTTAAATTGCTATCTTCATTGTTGCTAACTTCGGGTTTAAGGTTTTTTATTCTCTTTTTTACTTTTTGAAAGAAATGTTTCATGTTTGCACTCATTTTAAATAATAATAATAAGCTTTATTATGCTAATAACCCGAAGGCATACATTCGTCAGTATAAAATTTACAAGCAAGTCGAAAAATATAATAAAATATAATATATAAAATATTGCACGTAACATATACATAAAAAAAATACACAGTCACAATAATCCGTGTTTTTTAATAAAGAATACATCATGAAATAACACCATGAAGTTGTTCATTTTTTTATTATATGACAACTAACTTCAGGTTTAAAATGTCAACCTCAACTTTGACGTATTTGGAATCTTCATTAAAAATCCTTTAAAATGAGTACAAACACGACATATTTATCTTCAATATTAATGAAGTTATGGTCAACTTCCGGTTAAGAATGTCAACGTCAATTTTGACATATTTGTAATCGTCGTGAAAAATCCTTTAAAATGAGTCCAAACATGATACGTTTAATTCCAATATTACTCGAGATATAAGCAACTTCCGATTTGAAATGTCAATGTCATTTTGACATATTCTTAATTTTTTATAAAATGTCTTAATATTTGTCACAAAAACCTTTTATAATAAAAAAAATCAATAATTAAGGTTGGTATTAATATTTAAAAATTAAATTGCTATCTTCATTGTTACTAACTTCGGGTTTAATGTTTTTTATTCTAACTTTTTTGTTTTTTGAAATAAGTGCGTCATGTTTGGACTCATTTTAAAGGTTATTTTATAAAGATTACGAATATAATAATAAAATTAAAGTTGATGTTTTGTTGTTTAACGTTAAATTGTGGTATACTTGTTATTATATGACAAATAACTTCAGGTTTAAAATGTCAACCTCAATTTTGACATATTTGTAATCTTCATTAAAAATCTTTTAAAATGAATACAAAGACGACATGTTTATCTTCAATATTAATGAAGTTGTGGTCAACTTCCGGTTAGAAATGTCAACGTCATTTTGATATATTCTTAATTTTTATAAAATGTCACAAAAACGAAAATATAATAAAAAAAGTCAAAAATTAAGGTTGGTGTCAACATTTAACTTAAATTGCTATCTTCATTGTTGCTAACTTCGGGTTTAATGTTTTTTATTCTAACTTTTTTGTTTTTTGAGATAAGTGCGTCATGTTTGGACTCATTTTAAAGGTTATTTTATAAAGATTACGAATATAACAATGAATTTAAAGTTGACATTAACACCTTAAAGTTTTTTTCTTAGCCTTGCGAAGAAACTGTTTAAAAAAACACCAAAATCTCTAGTGTCTATGTCTAGTGTTCTAATTTTAATTCAATAAAAATATGCAACACAGTGATATCTTATGCTAACTAGAACCACTAGTACCACTATCACTAGAACTAACATTAGACCTAGAACTAGAAACGTTCAGGTTTAGCCGACTTAAGAGACGCACGGCTAAACCCGAATGTTTCTGGTTCTAGGTCTAGTGTTAGTGCTACTTTTCTTTCAATAAAAATACACCACAATCTAACGCTAAATACATTTAAAACTAGAATTAACCCTAGAAGTAGAAAGTATCGGTATAACCCAACCCGGAATTTACAACCCACCCTCTGCTCCATCCCCAATTCAACATTTGAGAAATTCGCACTGGTTTAAACATTAATTAACCTGGCGATGTTTACCTCCAGGTTCATCATTCTTCGTAAAAGAATATAAAAAAAATTACAATATTTGCATAAAACGATGACTAATTTATTGTAAAGAAATTTCGGTGCTAGTCATCGTTTTATGCAAATATTGTAATTTTTTTTATATTCTATTAATTAACCTATCTGAAAGTAGAATTTCTACACAAAATTCTGAAATAAATCAGTAAATTACGTATATTTGAATGTAACGTTTAAAGAGGAGGGCATCAGGTATAGATTTTAGATTATGTTTAGTTTATAAATGGTAAACAATGACATTTTAGTCCAAAACCTAAGAAACAACCGCATTTTACCCGAAAATATGCCGAAATTAGCACGGTTGATGACGTGACAAAAAGTGACGTCACTTAAACTTTAAAGTAATTTTTTTGATAAATTTTACACTTATCAGAACTTTTTTTTTATTTGTAATGGCTTACTTGAATAATTTCCCGTCGATTAAAAGAAAATGGTCGTTTTTTAAGCGACATGATGATTCTTGAATTATTATCTTATTTTTAGTGCCCTCACGATTTAGTGTGCCCAAGATTTTTAGCGGATGATAACACACCTTGTAACTTTGAAATTAATTACTTCCATATTCCGTTAACGAATAAATTTGAAATGCAAAAAGAACGATATTCTTACATAGTCTTTAAAAAAAGTAAGATTTTTCTTCTACACTTAATTTTATATTAATCTTTTTTTGAGAGTAGGTGTCGATAAGGATTCAACGCAAAATTGGCCACGGGTTGTTCGAGAAACTTTAGTTCGATCCAAACATTGCATTTGTAGAACTTGCACCGCTGATGGAAAGTTATCTGAAGTAATTTTTACAGCATCAAAACATGGAAAGTGAGTGTGTTATACAAAAATTAAGATTGTTTTTAATGTTAATGGTTGAAATTTTAGAACTATGTATCATTGTGCAAGATCAACTAAATGGGGAGATAGATTACCTATTATTTTAGATGAAAATGCTCAAAATTCGAACAATTTAGATACCAAAACGAATTCAGGAAAGAGAGATTTATGTTCCTTAACGGCAGAAGAAAACTTAGATAAAAAAAGCTCAGAAAATAATACGTGATTTGTAACGATACATTTTGAGAAGAATAATACATTTAAGAGAGTATTTTAAATATATAATTACTAAAATAAAGACAAACTAAAATCTTATATTGTTTGTCAAAATTTTTTAGATTATGAAAGCCAACAATAATTAAATATATTCTATAATTTTTTATTTTTCAAATTGTGCTTTAGTTTTTCCAAATAATGAAAATTTGAAAAAACTTTGGAGACGTCACCGTCGTTTCGCACGCGATTGGTTGAAATAAAAATCAATAAAAGGTGAATGAGCGAGATGCCACGAGAAACGTCACCAAAGTTTTTATACAGCGGATTTTGAATTTTAATATTAATTATTGCAAAAATTAAACAATTTTAGGATCTCAAAATGTTACCAATCCTTTTATTCTTGCATAGTTTATCGATTTTTTGAATGACGGTGTTTCTATTCGATTGAGAGTAACGGCCCCATTGGTGATATGCGATCATGGTACATATTTTCTCAACAAACAGATGCAAGATTTTTTAAAGAAATATGAAAGACGAAGAAAACTACATGATTTGATGATAGGACAATCAGTTTATGTACAATTAAGACCTGATTCAAAATGGACAAAAGGAAAGATAGAAAAAAATTATTAGAAAGAGATTTTTTGGCCGATGTGGGTGGAATATCTTATCGTAGAGACAGAATAAGTATAAAGGAAAGACAAGAAGAAATGATAAAGAAACCAATTAGCACAAAAAAATGATCAAGAAAATCAACAAATATTTAATTCCAGAAAAGGCAAAACAAAACAACAGCACAACAAGATGCGAAAATTCAAGAAACTAGGAATGCTGAGATAGAAAAATAAGAAATGAAGTTTGAAGAAACTAGTAATGAAACAGATAGTGATTTTGCGAAAAGCCGTATATCCGGTTATCCGGCATAACTATCCGGCCATTATAGTTATAATTTCTGGTACATTTCTGAAGAACTGAAGAACTAAAAGTGTTTTTTCAAAACAGCTTTTTGCATTAAAAAGAGGACACTTTAATTAATAACTGGTGATATTTCCACAAGGATGCTTCAAGAAATTAATTTTATAGCGAATTTTGAAAATTGTCGCTGAAAATTGCAACATCGAAAATTTGATCAAAACTTTATATATTGTTTTCTCAAAAACTAAAAGTTATTTTTCAGAACGGGTTAGTTCATTTGAAATAGGACACTCTTATTAACACTTTGGGATATTTTCATACTCATATTCCAAGAAATGGATTTAATACGAATTTTTAAAACTTAATCGACGAAAATTGCAAAATTCAAAAAAATTGTCGATTATTTCAAAAATTTATTTCTCAAGAACTAAAAGTGATTTTTCAAAACGGCTTTTTGCATTAAAAAGAGGACACTTTAATTAATAATTGCTGATATTTCCACAAGGATCCTTCAAGAAATTAATTTTATAGCGAATTTTGAAAGTTATCGATGAAAATTGCAGCATCGAAAATTTTATCAAAATTTCAAATATTGTTTTCTCAAAAACTAAAAGTTATTTTTCAAAATGGATTGGTGGATTGGAAAGAAGACACTTTTATTAACATTTTAGGAAATTTTCATACTCATATTTCAAGAAGTGGATTTTATACGAATTTTTAAAACTTAATCGGCGAAAATTGCAAAATTCGAAAAAATTTTCGATTATTTCAAAAATTTATTTCTTAAGAACTAAAAGTGATTTTTCAAAACGGCTTTTTGCATTAAAAAGAGGATACTTTAATTAATAATTGCTGATATTTACGCAAGGATCCTTCAAGAAATTAATTTTATAGCGAATTTTGAAAATTATCGATGAAAAGTGTAACATCGAAAATTTTATCAAAACTTTATATATTGTTTTCTCAAAAACTAAAACTTATTTTCCAAAACGGGTTGGTTCATTGGAAAGAGGACACTTTTATTAACGCGTTGGGAAATTTTCATTTGCACTCATTTTAAATAATAATAATAATCTTTATTATGCTAATGACCCGAAGGCATACATTCGTCAGTATAAAATTTACAAGCAAGTTGAAAAATATAATAAAATATAATATATAAAATATTACACGTAACATATACATAAAAAAAAGTACACAGTCATAATAATCCGTGTTTTTTAATAAAGAATACATCATGAAATTACACCATGAAGTTGTCCATTTGTTTATTATATGACAACTAACTTCAGGTTTAAAATGTCAACCTCAATTTTGACGTATTTGTAATCTTCATTAAAAAACCTTTAAAATGAATGCAATCACAACATATTGATCTTCAGTATTAATGAAGTTATGGTCCACTTCCGGTTAAGAATGTCGTCAATTTTGACATATTTGTAATCGTCGTGAAATATTCTTTAAAATGAGTCCAAACATGATACGTTTAATTCCAATATTACTCGAGATATAAGCAACTTCCGATTTGAAATGTCAATGTCATTTTAACATATTCTTAATTTTTTATAAAATGTCTTAATATTTGTCACAAAAACAAGAATATAATAAAAAAAAAATCAAAAATTAAGGTTGGTATTAATATTTAAAAATTAAATTGCTATCTTCAATGTTGCTAACTTCGGGTTTAATGTTTTTTATTCTAACTTTTTTGTTTTTTGCGATAAGTGCGTCATGTTTGGACTCATTTTAAAGGTTATTTTATAAAGATTACGAATATAATAATAAAATTAAAGTTGATGTTTTGTTGTTTAACGTTAAATTGTGGTATACTTGTCTATTATATGACAAGTAACTTCAGGTTTAAAATGTCAACCTCAATTTTGACATATTTATAATCTTCATTAAAAATCCTTTAAAATGAATACAAAGACGACATATTTATCTTCAATATTAATGAAGTTGTGGTCAACTTCCGGTTAGAAATGTCAACGTCATTTTGATATATTCTTAATTTTTATAAAATGTCACAAAAACGAAAATATAATAAAAAAAGTCAAAAATTAAGGTTGGTATCAACATTTAAAACTTAAATTGCTATCTTCATTGTTGCTAACTTCGGGTTTAATGTTTTTTATTCTAACTTTTTTGTTTTTTGAGATAAGTGCGTCATGTTTGGACTCATTTTAAAGGTTATTTTATAAAGATTACGAATATAATAATAAATTTAAAGTTGACATTAACACTTTAAAGTTTTTTTCTTAGCCTTGCGAAGAAACTGTTTAAAAAAACACCAAAATCTCTAGTGTCTATGTCTAGTGTTGATATATTCTTAATTTTTATAAAATGTCACAAAAACGAAAATATAATAAAAAAAGTCAAAAATTAAGGTTGGTGTCAACATTTAACTTAAACTGCTATCTTCATTGTTGCTAACTTCGGGTTTAATGTTTTTATTCAAAAAAATTTTATCAAAACTTTATATATTGTTTTCTCAAAAACTAAAACTTATTTTCCAAAACGGGTTGGTTCATTGGAAAGAGGACACTTTCATTAACATTTTAGGAAATTTTCATACTCATATTTCAAGAAGTGGATTTTATACGAATTTTTAAAACTTAATCGGCGAAAATTGCAAAATTCGAACAAATTTTCGATTATTTCAAAAATTTATTTCTCAAGAACTAAAAGCGATTTTTTAAAACGGCTTTTTGCATTAAAAAGAGGATACTTTAATTAATAATTGCTGATATTTCCACAAGGATCCTTCAAGAAATTAATTTTATAGCGAATTTTTAAAATTATCGATGAAAATTGCAAAATCGAAAATTTTATCAATACTTCAAATATTGTTTTCTCAAAAACTAAAAGTTATTTTTCAAAATGGATTGGTGGATTGGAAAGAAGACACTTTTATTAACAGTTTGGGAAATTTTCATACTCATATTCTATGAAATGGATTTTATACGAATTTTTAAAACTTAATCGGCGAAAATTGCAAAATTCGAAAAAATTGCCGATTTTTTCAAAAATTTATTTCTCAAGAACTAAAAGTGATTTTTCAAAGCTGCTTTTTGCATTAAAAAGAGGATACTTTAATTAATAATTGCTGATATTTACGCAAGGATCCTTCAAGAAATTAATTTTATAGCGAATTTTGAAAATTATCGATGAAAATTGCAACATTGAAAATTTTATCAAAACTTGAAATATTGTTTTCTCAAAAACTAAAAATTATTTTTCAAAACGTGTTAGTTCATTGGAAAGAGCACACTTTTATCAATATTTTGGGAAATTTTCATACTCATATTCCAAGAAATGGATTTAATACGAATTTTCAAAACTTAATCAGCGAAAATTGCAATTTCGAAAAAATTGTCGATTATTTCAAAAATTTTTTTCTCAAGAAGTAAAAGTGATTTTTCAAAACGGCTTTTTGCATTACAAAGAGGATACTTTTATTAATGATTGGTGATATTTCCACAAGGATCCTTCAAGAAATAAATTTTATAGCGAATTTTGAAAATTATCGATGAAAAATGCAACATCGAAAATTTGATCAAAACTTCAAATATTGTTTTCTCAAAAACTAAAAGTTATTTTTCAAAACGGGTTGATTTGTTGAAAAGAGGACACTTTTATTAACACTTTGGGAAATTTTTATACTCATATTCTAAGAGATGAATTTAATACGAATTTTTAAAACGTAATCGGCGAAAATTGCAAAATTCGAAAAAATTGTCGATTATTTCAAAAATGTATTTCTCAAGAATTAAAAGTGATTTTCCAAAGCGCCTTTTTGCATTAAAAAGAGGATACTTTAATTAATAATTGGTGATATTTCCACAAGGATCCTTCAAGAAATAAATTTTATTGCGAATTTTTAAAATTATCGATGAAAATTGCAACATCGAAAATTTTACCAAAACTTCATATATTGTTTTCTCAAAAACTAAAAGTTATTTTTCAAAACGTGTTAGTTTATCGGAAAGAGGACACTTTTATTAACATTTTGGGAAATTTTCATACTCATATTTCAAGAAGTGGATTTTATACGAATTTTTAAAACTTAATCGGCGAAAATTGCAAAATTCAAAAAAATTGTCGATTATTTTAAAAATGTATTTCTCAAGAACTAAAAGTGATTTTTCAAAACGGCTTGTTGCATTAAAAAGAGGACACTTTAATTAATAAAAGGTGATATTTCCACAAGGATCCTTCAAGAAATTAATTTTATAGCGAATTTTGAAAATTGTCGTTGAAAATTGCAACATCGAAAATTTTATCAAAACTTCAAATATTGTTTTCTCAAAACCTAAAAGTTACTTTTCAAAACGGGTTGGTTCATTGGAAAGAGGACACTTTTATTAACACTTTGGGAAATTTTCATACTCATATTCCAAGAAGTTTATTTTATGCTTAAAAATTTTGATCATAACCAAAAAAAAATCAATCTTTTAATTAAGAGAATCTCTTTAATTAAGAAAATTTAAGATTTATTCTTTTAAAACATGTTTAAACAAATCTCTAAAATCATCTAACGAAAATTGAGTCTCCTTAAACGCATCGATATCTTCAAATTTCTTCATCCAAGTTAATAAATTCGGGTAACAACTTGATACAGGCACAAATAAATTAGTAGCAGCTACAGTTGTGATTAAATGAAAATCAGCAATCGTCATTTTCTCGGTAGCAACCCAAATTTTTCCCTCCAAAAACTTATCAAGGAAAGAATAAGCATTTTCAATCTTCTTAATCATATCAGGGGTAACTTGCGATGCTAATTTTAAACGAAGAGTTGCCTAAAATGTATTAATTAATAAACGAATGAGTTATAAAATTGTTTTTATCGTACGCAAGTGTTAAGAAGCGCGGGGAAAGCCACGTTGCTATCGAAATGTAACATATTATCGATTAAAGCTTTATCTTCGGGTGTATTTGGGTAAAGAGAATTTCCGTTTGAATATTTAGTAACTAAATAAGAAGTGATTGCGTGGCTATCTGTTAAGATTAATTTTCCATCGGTTAAAGTTGGGATGGTGTGTTTTGGATTAATCTAAAAAAATATGTTTAATATAAATGTTAAATATTTAATATTTTACCTTGAGAAAATCATCTTTTAAATGAGCATCATTTAAAAAATCGATAATTTTATGCTCTACATCAATATTCAAAGCTTTTGCAGTCATATAAACTGCCCTACACGGTGGGCTTAAATCGGTTGTGTAAAGAATTGGGGCCATTATGCCTTGTTAAAGATTCTTATGGGACTGAATTAAATTTTTGTGTAGCGGTTTTATAACGGATTATTTTTGCTTTGACCTTGAATACCAATGATATCGAAAGATTACGAAATTAAAGTGGATTAGGAAACATTTTCTTGCTTTAATTAGTGTTATAAAATTTTATTTTAATGTTTATTTAGATTATCATAAATTTTACAATTTTCGCCGATTAAGTTTTAAAAATTCGTATAAAATCCATTTCTTGGAATATGAGTATGAAAATTTCCCAAAGTGTTAATAAAAGTGTCCTCTTTCCAATAAACCAACACGTTTTGAAAAATAACATTTAGTTTTTGAGAAAACAATATTTGAAGTTTTGATCAAATTTTCGATTTTGCAATTTTCAACGATAATTTTCAAAATTCGCTATAAAATTAATTTCTTGAAGGATCCTTGTGGAAATATCACCAATTATTAAATAAAGTATCCTCTTTTTAATGCAAAAAGTCGTTTTGAAAAATCGCTTTTAGTTCTTGAGAAATAAATTTTTGAAATAATCGACAATTTTTTCGAATTTTGTAATTTTCGCCGATTAAGTTTCAAAAATTCGTATAAAATCAACTTCTTGGAATATGAGTATGAAAATTTCCCAAACTGTCAATAGAAGTGTCCTCTTTCCAATGAACCAACCCGTTTTGAAAAATAACCTTTAGTTTTTGAGAAAATAATATTTGAAGTTTTGATAAAATTTTCGATGTTGCAATTTTCGTCGATAATTTTCAAAATTAGCTATAAAATTCATTTCTTGAAGGATCCTTGTGAAAATATCACCAATTATTAAATAAAGTATCCTCTTTTTAATGCAAAAAGCCGTTTTGAAAAATCACTTTTAGTTCTTGAGAAATAAATTTTTGAAATAATCGATAATTTTTCGAAATTTTGCAGAAGAAGAAAACAATATTTATTTGGACTTATATCAAAATTATAACAATAAGAAATACGAAAAGAAATACATATATAAAATAAAATAAATATAAAAAAAGAGTCCAAAAGGGCTATAGACCTTAGTCTTCCTGCCCGTGATTTTGAGTTTGGTTTGGTTGTACTTGGGTCTTCTCAGTTGGGCCTTATTTTTTTAAGAAGTGTGAGCCGTGTTATGGGACAGCGGGTAAGGGAGAGGGGAGTGATGATGAAATTTTTTAGGGCGTTTTTGGGGAAGTTCATAGTTGCTTTAAGGGATAAGGATTGTAGACGGGAGTTTATAGGAGGAATCTTTGTAAGGTCGTACAGGAGTTCGTTGGAAGGGTTGAAAAGTGGGTTGTGAGGGTGTCTAATGCGAGTGATAATTCTCAGGGTTGCTCTCTCTGCTACCTCCAGATGATACTGTGATCCTCTCGGCGCTTCAGTCATGATTAATGAGGCATATTCGATAATAGGTCGGCATATTGAGGTGTATATGTGAGTAGCGCATTTGGTGGATATCCCTCGGCCTCTATATGAGAGTGAGCGGAAGTGTTTGGCGCGGTTTTTGACTTTCATTTTTACCTTGATGGCGTGGGTAGAGAATTTAAGGGTTCTATCCAAGGTAATGCCGAGATAGTTACAAGTTGGTGATGCTGTGATAGGAGAAGATTGAATTATTATTGTGGGAGGAGCAACGCGAATAGGGAGGAAGGGGATGAAGAATTGGGTTTTGGAAGGATTTATCAGGATACGCCATTTTCGGTACCAATCCTCTATGTTTTGGATGAGCGTCTGCAGCCTTAGGATTGATGATGGAATGTCTACATCATGTGCGACGAGAGTAGTATCATCGGCATAAAGCAGGGCGTAAGACATCGGATCGAAGACGTCTGGGTTGTCGTTGTAGATGTCATGGCAGTAGACGTTGTACAGTGCTGGCGAGATGGGAGAGCCTTGAGGGAGACCTTGTTGAGCGGTGAAGCTGTGAGAGTAGTAGTTCTTCACTTTAACCAATGAGGAGCGGTCTGAAAGAAATTCTTTTAGCAGGTTAAGAAGATAAGATGGGATTTTCAACATAGCCAGCTTGTACAGTAGACCTCTGTGCCATACGGAGTCGAATGCCTTCCGAACATCCAGGAAGACTGCGGCGGATTGTTGTTTTTGGAACCGTGCTACTTGGAAGTTTGAGACAAGCACTGCCAAGGGATGAGATGTAGATCTACCTTGTTGGAATCCAAATTGATATGACGGAATCCTACTTGCAACAACATCGAGCAGCTTGTTCTTCAAGTGCACCTCGAAAAGCTTCCCCATTACGGGTAGCAATGAGATAGGACGGTAGTTCGCAGGGTCGGATAGAGAAGAATCTTTCTTGGGGATACATATGATTATAGAGGTCTTCTAATCTTGTGGGAAATGCTGGGTGGTAAGGCAATAGTTGTAAATTTTTCTTATGTAGGCGTGGATATCAAGATCCAGTTTCCTTAAGATTTCCCTTGAGATGTTGTCGTATCCAGGGGCTGTGTTGGTTCCTCTGTTAAGAAGTGTGAAGTATTTTTCTTCCTGCATGAGAGCATCTTGAGGTGTTTCGGACGAATTGGGAAAGGCGTGTTGGTACCAATTGTCTATTGTGTTTTTGTTGTGAGGGCAGAACAGGGCCTCATTGCTGAAGGAAAACACCCTCTCAAGGTATTCAGCGTGGATGTTTACGATTTTTTCCGGGCTAGAGTGTGAGCAGCCGTCCGTAGGGTCAATAAGCTCCTGGGTTTCTGGGGACTTTCGGTACCTCGAGAGTTTGCGGACTTCTTGCCAGTAGTTTTTACCCTTGGTTCTGTTGATTTTGTCACAGGCCTCCATGTATTTTTCGCTTCTGAATTGCTGCACTAGTTTTTGGATATTTTTATTAAGCTCGTTGAACATTCTTTTCAGAGCAGGCTCCTCATAGGATCTAAAATCGCGGTAGAGTCGTCTCTTTTCCTTAATCAAACGGAGAATAAATGGTGGCAGAGGAAAATTGTAATGTTTCTTGATGTTGGCAGGGCTCGCTTCATCCACCAAATTAAGCAAGCGTTTATTAAAGGTTGCGATAGACTCGGGCGTAATGACAGGGTTAGATTTCACATATTCTTTTATTGCTGTGTTCACTCTTTCCATATTACAACGTTTATAGTTTTTGATCAGAGTAGGAGTTACTTTAGGTATTCGAGTGGTTGTATTAATGGAGATCACAAGACCCAGATGGTCAGAGCACAGATCTGGAACGACATTAACAGACGTGATGAGCGGTCTTATGTTGTTTGTGCAGAAGATTAAATCAGGCTTGGAGTTGGGATTATTTGCCATGACAAACGTCGGAGGTGTTACGATGCGCACAAAATTTGACATAGTCACAAATTGATTGATGTGTCTGTTTTTGGCTGGGTTTGGGTTAAAGTCACCGATTATTAGACAATTGTCGTACCGTGCAGCCATGTTAAATATTGTTTCTTCTATCTTGCTAAAAGGATGTATATAAACCAACAATATATGTATTCTTTCTGTGCCAATCATAAAAGTAAAATGGAGGGCGTTGTTTAATGGAGAATTTATTCTGGGAGGATTAGCTTTTCCAATTTGTGACGCAGGATCGCCCATAAATTTTGCAATTTCCGCCGATTAAATTTTAATAATTCGTATAAAATACAGTTCTTGCAATATGAGTATGAAAATTTCCCAAAGTGTTAATAAAAGTGTCCTCTTTCCAATAAACCAACACGTTTTGAAAAATAACATTTAGTTTTTGAGAAAACAATATTTGAAGTTATGATCAAATTTTCGATTTTGCAATTTTCAACGATAATTTTCAAAATTCGCTATAAAATTAATTTCTTGAAGGATCCTTGTGGAAATATCACCAATTATTAAATAAAGTATCCTCTCTTTAATGCAAAAAGCCGTTTTGAAAAATCACTTTTAGTTCTTGAGAAATAAATGTTTGAAATAATCGAAAATTTTTTAGAATTTTGCAATTTTCGCCGATTAAGTTTTAATAATTCGTATAAAATCGATTTCTTGGAATATGAGTATGAAAATGTTCCAAAGTGTTAATAAAAGTGTCCTCTTTCCAATGAACAAACTTGTTTTGAAAAATAACTTTTAGTTTTTGAGAAAACAATATTTGGAGTTTTGATAAAATTTTCGATGTTGCAATTTTCATCAATAACTTTCAAAATTTGCTATAAAATTGATTTCTTGAAGGATACTTGTGGAAATATCACCAATTATTAATTAAAGTATCCTCTCTTTAATGCAAAAAGCCGTTTTGAAAAATCACTTTTAGTTCTTGAGAAATAAATGTCTGAAATAATCGAAAATTTTTTAGAATTTTGCAATTTTCGCCGATTAAGTTTTAATAATTCGTATAAAATCGATTTCTTGGAATATGAGTATGAAAATGTTCCAAAGTGTTAATAAAAGTGTGCTCTTTCCAATGAACAAACTTGTTTTGAAAAATAATTTTTAGTTTTTGAGAAAACAATATTTGGAGTTTTGATAAAATTTTCGATGTTGCAATTTTCATCAATAATTTTCAAAATTGGCTATAAAATTAATTTGTTGAAAGATCCTTGTGGAAATATCACCAATTAATGATTAAAGTATCCTCTTTTTAATGCAACAAGCCGTTTTGAAAAATCACTTTTAGTTCTTGAGAAATAAATGTTTGAAATAATCGAAAATTTTTTAGAATTTTGCAATTGTCGCCGATTAAGTTTTAATAATTCGGATAAAATCCAGTTCTTGGAATATGAGTATGAAAATTTCCTAAAGTGTTAATAAAAGTGTCCTCTTTCCAATGAACCAACCCGTTTTGAAAAATAACTTTTAGTTTTTGAGAAAACAATATTTGAAGTTTTGATCAAATTTTCGATGTTGTAATTTTCATCGATAACTTTCAAAATTCGTTATAAAATTAATTTCTTGAAGGATCCTTGTGGAAATATCACCAATTATTAATTAAAGTATCCTCTTTTTAACGCAAAAAGCCGTTTGGAAATGGAATGGAATGATATCGAAAGATTACGAAATTAAAGTGGATTAGGAAACATTTTCTTGCTTTAATTAGTGTTATAAAATTTTATTTTAATGTTTATTTAGATTATCATAAAAATTTATTTAATTAACACATTATTGTTTCGTAATAGCTGAAAATAAATCGACATTATCTTGATACCCTTTGACGTTTTCGCTGTAACAAGCAAGATTTTTACATCTCTCAACCCAATTCTTAATATTTTCACGTCCTTTATAAGAAACAACCAAATTTAACGACATAACTGTGGCGATTAAGTGTAAATCGGCTATTGTATGTTGATTTGTTGCAACCCAATCTTTTCCTTCTAAATATTTTTCTAAAAAGTCATAAGCCGTTTCAGCGAAAGTAATGTGTTCGGGTGAAATTCCTTTCTTAGGCTCAAAAATCAACGATTTCTAAAAAAATATTAAGTAATAAATTAACTTTGATGCTTTAAAAATCTTACTGTAATCTGGGCTAAAGCCGCAAACATAACACCGCTATCGAAATGTAACATTTGATCGATTAGAGCTTTTTTAGCAACATCTTTAGGGTATAGAAAATCGTTTTTGGAGTATTTAGCTACTAAATATGAAGTAATAGCATGGCTATCGTTTAAAATTAAATCCCCATCAATTAAAGTTGGGATTGTATGCTTTGGGTTAATCTAAAAATCACAAAATTGATACATTTATAACTTAATTTTTACTCTTACCTTAATATATTCCTCATTATATTGTTCTTTATTAACAACGTTAATAATTTTGTGTTTTAAATCAACCCCAATTTCTTTAGCAACCATATAAACCGCTCTACACGGTGGGCTAACATCTAAAGTATAAAGCACGAGAGACATTTTAGGGCGACCAACAAAATCAAAATGAGATTTTAAAAAGTTATTTTTTGTCTTATATAAACTTTGATCTTAAATAATCTTAATTAATAAAATAAAAACAAGTTTGATAAGATATTTTTATCGTTTAATTGGTGTCCTTGTTTTAATTGACTATTTTAACAGTTAAGAAATCCTTGAAATAAATCGTTAAAATCTTTTAATCCTTTAACGTTTTCGCTATAAAAGTCTTCTTTTTGAGCCCGTTGAATCCAAGCTAAAATGTTTGGATGATCACCGATTGGAACGAAGAACGAACAACTTGTAATCGTTGATATTAAATGGATATCGGCTAATGTTGGATAATTCAAAGCAACCCATTTTTTACCTTCAAGGTATTTCTCTAAAAATGAGTATCCTTCTTGGACTTTGATTACTTTATCTTGAGAAATATCGTTGGTTAATTTTAAACGTAGGGGGATCTAAAAAAGAGATTAAAATAATTAATACAGAAAACAATATTTGAAGTTTTGATAAAATTTTCGATGTTGCAATTTTCATCGATAATTTCCAAAATTGGCTATAAAATTCATTTCTTGTAGGATCCTTGTGGAAATATCACCAATTATTAATTAAAGTATACTCTTTTTAATGCAACAAGCCGTTTTGAAAAATCGCTTTTAGTTTTTAAGAAATAAATTTTTGAAATGATCGACAATTTTTTCGAATTTGCAATTTTCGCCGATAAGTTTTAAAAATTCGTATAAAATCTATTTCTTGGAATATAAGTACGAACATTTCCCAAAGTGTTAATAAAAGTGTCCTCTTTCCAATGAACCAACCCGTTTTGAAAAATAACTTTTAGTTTTTGAAAAAACAATATTTGAAGTTTTGATGAAATTTTCGATGTTGCAATTTTCATCGATAATTTTCAAAATTAGCTATAAAATTAATTTCTTGAAGGATCCTTGTGGAGATATCACCAATTATTAATAAAAGTATCCTCTTTTTAATGCAAAAAGCCGTTTTGAAAAATCACTTTTAGTTCTTGAGAAATAAATTTTTGAAAGGATCGAAACTTTTTTCGAATTTTGCAATTTTTACCGATTAAGTTTTAAAAATTCGTATAAAATCCATCTCTTGGAATATGAGTATAAAAATTTCTCAAAGTGTTAATAAAAGTGTCCTCTCTTTAATGAACCAACCCGTTTTGAAAAATAACTTTTAGTTTTTGAGAAAACAATATTTGAAGTTTTGATAAAATTTTCGATGTTGCAATTTTCCTCGATAATTTTCAAAATTAGCTATAAAATTCATTTCTTGAAGGATCCTTGTGAAAAAATCACCAATTATTAAATAAAGTATCCTCTTTTTAATGCAAAAAGCCGTTTTGAAAAATCACTTTTAGTTCTTGTGAAATAAATTTTTGAAATAATCGACAATTTTTCGAAATTTTGCATTTTCCGCCGATTGCATTTTCATAATTCGTATAAAATCGATTTCTTGGAAGATTAGTATGAAAATTTCCTAAAGTGTTAATAAGAGTGTCTTCTTTCCAATGAACCAACCCATTTTGAAAAATAACTTTTAGTTTTTGAGAAAACAATATTTGAAGTTTTGATAACATTTTCGATGCTGCAATTTTCATCGATAATTTTCAAAATTGGCTATAAAATTAATTTCTTGAAGGATCCTTATGGAAATATCACCAATTAATAATTAAAGTATCCTCTTTTTAATGCAATGAGCCATTTTGAAAAATCACTTTTAGTTCTTGAGAAATAAATTTTTGAAATAATCGACAATTTTATCGAATTTTGCAATTTTTACTGATTAAGTTTTAAAAATTCGTATAAAATTCATCTCTTGGAATATGAGTATAAAAATTTCCCAAAGTGTTAATAAAAGTGTCCTCTTTCCAATGAACCAACCCGTTTTGAAAAATAACTTTTAGTTTTTGAGAAAACAATATTTGAAGTTTTGATAAAATTTTCGATGTTGCAATTTTCATCGATAATTTTCAAAATTCGCTATAAAATTCATTTCTTGTAGGATCCTTGTGGAAATATCACCAATTATTAATTATAATATCCTCTTTTTAATGCAACAAGCCGTTTTGAAAAATCGCTTTTAGTCCTTGAGAAATAAATTTTTGAAATAATCTACAATTTTTTCGAATTTTGCAATTTTCACCGATTAAGTTTTAAAAATTCGTATAAAATCCATCTCTTAGAATATGAGTATAAAAATTTCTCAAAATGTTAATAAAAGTGTCCTCTTTCCAATGAACCAACGCGTTTTGAAAAATAATTTTTAGTTTTTGAGAAAACAATATTTGAACTTTTGATAAAATTTTTGATGTTGCAATTTTTATCAATAACTTTCAAAATTTCCTATAAAATTGATTTCTTGAAGGATCCTTGTGGAAATATCACCAATTATTAATTAAAGTATCCTCTTTTTAATGCAGAAAGCCGTTTTGAAAAATCACTTTTAGTTCTTGAGAAATAAATTTTTGAAATAATCGAACATTTTTTAGAATTTTGCAATTTTCGCCGATTAAGTTTTAATAATTCGTATAAAATCGATTTCTTGCAATATGAGTATGAAAATTTTCCAAAGTGTTAATAAAAGTGTCCTCTTTCCAATGAACAAACTCGTTTTGAAAAATAACTTTTAGTTTTTGAGAAAACAATATTTGAAGCATTGGTCAAATTTTTGATGTTGCAATTTTCATCGATAATTTTTAAAATTGGCTATAAAATTCATTTTTTGAAGGACCCTTGTGGAAATATCACCAATTATTAAATAAAGTATCCTCTTTTTAATTCAAAAAGCCGCTTTGAAAAATCATTTTTAATTCTTGAGAAAAAAATTTTTGAAATAATCGACAATTTTTTCGAATTTTGCAATTTTTGCCAATTAAGTTTTAAAAATTCGTATAAAATCCACTTCTTGGAATATAAGTATGAAGATTTCCCAAAGTGTTAATAAACCTGCTCTCTTTCCAATGAAAAAACCCGTTTTGAAAAATAACTTTTAGTTTTTGAGAAAACAATATTTGAAGTATTGATCAAATTTTCGATGTTGCAATTTTCATCAATAATTTTCAAAATTGGCTATAAAATTAATTTGTTGAAGGATCCTTGTGGAAATATCACCAATTAATGATTAAAGTATCCTCTTTTTAATGCAAAAAGCTGTTTTGAAAAATCACTTTTAGTTCTTGAGAAATAAATGTTTGAAATAATCGACAATTTTTTAGAATTTTGCAATTTTCGCCGATTAAATTTTAAAAATTCGTATAAAATCCAGTTCTTGGAATATGAGTATGAAAATTTCCCAAAGTGTTAATAAAAGTGTCCTCTTTCCAATGAACAAACCCGTTTTGAAAAATAACTTTCCGTTTTTGAGAAAACAATATTTGAAGTTTTGATCAAATTTTCGATGTTGCAATTTTCATCGATAATTTTCAAAATTAGCTATAAAATTAATTTCTTGAAGGATCCTTGTGGAAATATCACCAATTATTAATTAAAGTATCCTCTTTTTAATGCAGAAAGCCGTTTTGAAAAATCGCTTTTGGTTCTTGAGTTCTTCAAAATTTTTCGGAATTTTGCAATTTCCGCCGATTAAATTTCAATAATTACAGTCTTTCGCTAGTATAGTCTTTTGCAAGTAATAAGTAGACTTCAGCAAGCGGTAAGTAGTCTTCTGCGGTATATGATTTTTGTCAGCGAGTAGTCTTCTGTCCCATTAGCAATATCTAGTTCTCTGCCAACATTATACCAGTATGCAACCAGTATGCAGTCTTACCCAAGGTATCTCTAGATCTCTGCCAGCACAGTATGCAGTCTTCTACTAGCATTAAATAGTCTTCTGTTCCACTGTTTAGTCTTCCATTAACAATATCTAGTTCTCTACCAACAAGCATTAAGTAGTCTTCTGTCTATTAACAATATCAAATTTTCTGCCATATCCAGTTATTATCTGTGTGTAAAAAAGTACTTTTTGTAGATAACCATTAATTTGAGAAATGCTAAAGAATAATTATACTGAAGAAAATCCAGATATCTTTTAGATATTCTTTTAAACGAACCTAAACCTTTTTGTGAATAACTCGAAAACGATGTGTCTAATCAAAAATTTGTAGGAATAAAAATTTAATGGTTTACTACATAATAAAAAAGTTTTAAGGAAATACCCTCTGGAAACACCTGTATAGCATTAATCCCGTATTTGCATATTTTCAAAAGTGATTAAACGATTTCTCATGATGACATTGCACTGTTTGCCAAATTTTATCTTTCAAAGACAAACCATATTGAAAACATTTAAGAAAATGTTTCAAAAAAAACCTTGATGGCCTATATCTTAGCCATTTATGGGTTTAGACCAAAAATTTTTACACGAATCGTCATCAATTTGACTCTAGTACTTATTTGTGATTAAAATTATGCCACGACTTACAGAAACACCCTCCTGTATAGTTTTTTGCAAGTAATAAGTAGTCTTCAGCAAGCATTATCTAGATTTCTGCCGACACTGAGTAGTGTTCTATCAGTTAGTAGTAGGTAGTCTTCTGTTCAACTGTCTAGTCTTCCATTAACAATATCTAGTTATCTGCCAACAGTATATAGTCTTTTGCAAGTAATAAGTAGACTTCAGCATCCAGTAAGTCGTCTTCTGCCAGCAGTATATAGTGTTTTGTAAGAGTTACCTAGATTTTTGCATTGAGTAGTCTTCTGTCCCATTAGCAATATCTAATTCTTTACCAACACTATAGGTATAGTCCTCTATAAGTAGTATGCAGACTTCAGCAACCAGTATGTAGTGTTACTCTAAATTTCTACCAGTACTGAGTAGTCTTCTACTAGCATTAAATAGTCTTCTCCACTGTTTAGTCTTCAATTAACAATATCTAGTTCTCTACCAACAGTATATAGTTGTTTACAAGTAATAAGTAGACTTCAGCAAGCAGTAAGTAGTCTTTTATAGGCGTTATCTAGATTTTTGCCAACACTGAGTAATCTGCTACCAGCATTAAGTAGTCTTCTGTCTATTGACAATACTTAGTTTTCTGCCAACGGTATACTTATAGTCTTTTGCAAGTAGACTTTAGCAATCAGTAAGTAGTCTTCTACCAGCAATATGTAGTCTTTCGCAAGCGATCTCTATATTTCTACCAGTACTGAATAATCTTCTACTAGCATTAAATAGTCTTCTGTTTCACTATCTACTTAGTTTTATATTAGCAGTATCTAGTTTTTTACCAGCAGTATCCAATCTGCTACCAGCACTATTAAATTTTTGGAAGCAGTATTTAATCTACTATGTTTTGACTTCCATCAGCACTAACTAGTTTTCCACCAGCAATATCTAACCTGTTGTTAGTAACACCTATTTTTAAGAGGCTATTTGTAGCATCTTTGCTTACTTGCACGATGTTTCTTGGATGATCATTTCATTTTCTTTGTAACATAGAAAAGTGAACTTTTCTAGAAATTTATTTCGATATATTTTATTTTGTTTATAATTTAAAATTGAAGGCCACAAGATTACATCTACATTAAATAACACTCAAGGTTAGGAACGAAAATAAACTCATTACTCACACCAATATTTAATAGAGCTGGAAAAGTCACGCTGCTATCAAAATGCAACATTTGATCAATCAAAGCCCTTTTAGCCAAATCTTTCGGGTATAACCCATCATCTTTAGCGTATTTCGACGTTAAATACGTTGTAATAGCGTGACTATCGGTTAACACCAAGTTATCATCGATTAAAGTTGGAACTGTATGCCTTGGATTTATCTAAAAAAAATTTGTAATCATAAAACATCGTAATTTCTCCTACATACCTTAATAAACGATGGATCTAATTGTTCGTTTTTAAGAATATCGATAATTTTATGTTCTAATTCGATCCCAATTGCTTTCGCGGTCATGTAAACAGCCCTACACGGTGGACTCGGATCTACAGTATACAAAATAGGAGCCATTTTTTATACAATACGATACTAATCGAAGTTTCTTAACGAACTGAGTGTACATAAGGCGATCTCTCCGATTAATAAACTCGTTTGAAATGGCGTGACCCGGATAAATGTGTATAGTGAGCATCAAAAGAAAGTTAAAACAAAAAATTTTATTTTTAAGTGTATACTTATTATTTATTTATTAACTTTAAGTTTACAAAAGACCACTCAAAAAGATACAACGGTAAAACGTAATAAGTAGCAACATCAAGTAGGCGCCTAAATGTTTTATTATTTTTTGTTACGGTTTCGGGTAGCGACAAAGCCAATTCGATCGATATCTATAAAAAAAAAACATGTATCGTGTCTACTCTTGTTTCATTAACCTAATGGACCATGTTTACTCGGCGCGATAAGACACCAAAAGGAAGATTACAAGTAAATTTATTTATTAATTAATTTCGATCCGCTAATAAATCAATCCTTTTATTTCGAGTCAAATAATCCTTTATTACAGTAAAATCACGGTATAACCGATTAATATGAAGAAGAAAATGAAAAAAATTTTAATTTGTACTTTAAAATTGTTTGAATGAATCTTCTACTTTTAGTTCAATAATAACATACAATAATCTAACGCTGAATAATGATTAAAATCGTGCGCCTGAAGACGCACTGCTAAACCCGAAACTTTCTAGTACTAATTCTAGATCAAGAACTAGAATCATTCGGGCTTTAGAGACGTATGGCTAAATCCCAAATGTTTCTAGTTCTAGGTTTAATGTTAGTTTTAGTGACAGTACATGTGTAGAATTAGAACTAACACTATACCTAGAACTAGAATCATTTGGGTTTAGCCGCACGTCTCTAAAGACGGCTAAACATTACGAATCTATACATTTATATGTATATATATATACAGGGTGTCTCACGTAACTGGTTTGTTAGAACTTTTTCAGGTTCCACTATTCGTAGAGATTTGAAATTTTGATAGCATGGGTTGTTCCTTCGGAACTTTCGATCTAAAATATTTTCAAGATGGCCGCCACTTTTGGTCTACTGCAAGTAGACCATAACTTCGCTATTTTAAATGGAATGCTATAGTTTTTATTACACCGTTTAATTGTACGTAAAAAAATAGGTTGACTTTGATAAAAGTTATTGGTACCTAGCGTTTTTCGTTTTCGAGTTATTTTGGTTTTTTCGACTTTTTTTGGTAAATTTCAACATGCTCTTTAAAACTTCATATCTCAGCCAACGTTCATTCAAAAAAGATCTACGTTGGCACGATTACTCTTCAGATGTTGTCAAATAGATTGTCATTTGTTGTATCGGAGTATTTTATACAGGTGGTCAAAAATTGAATTACTGTTTCTCCATATTCAATGGCGAGAAAGTCGAAAATTTTAAATGGAACGCCCCATATTGCGAAATTTATTAAAACATGCACGAAATCCAGGTTTTTTATTAGAAAGCTATGGATTTTTGACAGTTTTTGGTCCATGTTTGTATTATTGTTGTCATTAGTTACATTTGACGACGGGTGTAAGTCATTGAACATCATGGCAGATTATTCCAACGCCGATATTTGAAATTTATTTTGTATTGATGGCGAATGTAATAAACTTTTGGACAGGACGTGTCGAACACTTAATGAGAGATGCCTAACAAACCTAACTAATCTAAATCTAACTAAATCTTCTTAGTTCTGGATATATCGAGACCAAAAGAAATCGCATATTTCCGGTCACCAGTGATGAAGACAACGAAATAAATATTTTACCGTGTTTTATTGCATTTCCAAATTCAATTTTATAACAAATTTATATTATAAATTTATATTTTTATTGAAATCTAATTTTTATCATTCACTTTTTGTTTTAATAGTTTAATTTATTTGATCTTTTGTTTGCTATTTTTGGTAAGTAAAAGCTAGTAAACTAAAAGATTATCAATCGTAGTTAATAGTACAAATAATAATAGAAATAAATTAAACAAAAGACTGTCAAAATGTCATGGCCTTCTAATAAAAATACAAACGGTTTCCTGCATTTCCTGCATGTTTTGATAAATTTACGAATATGAGAGAAACTACAATAAATAGGTATAGGAATATTTATAGATAAATTGTAGAGAATTAAATTCCCTTTCGTGTAGGCTAATAAAAAATGGGGTGTTCCATTTAAAATTTTCGACTTTCTCCCCATTGAATATGGAGAAACGGTAACTCAATTTTTGACCATCCTGTATAAGATATTCTGATACAATATATGACAATCTATTTGACAGCATCTGAAGAGTAATCGTGCCAATTTAGAGCTTTTTTGAAAGAACGTTGGCTGGGATATAGGGTTTTAAAGAGCATGGTGAAATTTGCCAAAAAATCTTAAAATCAAAATAACTCGAAAACGAAAAACGCTAGGTACCAATAACTTTTATGAAAGTCAACATATTTTTTTACGTACAATTAAAAGGTGTAATAAAAACTATAGCATTCTATTTAAAATAACGAAGTTGTGGTCTACTTCCGGTAGACCGGAAGTGGCAGCCATCTTGAAAATATTTTAGATCGAAAGTTCCGACTGAACAATCCATACTACCAAAATTTCAAAACTGTACGAATACTGGAACCTAAAAAAGTTCTAACGAACCAGTTACGTGAGACACTTGTATACAGGGTGTCACACAAAAAACGCCCCAACCTGTAACTCTGTTATTTACATTCCGATTTTCATAACCCAGGTATGAAATGAAATGGTTTTATAAATACTATGATTCACGCTACAAATAAACTTTTTCCAACGCCATCTTCAATTTCAAGCGATTATCAAGTTTTGATTTTCAAGTAGCTCGGTATGTTTTCCTTCACTTCTTTTTCTGAATCCATTAATGTACAATACATCAACATTAATTGTCATTGTAGCATAGAAAAACATTAAAATAGTTTCCTAACATTCTCTTAAGCCATGGGAAAAAAATAAAAAGCAACTTATAAGTATCATTTACAACTACTTCGTTCATTGAAATAACATTTAATGACTGTTATCAGTTTTGGGCATTATTTTTTTCCATGGCACACTACAATATTACAAAAGTGACTAAGACAATGTTCGGAAAATATTTTAATTGTGTTTCTTGCTAAAATTATAATTAATGTTAATGTATTGTACATTAATGGATTCAGAAAAAGAATCTCTATCCAATACCGTAAAGAAAAACATAATGAGTAATTTTAAAATCAAAAGACGATAATCGCTTGAAATTGAAGATAGCGTTGGAAAAAGTTTATTTGTATCATGAATCATAGCATTCATTAAACCATTTCATTTAATACCTCGTTCATGAAAATCAGAAGGTAAATGACAGAGTTACAGCTTGCGGCGTGCTTGTGTGACAGAAAGATATATAGAGCAATTTGAAAAACAAAAGTTAATAATCGTTTAAAATTGAAGATGGTCTTGGAAGAAATTTATTTGTAGCATGAATCATAGTTTTCATCAAACCATTTCATTTAATACCTTGCTCATGAAAATCAGAATGTAAATGACAGAGTTACAGCTTGGGGCGTGTTTTGTGTGACACCCTGTATATACAGTGTGTCCGTAAAGTAACGGATATAGGCGATAAAATCATTATAAACGATTTATGGAAAAATTCCTGAAACGGGTCTAAAGATTTAAATTTTTTCCGCCATTTTTAAGCGAGTTATGACGTCATCGTTATTTTTTTCAAATGGCAATCCCCCATTTTTATTACGGAATATGAAAGAAGATTTTTTTCTCAATCTAGTACAGTCAATATTAATATTGCTTACATAAAAAAATGTTCGAGAACAATTGCTTTAAAGTTTAACTTCTTCAGATTTGTTGACATGATGAAAATAGTAGTAGCCATGAGTAACTATGGTAACCAATTATTTTAAACAATTTCCTAAGTGTCAAAAACTGATTTAGTGAGTAGTTGACCTCTTTAATACAACATATCCTGATCGCCAACTCATTAGCCAAAGTATGGTGAGCCTAGCTGTGACTAAATTTAAACAGCATGGCCATCTCTCGATGCATTTCTCAAAGTCTGAAATTATTTAAAATAATTGGTTACCATAGTTACTCATGGCTACTGCTATTTTTATCATTACACAAATGTGAAGTAATTAAACTGTAAAGTAATTTTTCTCGAAAATTTTCTTATGTAACTAATATCTAACTCTTTCATATTCCGTAATAAAAATGGGGGACTGTCATTTGAAAAAAATATCGATGATGTCATAACTCGCTTAAAAATGGCGGAAAAAATTTAAATCTTTAGACCCGTTTCAGGGATTTTTTCATAAACCGTTTATTATGATTTTATCGCCTATATCCGTTACTTTACGGACACACTGTATATACATATACGGGGTTTGTCAAATGTCTGGAATATAGCCAATAACTTCGCCATTTGTGGTTTTAAAGAAAAATGTTTCAAATAAAAGTTTCTTTATTAATTGTGGCGGATTTTTTGGCGATATTTGCTTGTTTACATTGTTTTTTGTTTCGTTGCTATGGCAACTAATATAGTTATTTTAAATAGGATGCATATGGTTTTTTTGCATATTTTGATAGAAGATAAATCCCTCTACGCGATGAACATATTAAATCATATGGTTGTATAAGAGAATGCACTCAAAGTGAAGTTTGTACGCTGTTCAATAATATTTACCCGGATACACAATCCACGGTATCCAGAATATCCAGAATACAAAAACTTAAAATGAAAATAACTCGAAAACGAAAAGTGCTAGGTGCCAGCAACATTTATCAAAGTCAATATATTTTTTCGCATACAATTAAAAGGTGCAATAAAAACCATAGCATTCCAATTAAAAAAACGAAGTTGAGGTCTACTTCCGGGGGACCGGAAGTGGCCACCATCTTGAAAATACCTTAGATCGAAAGATCGGTATGAGCATACTTTATAAGCTAAATTTCAGAAACGTTGATGTAATGGAACAGAAATAAAACAGGTGATGATGAATTTTTTGGAGGACACTGTTTATTTATTTATATTTATATATTTTATATTATATTTATATTTATATTATCTAGATCTAGTGTTAGTTCTAGTTTTACACTAGCACTATCATTAGAACTAACACAAGACCTAGAACTAGAATCATTCGGCTTTAGCCGTCTTGAGAGACGTGCGGCTAAATCCGAATGTTTCTAGTTCTCGATCTAGTGTTAGTTCTAGTATTGCACTAGCACTATCACTAGAACTAACACTACATCTAGAATTGGAAACATTCGTGTTTAGCCGTCTTTGAGACGGCTATTTCTAGTTCTAGTGTTATTTTTACTTTTAGTTCAATAAAAATATACAATAATCTAGCGCTGAATAATAAATAAAACTAGAACTAACACTAGACCTAGAACTAGAAACATTTGAGTTTAGCCGTGCGTCTGAGGACGCACGGCTAAACCCGAAACTTTCTAGTACTAGGTCTAATGTTAGTTCTAGTTTTAGTTGAATGAAAAATATACAACATTCTAATGGTGAATAACAACTAAAACTAGAACTAATACTAGCATTAGAACTAACTCTAGACCTAGAACTAGAAACATTCGGGTTTAGCCGTCTTAAAAGACGTGCGGCTAAACTCGAATGTTTCTAGTTCTAGGTCTAGTGTTAGTTCTAGTTCAATCAAAAATATACAACAATTTAATGCTGTATGAACAATTAAAACTAGAAATGGGATGAAATTCTCCATATTTCTCTAATATAATAAAATATGATGTAGGTAAAAGTAAAAACTTTTTGAGAAATACTAAAATGTTTAATTCAAAGGAGGAAGGTAACATATCTATATGTTACCTTCCAAGATTTTAACTATATTATTGAAATTTTTTGATTTTTGCTTTTGTTAAATTAATTTTTTGTTTGTAAATTACACTAAACTACTAACAAAATATTTTTCCATTATATTGTATAATATTCTAAGTACTGAAGATGAAACATTAGTTTCGAAACATGTCTGCTTGAATTGAATTAAACATTTCAGTATTTCTCAAAACGTTTTTACTTTACCTACATCATATTTTAACTAAAACTAGAATTAACACTAGACCTATAACTAGAAAGTTTTAAATATTGTAAAAATCTTTTTTGTCCGTTCTAACGAGATCCGTTATATCGAGATTTTACTGTTATTATTAATTTAATGTCCCATTCGAAACTTAACCAACCCAGTGAATTTATCTAACCCCTTTTGATTCGCCTCTTCATAATAAGGCAATTCCTTAATATTCGCCAACCATTTCGATATTCCGGGAAAACGATTTTCCGCCACCGGAACCAATACGTTAGCTGTTGTAATCGTCGTGGCTATACAAAAATCGGCGATCGAAAGTTTTTTTCCAGCAACAAATCGGGAATGTTCCAAGAAAGTTTCTAAAATCCCATAAGCAGCCGAAAGAGAGTGCGCTTTATCTTTAGAAATCATTTTTGCGCCTTCTTTAAGAATCGGCTCGATGACAGCGAGATATTTCGGAAATAAAATTCCCGAATCGAAATGCATACGTTGATCGATTGTTGCACGTAATTCTGGATTTTTTGGGTATAAATCGTCGTTTTCGGAATATTTATTCATTAAATATGCGCAAATTGCGTGGCTATCCCATAAAATGAAGTTGTTATCTTCTAAAGTTGGTACGGTATGTTGAGGATTCATCTATAAAATAAAAAAATATTATATATATATATATAAAAATTTATATATATATATATATAAATTTATATATATATAAAAATTTATATATATATTAAATAATACCTTCATAAAAACTGGTGTTAAATGTTCCCCCGTTGAAATATCAAGACTTTGTATATCTAAATCAAGATTAATCGCTTTCGATAGAAGTAAAACGCTTCTAACAGCTGGACTAGAAATATCCGCGTATAATTTAGGAGGCATTTTTTTAATTTAAAAATATATACTTAATCGAATGACTGCTTTAACATAAATGGATTTAACCGCGCCGCATGTTTGCCATAAAATCGATTGCTTTTGCTGATAGGAGAGAATATTTTATCTGTCTCTTTATCTGATACATCGAGTAGCAATAAAAAAAACTTTTCCCAAATTATTTTTAACAACAATTAGTCAATTGTTACTTTTTTTGTTTGAGATTATGTCCTAATCCATATTATTTTATAAGTGTTTTTTTATTAATCTTATATCTTACGGTTAAAAGCGGTTAAATCAAACAAATTTTTTTCTAATCGTCTTGTTATCTTGAAATTTTATTTGCGTTGAGTAAATTAAATAAAAATTTATTAAAAAAGAGTATCTACGGTGTGGATAATAATATAACCAGCCAATTATTATAATTAGATTTATAAGCGAATCACAAAGAAAAGGGATATATGGATATTCTTAGCAAATTTACCGTTTTTTTGATATGAGTCACGACACCCTGTATATTATTTTATTATTAGAATCTACCGTTTAATACGAGTTCAACCATATGTAATACTTGAGACTTAATGTATTCAAAAAGGTCTTAAATACTAAAAAATGGAGTGGAAGATGGAACAAAAAAAAGTACATGATGTAATATATTCTTAAATCATGCGTATATTCGATAAGAACAAATTTAAATCATTAAATTCGGGTAATACAAGAATTAACTAAAAATAACTTCGATCGTAGATTAGAAATTAGTGACGTAATGATGGAAAAGATAAGAAATGACGCCAATTTCGTTGAGAAGATATGTTTTGCAGTCAAAGAAACCCTTACATTGTATGGGATTGTAAATTGTAATAATGTATGATATTGAAAAGTTGTAAAACTTTGATTGTTGATTGAAACTTTGTTGTAAATCCAGTTCTTGGAATATCAGTATGATAATTTCCCAAAGTGTTAATAAAAGTGTCGAACAATATTTGAAGTTTTGATAAAATTTTCGATGTTGCAATTTTTATCGATAATTTTCAAAATTCGCTATAAAATTAATTTCTTGAAGGATCCTTGCGTAAATATCAGCAATTATTAATTAAAGTATCCTCTTTTTAATGCAAAAAGCCGCTTTGAAAAATCACTTTTAGTTCTTGAGAAATAAATTTTTGAAATAATCGAAAATTTTTTCGAATTTTGCAATTTTCGCCGATTAAGATTTAAAAATTCGTATAAAATCCAGTTCTTAGAATGTGAGTTTGAAAATTTCCCAAAGTGTTAATAAAAGTGTCCTCTTTCCAATGAACCAACCCGTTTTGAAAAATAACTTTTAGTTTTTGAGAAAACAATATTTGAAGTTTTGATAACATTTTCAATGTTGCAATTTTCATCAATAATTTTCAAAATTCGCTATAAAATTAATTTCTTGAAGGATCCTTGTGGAAATATCACCAATTATTAATTAAAGTATCCTCTTTTTAATGCAAAAAGCCGTTTTGAAAAATCACTTTTAGTTCTTGAGAAATAAAATTTTTGAAATAATCCACAATTTTTTCGAATTTTGCAATTTTCGCCGATTAAGTTTTAAAAATTCGTATAAAATCAGTTCTTAGAATGTGAGTTTGAAAATTTCCCAAAATGTTAATAAAAGTGTCCTCTTTCCAATGAACCAACTCGTTTTGAAAAATAACTTCTAGTTTTTGAGAAAACAATATTTGAAGTTTTGATAAAATTTTCGATGTTGCAATTTTCATCGATAATTTTCAAAATTCGCTATAAAATTAATTTCTTGAAGGATACTTGTAGAAATATAACCAATTATTAATTAAAGTATCCTCTTTTTAATGCAAAAAGCCGTTTTGAAAAATCACTTTTAGTTCTTGAGAAATAAATTTTTGAAATGATCGACATTTATTTCGAATTTTGCAATTTTCGCCGATTAAGTTTAAAAAATTCGTATAAAATCCATTTCTTGGAATATTAAGTTTGAAAATTTCCCAAAGTGTTAATAAGAGTGTCCGCTTTCCAATGAACCAACACGATTTGAAAAATCACTTTTAGTTCTTAAGAAATACATTTTTGAAATGATCTACAATTTTTTTCAAATTTACAATTTCAGCCGATTAAGTTTTAAAAATTCGTATAAAATCGTTTTCTTGAAATATGAGTATGAAAATTTTTCAAAGTGTTAATAAAAGTGTCTTCTTTCCAATGAACCAACCCGTTTTGAAAAATAACTTCTAGTTTTTGAGAAAACAATATTTGAAGTTTTGATAAAATTTTCGATGTTACAATTTTTATTGATAACATTCAAAATTGGCTATAAAATTAATTTCTTGAAGGATCCTTGTGGAAATATAACCAATTATTAATTAAAGTATCCTCTTTTTAATGCAAAAAGCCGTTTTGAAAAACACTTTTAGTTCTTGAGAAATAAATTTTTGAAATAATCGACAATTTTTTCGAATTTTGAAGTGTTCGCCGGTTAAGTTTTAAAAATTCGTATAAAATCCATTTCTTGGAATATAAGTATGAAAATTTCCCAAAGTGTTAATAAAAGTGTCCTCTTTCCAATGAAATAACGCGTTTTAAAAAATAACTTTTAGTTTTTGAAAAAACAATATTTAAAGTTTTCATAAAATTTTCGATGTTGCAATTTTCATCGATAATTTTCAAAATTCGCTATAAAATTAATTTCTGGAAGGATCCTTGTGGAAATATCATCAATTATTAATTAAAGTATCCTCTTTTTAATGCAAAAAGCCGTTTTGACAAATCGCTTTTAGTTTTTGAGAAAAAAATTTTTGAAATGATCGACAATTTTTTCGAATTTGGCAATTTTCGCCGATTAAGATTTAAAAATTCGTATAAAATCCATTTCTTGGAATATTAGTATGAAAATTTCCCAAAATGTTAATAAAAGTGTCTTCTTTCCAATAAACTAACCCGTTTTGAAAAATAACTTTTAGTTTTTGAGAAAACAATATTTGAAGTTTTAATAACATTTTCAATGTTGCAATTTTCATCGATAATTTTCAAAATTCGTTATAAAATTAATTTCTTGAAGGATCCTTGTGGAAATATCACCAATTATTAATTAAAGTATCCTCTTTTTAATGCAAAAAGCCGTTTTGAAAAATCACTTTTAGTTCTTGAGAAATAAAATTTTTGAAATGATCGACAATTTTTTCGAATTTGGCAATTTTCGCCGATTAAGATTTAAAAATTCGTATAAAATCCATTTCTTGGAATATTAGTATGAAAATTTCCCAAAATGTTAATAAAAGTGTCTTCTTTCCAATAAACTAACCCGTTTTGAAAAATAACTTTTAGTTTTTGAAAAAACAGTATTTGAAGTTTTGATAAAATTTTCAATGTTGCAATTTTCATCGATAACTTTCAAAATTCGCTATAAAATTAATTTCTTGAAGGATCTTTGTGGAAATATCACCAATTATTAATTAAAGTATCCTCTTTTTAATGCAAAAAGCCATTTTGAAAAATCACTTTTAGTTCTTGAGAAATAAATTTTTGAAGTGATTGACAATTTTTTCGGATTTTGCAAATTTCACCGATTAAGTTTTAAAAATTCGTATAAAATCCATTTCTTGGAATATGAGTTTGAAAATTTCCCAAAGTGTTAATAAAAGTGTCCTCTTTCCAATGAACCTACCCATTTTGAAAAATAACTTTTAGTTTTTGAGAAAAGAATATTTGAAGTTTTGATAAAATTTTTGATGTTGCACTTTTTATCGATAATTTTCAAAATTCGCTATAAAATTAATTTCTTGAAGGATCTTTGTGGAAATATCACCAATTGTTAATTAAAGTATCCTTTTTTTAATGCAAAAAGCCGTTTTGAAAAATCACTTTTAGTTCTTGAGAAATAAAATTTTTGAAATAATCGACAATTTTTTCGAATTTTGCAATTTTCGTCGATTAAGTTTTAAAAATTCGTATAAAATCCATTTCTTGGAATATTAGTATAAAATTTTCCCAAAGTGTTAATAAGAGTGTCCTCTTCCAATGAACCAACCCGTTTTGAAAAATAACTTTTAGTTTTTGAAAAAACAGTATTTGAAGTTTTGATAAAATTTTCAATGTTGCAATTTTCATCGATAACTTTCAAAATTCGCTATAAAATTAATTTCTTGAAGGATCTTTGTGGAAATATCACCAATTATTAATTAAAGTATCCTCTTTTTAATGCAAAAAGCCATTTTGAAAAATCACTTTTAGTTCTTGAGAAATAAATTTTTGAAGTGATTGACAATTTTTTCGGATTTTGCAAATTTCACCGATTAAGTTTTAAAAATTCGTATAAAATCCATTTCTTGGAATATGAGTTTGAAAATTTCCCAAAGTGTTAATAAAAGTGTCCTCTTTCCAATGAACCTACCCATTTTGAAAAATAACTTTTAGTTTTTGAGAAAAGAATATTTGAAGTTTTGATACAATTTTTGATGTTGCACTTTTTATCGATAATTTTCAAAATTCGCTATAAAATTAATTTCTTGAAGGATCTTTGTGGAAATATCACCAATTGTTAATTAAAGTATCCTTTTTTTAATACAAAAAGCCGTTTTGAAAATCACTTTTAGTTCTTGAGAAATAAATTTTTGAAATAATCGACAATGTTTTCGAATTTTGCAATTTTCGCCGATTAAGTTTTAAAAATTCGTATAAAATCCAGTTCTTGGAATATGAGTTTGAAAATTTCCCAAAGTGTTAATAAAAGTGTCCTCTTTCCAATGAACCAACCCGTTTTCAAAAATAACTTTTAGTTTTTGAAAAAACAGTATTTGAAGTTTTGATAAAATTTTCGCTGTTGCAATTTTTATCGATAATTTTCAAAATTCGCTATAAAATTAATTTCTTTAAGGATCTTTGTGAAAATATCACCAATTATTAATTAAAGTATCCTCTTTTTAATGCAAAAAGCCGTTTTGAAAAATCGCTTTTAGTTTTTAAGAAATAAACTTTTGAAATAATCGACAATTTTTTCGAATTTTGCAATTTTCGTCGATTAAGTTTTAAAAATTCGTATAAAATCCAGTTCTTAGAATGTGAGTTTGAAAATTTCCCAAAATGTTAATAAAAGTGTCCTCTTTCCAATGAACCAACTCGTTTTGAAAAATAACTTCTAGTTTTTGAGAAAACAATATTTGAAGTTTTGATAAAATTTTCAATGTTGCAATTTTCATCGATAATTTTCAAAATTCGCTATAAAATTAATTTCTTGCAGGATCCTTGTGGAAACATCACCAATTATTAATTAAAGTATCCTCTTTTTAATGCAACAAGCCGTTTTAAAAAATCACTTTTAGTTTTTGAGAAAGCAATATTTGAAATTTTGATAAAATTTTTGATGTTGCAAATTTGTTGAAATTTAAATAGTTGTTAATAAAAATTAAATTATATAATGTATAAAATAAAAAATATAACTAAATAAAACATACTAAAAATATATATTATATAAACTTTTTACCACTCAATACTTTATTTAAAAATCTTCCCAACGTAGGTGTACCCAGTTTTCGAACCATTGTGGGTGGTTCAAGTAAAAGATTCTCGTTATTCTTGTCTTAGTATGACTCATTGGTGTTTACCACGTTAAAAAAAAATAACAACAAAAAATATAAACCTTTTTTTTAATAATATAGTTTATAAAAGAATGTAACGGTAAAATAATTGTTTTTTACTTCCTAATTCGTATAGAAAGTATCGCCAAAAGTGTTATTGGGTTCCATTTCACCTTTACCTTCCTTTACAGCAACAGCATTCATTGTAAAACGGTCATAGTCCATTAATCTTAAGCCGCGCGGTGTCAAGACGAGGATTTTTCTTGTAATTGGAAGCAAAAATAAGGTAATTTTTAAAAAAATTATATTTTTTTATCTTTGAATATTCTTGGCAAAGATATTTCAAGTTAAGTGCCTTTCTATATATAAACTATGAAAATGTCCAGACTAAAGTGTGACCGGGTAGATATTTCAACGATGCGTAGCTATTTAGCGAGTTTTGTTCGTTTTTTTTAAGTTTAAAAATAACAACCAACAAGATTAGCATCAAGTGCAAAATGAAAACTTTGACCCCTAACATAAAATTTTTATATATGTTTTAATTAACTTTATTTATTTTTTTTAGCCTCCCAACTCATTAATTAAGTTTAATCCCATTAAAACCATACAAATACGAAAAGACCATCATATTTTTGAGCGTCACGACGGCGACGCTATTACGTCTGCGTCGTAATGTAAAAATCAACTCTGCAGGATCCCGGTTTTGCTCCTGCAGCACATCTGATCGAATCTACAGGTCAACGTTTTCATTCGCACTATTCGCACTCAATCTCCAGGTCAAAACGTTTACTCAAAAAAAAAATCTATTAATCATAAAAAGCAAATTAAAATAATTAAAAAGTGTGAACACTTCAATAAATTTAATCGTTTTACATCAATCAGAATGAAATGTATCTAAAAGAATTCGAATTAACTCATCGTAATAAATATTTAAAACGTTATTTTATTATGTGTCGCTGCATTAGTGTTTGGTGACTAATGGGTAAAGACCGTGAATTGGTTAATTGGATAATTGGAAAAGAAGGATAGGAAGAGAAATAATTCGGACGGAATATTGGAAGGACGAAGGTTTTTTCTTTTTTTTTTTTAATTGTTATCAAGAGGTTGAAATGGCGTTAATTTTATATCACGATCCGACCAATTGTGGTTCTAGGGCGGTTGTTTTGGTTGCTAAAGAACTAGAAGTTGAACTTATTTACAGGGATTTAAAAGACTGCCAAAATCAAGTAAGTTCATAAATTAATTAATCCATTTTTTTTTAATTCAATTTTAATTTTAATCTAAGAATTAATAAATTTTTAAGTTATAAATTTTAATTTTAATTAAATTACAAATTTAAATGTATGCAACCCAAATGTTACTATACCATAATGGGTTGCCTAACAACCTAAATATTTTTGAAAAGTTATTAATTTAATGTTTTATTTAATAGTTAATTCAGATCAATGATTACAAATTACACATTTTTCAAGGATCCTTCTGGAAATATCACCAATTATTAATTATAGTATCCTCTTTTCTGTTCTTGAGAAATAAATTTTTGAAATGATCGATTATTTTTCGAATTTTGCAGTTTTCGCCGATTAAATTTTAAAAATTCGTATAAATCCAGTTCTTGGAATATGAGAAAATTTCCCAAAGTAATAATAAAAGTGTTCTCTTTCCAATGAACCAACCCGTTTTGAAGAAAAACTTTTAGTTTTTGAGAAAACAATATTTGAAGTTTTGATAAAATTTTCGATGTTGCAATTTTCATCGATAACTTTCAAAATTCGCTACAAAATTAATTTCTTGAAGGATTCTTGTGGAAATACCTCCAATTATTAATTAAAGTATCCTGTTTTTAATGCAAAAAGCCGTTTTGAAAAATCACTTTTAATTGTTGAGAAATAAATTTTTGAAATAATCGAAAATGTTTCAAAATTTGCAATTTTTGTCGATTAAATTTTAAAAATTCGTATAAAATCCAGTTCTTGGAATATGAGTTTGAAAATTTTCCAAAATTTTAATAAAAGTGTCCTCTTTCCAATAATCCAACCCGTTTTGAAAAATAACTTTCAGTTTTTGAGAAAATAATAATTGAAGTTTTGAAAAAATTTTCGATGTTGCAATTTTCATCGATAATTTTCAAAATTCGCTATAAGATTAATTTCTTGAAGGATCCTTGTGGAAAGACCACCAATTATTAATTAAAGTATCCTCTTTGCAATGAACTAACCCGTTTTTAAAAATAACTTTTAGTTTTTGAGAAAACAATATTTGAAGTTTTGATAAAATTTTCAATGTTGTAATTTTCATCGATAATTTTCAATTTTTGAAATGATTGACAGTTTTTTCGAATTAGCTATTTTCGCCGATTAAGTTTTAAAAATTCGTATAAAATCCAGTTCTTGGAATATGAGTTTGAAAATTTCCAAAAATGTTAATAAAAGTATCCTCTTTTTAATGAACCAACCCGTTTTGAAAAATAACTTTTAGTTTTTGAGAAAACAATATTTGAAGTTTTGATAAAATTTTCGATGTTGTGCAATTTTCATTGATAACATTCAAAATTCGCTATAACATTTATTTTTTGAAGGATCCTTGTGGATATATCACCAATTATATATATTTTAAGTTATAAATTTTAATTTTAATTAAATTACAAATTTAAATGTATGCAACCCAAATATTATTTTAGTATAATGGGTTGCCTCATTATCAGAAATATTTTTAAAAAGTTTTAATTACACATTTTTGTAATTTTCGAAATTTGTTAAACTCTGTCTAAAGGATTACAAATTGCTTCTTGGTTACAATCACTAAACATTGAAATTGTTGCTGTGTTCTTTGACAATTACTACAAGTTTTGGCAAAAATGCTTGGTAAATAACTCTGTCGAGTTTTTAGTAACTCTTTAACGTTATCAAAAAAAAAACACAAATGATTTTTGTATTCAAAACTACCAATTAGTTGTACTAAACTCAATAAATAATTACAACTTGACCTTTTGATTCACTTTGACATTAATTTTTAACCAATGTTATTATTGATTGACATCAAGTTGGGGCAGTTGGGTTTTGGAGTTCGAACTTTTCGTTCATATTGTGCTCCAGCTACAGAGTTTCCACTGATCCTTATTGTATTGTATAGATACTTTGTTCTTTCTTCGGCTCTCTGTTATTAAAAGTTTCTGTCCCGTGGATTTTATTTCTTACATGTGTGTTTCGACATTTACAAATATAATATACGACAATTTTAAAAACAACAAACACACACAAGTAGAAAGAATTTTTCTTCTGCAGGCTAGGGGTCCAACTTTCATAGGATACTATGAGGACCCTTGGAGACATAGATTACTTTGAAATATATCACAGCCTGCAAATGTAAAATCTTCAAAATATATATCAAATGAGCCAGTAGCTAGCAAATAGTTTCTGTCGTTAGATCAGTGGTTCCCAATCTTTTGTGTCCTATCTCCCCTTTCTGGAAGTTGGCTACCACCTATCGCTCCTTGTCATTTTCATTGTATGCCTAATTTTAATTTTAATAATCTGGTTTATGTTCGTCAAGTTCAGGCGCAAGTCTCCTTTGAAGCAAATGTCCACCTTAGTTCTTTGTTTTATGAGGAGCTGGACAACAGAACTAAATCCTTTTTCATCTAAATATGTTGACGTGCAAGTATGTTCAAGTTTTCCCCACAGTTGAACGGATTATCTAAAGTTTATTCAGCATAATTTTTCGAATTTTGCAATTTTTGCCGATTAAGTTTTAAAAATTCGTATAAAATCCAGTTTTTGGAATATGAGTATGAAAATTTACCAAAGTGTTAATAAAAGTGTCCTCTTTCCAATGGACCAACCCGTTTTGAAAAATAACTTTTAGTTTTTCAGAAAACAATATTTGAAGTTATGATTAAATTTCCGATGTTGCAATTTTCATCGATAATTTTCAAAATTCGCTATAAAATTAATTTCTTGAAGGATCCTTGTGAAAATGTCACCAATTATTAATTAAAGTATCCTCTTTTTAATGCAAAAAGCCGATTTGAAAAATCACTTTTAGTTCTTGAGAAAAAAATTTTTAAATGGTCAACATTTTTTTCGAATTTTGCAATTTTCGTAGATCAAATTTTAATAATTCGTATAAAATCCATTTCTTGGAATATCAGTATGAAAATTTCCCAAAGTGTTAATAAAAGTGTCCTCTTTCCGATGAACCAACCCGTTTTGCCAAATAACCTTTAGCTTTTGAGAAAATAATATTTCAAGTTTTGATAAAATTTTCGATGTTGCAATTTTCATCGATAATTTTCAAAATTCGCTATAAAATTAATTTCTTGAAGGATCCTTCTGGAAATATCACCAATTATTAATTATAGTATCCTCTTCTTAATGCAAAAAGCCGTTTTGAAAAATCACTTTTAGTTTTTGAGAAATAAATCATCGAGAATTTTTTTGAATTTTGCAAGTTTCGCCAATTAAGTTTTAAAAATTCGTATAAAATTCATTTCTTGGAATATGAGGTTGAAAATTTCCCAAAATGTTAATAAAAGTGTCCTCTTTCCAGTGAACCAACTCGTTTTGAAAAATAACTTTTAGTTTTTGAGAAAACAATATTTCAAGTTTTGATAAAATTTTCAATGTTGCAATTTTCATCAATAATTTTCAAAATTCGCTGTAAAGTTAATTTCTTGAAAGATCCTTGTGGAAATATCACCAATTATAAATTAAAGTATCCTCTTGTTAATGCAACAAGCCGTTTTGAAAAATCACTTTTAGTTTTTGAGAAATAAATTTTTGAAATCATCGACAATTTTTTCGAACTTTGCAATTTTCGCCGATTAAGTTTTAAAAATTCGTATAAAATCCTGTTCTTAGAATGTGAGTTTGAAAATTCCCCAAAGTGTTAATAAAAGTGTCCTCTTTCCAATGAACCAACCCGTTTTGAATAATAACTTTTAGTTTTTGAGAAAACAATATTTGAAGTTTTGATAAAATTTTCGATGTTGCAATTTTCATCGATAACTTTCAAAATTCGCTACAAAATTAATTTCTTGAAGGATCCTCGTGGAAATATCAACAATTATTAATTAAAGTATCCTCTTTTTAATGCAAAAAGCCGTTTTGAAAAATCAATTTTAGTTCTTGAGAAAAAAATTTTTGAAATAATCGATAATTTTTTCAAATTTTGCAATTTTCGCCGATTAAGTTTTAAAAATTTGTATAAAATCCATTTCTTGGAATATGAGTATTAAAATTTCCCATAGTGTTAATAAAGGTGTCCTCTTTCCAATGAATCAACCCGTTTTTAAAAATAACTTTTAGTTTTTGAGAAAACAGTATTAATTTGATAAAATTTTCGATGTTGCAATTTTCATCGATAACTTTCAAAATTTGCTACAAAATTAATTTCTTGAAGGATCCTTATGGAAATTTCACCAATTATCAATTAAAGTATCCTCTTTTTAATGCAAAAAGTCGTTTTGAAAAATCACTTTCAGTTCTTGAAAAATAAATTTTTTAAATGATCGACAATTTTTTCGAATTTTGCAATTTTTGTCGATTAAGTTTTAAAAATTCGTATAAAATCCATTTCTTGGAATATTAGTATGAAAATTTCCCAAAGTGTTAATAAAAGTGTCCTCTTTCCAATGAACCAACCCGTTTTGAAAAATAACTTTTAGTTTTTGAAAAAACAGTATTTGAAGTTTTGATAAAATTTTCAATGTTGCAATTTTCATCGATAACTTTCAAAATTCGCTACAAAATTAATTTCTTGAAGGATCCTTGTGGAAATATCGCCAATTATTAATTAAAGTATCCTCTTTTTAATGTTAAAAGGCGTTTTGAAAAATTACTTTTAATTCTTGAGAAATAAATTTTTGAAATAATCGAAATTTTTTTCGAATTTTGCTATTTTTGTCGATTAAGTTTTAAAAATTCGTATAAAATCCATTTCTGGGAATATTAGTATAAAAAATTAACAAAGTGTTAATAAAAGTGTCCTCTTTCCAATGAACCAACCCGTTTTGAAAAATAACTTTTAGTTTTTGAGAAAACAATATTTGAAGTATTGATAAACTTTTCGATGTTGCAATTTTCATCGATAACTTTCAAAATTCGCTACAAAATTAATTTCTTGAAGGATCCTCGTGGAAATATCAACAATTATTAATTAAAGTATCCTCTTTTTAATGCAAAAAGCCGTTTTGAAAAATCAATTTTAGTTCTTGAGAAAAAAATTTTTGAAATAATCGATAATTTTTTCGAATTTTGCAATTTTCGCCGATTAAGTTTTAAAAATTTGTATAAAATCCATTTCTTGGAATATGAGTATTAAAATTTCCCAAAGTGTTAATAAAAGTGTCCTCTTTCCAATGATTCAACCCGTTTTTAAAAATAACTTTTAGTTTTTGAGAAAACAATATTAATTTGATAAAATTTTCGATGTTGCAATTTTCATCGATAACTTTCAAAATTCGCTATAAAATTAATTTCTTGAAGGATCCTCATGGAAATTTCACCAATTATCAATTAAAGTATCCCCTTTTTAATGCAAAAAGCCGTTTTGAAAAATCACTTTCAGTTCTTGAGAAATAAATTTTTGAAATGATCGAATATATTATTTTTTATTTACAGGATTTAGTTGTAACTTCCGATGTGATACTAGTTGATACAGAATCAAACGATTTTATAACAAACCCCAGAAAAATTTTAATGTACTTAGTTGATAGATCGAGAATAAATCACCCAGCTTATCCGAACGACGAATCAGTAAAAGCAAAAATACAAGAAATTCTCGATTTGGATGAACAATTTTTAAAACCACCGTTAAATTGCATATTGGTAAGCTAAATTAAATAATTTTTTTACTTAATTAACTTCAATACAAAAATTAATTAACTATTTATTTCAGCATGCAGTTTTAGTTTCGAATCTTATAGAACTCTCAAACAAAGTCATCGTTTCACTACAAGAATCGTATAATTGCTTGGAACGAAGATTACAAGATAGTCAATATCTTACAGGGGACTCTTTAACGATTGCGGATCTTTCTTGTTTAGCAACTGTTAGTACTGCGACTGTTTTTACCCCAATTTGTTCGGCTAGACATCCGAAATTGTTTCAATGGTTCTCGACTTGTAAGAAATTACCGTATTATAAAGAAGCGAATAGTAACGGACTTGCAAAATTGGATTTGTTAGTCGAAGATGTTTTAGGTAGAAGAATTTGAATACATGAGCCCATATTTATTGTGATCTAACCCCTTATACACATATTTAATATTTATTAGATTAAAAAAAAAACGTTTATTGTAACATGTTTTTATTTGTCAATATTGTGTGATAACGAATTGCTATTTGATCGAATTACTATTTACTTAAACAAGTGATTTCCAAAAGAATTTATACTGTTAAATAGTAATAATAAAGCTTTGTTTCTTTTAAACTTTTATAAAAACAATGTTGTTGATACACTTTAATTCCCAATATTCATCGTTATATTTTTAGAAGCTTTTAAAACCTTTTCCTGCATTAATTTGCCAAGTTGATTTAAACCCTCTTGGTTCGCAAGTTCGTAATAGGGTAAATCTTGACTTCGCTCTAAATACCTCATTAATTTTGGCGTGGTTTTTGATGATACAGGAAATATGTAATCTAAAGTACTCAGCGAAGACATGCAACTAAAATCGGCTACGGTTAATTTATCTCCAGCTATCCATTCGTTCTGAGTTAAAAACTTTTCGGCAAACGCATAAATTTGTTTGACGGCTATCAATTGATGTTGATTCAAATTTCTCATTTGCTTGAATAATATTGAAACGACCGAGTTGTATATGCAAGGATACATTAATCCGCTATCAAAATGCAATCGTTGATTAATGATTGCTCTTTGATACGGATCCGCTGGATATAAAGAATAATCCGGGGCATATTTTTGTACTAAATAAATGTTGATAGCGTGGCTATCCCAAATTATTGCATCACCATCAACTAAAGTCGGCACCGTGTGTTGAGGATTTATCTACACATAAAAAAGGGTTACTTTATATTAAAGTTATACAATAAATAAATAAATACCTTTGGTAATTGCGTTTGCAAGTACTTTCTGGTCAAAATGTCCACGTCTTCGTATTGAACGTTAAGGTGTAGCGCGTTTAGCGCCAATTTTACAGCCCTACAAGGTGGACTAATCGCACAGAAAAATAGTTTTAAAACCATAACTAGTTAGCTCCCAAATAAGACTTTAAATTTTGATTTATCTTGAATATTAATTTTTTCTTTTAATTAATTGACACTTTTTATTTCACATTGACATTTATATGCAAACAAATACATATCAACAATTTATGTGACATGGCGTATTTCAGTGTATTAAACCGAGGTCACTTGCGGCCGAGGCGATACATTGTTTGACACCAGTCTTGTTTTGATCATATTAACACAAGATTGATATAGATTGACGCTGATATACCCAATATCGCTGTATTAAGCCAAGGTCACTTGCGACCGAGGCTGTATATTGTTTGACACCAGTCTTGTGTTGATATGGTATTAAATGTAGCGCCTCGCCTGCATGCGACCTCGGCTTAATACAATAACAACGTGTATTTCAGCGTACTAAGCCGAGGCACAGAATATTATAGCGAGTTGCCAAGGTATGCTGTTATTGGTGCTAAAGTTTCGGAATACCGCTAGTATCACTTCTGTTTATTCTGTGCCAAGGTCACAATGAAGAAATTATTTTTGATGTGTTGAATCTAGATTAAATTTGCTATGGAATGGTGTTTAAATCATCTTGATATCTAAATTCGTTCTTGAGATATGATTTGTTTAATTACATTTTTATCAACTTAACCTCAATAACTGCAAAATTTATAGAAATAAAGGAAACATTTTTGGTGTGTTGAATCTAGATTAAATTTGCTATAAAATGGTGTTTATTTCATGATGATATGTCAATTCGTTCTTGAGATATGATCTTTTTGAGTTGCATTTTTATCAACTTAACCTCAATAACTACAGAGTTGATTTAAAAAAATTATATCTCCACGATATATAGGAATAAAGGAATCATTTTTATTGTGTTAAATCTAAATTAAATTTACTGTAGAATGGTGTTTAAATCATCTTTATACCTAAATTCGTTCTTGAGATATGATTCTTTTGATTACATTTTTATCAACTTAACCCCAATAACTAGAGTTGATTTAAAAAAATCATATCTCCGAGATTTATAGGAATAAAGGAAACATTTTTGGTGTGTTGAATCTAGATTAAATTTGCTATAGAATGGTGTTTAAATCATCTTGATACCTAAATTCGTTCTTGAGATATGATTCTTTTGATTACATTTTTATCGACGTAACCTCAACAACTGCAGAGTTGATTTAAAAAAATCATATCTCCGAGATTTATAGGAATGAAGAAATTATTTTTGATGTGTTGAATCTAGATTAAATTTACTATAAAATGGTGTTTATTTCATGATGATATCTCAATTCGTTCTTGAGATATGATCTTTTTGAGTTGCATTTTTATCAACTTAACCCCAATAAATAGAGCTGATTTAAAAAAATCGTATCTCCGAGATTTATAGAAATGAAGAAATTATTTTTGGTATCTTCAATCTAGATTAAATTTACTATAAAATGGTATTTATTTCATGATGATATTTCAATTCGTTCTTGAGATATGATCTTTTTGAGTTGCATTTTTATCAACTTAACCTCAATAACTGCAGAGTTGATTTAAAAAGATCGTATCTCCGAGATTTATAGGAACGAAGAAATTATTTTTGGTATGTTGAATCTAGATTAAATTTACTATAAAATGGTGTTTATTTCATGATGATATCTCAATTCGTTCTTGAGATATGATTTTTTTGAGTTGCATTTTTATCAACTTAAGCTCAATAACTACAATCGTATCTCCGAGATTTATAGGAATAAAGGAATCATTTTTGTTGTGTTAAATCTAGATTAAATTTACTATAGAATGGTATTTAAATCATCTTGATACCTAAATTCGTTCTTGAGATATGATTCTTTTGATTACATTTTTATCAACTTAACCTCATTAACTGCAGAGTTGATTTAAAAAAATCGTATCTCCGAGTTTTATAAGAATGAAGAAATTATTTTTGGTATGTTGAATTTAGATTAAATTTACTATAAAATGGTGTTTGTTTCATGATGATATCTCAATTCGTTCTTGAGATATGATCTTTTTGATTTACATTTTTATCAACTTAACCTCAATTACTGCAGAGTTGATTTAAAAAAATCATATCTCCGAGATTTATAGGAATGAAGAAATTATTTTTGGTGTGTTGAATCTAGATTAAATTTACTATAGAATGGTGTTTAAATCATCTTGATACCTAAATTCGTTCTTGAGATATGATTCTTTTGATTACATTTTTATTGACTTAACCTCAACAACTGCAGAGTTGATTTAAAAAAATCGTATCTCCGAGATTTATAGGAATGAAGAAATTATTTTTGGTATGTTGAATCTAGATTAAATTTACTATAAAATGGTGTTTATTTCGTGATGATATCTCAATTCGTTCTTGAGATATGATCTTTTTGAGTTGCATTTTTATCAACTTTAACTGCAGAGTTGATTTAAAAAAATCGTATCTCCGAGATTTATAGGAATGAAGAAATTATTTTTGGTATGTTGAATCTAGATTAAATTTACTATAAAATGGTGTTTATTTCGTGATGATATCTCAATTCGTTCTTGAGATATGATCTTTTTGAGTTGCATTTTTTTCAACTTTAACTGCAGAGTTGATTTTTAAAAAATCGTATATCCAAGATTTATAGGAATAAAGGAATCATTTTTGATGTGTTGAATCTAGATTAAATTTACTATAGAATGGCATTTAAATCATCTTGATACCTAAATTCGTTCTTGAGATATAATTCTTTTGATTACATTTTAATCAACTTAACCTCAATTACTGCAGAGTTGATTTAAAAAAATCGTATTTCCGAGATTTATAGGAATGAAGAAATTATTTTTGGTGTGTTGAATCTAGATTAAATTTACTATAGAATGGTGTTTAAATCATCTCGATATCTAAATTCGTTCTTGAGATATGATTTGTTTTAATTACATTTTTATCAACTTAACCTCTTTAACTACAGAGTTGATTTAAAAAAATCATATCTCCGAGATTTATAGGAATGAAGAAACTATTTTTGGTATCTTGAATCTAGATTAAATTTACTATAAAATGGTGTTTATTTCATGATGATATCTCAATTCGTTCTTGAGATATGATCTTTTTGAGTTACATTTTTATCAACTTAACCTCAATACCTGCAGAGTTGATTTAAAAAAATCGTATCTCCGAGATTTATAGGAATAAAGGAATCATTTTTGGTGTGTTGAATCTAGATTAAATTTGCTATAGAATGGTGTTTAAATCATCTTGATATCTAAATTCGTTCTTGAGATATAATTTTTTTGATTACATTTTTATCAACTTAACCTCATTAACTGCAGAGTTGATTTAAAAAGATCGTATCTCCGAGATTTATAGGAATGAACAAATTATTTTTGATATGTTGAATCTAGATTAAATTTACTATAAAATGGTGCTTATTTCGTGATGATAGCTCAATTCGTTCTTGAGATATGATCTCTTTGAGTTGCATTTTTATCAATCTCAATAACTGCAGAGTTGATTTAAAAAAATCGTATCTCCGAGATTTATAGGAATCAAGAAATTATTTTTGGTATGTTGAATCTAGATTAAATTTACTATAAAATGGTGTTTATTTCATGATGATATCTCAATTCCTTCTTGAGATATGATTTTTTTGAGTTGCATTTTATCCACTTAACCTCAATAACTGCAATCGTATCTCCGAGATTTATAGGAATAAAGGAATCGTTTTTGTTGCGTTGAATCTAGATTAAATTTACTATAGAATGGTGTTTAAATCATCTTGATATCTAAATTCGTTCTTGAGATATGATTTGTTTTGATTACATTTTTATCAACTTAACCTCATTAACTGCAGAGTTGATTTAAAAAAATCATATCTCCGAGATTTATAGGAAAAAAGGAAACATTTTTGGTGTGTTGAATCTAGATTAAATTTACTATAAAATGCTGTTTATTTTATGATGATATCTCAATTCGTTCTTGAGATATGATCTTTTTGAGTTGCATTTTTATCAACTTAACCTCATTAATTGCAGAGTTGATTTAAAAAAATCGTATCTCCGAGATTTTTAGGAATAAAAGAATCATTTTCAAATTTACTATAGAATGGTGTTTAAATCATCTTGATACCTAAATTCGTTCTTGAGATATGATTCTTTTGATTACATTTTTATCGACGTAACCTCAACAACTGCAGAGTTGATTTAAAAAAATCATATCTCCGAGATTTATAGGAATGAAGAAATTATTTTTGATGTGTTGAATCTAGATTAAATTTGCTATGGAATGGTGTTTAAATCATCTTGATATCTAAATTCGTTCTTGAGATATGATTTGTTTAATTACATTTTTATCAACTTAACCTCAATAACTGCAAAATTTATAGAAATAAAGGAAACATTTTTGGTGTGTTGAATCTAGATTAAATTTACTATAAAATGGTGTTTATTTCATGATGATATCTCAATTCCTTCTTGAGATATGATTTTTTTGAGTTGCATTTTATCCACTTAACCTCAATAACTGCAATCGTATCTCCGAGATTTATAGGAATAAAGGAATCGTTTTTGTTGCGTTGAATCTAGATTAAATTTACTATAGAATGGTGTTTAAATCATCTTGATATCTAAATTCGTTCTTGAGATATGATTTGTTTTGATTACATTTTTATCAACTTAACCTCATTAACTGCAGAGTTGATTTAAAAAAATCATATCTCCGAGATTTATAGGAAAAAAGGAAACATTTTTGGTGTGTTGAATCTAGATTAAATTTACTATAAAATGCTGTTTATTTTATGATGATATCTCAATTCGTTCTTGAGATATGATCTTTTTGAGTTGCATTTTTATCAACTTAACCTCATTAATTGCAGAGTTGATTTAAAAAAATCGTATCTCCGAGATTTTTAGGAATAAAAGAATCATTTTCAAATTTACTATAGAATGGTGTTTAAATCATCTTGATACCTAAATTCGTTCTTGAGATATGATTCTTTTGATTACATTTTTATCGACGTAACCTCAACAACTGCAGAGTTGATTTAAAAAAATCATATCTCCGAGATTTATAGGAATGAAGAAATTATTTTTGATGTGTTGAATCTAGATTAAATTTGCTATGGAATGGTGTTTAAATCATCTTGATATCTAAATTCGTTCTTGAGATATGATTTGTTTAATTACATTTTTATCAACTTAACCTCAATAACTGCAAAATTTATAGAAATAAAGGAAACATTTTTGGTGTGTTGAATCTAGATTAAATTTACTATAAAATGGTGTTTATTTCATGATGATATCTCAATTCCTTCTTGAGATATGATTTTTTTGAGTTGCATTTTATCCACTTAACCTCAATAACTGCAATCGTATCTCCGAGATTTATAGGAATAAAGGAATCGTTTTTGTTGCGTTGAATCTAGATTAAATTTACTATAGAATGGTGTTTAAATCATCTTGATATCTAAATTCGTTCTTGAGATATGATTTGTTTTGATTACATTTTTATCAACTTAACCTCATTAACTGCAGAGTTGATTTAAAAAAATCATATCTCCGAGATTTATAGGAAAAAAGGAAACATTTTTGGTGTGTTGAATCTAGATTAAATTTACTATAAAATGCTGTTTATTTTATGATGATATCTCAATTCGTTCTTGAGATATGATCTTTTTGAGTTGCATTTTTATCAACTTAACCTCATTAATTGCAGAGTTGATTTAAAAAAATCGTATCTCCGAGATTTTTAGGAATAAAAGAATCATTTTCAAATTTACTATAGAATGGTGTTTAAATCATCTTGATACCTAAATTCGTTCTTGAGATATGATTCTTTTGATTACATTTTTATCGACGTAACCTCAACAACTGCAGAGTTGATTTAAAAAAATCATATCTCCGAGATTTATAGGAATGAAGAAATTATTTTTGATGTGTTGAATCTAGATTAAATTTGCTATGGAATGGTGTTTAAATCATCTTGATATCTAAATTCGTTCTTGAGATATGATTTGTTTAATTACATTTTTATCAACTTAACCTCAATAACTGCAAAATTTATAGAAATAAAGGAAACATTTTTGGTGTGTTGAATCTAGATTAAATTTACTATAAAATGGTGTTTATTTCACGATGATATCTCAATTCGTTCTTGAGATATGATCTTTTTGATTTACATTTTTATCAACTTAACCTCAATTACTGCAGAGTTGATTTAAAAAAATCGTATCTCCGAGATATATAGGAACGAAGAAATTATTTTTGTTGTGTTGAATCTAGATTAAATTGACTATAATATGGTGTTTGTTTCATGATGATATCTCAATTCATTCTTGAGATATGATCTTTTTGATCGGCATTTTTCTCAACTTAAGTTCAATAACTGCAGAGTTAATTTAAAAAAATCGTATCTCCGAGATTTATAGGAATGAAGAAATTATTTTTGGTATGTTGAATCTAGATTAAATTTACTATAAAATGGTGTTTAAATCATCTTGGTACCTAAATTCGTTCTTGAGATATGATTTTTTTGATTACATTTTTATCAACTTAACCTCAATAACTGCAGAGTTGATTTAAAAAAATCGTATCTCCGAAATTTATAGGAATGAAGAAATTATTTTTGGTATGTTGTATCTAGATTAAATTTACTATAAAATGGTGTTTATTTCATGATGATATCTGAATTCGTTCTTGAGATACGATCTTTTTGAGTTGCATTTTTATCAATTTAACCTCAATAACTGCAGAGTTGATTTAAAAAAATCGTATCTCCGAGATTTATAGGAATGAAGAAATGATTTTTGGTTTGCTGAATCTAGATTAAATTTACTATAAAATGGTGTTTAAATCATCTCGGTACCTAAATTCGTTCTTGAGATATGATCTTTTTGAGTTGCATTTTTATCAACTTAACCTCATTAACTGCAGAGTTGATTAAAAAAAATCGTATCTCCGAAATTTATAGGAATGAAGAAACTATTTTTGGTATCTTGATTCTAGATTAAATTTACTATAAAATGGTGTTTATTTTATGATGATACCTCAATTCGTTCTTGAGATATGATCTTTTTGAGTTGCATTTTTATCAACTTAACCTCAATAACTGCTGAGTTGATTTAAAAAAATCGTATCTCCGAGATTTATAGAAATAGAAGAATAATTCTTAGTATGTCGAATCTAGATTAAATTTGCTATAAAATGGTGTTTATTTCATGATGATATCTCAATTAGTTCTTGAGATATGATTCTTTTGATTACATTTTTATCAACTTAACCTCATTAACTGCAGAGTTAATTTAAAAAAATCGCTTGCGACCCTCGGCTTAAACACAGAAAAGATCACTAAGCGTAATGGCAGAAGAATTACTAATTGCTAATGTAGAGTATTATAACTATCAAAATGTATTCATTTAAATATGTTCATTTGAAACAATTAGCCAACAAAAGATGGCGCTATTTCGAAACAGAATATCATAATAAGTAGGAAACCAGAATAATATAAATTTGGAACAATTTGATGAAGAATCACACAGGATATAAATGTAATGGAATTTTGTGACAAATTTAAAAATATTACATTTACCTTTTAAACTAATTAAAAATATTTATTAAGATTTATTTTATCCAAAAACAATCAATGTTTCTTAATAAAATAAGATCGTCCATTTGGATTACTAATGTGCCCTTTAACTGGAGATTCAAGACACCATTCATACCAAACTTTTTCGTTAGATTCCGACCTCCACATAGAAACTTCAATTATATCATTTTCAGCCACATTAATCGGATGCTAAAAAGTTACAAATATCTTTAAGTACACCTAAATCAAAAAAAACAAAACAATTATCTTACCTGTAATGGAAAAATAATGGGAAACCAACTAACCATATTACTGGAATAAGTTTGGGGATTAATACTCAACATAACATCTTTATAAAGAACCGTTTCAAAGAAACCTAAAAATCCAGTTAACAAACAATTTTGGGGACAAAGAAATTTGATGGTTTTAAATCGTTCGTTTGATTTATTTTCGTCCCAATTCGGATGTTCGAATTTAAACAAAGCTTTCGAATCGGCTATTTGGTAATAATTAACCATGTGAACAACGTACGGTGTCTCATAAATCGTTTCAATAGTTTTGTCATCAGGCTTATTCGATCGAATTTCATTAAAAATTTTCGTACTTTGAAACGGTGCCAAATACGAAGTGTACGATTGCGGGATTGAAATCCCACCCGGTTTCTTTAAAAACCGTTGAGCCCCATCTAAACACTCCGGCGATAATTCATTATCTCCAAATGAACCTAATAACTCAGAAACTAAAATATCAGCCTGTTCCGGTGGTTGATAAGTCCTCATATCTTCGTTTATTAAGGTAACGATGTTTCCCCATTCGTTTAAAACGCGATCTTCGAGGGTGTTGATGGCGAAAGGATTTTTTTCGACGGCGTAAACTTTAATTTTTCGTTGTGTTAAGATTGAGGCGTTTATTACTGCTTGAACTAAAGGTCCTCGTCCTGCTCCCAGCACCATAATAACTGGAGTGGTAATTTCTTTTGGGATATCTTCAAGAGCTCGTTGAATCGCTTTTTGATATTCGACGTATTTGACTTGATCGCGTTCGAAAACTTCGTAAATCATCGTTTCTAAATGCTCGCTAAGTGGTTGTAAAGGATTTTGTAAGTAATCTTCGCACCTAAAAATTGATTTATTAATAAATAAACTTTTTTTAGTATAATTCAAGAATCATCAAGTCGCTTAAAAACCGACAATTTTTATTTAATCGACGGGAAATTATTCAAGTAAGCCGTTGCAAATAAAAAAAAGTGCGGAAAAGTGTAAAATTTACCGAAAAATCACTTTAAAGTTTCGACGTGACGTCATTTTTTGTGGATGGGTTAAACCCGATACTTTCTAGTTGTAAGTCTAGTGTTAGTTCTAGTGCTACACTATCACTAGAACTAACACACCAGACCTAAAACTAGAATCATTCGGGTTTAGCCGTCTTGAGAGACGTGCGGCTAAACCCGAATGTTTCTAGTTCTAGGTCTAGTGATAGTTCCAGTTTTACACTAACACTATCATTAGAACTAAGACAAGACCTAGAACTGGAATTATTCGGGTTTAGCTGCACGTCTCTCAAGACGGCTAAACTCGAACGATTCTAGTTCTAGGTGTTGTGTGAGTTCTAGTGACAGTGGTAGGTAGCGCTAGTTAGCATAAGATATTACTATGCTGTATATTTATATTGAACTAAAACTAGAACCAACAAAAAAATTAACAATAGTTAAATTTGACACTTGTAGACATTTTAATATCAAGAAATCGTTTCCATCTAGTATTTTTGGTATTTAAACTGTCAAGTTTGACATTTGTACATATTTTAATATCAAGAAATCTTTTATTTGTAGCATTTTTGACATTTCAACTGTCAAATTTGACATTTTAATATCAAGGAATTTATTATTTCCAAATCTTTTGGCATTTAAACTGTCAAATATGACATATTTTCAAATTCTAAAATCAAAAACTTTTTCTTTTAAAGTTATTGACTTTAAACTGTCATATTTGACATTTCTAAACATTTGAATATCAAGAAATCTTACTAAATATACTTTCTAGTTTTAGTGTTAGTTCTAGTTTTACACTATATTGTGTGAGTTCTAGTGGCTGTGGTAAGTAGCGCTTGTTAGCATAAGATGTTGTATATTTTTATTGAACTAAAACTAGAACTAACTAAAAAATTAACAATGCAAATTTGACACTTGTAGACATTTTAATATCAAGAAATCTTTTCTATCTAGTATTTTTGATATTTAAACTGTCAAATTTGACATTTCTGTACATTTTAATATCAAAAAATCTTTTATTTCTTGTATTTTTGACATTTAATCTGTCAAATTTGACATTTTAATATCAAGAAATATATTATTTCCAAATCTTTTGATATTCAAACTGTCAAATATGACATTTTAATATCAAGAAATATATTATTTCCAAATCTTTTCACATTCCAACTGTCAAATATGACATATTTTCAAATTCTAGAATCAAAAAGTTTTTCCCTGAAAGTTATTGACTTTAAACTGTCATATTTGACATTTCTAAACATTTTAATATCAAGAAATCTAATTTAATTCTAATATTTTTGATATTTAAACTGTCAAACTTGGCATTTTAATATCATAAAATTTGTTATATCCAGAACTATTGACATATAAACTGTCAAATATGACATATTTTCAAATTTTATAATCGGAAAATCTTATTCCTTTAACATTTTTTACTTTAAACTGTCAAATTTGACACTTCTAGACATTTTGATATCAAAAAATCTTTTCTATCTAGTATTTTTGACATTTAAACTGTCAAATTTGACATTTTAATATCAAGAAATTTATTATTTCCAAATTTTTTGACATTTAAACTGTCAAATATAACATATTTTCCAATTTTAAAATCAAAAACTTTTTCTTTTAAAGTTATTGACTTTAAACTGTCATATTTGACATTTCTAAACATTTGAATATCAAGAAATCTTACTAAATATACTTTCTAGTTTTAGTGTTAGTTCTAGTTTTACACTATATTGTGTGAGTTCTAGTGGCAGTGGTAAGTAGCGCTAGTTAGTATAAGATGTTGTATATTTTTGTGAACTAAAACTAGAACTAACTAAAAAATTAACAATGCAAATTTGACACTTGTAGACATTTTAATATCAAGAAATCTTTTCTATCTAGTATTTTTGATTTTTAAACTGTCAAATTTGACATTTCTGTACATTTTAATATCAAAAAATCTTTTATTTCTTGTATTTTTGACATTTAATCTGTCAAATTTGACATTTTAATATCAAGAAATATATTATTTCCAAATCTTTTGACATTCAAACTGTCAAATATGACATTTTAATATCAAGAAATATATTATTTCCAAATCTTTTGACATTCAAACTGTCAAATGTGACATTTTAATATGAAGAAATATATTATTTCCAAATCTTTTCACATTCAAACTGTCAAATATGACATATTTTCAAATTCTTAAATCAAAAACTTTTTTCTTTAAAGTTATTGTCTTTAAACTGTAAATCTTTTCTATCTAGTATTTTTAGATTTAGCATCTTAATATCAAGAAATTTATTTATTCTAGAACTTTTGACATTTAAACTGTCAAATCTGACATATTTTTAACTTCTAGAATCAAAAACTTTTTCCCTTAAAGTTATTGACTTTAAACTGTCATATTTGACATTTCTAAACATTTTAATATCAAGAAATCTAATTTAATTCTAATATTTTTGATATTTAAACTGTCAAACTTGGCATTTTAATATCATAAAATTTGTTATATCCAGAACTTTTGACATGTAAACTGTCAAATACGATATATTTTCAAATTTTATAATCGAAAAATCTTATTCCTTTAACATTTTTTACTTTAAACTGTCAAATTTGACACTTCTAGACATTTTGATATCAAAAAATCTTTTCTATCTAGTATTTTTGACATTTAAACTGTCAGATTTGGCATTTTAATATCAAGAAATTTATTATTTCTAGATCATATGACATTTAAACTGTCAAATTTGACATTTTAATATCAAGAAATACATTATTTCTAAATCTTTTCACATTCAAACTGTCAAATATGACATATTTTCAAATTCTAAAATCAAAAACTTTTTTCTTTAAACTTATTGACTTTAAACTGTCATATTTGACATTTCTAAACATTTTAATATCAAAAAATCTAATTTAATTCTAATATTTTTGATATTTAAACTGTCAAACTTGGCATTTTATATCAAGAAATTTATTATTTCCAAATCTTTTGACATTTAAACTGTCAAATTTGACATTTCTGTACATTTTAATATCGAAAAATCTTTTATTTCTTGTATTTTTGACATTTAATCTGTCAAATTTGACATTTTAATATCAAGAAATATATTATTTACAAATCTTTTCACATTTAAACTGTCAAATATGACATATTTTCAAATTCTAAAATCAAAAACTTTTTCCTTTAAAGTTATTGACTTTATCTGTCATCTTTGACATTTCTAAACATTTTAATATCAAGAAATCTTTTAATTCTAATATTTTTGACATTTAAACTATCAAATTTGACATTTTATATCAAGAAATTTATTATTTCCAAATCTTTTGACATTTAAACAGTCAAATATAACATACTTTCCAATTCTAAAATCAAAAACTGTTTCCCTTAAAGTTATTGACTTTAAACTGTCATATTTGACATACATATCTAAACATTTTAATATCAAGAAATCTTTTAATTCTAATACTTTTGACATTTAAACTGTCAAACTGGGCATTTTAATATCAAAAAATTTGTTATATCCAGAACTTTTAACATTTAAACTGTCAAGTATGACATTTTCAAATTTTATAATCAGAAAATCTTATTCCTTTAACATGACATTTAAATTGTCAGATTTGGCATTTTAATATCAAGAAATTTATTATTTCTAGAACTTTTGACATTTAAACTGTCAAATTTGACATTTTAATATCAAAAAATTTAATATTTCCAGATCTTTGGTGTTTTGAACTGTCAAGTACATATGACATATTTTGAAATTTTAAAAGCATAAAATCTTTTTCCTTTAAAATTTTTGACAATTTAAACATTAAGAAATTTATTATTTCCAAATCTTTTGTCATTTAAACTGTCAAATATGACTTATTTTCAAATTTTATAATCAGAAAATTTTATTACTTTAACATTTTTTACTTTAAACTGTCAAATTTGACACCTCTAGACATTTTGATATCAAAAAATTTGTTCTATTTAGTATTTGTGACATTTAAACTGTCAGATTTGAAATTTTAATATCAAGAAATTTATTATTTCTTGATCTTTTGATATTTAAACTGTCAAATATGACATATTTTCAAATTCTAAAATCAAAAACTGTTTCCTTTAAAGTTATTGACTTTAAACTGTCATATTTGACATCTCTACATATTTTAATATCAAGAAATCTTTTTACTAAAACTAGACCTAGAACTAAAAACATTTTAAGTCACATGAGATTCTTGAATTTTTCCTTTTAATAAACTCTTTTTATCCAAGATTTAGTTCTTACCCTTGAACAAATTCCATGACTGTTGATTCTTTATATAATTTTTTCCCCAAAAAGTGTATATAAGAATTATACTGCTTGTAAGAACTACTTCTAAGTGGTCCTCTTATGATATATTGAACATCGATTAACAAAAATCTTTGAATAATTTCTTGATGAACTTTTGATAAAACCGGTTGATTATGCCCGTTTGTTAAAAATAAATAAGTAGGGATAATAATTGCTTTAATTGGTTCTCCAACCCAACGATCCATTTCAATCTTACTTGGAACTTCCCCAACATTGGGCATCTCCAAAACTAAACCTAACCTCTTATCGTACCGACAATATCTTCGTAAATCATTCCACCATTCCCAAGAATCCTCAATTTCATTCTTTTCACATAAAGGAGTGTACTTGGATGGATGCACCATCGGCAAAGTAACCCAAACTTGATAATTAGCCCCATTCAAAAACGTATTATGCAAAATATGAGCTAAGTTAGGGTTCGATTTTTGATGCAATTGAATCATAATAGCCGGGAGCCCCAAATGACTCGCAAAGCCTAATTCTTGTTTTAAAATAATCTCACTTCTTTCTTTGACATGTTTGATTTCACTATCGACTTGAAGGGTACTTAATTTCCCCACAATTAATCTCGTCCAATCGTTTCCAGTTAAAATTCGATCTGTTCTGCTGATTGATTTCGATGTAACAACTCTTTTTTGAATAGTACGATGATATTGGGGGTGAATTAAACATGTTACAATAAAGTGGTAACCATCCGAAGTAGATTTAGAGAGAGCATCTTGTATACTAGCTGGACAATCCAATTCTAAACCACAAGACATTCTTTTAAACTTTTCTTGATCCCCATCTCCACTCATTTTCTAATTATTAATTTGAAATAAATTGGATTCAAAGAAATTTTTCCGGTAGCGTTATCAACTTAACCTATACACACAAATTTTTGAGGTTAGAATTAAAATTGATTTATAAAAAAATGATATTGAATATATTTATTGATAAAAATTGAATATTACATTCAATATTGGAAAAGATTAGTTTTGATATAATAAAATTAAATTTTAATTAATTAATTTTAAAATTTTAGTATGTGTAATTTGGGTTGCATATACCAAATTTTTAATTTAAAATTATGGATGTAATCTACCATAAGATTGATCCACCATCACAAGATGGTATGTTATAATTGTTATCTTGTTTTATGTTGTATATGTGATTACTCAATAATGTGCGGTTTCGGCTGTAAGCAGCCTCGGCTTAATATGTCACTCGGTTGCTTCCGGCCGAGGCGTTATCATAATATAATCTACAGAGTGTTAATTAATTATCGTACTCGACGTCATCATTGCAAGTATGCAACCAATATCACAGTATTGGTATTGCAATACGCGATTTGCGTATGATGCGTATTGTACTGTGATATTGGTTGCATATTTGCAATGATGACGTCGGGTACGATAATTATTTAACACTCTGTATATACTATGGCGTTACATCAACACAAGACTGCTGTCAAAGTTAGTACCATAATAACATACAACTAATGTCATACAATGTACCGCCTCGGCAGCAAGTGACATCTTGCAAGTGACATATTATTCCATTGATATTGGCAGATTTATAAGTCGTTTTCTATCGTCATTGTTTTCTTGCCTTGGGCATTGTTGTGTGTGCTTTCAGGTTCCTCGATTGACTTTCTTTTTATTCGTAATTTGCAAAACCTAGCGTTTGTTAGTTCGAAGCCTGTCGCTCTCTTTGACAGCTATAGAAGACTATATTTCCTTTTCTCTATTGTACCAGTCCCATTTAATTTTATTTATAATGCAGTGATATCAAGTTTATACTTGTCAAGTGTATCAAAAAGACTTGGAAAGGTAGTCTATAAAATGTCCTAGTTCCATGTTCTTACTCGTAGTTGCTTTTTTTGTCTCCGAAATCAATTTATCAACCATTTGGAATGAGAAGTCCCTTTGCAAAACCAATTTTTCTAAAATTTTTGTAAATTTTGAGTTGAGCAGAACTTTTCATAAATTTAGTTTGAACGTCATTGCATTTCTTATCATTTATATTAGCAAATAGGACAAGAAAATTGTTTATGTTACTTTCTATTAACCTCAAAAATGGGATTTTTTAAAAATTTTGCAAATTTTAAATTGTGCAGAATTTGTGATTAATTCAATTTTAAGTACATCGCATTCCTTATCATGTTTAATATAGAATATATGAAAAAAATACATTTTTGACATTTCTCATTCTTTTGCAAAACCAATTCTTTTAAAATTGTTGCAAATTTTAAGCTGATCACAACTTTTAATCAATTTAATTTCATCTTAATCGCATTTATCATCATGTATTGCATTAAATATGGCAATAAAATACTTTATGCCATTTTAAATTTCTTCCAAAAATGAAGTTTCCTAGATATTTTGCAAATTTCGAGCTGAACAGAACTTTCCATTAATCTAATTTCAACTTCATCGCATTTCTCATCATCTATAGTAGCAAATATAGCAAGAAAATTTTTTATGCCACTTTATATTTCTCCCAAAAATTAAGTTTTTTTAGATATTTTGCAAAATTTTAGTTGTTCAGAACTTTCCATCGATCTAATTTTAACTTCATCGCATTTTTCATCATTTATAGAAGCAAATATGACGAGAAAATTATTTAGGCCTTACAAAAATCAGTTTTTTTTAGATATTTTGTAAATTTCGAATTGCACAGAATTTTTATATTAACTGAATTTTAAGTACATCGCATTCCTCATCATGTTTAATATAGAATATTTAGCATTTTTGACATTTCTCATTCTTTTGCAAAACCAATTCTTCTAAAATTGTTGTAAATTTTGAGCTGATCACAATTTTCAATCAATTTAGTTTCATCTTCATCATATGGCAATAAAATTCTTTATGCCATTTTAAATTTCTTCCAAAAATTAAATTTTCTAGATATTTTGCAAATTTCGAGCTGAACAGAACTTTCCATCAATCTGATTTTAACTTCATCGTATTTCTCATCATCTATAGTAGCAAATATAGCAAGAAAATTCTTTATGCCACTTTATATTCTCCCAAAAATTAAGCTTTTTTAGATATTTAGCAAAATTTTAGTTGTTCAGAACTTTCCATCGATTTAATTTTAACTTCATCGCATTTCTCATCATTTATAGAAGCAAATATGATGAAAGAATTATTTAGGCCTTCCAAATATCACTTTTTTTTTAGATATTTTGTAAATTTCGAGCTGAACAGAACTTTCCATCAATCTAATTTCAACTTCATCGCATTTCTCATCATCTATAGTAGCAAATATAGCGAGAAAATTTTTTATGCCACTTTATATTTCTCCCAAAAATTAAGTTTTTTTAGATATTTTACAAAATTTTAGTTGTTCAGAACTTTCCATCGATTTGATTTTAACTACATCGCATTCCTCATCATTTATAGAAGCAAATATGACGAGAAAATCATTTAGGCCTTACAAAAACCAGTTTTTTTTTAGATATTTTGTAAATTTCGCGCTGAACAGAACTTTCCATCAATCTAATTTCAACTTCATCGCATTTCTTATCATCTATAGTAACAAATATAGCAAGAAAATTCTTTATGCCACTTTATATTTCTCCCATAAATTAAAAATTTTAGATATTTTGCAAATTTTAGTTGTTCAGAACTTTCCATCGATTTACTTTTAATTTTATCGTATTCCTCATCATTTATAGAAGCAAATATGACGAGAAAATTATTTAAGCCTTACAAAAATCACTTTTTTTTAGATATTTTGTAAATTTCGAGCTGAACAGAACTTTCCATCAATCTAATTTCAACTTCATCACATTTCTTATCATCTGTAGTAGCAAATATAGTAAAAAAATTCTTTACGCCACTTTATATTTCTCCCAAAAATTAAGTTTTTTAGATATTTAGCAAAATTCTAGTTGTTCAGAACTTTCCATCGATTTGATTTTAACGTTATCGCATTCCTCATCATTTATAGAAGCAAATATGACGAGAAAATTATTTAGGCCTTACAAAAATCATTTTTTTTAAGATATTTTGTAAATTTCGAGCTGAACAGAACTTTCCATCAATCTAATTTCAACTTCATCGCATTTCTCATCATGTATAGTAGCAAATATAGCAAGAAAATTTTTTATGCCACTTTATATTTCTCCCAAAAATTAAGTTTTTTTAGATATTTAGCAAAATTTTAGTTGTTCAGAACTTTCCATCGATTTAATTTTAATTTCATCGCATTCCTCATCGTTTCAGAAGCGAATATGACGAGAAAATTATTTAGGCCTTCCAAAAATCAATTTTTTTTAGATATTTAACAAATTTCGAATTGCACAGAATGAAGAAATCATTCTTTTAGTGTAAACCGACCTTAAAATTTCTACCTGGCCGACTCGATTGACTATTCCCCTTCGCGAACGTGTTCTCGAATGAAGGGTTTTCACTTCCGGGACTCAAAGGGACTTTTTTCCCATTGGTTGAGAGCCGCACGCCCTTCGAAAGGAGGGTGCGTCGCCACGCCTTTTAAAGCGTCGCGACGTCCGTCGTTTCTAAACTTTCTAAAAGTTACTGAAGCGGCCATAATGATCAAAATATGGTTTCTCTTTTCATTTTCTTATAGGAGAGAGATTTAATAATTTTTTATTTTAACTCTTTTTTTCATTTCAGACATTCTCGTGTACACCAAAAAGAGAAATAACCACACCTCAACAACCAAAGTCATAAATCCTCTCTTTACATTATTAATACAAGAGCAGCTGTACTTCATTTATTAAAAGGTCCAACGGTATTACGTTTTTCCTCGTGGAAGTCGAAGGACGTCTTTTACTCAACCTTAACAAGATTGGAATTTGATGATGGATAAAAAAGTCTATGCGAAGAAAGTAAAAGTGGAGAAAATGGAAATGAGGATAATTAAAATTGGTAGGGAAATGAAGCGGGGATGGGAAATGAAAAGAAAAGAAAAAGGGAGACTTCTTCACCCATGAAGGGTGTTAACAAGGAACAATTTTATTTTAAGGAGGATACGGAGGGTGGTTTTCTAAGTAGGTACAGTTATCTACAAAAGATTAAAAGGTTTACTTTGTGTTTTCAATTTTGCTGTAGAAAGGAAACTATGTCAAATAAGAGGTTGATTAAAAAAGCTTTAGAATATAAAAAGCTTTGGGTTCTTAACGGTTACAAAAGAAGTAGCAATTCCATCTCTTGTTTCGTTTTATTTTTATTATTTGTTTCGGCGAGATCCCACCGAAACTAAGTAATGAAAGAAAGAAAAAAAATACAGAAATAAAAGGGGTTGAATGAAAACAAAAAGGATTTTCGGTGATGCAAAGAATGAAGAGAGTCTGTTTTAAAAAATGAAGGGTCGCACCTTAGAAAATTAACGGTACGCAAAAAAAAAAAAGTAACAGAACGTACCATTGAAATAATAGAAACTGGTCCTGGGGAAACAAAAAAAGGAAACGGGACGCATAAGGGACCTGCTTTTTTTCTTTTATTATTGCGCCTCGGGATGGTAGCAGGTTGGGCGATGTTGCCCTGAGAAAACGCGGCGGCATTAAAAGTTTTATGCAAATTTTAATGAGGGATTTGCTTAACAAGCCGACCGGTTTTACTACCGGCTACGTCGCGACAACCCGACTTTATTAGGATGACGGGAAGAAATTATGACGGTTTCAAGGAGTGGTAGTCGAAGAATTCAAACTCGTTTTTCCATTATACGTGGTTATAAAAAAATTATTTTCTATAATAAAATATTTTATTCAAATCAAATTGAATTTATTGCTATTCATTGTGAATACTTAAAACTTTCCAAATATTGATGGTAATAAATAACTTTAAGAGTTAAAAGATTTCAAGAAACGATTTTCAACCCAATAATTATTAAATTGATATCTCGATTAATTTTTGAAATACGATATTTAAAACTTTGATGATGTCAAAATAAAATTCCTCGATAGTTGTATTTCAAAATTCGTAACGTTACAGTTTGAAGAAATGAAAGAAAGTGTTTGAAGGAGTTAAACACCACTTAAGCCAAACTACAGTACAGAAATAATTTTTATATTAAATTAAAGCTTAAAGTATATTTTATTCATTTAAAAAAAATCGTCTAAGTTGTATTTTTTAAGAAACAGAAATAATTTTTGTATAAAATTAAAGCTTAAAGTCTACTCATTAAGATGATATATATCGTTCAGAAAAAATATCTACAATTATTCAGATATAAATAGAAATTGAAGAACTATATTAGGATAAAAATTACAAATTGTGATAAAAAATCATTAATTTAAACAAAATCGTCTAAGCTTTATTTTTTAAGATACAGAAAGAATTTTCATATCAAATTAAAGCTTAAAGTATACTCTTTAAGATAATGTATACCATTCAGAAAAAATATTTACAATTTTTCAGATATAAAGAGAAATTGAAAAATGGTATTAGGATAAAAATTACAAATTGTGATAAAAGTCATTGATTTAAAAAAATCGTCTAAGCTTTATTTTTTAAGATACAGAAATAATTTTCGTATAAAATTAAAGCTTAAAGTATACTCTTTAAGATAATATGTATCATACAGAAAAATTATTTACAATTTTTCAAATATAAATAGAAATTGAAGAACTGTATTAGGATAAAAATTACAAATTGTGATAAAAAATCATTAATTTAAAAAAAATCGTCCAAACTTTATTTTTTAAGATACATAAATAATTTTCATATCAAATTAAAGCTTAACGTCTACTCTTTAAGGTGATATATATCATTAAGAAAAAATATTTGCAATTATTCAGATATAAATAGAAATTGAAGAACTGTATCAGGATAAAAATTATAAATTGTGATAAAAAATCATTAATTTAAAAAAAATCGTAAGCTTTATTTTTTAAGATACAGCAAGAATTTTCATATCAAATTAAAGCTTAAAGTATACTCTTTAAGATGATGTATATCATTCAGAAAAAATATTTACACTTTTTCAGATATAAATAGAAATTGAAGAACTGTATCAGGATAAAAATTATAAATTGTGATAAAAAATCATTAATTTAAAAAAAATCGTCTGAGCTTTATTTTTTAAGATACAGAAATAATTTTCGTATCAAATTAAAGCTTAAAGTATACTCTTTAAGATAATATGTATCATACAGAAAAATTATTTACAATTATTCAGATATAAATAAAAATTGAAGAACTGCATTAGGATAAAAATTACAAATTGTGATAAAAAATCATTAATTTAAAAAAAATCGTCCAAACTTTATTTTTTAAGATACATAAATAATTTTCATATCAAATTAAAGCTTAACGTCTACTCTTTAAGATGGTATATATCATTCAGAAAAAATATTTGCAATTTTTCAGATATAAATAGAAATTGAAGAACTGTATTAGGATAAAAATTACAAATTATGATAAAAAACATTAATTTAAAAAAAATCGTCTTAGCTTTATTTTTTAAGATACAGAAATAATTTTCATATCAAATTAAAGCTTAACGTCTACTCTTTAAGGTGATATATATCATTAAGAAAAAATATTTGCAATTATTCAGATATAAATAGAAATTGAAGAACTGTATCAGGATAAAAATTATAAATTGTGATAAAAAATCATTAATTTAAAAAAAATCGTAAGCTTTATTTTTTAAGATACAGCAAGAATTTTCATATCAAATTAAAGCTTAAAGTATACTCTTTAAGATGATGTATACCATTCAGAAAAAATATTTACACTTTTTCAGATATAAATAGAAATTGAAGAACTGTATCAGGATAAAAATTATAAATTGTGATAAAAAATCATTAATTTAAAAAAAATCGTCTGAGCTTTATTTTTTAAGTTACAGAAATATTTTTCATATCAAATTAAAGCTTAAAGTATACTCTTTAAGATGGTATATATCATTCAGAAAAAATATTTGCAATTATTCAGATATAAATAAAAATTGAAGAACTGCATTAGGATAAAAATTACAAATTTTGATAAAAAATCATTAATTTAAAAAAAATCGTCTTAGCTTTATTTTTTAAGATACAGAAATAATTTTCGTATCAAATTAAAGCTTAAAGTATACTCTTTAAGATAATATGTATCATACAAAAAAAATATTTACAATTTTTCAAATATAAATAGAAATTGAAGAACTGTATTAGGATAAAAATTACGAATTATGATAAAAAATCATTAATTTAAAAAAAATCGTGTTAGCTTTATTTTTTAAGATACAGAAATAATTTTCATATCAAATTAAAGCTTAAACTCTACTCTTTGAGATGATATATATCATTCAGAAAAAATATCGACAATTATTCAGATATAAATAAAAATTGAAGAACTGTATCAGGATAAAAATTACAAATTGTGATAAAAAATCATTAATTTAAAAAAAATCGTCTAAACTTTATTTTTTAAGATACATAAATAATTTTCATATCAAATTAAAGCTTAACGTCTACTCTTTAAGATGGTATATATCATTCAGAAAAAATATTTGCAATTTTTCAGATATAAATAGAAATTGAAGAACTATATTAGGATAAAAATTACAAATTGTGATAAAAATTCATTAATTTAAAAAAAATCGTCTAAGCTTTATTTTTTAAGATACAGCAAGAATTTTCATATCAAACTAAAGCTTAAAGTATACTCTTTAAGATGATGTATATCATTCAGAAAAAATATCTACAATTATTCAGATATAAATAAAAATTGAAGAACTACATTAGGATAAAAATTACAAATTGTGATAAAAAATCATTAATTTAAAAAAAAATCGTCTTAGCTTTATTTTTTAACATACAGAACTAATTTTCATATCAAATTAAAGCTTAAAGTATACTCTTTAAGATGATTTATATCATTCAGAAAAAATATCGACAATTATTCAAATATAAATAAAAATTGAAGAACTGTATCAGGATAAAAATTACAAATTGTGATAAAAAATCATTAATTTAAAAAAAATCGTCTGAGCTTTATTTTTTAAGATACTGAAAGAATTTTCATATCAAATTAATGTTTAAAGTATACTCTTTAAGATGATATATATCATTCAGAAAAAATATTTACAATTATTCAAATCTAAATAGAAATTGAAGAACTGTATTAGGATAAAAATTACAAATTATGATAAAAATTCATTGAGTTAAAAAAAATCGTCTAAGCTTTATTTTTTAAGATACAGAAAGAATTTGCATATCAAATTAAAGCTTAAAGAATACTCTTTAAGATGATGTATATCATTCAGAAAAAATAGTTGCAATTTTTCAAATATAAATAGAAATTGAAAAACTGTATTAGGATAAAAATTATAAATTGTGATAAAAATTCATTAATTTAAAAAGGAATCGTCTGAGCTTTATTTTTTAAGATACAAAAATAATTTTCATACCAAATTAAAGCTTAAAGTATACTCTTTAAGATGATATATATCATTCAGAAAAATTTTTTACGATTATTAAGATATAAATAGAAATTGAAGAACTGTATCAGGATAAAAATTACAAATTGTGATAAAAATTCATTGATTTAAGAAAATCGTCTAAGCTTTATTTTTTAAGATACAGAAAGAATTTTCATATCAAATTAAAGATTAAAGTATACTCTTTAAGATGATGTATACCTACTTTTAAGAGGGTCTATGATAATTTGGGCAAGTATGGTTCTTTCTGTAAACCAACTAAGGATACAAGACAGAAGTAAATGTATTAGCACGAACCCATCAAGATGCATCGATTTCAACGCAAGTTGCATTCGAAGCAGGCACGTCACAACGTACTGTAGTAGTATAGTAATGAGAGTTCTGGCTCAGGATTATGGATTATGTGACGTCACGCTCCAATGTTATAAGATAGGGAAGGTGACCAACTTAAATCTGGAGGGCAAAAAGTAACTAGATATAGATTGGTATTGGAAAAGTTACTAGATCTGGTGACTTTTAGAGACCAACCTAAATCTGGGGGAGTGAAAAAATTAACTAGATTTAGGTTGGTATTAAGTAGCGTAAGAGAACTAAAAAAGCATAGATTTCATTCATATAAAATGGCAGTTCCACAAACACTACCCTCAGATGACTACAATAAGCGTGTAGAATATTGTACGTGGTTTATTAACATGTGTGAAGCTGATCATAGCTTGCATTAAAGTTTTGTGGACAGATGAAACACGATTTACAAACTGCGGCATGTTTAGTAGACATAATCAACATTTATAGATACAGGAAAATCCGCACCATGTTCACGAGAGGAGATCTCAAGTTAAGTTTGAATTTAATGTTTGGTGCGGGGTCATTTATTCAAGAATTCTTGGTCCGTACATCTTTTATGATACGTTAAAGGGAGTTCGATAATAAAATCAAAAATGTTGGATGAATTGCTCCTGCAGCACGTCATTTGCTTAAATGGTTTCAACACGATGGGACACCACCACATAATAAGCTAACGGTACGAAATCATGGAAACTTACGTTTGCCTTAAGCTGTCATAGCCAAACGTATCTGTCAATTATTTCCATAGCATACTATCTGAGCAGTTTGCAAATTTAAAGAATCGATGGCTATAATTTATTTATTAATAAAAATATCTATGTGAAGTGGTATATCATTAGAATCGTTGAGAAAAGGCCTTTTTTATAAAGTCATGGCCAACTATGGTTTCCATTAGAAAAATTACAAGTTTGTGTCATAACTCAAAAATTATTGCTTAAATAAAAAAATCATGTAATACCCTACACATTTTTCCTAAAATCAATAATAACGGAGCCATAGGTATCGAACGATATAACAAAAAAACGATTTTTTCGAGATATCTAGTTAGCCATGCATTTTATCCAAAAAACAAGTTATAGTAACGATGTAGCGCCTCGGCCACAAACGACCTCGGCTTAATTAAATCATACATGTTTCAAAACTATTAGCCGTATATTCCGTTTATTTTTCTTGGAAATTCTAGACTGCAGCGCAAATATCTTTCTTTCTTTGACATATATCATAAGTTCTAAACCTTCTGCAATAACATGACTTAACTTTTCTTTTTCTGGGACGATATTTTTTTCAAGGCATTTACTTTCATTATCATGAGTTGTGCTAATCAAAACATTCTTTTATGATTACCTTGAAAATTGAAACATTATCATGCATAAAAAATTACATTTGTTACTTTATGCTGTGCGATATACATATATAGAATAAAAAAATTATACTTCCGACTATTTGAAATGTCCGAAATCGTGATATGAAATTAAATTTTTGACATTTGACATGACACTTTACCACTAAAATAAACTTCCCTTTTTTCATTGATTTATTTTTATACATTTTTTCGCCAACTCATTGTGCTAATCCATTTACATATTTTGTTATATTTTGCTTTAATAATCGCGGATATTTACAAATTATTTATTTAAACATCCACAAATAATTTAATCACTAACTTCGCTTCATTTACTAGCGCCATCTATTAAAACAAATTTTTCTCATTTTTAACATTTAATTTTAACCTAAAAAAATTTTTTTTATTAAACTTAAATTTATAATAAAATTAATGTTATAAGGAATGTAAAAAAAAATGCTTTATATATTTTTTAAAACCGTATAAACACTTAGAACCTTCTGGGTTTGCTCTGCAAACAAAAATTTTTTGTCCTTACTAAATCCCATCAAAAACCAGGTGGTAGGTCGAGACCAATCTTACTCATAGAAGGACAGCGGGTACACGGTGTGGTGTATTGACCTCTGACCGATACCCATAAAGAATAACCCCTTCACCCTAATAACAGAGCTCGACGTCCAAAAAAAAAAGCGGCAACGCCAGATGAAACAAAGAATAACGAAATCCCGTCGGACCAGCAGCATCCCTATTACACGGTAATGTGGCCGGTTAAATTTATGAATCCCATCTGCCCCCGAATACTCCCATATGTCTGTCACAATTTTTTTTTCAAACTCTATCATTTCTCAATATTATTTTCAAGTTCGTTTTAATTGAAATAAAACTTTTATCAGATTGAAATTAATTAATACCAAACCGAGTATCTTCTTGTCTTTTTGATTGGTATTCTAGGTGGGTGTTGACCTAATTTTTCTCGAGGGTAATAATTACCTCAACAATACAGATGCTTTTGAAATAACGGTCGACCATCAGTCATCCTCCCATTTTTTGTAATTAAAGAAGGAAAAAAGTAAAAAGAAATTGAACGTGGGAGTACAGTGAAAGATAAAATACTTCAAGTTATGTTTAAACGTTAAAAGTAGCGTTACCAGATGGTGTGGATTTTAAGGTGAACAAATTTTACGAGCAAGTTTAAAAATGAGATTCCATTCAAATGAGCTTAACCACTCGTGGGTCGAGTAATAAAAATAAACCAGAAGGAAAATGTGGGCACATCATCGCATTGAGATTGACCCTTTGCAGGGGAACTAACGGTCATCCTGGTGACCCCTTTTACTGGGCCGTAGGGCCTATTTATTGTTTCCTGTCCACCTTTGTTGTAAACCAATCTGCATATACGCCTCGTTCTCTATGTATACCTGGAGAACCGAGGTTGAAGAGAAAAAAAATTTTCAAACACACATGTAGAGGAGAGACTCAGATTAAGCCCCGGCAATTGCTATCAGATGTGGCCCCGACGCAAAGGACAATGGTAGGATATCCTTTATGGGCTATTTCCATGATGTCCTTTTGTACTTATACGATTACGAGTTCCGTTATTATAGATAGAATTTGAAATCGACCTCAAATATAAATTAAATTAATTGTAACATGGTAAGTAATCTAGTATTGAATAACAAATAATACTAGACTAACACTAACATTAAAACTAACACTAGAACTAGAAACATTCCGTTTAACCGTGTTTCTCTTAAAACGGCTAAACCTGAATATTTCTAGTTCTAGGTCTTATGTTAGTTTTAGTGATAGTGGTAGGTAGTGCTAGTTAGCATAAGATATCACTATGTTGCATATTTTTACTGAATTAAAACTAGAACTAACACTAGACCTAGAACTAGAATCATTCGGGTTTGGCCGTCTTGAGAGACATGGGGCTAAACCCGAATGATTCTAGTTCTGGATCTAGTGTTAGTTCTAGTTTTACACTATCACTAGAACTACCACAAGACATAGAACTAGAATCATTCGAGTTTAGCCGTCTTGAGAGACGTGCGGCTAAACCCGAATGATTCTAGTTCTACGTCTTGTGTTAGTTTTAGTGATAGTGTTAGTGTAAAACTAGAACTAACACTAGACCTAGAACTAGAAACATTCGGGTTTAGGTCTAGTGTTAATTCTAGTCGCAGTGGTAGGTAGCGCTAGTTAGCATAAGATATTACTATGTTGTATATTTTTATTGAACTAAAACTAGAACTAAGCCTTCTTGAGAGATGTGCGGCTAAACCCAAATATTTCTAGTTCTAGGTCTAGTGTTAGTTCCAGTTTTACACCAACACTATCACTAGAACTAACACAAGATCTAGAACTAGAATCATTCGGGTTTGGCCGTCTTGAGAGACGTGCGGCTAAACCCAAATGTTTCTAGTTCTAGGTGTAGTGTTAGTTCCAGCTTTACACCAACACTATCACTAGAACTAACACAAAACCTAGAACTAGAATCGTTCGGGTTTAGCCGTCTTGAGAGACGTGCGGCTAAACTCGAATAGTTCTAATTCTAGGTCTAGTGTTAGTTCTTGTTTTGCACTACGACTGTCACTAAAACTAACATAAGACCTGGAACTAGAATCATTCGGGTTTAGCCTTCTTGAGAGAGGTGCGGCTAAATCTGAATGTTTCTAGATCTAGGTCTAGTGATACCTAGATACCTAGAACTAGAATCATTTAAGTTTAGCCGCAAGTCTATAAAGACGGCTAAACCCGAATGATTCTAGTTCTGGGTATAGTGTTCGTTCTAGTTCTACACTTCCACTGTCACTAAAACTAATATTAGACCTAGAACTAAAAACATTTGGGTTTAGCCTTCTTGAGAGAGGTGCGGCTAAACCTGAATGTTTCTACTTCTAGGTCTAGTGTAAGTTCCAGTTTTACACTAACACTATCACTAGAACTAAAACAAGACCTAGAACTAGAATCATCCGGCTTTAGCCGTATTGGGAGACGTACGGCTAAACCCAATTGTTTCTAGTTCTAGGTCTAGTGTTAGTTCCAGTTTTACACCAACACTATCACTATAACTAACACAAAACCTAGAACTAGAATCATTCGGGTTTAGCCGTCTTGAGAGACGTGCGGCTAAACCCGACTGGTTCTAGTTCTAGGTCTAGTGTTAGTTCTAGTTTTGCACTAGCACTGTCACTAAAACTAACATAAGACCTGGAACTGGAATCATACGGGTTTAGCCTTCTTGAAAGAGGTGCGGCTAAATCCGAATGTTTCTTGTTCTCGGGCTGGTGTTAGTTCTAGTGATAGTGTTAGTGCAAAACTAGAACTAACGCTAGACCTAAAACTACTTTTTTCTCTCACTAGCATTACTTTTCCTTGCAAAATATCTTCTTTTCATCTTTTCTTTTAAGATTATGTTTAGCCTTTTTCTTCTATTAATCTCCCTAAATCTCTTAAGCCTCCCTAAAGAAAGGGAGAACTGTTATATCTGATAAAAGAGACTGTTTTATAAATTATCATACTCTTTCTAATATTCGTCCTCAGCCTCTTGTATTATCATATTCTTTCCAATCTCTTCCCTTTTTGCCTAGTCTCTTTATTACTATCTTTCGTCTATTATCAGTCTCTTTCCTATCTCTCAATACTCTTTTTATATCCGCTCGTCATTATCTCATCTCTTTGCAAAGTTGTTTTTTTGTCGCTTTTCAGTCTCTCTTCTGTCTGCCCAGTTTCATTGTTCTATTACATGCCTCTTTTTAATCACTTTCTTTTCAGCCATCTCTCTTTCTATTATTAGCAGTATTTTTCGAATGTCTGTCCTATCAGAGTCTCTTCAATGTCACTCTTTTCTGCCCAATGTCTTTCATACAGTCTCTATCCATAATTTTTTCTGCCCACTCTCTTTCTAGTCATTCTCAGTATTTATCCAGTATTTCTCCTTTCTTCCCAAAATATTGCATCTGTTATCAACCTATTCCCAGTCTTTCCTATTTCTCTCTAATCTGTTTTTATCTATAAAGCACCTCTGCAACATTCCGTCTTTCTGCAAAGTCAATCTTACGAAGAGAAAACTGGTATCACATCCAAACAGTTTTCCATCAAACAGCTTAATATTTTTGACGTTGTGCCAAAGAAGGAGAATCATTAGATTCGAAACATATGTAGCAATGATTTAATAAAGAAATTTAATTTATACATCGATTCACCTTATGAACTTTTATTCTATGATTTCTACGATGTACCTGGAATCCACTCTATATAAAAATCATCCTTTCTGTCTATTATCTCATCTCTTTGCAAAGTTGTTTTTTTCACTTTTCAGGCTCTTTCCAGTCTCCCTTCTGTCTGCCCAGTTTCATTGTTCTATTACATGCCTCTTTCTAATCACTTTCATTTCAGTCATCTCTCTTTCTGCTATTAGCAGCAATTTTCGAATGATCTGGTCAGTTTCTTTTATTTATAATCAGCCTCCTTAGGTTCCCTCTTTTCTATCTACTATTTTTCTTGTACTATCAGTCTCTTTTCACTGTCACTTTTTTCTGCCCAGTGTATTTCATCTGCTATCAGTCTCTATCCACCATCTTTTCTGCTCATTTCTGACCATTTTCAGTATTCATCCAGTGTTCCTCCTTTCTTTCCAGATTATTGTGTTTGTTATCAATCTATTTCCAGTCTTTCCCATCTCTCTCTAATCTGTTTTTATCTATACAGCTCCTCTTCAACATTCCGTCTTTCTGCAAAGTCACTTTTTTTTCTTTTTCAAATGTCTCTTCAGTTTTTCAGTCTCCCTGACAATTTCAAAATACCCTCTTAAAAAATACTTTTTACCAACATTCTTCATTCTTATTCCAGTCTCTATTCTCTCCCCTTCTTTTATTAGCAGTCTCTTTCCAGTCCATCTTGTCTTTCCATTCTTTTTTATTTCTGCAGAGTCTCTTTTCTCAATTTCCAGTCTCTGTTCAGACTTTTTCTTCTACTTCTAGGATCCTTCTTCTCTTTTCAGTATTAATTTAGTCTCTTTCTACTACTGCTAGTGTTCTTTTTATCTCTTCAGTCTTTTCGTTCTATAATCAGTCCCATTCCAATCTCCCTCTTTTCTGCGCAGTCTTTTTCTTGCCTTCTTAATCTCAATTTATCTCCTCCTTTTAGCACCAATCTTTTTTCAGTCTCTCTCTTTTCTGCAGAGTCTCTTTCCTCAATTTCCAGTCTCTGTTCAGCCTTTTTCATCTACTACTAGGATCCTTCTTTTTTATTCAGTATTAATTCAGTCTCTTTCTACTACTGTAAGTGTTCTTTTTGTCTCTTCAGTCCTTTCCGTCTATAATCAGTCCCATTCCAATCTCTCATTTAGACAATGGTAGGATATCCTTTATGGACTATTTCCATGATGTTTTTTGTACTTATACGAGTACAAAAAAAGTTCCGTTATTATAGATAGAATTTGAAATCGACCTCAAATATAAATCAAATTAATTGTAACATGGCTAAATAAAAAAAAAAATAACCGGTTGGTACACCTTTCCTCTCACTACATTCATTCCTCTCCACTCCAGAAACGTAACGTAATTAAAAAGCAGGATGTCCACCCCAAATTTTGCGTCCCAAAAGCAACCCTTCCTCGAATTAAAATTCGTTATGCGCGTTATGCAAATGAACAAGGAACGAAACAAAGTATTTTTTTTTGTTCTTCCGGGTGGCAACGTATAACTGATTTTCAAAGTAAGTTTTTTTTTTCTTCGGGTGTGTGACAATTGTTTTCGGCCCCAACTTGAATTATGATTCGACGGGGTTTTATGGGGATTTTTTTTTATTTTATTCGAATTGGAAACATGAAAGATCACGTCATTCGTTTGATGAAAAAGAATTTGAAAAGACTCTTTGGAAACTGTTTCGCAACCCTTCTTTCAGAACTCACGTCTTTCACCCTTTCGTTTACCCAAAAAAGGGGACCCTTATCTTTGCGTTAGCGATGGCAGCAACCACCCCCTCGTTGCCAGAACACCGATTTTAATCAATAATAAGGAAACTCGAAATAATTTCTTAACTCAATTATTTGTGAGGTTATTTTTGGTATTCCTTGAATAATTTAAGTCCTTGTATAGGCATGCAAATGGGTGGGTTTGAGGCAGCTGCTTGTAAGAAAACGAGAAAACGTAGTAGCAAATCGTCGTTTTTTTGCCGTTTCTCGCCTGTCCAGAAGAAGAAAGAGAAACTCTTTTACAAGTTGTTCGGGAGGCATTTAGTACAAGGGAAGGCGCAAGGTGTTCTCTTCCGTTTCGATTCAATAAAAGGAGATCCTCCATCTAGATATCGTAATTGTTGCATCGCTTACGAAACTCGTCTCTTTGTTGCGCGTCATGTTGACGCTGCATTTATTACGTTTTGGGTTGGATCGCTTTTCCAAGAAATTTCATTCTTCTATTAATAATCAATTGGTATCGCTGTTGTTGAAATTGATGAAAAATTATTTAAAAATTACTTTTTTTGTTCCGCATGAAATCTTACAAATTAATATTTTCAAACAAGAAATTCTGAAAGAAAACGATCCATATATAATATATAATCCATATAATATAATCCAATAATATCATATAACCTCGGAATCTGCATTAATTAAGCTTTCATTTAACATATGAGTCATTAAAATATATTGATTTATTCAAAAGATATCAAAGAAAAAAGAGACAATCTAATTTTAGTCATTTTAAACTGTTTGAGAAATTTTGCATTTAGATACCTCATTACTTTAACTGAAAGATATCACACAATGATCAATATCATATTTAATTAAGCTTACTAAAATCATGGCTCAATGATTGATTCAAAAAAACTTTTTGCTCTGGAAAGATAATTTATAATATGTAGAATAAATCGTTTTGAAAAGGTTGATAAGTGGAAAAAATAATTCTGCATCAATGAAGCAGACTGGAGAGTTATTGGTAATACAAGAAAGACACCGAATAAAGATTAAAAAGAGAATAAGAATTCTGCTAGTGGAAGAAAGAGGCTGGGCAGAAACTGAAAATTAGCGAAAGAGACTCTACAGAAATAAAACAGATTAGTAATAGAAGATTGAGGTTGAACAGAGACAGAAAAGTGCAGAAAGAGTCTCTGCAGAAAAAAGAGAGACTGAAAAGAGATTGGTGCTAAAAGGGGGAGACTAAATGGAGATTAAGAAGACAAGAAAGAGACTGCGCAGAAAAGAGGGAGATTGGAATAGGACTGATTATAGAAGAAAAAGACTTAAGAAACAAAAAGAACACTTGCAGTAGTAGAAAGTGACTGAATTAATACTGAAAAGAGAAGAAGGATCGTAGTAGTAGATGAAAAAGGCTGAACAGAGACTGGAAATTGGGGAAAGAGACTCTGCAGAAAAGAGAGAGACTGAAAAGAGATTGGTGCTAAAAGGAGGAGACAAATTGAGATTAAGAAGGCAAGAAAAAAACTGCGCAGAAAAGAGGGAGATTGGAATGGGACTGATTATAGAAGGAATAAACTGAAGAGACAAAAAGAACAGTAGCAGTAGTAGAAAAAGACTGAATTAATATTGAAAAGAGAAGAAGGAAGAAAACGACTTCCTAGAAGTAGAAGAAAAAGTCTGAACAGAGACTGGAAATTGGGGAAAGAGACTCTGTAGAAAAGAGAGAGACTGAAAAGAGATTGGTGCTAAAAGGAAGAGACTAAATGGAGATTAAAAAGAAAAGAAAAAGACTGCACACAAAAGAGGGAGATTGGAATGGGACTGATTATAGAAGGAAAAGACTGAAGAAACAAAAAGAACACTTGCAGTAGCTGAAAGAGACTGAATTAATACTGAATAAAGAAGAAGGATCCTAGTAGTAGATGAAAAAGGTTGAACAGAGAGAGACTGGAACCAGACTGCTAATAAAAGAAGGGGAGAGAATAGAATAAGTATTTTTTAAGAGGGTATTTTGAAATTGTCAGGGAGACGTTATTTGTCCATGTTATTGCTGTTGTCATCTTTGTACTCGCAGGTACATTTTCCGGCTTTTTTTCGAGTTTATATCACAGTCTGCAAATCATTATTGATCAGTATCCATCTTTTTTCCGTAACCGAGACAATCTGTTGGCCAGAAAAGAGACTACAAATGGAGACTGAAAAGAAAGTGGTAATGAAAAAAAGGAAGTGAACAAAGACCCTGTAAGAATACCAGGAAAAAAATGAAATGGTCAGAAAACTGAAAAGACTGTAGTGATAGAAGGAAGAGACTAAAGGAGGACTCAAACGGTAGAAATAGAAGAACAAGACTGAAGAGACTTTGAAAAAGAAAAAAAGTTACTTTGCAGAAAGACGGAATGTTGACGAGGAACTGTATAGATAAAAACAGATTATAGAGAGATAGGAGAGACTGGAAATAGATTGATAACAAACACAATATTCTGGAAAGAAAGGAGGAACACTGGATAAATACTGAAAATAGTCAGAAGTCAGCAAAAAAGATGGTGGATAGAGACTGATAGCAGATGAAATACACTGGGCAGAAAAAAGTGATAGTGAAAAGAGATTGACAGTACAAGAAAAATAGTAGATAGAAAAGAAGGAACCTAAGGAGGCTGATTATAAATAAAAGAGACTGACCAGATCAGATATTCGAAAGTCTGCTAATCGAAGAAAGAGAGAGGGCAGAAAAGAAAGTGATTAGAAAGAGGCATGTAATAGAACAATGAGACTGGGCAGAAAGAAGACTTGAAAGAGACTAAAAAGCGGAAAAAGAAACTTTGGAAACAGATGAGATAATGAAGAGCGGCTACAAAAAGAGTACTAGACAGAGATAAGAAAGACTGGAAAGGGATTGATGATTATGGAAATTCATAAAAATGTCTTGGTTATATAAAAAAGCATTTATGAACATCCGCAGACTTTTCGACATATATAATTTTCGTTTGGGAATCTCCAAAAGTACTCAGAAAGCGTTTAGATATTTTCTAACAATTTTGGACAATCTTAAAAACGCCTAGATAACCTAGCAAATTAATAGAAAGGTTCTATAGACATTTTGACATACTTGAATATCCTCTAAATATCCTCAAAAATACCCAAAGAGCGTTTAGACACATTTTAATGATTATGGAAATTCATAAATATGTCTTAGTTATGTAAAAAAAACATTTATGACCTGCCGGTGACTTTTCGACATCTATAATTCGCGTCTGGGAATCTCCAAAAGTACTCAGAAAGCGTTTAGACATTTTCTAACAATTTTGGACAATCTTAAAAACGCCTAGATAACCTAGTAAATTAATAGAGAGGTTCTAGAGATATTTTGACATACTTGAGTGTTCTCTAGATATCTTCAAAAATACCCAAAAAGCGTTTAGACACTTTTTAATGATTGTGGAAATTCATAAAAATGTCTTAGTTATGTAAAAAAAAACATTTGTAAACTTCCGGAGACTTTTCGACATCTATAATTGTCGTCTGGGAATAATAGACGGGAAGGATGATCACTGCAAAGAGATATAATAAAACAAAGAGAGTAGCATAAAGAGACTAAGCAGAAAGGGAGGAGATTGGAAAGAATATGATAATAGAAGAAAGAGGCTGGGTAAAGACTGAAAAAAGGAATAACACAGAAAAAAGGAATATTGGAAAGGGACTGCAACCTAGAAAGGTAGAGAAGAGAAAGACTAAAAAGAGAGTGATGATAGCAGAAAGGGATTGAATAGAGACTGGATAGAGAAAAAATGAATTGAAAGACACAAACGATACTACCAATAGAAGAGCAAGGCTGAAGAGACATTTGAAAAAGAAAAAAAAGTGACTTTGCAGAAAGACGGAATGTTGAAGAGGAGCTGTATAGATAAAAACGGATTAGAGAGAGTTGAGAAAGACTGGAAATAGATTGATAACAGACACAATATTCTGGAGAGAAAGGAGGAACACTGGATGAATACTGAAAATGGCCAGAAGTGAGCAGAAAAGATGGTGGATAGAGACTGATAGCAGATGTAGTACACTGGGCAGAAAAAAGTGACAGTAAAAAGAGACTGATAGTACAAGAAAAATAGTAGATAGAAAAGAGGGAACCTAAGGAGGCTGATTATAAGTAAAAAAAAACTGACCAGATCAGATATTCGAAAGGCTGCTAATGGAAGAAAGAGAGGGGGCAGAAAAGTAAGTGATTGAAAAGAGGCATGTAATAAAACAATGAGACTGGGCAGAAAGAAGGAAGACTTGAAAGAGACTAAAAAGCGAAAAAAGAAACTTTGCAAAGAGATGAGATAATGAAGAGCGGCTACAAAAAGAGTGCTAGACAGAGATAAGAAAGACTGGAAAGGGATTGATAATAGACAGAAAGAGGCTTCACATCTTCCTCCACATCATCCATCCATATTAATCTTGGGGTGATTCTTACTCTTCGACCCACTAGTTTACATTCTGCAACCCTCCTTGTTGTTTTTTCATCGCTCATTCATCCCAAGTGCCCCTTCCGTCCAAGTATCCTACTTTTAATGAACCTGACAATATTGGTACTCTCTATTAACTGGTCTGATCCAAGTTTTATTCGTAACTTCCAAGATCTATCCTCATTTTGTAAAATTCCAAATATTTTCGTAGTTATTCTGGTATAAATGTCATAAGAAGTTGTTCCTCTGTGGTTGTTACGGTTCAGGATTCGCATCCATTCTAGTCCTTTCCTCTGCGCTTTACTAGCCAATATGGTTAAGTTTTGTATCAGTCTAAGATAATCATCTTAGATCTTATCAGCATAAGATGTAATGTTTAGTACTAATATACCCAGCGGCATCTAATTTTCTGATAGCTGCTTCAAGCATCAGATGGAACAGTATAGGCGATAGCTTATCATTCTGCAACACCTCTACATCAATGCTAAATCCTTTTTTTATTTTAACTTCGTTTGGTGCTTCTCTTATTAAAATCCAGAGAATTCCAGAGAAATACAGCTATGAATCTCTTTAATTTATGGTTATTGATGGACTCTTCGGCTACATCGAAGAAATTTTGAGCTATTTCTTTTTTATGTCATAACATGTCAAAAATTTGTTTTGACACTAAATAATGGATTATTTTGTATTTAAAAACGTTTATTTGAGATTTATTATTATTTTTCTCGTTAAGTTCACAATCTCATCTAGTTTGAGGGAACGCCCATTTAAGTGCTTCCGATTACCGTGAAGTTCGGACCGTAGATCTTCGTCTATCCTCTTCGAAATACCTGATAAGATCAAATTATTCCGCATAGTGTATTACTCAACGCGTGAGATCAAATCGGAGAGGACACTTCTCCACTTAACGACTCAATTCGTTTAATCTTATCTGTAATATTCTGTTTTAGTAATCGTTAATTTTTTGAAAAGAATTTTTTATTATAAAAAAGAATCCCAGCCCAACTCGTTTTTAATTAAATTCCTTTTCTCTTTGCAAAAGTGTCAACCTCGCCTATCTACAAATCAGAAATGGAAGCAGAAAAAAATAATAATAACCAGGTTGAAACTGGCCGAATTGAGCAGAGACAACAGCCGAGTCGTGAGAAACGTCTCTCTTGTGCATAAATCTGCCTCTCTGCTCCTCGGCAATAATAACAACTGTGCAACTGTTTTGCATATGGCTTTTGTCGTGAAGAACAAATGACGAGCGCGGTCTCGCAGGCAGCCGTTATTCACCACTCTTTCTCTCTTTGCGATGGCCCTTTTTTTGTATTCTTTTCGCAGGTTGATAGTTTCCCCCTTTTGTTCTCTACCACTTCAAACCAAAATGTGTTAACCCTTAATTTACGACACGTTAACAGTTACAACTTAAAAATTTTATTAAAAACGATTCAATATGGCGGATTTTTAAAATGACATATTAAACGCCATCTTTTTTAATTTTGAGATTTTAAAATTATTGAAGAAAATCATTTATGATGTGACCATCTGGTTTCAAAGGGCAGTTAATACGGTATACATGATTTTTTTTTTTTAAGAGAGAGAGAAGAAAAAAAGGAGGAAAGGTGTGGAGAGAAGAAGAAGAAGGGTGAACAACAGTTTAAAAACTGGTTGTCCAGTTACCGGGTTTTGTGCACGGTTCTTTAAATAAAAAACGGGTCGGACTTTTTTTTTTTTAATTTGGGAAGGGGGTTTTACGAATAACGTGGAGACCGGATTTATCACGTTATTTACAGACCGAAATCTGGCAGTGTTCATTCACGAATTTCCCGCGACGCATTAAAGTTTTGCTGAAAAAATTTGTGATGATTTTATTTTTAGTGAAAAACCCTCACTTGACTTTTACTGTTGGTTTTTGTGCTTTGGATTTCTCTTGCAAATTTAGAATTATTCTCGAAAATGAAAAGGGTGGTATCATTTTTTTTTATTTGAATTAATTTATAGTGTGAAAAGAATCGATCCTTTATTCGCTTTGTGTTCGCTTCAATCACGACCCATTGAGCCCCTATTATAAATTTTGTATATGGTGTCGATATACCTGTTAACCGATACAATGTGGTTACAAAAAAATCTACCTGTTATTGATTCAAATAAGTGGATATTTTTAACCTATGCGAAGTTATACTCCAATTAAATAGGATTTTAAATGTATAGTATTTTGATTATAACAAGAAAACTTATTAACCGATTTTGACGAACAATATCTCATTCGAAAGCTTAATACAGACTACAACTTTTATATTAAAGCATTTTTTCTAAAACGGTCCGTATCCCGTGTTCTACCAAAAAGAAGATGTAAAACTACGATTTCATTAAAATTTAACTTATTCGAAATTTTCTCGATATTTATGCATCTGACAATGAGAGCAAAAGTAGAAAAAAGGAATATTGTTAAGAATAAAGCTTAAAAGCGCAACTTTTTCTGTATAACTTCCGAATCCCGTGTTCTACCAACATGATGTAAAACCACGATTTTATCTAATTTTCACTTTTTCGAATTTATCTCGATATTTATGCATTTAAGAGTAAAAGTATAAAAGAGCAATATTATAAAGCATGAAATTTGCTACAACTATTATATTAAAACTTTTTTTCTATAGCGTTCCATATCCCGTGCTCTACCAATGACAAGGTGTAAAATGACGATTTCATCTAATTTTCACTTATTCGAGTTTTTCTTAATATATATGCATTTGAGAGCAAAAGTATAAAAGAGCAATATTGTTAAGAATAAAATTTACTACAACTTTTGTACTAAAACTTCTTTTCTAAAACGTTCCGAAGCCTTTGCTCCACCATCGACTCTATATGTAAAATGACGATTTCATCTAATTCTCACTTTTTCGAATTTTTTGCAATATTTATGCGTCTGAGAGCAAAAGTGTAAAAGAGCAAAATTGTTAAGAATAAAATTTGCTACAACTTTTGTACTAAAACTTTTTTTCTAAACGTTCCGAATCCAGTGCTCTACCAATGACAAGGTGTAAAAGGACGATTTCATCTAATTTTTACTTTTTCGAATTATTCTCAATATTTATGCATTTGAGAGTAAAAGTGTAAAAGAGCAATATTGTTAAAAATAAAATTTGTAACAACTTTTGTACTAAAGCTTCTTTTCTAAAACGTTCCGAATCCTTTGCTCTAACAACGACAATATGTAAAATGACGATTCCATCTAATTTCCACTTTTTTTAATTTTTCTCAATATTTATGCGTCTGAGAGCAAAAATGTAAAAGAGCAATATTGTTAAGAATAAAATTTGCTACAACTTTTGTAGTAAAACTTTTTTTCTAAAACGTCCCGAATCCAGTGCTCAACAAACGACAAGATGTAAAACCACAATTTCATCTAATTTTCACTTATTCGAATTTTTCTTGATATTTATGCATCTGAGAGCAAAAGTATAAAAGAGCAATATTGTTAAGAATAAAATTTGCTGCAACTTTTGTACTAAAACTTTTTTTCTAAAACGTTCCGAATCCAATGCTCAACCCAAAAAAGTTTTAAAACCGACTCTCTTTCATCTAATTTTCACTTATTCGAATTTTTCTTGATATTTATGCATCTAAGAGCAAAAGTGTAAAAGAGCAAAATTGTTAAGAATAAAATTTGCTACAACTTTTGTACTAAAACTTTTTTTCTAAAACGTTCCGAAGCCTTTGCTCCACCATCGACTCTGTATGTAAAATGACGATTTCATCTAATTCTCACTTTTTCGAATTTTTTTCAATATTTATGCTTCTGAGAGCAAAAGTGTAAAAGAGCAAAATTGTTAAGAATAAAATTTGCTATAACTTTTGTACTAAAACTTTTTTTCTAAACGTTCCGAATCCAGTGCTCTACCAATGACAAGGTGTAAAAGGACGATTTCATCTAATTTTTACTTTTTCGAATTTTTCTCAATATTTATGCATTTGAGAGCAAAAGTGTAAAAGAGCAATATTGTTAAAAATAAAATTTGCTACAACTTTTGTACTAAAACTTTTTTTCTAAACGTTCCGAATCCAGTGCTCTACCAATGACAAGGTGTAAAAGGACGATTTCATCTAATTTCCACTTTTTTTAATTTTTCTCAATATTTATGCGTCTGAGAGCAAAAATGTAAAAGAGCAATATTGTTAACACCAAAATTTGCTATAACTTTTATACTAAAACTTTTTTTCTAAAACGTCCCAAATCCAGTGCACATCCCAGCAAAAAGATGTAAATTAAACGATTTAAAAGAAAAACTTCTTTTACTTGCCAAATTTATTTATTAATTAAATCAGAAACTAGTTGCGGGTTTCAACCCCATCATCAGTCTGAAAAGTCAATGAAACTATATAAAACACATAATATTGATGTAAAAATATACACGTCACAAAATGAAAAAACTTAAATTAGACATATAACATTCGAAAATTTTTATAAAATAAATTCTAAAAAGGACATTACCGGCGAAGAGAAATTGCAAGACAGTCTTGTAATGTTATATGTCTAATTTAAGTTTTTTCATTTTGTGACATGTATATTTTTACAACAATATTATGTGTTTTATATAGTTTCATTGACATTTCAGACTGATGATGGGGTGGAAACCCGAAACGAGTTTCTGATTTAATTAATAAATAAATTTGGCAAGTAAAAGAAGTTTTTCTTTTAAATCATTTAATTTAATTATTTAACTTGCAACATGGATAAATGTGAATTTAAAAAAGGTATAAAACCATGATTTCATCTAATTTTCACTTATTCGAATTTTTCTAAATATTTATACATCTAAGAGCAAAAGTGTAAAAGAGCAATATTGTTAAAAATAAAATTTGCAACAACTATTGTACTAAAACATTTTTTCTAGAACGTTCCGTATCCAGTGCTCATCCCAACAAGAAGATGTAAAACCACAATATCATCTAATTTTCACTTTTTCGAATTTTTCTCAATATTTATGTCTCTGGGAGTAAAAGTATAAAAGAGCAATATTGTTAAGAACAAAATTTGCTACAACTTTTGTACTAAACCTTTTTTTCTAAAACGTTCCGAATCCACTGATCAACTCAAACAAGTTGTAAAACCACAATTTCATCTAATTTTCACTTCTTCGAATTTTTCTTGATATTTATGCATCTGAGAGCAAAAGTATAAAAGAGTAATATTGTTAAGAATAAGATTTGCTACAACTTTTGTACTAAAACTTTTTTTCTAAAATGTTCCGAATCTAGTGCTCAACCCAACAACAAAATGTAACACTACAATTTCATCGAAAATTAGATGAAATTGTGTCTTTTTCAATTTTTTCTCAATATTTATGCATCTGAGGCTTGAACCTAAGAAATGGTGGTATCTACGGTGGTATTGACTATAGATTATGTTATCTTGATTCATTATCATCAATTGTTAAGGAAAACGTTTTTCTCAATCACTTTTAGTTTTCTACTTATAACAGAATTTAACGCAGATGATTGTCAATTTTGATATTTTGAGAATTCCTGGCTTGAACCTAAGAAATGGCGATATCTACGGTGGTATTGACTATAGATTATGTTATCTTGATTCATTATCATTAATTTTTATGGGAAACGTTTTTCTCCATCACCTTTAATTTTTTACTTATCACAAAATTTAACGCAGATGATTGTCAGTTTTGATATTTTGAGAATTCCTGGCTTGAACATAAGAAATGGTGATATCTACGGTGGTATTGACTATAGATTATGTTATCTTGATTCATTATCATCAATTGTTAAGGAAAACGTTTTTCTCAATCACCTTTAGTTTTCTACTTATAACAGAATTTAATGCAGATGATTGTTAATTTTGATATTTTGAGAATATCTGACTTGAACCTAAGAAATGGTGATATCTACGGTGGTATTGACTATAGATTATGTTATCTTGATTCATTATCATCATTTTTTATGGGAAACGTTTTTCTCTATTACCTTTAATTTTCTACTTATAACAGAATTTAACGCAGATGATTGTCAATTTTGATATTTTGAGAAATCCTGGCTTGAACCTAAGAAATGGTGATATCTACGGTGGTATTGACTATAGATTATGTTATCTTGATTCATTATCATTAATTTTTATGGGAAACTTTTTTCTCTATCACCTTTAATTTTGTAATTATAACAGAATTTAATGCAGATGATTGTCAATTTTGATATTTTGAGAATTCCTGGCTTGAACCTAAGAAATGGTGATATCTACGGTGGTATTGACTATAGATTATGTTTTCTTGATTCATTATCATCAATTGTTAAGGAAAACGTTTTTCTCAATCACCTTTAGCTTTCTACTTATAACAGAAATTAACGCAGATGATTATCAATTTTGATATTTTGAGAATTTCTGTCTTGAACCTAAGAAATGGTGATATCTACGGTGGTATTGACTATAGATTATGTTATCTTGATTCATTATCATCAATTGTTAAGGAAAACGTTTTTCTCAATCACTTTTAGTTTTCTACTTATAACAGAATTTAACGCAGATGATTGTCAATTTTGATATTTTGAGAATTCCTGGCTTGAACCTAAGAAATGGTGATATCTACGGTGGTATTGACTATAGATTATGTTATCTTGATTCATTATCATCAATTTTTATGGGAAACGTTTTTCTCAATCACCTTTAGTTTTCTACTTATAACAGAATTTAACGCAGATGATTGTCAATTTTGATATTTTGAGAATTCCTGGCTTGAACCTAAGAAATGGTGATATCTATGGTAGCATTGACTATAGGTTATGTTATCTTGATTCATTATCATTAATTTTTATGGGAAACTTTTTTCTCTATCACCTTTAATTTTGTAATTATAACAGAATTTAATGCAGATGATTGTCAATTTTGATATTTTGAGAATTCCTGGCTTGAACCTAAGAAATGGTGATATCTACGGTGGTATTGACTATAGATTATGTTATTCTTGATTCATTATCATCAATTTTTATGGGAAACGTTTTTCTCTATTACCTTTAATTTTCTACTTATAACAGAATTTAACGCAGATGATTGTCAATTTTGATATTTTGAGAATTCCTGGCTTGAACCTAAGAAATGGTGATATCTACGGTGGTATTGACTATAGATTATGTTATCTTGATTCATTATCATCAATTGTTAAGGAAAACGTTTTTCTCAATCACCTTTAGTTTTCTACTTATAACAGAATTCAACGCAGATGATTGTCAATTTTGATATTTTGAGAATTCCTGGCTTGAACCTAAGAAATGGTGATATCTACGGTGGCATTGACTATAGATTATGTTATCTTGATTCATTATCATCAATTGTTAAGGAAAACGTTTTTTTCAATCACCTTTAGCTTTCTACTTATAACAGAATTTAACGCAGATGATTGTCAATTTTGATATTTTGAGAATTCCTGGCTTGAACCTAAGAAATGGTGATATTTACGGTGGTATTGACTATAGATTATGTTATCTTGATTCATTATCATCAATTTTTATGAGAAATGTTTTTCTCTATTACCTTTAATTTTCTACTATTAACAGAATTTAACGCAGATGATTGTCAATTTTGATATTTTGAGAATTCCTGGCTTGAACCTAAGAAATGGTGATATCTACGGTGGTATTGTCTATAGATTATGTTATCTTGATTCATTATCATTAATTTTTATGGGAAACTTTTTTCTCTATCACCTTTAATTTTGTAATTATAACAGAATTTAATGCAGATGATTGTCAATTTTGATATTTTGAGAATTCCTGGCTTGAACCTAAGAAATGGTGATATCTACGGTGGTATTGACTATAGATTATGTTATTCTTGATTCATTATCATCAATTTTTATGGGAAACGTTTTTCTCTATTACCTTTAATTTTCTACTTATAACAGAATTTAACGCAGATGATTGTCAATTTTGATATTTTGAGAATTCCTGGCTTGAACCTAAGAAATGGTGATATCTACGGTGGTATTGACTATAGATTATGTTATCTTAATTCATTATCATCAATTGTTAAGGAAAACGTTTTTCTCAATCACCTTTAGTTTTCTACTTATAACAGAATTTAATGCAGATGATTGTTAATTTTGATATTTTGAGAATATCCGACTTGAACATAAGAAATGGTGATATCTACGGTGGTATTGACTATAGATTATGTTATCTTGATTCATTATCATTAATTTTTATGGGAAACGTTTTTCTCTATCACTTTCAGTTTTTTAATCTTACAGAATTTAACGTAGATGATTGTCAATTTTGATATTGTGGGATTTCCTGGCTTGTGCATAAGAATTTGAGATAGCTATGGTATTGCTTATGAATTATGTTATCTTGATCCATTATCATCAATTTTGAACCAATCAACTTGGATCTAATAGCTAGTACAACGTCATCGATAATCATGTTTTTGCATTCTGCTACGTTAATAGACTCGATGTTTTTGGTCATCATTGTTCCTCTTACCCGGTTCTTGCTGTTTCTTTTTGCAAGTTCTTTATAAATAAAAGGCCAGAGTCCTATTTTGCCGTTGAAATACTGTTTTTTAGCACTGTCATAGCGTGGTCTGGCCACTGCAGCCATAAACATAACTTTAATTATGAACCGTTTGCTTTTACAGCGCCTTTCTGGTTCTGCCTCGTCCAGCGTTTTGTAGTATGGACCTTTTAACTTGCGTTGAGTTGTACATATCCTCAAAACATCGGTTTGATTTAACCTTTGACAAACAGAATTCTAGTTTCTTTCATTAATTAAATTAAGATTACATTATATTATATTAAATAGAGTGTATAAGTGTATATACAATCATTCGAACATGATGTCATATTAATGGTTTTACAAACCTAACTGGAAAGAATAGAGATAGAAGAAACTATGGCGAATCTAATGACATATAGATCTTGATAATGAAGTACATGGTTTACGAGTTATGACCAGCTAAAAAAATTCATTTTGTGTTATTTTCAATGCAATATTTTGCCTGTTATTGATTAAAATAAGTGTTCATTTTTATAGCAAATTTCTTAAATAATTAAATCGTTATTTTTACCCCTCCCTATCCTTGTTACCATCCCCTTTTTTTTGCTCTCTCCCTAAATTAATTTAATAGCCGAACATTTTACTTAGACCCATTTCATTTTGTACCTACTTTATGTTCTTATTTATCGCCATATAAGAGAAAGGAAATCCACCCCATGACGACGACTTTCGACTCCAAATCAAATTACCAAAGCAGAAAAAGTTTTTTTTTGCAGGGGGAATCAAAAAAAGTTCTCCCTAAAATCCCCCTTTTTCCAAGCCATGTTTTTCTTATCGAATGGTTTTAATTGCTTTCTTTCTTTCTTTCATTTTTTCTTTCTTTTTTTTTAAGTCAACATTCTATAACACAACTTGAGGGAGAATTGATTTATAGATAAAAATTATTTTTGTGTTCGTTCATCTTAAACAGATTAACTTTTTTAAAACGATTTATTTTTGTTGCCCAATTATCTTTCAATAATTGGTTGAGTCGTTACACGATGCGGCTAAAACAATTTGTCCGCACAACGAAACCAATCATTATTTTCGCATTTGCACTCCAAAAAAAGAGAGCCTAAAATTACCGTGGCGCGTGGAAAATTAACAATCTCACATTTAGACCAAAATCTTTAAACAAAACACCTGTTATATTAATAATAATATTATTACTCATTCATTCTCATTATAATCAATTTTATTTCGTGTTGTGGGATTTTTAAAATGTACATATTTATGGTTTCATTCCCGGGATAGAGAGAGAGTAAGCGATTAAAAAGTTTTTTTTCCTTTTTGATATACACGAAGAGGTGCTGCGGGTTCGTCCGATTTACTCGTTTTCCACACTTTTTCCTCTCGTTTTCCGACTAATTCTACCGCCTTAATTAGTGTAAATTACAGGGTGAGAATAACTAGACGTCTGCTAATTAGGATCCTGTTTTTACTTTGTAACATGTTTTTTTTTGTTTCAATTTGTTGCTTTCTACCCGTGCCGAGTAGTTTATTTATTTTTTCTTCGACTCACGACGCTCAACTTTAACTTTAAATAATTATACATATTCTTACCCCGGAGCTTAATTGGGCCTATGAATTTAGTTATGTTAATTAAGTTATTAGTCAAGATATCAAATCATTAAGGTAATGATAAAATAAAATAACGATTTCTTGTGCTAAAAAAAATCAATTTATATGGAACTGTATCTCAAAAATAAATTGAGACAAAAGCGTGATTAATATTTATTATGATAAAGATCTTATAATGTAGGGGTAATGATTTTTTGAATTAAATTCTGAATAATCATAATCATGCATTTTAGTGTGTAAAACATTGATATTAAATAAATTGTATCTCGTGAAATAATTGAGATATCGGATTGAGGTAAAAAGCATTCTGTAGCAAATTTAATTAATATTTTGCATGGTGAAAGCCGTTTCTCCAAACCTTCAAATTTTGGAGTTAGGATTTTTTGAATTAAATCGTAACCATAAGTGTTAGATTGAAACACATCATTTTTTATCGAACTATATCTCAGAAACTAATTGAGATATCAGCATGAGATAACCAACATTTTTATACAAATTTAATCAATATTTACTATGTCGAAGATCATTTCTTCAAATTTTGAAAGGTCATAGTAATGATTTTTCGAAATAATTTCTGAGTAATTACAATTAGTTTAAAAGTCATCAATATTAAATAAATTATATCTCGAGAACTAATTGAGATATCGGATTGAGATAAAAAGCATTTCGTAGCAAATTTAATTAACATTGAGTATGTAGAAAGCCGTTTCTTAAAATCTTCAGATTTTGAAGTTATAATTTTTTGAATTCAATCATAACCGTCAATGTCAAATTGAAGCACATTATTCTTTATCGAGCTATATCTCAGAAACTAATTGAGATATCAGCATGAGATAGCAAACAATTTCTCACAAATTTAATTAATATTTATTATGTTAAAGATCATTTCTTCAAAACTTAAAAGTTCGGGGTAATGATTTTTTGAAATAAAGTCTAAATAATCATAATGGTGCATTTTAGTTTTAAAGTCATCAATATTAAATAAATTATATCTCGAGAACTAATTGAGATATCGAATTGAGATAAAAAGCATTTTGTTGCAAATTTAATTAATATTGAGTATGAAGAAAGCCGTTTCTTCAAATTTTAAGTTTTGAGGTTATGACTTTTTGAATTCAATCACAACCGTCAATGTCAAATTGAAACACATTAATCTTTATCAAGCTATCTCTCAGAAACTAATTGAGATATCAGCATGAGATAGCTAACAATTTCTCACAAATTTAATTAATATTTATTATGTTAAAGATCATTTCTTCAAAACTTAAAAGTTCGGGGTGATGATTTTTTGAAATAAAGTCTAAATAATCATAATTGTGTATTTTAGTTTTAAAGTCATCAATATTAAATAAATTATATCTCGAGAACTAATTGAGATATCGGATTGAGGTAAAAAGCATTTTGTAGCAAATTTAATTAATATTGTGTATGAAGAAAGCTGTTTCTTCAAATCTTCAAGTTTTGAGGTTATGATTTTTTGAATTCAATCGCAACCGTTAATGTCAAATTGAAACATCATTCTTTATCGACTTATATCTCAAAAACTAATTGAGATATCAGCATGAGATAGCAAACAATTTCTCACAAGTTTAATTAATATTTATTATGTTAAAGATAATTTCTTCAAAACTTAAAAGTTCGGGGTGATGATTTTTTGAAATAAAGTCTAAATAATCATAATGGTGCATTTTAGTTTTAAACTCATCAACATTAAATCAATTATATCTCGAGAACTAATTGAGATATCGGATTGAGATAAAAAGCATTTTGTAGCAAATTTAATTAATATTGAGGACGAAGAAGACCGTTTCTTCAAATCTTCATATTTTGAGGTTATGATTTTTTGAATTCAATCGCAACCGTTAATGTCAAATTGAAACACATTATTCTTTATAGAGCTATATCTCAGAAACTAATTGAGATATCAGCATGAGATAGCAAACAATTTCTCACAAATTTTATTAATATTTATTGTATTAAAGATCATTTCTTTAAAACTTAAAAGTTCGGGGTGATGATTTTTTGAAATAAAGTGTACATAATCATAATCGTGTATTTTAGTTTTAAAGTCATCAAATTAAATAAATTATATCTCGAGAACTAATTGAGATATCGGATTGAGATAAAAAGCATTGTGTAGCAAATTTAATTAATATTGAGGACGAAGAAGACCGTTTCTTCAAATCTTCATATTTTGAGGTTATGATTTTTTGAATTCAATCGCAACCGTTAATGTTAAATTAAAACACATTCTTTATCGAGCTATATCTCAGAAACTAATTGAGATATCAGCATGAGATAGCAAACAATTTCTTACAAATTTAATTAATATTTATTATGTTAAAGATCATTTCTTCAAAACTTAAAAGTTCGGGGTAATGATTTTTTGAAATAAAGTCTAAATAATCATAATCGTGAATTTTAGGTTTAAAGTCATCAATATTAAGTAAATTATATCTCGAGAACTAATTGAGATATCGGATTGAGATAAAAAGCATTGTGTAGCAAATTTAATTAATATTGAGGACGAAAAAAGCCGTTTCTTCAAATCTTCATATTTTGAGGATTTGATTTTTTGAATTCAATCGCAACCGTCAATGTCAAATTGAAACTCATTATTCTTTATCGAGTTATATCTCAGAAATTAATTGAGATATCAACATGAGATAGCAAACAATTTCTCACAAATTTAACTAATATTTATTATGATAGAGATCATTTCTTCAAAATTTAAAAGTTCGGGGTGATGATTTTTTGAAATAAAGTCTAAATAATCATAATCGTGTATTTTAGTTTTAAAGTCATCAAATTAAATAAATTATATCTCGAGAACTAATTGAGATATCGGATTGAGATAAAAAGCATTTTGTAGCTAATTTAATTAATATTGAGAATGAAAAAAGCCGTTTCTTCAAATCTTCATTTTTTGAGGATATGATTTTTTGAATTCAATCACAACCGTCAATGTCAAATTTAAACATTAATCTTTATCGAGCTATATCTCAGAAACTAATTGAGATATCAACATGAGATAGCAAACAATTTCTCACAAATTTAACTAATATTTATTATGTTAAAGAGCATTTCTTCAAAAATTAAAAGTTCGGGGTGATGATTTTTTGAAATAAAGTCTAAATAATCATAATGGTGCATTTTAGTTTTAAAGTCATCAAATTAAATAAATTATATCTCGAGAACTAATTGAGATATCGGATTGAGATAAAAAGCATTTTGTAGCAAATTTAATTAATATTGAGTATGAAGAAAGCCGTTTCTTCAAATCTTCATATTTTGAGGTTATGATTTTTTGAATTCAATCACAACCGTCAATGTCAAATTGAAATATCATTCTTTATCGAGTTATGTATATCTCAAAAACTAATTGAGATATCACCATGAAATAGCAAACAATTTCTCACAAATTTAATTAATATTTGTTATGTTAAAGATCATTTCTTCAAAACTTAAAAGTTCGGGGTAATGATTTTTTGAAATAAAGTCTAAATAATCATAATGGTGCATTTTAGTTTTAAAGTCATCAAATTAAATAAATTATATCTCGAGAACTAATTGAGATATCGGATTGAGATAAGAAGCATTTTGTAGCAAATTTAATTAATATTGAGTATGAAGAAAGTCGTTTCTTCAAATCTTCATATTTTGAGGTTATGATTTTTTGAATTCAATCACAACCGTCAATGTCAAATTGAAACACATTAATCTTTATCGAGCTATATCTCAGAAACTATTTGAGATATCAACATGAGATAGCAAACAATTTCTCACAAATTTAATTAATATTTATTGTGTTAAAGATCATTTCTTCAAAATTTAAAAGTTCGGGGTGATGATTTTTTGAAATAAAGTCTAATTAATCATAATCGTGCATTTTAGTTTTAAAGTCATCAAATTAAATAAATTATATCTCGAGAACTAATTGAGATATCGGATTGAGATAAAAAGCATTTTATACCAAATTTAATTAATATTGAGTATGAAAAAAGCCGTTTCTTCAAATCTTCAAGTTTTGAGGTTACGATTTTTTGAATTCAATCACAACCGTCAATGTCAAATTGAAATACATTAATCTTTATCGAGCTATATCTCAGAAACTAATTGAGATATCAGCATGAGATAGCAAACAATTTCTCACAAATTTAATTAATATTTATTATGTTAAAGATCATTTCTTCAAAATTTAAAAGTTCGGGGTAATGATTTTTTGAAATAAAGTCTGAATAATCAAATCGAGCATTTTAGTTTTAAAGTCATCAATATTAAATAAATTATATCTCGAGAACTAATTGAGATATCGTATTGAGATAAAAAGCATTTTGTAGCAAATTTAATTAATATTGAGTTTGAAAAAAGCCGTTTCTTCAAATCTTCAGATTTTGAGGTTATGATTTTTTGAATTCAATCGCAACCGTTAATGTTAATTGAAACACATTTTTATTTATCGAGCTATATCTCAGAAACTAGTTGAGATATCAGCATGAGATAACCGACATTTTTTCACAAATTTAATGAATATTTACTATGTCGAAGATCATTTCTTCAAATCTTGAAATGTGATATTAACGATTTTTTGAATTAACTTCTGAGTAATCACAATTAGTTTCGAAGTCGTCAATATTAAGTAAATTATATCTCGAGAACTAATTGAGATATCGGATTGAGATGAAAAGCATTTTGTAGCAAATTTAATTAATATTGAGTATGAAGAAAGCCGTTTCTTCAAATCTTCATATTTTGGAGTTATGATTTTTTGAATTCAGTCATAACCGTCAATGTCAAATTGAATCATTATTCTTTATCGAGTTATATCTCAGAAACTAATTGAGATATCAGCATGAGATAGCAAACAATTTCTCACAAATTTAATTAATATTTATTATGTTAAAGATCATTTCTTCAAAACTTAAAAGTTCGGGGTAATGATTTTTTGTAATAAAGCCTAAATAATCATAATCGTGCATTTTAGTTTTAAACTCATCAACATTAAATCAATTATATCTCGAGAACTAATTGAGATATCGGATTGAGATAAAAAGCATTTTGTAGCAAATTTAATTAATATTAAGTACGATTCTTCAAACCATTAAATTTTGAGATTATGATTTTTTTAATTTAACCACAACCAACATTTTAGATTAAAACATCATTTTTTTTTAATTAAATTAAGATGTCACTATAAGACAACCAACATTTTTTCGCATATTTAACTAGCATTTCATTTTTAATATATTAATGATCTTCTTAACTTACTTTTTTATTGTTTAAAAAATTAAGTTTGTATTAAATTTCACGTCATCTTAAGTTCTTATTATAATCACATAACGTTTCCAATAGGATTTTCTCGACTTATTTCTTGTTATTAGCCATAATTATGGTTCAATTAATTTTAAGCTACCCATATTGAATATGGTAAATATTACATTATCCGTTTATATGGATATCTCATGTACCCATTAGTGGTTTGAATCGTTTCAAGAAGTTGTACAAAAAAAATCTCCATACGTATTACGCAAATTATACGGTAATCTGGTCTTAAACATAATTGGTAACGCTTTTACACGTAATTCGCGACGGATAACGAAGGTAGATGTTGAGGAATGTCGGTGATTGTGATTAATCGATAATCGATTGTAAGATTTACGACGACATGTTTTTCTTTGTTTTAATTACTTCATCTAGAGATGGGGTTAAAAAGAATTTGAAAGAATTGTTGGAGAATGTTTTAGTGTTTGCTTTAAAAGGAGTTTTTAGGTATTTAAAAGTGACTTTTGTTCGGGGTAGATAGTCTGAAGAATTTTTAAATATCCGACGAGTACGGCGGACAAAGTAAAAGATTCATAATTAAAGGATGCTCTCTGCAAGAAGTAAATTTCCCTTCGCCCGGAGAGTTTGATTAAGGCTCCGGTTTGGGGACGAGGACGGCCCTTCGCTTTCGTTGGATAAATGAAGCAATTTGCCATGAAAGAAATCGCAATTTGCTCTTCACCCAGCAACTCTTTACTGATAATCTAAAGTCTCGGTTGGGTATAAAATGTTGAGAGGGAATTAAAAGTGTTAAAATTAAACGTTAAAAATTACTAGTTTATTAATTCTTTTTGATACAAACTTTTTTCTACAAACAACATATTTATATGTATTTAAAAAAAATGATATTGCGTCTTATTATCTTTTTGAGTAAATAAAAAGTTGTGCTTTTCCGATACGTTGAAATAAAAAAGATGGCGGGATGAAAAGAGGCGTAGATTTCCACGAGACGTTCTTTAAAAAAGACTTTTCAACCCCACAGCAAGAGCGTTTCCATGACGACATTCTTTCGTGTTCCCCTCCGCGTTTTCATTTTATACTCCTCCAGCCATTACCTCTTAAAATCTTTATACCATATTTATCAAAGAGATAAGTAGATATTAATGATGAAGATGCAACGTTTCAATAAAAAAAATCATGTTTTTTGTTTAATTACAAATATATTCAAATCCAGATTAGAATCAATATTTGCGGATTAGATAATTAAAGATAACGATAACATTAACTAGACATTTCCTTCGTTATTTCTTAATACTCGTTGGATTTATTGGGAAAATGATCGGGAACGAAATTGAATTGAAAAGTACGTTATAGAACGGAACTGGGTAAATCGACATCCGGTCAAGTTTTTTCTTTTTAATATCCCAGCATGTTCTTCTATTAAATGGATAATTTATTGGAGCACCACCTTCCGTTTTACATTTTAATTAAGATACGACATAATCACCTCAATTAAAAAATTCATAACCAAGTTAATAATTGGAATTTTTTTAATCAAAAATATAATAAATTATAGATGAAAGCACTCTTTTTAAAATGTGATTTAGAAAATTGTTCCAAGATAACCAATGATTGAGAAATTCCAAGAACTTTATTTGAGTTGAAAATCATAATACCAACACTTTTAATGATCTTGAATATATTAAGTGCAGAAATCAGTAATATTGAAGGAGATAGAAAGAGATTAGATTGCAAAGAAATAAGCTCGATTAAATGCAGATGAAAAGAAGAGAAGACCAAAATTCAATGAAACTGTGACATCAAAATAGAAAAGAAGTTAGGTTGAAGTCAAAAAATTTACCAAAAAGGTAAGAAAATTGGATGTGAAATGATGAAGAGTAAAAATAGAGTCTTTTAGCTTTAGTGTGAAACAAACATCAGTTCTTATAAGGGTTTTTGTGGAAATTTTTTTATATTAAATCCCATTATTTTCTTATCATGTCAAAAAGTAGAGTCTTTCAGCTTCAATTTAAGATATAAATCATTTTCTAGTTCCTGAAAATCAGGTCGATGTGATTTTTTTAATTAATCTCTTTCTTTGAAATAACCCAAATTGACATATCATCTTATGAGGGTTTTTGTGGAAAATTTTCTATGTCAAATCCCATTATTTTTTTATCATGTGTAAAAGTAGAGTATATTAGCTTCAATTTAAGATATAAATCATTTTCTAATTCCTGAAAATCAGGTCGAGATGATTTTTTAAGTAATCTCTTCCTTTGAAATTACCCAAATTAATACATTATATTATGAAGGTTTTTGTGAAAAATTTTCTATATTAAACCCCATTGTTTTTTTATGATACCTAAAAGTAGAGTCTTTCAGCTTCAATTTAAGGTATAAATCATTTTCTAATTCCTGAAAACCAGGTCGATGTGATTTTTTTAATTAATCTCCTTCTTTGAAATAACCCAAATTGACATATCATCTTATGAGGGTTTTTGTGGAAAATTTTCTATGTCAAATCCCATTATTTTCTTATCACGTCAAAAAGTAGAGTCTTTCAGCTTCAATTTAAGATATAAATCATTTTCTAATTCCTGAAAATCAGGTCGATGTGATTTTTTTAATTAATCTCCTTCTTTGAAATAACCCAAATTGACATATCATCTTATGAGGGTTTTTGTGGAAAATTTTCTACATCAAATCCCATTATTTTCTTATTATGTCAAAAAGTACAGTCTTTCAGCTTCAATTTAAGATATAAATCATTTTCTAATTCCTGAAAACCAGGTCGATGTGATTTTTTTAATTAATCTCCTTCTTTGAAATAACCCAAATTGACATATCATCTTATGAGGGTTTTTGTGGAAAATTTTCTATGTCAATTCCCATTATTTTCTTATCATGTCAAAAAGTAGAGTTTTTCAGCTTCAATTTAAGATATAAATCATTTTCTAATTCCTGAAAACCAGGTCGATGTGATTTTTTTAATTAATCTCTTTTTTTGAAATAACCCAAATTGACATATCATCTTATGAGGGTTTTTGTGGAAAATTTTCTATGTCAAATCCCATTATTTTCTTATCATGTCAAAAAGTAGAGTCTTTCAGCTTCAATTTAAGATATAAATCATTTTCTAATTCCTGAAAACCAGGTCGATATGATTTTTTTAACTAATCTCTTTCTTTGAAATAACCCAAATTGATATATCATCTTATGAGGGTTTTTGTGGAAAATTTTCTATGTCAAATCCCATTATTTTTTTATCATAGTTAAAAGTAGAGTTTTTCAGCTTCAATTTAAGATATAAATCATTTTCTAATTCCTGAAAATCTGGTCGATGTGATTTTTTTAATTAATCTCCTTTGAAATAACCCAAATTGACATATCATCTTATGAGGGTTTTTGTGGAAATTTTTTTATATTAAATCCCATTATTTTCTTATCACGTCAAAAAGTAGAGTCTTTCAGCTTCAATTTAAGATATAAATCATTTTCTAATTCCTGAAAATCAGGTCGATGTGATTTTTTTAATTAATCTCCTTCTTTGAAATAACCCAAATTGACATATCATCTTATGAGGGTTTTTGTGGAAAATTTTCTACATCAAATCCCATTATTTTCTTATTATGTCTAAAAGTAGAGTATATTAGCTTCAATTTAAGATATAAATCATTTTCTAATTCCTGAAAATCAGGTCGAGGTGATTTTTTTAATTAATCTCTTGCTATGAAATAACCCAAATTGATATATTATCATCTTATGAGGGTTTTTGTGGAATTTTTTTTATATCTAACCCCATTATTTTTTTATCATAGCTAATAGTAGAGTTTTTCAGCTTCAATTTAAGATATAAATCATTTTCCAATTCCTGAAAATCAGGTTGAGGTGATTTTTTGAATTAATCTCTTCCTTTTAAATAACTCAAGTTGACAGATTATCTTACGAGGGTTTTTATGGAAAATTTTGTATATCAAACCCCATTATTTTTTTATCACAGCTAAAAGTAGAGTCTTTTACCTACAATTTAAGATATAAATTATTTTCTAATTCCTGAAAATCAGGTTGAGGTGATTTTTTTAAATAATCTTTTTCTTTGAAATAATCCAAATTGACATATCATCTTATGAGGGTTCTTGTGAAAAATTTTCTATATCATACCCCAGTATTTTTTTATTATAGCTAAAAGTAGAGTCTTTCAGCTTCAATTTAAGATATAAATTATTTTTTAACTCCTGAAAATAAGATCGAGGTGATTTTTTTAAATAATCCCTTTCTCTGAATTAATCCAACTTAAGATGATATGTCATCTTATGAGAGCTTTTGTGGAAAATTTTTTATATCAAATCCTAGTATTTTTTATCATAGCTAAAAGTAGAGTCTTTCAGCTTCAATTTAAGATATAAATTATTTTTTAACTCCTGAAAATAAGGTCGAGGTGATTTTTTGAATTAATCTCTTCCTTTTAAATAACTCAAGTTGACAGATTATCTTACGAGGGTTTTTATGGAAAATTTTGTATATCAAACCCCATTATTTTTTTATCGCAGCTAAAAGTAGAGTCTTTTACCTACAATTTAAGATATAAATTATTTTCTAATTCCTGAAAATCAGGTTGAGGTGATTTTTTTAAATAATCTTTTTGTTTGAAATAATCCAAATTGACATATCATCTTATGAGGGTTCTTGTGAAAAATTTTCTATATCAAACCCCAGTATTTTTTTATCATAGTTAAAAGTAGAGTCTTTCAGCTTCAATTTAAGATATAAATTATTTTTGTACTCCTGAAAATAAGGTCGAGGTGATTTTTTTAAATAATTCTTTTCTCTGAATTAATCCAAATTAAGATGATGTGTCATCTTATGAGGGTTCTTGTGAAAAATTTTCTATATCAAACGCCAGTATTTTTTTATCATAGCTAAAAGTAGAGTCTTCCAGCTTCAATTTAAGATATAAATTATTTTTTAACTCCTGAAAATAAGGTCGAGGTGATTTTTTTAAATAATCCTTTTCTCTGAATTAATCCAAATTAAGATGATGTGTCATTTTATGAGGGTTTTGTGGAAAATTTTCTATATCAAATCCCATTATTTTTTTATCATAGCTAAAAGTAGAGCCTTTTACCTACAATTTAAGATATAAATTATTTTCTAATTCCTGAAAATCAGGTTGAGGTGATTTTTTTAAATAATCTTTTTGTTTGAAATAATCCAAATTGACATATCATCTTATGAGGGTTCTTGTGAAAAATTTTCTATATCAAACCCCAGTATTTTTTTATCATAGCTAAAAGTAGAGTCTTTCAGCTTCAATTTAAGATATAAATTATTTTTTAACTCCTGAAAATAAGGTCGAGGTGATTTTTTTAAATAATCCCTTTCTCTGAATTAATCCAAATTAAGATAATATATTATCTTATGAGGGTTTTTGTGGAAAATTTTCTATATCAAACCCCAGTATTTTTTTATCATAGCTAAAAGTAGAGTCTTTCAGCTTCAATTTAAGATATAAATTATTTTTTAACTCCTGAAAATAAGGTCGAGGTGATTTTTTTAAATAATCATCCCTTTCTCTGAATTAATCCAAATTAAGATAATATATTATCTTATGAGGGTTTTTGTGGAAAATTTTCTATATCAAATCCCAATATTTTTTATCATAGCTAAAAGTAGAGTCTTTTACCTACAATTTAAGATATAAATTATTTTCTAATTCCTGAAAATCAGGTTGAGGTGATTTTTTTAAATAATCTTTTTCTTTGAAATAATCCAAATTGACATATCATCTTATGAGGGTTCTTGTAAAAAATTTTTCTATATAAAATCCCATTATTTTTTTATCATATCTAAAAGTGGAGTATATTAGCTTCAATTTAAGATATAAATCATTTTCCAATTTCTGAAAATCAGGTCGAGGTGATTTTTTTAAATAATTCCTTTCTCAGGGTTAACCCAAATTGACACATTATACAAGAAAATCTATCATTTTGGGTTATTCCAAAAACACACATTTAAAAAAATCGTGTCGGCCTTATTTTGAGAATTTAGTAAATGGTTTATATCTCAAATTGAAGCTCAAAGACTCTTCTTTTAGATATGGTATAAAAGTAATGTAATTTGATATAAGAAGGCTTTCAAAAAAAATAACTTTAAAAAAAATCTGATAAATTGGGTTGGGTTGAAATGAACTATGTTTCAAATTATGGCTAAAAGATTCTATTTTAAGATGTAACAGAAAGTTTCGTAAAAAAAATTATGTAAGAAAATTTGTCTTATTTGTCTTACTTCGGTCTTATTTTGAGGAGATGGAAAATGAAATATATCTCAAATTGAAGCTAGTATACTCTATTTTTGTATGTAGTAATGAAATAGTGCGATTTAATATAAATAATTTCGTAAAAAAAGTTATATAAGACAATCAGTCAATTTGGATTATTCCAGAAAGATTTTTACAAGACCTTTTCTGCAAAAATTTTTGTATCAAATCCCATCATTTCTTAACCACATTGAATTATTCGCTCCTCAAAATAAGGTTGATTTTTATACATTATCTTTTTCTAAATTAATTTTTTAAGTCTATTAATGAAAATAATGCATATTTAAAATAGAAAAATAAAGATTTCATGATATTAAGGAAGATAAATAAAAATATTTGTAAAAAGTAGAAGGAAGGAAACGAACGCGTTCCGATTTTGATTAAAAATCCAATCCCGTCGGGCAGAGAGAAAACCGGGGAAAACGTCGAATCCTTAAGAGGACATCTCATTTGCTTTACTCGTTATACCCTGTAGCACCCCGGAGGCAGAGGATCCTGATTTTCCAATGTTATTAAACAGAAATTGAATTCCGGAGAGAGAGAAAGAGTGAGAGAGGGAGAGGGAGAAGTCTCGCTCGTTTCCCGGATATGTTCCCGACTCCGTATCACCGCCGAAAAAAAGCAAAACGACTCCCAAGAAATGGGAAAAATCTTTTTCCAGCTCTCCGGCAAATGGCTCTGGAAATTGGAAACCGGCACAAACGCGAAAAACGAACGTGATACTCTAAATTCCTTCTTTTTGGAATTTTCCCATTTCCCAACTAATAATAATCTCAATATGAACAGCATCAATATTAAAATTGCAAAATCTATTCATTTCCTTTAAATAAATACATATTAATATTTATAATTTTTTTTTAAGAAAATCAATCGATAATCGACCAACTAAGCAATAAATCCAAAAATAACAACCCCCTCTAGTTTGTTTCCATCTTTAGGTAGTTACCAGTAATCATGTCGAGCTAAGATTTACAGTCGATGATCACGCGATACAAATAGGTATGAAGGGGTTGGGTTTTTGTTTAGAGGGTGGCGTCCAGGTTTCAGGGTTTGCTTGGTGGACGAAGAGAATTTTACCCCATCCACATCGATCGATAGAAGCGTCGCGACGCCCAATCAGCGATCGGAAAGGAGGGCGGTATACTGAAAAAAAAAGCTTGTCGAGGGGTCGAAAAATTCGCGCGTGTGCGTCCGCCATCGCGCGAGGGGGTGGGATTATCATAATGGTGGAGGAGGGAAAAAAAATTTTAACTCAAACCAAGGGAAAGGGAAAAAGAGGGTTGGTTTCCCTCTTCTCGTCAACGTAACAACCCCACCCGTCACTCAAACCCTTAATAAACAACAACCCTCGCAATAATCCGGGGTGGTCTAAGAAAAGGAAAAAAAAAGTAAACGCCAATATGGATGCGGAACATTTTTGGGATGAGAAAGTTGTAAAGGTAGGGATGATGAGAAGAATGAGGCAAAAAGTTCTTTGGGGGGTTGTAATCTAATGAAGCAATCGTGACGTAATTAGAGAGAATGATCGTTTTTAATTTTTCGCTCGTAAATTTTTTTTTTGGGGGGCTCAATTTTTGATCTTTTTATTTTATGTTGATTGAAATTTATCGAAATTAAAAAAATCGTATCTCCAAAACGATTCAATTATAGATAAAACTTTTTTTTCTTACAAAACGTATTTAACACTCAACAACATGAAAATTTTCTAAATAATATTTTAAATTTTACAACTTCTAACTTCTAAATAGACAATAGTTTAATTTAGTTTCTTAAAGTTTCTGTTTTTCTGTTAAAACCCAAGAAATTTGTTATATCAAATCTCACTATTTCCTTGCTACATCTAAAAATAAAATCTTTAAGCTTTAATTCGAGATATAGCTCATTTTCTAATGCCTTAAAAGAAGGCCAGAATGATTTTTTTTTAAATAATTTCCTTTTAAATAACAAATTGACACATTATCAAATCAGCGTTTTTATGGAAAAATCTTTATATAAAATCACATTATCTTTTTATTACATCTAAACCTAATAGAGTTCATTGTCTGTCACTTCAAAATAAGCTCCAAATGAGATATTAAAATTTCACTTTTTTGACATAACCCAATTTATCAGATTTTCTTTTAACGTTACTTTTTTGGTAGACTTCTTATATCAAATTCTATTACTTTTAGACCATATCCAAAAGTAGAGTGATTTTTTGTAATTTGCTACCAAGTGTTTTTTTGAAAAACTTTTTATATCAAACCTCATTATATTTATGCAATATCTAAAAATAGAGTTTTTTAGCTTCAATTTAAGACATAAATCATTTCCTAATACCTTAAAATAAGGACGAGTTAATTTTTTAAAAAGTTTGCGTTTTGGAATAACCTAAAATGACTAATTTTCTTATAACATTTTTTTCTGAAATTTTTTATATCAAACCTTGTTATTGCTTTACTATATCAAAAAAATAGATTCTTTTAGCTTCATTTTAATACATAAATTATTTCCAAACTGCTCAAAATAAGGCCAACAGGATTTTTTTAAATCGGTATTTTTGGAATAACCCAAAATGATAGATTTTCTTATAACACTTTTTTTGCAAAAACTTTTATATCTAATCCCAAAATTTTTTTATCACAACTATAAATAGAGTCTTTTAGCTTTAATTTAAGATATAAATTGTTTCTTAAAACTTCAAAATAAGGACGTGGTGATTTTTTGTAAATACTTATTTTTGTGACATAATCCAAGTTGACAGATTTGCTTACCAAGTCAGTTTTTGAAAAATTTTTTATATCAAACCCCATTATATCTATGCCATATCTAAAAATAGAGTCTTTTAGCTTCATTTTAAGACATAAATCATTTCCAAACTCCTCAAAATAAGGCCAACACGATTTTTTTAAATCTGAGTTTTTGGAATAACCCAAAATGACAGATTTTCTAATATTACTTTTTTTGCAAAAACTTTTATATCTAACCCCACAATTTTTTTATCACAACTAAAAATAGAGTTCTTTAGCTTTAATTTAAGATATAAATTGTTTCCTAACTCTTCAAAATAAGGACGTGGTGATTTTTTGTAAATTCTTACTTTTGCGACATAACCCAAGTTGACAGATTTGATTACCAAGTCTGTTTTTGAAAAACTTTTTATATCAAACCTTATTATATCTATGTCATATTTAAAAATAGAGTCTTTTAGCTTCATTTTAAGACATAAACCATTTCCAAACTGCTCAAAATAAGGCCAACACGATTTTTTTAAATTTGAGTTTTTGGAATAACCCAAAATGATAGATTTTCTAATATCACTTTTTTTGCAAAAACTTTTATATCTAATCCTATAATTTCTTTATCACAACTAAAAATAGAGTCTTTTAGCTTTAATTTAAGATATAAATTGTTTCCTAACTCTTCAAAATAAGGACGTAGTGATTTTTTGTAAATCCTTTTTTTTTGTCACATAATCCAAATTAACAGATTTGCTTACCAAGTCTGTTTTTGAAAAACTTTTTATATCAAACCTCATTATATCTACGCCATATCTAAAAATAGAGTCTTTTAGCTTCATTTTAAGACATAAACCATTTCCAAACTCCTCAAAATAAGGCCAACACGATTTTTTTAAATTTGAGTTTTTGGAATAACCCAAAATGATAGATTTTCTAATATCACTTTTTTTTGCAAAAACTTTTATATCTAACCCCACAATTTTTTTATCACAACTAAAAATAGAGTTCTTTAGCTTTAATTTAAGATATAAAGTGTTTCCCAACTCCTCAAAATAAGGACGTGATGATTTTTTGTAAATTCTTACTTTTGTGACATAACCCAAGTTGACAGATTTGCTTACCAAGTCTGTTTTTGAAAAACTTTTTATATCAAACTTCATTATATCTATGTCATATTTAAAAATAGAGTCTTTTAGCTTCATTTTAAGACATAAACCATTTCGAAACTCCTCAAAATAAGGCCAACACGATTTTTTTAAATTTGAGTTTTTGGAATAACCCAAAATGATAGATTTTCTAATATCACTCTTTTTTGCAAAAACTTTTATATCTAACCCCACAATTTTTTTATCACAACTAAAAATAGAGTTCTTTAGCTTTAATTTAAGATATAAAGTGTTTCCCAACTCCTCAAAATAAGGACGTGGTGATTTTTTGTAAATTCTTATTTTTGTCACATAATCCAAATTAACAGATTTGCTTACCAAGTCTGTTTTTGAAAAACTTTTTATATCAAACCTCATTATATATATGCAATATCTAAAAATAGAGTCTTTTAGCTTCATTTTAAGACATAAACCATTTCGAAACTCCTCAAAATAAGGCCAACACGATTTTTTTAAATTTGAGTTTTTGGAATAACCCAAAATGATAGATTTTCTAATATCACTCTTTTTTGCAAAAACTTTTATATCTAACCCCACAATTTTTTTATCACAACTAAAAATAGAGTTCTTTAGCTTTAATTTAAGATATAAAGTGTTTCCCAACTCCTCAAAATAAGGACGTGGTGATTTTTTGTAAATTCTTATTTTTGTCACATAATCCAAATTAACAGATTTGCTTACCAAGTCTGTTTTTGAAAAACTTTTTATATCAAACCTCATTATATATATGCAATATCTAAAAATAGAGTCTTTTAGCTTCATTTTAAGACATAAACCATTTCGAAACTCCTCAAAATAAGGCCAACACGATTTTTTTAAATTTGAGTTTTTGGAATAACCCAAAATGATAGATTTTCTAATATCACTCTTTTTTGCAAAAACTTTTATATCTAACCCCACAATTTTTTTATCACAACTAAAAATAGAGTTCTTTAGCTTTAATTTAAGATATAAAGTGTTTCCCAACTCCTCAAAATAAGGACGTGGTGATTTTTTGTAAATTCTTATTTTTGTCACATAATCCAAATTAACAGATTTGCTTACCAAGTCTGTTTTTGAAAAACTTTTTATATCAAACCTCATTATATATATGCAATATCTAAAAATATAGTCTTTTAGCTTCATTTTAAGACATAAACCATTTTCAACCTCCTCAAAATAAGGCCAACACGATTTTTTTAAATTTGAGTTTTTGGAATAACCCAAAATGATAGATTTTCTAATATCACTTTTTTTGCAAAAACTTTTATATCTAACCCCACAATTTTTTTATCACAACTAAAAATAGAGTTCTTTAGCTTTAATTTAAGATATAAATTGTTTCCCAACTCCTCAAAATAAGGATGTGGTGATTTTTTGTAAATTCTTACTTTTGTGACATAACCCAAGTTGACAGATTTGCTTATCAAGTCTGTTTTTGAAAAACTTTTTATATCAAACCTCATTATATCTATGCCATATCTAAAAATAGAGTCTTTTAGCTTCACTTTAAGACATAAACCATTTCCAAACTCCTCAAAATAAGGCCGACACGATTTTTTTAAATCTTAATTTTTGGAATAACCTAAAATGATAGATTTTCTTATATCACTATTTTTGCAAAAACTTTTATATGTAATCCCACAATTTCTTTATCACAACTAAAAATAGAGTCTTTTAGCTTTAATTTAAGATATAAATTGTTTCTTAACTCCTCAAAATAAGGACGTGGTGATTTTTTGTTAATTCTTATTTTTGTCACATAATCCAAATTAACAGATTTGCTTACTCTGTCTGTTTTTAGAAAAAATTTTATATCAAACCCCATTATATCTATGCACTATCTAAAAATAGAGTCTCTTAGCTTCAATTTAAGACATAAATTATTTCCTATTTTCCGGCGATTTTTTTACTAAACTGTTTTCTGAAATAAACTAAGAATGACATATTTTTTTATATAATCTTTTTTGTCAAAAATTTCTATATCAAATCCCATTATTTTTTTACAACATCGTCAAATAAACTCTTTCAGCTTTAATTTAAAACGTAACTTATTTCCTGATGACTCCTCAAAATAATGATTTTTTGTAAGTTCTTATTTTCGTGATATAATCCAAGTTAAAAGATTTGCTTACCAAGTTTTTTTTTAGAAAACGTTTTGTATCAAACCTCATTATTTCTACACCATATCTAAAAATAGCATCTTTTAGCTTCAATTTAAAACATAAATCATTCCTTAACTCCTCAAAATAAAGGCGAGGCGATTTTTTTAAATAATCTATTTTGAAATAACCCAAAATGACACATCATCTTATGAGAGCTTTTATGGAAAAAATTTTATATCAAATCCCATCACAACTAAAAATTTATTCTTTTAGCTTTAATTTAAGATATAAATCATTTCTGCACCCCTCGAAATAACGACGAGGTGATTTTTTTAATTTTAAAAGTTGAGTTGTTAAACGTATAACACTCAACATCATAAAAATGAGCTTGTATTTAAATTTTTCATTCGTTTTTCTGCTGGTACCTACAACTTTTAAATAGCCAGTGGTTCAATTTACCGGAACAAAAGACCACTCCGGTGAATTGCCCGGATCTGCGAATCATAACGACCAATCCGCGGCTTTTGTTCCGACATAAAACAAAGAACGTTTAGGTTTACCAGCGCAAAAGATCCGGTTACCGCCATTCTTAATTGCTTATATACCGTATTTTTCACTCTTTGAATATCTCCCTTTTGAATTTATTTTAATTGAAGAATAAAAATTAATCAACACAAAAATCTTAATAGAAAAGAGAGAGAGGCAGGTGAACTTCAATTTATTAATCTAATAACACGTGTTGTGTATTTCACTTCGAGCTAATTTATGTCACGATCCGACGGTGTACTTTAATACTTTTAATACTTTTAACTCTTTATATTCCTCATATTATCATATTACTCATACATAAATATTAAATACACACACCTGCAGAAAACGCATTTATATTAAATAAATATTTTATGTTCTAAATAGTCAAATTCGACTTGAGTGACATCTCGACCCAAGTCGATCCTTTTTTTATCTTTATTTTTCCTTTTAGGGATCGCGTTTCGTTCGGCTCGTTATAAAAAAAAGGTTGGAACGCATCTTAATGGGGAAACGAAAGACCCGTTTTGTTTACAAGATCGATTCGCCCTCCCAAAATGTTTTCTCCTCGTCGACGTTGAGAAGACGAAATTTCAGTGAAATAACAAACCGGAGCACAATCAGTATGTAAATAAATTCTCGCCTTGGGAAATTCAAACCTGCGGTTACCACCCCCTTTTAAACAAACCCACCAAGAAGTGAATACTGTTTATTTTCGTGTGTGTATTTATATTAACGAAAATTTTTTGTTTAATTTTTATTGAAAGTGAAACCGTTCTATATTTCGATTTTGGTCAGTTTTAGGTGGTTAAGTTTCGCATTAAAACTGAAACTCGTTCGTGCTAGAGATCTGTGCAAAGCGAATTAAATGATGTATACGGACCGCAATTAAACGTGCCACCCGATTTAATTCTGCGAACACCGCGCGTCCGGAAAGAGAGAGTTAGAACGGAGGGGTAGTAAAGGGCAGTAATGGCCGGGTTAATATTGATCGGGTCACGTGGTTTCAGCACCCCCACTGAAAAGGAAAGGGTTGTTCGACGGTCGTCCAAATGTCCCCGGTTATCAGGATTTAAATTCAACGCGAAATAAAAAATGTTAATACCAAAAATCGTTTAAATCACTTCAAAATAATAATAATAATATTGATTTGGAGATTTTATACTTTCCCTTTTAGAAAATGGAGAAATATCTTGGAGTAAAAGAAACGTTTCCCCTTTAGAAAGGGGGAGAAGCCGTAAAAATATATATTAAAACTGGGGGAGTTATCTAAAAGGGCAGACGGTTAGGACGTTTCTGTCAACTGCAGGGTTTTTTTTTGCTCAACTGCTCCAGTTGGAGATGAAATATATTTTTTCAAGTTTTATGAAAAATTTATTTCTATTCATAATTATAACATTAACCCATAAATGGAATCACTTCACTAGACATTAAGAGTTAGCCACAAGACCTAAAGGATAAAGTTAAGCGCCAATCAAAAAATAGATGAATGTGCCATTTCGGACCAGAGGCGTTTTTTAGATGTTAGTATAAAATTAAAAGTTTATGTCTTTTATTTTATATAGCGTAAGATATCACTATGTTGTATATTTTTATTGCACTAAAACTAGAACTAACACTAGACCTAGAACTAGAAATATTCGGGTTTAGCCGTGCGTCTGAAGAGTAGTCCTGAACACTAGTCCCGAAACTAGTGTTAGTTCTAGTTTTACACTAGCATTATCATTAGAACTAACACTATACCTAGAACTAGAATCGTTCGGGTTTAGCCGTCTTGAGAGACGTGCGGCTAAATCCGAATGATTCTAGATCTAGGTCTAGAGTTAATTCTAGTTTGATACTAGCATTATCATTAGAAATGTTGTTGTAGTTCAAACTAGACAGTGTGGGCTTAACTCTAAAGCAATCCAACCCAACCCAATCCTAAAGCAAATCAACCTAAGTCAATCCTAAAACAAACCAACCTAGACCCAATCAACTTGTTAACTGTTGTATATTTTTATGGAACTAAAACTAGAACGAGAACTAGAAACATTCGGGTTTAGTCGTGAAAAACACTGTCAGTTGTTAATGTCAACTTTAATTTTAATATTATATTCGTAATCTTCATAAAATAACTTTTAAAGCGAGTCCAAACATGACGCATTTATCTCAAAAAACCAAAAAGTTCGAACTTTCAACTATTAATTTTGACATATTTGTCAACTTCATAAAAAATCCTTTAAAATGAGTCCAAACTCGACATGTTTAACTTTAATATTAATGGAGATACCATCACTTCCGGTTTGAAACGTCAACGTCAATTTTGACGTATTTGTCATCTTCATTAAAAAACCTTTAAAATGAGTCCAAACATGACGCACTTATCTCAAAAAACAAAAAAATTAGAATAAAAAATATTAAACCCGAAGTTAGCAACAATGAAGATAGCAATTTAATTTTTAAATATTAATACCAACCTTAATTTTTGATTTTTTCTAATTATCTTTTTGGTTTTTGTGACAAATATTAAGACATTTTATAAAAATTAAGAATATGTCAAAATAACATTTCTAACCGGAAGTTGATCATAACTTCATTAATATTGAAGACAAATATGTCGTGTTTGTACTCATTTTAAAGGATTTTTAATGAAAATTACAAATATGTTAAAATTGAGGTTGACATTTTAAACCTGAAGTTAGTTATCATATAATAGACATATGGACATCTTCATGGTGTTCTTTCATGATGCATTCTTGATTAAAAAAAACCTTTTAAATGAGTCTAAATATGATGCATTTATCTCAAAAAACAAAAAAATTAGAATAAAAAACATTAAACCCGAAGTTAGCAACAATGAAGATAGCAATTTAATTTTTAAATATTAATACCAACCTTAATTTTTGATTTTTTGAATTATATTTTTGTTTTTTTGACAAATATTAAGACGTTTTATAAAAAATGAAGAATATGTCAAAATGACATTGACATTTCAAACCGGAAGTTGCTTATATCTCGAGTAATATTGGAATTAAACGTATCATGTTTGGATTCATTTTAAAGGATTTTTCACGACGGTTACAAATATGTCAAAATTGACGTTGACATTCTTAACCGGAAGTTAACCATAACTTCATTAATATTGAAGACAAATATGTCGTGTTTGTACTCATTTTAAAGGATTTTTAATGAAAATTACAAATATGTTAAAATTGAGGTTAACATTTTAAACCTGAAGTTAGTTATCATATAATAGACAAATGGACATTTTCATGGTATTCTTTCATGATGTATTCTTGATTAAAAAGACCTTTAAAATGAGTCTAAACATGATGATTTATCTCAAAAAACAAAACAAATTGGAATAAAAAACATTAAACCCGAAGTTAGCAACAATGAAGATAGCAATTTAATTTTTAAATATTAATACCAACCTTAATTTTTGATTTTTTTAATTATATTTTTGTTTTTGTGACAAATATAAACACGTTTTATAAAAAATTAAAAATATATCAAAATGACATTGACATTTCAAATCGGAAGTTGCTTATATCTCGAGTAATATTGGAATTAAATTGGATTATTCCATTTTAAAGGATTTTTCACGACGATTACAAATATGTCAAAATTGACGTTGACATTTCTAAGCGGAAGTTGACCATAACTTCATTAATATTGAAGACAAATATGTCGTGTTTGTACTCATTTTAAAGGATTGTTAATGAAGATTACAAATATGTCAAAATTGAGGTTGATATTTTAAACCTAAAATTAGTTATCATATAATAGAAGTTTTATAACTAAAGTTAATGTAGTGTTGGTCACTTTTCCGCACTTTCTTTTTATTTTTAACGTGTTTTTTGGATCATTTCACATTGATTTAAAAAAAATCGTCGATTTTAAAGCCACATGACGATGAAGTTTTTTAATATTTGTTTTGTTAAAAATGAGCGTTCTTAATTTTTAAACTGTAAACTTTTAACACTTCGTCCTTAATTTCATTTTACAACGTTTTAAACTTTAATTTTGTAAGTTAGTTACTAAAAATCAGATTTCGACTTTGATATGTGATCTTTTTTAACAAAAGAGAAAGAAATATTAAGAAACTTGTTTCTAAAATGGATAGGATAAGGGATGTTAATCTATTTGTAGAGTCTCTGAAGATGGCCAAGGACCAAACTAGTTAGACTTAAATTCTATATAAAATAGAAATCAGTTGAAAACTACAAATTCAAACTCTAGATAATTTTCTTTAAAAATTGTTACACGAAACATCATTTTAACTCTAGTATTTGTGATTAAGTTTATGCCACGACTTACAGAAACACCCTGTATAATCGTAAAATGATAGCCCATGCGGATATTGTGCTTGTGATGGCTGTCATCAGTATTCTGTGATAAAAATAGACAAGCACAAAACAATTTTGAACAGTTTAATCCTGTCTGTTCTGAGAAGTCTTATATTTTTAGAGAGATGAAAACGAACATCCCATTTTTCTCAACATTGTTCATTTGCCGCTTAGTCACGTGACGCATACCGCGGTCCAATTGTTACCCATAAATTTAAAAAGACATTCTAAAAAAATTGACGTCCGTCGATGATAAGAGATTTTGAGAGATATCATGGATAATACAAACAGTCTAAAGCCATTCAGGACAATGTTGGATAACAAGGATCAGCTTAAAAGATTTCTCAAATGAGCATTAAAGATATCAGGGATGATGTTAAAAAAGGGCAGAATAATATTGAGAGATGTTATGATATATTAGAGGCCATAGTTTGGAGATACCAAGCAATAGTGTTAATGAAGATCATATTGTGGAAGGCAGAGATGATATTAGAGCATAATATTGGATTGTATTATTTGGGTTGAGTTAACATTATGGAATATCTATTCATAGATGATGTTAAGAGAGGGCAGAATAGTATTGAGAGAGATCAGGGATTATTTTGAGATATACCAGTAACTATTTTGATACCATGGACGATGTTGGGAGTTATTGGGGATGATGTTATGATGTATCAGGGGCCATAGTTTATAGATACCAAGCAGAGGTGTTAATGAAGATTATATCGTGGAAGGCAGAGATGATATTAGAGCATAATATTGGATTGTGTTATTTGCTTTGGGTTATTGTTATGGAATATCTATTGATAGATAATGTTAAGAGGGGGCAGAATAATCTTGAGAGAGATCAGCAATTATTTTGAGATATGTCAGGAACTATTTTGATACCATAGAAGATGTTGGAAGTTATTGGGGATGATGTTATGATGTATCAGGGGCCATAGTTTATAGATATCAAGCAGAGGTGTTAATGAAGATCATATCGTGGAAGGCAGAGATGATATTAGAGCATAATATTGGATTGTGTTATTTGCTTTGGGTTATTGTTATGGAATATCTATTGATAGATAATGTTAAGAGGGGGCAGAATAATCTTGAGAGAGATCAGCAATTATTTTGAGATATGTCAGGAACTATTTTGATACCATAGAAGATGTTGGAAGTTATTGGGGATGATGTTATGATGTATCAGGGGCCATAGTTTATAGATATCAAGCAGAGGTGTTAATGAAGATCATATCGTGGAAGGCAGAGATGATATTAGAGCATAATATTGGATTGTGTTATTTGCTTTGGGTTATTGTTATGGAATATCTATTGATAGATAATGTTAAGAGGGGGCAGAATAATCTTGAGAGAGATCAGCAATTATTTTGAGATATGTCAGGAACTATTTTGATACCATAGAAGATGTTGGGAGTTATTGGGGATGATGTTATGATGTATCAGGGGCCATAGTTTATAGATACCAAGCAGAGGTGTTAATGAAGATCATATCGTGGAAGGCAGAGATGATATTAGAGCATAATATTGGATTGTGTTATTTGCTTTGGGTTATTGTTATGGAATATCTATTGATAGATAATGTTAAGAGGGGGCAGAATAATCTTGAGAGAGATCAGTAATTATTTTGAGATATGTCAGGAACTATTTTGATACCATAGAAGATGTTGGGAGTTATTGGGGATGATGTTATGATGTATCGGGGGCCATAGTTTATAGATACCAAGCAGAGGTGTTAATGAAGATCATATCGTGGAAGGCAGAGATGATATTAGAGCATAATATTGGATTGTGTTATTTGCTTTGGGTTATTGTTATGGAATATCTATTGATAGATAATGTTAAGAGGGGGCAGAATAATCTTGAGAGAGATCAGCAATTATTTTGAGATATGTCAGGAACTATTTTGATACCATAGAAGATGTTGGGAGTTATTGGGGATGATGTTATGATGTATTGGGGGCCATAGTTTGGAGATACCAAGCAGAGGTGTTAATGAAGATCATGTTGTGGAAGGCAGAGTCCGTCCCTAGATAGAGCTAACAAAATAACAGAGTCTGGAGATATGCCATAAAAGTCAAGCAGGGACTATGTTTAGAGTAATCAAGGAAGATGTTGAATGAGAAGATACTGACAAAAGCAGTTGCGGCATTTAGGGATATCAGAGACAATGTTCTCATATGGCGAGAATATTAGTTAGAGATATTAAGAACGGTATTGATAGGTGATGCCAGACTAACGTTTAGGAACCACATAGACAATATTGATAGTTGCCTTCCTCACGATATTATACATAATAGGAATGATTTTGAGTGATATCAAGGGTATTAATGATGATGTTGATATGGTGATGTTGAGGAGTGATATGGATTGCATTGAGATATATGAGGAATAATTTAATGTCATAAATCCCATATAAAAGTTGTTGAGATTGGAGATCAAGACAATATTGAGAGGTCATTGAGATTATGCTGAGAGATTTAGTGACAATGTTGGGGAATGCTAAAGATAATGTTGACGAAGACTAAGAAAGACCTCAGAAATAAATTCTGGATACCACAATCCAGAGTAGCGAGTGGTTTCTATTACTCTAAATTAAAAGTATCCACTTTTAGCACATGATATCTAACACTAAATATGTATGTCATTTTTATAGCTGCTACACAAATAAAATTACTAATTAATTTATCCCAATTTGACGTGATAGTGTATATGAAAAAAGAATCTTGTTGTACAATTTAATTGAAATCTTATGTCACAATGTTTTTCATTAATTTTCAATAAAAAAATGTCCAAATTTCATACTTTAAATTTTTCCCGCCACCATATCGCACAAACGTCAAACTCTTGCCTCTTAGCACGCAAGTGACCTCTCTCAACAATAACTTAATAGAAAGAAGTGATTGTTGTTCAGTGGTGAATTATTTAGTATTATTCATAAAAAATGGATAAAGAAAATAATGAAAATAATCAAAGCGAAGCGACCGGCAATGATATAAAAGAAGACACAGTGCCTGCGAGTACTCCTTCTGGTATAAAACCCCAACAAGAAAATAATGTGGATTCTAACCTCACTAAGTCCAAAGAAAATGAAAGTGAACCCTTACATTTTCAATACGTTTCCAAGATTTCCACGGAAAATATATCGCATTCTATAAAAAGAATGTTAAAAGATATAAATACTTCCAGGGTAAGACTTAAAAGATAAAAAATGTTAACGCATGCGTACACAATTTTTTATACAATAATGACCTCTATAGTTACAAAATTGTAATGAATAAATAATTAAATCATAATAATCGATATACATTATAAATTAATAAACAAATTTTTCTTTTAAGCTCAATCTCAACGTACAATTTGCCGCAATTAGATTAAAACTTCATGAAGCAACTAAACAATCTACAACTATTCGTGTTCGTGTGCATGAACTTCGTGCAGGTATTTCCGAAATTCAGTCAAGTTTGGATGAAGGACATATCGATGATAAGTTTATGGAAATATATAAAAACATTATAGACAATCTTAAAAACCAGCACGACGAGATTTCAGAGCACTTAAAAGAAGTTACAAAGAGAAAAGACCATCTTAATGAACAATTGAATAATTTGGTACTATTAAAGAAGGGTGTTCAAGAAAAATTAGAACTATTAAGAGTTAACTTGGAGAGAGTTAACCTCAAAGAATGTGAAGATTAAGTAAAGCATGTCATGTTACCTTATCTTGTTTTTATCTAACTTTAATAAATAGGTATCCATAAAATAAAGTTAGTAAAGAAATATATTTAAAGATGTTTGAAATTGAGCCCCTAAATGTCTATCCTTGGCTGTATCTAGTATTAGTTCATTTCAAGCAGTATCAAGTCTTCTATTAACAGTGTCTAAGCTCTCATTAGCAGTGTTTAGTGTTCTATCAGTAGTATGTAGTTTTCTGTATGCAGTATCTATCTTCTAATAGCAGCTTTTATTTCTTCGATATTTATCTCGGCTCTTCTATCCTCCCAGTCTTCTAGTCTTAGGTTTCTCTCCAACATTGTCCTTTAAATGCTGCTTGTTCAAACGTCTGGTCTTCCTGGGTTCCATTTTTTTGTCAGTACTTACTGGAAAATAAGTTTTGGAATTTTTTGTTCTATTGTAATTGGTGTGAATAATCTGCTTTGTACCTAACGCTTCTTGGGCTGCGGAATGCAATGTTTCAACTATGTGTTTATGCACTGTTCTTGGATTATGTTGTAGTAAGTTTTCGTTTAATTTCTGGTCGATGCAGTTTTGATAAAGTCTTTTGATGCCTTGATGGTTAATCCGTCCAAGTTGTATTTAACTTACTCCAATTTTTCTCTCTGTGGATCCACTGCTTCAACTCTCAACCTGAATGACAGGTCATTTTTGATCAAGATTTCCTGCCTTAAGCCCTTGATGAGCTAACATTTAACTACAAGGCAGGATATATCCTTACCCAACCTTATCATCCGGGCCAAATGAACAATAATTTTTTAGTAAGGTATTACCCCTTGATTCCCCAATCTATTTCAACCTGGCATGAGAAGGCTTCAATTTTCTGCCTGCTATATTTAGTCTTCTGCCAACAGTATATGTTCTTCTACACCTATCATATAATCTTAATCAGGCTCTTATAATTCATGCTCGTATTTCAAAAGGCAATTACAAATAAGCAAAGAAAGCTGTCCATAACTCTTTATATCATGATCGGTGGTTTAGTAGTCATATCCTGGGTGATTACCTTCTTAACTTTTTGCAGGAATGTGAGATGATTTTTAGACTTATGCCTTTAAGTAATCGTATGATAATAATTCTCTCACAATTGATTGGAACCAGACTTTTCTCTCTATATAATCCCCAAAATACAGCTTCATCAGTAAACAGAACGTCAGTTAAGAGTTCTGGGTGTTTAGCAGCTTTCATAAAAACCATTGACAGAATGTTGATCTTGCGTGGTAATTTGGAGGAGTTACAGTTTGCACACGTTGGACATGCAAATCTGATGCATGTGCTAAATCCGAATGTTTCTAGTTCTAGGTCTAGTGTTTTTTCTAGTTTTCCACTAGCACTATCACTAGAACTAACACAAAACCTAGAACTAGAATTATTTGGGTTTAGCCGTCTTGAAAGGCGCGTTTAAACTCGAATGTTCCCAGGTCTAGTATTAATTCTAGTTTTAATTGTTATTCAGTGTTAGATTGTGGTATATTTTTCTTGAACAAAAGATACAACTAGTGCTAGGTAGCTCTAGTGACTAGTTAGTTCTAGTGACAGCGCTAGTTAGAATTAGATATCACTGTGTTGCATATTTTTATTAAATTAAAACTAGAACTAACACTAGACCTAGAACTAGAAAGTTGCTAGTGTTCTGCCAGCAGTTTCACACTTCTGTCATCTGTATATAATCTTCTGGAAGCAATAAATAATCTTCTGCAAGCAGTAAATAATCTTTTGCAAGCAGTAAATACCCCTCTAGAAGCAATTTCTACTCTTGTATGTATGTAGTTTCATGTGAGGTTGGTTAAACCATAGGTGGTATAACCAAAGCACTTGGGCCCCAACGGTCCCTTTGTACATCCTCACGGTTTACTTCGGCCATGTGTAGGTCTATTTCGAGACCTTATGTTCGAAGATGGCATCCGATCAGGCTGATATCGCTTCTCGCCTCACCTTCAGCCGGGCTGGTACTCCAACGCCCAGCAATTTGAAGACGACCCCCAAGCCGGGCTGGTACTCCAACGCCCAGAAACTTGGGTGCATGGCTGAGTACCGCTCAAAGAGCGCAGACGCGCTTTCAACCCGTTTTTACGTTCACAACCTCCAACTACACACTTATCTGACGACAACCAGAGATGTTAGACTGGTTGCCGGGACCGACTGCTTAACGTCTCCTCCGAAGGACGGGGAGGCGACTCGGCGTGTATTCACTGGGAATCGAACCCAGGACGCCGGCGTGGTAGCCCGAGAGCTTACCACGGGGCCATTCGCCCCATTTCTACTCTTATATTACTAATATTTTGTCTTCCATTGGCAGTATTTAGTCTTTTACGTGCAATGACTTCTTATGAGGAGCATCCAGTATTACATTTAAGAATATCTAGTGTTCTGCCAGAAGTTATCAGACTTCCGCCAGCAGTATTTAATCTTTTTTCATTGAGTCTAGTCTTCTATTATCAGTATGTACTCTTTTTTGGTCATCTGCAAGCAGTATCCAGCTGTTTACATGCAATATCTAGTCTACCATAAGCAGTAAGTGGTCTTCTGCAAGCGATTAGTACTCTTTACTATGTAGTACGTAGTCTTACAAGCACTATTTAGTCTTTTGTTAGCAGAGCCTTGTCTTCCATTAACAATATTTTATCTACTTCAAATAGATGCAGACTTCTATTAGCATTTTTAAGTCTTCTGTCAACAGTATTTAGTCTTTTGCAAGCAGTAAGTAGTCTTATATAAACAATATTTCCTTTACTAGCATCAAATGCAGTCTTCTCTGATGACGCACGGTTAAACCCGAATATTTCTAGCTATGATTCTAGTTCTAGGTCTTGTGTTAGTTCTAGTGATAGTGTAAAACTAGAACTAACACTAGACCTGGAACTAGAAATATTCGGGTTTAGCCGTCTTGAGAGACGTGCGGCTAAATTCGAATAATTCTAGTTCTAGATCTAGTGTTAGTTCTAGTTTTACACTTTCACTAGAACTAACACAAGACCTAGAACTAGAATCATTCAGGTTTAGCCATCTTGAGAGACGAGTTGATTGGGTTTAGGTTGATTTCTTTTAGGATTAGATTGGGTTGGTTTGCTTTAGGATTGAGTTAGGTTGATTTGCTTTAGGATTGGGTTGGGTTGGTTTGCTTTAGAGTTAAGCCCACGCTGTCTAGTTTGAACTACAACAACATTTTTAATGATAATTCTAGTATACAACTAGAATTAACTCTAGACCTAGATCTAGAATCATTCGGATTTAGCCGCACGTCTTTCAAGACGGCTAAACCCGAATGTTTCTAGTTCTCGGTCTAGTATTAGTTCTAGTTTTACACTAGACCTAGAACCAGAAACACTCGAATTTAGCCGTGCACCTCATAAGACGCAAACTCAGAGTTATCATAAGGACGTCACCTTTTGCAAGCAAAATTTTTCCTTTGCAAAACTACTCAATGCCTGTACTATTAGGTTAGTTCGCATTTTATATGGAACAGTGCAAGTGAAAATAGTTTCGTAACTATAATTACTACATTCATATATTGCGAATTATATGAAATTCCGGAATATATCTTATTCTAATAAAAAATGTAAAATTAATATTTTTGTTAAAATCTAAACGATAATTTAAATTTAAATTTTTCCCGCCACAATATCACTCAACTGTCAATACATTCGTTGCCTAGCAACGTGCACGACTTCTCTCATAACAATAAGTTAATAGCAAAAAATTGTGACAATCAATTTAATGTTGTATAATTTTGAGTGTTATTCATAAAAATGGATAAGAAAATCAATGAAAATGCGCAAAACGAAGTAGTCTGCAAAAATATAGACGAAGAAAAAGTGGTTCTCAGTTCTTCTTGCGGGATTAAAACGGTTCAAGAAATTAATGGTGAATCTAACCTCATAATTACTGAAGAGAATGAAAATAAACCCATCGATATTGAAAATAACCCCAATGTTTCTTCAACAAATTCGTCTCTTATTGCAAAAAAAGCGATAACAGATTTAGAAAAGATCAAGGTAAAAAATTTAACTCCTAAAAAGGAATTTATTTTATGCGCATGCGCGAATGATTTTGCTTAAATTATGTATTTATATAATTAATAATACCAAATTTTCTTTTTTTTAAAGAACAATTTCAATCTAGAACTATCAATATTTGAATTAGAACTAGAAGCCGTAAATAATAGCTGTAATAATCTTCAAGTTTCTGTTAAAGAATTTGGTCAACATCTGTTCGAAATTGAATTGAACTTGAGTCAAGCTTTTATAATGCTCCCAAAAGTCTTCAGAGATCTTAAAGAACAATACGAAAACATTTGCGTGCGTTTAAAAGAAGTTGTAGAGATGCAAAATTGGTTTAATAATGAAATTCGCCAATTCAAATTAAAGATAAAGATAGATCAAGAAGAAACGGAAATGTTAAAAGAAATTGAGAAGTAGATGTCAAATAAATAAGATACATTATCCGTAAAGCTGGTTCTAAAACTCGCTTGATCGAGACTTAATGGAACGCTAATTTGATAATATGCAGCCAAAATGTTAAATATTTATAGATTTTGTAAATATTAATATAATTGAGATTTTTAGGGTTCTTTTATTTAAATTAGTGTTGCATTAACTGAACAGATCGCAAACATTATTCGTAAATTACTAATATTTCTGTTTCGTGTCAAATCTAAGTGATAATAAAAACAAGATTTCATTAAAAACAAAAATTAGTTCTAACAAAACCATTTATGTACTAATGTGATGGTGATAACATGGGTTTTCATTACAACTTGTCATTTTATTTTAAATTTTTTGCCAAGTAACTCTAGCTTTCACGAATATTTCATTTAATATAAGAAGCCTAAGACACAAAATCAATTAAGTTGATGTCATTTTGATACAACATAAACCTGATGTACTAATTCTTGTTGAAACTTGGCTGTATGACGACGAGGCTATGACTCTGAAGTTTCCAAGTTATATGGGGTCTCGTGTGTAGAGAGGGTCTCTTCTGTGAACACAGATAGTAACAACTTCTTATCAATTAGACCTATATTTCACAATATAAACATTACGGGAGTCTACAAAAAGCCTGGGCCATCCTTCTGGCCTTTCATGGATGCGCTCGAAATGGCATTAAAGGTGGGTTGGGTTGTTTTGGGCAACGTGTTTTAGTCGTAGTTGTTGGCATAGTCGTAAGATTGAAAAGTTAAGGTATTGTGTTATAGTAGTACTGTTCATGCAACATCTTACGACTAAAATGGTTTTTGTCAATATAGCTAAAAATATGAAGATTTATCAATCATGCTATTCGTGTTGTTATAAGCCCACTGAAATGGATCTATTGGAAAATATTAAAAGTCGACCGATTAAGACGAAAAACCTGCAATATGGCCTCAATATTCCACATGCATGGATAAAATTCTGACAATGCATCCTGCATATAGCTAATAAACTAGAATTGAGAAAACCAACCATACGAGAGGCTACTTCTGATGAGATGGAGGTGGTGGATACCAGGAAAAAAACTGTATAAAGACTGTATAGGGATAAAAGTGGACAAAGTAGTTCAAGGAAATGGGACATCCAACACCAGAAACGTGCCCCGCTGATTTTTTAAGCATGCAGATGAAACTGCAACACCTACAGGAGTTGATAAGCGATTAACAACTAAATTTGAACTATTCTTCAGGTTGTTTATAAAATAACTTCCTCAAATTGTTCACTATGACAATGACTTTTTCTTATTCCCTCTTTCTTATTATTACAGGTTATTTCAAGCGGAAATACAATCAACATAACAAAAATCAACATGAAGACCATAAAAATAAATTAATGTACGAAAACTTTTTTGTGGAAATTGGAAGTAAGGTAGGAATGAATGGTAGGTATATTTATTAATAGCAGATTCGTTAGACAATCTGGCAGAATGCATCAAAATGCAGAAATTAATCAATGCAGATAATTACAAATTGTATTAGTGAAAAAGACGACGCAAATGCTTCTTTTTTTAAATTTATTAGTAAATTTGTGAATGAAAAGCCCCCAGAGGTTTAGTAGCGATTGAGATATTTTACAGCTGGTACAAAGCACTTAAATTAATTAAACTAAAACTAGAACTAGCACTATCACCAAAACTAACACTAGATGTAGAACTAGAAACTTTCGGGTTAAGCTGTGCGTTTTTTTGAAAAAAATGTTTGACGTTTTGGATGCCATGTTGCAACCTTCTTCAGAAAAAGACTTCGAACTTGTTTTTGAAGAAAGTTGCAACATGGCATCCGAAACGTCAAACATTTTTTCAAAAAACGCACGGTTCAAGTCACCAAGTTCGAAGTTTTTCGAAGTCTTTTTCTGAAGAAGGTTGCAACATGGCATCCAAAACGTCAAACAAGTCTCTGTTTTTCTGGAACCTTCTTGCCGCATTGTTGCTTCCAACCCGTCCTATATTTTGCAGTGGCATTGGTTCAGCTCGCCACTGACCATTTATAATTTCCCCTGACTCTGATTGAATAGTATCACCATAATAGTACCTTTCGCTTTGCCGTTCAATACGAAGGAAGTTATGTAAAACTATTGTGGCTTTTACAATATTTTCCCTAGCTATGATTGGCCTCCGTAGAATTTGCCATCGCTGGCAGAGTATGCCAAAGGCATTTTCAACGGACTCCTCCTTGCCCTGGATAAACGATAGTTGAAAAAGTTTTCTTCTAACTCTAAGTACTGTCCGGGATATGGTCTCATTATATTGTCCATTAGAGGAAACGCAACATCACCTACAACAAAATGTGGAAGTATAACGTTTGTTCCAGACAATTTCTTTGGAAAAGGGATATCTATGTTTCCATTTAAAAAAGTTCTCCGCAAAGAAGATTCTTTAAATATAGTACTGTCATGATTTATTTTCTTCCTTTGCTCCAATATCTGCTACAATGAAATTATAATCCGCATTTACACATGCCATTAAAACAATGCTGAAGGTATGTTTATAATTGAAGAACCCACTTCCCGATGCTTTTGGTGCTTGTATATGGATGTGTTTCCCATCAACAACCCTGATACTGTTGGATATGTTCCATCTTTTGTAGAATGTATCTTTAACAGAGGCTAATATGTGTCTTGTTAGCTCTGGTAATGCTCTGTGCTTTAGTACGTTCCACAGAACAGCTGTCGTCTCTTTAATTATATGTATAATGTACAGTGGATTTTCCCATTCGAAAATTCCAAGCTAGCTCTTGCATAAAGCTTCCATCTGAAATTGCACCTTTATTTGGTGTTTGTGCTAAAGAAAATTCAACCAGTCTTAACAATTCCTTAAACTCTTCGAACGACATGCGAATATATTTAAAAAATTGCAAATCGTCTTCCTCTTTTTTCAACATGTTTCTAATCAGAGTGGCATAATTTCCCTCCAATTCTCTATTTTTATTGATTGGTCTTCTGCCAAAACGCCGTCGTCTTTTATTTCTTAATCTTTGTGCAATTAATAGAGCTGCATTCAAGCACATTACACTAGCAGCGACAACCATTTCCTTTTTATTCATAATAAACAAAAGTTTCACTAGCGATTTCTTTTTTTTTTTAAATTTGGGACGAGTTGTGGCACGACTGTTTATATGTGAAAATCTTCCTTTAATATGCTGTGCTTAAAAATTGCATGAACCAATCCCTTTCCTTATAACTACAGCTAAAGCAAACGCTTATGACTATGACTGTAAGCTTATGACTATGACTGTAAACTTATGACTGTAAGCTTATGACTATGATTGTGTATATACTATTTGTATAGGAGATTTCAACATATCTCTTTTGGAACAAAACACAAGCATCGTTCGGGAATATATTAATATGTTACAGATGAATGGTTATAAAATAATAAACACAATAGATACTGAAAATGCTACAAGAGTGGATCCTAGGACAGGCTGTAAGTGGAGCATCTTTCGTACCATATAAGTGATCATATGTTGCTAAAAACTACTCAACTGTGCAGGTGTACGCGTGGAGAAGCAAAGTTATACCTCAAAAATTATAAATTTTAAATTATTAACCAGAGTTATTGGAATGGAGCTTGAATCATTGAAAACCGAACAGATGACATTCAGTACTGTCATTGATTTCATTCAGGATGGTTTAAAGAAGGTAACAGTAAGAAAAGATAGAAATTTAACAACTAACCTTGAAGAGAGATGGTTTACAGGTGAGCTAAAAATGCGAATGAAGGAGAGACGACATGTATGTTGCTATAAAGAGAGACCCTAACAATCTAGCATATCAGATATGTTTTAAAACACTTAGATCTGATGTTAAGAAGTTGGTCATGGTTCTGCTCGAAAGCAATGGAAGGTCATAAATGATTCAATAATGATAAATAATAAGCAGGAACGAATCCATAAAATTTTGGATAAAGACAATTCAGAAACGAAGGAGCCGAAAAAAATCTGTAATATTCTAAATGAACACTGTACCTGTGTGGCAGAAAAAATCGTAAGAGATCAAGTAAACACTAATAAGTGGAAACCGAAACACTCAATAATATAACACTTAAATAATAACAACACTTAAAACTAATTCAGCTCCAGGTCATGATAGTATCAAGCCTAAAGTTGTCAAATATTTAAAAGAGATACTCTTACTGATTCTATCTAGCGATTAAGAAGCATGGAGGAGGAGAATTTCCTAAAGATTGGGAGGATAACACCGATATTATTCAAGAAGGGTCCGAAAGTAGAAGCAAACAATTATCGGCCGATATCAGTCATAACTACTTTTGCCAAAATATGCGAGCTGGTACTGAAAAATAGATTACTGCAATTTTTAAATGATATTGGTTATATTGCGGAGAATCAGTATGGTTATCTAAAAAATAAAACTACACAAAGTGCAATAACTTCAGTAATGCAGTTTGTTTATGATAATGTGGATCTTGGATATCTCTACGAATTACTTGAAGAATCGATATCAATATACGGTGTATTGTGGGTATGCAAGCGACAAAAAACTTGTTAAATATGGAGTACCACAAGGCTCTGTTCTAGGCCCTCTCCTGTTTATAATATGTATAAATAATATTTCATAACTAAATCAAACTGGCAATTTGTTGCTGTATGCTGATGACACAGTTCTTTTCTACGCTGGTGTCCCGGACTCAATCTTTACACAAGCTCAGAGTGATTTAGACATTTAGTAAATAAAATAAAACTAAATATCGACAAGTGTAATTATTTAGTGCTTAATAAATCAAACTGTGATAGCCAACTTAAGTTAAATATATGCAGTGTTATTTCCTGAATAATTTCCTGAATATATACCCGGGGGTATTTACCCAAGATGGGTATTTAGAGGTATTTATAAAATTTAATTTAAATTGAGTTGATGGCAGTTTTGCAAACACTTCAAGAATGCAGAGTCGATTATCGATATACCAAACTTATTTATAACATCTACAAGAATGCTACAATGACGGTAAAATTGCATGAAAGTACTGAAGAGAGTAGAAGTACTAAAGTACTGATTGTGAGTAAAACAAGGCGATACACTGTTGAACCCAAATTGTTGATGACCCGAAAATGCATAAACATTGATTGCAAATGCTTAAGTAATTTGCGCTACGCGGACGATATAGTTCTTATATCGGATAGCCTTGGAGAGATTAAACTAATGCTGAACGACTTAAAGGAGGAAATATCAACGAGGAGAAATCAAAATTTATGATAAATCTTGTCCCCAGCTCTAACACCAACATTGGGGACAATGAGATTGAGAGGGTTGACAGCTATGTATATCTTGGCTATGAGGTTCGTGTATCGAGAGATAATCAAACAAGCGAACTAAACAGAAGGCTCACACTTGTATGGACAGCCTACGGGAAACTTAGAGGCATCTTAAAGAGAAAAGGCCAAGAAACTTTAACATTAACGGTAGCCACTGCCAGGAGGGTCCAAGTAACGCAAAGATAGATGGAAAGATCGATCCTGGATGTAACTCTGAGGGACTACCTATGAAGAAGAACTGGCGTAAATGATATTGTCAACATTGTGGCAAAGCTTAATTGGAACTGGACAAGTGGACAAAATGGTTGCTTGAGTGGAGGCCGCGAGCGAACAGGCGAAATAGACGTCAAAAGAACGAGTAACAATTGGATTCAGACAGCACAGAATAGAATCAAATGGAACAGAATAGGGGAGGTCTATGTCCAACAATGGACGCAGAGGGCTGCTTGATGATAATAATCATAATAACTTGATCTAATCTAAATTACGACAGATTCGTCTAATGATTTTTTTTGGAATCTGATATATTTTTACTGGTATCACTTTTATACCCACTGTTTAGGTATTTACCCTGGGCCGGGGTAAATACCCATTTTAGAAATACCTACCCGTCGGGTATTTACCCAGCGCCCATCACTGAATATATGTGATATTACCTTAACGGAAGTGCAAACTGTAAAATATTTGAGTCTGGTAATTGATGGTGAGTTAACCTTTTGAGTTAACTGAAGAGCAAATTAAGTAAAATTAGTTTCTATTTAAAGAGAAACTCACGGTACTTTAATAACAAAACGAAATATCAAATATATTATGCTCATATTCAACCCCACCTAATCAATCTAGCAGCCTTCTGCAAACAGACTTGCTCAGTGACACAACAATTTCTTTTCTATGTAATAATGATATACAAAAATACAATATTAGAACAAATCAGCTAATACTATATTCTTCCCACTGTGAGAAATGTTGGTAGAAAAAAAATAACATATCAAGCTGCTCTATGGTTTAATGAGTTATCGGAAAATGTTAGAAACTGTGATAATCTGCGCCGGTTTACAATATATTATATCAAGAACATTATATCTACAAATTAGTCATGTTTTGTTATTTATTTTTCAGTTAATTAATTTTGTTTTGTTTGTAATCACACTTTTCTTGTGCTGAATTATATCCTGTACTGGATCTTTTTGGGATAATTGAATAAATAAAAAAAAATTAACATAAAACCTAGAACTAGAAACATTCAGGTGTAGCCGTCTTAAGCGACGAACGGCAGTGACAGTGGTAGATAGTTAGTATAAGTTATCATTATGTTGGATCTACAACTAGAAAGTTTCGGGTTTAGCTGTCTTGAGAGACATCCGGCATGCATAGAATGTTGATCTAAGGGCCGGTTGTACAATATACCGATAAATCTACCTGATATCTATCCGCCCGATAAACTTATCAGAAGGATAAAGATATTCGCTGTTGTACAAACTGTTTTTGTCGGTAGGATTGCTATCAGCGAAACAAGAGTCGGTTGGTAGTACTTTTTCCCCATATCTAGTGATTGATATGCCGTAGAATGGTAACGCCAACATCTTTCTTTGAAGTTTGAATTATGACTTTGACAATAAAAATTGTTTTAAAAAATTTTCACTGACACATCGTACATATAAGGTTAACGTTTAATGTTAGAGGTTAACCTATGCAGTAATCATACAAAGTTTTTATATAAAAACCTTGGTAACCATAAATATCTGCCGGATAAGTGTCTTATCGGCACCGCTGAGTACCCGATAAGTTATCCTGCCGATAATCTCACCGACAAAAATATCCGTACATTGTAATACAGTACAAACTAACTTATCTGCCAGATAACGCTGTCGGGAAGTTTATCGCTATATTGTACAACCGGCCCTAAATAAGTTATCATATCTTATTTCATTTCTGTTCAAATATCGCAATAATGCGGCAAATCAGTGATTTTCGCAAAATCAATGTACTAGTTAATACATTATCAAACTCTATGATTTTTTAATTTCAATTTCAGATCATAAATGAACAGCTTATGATTAATAAGACGTGCGTGTTATGACATCATCAATTTCGAGTTCTGGAATCCTTTAATTACAAACAAGAGTATTGCATTCAAATGGATAAATTACACGCAATGAAGGAATAAATGATGGTAATAACATTCTAAGTAGTAGAGATGCAACGAGTTATCACACATTGTTAATTCGAATTCTAGATTTAAATTTATCAAGAACTTTAAAAAAATTTTATTCACTTCAAGACTTCAAAATTGTGGTAGAGGAGCTTTCAAAATCTCCATGATTAAGATCAAACAAGAAATTTGGTTTCCAAACCCAACCTCATCTGAGTCTAATCCACGGAAGATACTGGTTTGAACGGAAGATATCGTCGATTGTCAGAAATAATCGAGGTCAGCTGCATAGCATTAAATTGGAAGAATCAGCATTGTGGCTAATCCAGCTTTAAGACAACTTAAATCAAATTTTGCGACGTTGGAATAGTGGGCAGGTAAGGAAATATACTTAATTAATTTTTTATACCGAAATCAAATTTTAGAATGTATCCAAACTCAAAGTTTGTCCACCCCTGAAAGTTTAGGCATCAACCACATTACAGCAATTATAAAGTTGCAGATTATATTACCTGCTATATAATAACGGTGTAGCTTTCGCTCAATAGATGGCGCACCAACCTCACTTTCCACATTATATATATATAAATATATATATATAACATTATTTCATCCCTTAATCAAGTTCATGGCTTAATTCTTTAAATCAAAATCAATCCGTATTTATTATTAATTTTATTAAAAAAAAATGTTTTTTTATCAACAATTTTAAAAAACATTCCTTATAAACACATAATTTTCGTCCCCTTTTCAAAGAAGAATAATAAAAATAATTTAGTGTAAACGTAACGTACAATTTCGCGTAGGATTAATGGCCATAAAATTGGAATGGACGTTAAATGACTCGTTTACTGAGTCATTAAGGCGTAGAGAGCTATTTTTATGGCGAGTTCTCGTTGTCTCTCAATAGGGTTCTTCGGGAAGTTGTATCTCAACTCTTAATAATTTTTTTTTCTTAAAACCCCCGGAGGCGTAGTAATAAGAAGACAATAATTCAAAAGCGATAAGAGTTCATAATAATCTAGGTGATTAAAATCTTAAAATATTTTAATAATTTTAATGAAACCAATTTTCAAATTGGAACGTCGTTTGTGAAATTAGAAATCTGTGTTATGATGAATTATGGTTAGAAAATTCCAGGAAGCTACAAATGTAGAATGTGAAAGCACAAAACTGTAGTTAATTTCATTAACTTTCCACTACGTTGAACATATTTTTGATTATTATTCTCTTTTTTCGCCGATTTAGAAATGAATATATTTATTTAACAAGATAATTAAAAATTTGATGCCGTTAGTTATGGAGACATTAGAGTGCTAATGGTGGCCATTCCTGTTGGGTGGGGGAAGCCCATTTACGAGGTGGGTTGGATGCGTACGTGCCGTATTTGCATGGGGCGGCCTGATTGCCCGTTTCATATGGAAATAACGGAACTCACGGAGTACGATGGTGGTGGAGGAACGTTAATTTGTTGTTCCTGGTGGCCGAATGGCGGTCCTAATTGTATATCGTGACTGGGGGCAGTAGTGACGACCGGTAAAACTCCCCGAAACGAGCTCTAAACGACGGGAGGCTACGTCGTGTTACGAAATTAACTTTGAGGAAAACTTTTTTTACTAGGTTAATATTAATTGTCTATTAAAATATGGGGATGTAAACGAATTGGAAAACCATTTAAACACTAATAAATTACTTGTTTAGTGGTTAAAAGAAATTTATTTTGGGAAAATGATATTTATTTGAAATAGAATTATTGAAACAACCGGTTTCGACTTTTTAACAGCTTCAAGAGGTATTTCAATATTTTATATATATCAATATGCATATAAGTCCATAATTTACGCTTTCTTTACTTTAATTTTTTAATTATTACATTTAACGAATTGATTGGGTTTAAGTTGGTTTGTCTTAGGATTGGATTGGGTTGGTTTGCTTTAGGATTGACTTAGGTTGATTTGCTTTAGGGTTGGGTTGGATTGGATTGCTTTAGAATTAAGCCCACACTGTCTAGTTTGAACTACATCAACATTTTTAATGATAATTCTAGTATACAACTAAAATTAACTCTAGTTCTAGGTCTTGTGTTAGTTCTAGTGATGCTGTTAGTACAAAACTAGAACTAATACTAGACCTAGAACTAGAAACATTCGGATTTAGCCGCACGTCTCTCAAGACGGCTAAACCCGAATGATTCTAGTTCTAGGTCTAGTGTTAGTTCTAGTTTTAGTTCAATAAAAATATGCAACATAGTGATATCTTATGCTAACTAGCGCTACCTATCATTGTCACTAGAACTAATATTAAACCTAGAACTAGAAATATTTAGATTTAGCCGTCTTAAGAGGCGAACGGCTAAACGGAATGTTTCTCGTTGTAGGTCTAGTGTTAGATTTAATGCTAGTTTATTTGTTATTCAGTACTAAATTATTGTATATTTTTATTGAGCTATAACTGCCTTCTTCATATTAATCCGTTATATCGAAGTTTGACTGTAATGTCAAATTATAATGTTGCATTAAGCCTATGTTGTCTAGTTTGAACTACAAGAAAATGTGTTGACTTGTTTTGAGTTGCATTCTTTTTGAATAGCGTTGGCTTTATTGCTAAGACTTGACTGTCGACCTAACTACTCGATTTGTTTACTTTGAAGTGGGTTTGCTTCGAGGTTGATTTGTTTTATGACTATGTCAGTTTGTTTCGGTGTTGACTTGCTTTGGAGTCGGGTTCTTTTTGATTATAGCTGCTTTGGGGTGTAATTAGCTTGCATTGGAGTGGAATGATAATGTATGAGAGCTGTACATGGTTGCTTGGGGGATGATTTTACATGCTCAGGGTTTGGATTGACTTGCTTTGGGAATAAGTTAGGTTGGAGTACTTTGGGATTAGAACTTTGAAGAGTGTTGCACTTTGTTTGTTGTAAAATTGAGTTCTTTAGATTCGAGGTTAGGTTGGGTGTTAGCTTTGGGGTATTATGTGATTTGGTGTCCTTATTATAAAGTTACATTTCTTCCAACATACTCCAGAGTAAGTATGTTGGATATACTTACTCTGGAAAAACATTATTTTTTGCTCGACCCCTTTAACTTTGTTTTGCTTTCTTCCTGGAGTTGATTCGCAAGAAAGATTAATTGAGCGAAAAGTCTTTGTAAAGAAGTAATCTTGCTTTCATTCAGACTTTCTACAGCCCTATTTCGATCATTCCCATAATTGATCAAATATTTGAAATTGTCATTAAATCGTAGTTGGTTGATTTGGAACACCTCTCATTTTGGTTTTCGTCGTTCCACTTCAGTAATACACCCCTTAACTCAATGCATACGAAATCGCTTTGAAAACAACCTGCTGACTGTAATACAGTTTTTGATCTGACCAAGGTTTCGACTTTTATTGTTGTTAAATATAAAAGCGAACTCAACATTCTAGTGTTTAAGTCTTACCTTTCGAACTCAGTATGTTTCTTTCAACAAGCAGACTTCTAATAAAATTACAGTTAAATACGGAATCCCACAAGGATTTGTACATGGTCCGTTGCTGTTTTGATTTTTATTAATGACATGCCTAGCTGCCTGCCATAGAGCTCGGAGGTTGTACTTTATGCAAACTATAAATACCCGCCCTAATTTCAATACTCTTGATCAGGCTGCGTCTGCGACCCGAAGACTTCTATCTTGGCTTGAATCTAATAATCTTTCGGTGAATACGTCCAAGACTGAGTCATTGACGTTTGCTTTACGGGAAATTGCTCTAAATCTCACTCATCTGGTTAAATATCTTAGAGTGAGTGAAACTTGATTCCAAGGTAACGTGGGATAAATGTACTCAAGTTAAATAAATGTATTTTTGCAATTAAAAATCTGATAAATGATACTCTTGATGATACTTTTACCAACAAGTGCCCTACGCCATTCTATGTTGGGGTCACTCAGCTCATGCTGCCCAGGTTTTTCGAATGCAAAGGAGATGCTTGAGAGTCATGACTGGTTTGCGCTTTGCCAAATGCTGGGCCGTTGATGCTAAACAGTTTAAATATAAAATAAGACTCTACCTTGGTTTCAAAAGTTTGTATGGCATTGATGAATACCTCAAAAATAATTTCAATGACTTGGAGGGCTTGCCGATGGCATTGCCATAGTTGTAATCCTGCGTTTTTTTTTTTTATTGTAACCATCTTGCAACTTTTATTTGTTTATTTTATCTTGTTTTGTTTTTATTTTATTTTTTGCTTGCTGTAGTCAGCTCCTATTAATTGCAAATTTTTTAAATGGAACATCCTGTATATTTTGTGCTAGTTGAATTGCAAATCAAGTTCCATCATGGAATCCAATCATGATAAGTATGTCATACGTCTAACTTTAATAGTTTTCCTGATGTATAGAATTTAAAGAAAAATGTGTAATAAAATGTTATTATTGTACTTAAAAAAGTGACAGAATGTAATATATTCTGTCCTTTTCTTGTCACTTTTTTTTGTTGTTTCTTTTTTGTTTGTCTGTCATTTGTAAATCAGTAATATTATATTAAAATACAATTTAAGAAAAAACTTTAATAATTAAATAAGCAAAACGTGATAAAAATACAAAACATACAATTAAATGGCAGAACAATAAATCCCTTTTTTAATTACTAATTTATTTGAAGGAAATAAACAAACTATAAACAATTACTAAACGTTGCTCAACAAGTAAGTATTAATTTAATTAATATTTGGAAGTTGTTCAAAATGCCGTCCATTTTTTCTTCTACAAGTATTAATGCGCTGTATAAAAGATCTTGAGGTATCTCTTAATATGTGCACCTTATTTTCTCTAAAGTCGTAAATTATATGACAGAACAATTCATATTTCATTATTTACATGTTTTTAAATCTCATAAAGTACCAAGTCATATTAAAATCTGGTATATGGCAGTAAAATTATTCTACATTATAAAATATTACTCAAATAATAAAAGGAAGAACAAAAAAAACTGATAAACATAGACAGAATATAATATTAAATATAATAACGCGTATTTTATTACACATTGTTCTTTAAATTCTAAATGTCAGGAAAACTACTAAAGTTAGATATATGACATACTTATTATTAATTAAAGGTAACTTGATGGGCAATTCAACCAGCACACAATATACAGGGTGTTCCATTTAAAAAACTTATGAAAAAGCCATTTGAAAAACATCAAAAGTAACTAAGCTTTATGAACACGCTGTATAGCGTATCTAATATCTTTGGATACTATCATTTGGCAATAATGCTCATATTAAACAACAAAGTCTAACTCTGAAACCTTAAACAGGATTGTGCTTATTTGAATCATAAAGACATACAAGTCAATTTACTCAATACAGGGTGATTCTCAACCTATACGCATAAACTTGGGGATTTATTCCTCATGACAAATAATGACTATCTGGTGACAAAAGTTGTAGCAACAGTTGTTTAGTTGTGTAGATATTCTTGAAATTGACTTTCGAATTAAGAATACATAGATTACTTGAAACTACGATGGTGGTAAACAATTGTAATTTTAACAACTGTTTTTTAGTATGCTTGTGTCATTGTCACATTTAAATTGTGTAATAACATTTAAAGCTTATAGAATTTATGGCGCACAATTTCTCTATCTAACGAAGAACTTATGGACATGGGACTGGCATACGGAGAATCACGGCAAAATTCTCGTCTCTATGCAGAAAGTTTCTAGAGAGATATCATCCGACACGTGAATCCTTTTTACGTGTGATGCAACGTGGTAGGGAAAATGGCAATATTCGGCCGAGGCTTGGGTAAAATGGAGGAGCAGTTAGACCTTTACATATTGTTAATGTCGAGGAGGAGATTTAGAATGTCGTCAAAGAGCAGCCTGGCCTAAGTACTAGCATACTTGCAGAGCAACATGGGGTATCACAATCCACAATTTGGTGAATATTGAGGTACAACCAACTCCATCCATATCACGTGCAATGTGTACACAAGTCCTACTACCAGTGGACTACATCAGCATCAGTTGAACCCAAATATTATTAATAACGTTTTAGTTACGAGGCAATTTTCACACGAAACTATATTCACAATGTCCACAACACACATTATTGGGCATATTACACATTTTCAACAAAGATTTTCTGTGAATGTGTGTCTTCAAGATGGTGCTCCATCACATTTATAGGAAAATACAAAATATGGGAAATAACTTAGAACACTTGCTATGAGGTTATTTTAAAAAATTTTATGTATTCTTCATTGAAAGTAAATTTCACGGATATCTAGGAAACTAAAAAAGTTTTGCTACAATTTTTTTCACCTATTAGTCATTATTTGTCATAAGGAATAAATCCCCAAGTTTATGCGTATAGGTTGATAATCACCCTGTATAAGTATTAGGACGTTGGTGTTTTTGCTGTATTACAACGATGTTTTGTTCCTTACTAATTTGTTAGCAATAAGCAGTAAGAAATCTGGAGCTCCATTTTCCAAGACATCGTTTTCCAGTCAAATGGAAGAAACCTTTCCTTGTGTTTCTCTTTTCTTTGCACATGTTTAAATTCTTGAAATGATCTATTTTAAACGTATTTTGCAAATTGCTATTTGCAATTTTGCTCTTTACTTAGGTTCGGATTAGATGGGAGTAAAAACAGTTTTAGTTAAAATTTTTTAAATTATAATTTTGTTATTTGAGTTTTATAAAGGAGAAGTAAAACAGCAATTGATTTTGTGATTTTATCAATACCATTTATTATTAACGATACACTTTCATAAAAAATTACATCCTTTTCATACAGCAGTATTACATTACATTAACCCTAGAAAGCTAAATTATCGTAAAAAATACGAGTTCAATAAAGATATACAGCTTAAAGATGTCCAAAAGCTTTCTAATGGTCTCTATAATTATCAAATACTGTTTAAATGCTTTTTAGACCGTGATAAAAATTACCAGAAGATTTTTAAAGATATCCAGAAATGTCCAAAAACTTTTTAATGATTTTTCGTTCGTCTCTCAAGACAGCTAAACGCGAATGTTTCTAGTTCTAAGTCTAGTGTGTCAGTTCAATAAAGATATATTATAGAACAATCTGGCGTTGAGTAACAAATAAAACTAAAACTAACACTATCTAGAACTAAAATCATTCGGCTTTGGCCGTTTCCAAGACTAAACGGTGACTTTTGTGCGTATTGTATGGAATTCTGAACATTGTACTTGTGAATGCATATATCATTTACGTTACTAATGTTGTGAAAAGTGGAAACCGGTTTTAAGATGAAAATTTGCCATGCAAATACACCACAGCCTTATTGAGCCATGGTTTCAACAGCGATTACAGTACTCAACTTTGACCAGCAAATTCTAGCAATCTGTTGTGGATATCTTGAAAGTTTCGGGGGACCATGACCTTCTTCAAAACCTACCACAAAGAATTGATTGATGAATTATGATATATTTTGACTTGTGTTCATTAATGTCAAAATTTGTATCTATATACAGGGTGTTCCGGGGACTCGGGGAATAAAATTAACCTCATATACTAGAGCAAAAATGATGACGATTGGTGATAAAAATTTATTATAAAAGTCTCCAAGATATGGGCCATCAAAGTTCAAAAATTTTAACACATTTTTCTAAATATTTTCAATACCATTTATGGTAGTGCGTTGAAATTTGGTACAGGGTAAACAAATATCAAGCAAAATCATTGAACCAATTTTGACTTTGATCGGGCGGCGGCAACCATGCTATACAGGGAGTCCCTAAAATTTGTTTGCTCAGAACTTTTTTGTTCGATCGTAACCCTACATTTATTTTTGCAGTTTCTAATAGAAAATTTATTTTAGAAGCTTTTATCACTCTTAGATAATATTGATAAAAATCGCCGTTTTAGTGGTAAATGCAAAAATGGTAGGCTCCCATTTCAATAACACTAAAAAAAAAGTCTAAGTCTGCCATGACAATTAACAAACGAATTCATTGACAGTTGTAAACACGCTTACTCGTTTAAACAAATACTAAAAACCTTGTAGTATTCGAAATGGAAAATTACGCGTTTGGAGAACAAACCGATATGCTTTTAACATTGGGTGAATGTCTTGGAAATTCCGTTATCGGCAAAAATTCCCGAATCGTAGAACCACCAACAGAAAAACGTTTTCTCGAATTGAAGCCCGATTAAGAGAAAATGGATCACTAAAACATATCTTTCTGAACAACGGCAATCCTAGATCTGTTCGAACTCCTCAATTGGAAGAGTTAATTTTAGAACATGCAGAAGAAAATAGTACTTCGGACATGGCTAGGCGATTTGGGACGTCAAAAGCTTTACCCATTTCACTGCTGTAAGGTTCAGGAAGTACAGCTTACCGATTATCCAATTAGATTGGAATATTGTCAGAAAATGCAACAGAAAATACAAATTGATAATCAGTTTTTAGAAAAAATACTTTTCACCGATGAATCTACTTTTTCCAAAGATGGAATAATTAATTTAAGGAATTTACATAGTTGGGCTGAAGAAAATCCAAAATGTTTTCAAAACTTGGAAATCTCAATGGAGATTTTCTCTCAATGTTTGGGCTGGGATTGTGGGGGATGTCATTGTTGGTCCCGTTTTCTTGCCGTCAAGACTTGATGGCCCTACATACCATCAACATTTGGAAGGATTGGACGAGTTCTTAGTGACGTTCCGTTAAATACCAGAAGGGACATGTGGTCTTTTTGAACATTTCCTATAGTATTTTTTATTACTTGTCTTGTTATTTTATGTATTTGTTTTATTTTTCCTGTTAGCGTTGTCGTTAAAATTAAATTTATTGTTTTGTATTATCTTTTATTAAATCAACTAAAACAAATTAAAAAGGGGTTTACCTAATCTACACTTGGAAATGTTACATACAGTTCATTTTTTTTCTATAATACCTGTCAAATTGTTGTAAAGTTGGCAAAATTAACAGGGAGTTTTGTTTTATCATGTTTTGAAGTAAATATGTCACATTGACGTTTGAGCTTTCGTTATTCAAAAAGAAAAGGTGCATAAAAAGTGTTGTGGGGTGTTTATTTGCCATTTATTTACCTAGAAAAGGTATTTTATTCTATTAATTACTTTGTAGCACGTTTTTACAACAAATATGTACTTCGTGAAAATCGTATTTACCTAAAAATGTATTAGTATTTTAACCTCAACTAAATAGTTACTGAAAATGTTACTAAAAACCATGAAAACAACATAAATTTTATAAGGGTCCTAGATAATACCAACAGAAACCCTAAATAATTTACATTGACAAGTATTATAGAAAAAAAACGAACTATACATAATATTTATGACGGCTCAGTTCGATTTGCACTTGTCATGGCCGACTTAGATTTTTTGTTTTAGTGTTATTGAAACACTAACATTTTTGCATTTAACACGAAAACGGCGATTTTCATCAATATTATCTAAGAGTAATAAAAGTTTCTAAAATAAATTTTCTATTAGAAACTGTAAAAATAAATGTAGGGTTACGATCGAATAAAAAAGTTCTGAGCAAACAAATTTTAGGAACAGCCTGTATAGCATTGTTCCCGCGGACCGATCCAACTTATAAATTACAAAATGGTTTTACGTGATATTTTTTTGATATTTATACTGTACCAACTTTCAGCACATTAATTTCACCATAAATAGTGTTTAAGATATTTAGACAAATGTGTTAAAATTTCATAACTTTGATGGCCTGTATCTTCGAAATTTGAGGACTTTTACTAATATTTTTTACATGAATCGTCATCATTTTCACTCTAGTATATGTGGTTACATTTGTTCCCCGAGTCACCGAAACACCCTGTAGAAGTATTTTTTATAACATTTTTTTTTCTAGTCGTAAATTTTACAATAGTTTAGCTTTAACGTAACGTTTGAACAGTTTAGCTTTCTAGGTTTAAGCATTATATTTAAAAAAAAAAAGCAATTTTCTTTTTATAACATTTTTTTCGTTAAACCATGTCTGTTTCTTCTCCTCCAGTATCACTTTTCTTAGACGACGGAAAGATGTCCGTCATTTATCAAACGGGGTTGTGAGTTTGGGGGGTTCTTCTTCGCCCCAACGCCATCTACTAAGTGATATTTTCGAGAAGCGCTAATCAGTCTTACGTAACCGCTTGCGATCAATTACGATATCAATCAGGCTGACTTTGGCAGCGGCCCTTTTTCACCAACGTTAACGGAGACGGGGTACGCCTCTTGATGAAATATGGCGCTGATTACTTCTTACATCATTATTTTTATCGTTCCAAACTTCTTTTCTTTTTTTTTTTTTGGGTAAATATTGAATGTTAAGGTATCATTTATTTCGGTATTTAAAATCACGATGGTCAGAATTTCTTTTGTGAAATTTTTGTATTAGTTTTTGATTGGGAGGTAAATAAAAATCTTTTTCGCGGAAACGAAACGAGCTGGCGCATCCAGCGAGTACACGTCGAGGGTGGTAAAAGTCTTGATGCCGTTTGTCGAGGGGGAGGTTTGGGATGTTAAGGACCTCATTAGGAGAGACGATGTCCATACCGAAAATTTCACGTTTTACGTTCATTATTTTTCGATTACGTTTATTAGGGAGAGGGACCGATACCGATGGTCTTCGAGGGCGAATGCTGGAGGGCGTACATTTTTCTCATGGGCGGTAATTGGACGGGAATGTCAATTTTACAATTTCTTTTTATTTAGATTGACAGCTTATGGTCAATTTATTTTTTAACTGTAAAAGTAACGATTTCGTTTTTTTTTTCTTGGATGGAATTGAAATTTTATCTCTTGGACAAACTTTCTCTTTAAATCGTTTTCTTCGTCTTCACATACATACATTGGAATTCGCTCTAATGCACTTTAAAAATTCTATCCACCCTTCCTTCGGACTTTATCGAGCGTGCATGGAGGCGGCGGGGCGGAAACGCCCGTTCGCATCCGCCCCCCAAAAACCACCCGGCGACGGCGTCCCCCCCGCGCGCACGGAAACGTAATCCTCACGACTTTACGTTACGTGGCAGTTTCTCCATGAAATTGCAGCAGGGAAGCGACCGAATCGCCTCCTCTTCGTATACGTATATATATAGAGTATAAGGCAAAAGAATGGAACGTTTTTTCTTCTTTCGGAGCCGCGCTTTTAGATCAATACTTCCCCCTTACGTCCTTCGTCTTATACTTTTTCCCCCAAGGAGAGGCACACGTTTCCCCCTTGCGCCATGTGGGGATGTAAATCTCCATTTGGGTAGAAGCCTCTTTTTCATCTTTCTTACTCTTTCTCCGAGATACTTTTTATCTCGCTTTAGGTCTCTTTTGGATGCGGAGGTTTTCTGATGAAATTACTTTTCGCCTGGAACAGAGCAAATAAGAAACGATTTTTTTTGTCGGTGTTAAGGAATCGAGAAAAATAACGTTTTAAAATGGTTTTCAAATTGATTTCATTTGCAAATAAATGATACCTGTTTATTATTTATTAAAATAAGAACATTTTGTAATAACATTATTGCATATAAAGCAGGAACAAAACTGTAAATTTTTAATTGTTCGTTAAAAGAGTTTATCTATTTTTGATGTGCTTGGGGTTCCTGTTATTAACATTAATAAAATTCTAGTATGATCATGATCTTGATGATATGATTCCAAAAATCCTTCCTACTAAGATCTCTCCATAGATATTGATCAGAAATCGCCAAAATCTTAACATATACCGTTTTTATTGCAAAAATTGATTGTAACGCAAAAGCTGAAGCGCATGAAACGAAATGTTGTCCATCAAAATTGATCATAACGATTTCAAAAATCGTTATTTATAATCAGATTCAATTCTGCAATAATCAGCTTCTAGATATTTAAAGAAAAATCCTCAAAGTGTCAAAATTTACTAACTTTTATCATTAAAATTCATTCTAACTTACAACCTAAAACCGATGGAATAAAACGTCATCCATAAAAGTTGGTCATAATGATTCCAGAAGTTATCATTTAACTCAAATTTTATTCTGTTAAAATCAGATACTAGATATTGAGCATAAATCGCCTAAAACTCAAAATATACCGTTTTATTACAAACATCGATTGTAACTCACAAGCTAAAACTCATGGAAGGAAATGTTGTGCATGAAAATTGATCATAACACTTCCAAAAATCATTATTTATAATCAGGTTCAATTCTGCAATAATTAGCTTCTAGATATTTAAAGAAAAATCCTTAAAACCGATGGAATAAAACGTCATCCATAAAAGTTGGTCATAACGATTTCAGAAGTTATTATTCATACTTAAATTTTATTCTGTTAAGATTAGTTACAAGATATGGAACATAATTCGTCAAATCTTAAAATGTGCCGTCTTTGTTATAAAAAATCGATTGTAACTCAAATGCTGAAACTCATGGAAGGAAATCTTATCCATGAAAATTGATCATAAAGATTCCAAAAACCATTATTCATAATCAGATTCAATCCTGTTATGATCACTTCATAGATATTGATCATAAATCACCAAAACCTTAAAATATACCGTTTTTATTACAAAAGTCGATTGTAACTCAAATGCTGAAACTCATGGAAGCAAATGTTGTCCATGAAAATTGATCATAACACTTTCAAAAATCATTATTTATAATCAGATTCAATTCTGTAATAATCAACTTCTATATATTTAAACAAAAATCCTAATAGTGTCAAAATTTATTAACTTTATCATTACAATTCATTCTAACTTACAACATGAAACCGATGGAACAAAACGTCATCCATAAAAGTTAGTCATAACGATTCCAGAAGTTATCTTTCAACTCAAATTTTATTCTATTAAGATCAGATACTAGATATTGAGCATAAATCGCCTAAAACTCAAAATATACCGTTTTATTACAAAAATCGATTGTAACTTAAAAGCTGAAACTCATGGAAGGAAATGTTATCCATAAAAATTGATCATAATGATTCCAAAAATCATTATTTATAATCAGGTTCAATTCTACAATAATCAGCTTCTATTTATTTTTAAAAAAACTCTTCAGTGTCAAAATTTACTAACTTTATCATTAAAATTCATTGTAACTTACAACATAAAACCGATGGAATAAAACGCCATCCATAAAAGTTGGTCATAATGGTTCCAAAAGTTATCATTTATAATTAAATTCTATTCTGTTAAGATCAGTTACTAGATATTGGGCATAATTCACCAAATCTTAAATTGTGCCGTTTTTGTTATAAAAATCGATTGTAACTTAAAAGCTAAAACTCATGGAAGGAAATGTTATCCATAAAAATTGATCATAACGATTCCAAAAATAATTATTTATAATCAAATTCAATCCTGCTAAGATCACTTCATAGATATTGATCATAAATCGCCGAAATCTTAAAATACACCGTTTTTATTACAAAAATCGATTGTAACTCAAAAGCCAAAACTCATGGAAAGAAATGTTGTCCACGAAAATTGATCATAATAATTCCAAAAATCATTATTTATAATCAGGTTCAATTTTGCAATAATCAGCTTCTATTTATTTAAAAAAAATCTTCAAAGTGTCAAAATTTACTAACTTTATCATTAAAATTCATTGTAACTTACAACATAAAAGCGATGGAATAAAACGCTATCCGTAAAAGTTGGTCATAATGATTCCAAAAGTTATCATTTATAATTAAATTCTATTCTGTTAAGATCAGTTACTAGATATTGGGCATAATTCGCCAAATCTTAAATTGTGCCGTTTTTGTTATAAAAATCGATTGTAACTTAAAAGCTGAAACTCATGGAAGGAAATGTTGTGCATGGAAATTGATCATAACACTTCCAAAAATCATTATTCATAATCAGATTCAATTCTGCAATAATCAGCTTCTAGACATTTAAACAAAAATTCTTAATGTGTCAAAATTTACTAACTTTGCCATTAAAATGCTTTCCAACTTACTACGTGAAACCGATGGAATTAAATGCCATCCATAAAAGTTGGTCATAATGATTCGAAAAGTTATCATTCATGATCAAATTCTATTCTGTTAAGATCAGTTACTAGATATTGAGCATAATTCGTCAAATTTTAAAATGTGCCGTCTTTGTTATAAAAAATCGATTGTAACTCAAAAGCTGAAACTCATGGAAGGAAATGTTATGCATGAAAATTGATCATAAGGATTCCAAAAACCATTATTCATAATCAGATTCAATCCTGTTATGATCACTTCATAGATATTGATCATAAATCACCAAAACCTTAAAATATACTGTTTTTATTACAAAAATCGATTGTAACTCAAAAGTTAAAACTCATGGAAGCAAATGTTGTCCATGAAAATTGATCATAACGATTCCAAAAATCATTATTCATAATCAGATTCAATCTTGCTAAGATCACTTTATAGATATTGATCATAAATCGCCTAAATCTTAAAGTATACCGTTTTTATTACTAAAATCGATTGTAACTCAAAAGCTGAAACTCATGGAAGGAAATGTTGTCCATAAAAATTGATAATAACGATTCCAAAAATCATTATGCATTATCAGATTCAATCCTGCTAAGATCACTTCATAGATATTGATCACCAATCACCTAAATCTTAAAATATACCGTTTTTATTACAAAAATCGGTTGTAACTTAAACGCTGAAACTCATGGAAGGAAATGTTGTCCATAAAAATTGATAATAACGATTCCAAAAATCATTATTCATTATCAGATTCAATCCTGCTAAGATCACTTCATAGATATTGATCATCAATCACTTAAATTTTGAAATATACCGTTTTTATTACAAAAATCGATTGTAACTCAAAAGCTGAAACTCATGGAAGGAAATGTTGTCCATAAAAATTGATAATAACGATTCCAAAAATCATTATGCATTATCAGATTCAATCCTGCTAAGATCACTTCATAGATATTGATCACCAATCACCTAAATCTTAAAATATATATTAGATTATAGATTGTCAAACGCTGAACCTTATGAAAGGAAATGTTGTGCATGAAATTGACAAATTCTGCAATAATTAGCTTCTAGATATTAAGCGTAAGTCATAAAAGCAGCATAAAAATTCATTATCACTCAGAATCAGGAATTCATGGAATAAAATGTCATCCATAAAATTGTTCAACACGGTTCCAAAAATTCTTAATCTGATTTAATTTTGCTATAATCAGCTTTTTTGTGATACAAAAATTATACAACAATTCGTAAATCATTAGGTTTTTGAAGTTCTTAGATAATTTCCCGAGTTATTTATAGATTTCTAGATTCAGGATTTCATAAGGATTTTCTGACATCCAGGTATTTTTAAGATTTTGATGGCGTCTGAGATATGTTTTATCTGAAAAGAGATTTCCAATGGTCCAAGGATATAATTACCCGAAAAATTTGGGGTTATTTAAGACGTATCAGGACTTGATCAAATTGATCCTGGGGGATTCCCAAAGATTTATACGAATTATATAATAAAATTATGATTTTATTTTAATCAATGATTACCATTAAAATAGGAAGTAAAGATGATGTTTTAATTGCAAGGTGAAACATTCGATGTAAATATTAGCTTTAAATGCACACAACTAAAATTACTTCCCCGAGAAAATTCTTTCTTTCTTTCTTTCATATTAAAAGTAAAGAAAATGCAAAAAAAAAACAAAACACACAAAACCCAGTGCTGTTATTTCACGAATAAATTTTCCCATGCAACCTTACTCCTTATTTCCAATTTCCCTCGTCGTTCTCTGTAATAAACCCGTGCAAGACGTACACAAGGTCTCCCACCATCCACCATGCACCCCCGGAAAGTGAGGGATCCGGGTGGGGGGTTGGTTTTGGGTCGCGTACCTCCGGTATATTTCAATTTGATATCTTTTGTTAGGTAATAAAGGAGTCCTTATTACATATCGACATGGCTGCGAGGCGAACGGCACCTCCACCTCCGCGAAACCACCCATTCACCCACGTTTTCAACCCCCTTTTTCCATGCCCCGTTTTCAAGATCCCCCTTCGTCTCCCACCTCGTCCCCTTCATGTATAATAATAAAGAAGCGGCCGTGTCGTGTGTTCCCCGTTGCAAACAAACTGTGTGCCTCTCGTGAAGTATAATCAATACCGGGGGTGGCGGTGGTGGTGGTGGTGGCGACGGCGTTTTCAGCGTCAAGACGCCGCCACTGACGCCGCCTTTGGACCGTGATGTTGAAACGTAAAGAACAAATAAGGGAGGGAGAGGAAAAGGTGGATTAATTGACGTATTTCTTTTGTAATTGTTACAAAGTGACTTCCTTTAAAAATCTCTTCGAAAAATTATAAGTACAATTAACGAAAAAATTCACATTGGAAATATCACATACGATTGTGAGGAATGTTGGAGATAATGTTGAGGAAGACAGGAATTAATTGGAAGATATGAGTGACGATATTGAGAAATATCAGAAATAATATTTACAGGTATATTCGAGGATGTTGATAGATGATTAGGAAGATGTTGAGTGAGGCATGATATCAAGGAAGATAATGATAGATGACGGAAAATATATTCAGGGAGACAAGGATAGCATTGAAATATGTTAAGCATTATGTTGAGAGATATCAGGGACGATGTTGAGTACTAATTAGAATTATATTGGAAGATATCAGGGACGATATTGAGAAATATCACAGAGAATGATGATAGAAGATAGAAAATATAGTAAAAAAGATGATTTTCTGATATCATCGTATACAATGTTTAGAAAACTGTTTGGAAATATCACAGACGATTGTGAAAAATGTTAATGATAATGTTGAGGAAGGACAGAAATTAATTGGAAGATATCAGTGAAGATATTGAGAAATATCAGAAATAATGTTTACAGGTATATTCGAGGATGTTGATAGATGATGAGGAAGATGTTGAGTGAGGCATGATATCAAGGAAGATAATGATAGATGACGGAAAATATATTCAGGGAGACAAGGATAGCATTGAAATATGTTAAGCATTATGTTGAGAGATATCAGGGACGATGTTGAGTACTAATTAGAATTATATTGGAAGATATCAGGGACGATATTGAGAAATATCACAGAGAATGATGATAGAAGATAGAAAATATAGTAAAAAAGATGATTTTCTGATATCATCGTATACAATGTTTAGAAAACTGTTTGGAAATATCACAGACGATTGTGAGAAATGTTATTGATAATGTTGAGGAAGAACAGGAATTAATTGGAAGATATCAGTGAAGATATTGAGAAATATCAGAAATAATGTTTACAGGTATATTCGCGGATGTTGATAGATGATGAGGAAGATGTTGAGTGAGGCATGATATCAAGGAAGATAATGATAGATGACGGAAAATATATTCAGGGAGACAAGGATAGCATTGAAATATGTCAAGCATTATGTTGAGAGATATCAGGGCGATGTTGAGTACTAATTAGAATTATATTGGAAGATATCAGGGACGATATTGAGAAATATCACAGAGAATGATGATAGAAGATAGAAAATATAGTAAAAAAGATGATTTTCTGATATCATCGTATACAATGTTTAGAAAACTGTTTGGAAATATCACAGACGATTGTGAGAAATGTTATTGATAATGTTGAGGAAGAACAGGAATTAATTGGAAGATATCAGTGAAGATATTGAGAAATATCAGAAATAATGTTTACAGGTATATTCGAGGATGTTGATAGATGATGAGGAAGATGTTGAGTGAGGCATGATATCAAGGAAGATAATGATAGATGACGGCGTTTTCAGCGTCAAGACGCCGCCACTGACGCCGCCTTTGGACCGTGATGTTGAAACGTAAAGAACAAATAAGGGAGGGAGAGGAGAAGGTGGATTAATTGACGTATTTCTTTTGTAATTGTTACAAAGTGACTTCCTTTAAAAATCTCTTCGAAAAATTATAAGTACAATTAACGAAAAAATTCTCTTTTTTTTTACTCTCTTTTTCGTCGACTACTTCTTCTGTACAAAACAGATGCTCAATTAATCTGTTCATTATAAATCTATCAATCAACGGTGTAATTAAGTGCAACGAAACGAGGCTCGGCCTTCGAACAAAGGGGCGAACGACGAAGGCGATTAATTATTTCTTCTCTTCAACTTGCCAAATCGACGAAATCGACGTAAAACGAACGAAAGAACGCCCGTTCTATCTGACCTATCAAGAACAAGTGGCCCCGTCATCTGAGGACCGAAAGAACCCCAAGTCTTTTATTTAACGTTCATTCTTTTTTCTTTCACTTTAGTTACTTCTTCGTCCGGTATGCAATTACTTTCGCAATTATCGCCTTTTACGACGACGACGACCGACACACTGTTGCTTATTTTGTCCTTTATCTGTATCCATCGAATACACTTTGTAACCCCTTTTATAGGACGTTTAATAAAGATGTCATGACTTAACAAATTCATTTAAGGTATACGAAATTTAAAAAAAAATTTAATTTTAATTTTTTAATCAAAATAACGTTTTTTTTTGCTTTTCGTTTCATATTTTCGATTTATACGTAGAAATCAAAATATAAACCAAGAGTAATTCATCAACTATTCGATTTCTATGGAAATATATATCATTATTATATTTCTAGAGTCTGGTAGCGTGTTGTTATTAGAAAATGCGGGGGTATTGGGAATAATACAAAACCGAATTCCCCAGGAAAAACTTATTTTTTAAATCTTTTTGTTTTATTTGCGTGGAAATCCTTCTTGAAATTCACCACAAACATGCAAAACAAAATTTACGTATTTGTTTTCTCGCTTAATTAATTCAAAACGTTTTCTTTTCATTTTCAAACTAAGTAAACGACTTAAACGCAACATAAATGCAACTTGAATGCAACTTGAATACAAGTTGAAAAGTGTTGGTTCTGTTTGCCCGTTTAGTAATAGAGCTAACTAATTTTCAACTTCCGCCTTTTGGCGGCCGTGCGTAATTGCGCAATTGAAATCTAGTCTCTGATGTAAACAAGTCTCTGCTAACCGATTATTAATCGCTCGGTATATATTTTTTTGTTCACCCTGTGGGAAACCAGAAATTGATAATCGCAAAAGGAAACGCGCATCCGGTGGAATAGCATGTTTAATACAAAGAACTCCAATCTAACGAATTCAATTTATTATTATCCACGAAATCATTCTTATGCAAATTAAATAATTTCCTTATTTATAAATAGTATTATAATAAAATTGTAAACAAACCATCTAAATATATCCGTCTATATAGAAACGGGGTTTTACCTTCCCGATACTCGATACACAATAATTTATGGGCATGTGAAAATATCAAATAGCAATTAATCAAGTTGGTGAATAGAGCCGATAGCGAGTTCGCGCCGCTATAAAATATGTATATTTATATTGTAATTGGTTGGGTGAGAGGCAGCAGAATGCAAGAGGTCGAGTACGGGTCTCCTTTCTCCCATTCAGACGGAAGTATGCTAATATTTCAGTTCGGTTACCCTGTCGTGAGTTACGAGAGATATTACCTTTAACTCTTTATAATCGAAAGACTGTTTAGATCCGGGGTCGCAACCCCTTTTATATTCGAACTACTACTATAAAAATTATTTATCTTGTTTAATTCAAACAGGTTGAAATAATGTTTGAAATATTGTGTGACAAAAGAGTCGAATAAATTTATTAAATTAAAAAAAAAATCTTCTTTGATCTTAGTTCTATCAAGATGAATCCAATTTTCAAATAATAAGAGATATCAAGGAAGATAATGATAGATGACGGAGAATATATTCAGAGAGATAAAGATATAATTGAAATGTGTTAAGCATTATGTTGAGAGATATCAAGGACGATATTGAGTACTAATTAGAATTATATTGGAAGATATCAGGGATGATATTGAGATATATCACAGAAATGATATTTAAAGATACTTTTCTGATATTATCGTATACAATGTTTAGAAAAGTGTTTGGAAATATCACAGACGATTGTGAGGAATGTTGTAGATGACGTTGAGGAAGGACAGAAATTATATTGGAAGATATCAGTGACAATATTAAGAAATATCAGAAACAATGTTTACAGGTATATTCGAGAATGTTGATAGATGATGAGGAAGATGTTGAGTGAGGCATGATATCAAGGAAGATAATGATAGATGACGGAAAATATATTCAGGGAGACAAGGATAGCATTGAAATGTGTTAAGCATTATGTTGAGAGATATCAGGGACGATATTGAGTAGTAGTAAGAATTATATTGGAAGATATCAAGGACTATATTGAGAAATATCACAGAGAGTGATAATAGAAGATGGAAAATATGATAAGAAAGGTAAGCATAATATTGAGAGATGTCCAGAATGATAATTAAAATATATTTATGATATCATCGTATACAATGTTTGGAAAATCACATACGATTGTGAGGAATGTTGGAGATAATGTTGAGGAAGACAGGAATTAATTGGAAGATATGAGTGACGATATTGAGAAATATCAGAAATAATATTTACAGGTATATTCGAGGATGTTGATAGATGATGAGGAAGATGTTGAGTGAGGCAAAATATCAAGGAAGATAATGATAGATGACGGAAAATATATTCAGGGAGACAAGGATAGCATTGAAATATGTTAAGCATTATGTTGAGAGATATCAGGGACGATGTTGAGTACTAATTAGAATTATATTGGAAGATATCAGGGACGATATTGAGAAATACCACGGAGAATGATGATAGAAGATAGAAAATATAGTAAAAAAGATGATTTTCTGATATCATCGTATACAATGTTTAGAAAACTGTTTGGAAATATCACAGACGATTGTGAGAAATGTTATTGATAATGTTGAGGAAGGACAGAAATTAATTGGAAGATATCAGTGACGACATTAAGAAACATCAAAAACAATGTTTACAGATATATTCGAAGATGCTGATAGATGATGAGGAAGATGTTGAGTGAAGCATGATATCAAGGAAGATAATGCTAGATGACGAAAAATATATTCAGGGAGACAAGGATAGCATTGAAATATGTTAAGCATTACGTTGAGACATATCAGGGACGATGTTGAGTAGTAGTAAGAATTATGTTGGAAGGTATCAAGAACGATATTGAGACATATCACAGAGAGTGATACTAGAAGATGGAAAATATGGTAAGAAAAGTAAGCATAATATTGAGAGATGTCCAGAACGATAATTAAGATATATTTTTGATATCATCATATACAATGTTTAAAACAGTGTTTGGAAATATCACATACGATTGTGAGGAATGTTGGAGATAATGTTGAGGAAGACAGGAATTAATTGGAAGATATGAGTGACGATATTGAGAAATATCAGAAATAATATTTACAGGTATATTCGAGGATGTTGACAGATAATGAGGAAAATGTTGAATTAGGCAAAATATCAAGAAAGATAATGATAGATGATGGAGAATATATTCAGGAAGACAAAGATAGTATTGAAATGTATTAAGCATTATGTTGAGAGATATCAGAGACGATGTTGAGTAGTAGTAAGAATGACATTGGAAGATATCAGGGACGATATTGAGAAATATCACAGAGAATGGTAATAGAAGATAGAAAATATAGTAAAAAAAGGTCAGCATAATATTGAGAAAGATCCAGAATGATAATTAAAGATGTTTTTCTGGTATCATCGTATACAATGTTTTAAACAGTGTTTGGAAATATCACAAACGATTGTGAGGAATGTTTTAGATAATGTTGAGGAAGACCAAGAATTAATTAGAAGATATCAGTGACGATATTGAGAAATATCAGAAACAATGTTTACAGGTATATTCGAGGATGTTGACAGATGATGAGGAAGATGTTGAATTAGGCGGTGACGATATTGCGAATAATAAGAATAAAATAAAAGATGTCAAGGAAGATAATGATAGATGACGGAGAATATATTCAGGGAGACAAGGATAGTATTGAAATGTGTTAAGCATTATGTTAAAGCATCATGTTTAAAACAGATCAGGGACGATATTGAGAAATATCACAGAGAATGATAATAGAAGTTATATAGATATAGTAAAAAAAGGTAAGCATAATATTGAGAGAGGTCCAGAACGATAATTAAAAATATTTTTTGGAAACGATTGTTAGGAGTGTTCTAGATAATATTGAGGAAGGACAGAAATTATATTGCAAGATATCAGTGACGATATTAACAAATATAAGGGACTATAATTAAAGATATAGATTATAGAGCTGTGGTGTTCACTAATTTTTGATCAAGATCGACTTTTTATATAAATGTCTTGCCAAGATCGACCGAAAGGTTTTAAAATCTTTTTTTTATATTTTAAAACTAACCTTCCTTTTTCTTTGGCGATGGATTCAAAACGGCTTCGCGATCGACGTTATGGACACCACTGTTATAGAGAATGAAGAACAAGTTAATAGATATTAAGATAATAACATATGTTAGACATATTTATCGTCGTTAAAGATAATATTGAGGAAGACCAGAAGAACTATTGGAAGATATCAGGAACAAGAACAGAAATTATATTGGAAGATATCAGTGACGATATTAAGATATATAAAGGACGATAATTAAACATATCATGGACAATATTTCTAGAGGGAAAAGAAGAAGTTAAGACAATGGCAGATGTTAGACATATTTATCGTCGGCAGAGATTATGTTGAGGAAGACTAGAACAAGTATTGGAAGGTGTCAAGAAGGATTTTGATTGATATTTGAAATGATGTTGATAAATATCAGAAACGAGATTTAGAGATATTAAGAAGTATGTTGATAGATTACGGGAAAAATGTTGAGGAAGACACCAACAATATTGAGAGATAATGTGGAAGAGTTTGGGAGATGTCGTTGAGATATGAAATATATACAGGGTTTCCCAAAAGTAACGGATAAATTCGTTAAAACAATTAAGAACAGTTTTTTATTATCTATTTATTATCTATTCTTATCTAGTTTATCATAAAGTTTCATGATTTTCCATTCATTTGAGATAGCAAAATAGCAGTACCCATGCGTAACCATGGCAACCAACTGTTTCAGATATCAAAAATTTATCATTGTTTTAGGCCGATAAGTCGATAAATTTATCTGATAGATAAATCCAACTCTTAGGCAATGAGAGCGCTTAAAACTGCCGTAACCATGGCATTTTACCACCATTTAATAAAATATCTAAAACAACTGGTTACCATGGTTACACATGGCTACTGCTATTTTTCTATCTCAAATGAATGGAAAATCATGAAATTTTAACGCAATTTTCTCGACAATTTTTTTATACAACTAATATTAATTTTGGCTGTATCAAATTCATAAAAAAAGCGATGACGTCATAACTAGCTTAAAAATGGCGGAAAAAATTTAAAATCTATACCAAAAAATTGCAAAAAATGTAAATCCTTAGCGATTTTTCTCTAAACCGTGTTTAATAAACTTATCCTTTACTTTCGGGAAGCACTGTATATCAAAAATTTTAAACTCCAGTCCCATTTGATTATCACAAGTTTCTCAAATTCCGAGGTTTGGAACGAAACTTCTTACTAAATACAATATCGAATTCTCCGAATCTTTGTGTTCTTCAATTTTTTGATTATTGAAAAACGGCTGTAAAGAAAATCTCTATTATAGTTTTAATTGTGAATGTTGGGTTGGGTTTAAACCCACACCAATTCATTTAAAAAGAAATTCATTAATTTATAACGATCATAAAGTTTGTACCGGCGGGCGGGAAGACAGTAAAACCCAAAAAGAGTTATTACACAAGATTCGACCCGACCCAACCCAACCCGTTATTAATACGACGTCGCGTCGTTCCTTCGCAGATCGCATTTGAATATCGAATATTTGAATTTCAAAATCGGAACGATTTTACAACGCGAACGAAACTCCGGATAGGTATATTTAGTGGGATTAATGAACCGTATAAAGATGTCGTTATGTTTCGTCGTCAAATCATCATTCCGCGATTCCCGTAATATTTTTTTTATAGCGCTAATCATTTTAGATTGAAATTTACATAAAATTTTATCTTTTATTCTAAAGCAATTAGTAAGTATTTATATATATTTTTGTTTTATACAATGTTTGATTTATAGAACCATTAAAAAACCCCACCACATGTTTTTAAAGGGGGCGACCCTTAAAAGAGGGGGTGAAACTAGGATAGCGCTTGCGCTAAAATCGACCCACACACACACACATTCGTACAGTAAATGTACTCTCTCTCCTATACGGAAAACAATGAATCGCGTTGTTAAATAAAAATCGAACTCCGAGTTTATAGGGTGGCTACCGCACAAAGGGATACTTGTTATCGATACATGGCGACCCCACCCTGTTATTATCAGCTATTGGCTATTGACTATCGAGGAATAAATTCCACGTCACAAAAATGGCATTTAATAGTTATTTATATTACAAGTGGGATAAAAACATAATTACTGTACGAGTGTGGAGAATTTAATCACACGAGTGCTGTAATTATGCTTTAGCCCATGTGTGATATATAACATTTTATCTACGACTGCTAAAAATTACTTAAAAATCTTATTTTGACATTTATAAATATATTTTGAACTGATTGTTGATAATTTTGAATTAATGTCAGTTTCAATAACATGTTTACTCATCTGGAATAAGTGTTGCGAAATGTAAAAACATAATGTTTATAGTAATTAGTATTGTTTCTCTTTAAATAAGTAGCACTTTTTCTTTTGTATTGTTGCTCGTTTCAATAAATTAAGTCTGTTCTAATTGGGCTAAAAATGCGTTACGTAATGAAACCAGTGCGGTAATGTACTTCATTACGTAATTCAAATCACCTCAAATAAGTGTGGTAATGATGACTTATCCAAACAGTCGTAGATAATAGTTATTTATATTACAAGTGAGCTAGAAACATAATTACAGTACGAGTGTGGAGAATTGCACGACGAGGTCGTAGACCGAGTCGTGTAATCACACGAGTACGAGTATTTTATAATAAATAGTATTGTTTCTCTGTAAGTTATATCACTTTTTCTTTTGTATTGTTGCTGGTTTCAATAAATTAAGTCTGTTCTGATTAGGCTAAAAAAGCGTTACGTAATGAAACCAGTGCGGTAATGTACTTCATTACGTAACTCAAATCATCTCAAATAAGTGTGGTAATGATGACTTATCCAAACAGTCGTAGATAAAAATTATTATTAAACAAAATTTTTTGTTCGAGTACTTATTTCAATAATAATTTATTGGATTCTTCAACTGACGTTTCATACCTAAACACTCGATAAAATTAATAGCGACAACGACCCTAATATTTGCATAAAACGAACTGACACAAACGTCCTCTCCATTTATATTATTTAAAATGCGGACCTCGCATCGAATGTAAGCACCAAGATAGAGAAAAGGGTTGCCGGTAAGGTGAAGGGTTTGGGAATTCGGGGGGTCGAAGGGAAGGATTGAGGCTACATGTGTACTTTCCCGCAACACCTTTGCATTGTACCCGTGAAAATAATGCCTATTAATCTTTTCGGGTAACGTTTATGCGTAGAGAACTGCTCTTTCTCTGCATCGCACGTTTCTCGATTTAAATATTTATAGCGGGGCATGTTTATTTAAATATTCAATAAGCTCCGAGTCCGATTTCGCACAAAAGATCTAGGTGATGAAACTTATTAATATTTGCCTGAATGGTAAATAGAATTGGTTCTCACAGTTTTGAAATTATTATAAATTTGAATTTGAAACGTTATTTTTCAAATATTTTACAATTAGTTTGTTGTCTCATTCTTTAAGCAAAATTGTATTGCGTGGCAAAGTACGCTTTTGTCTTTAGATTATTTTAGGTAATTTCAAATAATTTTAAATACCTCAACATCAATCTTGGAAGTATTGTTGTGGTAACAGAGCTAAAAGGACAAATTGGTCTTGGGGCTTGTATAAAAGAAAACTATATTAGCCTCGACTCAACGTAGGACTGATGATGTATGATTTTGCTTAATTAAGCTATATATCAGAGATAAGATAAGATATCAAACTGGAAAAAACATAAAGCAAGCATCGTGACTACAAATGACCTTGGCAAAAACTTAAAGTGAAGATGTATAACATTGCTTTATTAAGAAAAAGTTGCTCGCACCCAAGGAACTACAATTGATACCAAATTGCACAACACATAAAGTACATCCCGATATGATAAATATTGTCGTTGAGCTGAACACCAATAGCTGGGCAAAAATCAGAACAGAGAAATGACTAGCATGCAGAGCACTCACACAAACCCACAAAGGCCAAAGAGATAATCTACAACTCTCTTACGGCACTTTTCTGGCACTCTTCAACTTAATCGTGAATAAAATAATAACTGACGTTTAATGAGTTAGAGAAAGTTATCAGTTGGGAGACAAAATACTGAAAATAGTTTAGTCAGCAGATGAAGATAACATTTAAAGATGTACCAATTCGAAGAAACTAAACTTTATTTGCAGGGGGAAATTAAAAATTTGCTATCTTGAAAAATTTTCTTCATAAAAATTGGTTATAATTTAGTTCTAAACAAATATTGTTTAGCAAAAATTTTGATACCATCAATAATTATTGACATAATCTCAAAAATATTAATTTTTATACGTATATAGAGAAATTAAATTTGACCTTATTTTGAATTTATTGCACCTTAAGTGATAATACTGCATAGAGATGAAAACATTAAGGTTGGTAACAGAATACACCTTATGGATCCATACAGATAGTACCATCAGTTATATCCTAGTCTTTAGTAAAACTTTTGGCTAGTTGATAAAAGTATCAACAATAGGTGTCCAAGGTGTGAAAAGGTAGCTGGTTCGGTTTAGCCGGAATTAAAATGGTAACTTTTTGCTTAAAAATATGTTAGGGAACTGACAACAACTCCGAGGTGCCAACTTTGTTGTTAACGAATTTTAAGTTAACAATTGATGAAACATTGAGCCTAATGGCACGTCTATGCCAATGTGCCACGGACTATTTCCGAACTAAAGGATGAGATCCAACTAGTGGTAGAACGGATATCCGGCAACTATCCGGTATCCGGCCTATACCGTCATTTTTTAAAATATCCGGCTTTGGCAGGATATTAAAAACCTATTACTTAGTACTCCACCATTCACAGGAATTAGTACCTCATTTAGGTTTTGGACACTGCAGATCGAATTTTGTAATTTTAAAATTTTCAACCCGTTTTGAAAAATAACTTTTAGTTTTTGAGAAAACAATATTTGAAGTTTTGATCAAATTTTCGATGTTGCAATTTTCATCAATAATATTCAAAATTTGCTATAAAATTAATTTCTTGTACGATCCTTGTGGAAATATCACCAAATATCCTCTTTTGAATGCAACAAGCCGTTTTGAAAAATCGCTTTTAGTTTTTGAGAAATAAATTTTTGAAATGATCGACAAATTTTTCGAATTTTGCAATTTTCGCCGATTAAGTTTTGAAAATTCGTATAAAATCGATTTCTTGCAATATGAGTATAAACATTTCTCAAAATGTTAATAAATGTATCCTCTTTTCAATGAACTAACTCGTTTTGAAAAATAACTTTTAGTTTTTGAGACAACAATATTTGAAGTTTTGATAAAATTTTCGATGTTGCAATTTTCATCGATAATTTTCAAAATTCGCTATAAAATTAATTTCTTGTAGGATCCTTGTGGAAATATCACCAATTATTAATTAAAGTATCCTCTTTTTAATGCAACAAGCCGTTTTGAAAAATCGCTTTTAGTTTTTGAGAAATAAATGTTTGAAATGATTGACAATTTTTTCGAATTTTGCAATTTTCGCCGATTAAATTTTAAAAATTCGTATAAATTCGATTTTTTGGAATATGAGTATTAATATTTCCCAAAGTGTTAATAAAAGTGTCCTCTTTCCAATGAACCAACCCGTTTTGAAAAATAACTTTTAGTTTTTGAGAAAACAATATTTGAAGTTTTGATAAAATTTTCGATGTTGCAATTTTCATCGATAATTTTCAAAATTCGCTATAAAATTAATTTCTTGTAGGATCCTCGTGGAAATATCACCAATTATTAATAAAAGTATCCTCTTTTTAATGCAAAAAGCCGTTTTAAAAAATAACTTTTAGTTTTTGAGAAATAAATTTTTGAAGTGATCAAAAATTTTTTCGAATTTTGCAATTTTCACCGATTATTTTTAAAAATTCGTATAAATTCGATTTCTTGGACTATGAGTATGAACATTTCCCAAAGTGTTAATAAACGTGTCCTCTTTCCAATGAACCAACCCGTTTTGAAAAATAACTGTTAGTTTTTGAGAAAACAATATTTGATGTTTTGATAAAATTTTCGATGTTGCAATTTTCATCAATAATTTTCAAAATTGGCTATAAAATTAATTTGTTGAAGGATCCTTGTGGAAATATCACCAATTAATGATTAAAGTATCCTCTTTTTAATGCAAAAAGTCGTTTTGAAAAATCACTTTTAGTTCTTGAGAAATAAATGTTTGAAATAATCGAAAATTTTTTAGAATTTTGCAATTTTCGCCGATTAAGTTTTAATAATTCGTATAAAATCGATTTCTTGCAATATGAGTATGAAAATGTTCCAAAGTGTTAATAAAAGTGTCCTCTTTCCAATGAACAAACTTGTTTTGAAAAATAACTTTTAGTTTTTGAGAAAACAATATTTGAAGTTTTGATAAAATTTTCAATGTTGCAATTTTCATCAATAATTTTAAAATTGGCTATAAAATTAATTTGTTGAAGGATCCTTGTGGAAATATCACCAATTAATGATTAAAGTATCCTCTTTTTAATGCAACAAGCCGTTTTGAAAAATAACGTTTAGTTTTTGAGAAATAAATTTTTGAAATGATCGACAATTTTTTCAAATTTTACAGTTTTCGCCGATTAAGTTTTAAAAATTCGTATAAAATCGATTTCTTGGAATATGAGTATGAAGATTTTCCAAAGTGTTAATAAAAGTGTCCTCTTTCCAACGAACCAACCCGTTTTGAAAAATAACTTTTAGTTTTTGAGAAAACAATATCTGAAGTTTTGATAAAATTTTCGATGTTGCAATTTTCATCGATAATTTTCAAAATTTGCTATAAAATTAATTTCTTGTAGGATCCTTGTGGAAATATCACCAATTATTAATTAAAGTATCCTCTTTTTAATGTAATAGGCCGTTTTGAAAAATCGCTTTTAGTTTTTGAGAAATAAATTTTTGAAGTGATCAAAAATTTTTTCGAATTTTGCAATTTTCGCCGATTAAGTTTTAAAAATTCGAATAAAATCGATTTCTTGGAATATGAGTATAAACATTTCCCAAAATGTTAATAAAAGTGTCCTCTTTCCAATGAACCAACCCGTTTTGAAAAATAACTTTTATTTTTTGAGAAAACAATATTTGAAGTTTTGATAAAATTTTCGATGTTGCAATTTTCATCGATAATTTTCAAAATTCGCTATAAAATTAATTTCTTGTAGGATCCTTGTGGAGATATCACCAATTATTAATTAAAGTATCCTCTTTTTAATGCAAAAAGCCGTTTTGAAAAATAACTTTTAGTTTTTGAGAAATAAATTGTTGAAGTGATCAAAAATTTTTTCGAATTTTGCAATTTTCGCCGATTCAGTTTTAAAAATTAGTATAAATTCGATTTTTTGGAATATGAGTATGAACATTTCCCAAAATGTTAATAAAAGTGTCCTCTTTCCAATGAATTAACACGTTTTGAAAAATAATTTTTAGTTTTTGAGAAAACAATATTTGAAGTTTTGATAAAATTTTCGATGTTATTAATTAAATTATTCTCTTTTTAGAGGTGCTTCGTTAGTTAAATCAGCATTAAAAAAGTTCATTTTGTATCTTGGATCCAAATAAGTTGATATATTTTATCAGCTTTCTTATTAATTTCATTTTTAAGGTTCACATCGCTTTTGGCCGAGGTTGTATATCCGCAACGATGTATGATTCATTATTTTACAAATATTTCTTCAAATCTATTAATTAATAGGTAGTTGATAAGAGTTTCAAGAAAATGTTGTATATACTTGGATGATAACGCTTATATTTAAAGAGCCAAGGTCGTTTGAAGCCGAGGCTCTACAATTTTGAGGTTCACATCGCTTGTGGTCGAGGTTGTATATCCGCAATGATGTATGATTCATTATTTTACGAATATTTCTTCAAATCTATTAATTAATTGGTAGTTGATAAGAGTTTCAAGAAAATGTTGTATATACTTCGATGGTAAAGCTTATATTTAAAGAGCCAAGGTCGTTTACAGCCGAGACTCTACAATTTTGAGGTTCACATTGCTTTTGGGCGATGTTGTATATCCGCAATGATGTATGATTCATTATTTTACAAATATTTCTTCAAATCTATTAATTAATAGGTAGTTGATAAGAGATTCAAAAAAATGTTGTATATACTTGGATGGTAAGTTTTAAAAATTCGTATAAAATCGATTTCTTGGAATATGAGTATGAAAATTTTCCAAAGTGTTAATAAAAGTGTCCTCTTTCCAACGAACCAACCCGTTTTGAAAAATAACTTTTAGTTTTTGAGAAAACAATATTTGAAATTTTGATAAAATTTTCGATGTTATTAATTAAATTATTCTCTTTTTAGAATTGCTTCGTTAGTTAAATCAGCATCAAAAAAGTTCATTTTGTATCTTGGATCCAAACAAGTTGACATATCTTATCAGCTTTCTTATTAATTTCATTTTTCATCACTTCAGAAATGAACCAGAAATTATAACCATAATATCCGATATCCCTCTTTTCGCAAAATCACTATCCGTTCCATCACTAGTATGCACAAAGTTATCCCGAAACTTGATTCAATTCAGCTCATAGTACATATTCTTCAGTGAGCAAATTCGCAAAATCCTTTATTCTTCTAATAAGGTTTAAATAATGCTTGACAGTCTACCATGTGCGGCTTTCAATGAGCATCAGCGAGAATTACACCAAAAGATTTAACATTAGACAGAGGTTTTTCATTATCTAATTTAAGCCCAACCCAACCCAAGTCATGAAAAGCCAGAAGCATGACAGGCTATGTTATGTCAATTCTGCATTGTTTGTCATTGGGCAGATAACTTTACAGTAGCTTTAGTGGAACTTCTTGAGATCAAACGAAAAAAACGACGGATTAGATCAAAAGCTTTTTCATTATCAAATTTAAGCCCAACCCAACTCAAGTCCTGAAAAGCCAAAAGCATTACAACCCTATGTTATGTCAATTTTACAGTTTGCCATTGGTCAGATAACTTTACAGTAGCTTTAGAGCTTCTTGAGGTCAAACGCAAAAAATAACGGTTTGTTAGACCCACAATATCCAGAAAAAAATGGAATGATAAAAATGATGTTCATAAAAAATAGAAGAAAAAACACTCCAATTATAAAAAAAGTTTTTTTGAATGGTGGATGTCTAAAAGAATTCCAAAGCTTTAACAAACCAGAAACACACCAACAGGAGTCGATGCTCCACTGACCGAGTTAATTGCTCCCGGAGTTGGAGGAAGGAAAGAGAAGGCGTGGTTTGTGCGAAATGGTTCAAACGGAACCGGGGCGTTAATGAGCGAGAAGCCGAAGCCAGCAACCCTGAATGGAGGAGACTTAGTAAAAGGGGGCAATGTCAAGGTAAATCCGAGGGCCCCCCATTTCGAACTCCCTGAATTAAAACGTCCCGATGCTAATGAGGGCTTGAATTTGCATAAAGTTCGCCCATTCATTCGACGCCTCGCTCCAGTTTTACCACTTTGTCCTAGGTTATGTTCGTGTCTTTACGACAAATTCCTCAGAGGAGAAAGTCTTCTTGGTCATACAATTTTTTTTTAATTTTATCCAATTATTACGTAACTGTTGTGTTTCAAAAATGATAAATAATAAAGGAGATAAAAAAAAGTTAACTACAGTAACCACCGAAGCACCATTAATAACATCAATTACGCGTCCGTTTATTTAAATGACCGCAATAAAATAAAACGTTTATTATTTTCAATTCTCGGCAGGTGGGCTACGTATTAACTCGGTATCGATGTCGGTAAATTAGGGATTTAATTTGAGAAAAACGATAGATAATTTCTGCTTCCTCTTCTCGTTGTGTCCGGTGGCACCTGTCTTTTTGTATCCGCCGCCACCGCTCCGGCACCAGCGGTTACCCACGTCCGATCCTATTAACAGATAATATCTTCGAAATAAAAAAAGAAAATGTTATGATAACATTTACATAACGAAGTTCTTTTCACATCTTGATTAATCAAGAAAAAAAATCAATAACTTACTCATCTCATTAGATTTTTTTTTGAATAAAAACCTTATTACTCATTCCTTATACAAAAGCCTTGGGTCGTCACGTCTACTGAACGACGACGTAGGAAACATAATAAAATAATATACCGGCCGTCGGCAGCATCGTCATAAATTCGCCGAGCAGTAAAAACGTAAATTACGCAGCGTCGTCGAGGTTCGGAGAGGGGAAAAGCGGTGGCGGTGGCGTCGTCGTCGTCAAAAAGTCGGGAGGTGTGAGATGTATGTGCACGTTTCCCTAATCGAAAATCAATAGGGGGTGGTAATGAAAAATTTTCCAAAGCCAGAGATACGATACGCCTTCCTCCAGCTCCCCTTTTTACTCTTCCTCATTCTCGCACACAGTTCCACTGTCTTCCATCCAACCTATCAATGTTTGCACCGCGCGCTATCAGCCATCCCATTAACACCAGACTTCGTCTCTTTAGCACTTCCATACCGAAGGGTATGATATCTTTCCCCAACCGATCGTCAAATCGAAATGTAGAACGTTATTACCCTACTGGGTGCTGCAATTTTTACACGAAAATAGTAAGAAAGGAAATGAAAGAGGTGGGGTTAAAAAAAACTACAGGTAGAGATGAAGTATTCGGAATCGGGTGCATAAGAATTTTTCATTTTCTAAAAGATGCCACAAGGGAAAAGTTTTCACACCCTAAATATTTCGTCTCATCATAGAACTTTTTTTTATCAAAGTAATTGTTTCTATTTTCTTTGTGTACGTTACTTGAAATTTTCATCAATAAATCTAATAAATTACTAGGTTATTTCAAGTAAGGTCATTAGATAACTGTCAGTTCTTGATTTCGAATCACAAATTCAAACATTTTCTCAGTTATCGTGCCATAACTCTCCAAAAATTGTATACACCTTGAAGATAATGTGTATGTTTAAAAAGCCAAGGTCGTTTACGACCGAGGCTCTACAATTTTGAGGTTCATATTGCTTTTGGCCGAGGTTGTACATCCGCAATGATTCATTATTCTACAAATATTTCTTCAAATCTATTAATTAATAGGTAGTTGATAAGAGTTTCAAGAAAATATTATATATACTTGGATGGTAACGCTTATATTTAAAGAGCCAAGGTCGTTTGAAGCCGAGGCTCTACAACTTTGAGGTTCACATTGCTATCGGCCGAGGTTGTATATCCGCAATGATGTATGATTCATTATTTTACAAATATTTCTTCAAATCTATTAGTTAATAGATTAGTTGATAAGAGTTTCAAGAAAATGTTATGTATACTTGGATGATAACGATTATATTTAAAGAACCAAGGTCGTTTGCGGTCGAAACTCTACAATTTTGAGGTTCACATTGCTTTTGGATGAGGTTGTATATCCGCAATGATTCATTATTTTACAAATATTTCTTCAAATCTATTAATTAATAGGTAGTTGATAAGAGTTTCAAGAAAATGTTGTATATACTTGGATGATAACGCTTAGATTTAAAGAGCCAAGGTCGTTTGCAGCCGAGGCTCTACAATTTTGAGGTTCACAATGCTTTTGACCGAGGTTGTATATCCGAATTGATTCATTATTCTACAAATATTTCTTCAAATTTATTAATTAATAGGTAGTTGATAAGAGTTTCAAGAAAATGTTGTATATACTTGGATGATGACACTTATATTTAAAGAGCCAAGGTCGTTTGAAGCCGAGGCTTTACAATTTTGAGGTTCACATTGCTATCGGCCGAGGTTGTATATCCGCAATGATTCATTATTTTACACATATTTCTTCAAATCTATTAATTAATAGGTAGTTGATAAGAGTTTCAAGAAAATGTTGTATATACTTGGATGGTAACGCTTATATTTAAAGAACCAAGGTCGTTTGCGGCCAAGACTCTACAATTTTAAGGTTCACATTGCTATCGGCCGAGGTTGTATATCCGCAATGATGTATGTTTCATTATTTTACAAATATTTCTTCAAATCTATTAATTAATAGGTAGTTGATAAGAGTTTCAAGAAAATGTTGTGTATACTTGGATGATAACGATTATATTTAAAGAACCAAGGTCGTTTGCAGCCGAGGCTCTACAATTTTGAGGTTCATAATGCTTTTGACAGAGGTTGTATATCCGAATTGATTCATTATTCTACAAATATTTCTTCAAATTTATTAATTAATAGGTAGTTGATAAGAGTTTCAAGAAAATGTTGTATATGCTTGGATGATGACGCTTATATTTAAAGAGCCAAGGTCGTTTGCAGCCGAGACTCTACAATTTTGAGGTTCACATTGCTATCGGCCGAGGTTGTATATCCGCAATGATGTATGATTCATTATTCTACAAATATTTCTTCAAATCTATTAATTAATAGGTAGTTGATAAGAGTTTCAAGAATATGTTGTATATACTTGGATGGTAACGCTTATATTTAAAGAGCCAAGGTCGGTTGCAGCCGAGGCTCTGCAATTTTGAGGTTCACATTGCTTTTGGGCGAGGTTGTATATCCGCAATGATGTATGATTCATTATTTTACAAATATTTCTTCAAATCTATTAATTAATAGGTAGTTGATAAGAGTTTCAAGAAAATGTTGTATATACTTGGATGGTAACGCTTATATTTAAAGAACCAAGGTCGTTTGCGGCCAAGACTCTACAATTTTGAGGTTCACATCGCTTTTGGCCGAGGTTGTATATCAGCAATAATGTATGATTAATTATTTTACAAATATTTCTTCAAATCTATTAATTAATAGGTAGTTGATAAGAGTTTCAAGAAAATGTTATATATACTTGGATGGTAACGCTTATATTAAAAGAGTCAAGGTTATTTGCGGCCGAGGCTCTACAATTTTGAAGCTAAAGTCGTTTACAGCTGAAGCAGTATATCTGCAAAGCCGAAACATTCCATTAAGTTTTAAATATTTTTTGAAATCTCTTAATTAGTAAAAAATCGATGTCATTAAAAAAAATTGTGTATCTAAATGATAGTCTATAGTTCAAGCCGCATTTGAAAATCTTTGTTCATTCTTGAGATAACAATTTTTGAAGTAACCTCAGTTTTTAAGAATTTATGAAGTAAACAATTTTACTCCATCAATTTTAAAAAATCGTGAAAAATCGAATGCTTAAGATATCTTATTAAACTCTTGACCACTTATACAGAAAACTACGTAGTTTTTCATGAAGAAAACCTCATTTGAAAATCTTTATTCATTCTTTAGATATTAATGTTTGAAGTATTTTGATTTTTTAAGAATTTATTAAGAAAATAATTTTGTTCCATTATTTTAAAAAATCCCGAAAAATCGAATTCTTAAGATATCTTAATAAACTTGTTGTCCATTTATAGAGGAAAGCATGCACTTTCTCATGAATAAAACCGCATTTGACAATGTCTGTTCATTCTTAAGATAACAATTTTTGAAGTAACCTCATTTTTTAAGAATTTATGAAGTAAACAATTTTACTCCATCATTTTCAAAAAATCGTGAAAAATCGAATTCTTAAGATATCTTAATAAACTTTTGACTACTTATAGAGAAAACTACGTACTTTTTCATGAACAAAACCGCATTTGAAAATCTTTGTTCATTCTCGAGATAACACTTTTTGAAGTAACCTCACTTTTTTAAGAATTTATGAAATAGAAAATTTTACCCCATCATTTTTAAAAAATCGCAAATAATCGAATTCTTAAGATATCTTAATAAACTTTTGACTACTTATAGAGGAAACTACGTACTTTTTTATGAACAAAGCCGCATTTGAAAATCTTTGTTCATTATTGAGATAATAATTTTTGAAGTAACGTGATTTTTTAAGAATTTATTAAGCAAACAATTTTTTTCCATCATTTTTAAAAAATCGTGAAAAACCGAATTCTTAAGATATCTTAATAAACTTTTGACCACTTATAGCGGAAAGTACGTACTTTTTCATGAACAAAACCGCATTTGAATATCTTTATTCATTCTTTAGATACTAATATTTGAAGTAACCTGAGTGGCTTTAATTATTTTTTTCTCAAAAATCTTGCCCCACAAATATTGAAGAAACTATAAGGATTGCTCTTTAATTTAATTCAAAATTGATATCTCCACCTTAATAAGACGCGACATGTTTTGAGATAAATAATAATGCGGTAAGTAAAGTTGAGTATAGACCACTCCAATTTATTATCTTTTGGAATGGGAAATTTGAAATGATTACTTTGATGTATTCTATGATTTCTCCCCAGAAAGTTGGAGATTTGCACACGTTAAAAGTAAAGTTAGACTCAGAGCGTCGGCCAAGATGTGCAATTTTAATATAAATTCCCTTCTGAGTTGACTTGTTTTCCTTTTATCCCTCGCTTTCCAAATATGCGCGGTTCCCCTGATACGGAAAATGTACGGTACAGCGACCACGACTTTTGATCAAAGCACGGAAGAAGCAAGCATCCGGCTTCTTTCCAACCCTCAACTTAAAATCTTATTCGCTCTTTCACTTACTAGTAAAAAAGAGAGGTTTTTACCATAACACAAATAATAAATAAAAATATATACGAAAAAAATACCAATTTAAGAAAGAGTAAATGATGGGCATTACTCATATCCTGGAAAGAGAAGAGAAGTTGAAATTAATCGTGCTGGGTGTTCCACGCTCGATATAAATGATTTAAGGGAAGCTGTAAGAGGGAGGTTAAGAGGAAGAAAACGGGGTGTAGCGAGTGGTTGGGGCGTTTCCTCCACCCGACTTTAATGTCCGCGAGTAATAACGCCTGAAAAATATATAAATTATAACCTGGAGGCTTTTCGCGACTCGTTTTTCACCACCTCATAGGTATTTATAATAAAGAGAAAAAATAAAATTAAAAGCGATCATTAATCATTGTCGCAAAACTTAAATTGCGCCTTAAAGAGTAAATCCAAAAACTCTTAAATTGGCCAAACTATCGCAAACTTTATTGTTTTTGAAATAAACTGGAAAAGAAACGAACAGAAAAGAAATCCGGATGCGGTTTCAACTTAATAAATCGTTGGGACCAATCGCGTCCAACTCTGACGGCAACTGAAAACGAGATTGTTCAATTAAGGACTATAGCCAAAGGGCTCCTCATTCCTTTTTTCCTTCTTCGTCGTCGTCGTCTGCGCAATTTTAAAACCACCTGTTGAAAACGGTAATTAATTTAATTTTTTTTTCGTTTCGTTTCAAATGAATCAATGAAGTAGGAAAATAATAAAAGCTCTAAAAACTCAGTCAAGTTTGAAAAAGTGTTTGACGTTTAGGATACCAAATATACAATAAGTTGACGCTGAATGACAACTAAAATTAGAATTAACATCAACATTTGTAACTTGTTTATTTCATAAATTCTCAAAAATGAGGTTACATCAAACGTTATTATCTCAAGAATGAATAAAGATTTTCAAATGCGGTTTTGTTCATGAAAAAGCACGTACTTTCCGCTATAAGTGGTCAAAAGTTTATTAAGATATCTTAAGAATTCGATTTTTCAGGATTTTTTAAAAATGATGGAGTAATATCGTTTATTTCATAAATTCTTAAAAAATTAGGTTACTTCAAAACATATTATCTCAAGAATGAATAAAGATTTTCAAATGCGGTTTTGTTCATGGGAAAGTACATACTTTCTTCTATAAATAGACCATAGTTTATTAAGATATCTTAAGAGTTTGATTTTTCGCGACTTTTTAAAAATAATTGGAAAAAATTGTTTGCTTAATAAATTCTTAAAAATGAGGTTACTTCAAAACTTATTATCTCAAGAATGAAGAAAGATTTTCAAATGCGGTATTGTATATGAGACAGTACATACTTTCCTCTATAAGTGAACAACAGTTTATCAAAATATCTTAAGAATCCGATTTTTCACAATTTTTTAAAAATTAACGAAAAAAAATTGTTTACTTTATTAATTCTTAAAAAATGAGGTTATTTCAAAAGTTATTATCTCAAGAATGAACTAAGATTTTCAAATGAGGTTTTGTTCATGAGAAAGTATATATACTTTCCTCTATAAGTGTACAATAGTTTATCAAAAAATCTTAAGAATCCGATTTTTCACAATTTTTTGAAAATCAACCGAAAAATTGTTTACTTCATATATTCTTAAAAACTCAGGTTACTCAAAACATATTATCTCAAGAATGAATAAAGATTTTCAAATGCGGTTTTGTTCATGAGAAAGTACATATTTTCCTCTATAAGTGAGCAATACTTTATTAAAATATCTTAAGAATTCGATTTTTCACGATTTTTTAAAAATGATGGAGTAATATTGTTTACTTCATAAGTTCTTAAAAAATGAGGTTACTTCAAAAGTTATTATCTCAAGAGTGAATAAAGATTTTCAAATGCGGTTTTGTGTATGAGATAATACATACCTTCCTCTATAAGTTGACAACAGTATATCAAAATATCTTAAGAATCCGATATTTCACAATTTTTTGAAAATTAACCGAAAAAATTGTTTACTTTATAAATTCTTAAAAATCAGATTACTTCAAATATTAATATCTCAATAATGAATAAAGATTTTCAAATGCGGTTTTGTTCATGAGAAAGTACGTACTTTTCTGAATTAGTGAACAATAGCATATTAAGATATCTTAAGAATTCGATTTTTCACGATTTTTTAAAAATATATTGTTTACTTCATCAATTCTTAAAAAAATAGGTTACTTCAAAACATTTTCAAATACGGTCTTGTTCATGAGAAAGTACATACTTTCCTCTATAAGTGGACAACAGATTATCAAAACATCTTAAGAATCCGATTTTTCACAATTTTTTGAAAATTAACGGAAAAAATTGTTTACTTCATAAATTCTTAAAAAGTCAGGTTACTCAAAACATATTATCTCAAGAATGAATAAAGATTTTCAAATGCGGTTTTGTTCATGAGAAAGTACATATTTTCCTCTATAAGTGAGCAATACTTTATTAAAATATCTTAAGAATTCGGTTTTTCACGATTTTTTAAAAATGATGGAGTAAAATTGTTTACTTCATAAATTCTTCAAAAATGAGGTTATTTCAAAAGTTATTATCTCAAGAATGAATAAAGATTTTTAAATGAGGTTTTGTTCATGAGCAAGTACATACTTTCCTCTATAAATGGGCAATAGTTTATTAAGATATCTTAAGAATTCGATTTTTACGATTTTTTTAAAATGATTGTGAAAAATTGTTTACTTCACAAATTCTTCAAAAATGAGGTTACTTCAAAAAGTATTATCTCAAGAATGAACAAATATTTTCAAATGCGGTTTTGTTCATAAGAAAGTACATACTTTCCTCTATAAGTGGACAACAGATTATCAAAATATCTTAAGAATCCGATTTTTCACAATTTTTTGAAAATTGACGGATAAAAATTGTTTACTTCATAAATTCTTAAAAAATGAGGTTACTTCAAAAAGTGTTATCTCAAGAATGAACAAAGATTTTCAAATGTGGTTTTGTTCATGGGAAAGTACATACTTTCCTCTATAAATGGGCAATAGTTTATCAAAATATTTTAGGAATCCAATTTTTCACAATTTTTTGAAAATTAACTGAAAAAATTGTTTCCTTCATAAATTTTTAAAAAGTGAGATTACTTCAAATATTAATATCTCAAGAATGAACAAAGATTTTCAAATGCGGCTTTGTTCATGAGAAAGTATGTACTTTTCTGTATAAGTGAACAATAGCTTATGAAGATATCTTAAGAATTCGATTTTTCACGTTTTTTTTTAAATTATGGAAAAAAAAATTGTTTGCCTCTATAATCAGCGCCAGATTGTTGAGTATTAGTTCTAGTTTTAGTTGAAAATAATAAAATCTTTTATGAAAACGAAAATAAATAAATGTAAGATGGATTGATAGAAACGTCTGGTCGTGATTAAATTTGTTTTCATCCGAAACGACGTGCTGTCTCATTCGAAAAGCTCGACGACGACGGCTTTTCGCCGTTTTCCCGGAATCCCTTAGAACGTCCAGATGGATGTATCCGTCGTATTTCAGTTAGAACGGCCGGAAACCGACGGATACCGAGACCGGAGGTGGCGGAAATTTTAAACCTCTATAATATTCTGCGAACGACGCGACGTGTTTTCAATATGTTAGGAAAGCCTTTCAGGAGATTTAGAACTCACCCCATTTTCCGAAACCCCACCCCCTCATCTGACGTCTTTTCCCTCCCGAAACCATTGTGTTGTATTTGATTAATCTGGAAAAGGAGGGAGGCAAAAGCGGCGCGCAAGAAAACCAGAACTTTCAAGATTTCATTTTAAATCCAACTTAGGTTTAAATTAAATTTTTTTTAGTACGTACCCAAAATAAATTTCAAAAATCACTTAATCAAAATTTTTGTTGCAACACTTTCAAATTTCGAACTATAAAATTCATTTTTAATAAAAAGCAGATGCTGAGTTGTATCATCGTCGAAAGTGTTTGAAAGACTGAGAAAAAAATTATACAACGGAACAACTCGTTGGTTTAAATCTTGTCAGTCACACTTCGACCCTTATGTTTATACGGTCCATATTCATATGCATACATTAAAAAAAAATAATAATAATAACCCCGGGTCCCAAAACCCGTTTTAGTTCTTCTGTCTCCTCTAACACAGAGGAGCAGGCAACAAAAACCCCAGGTTCTACATGCATATAATTATAACATCCTTTCGCTTAAAACTCTATGGGAAAGTGTCGCGAAACATCACATCACCATATGGTTACTTCGCATTCAATGAGAAGGAATAAATTTACCTTTCAATAAAACTAAAAGGTATCAGGTGAATAAAAAGAAATTTCCATAAAATAATTGCTTTTAAAAAGTTGAAAATTAAAAAAAAATGTTACAAAAATTTTAGTTACAAAAGCTATACGGGAGTCATTCATTCAACTTTTTTTAATTCGATTTGCATATCCAGGTAGGACCACCAGTTTCAACTCGACAATGAGCATTGTTTCCCCTCGTTATTTTTTCTTTCTGTTCATTTGCACTCGTACCGGCAATGATCCGCCGTGTCTAATTTGCATGCGTGATACAACACGTTGGGTAACCCTTTTGGATTTCAAAACCGTTATGTACAGTTTGAAAACCGGTCAGCTTGTAAAGTTAAAACAATACGTCTCAGTTAATGGGTTAAAAAAAAAAACGTTGAGGAAAACATCTGTTCAAAACTTTGTCGTTAAGTAATTTTTAATAAATCACTCTGAATATATTTTTAATTAATTATCTTACATTATCTTATCTAAATCTACATCAAATTCGCTTTAAAATGGTTTTTATTTCGTTATGATATCTCAATTATTTTTTGAGATATCATTTATTCGACTTTTTCTCTGCCTCCTATCATCTGCTGACTTCGTAGAAGAATAATTACTGCTGATAGAAGACTGCATAAGTTGTTTATTGCTTGCAAAAGACAATGTATTGCTGGCAGAAAATTAGATACTGCTCGCAGAATGCTAAATTCTGCTGGCAGAAGGTTCTTGGTCAAAGGATCATGCTGAAAGTAGAAGATTAAAATATTGCGGATAGAGGCGGGATGCTTGTTTATTGTTAGCAATGAACTCGAAATTCTTTTCAGAAGACTATTTACTGCAGAATGTTGTTTATTTGTTGTAGACGATAATATACTGCTGGCAGAAAACTAGATATTGTTTGCAGAATACTAAATTGTACTGGTAGATGACTAAATATGCTATTAAGAAGATTAGATACTGCTTGCAAAAAACTATATTCTGCTGGTAGATGACTAAATACTGCTTACTTAAAGACTGCTGCTTAAGAGAAAGCAACTTACTGGTTACAGAAGACTCTTTACTGCGTGTAGACGACTGTTTATTGCTTGCAAGAGATAAATACTGCTTGAAAAGGATATTATGCTTTTGTAGAATTTAGGTACTGCTTGGAGACGACTAATTCTACTACTTGAAGACCAGGACATTTGCGAAGATTTTATACTGTTAGGCGAAAACTAAATTCTGCTAGTAGATGACTTAATATTGCTGGTACAAGATTAGATACTGCTTGCAAAAGACTAAATTCTGCTGATAGATGACTAAGTACTGCTTACTGAAACACTGCTGCTTAAGAGAAAGCAACTTACTGGTTACAGAAGACTGTTTACTGCGTGTAGATGACTGTTTATTACTTGAAGAGATAAATACTGCTTGAAAAGGACAATATGCTGTTGGTAGAACTTAGGTACTGCTTGGAGAAGACTAATTCTACTAGTTGAAGACGAGGACATTTGCGAAGATTTTATACTGTTAGGCGAAAACTAAATTCTGCTAGTAGATGACTTAATACTGCTGGTAAAAGATTAGATACTGCTTACAAAAGACTAAATTTTGCTGGTAGATGACTAAATACTGCTTACTTAAAGACTGCTGCTTAAGAGAAAGCAATTTATTGGTTACAGAAGACTGTTTACTGCGTGTAAATAACTGTTTATTGGTTGCAAGAGATAAATACTACTTGAAAAGGACAATATGCTGCTGGTAGAACTTAGGTATTGCTTGGAGAAAACTAATTCTACTAGTTGAAGACGAGGACATTTGCGAAGATTTTATACTGTTAGGCGAAAACTAAATTCTGCTAGTAGGTGACTTAATACTGCTGGTAAAAGATTAGATACTGTTTACAAAAGACTAAATTCTGCTGGTAGATGACTAAATACTGCTTGCTTAAAGACTGCTGTTTATGAGAAAGCAATTTATTGGTTACAGAAGACTGTTTACTGCGTGTAGACGACTGTTTATTGCTGGCAAGAGATAAATACTACTTGAAAAGGACAATATGCTGCTGGTAGAACTTAGGTACTGCTTGGAGAAGACTAGATTCTACTGGTTGAAGACAAGGATATTTGCGAAGATTTTATACTGTTAGGCGAAAACTAAATTCTGCTAGTAGATGACTTAATACTGCTGGTAAAAGATTAGATACTGCTTACAAAAGACTAAATTTTGCTGGTAGATGACTAAATACTGCTTACTGAAAGACTACTGCTTAAGAGAAAGCAACTTACTGGTTACAGAAGACAGTTTACTGCGTGTAGACGACTGTTTATTGCTTGCAAGAGATAAATACTGCTTGAAAACGACAGTATGCTGCTGGAAGAACTTAGGTATTGCTTGGAGAAGACTAATTCTACTTGTTGAAGACAAGGACATTTGCGAAGATTTTATACCGTTAGGCGAAAACTAAATTCTGCTAGTAGATGACTTAATACTGCTGGTAAAAGATTAGATACTGCTTACAAAAGACTAAATTTTGCTGGTAGATGACTAAATACTGCTTACTGAAAGACTACTGCTTAAGAAAAAGCAACTTACTGGTCACAGAAGACAGTTTACTGCGTGTAGACGACTGTTTATTGCTTGCAAGAGATAAATACTGCTTGAAAACGACAGTATGCTGCTGGAAGAACTTAGGTATTGCTTGGAGAAGACTAATTCTACTTGTTGAAGACAAGGACATTTGCGAAGATTTTATACCGTTAGGCGAAAACAAAATTTTGCTAGTAGATGACTTAATACTGCTGGTAAAAGATTAGATACTGCTTGAAAAAGACTAAATTCTACTGGTAGATGACTAAATACTGCTTACTGAAAGACTACTGCTTAAGAGAAAGCAACTTACTGGTTACAGAAGACAGTTTACTGCGTGTAGACGACTGTTTATTGCTTGCAAGAGATAAATACTGCTTGAAAAGGACAATATACTGCTGGTAGAACTTAGGTACTGCTTGGAGAAGACTAATTCTGCTAGTTGAAGACCAGGACATTTGCGAAGCTTTATTCTGTTAGGCGATAACTAAATTCTACTAGTACATGACTTAATACTGCTGGTAAAAGATTAGATACTGCTTGCAAAAGACTAAAGTCTGCTGGTAGATGACTAAATACTGCTTACTTAAAGACTACTGCTTAAGAGAAAGCAACTTACTGGTTACAGAAGACTGTTTACTGCGTGTAGACGACTGTTTATTGCTTGCAAGAGTTAAATACTGCTTGAAAAGGACAATATGCTGCTGGTAAAACTTAGGTATTGCTTGGAGAAGACTAATTCTACTACTTGAAGACCAGGACATTTGCGAAGATTTTATACTGTTAGGCGAAAACTAAATTCTGCTAGAAGATGACTTAATACTGCTGGGAAAAGATTAGATACTGTTTGCAAAAGACTAAATTTTGCTGGTAGATGACTAAATACTGCTTACTTAAAGACTGCTGCTTAAGAGAAAGCAACTTACTGGTTACAGAAGACTGTTTACTGCGTGTAGACGACTGTTTATTACTTGCAAGAGATAAATACTGCTTGAAAAGGACTATATGCTGCTGGTAGAACTTAGGTGCTGCTTGGAGAACACTAATTCTACTAGTTGAAGACAAGGACATTTGCAAAGATTTTATATTGTTAGGCGAAAACTAAATTCTGCTAGTAGATGGTTTAATACTGCTGGAAAAAGATTAGATACTGCTTGCGAAAGACTAAATTTTGCTGATAGATGACTAAATACTGCTTACTGAAAAACTACTGCTTAAGAGAAAGCAACTTACTGGTTACAGAAGACTGTTTACTGCGTGCAGATGACTGTTTATTGCTTGAAGAGATAAATACTGCTTGAAAAGGACAATATGCTGTTGGTAGAACTTAGGTACTGCTTGGAGAAGACTAATTTTACTAGTTGAAGACAAGGACATTTGCGAAGATTTTATACTGTTAGGCGAAAACTAAATTCTGCTAGTAGATGACTTAATACTGCTGGTAAAAGATTAGATACCGTTTGCAAAAGACTATATTTTGCTGATAAATGACTATATAGTACTTTCAGAACCTGTATACTACTAGTTCTGAACTTTTAGCAATAAGGATTGTTTGATGATAAATATCTATAGAAACATTTGACAAAAAACGATAAATATATATTTTTCTTTATTAAAAATAAGAAAACATTGATTAAAAACATTAAATTGAAACACCTGTTATGGATTCGTTATAAAAAAAGTAATTCTTGACGAACGTTGATTTATTAATTATAATTTCATATTTCGATTAATAATCGTTTCCTTTAACGTTGTGTACTTGAAAATCGTCGGCAAACACGAAAGACGCCCAACCATATCATTATCTTATAATAAAGCAATTAAACCCCGCGATACTATAACGTGATTTCACGTCTCTTTTCTTCTTATACGAAAACTCCATGTAACTTTTCCCTTCATTAAAATCGGCGCTCCGCGTGCCAATTCCAAAGCGGGGTTGCCCCACAATTAAATAACCGACGCGATTAATATAAAACGGTCGCAAACGAGACCCCGCTATCATTAACAATTTACATATTAGCCGTAATTACATGTCACTCTACATTTATTATTATTAAATTGAATGCAATTTTTTCGTTTAAAATCCGCTTACTGGAGTGGCAATGTTAGTTGTGAGTTGGTTGCTTTGATTCTTTGGTTATGAAGGGCTGTTTTTTACGTTGTCGGCCATTTTTGGAAGGAGACGCACGTCGTCGCGGCGCACACAATTTACAACGGCAAAAAAAACGTACTTTGCCACACTCAATCCACACACATCGACGCAGAATGGCCGCTTTCGATAAAAGAATCGCGCAAAAATCAATCGCAGAAACCCGTGAGGGTGGGGATGTTATTTTTGTGGTTGTATTTTTTTTCGATAGGTGACGCCAGCTCACGATAAAGTTTTTCAGAGCGCCACCCCACTGGAAATTTTTGCGGAATTTTATTCAACTATATAACTACATACTAAATATACAAGGTGCCCATTACGTATGGAATATAGTATATATCTCGGTAAATGTTATCTTTATAAAAAACATTTTATACAAAAGTTGTTTAATATTTTATTTGCCATAATAAGATTGCATTCAATTGTTTATAATTCAGAAAACAAATGAGTAACGAATAACACTTGAATTTTTTTAAATGGCAATGTACCCTTTCGTTAGGCTCATTTGATAGAGATTACTTTTCTCTTTACGATGACGTAAAATTTTTGTACCCTTACATCAGAATTTGTTTTTTGAAATAAAAATAATTGAATGCTGTTTTCTTAATTCTTATGGCAAATAAAATATTAAACAACTTTTGTATAAATTTTTTTTCTAAAGTTGGTACCTACCACGATATATGATATACATAATGGGCACCCTGTATATAATAACTACATATAGTTATTATATATATATAAATTATATATATAGTGTTCGTGAAGCTAACAGCCACAACCTATTCTTTATATAATTTTTATGTATGATATGGTTTTTTGAAAATTTCCTATAAAAATAATAAATTTATAAATTTGACAATTTCTTATTTTTCTTCTTTAAGAACTTTTACCTGGAAATTTTAATAATATTATCATACAGTTTTTATATCATATCATAAACTAGAATCTTTAAGCTTCAATTTAACATACAAATGTTATCATGATTCTTAAAAATACAGCCGATATGATTCTTCGAAAATTTCGTATTATTCTTCAGGTATAAATTTGACAATTTTTTCTTTAAGAACTTTTTCCTGAAAATTTTAATAATATTATCATATAGTTTTTATATCATATCATAGCCTAGAATCTTTAAGCTTCAATTTAATATACATATCATATCATGATTCTTAAAAATACAGCCGATGTGATGTTTTGAAAATTTTGTTTTATTCTTGAGTTACAAATTTGACAATTTTTTCTTTAAGAACTTTTTCCTGGAAATTTTAATAATATTATCATATAGTTTTTATATCATATCATAAACTAGAATCTTTAAGCTTCAATTTAACATACATATCATACCATGATTCTTATAAATACAGCTGATAAGATTTTCTGAAATTTTTCGTATGATTCTTGAGTTATAAATTTAACAATTTTTTCTTTAAGAACTTTTTCCTGGAAATTTTAATAATATTATCATACAGTTTTTATATCATATCATAAACTAGAATCTTTAAGCTTCAATTTAACATACATATCATATCATGATTCTTAAACACATAGCCGATATGATATTTTGAAAATTTTGTATTATTCTTGAGTTATAAATTTGACAATTTTTTCTTCAAGAACTTTTTCCTGGAAATTTTAATGATATTATCATATAGTTTTTATATCATATCATAAACTAGAACCTTTAAGCTTCAATTTAACATACATATCATATCATGATTCTTAAAAATACAGTCGATGTGATTTTTTGAAAATTTTGTATTATTCTTGAGTTATAAATTTATCAATTTTTTATTTAGGAACTTTTTCCCGGAAATTTTAATAATATTGTTATATACTTTTTATATCATATCATAAACTAGAATCTTTAAGCTTTAATTTAACATACATATCATAGCACGATTCTTAAAAATACAGCCGATATGATTTTTTGAAAATTTCGTATTTTTCTTCAGTTATAAATTTGACAATTCTTTCTTTAAGAATTTTTACCTGAAAATTTTAATAATATTATCATATAGTTGTTATATCATATCATAAACTAGAATCTTTAAGCTTTAATTTAACATAGAGATCATATCATAATTTTCAAAAATAAAATCGTTATGATTTTTTGAAAAATTCGTATTTTTTTATGATTTATAAATTTGACAATTTCTTCTTTAAGAACTTTTTCCTGGAAATTTTAATAATATTATCATATAGTTTGATATCATATCACAAACTAGAATCTTTAAGCTACAATTTAACATACACATCATATCATGATGCTTAGAACTACAGTAGATATGATTTTTTGAAAATTTCATATTATTTTTCAGTTATAAATTTGACAATTTTTTCTTTAAAAATTTTTACCTGAAAATTTTAATAATATTATCATATAGTTTTTATATCATATCATAAACTAGAATTTTTAAGCTTTAATTTAACATAGACATCATATCATAATTCTCAAAAATAAAATCACTATGATTTTTTGAGAAATTCGTATTTTTTTATGATTTATAAATTTGACAATTTCTTCTTTAAGAACTTTTTCCTGGAAATTTTAATAATATTATCGGATAGTTTTTATATCATATCATAAACTAGAATCTTTAAGCTTCAATTTGAGATACATATCATATCATGATTCTTAAAAATACAGCCGATATGATTTTTTGAAAATTTCGTATTATTCTTGAATTATAAATTTGTCAATTTTTTCTTTAAGAAATTTTTCCTGAAACTTTTAATAATATTGTCATATAGTTTTTATATCATATCACAAACTAGAATATTTAAGCTTCAATTTGACATACATATCATATCATGATTCTTAAAAATACAGCCGATATGATTTTTTGAAAATTTCGTATTATTCTTGAGTTATAAATTTGACAATTTTTTTGAAGAACTTTTTCCTGAAAATTTTAATAATATTGTCATATAGTTTTTATACCATATCACAAACTAGAATCTTTAAGCTTCAATTTGACATACATATTATATCATGATTCTTAAAAATACTGCCTATATGATTTTTTGACAATTTCTCTTTATAATTTTGATAATTAAAATATCTGATGTTGTTGACTTTTTGGCTGACACTCTATATACTTATATATCGACCACAACAGCATATATATATATAGGTGTTTGATATAAGGTTATTAAAAGTTAAAAAGGACATTTCATGATTACAACTAAAGTGATTATTGAATCGAAGACGTTGCCGTCTTGATGTTGGGAAATGAAGTTGAATGGAGGATGTTTTTGAGTGGAGGAGGGTGAAGATGTAATTAGGAGCAATTTCCGGCTTGTCAAGTCAGTGCCGTTCCTTTAAAATCAGATAATTTAGTTACTACCCAACAGTGAAAAAGATTTAATCCATAAAAAACGTTCAATTATTGTATATACAATGTATAGTTTTTATTTATAATTACAAAATTGTAATTTATTATATTTGTGTAATCATCCAATTTAGTTAACTTCCCAATTTAAACGTCGACAATAATAACGGAGTGTTAACTAAAACACCTGCGTTAAAAAAATTATATTGCAATTAAAATGGAACAATTTTCGAGAATTATTTACCATTTAAAGACGATGTCTTTCCACATAAAACGATATCTTTGGAATGATGACTTATATATGTATATAAAGTATTTCGGGGACACTTCTTGTATCATCGACGGGCGGTAATCGTTTTTTAATGAAATGTCATTTTTCGCCATCTGTCTCACGTTTCCCGGGAGCGTTATTACTATAATTATCGGTCAGTCGTAATATGAGTGTTTACGTTACGACCTACACGGGACGTTGTTATTATTTTTTACTTTACTTTTCAAGAAAAAAAAAAGGGGGTAGTGAGACTTGAAACGTCTCCTAGTAAAAAAGAAAAAGGGTAAATAAAATAAATCTCGATCTACCTGCTTTTTTTTTAACTCATTTGCATACAGTCGTACAAATAAAGTGTCGGGGTGAAAATTATAGGGTGATATCGAAACTTATTTCCTTATTTTTTACCTGGCATTATATACTACATACACCCTTTCGAATTTTTTGCCTTTCGATTAGGGAAGTAGCCGAGATTTAAGTTTGTTGTATAAAGAGGAATGATGAAGTAATTGATTTGTTTTAAATGAAAAAAAATGTGAAATCATTAACGACCTTTTAAAAAGCGTTTACCGTTTCGGTAAACATATTTATATTATACCGCGTTGACCGCATGCTGCAATTATAGAGGGAGAGGTTTACAATTACAGCACGGCACAACGTTGTAGTACTACGGTAATTTTCGTTATTATGGTTTTGTATAAAAATCACGCCCCATCGTCTACAATTTTGTAATTACCGAGTTCCGGAAATTGAAACGTTTAGGGTTTTCCTTATATTTATTAATAAGCGTAAAAAATAATTAGAAAAGATAATTATAGAATGGAATTACTAGGGTTGTTCTAAAGTTGGAATATATCCGTTAACATTATTAACGGGAAATAATTGAGGATTTACATCAAAAAAATTTTTTTTTCTCCATAACGGTTCGGAATTAAGTAATGAATTTTTTTGAGGTTATAAAGAAACGTTTGAGGTTAAGATATACCAAATTTAAAGTTTCCAAGATGAACAGTTCTTTATAAAAAAAAATTTTAAGTCACCTGTTAGAATTTAACGCTTTTTAATGATGTAGTTAAAGAAAAACTTAGTTTTTTCCAAAACGGTTTGGAATTGAGAAATGAAACTTTTTGAGGTTATAAAGAAACGTTTGAGGTTAGAATATGCCAAATTTAAAGTTTCCAAGGTGAACAATTCTTTAGAAAAATAATTTTAATTTATCGCTTTTTAAAGATGTAGTTAAAGAAAAACTTAGTTTTATCCGAAACGGTTTGGAATTGAGAAATGAAACTTTTTGAGGTTATAAAGAAACGTTTGAGGTTAGGATATGTCAAATTTAAAGTTTCCAAGGTCAACAATTCTTTAGAAAAAAATGTTAAAAGTCGCTTATTTGAATTTAAAGCTTTTTAATGATGTAGTTAAAGCAAAACTTAGTTTTTTCCAAAACGGTTAGGAATTGAGAAATGAAACTTTTTGAGGTTATAAAGAAACGTTTGAGGTTAGAGTATGTCAAATTTAAAGTTTCCAAGGTGAGCAATTCTTTAGAAAAATAATTTAAAAGTCACCTATTTGAATTTAACGCTTTTTAATGATGTAGTTAAAGAAAAACTTAGTTTTATCCGAAACGGTTGGGAATTGAGAAATGAAACTTTTTGAGGTTATAAAGAAACGCTTGAGGTTAGGATACACCAAATTAAAAGTTTCCAAGGTGAACAATTATTTAAAAAATAATTTTAATTTAACGCTTTTTAATGATGTAGTTAACGAAAAACTTAGTTTTATCTAAAACGGTTAGGAATTGAGAAATGAAACTTTTTGAGGTTATAAAGAAACGTTTGAGGTTAGGATATGCCAAATTTAAAGTTTTCAAGGTGAACAATTATTTAAAAAATAATTTGAATTTAAAACGCTTTTTAATGATGTAGTTAAAGAAAAACTTAGTTTTATCCAAAACGGTTTGGAATCGAGAAATAAAACTTTTTGAGGTTATAAAGAAACGTTAGAGGTTAGGATATGTCAACTTTGAACTTTTCCAAGGCGAACAATTTTTTAGAAAAATAATTTAAAAGTCGCCTATTTGAATTTAACGCTTTTTAGTAATGTAGTTAAAGAAAAACTTAGTTTTATTCAAAACTGTTTAGAATTGAGAAATGGAACTTTGAGGTTATAAAGAAACGTTTGAGGTTAGGATATGCCAATTTTAAAGTTTTCAAGGTGAACAATTATTTAAAAAATAATTTGAATTTAACACTTTTTAATGATGTGGTTAAAGAAAAACTTAGTTTTGTCCAAAACGGTATGGAATTCAGAAATGAAACTTTTTGAGGTTATAAAGAAACATTTGAGGTTAGGATATGCTAACTTTAAAGTTGCCTAGGTGAGCAATTATTAAAAAAATAATTTGAATTTAAAACGCTTTTTAAGATGTAGTTAAAGAAAAACTTAGTTTTATCCAAAACGGTTTGGAATCGAGAAATAAAACATTTTGAGGTTATAAAGAAACGTTAGAGGTTAGGATATGCCAACTTTGAAGTTTCCAAGGCGAACAATTTTTTAGAAAAATAATTTAAAAGTCGCCTATTTGAATTTAACGCTTTTTAGTAATGTAGTTAAAGAAAAACTTAGTTTTATTCAAAACTGTTTAGAATTGAGAAATGAAACTTTTTGAGGTTATAAAGAAACATTTGAGGTTAGGATATGCCAACTTTAAAGTTTCCTAGGTGAGCAATTATTTAAAAAATAATTTAAATTTAAAACGCTTTTTAATGATGTAGTTAAAGAAAAACTTAGTTTTATCCAAAACGGTTTGGAATCGAGAAATAAAACTTTTTGAGGTTATAAAGAAACGTTAGAGGTTAGGATATGCCAACTTTGAAGTTTCCAAGGCGAACAATTTTTTAGAAAAATAATTTAAAAGTCGCCTATTTGAATTTAACGCTTTTTAATGATGTAGTTAAAGAAAAACTTAGTTTTATTCAAAACTGTTTAGAATTGAGAAATGAAACTTTTTGAGGTTATAAAGAAACGTTTGAGGTTAGGATATGCCAATTTTAAAGTTTTCAAGGTGAACAATTATTTAAAAAATAATTTGAATTTAACGCTTTTTAATGATGTAGTTAAAGAAAAACTTAGTTTTGTCCAAAACTGTTTAGAATTGAGAAACGAAACTTTTTGAGGTTATAAAGAAACGTTTGAGGTTAGGATATGCCAATTTTAAAGTTTTCAAGGTGAACAATTATTTAAAAAATAATTTGAATTTAACGCTTTTTAATGATGTAGTTAAAGAAAAACTTAGTTTTGTCCAAAACTGTTTAGAATTGAGAAATGAAACTTTTTGAGGTTATAAAGAAACGTTTGAGGTTAGGATATGCCAATTTTAAAGTTTTCAAGGTGAACAATTATTTAAAAAATAATTTAAATTTAACGCTTTTTAATGATGTAGTTAAAGAAAAACTTAGTTTTGTCCAAAACGGTTTGGAATTGGGAAATGAAACTTTTTGAGGTTATAAAGAAACGTTTGAGGTTAGGATGTGCCAAATTTTAAGTTTCCAAAGTTAACAATTTTTTTTGAAAAATATTTTAAAAGTCGCGTATTTGAATTTAACGCTTTTTAATGACGTAGTTAAAGAAAAGCTTAATTTTATCCAAAATAGTTTGGAATTGAGAAATGAAACTTTTTGAGGTTATCTATGATTATTTGAGGTTAAGTTATATGCATTTTTAAGATTCCAAGGCGAACAGTATTTTTAAAAAACACCGATTTCTATTTTGATGTTTCAAAAATGACTAAAGAAATTTTTTTTTTCTCCATGACGGTTCGAAATTAAGTAATAAAATTTTTTGAGGTTATAAAGAAACCTTTAAGGTTAGGATATACCAAATTTAAAGTTTCCAAGGTGAACAATTAAAAAAAAAAAAAATTTATAAAACTACTTTTATCCGAAACATTTTTTAAAGAATATTTAGTTTATTTTATTTTTAAACTTTAAATAACAAAAAAGAAAATAATTCAAAGAATAAATCTGTATTTCCGGCTTAAAAAATAAACCTTATGGTACTCCTCCGATCCAACTCCTTCTTATAACCTGCTTCTCACGGTTTTATAAATGGGCAGCCTCTGTGAACAGGCATATAATAAACCCAACGAGAAAGAAAGAAATAGATCCCGAAAGAGGTAGCAGTAATGATATGCAAGGGCATGCATACATTAACAGAGGAAGACAGCTTCTCGAAGAACCCTTTTCTTCTCTTATGCGTCCCTCCCTTCCGGGTCGTAAAGAAAATAAATGCCCGTTGTTTTTTCTCCTCGCGTTTTATTCTTAGGCAAATAGGCGAGGGTTAACTTCGGAAGATACGTTCCCAGGCGGATGGATAGCACACCTACAGGATAACCACCTTTTTTTTCGATGGGGTTACTAAAAATTTACATCTACTCATCCAGCATATGCTACCAGTTCCAGTTTTTATGTGGGAAAGTGTTTTTTATTTTAAGATTTTAAATCTAAGGATTTTTTTTGTGAGAGCTTTATCTTTACCATTATCGAAGACGTCGGAATTAAAGCTTAAAAAGCTGTGTCCCTAGTGTACAGTAAGGGAAGATTTAGTTCTTTTTATTAGAAAAGGAAGCTTCTTAACTTCTTATTGAAGGGAAGGTTTTTTTTGCTTTCACCAATTAAAATAACGATTTTAATACAATTTTTAACGAAACATTTCTTTTGACAAGTACAAAAAAAAGGTGTATTGTCCATATGTTTGTCCGGTGAAGGTTGCTTTCTTTAAGAAACCTAAGAACACATTAGGGTCACTTGGGTATCATTTACAACGTTGCAGAAGGGGGACAGACGATTAATTTGATGGAAGTTTAATAATGGGGATATTAAACAAGAAAAAAAATGAGACAGGCACACGCTACTTCTTTAGTTATGAACACCGTTCTTTTAATTTCTTTTAATTTTAAGAATTAAAGTGTTAATTTGATGTTTTCGAAAGCTCAAAAAAAAAAAAATATAATAAAAGATTTATAAAGGGAAGTAAAGTTAAAAGAGGGGTTTGAACCCCTAAATACGAATACACAGGTGAAAAATAAACTAGGTGTTGCCGATGAACCTCTAATAGATCGATTATCCCCTTATTCAATGTATTGACAGCTCAACGAATGGGTTTCTTTCTATACCTGACAGGTTGAGGTTTTTAGGAACCCATTTAGAAAAAAAAGGCACACGTCTGCACTACAACCCCCGTCAATGAAAAATAAGTTTCTCTATACACACACTTCAGGTATTTTAGGGATTTCGCCTGTTTAAGTGGCGGTTTGGTTCCAGTGGTTTTGTTACATGAATTGAGTTAAAGATTAATTGATGTTTGATAAATGAAACGTGAGGTTAACCGCAATAATTATCGTGGAAAATTTAAATATCGATTATGACATGGTATTTTAAAAGAAATTGGATAATATACGGTGTTTATAATAAAAATGAGTGTTGTAGGTACAGGCATACTGGTATAATTGGTAATTAATCTCGCTCGAATCGCAACTTTGTTGTTATTAATTATACGGTTTGAAGGTTGTTTATTGATATAATTAATTCTGAGTTTATTATTGGAAGGAGTTAATATAAAATAATTATTTTTTGTTGAAGCTTGATTACTTACATTATGACTTTTAAAACTTTCATTAAAATAAAAACTGTTGACCTTAAAAATTTAAAAACGCATGTAATTTAATCAAAAAGTTTCATTTCTCAATTCCTAATGGTTTCGGATAAAGCTAAATTTTTCTTTGAAATCTTTAAAAAACGTTAAAGATGATTAGACTCAATGAACATGGTAACTTTGCTCCTGTGAGTTATGTAATCAAGGAGAACTTGTTTTTTTTTGCGCTTATAAAATGATCTTGTATATCATGTACCACATGCTGGAGAAATGCTAGGAGAACCAGAAGGTAAAGCAAGAATCTTGTTGCTGATCTGCCTTGAGCAGCAATAACGTTCTGCCCACCTTCTGCCTGTACATCGAAATGAGAAACCTGTACAAAAAGATGTAATTACTACCTTTTTTCTGAAGTTGGTTACCTTTAATTAGTGAGTCATCGTTGAGTCCTTGCTGGATGGAATGGTTTGGGAAGTCTTTTACAGATGGATGTGATTCTAAAATAAGCAAAGCTATTAGACCAATTTGTAGACGTAACATTGCAATAATATGAGGTTGATTTCTGTTTACCTGTTCACCTGTTTACATTGCTTTCTATACTAAGAGTTGTTGATGATTGTGGTTGAAAAGCTTACGAGGTACCAATGAAGAGAGCTTAAGTCTACTCCGTGGCTCATAGAGACACAAAGATATCGTGACTACTGTGAGCAGAATGAGTAATATTGCTAGTTGTAGGACAATCTTGCCTTGACGTGGCTGAATTGTTTTCTTTGAGGCGCTTGAAAGGTTCATAAAAAGTCCATAACAAATTAATAACCATTTCAAATCCAGCTCTTCCACTCCCACACCAATATTTATGATACTAAAGTTATATCATTTCTAAGACAATGAGACTTAATGCTTGAAGAGCACTTTTTTTATGTTTATGTAATAGCAGAAGCACTGCATACTATAGAACTACATCATTCACAACACCGCAGGACTGCAATTATAGTAGATAATACCGGATCCGAAGATTTACAAATGAATGTGATTATAATGAAATATCAAGATAACAATAGATAAAAAGATACTAGAAGAAACTTTCTAGTTCTAGATTTAGTGTAGATTCGGGTTTAGCCGTCTTAAGAGATGTACGGCTGAACCCAAATGTTTCTAGTTCTAGGTCTAATATTAGTTCAATCCAACCCAACGCAACACGAATGATTCTAGTTCTAGGTGTAATGTTAGTTCTAAGTAGTAATAGTGGTAGTGTAAAACTAGAACTAACTCTAATGTTGGTTACCTTCAATTAGGTGGTAGTCGCTAAATCCTTGCTGGATAGAATGGGTTGGGAAGTCTTCTACAGATGAATGTGATTCTAAAACATACAAAGCTATTAGACCAATTTGTAGACGTAACATTGTAATAATATGAGGTTGATTTTATTTTGAAGCAACAAAGTTTTCTCCTACTTGAAGGGTTCTGGCTCTACTTTTTTCATAATTGGATGGGGTTGGAACAGTGAACTAACATGCCTAAGGCCTGTTTGCATTGCTTTTTATACTAAGAGTTCTAAGACGAGAAGACTTAAATCTTGAAGGCCATGTCTCTGATCGAGTTGTCAAAATTGGTTTAAAGCGAATCCACATACATTTTCGATATTACAACAGATATTATGAATTTTTTTAGAAAAGTTAATTCCATTGGTATTACTTTTTTTTTCATGAAAAACAGCAAAATGAAGCTCAAACAGGCTAGTGAAAACCACGCCTCGCTATCATGTTTCTAATCTAAAATATCGGTGAAAGAAGATTTTGTGAGAAAATTCGATCAGTTTTTTTATGTGCCTTAGTTTAGAAAATACTTCACCTCACTTTTGAGAGCATTCCTCATTCTATTGTTTTTTAGTCCTACTAGAAGCGAAAATTTGACATAATATATTGACAAAAATAAATAAAATTTTAAACATATAATAATTGCAGAACTAACTACTACTAATTGCCCTAAAGAAATTAGCTCGAGCTTCTAAAAATTTATTTAATGCCTCTTTAAATACTCAAATTGCCGTCCATCATGTTCTATTCATTGCTGTGGATGGAGCGTATGCTCTCTTGCGTGGAAAAAACTGCGCTTTAAATTTCTGCTCTTAGAAGGTTATGAATGGCATTCCGAATCCTATTTTCCATGTCTTGTATGGTTGTGGGTTGAGTTTGAAACACCATTATCCGCACCCATGAATAAAAATCCAAACAAGTTAAGTGTGGCGATCTATCGCTGTTTAAATGGTCTCTCACATTTATAGCAAAATGTGCTGGACAACCGTCCAGTTGTAAGAATAAATTTTGCCAAATAATTTCCATTATTTTCTCTTAACCACTTTAGTCATAAAATTTTTTACCGTAAGTCTCTACAAGGAGTAGTTGCGAGATATAGTACTTTGCACGCTTATTTGGCCACCCTGTGCATACATTCAGAGCCAAACGAGTTACTACAACATGTAAAATCTTCTCCGCGCTGGCTTTTGGATTCAAACTATCCCTGCCTAAGAATCGCATACTGGATTAGGAAAAGTGATCTCAACTCTATTAATTTTGGATATTCAACTTAGGTTGGGTTATGTTGGGTTGGGATGGGTCGTTGATCATCGTGTTGGGGTGGTCAACGAGGTGGACCAAATCTCATACTGGATTAGAAAATTATGGATTAATAAAAGTGATCTCAGCTCTATTAATTTTGGATATTCAACTTAGATTGGGTTGGGATTGGTCGTTGACCACCATGTTGGGGTGGTCACTGAGGTGGACCAAATCCCATACTGGATTAGGAAATTATGGATTAATAAAAATAATCCCAGCTCTATTAATTTTGGATATTCAACTTGGACTAGAATTCGTTTCAGGGAAAAGCGAAACCGTTTTGGATGCCCTGAACATTACAGCCATTGCAGGATTTTTGCTTTATAGATCCTAGTCATGGTCTTTGGACCTTGATACATAGGTTCTAACATTGAGGTCAAGGAGGCTGGCCAAATCGCTTATTGGATGAACAAATTATGAATTAGAAAAAATTCGTTTCAGGAAAGAATAAAATCCTTTTTGATGTCTCGTACAATGGTGTTGCAAAATTGTCGCTTTATGGAGATGGAAACATTTCAACATTCCAATTGCACAAACAGTTTATTGCACACTGTAGCCATTATTATTCATATTTGACCGCTGTCACAATTTGTAGTCTGCATTAAAATACGACAAAAATCTTATTTAAGTCCTTCTTCTTCTAAGGTAAGGCACACACAGTAGATTGTTTGCTGACGCAGAGATTTAGTTGGGTTGGTTTGAAATCTGATGCAAAACTTCTACATCGTCTTGATAAAATATTCATCTATTTTAGAATGAGTTCAACCAGTTTTAACGACTTATCATAAATGATTCATTCTTGTATTTCTAAGGAAGACACTAACAAACATCTGGTTATATCCCTACAAGAAAGGTTAAGTGTTAATAAGGAAAACCTACCTGTTAACTACAGCAGACCATCAACAGTCACAATACAGAAATATATAATTCAAATCACAATCACTAGTATAACTTTCAAAAGAAAAATATTATTGTGGTGTTTTCTATGATTTGATTTGCAGTCTTCAACAACTTTAAAGATTTTGTGTTGAATATTTTGATTTTGATCCAATTGGCATTGTGATTCTAAGAATTATTCAAATATGTGTCATAAAAATTAAGAAATTCGTCCAACTGCTGAAATCCCTGAAAAAAAATCCCCAATCTAATTAGTTATGTTTTAACCCAATTATTCTATTCTGACAAAAGATGATCCGTCTTCTGCAGGTCGTAGTACATTTATTTAACAATACATGGCCGGTTGTCGCAGACTGGATTAGGAAATTACGGATTAAGAAAAATTATGTCAGCTCTAATAATTTTGGATATTCAGCTTTGACAAGAATTTGTTTCAGGAAAGAGCGAAATCCTTTTTGATGCTCTGAACGTTATAGCTATTGCAGAATTCTTGCTTTATGGAGATAGAAACCTTCTGATATTCCAATTGTCGTATATCGTATTAGACCGCTGTTACAACTTATAGTCTGCATTAAAATACGATAACCTTCTCATTTAAGTTCTTTTTTTTTCCAATTGAACTCCACCCATCACTTCATTCCTCAAAGGTAGGCACACACAGTCCATTAATTACTAACACTAACATACATCTGGTTAAATTCGCAGAAGAAAGATTGAGTGTTAGCAAACTGGAAACAACCTGTTAACTACATCAGCCCATTAACAGCCACAATCCAGAAAAATATAATTCAAATCACAATCACTAGTATAATTTTAAAAGAGAAATATTATTGTGGTGTTTTCTATGATTTGATTTGCAGTTTTCAAAAGCTTTAAAGATTTTGTGTCATAAAAATTAAAAAATTCGCCCAGCTGCTAAAATCCCTGAAAAAAAAATCCCCAACCTAATTATTTATCTTTTAACCCAATTGTTCTATTCTGACAAAAGGTGATCCCTCTTCTGCAGGTCGTAGTACGTTTATTTAACAATGCATGGCCGGTTGGGTTAATTTATATTTTTTCCCTACTGAACAATACCCACGTATCAACGCAACAGAAAAAAAAGCACGTTAATATATGCACACACTGGCACCGGTTCTTTCTTTGACGGAACCAGTTCCAAATCAAAACTGGGCTTTCAGTAACGGGATAGTTAATGGCAGCAGATTCACGTCACGAAAGTTGAAAAAAAAAATCCGGGACGTCGGCATATGCTGATTATTTTTTTCTCTTCCCGATTCTCTCTTCGTTCTCTGCGTTCTCTTCCGGTTGGGATTTTTTAATCCCAACTGTAAACGATACTTTTGTCTATCGACTACCTGAATCCACTTTAAATTTTAATTCGTAATTTTTATTTTAGCCGTTACAAGTTTTGATTCATTTGCATATAATCAACCTCTCATTACAATTGCAATTTTGAAAAGGGTTCCGTTTGAATCGACGATTCAATAAATTCCGGTCTTAATAAATTAATTCGCGACCTTTCATAGTTCACGGGCGTTTTCAGACCACTCCCAAACCTTACGGGTCTTAATAATTATAACCCCGGTTACTCATTTGCATGCGTTCACCTCCGGAGGGTCTTCGAGAATTAATACAAAAGAAGAGAAACCCGGGGGCGAAACGAGAACTTGTCGCGAAAAGAAACCCGGCGAGATTTTTTTTTTTCAGTTCACCCCTTCTCTTGACTACTTCCGCATTGTGCAGAAGAAAAAAAAAAGGTGAAGAGAAAAAGCAGATACCCTCTCTCACCTCGTCATTAAATAGGCAAATGAGGTCCCTACATGAGGAACAAAAAAAACATACGGAGGTAAATGAAAAGAACTAAAACCCCCACCCTATTTTTAGAAGGTTTTTTTTTGTGTTATGCTTTTTTCTATAGCTAGATGGGCTTTGGGCAAAGAGAATAGAAACCAAAGGTTTTAGTTCGTTACAAATAGTAATTCCACGTAGAACTCTGTCAATCTGAAAAATGTGAGTCCGCATTTATTAAAGGAATTATATCACAAAAAAAGAATTTACAGATTTAGTTTCGCAGTGCGTTTAATACAACTTAGAAGTGATAAATTTTGTGTGTGTTGTGATTGTTTTTGTGAGCGAGAAGATTTTAAAATAAGGTAAATTAAAAATGTAAAAGCTCAAAAAAGCGATACACCTGCTAAATGTAGGTTATTTCGTTCACGTCGCAGAAACGGATATTGAGGGTTTTCTAATGATGTTTTAATTATCGTGAGCGCGGTGATGATTGATGAGTGGCTACTCTCAGAACGAAACCTGTTGTTAATTTTTTTTATTAATACGTGCAAAAACTATCCGTGTATAACGGAGAAATGTGTTACAAAAAATTTTTGTTTTATTTCATCAATTTGTGAGGTTAGTAATTTTCATCGGTTAATTTTAAAAATTGTGCAGATTTTTTAGTTTTGTTGAAATTCTAGTCAATTACTTCATTTGCATTTTGAAATAATTTGCAAATAAGTGTATCAACCCAACGAATTTTTAATATTGAAGAAAAGAATTGCTTACAAGTTGTAGTTCGAAAAATTGAATGATTCCTTGCGACCGAGGCACTATATTTGAGATCTTAAACATAAAACCCGGTTTCACTACCACTACTTCTTCAGTGGTAGTTAAAACACGACTGTCATCATCACTGAATATTTTGTTATAGTGTAAATATAGCACTATCACTAAATATTTAGTCACTAAAAGTTTAGTGATAGTGCATTTTTTTTCCCACTATCACTAAAGGTCTTTGCCTAATGATATAATAAATGTTTCGATTATTTCATCAATTAACCCATCTAACTCACACATTCTTCGTTCTTCTTTAATTACATGTTCAACAGTATTTTTTCCAATTGTCCGTAGTGACATTCTAGAAAGCCTGTACTAGAAGTACCCTTAAATCTGCTAATTTGAGTGAAGTATTCTTATTTGCCACCTCATTTTTTATCTGAACCCATACCAACTCAATTTGGTTGAGTTCGCAGTGATTGAACCTCAAAACAGTTTTATTGCAATTTTTGGCCATCTCATCAGTCGAATTAAATACTTCTCCAGCACTCCAAGAATACTTGCAGGCGTCCCACAAAGTAGTAGTTTATCCCCTGCTCTGTTCAACATCTTTATGCATGATATCCCGACCGACGGAAGGTTTAAAATGGCCATGTTTGTGGAAACGACATCCTTATGAGACGCTTCAAAGGTCAGTGGACAAAATCCAGAAATGCTTATCAAAATGGGCCATCCTGCTCAATGCCAGACCAAGATTTTTTCGCTAAGACCTTATCGAAATGCTCCTTACATTATTATAAACGATCAAGAAATACAGTGGAAAGCAAAAGATTCTCCTTGATCACCGCCTCACTTGGAAATTCCACATAAACCCAAAGGTCAACCAAGGATATGCCAGGTTTCGCCAATTGTATCCTCTGATCAGCAGAAAATCACCACTGCGAACTGAGTGCACTCTACTTCTTTACAAAGTTACATATTCTGTAATCCATAGTATTTATATGTAATTATTTCCTTTTTTTGTAACCACGAAAAACATTGTTCTGAACCATCTTTTCATTGTACTGAATATTTTTGGATGTCAATCAAGGTTGCATATCGAACTTTTCAGATATTGTTGTGGGAATTTTGATCAAACCATTGTTCAAACACTTCAACATTTATTTTTTCATGGCAATCAGTTGTCTTCTTACCTTCGAAAAGCAATAAACCATTCTTAACAAAACCATGCAAAATAATAAGATATCTCCTATTCCCTGCAGGATTACATAAGCCTGTAGTCAGTCCTTCTGTAAATGCTTATCGTCGATTTTTTATACTGTCATGTACCCAAATTTTTTGTTTGGTATGATCTTCGTTTAGCTTTGTTTCATCTAAATAATCTATTGGCCGATTTTGGCGACGATAATCTTTAATTGACCTTCTTCTGCACCTAATTATATCATCATGTTCTATCAACACACTCTTTCGATCTCTTTTCATATACCCACAATTATTAATATATCATTTAATCATATCAGAGTACCTACAGCATAAATTTACTCGAAATTTTTTGTATATTGATTAGAACATTGGCACTGACCTGAAATTTATCATTTTCATAAATTTGTACAATGTTGAATGACTCATCTGTGATAAATCATCACGCTGTTTCATTTCAGTCAATACTTTATCAAGTGTAGGAAGTTCATTTTTATAAAGAAATCTGTTATTAATTGCCTTATCGAAGTCTTGACAGTTTCATCATAATCAGCAATTATTGAGTGTCTTTCATAACTTTGCTTAGGTGGAGTAACTTGTTCCTTCTCCTTATATTCTTTTATAGTGCGATAAATAGTAGACTTCGCCACTCCTAAAAATAAGATAACATTATATGTACCTATTGGTGGTGGTGTATTTTAATACCAACCTATCATACTCGATATTCTTACGACAATATCATTGATTCTTGTTGTGGGGTTGTCTGCTCGAATTTTTTTGAATATATTTAATATGTTCTGCTTCGCAATGACAGATAGATGTCCTAACTTGAGATATTTAAGCCTTCTTGGTGGAGATACACGGTCTTGTGGAGACACTCACAAAAATACACGATTTATACTGCAAGAGCTGTTGTAACAATATGGCGGCCGATAACATCTCAAATTTTCCTAGTGTAATTTTTGCTTAAAACTGACCAATAGAAACACTTCTTTTTGGCGCTGCAATTCGAAAATACTCCTACTAATTAAAAAAATAGAGTATAGCACTAGAACTAACACTACACCTAGCACTAGAAACATTCCGTTTAGAATAGCACTAGTTAGCATAAAATATCACTATGTAGCATATTTTTATTTAATTGTTATGCAATGCTAGACCAAGAATTAGAATCATTCGAGTTTAGCCGTCTTTAGGGACGTGCGGCTAAACCCAAATGTTTCTAGTTCTAGGTCTAATATTAATTCTAGTGACAGTGCAAGTGTAAAACTAGAACTAATACTATATTCGGGTTCAGCCGTCTTTAGAGACGTGCGGCTAAACCCAAATGATTCTAGTTCTAGGTATAGTGTTAGTTCTAGTGCTAATGTAAAACTAGAACTAACCCTAGACCTAGAACTAGAAACATTTGGGTTTAGCCGTCTTTAGAGACGTGTGGCTAAACCCAAATGATTCTAGTTCTTGTTCTTGTATTAGTTTTAGTGATAGTGCTCGTGTAAAATTAGAACTAACACTAGACCTAGAACTAGAAACATTCGGATTTAGCCGTCTTTAGAGACGTGTGGCTAAACCCAAATGATTCTAGTTCTTGATCTTGTGTTAGTTTTAGTGATAGTGCTAGTGTAAAACTAGAACTAACACTAGACCTAGAAACATTCGTGTTTAGCCGTCTTTAGAGACGTGTGGCTAAACCCAAATGATTCTAGTTCTTGGTCTTGTGTTTATTTTAGTGATAGTGCTAGTGTAAAACTAGAACTCATACTAGATCTAGAACCATTCGGGTTTAGCCGTCTTTAGAGACGTGTGGCTAAACCCAAATGATTCTAGTTCTTGGTCTTGTGTTAGTTTTAGTGATAGTGCTAGTGTAAAACTAGAACTAACACTAGACCTAGAACTAGAAACATTCGGGTTTAGCCGTCTTTAGAGACGTGTGGCTAAACCCAAATGATTCTAGTTCTTGATCTTGTGTTAGTTTTAGTGATAGTGCTAGTGTAAAACTAGAACTAACACTAGACCTAGAAACATTCGTGTTTAGCCGTCTTTAGAGACGTGTGGCTAAACCCAAATGATTCTAGTTCTTGGTCTTGTGTTAGTTTTAGTGATAGTGCTAGTGTAAAACTAGAACTAACACTAGACCTAGAAGTAGAAACATTCGGGTTTAGCCGTCTTTAGAGACGTGTGGCTCAACCCAAATGATTCTAGTTCTTGGTCTTGTGTTAGTTTTAGTGATAGTGCTAGTGTAAAACTAGAACTAACACTAGACCTAGAAACATTCGTGTTTAGCCGTCTTTAGAGACGTGTGGCTAAACCCAAATGATTCTAGTTCTTGGTCTTGTGTTAATTTTAGTAATAGTGCTAGTGTAAAACTAGAACTCATACTAGATCTAGAACCATCCGGGTTTAGCCGTCTTTAGAGTCGTGTGGCTAAACCCAAATGATTCTAGTTCTTGGTCTTGTGTTTATTTTAGTGATAGTGCTAGTGTAAAACTAGAACTCACACTAGATCTAGAACCATTCGGGTTTAGCCGTCTTTAGAGACGTGTGGCTAAACCCAAATGATTCTAGTTCTTGGTCTTGTGTTTATTTTAGTGATAGTGCTAGTGTAAAACTAGAACTCACACTAGATCTAGAACCATTCGGGTTTAGCCGTCTTTAGAGACGTGTGGCTAAACCCAAATGATTCTAGTTCTTGGTCGTGTGTTAATTTTAGTGATAGTGCTAGTGTAAAACTAGAACTCACACTAGATCTAGAACCATCCGGGTTTAGCCGTCTTTAGAGACGTGTGGCTAAACCCAAATGATTCTAGTTCTTGGTCTTGTATTAGTTTTAGTGATAGTGCTAGTGTAAAATTAGAACTAACACTAGACCTAGAACTAGAAACATTCGGGTTTAGCCGTCTTTAGAGACGTGTGGCTAAACCCAAATGATTCTAGTTCTTGGTCTTGTGTTAATTTTAGTGATAGTGTAAAACTAGAACTCACACTAGATCTAGAACCATCCGGGTTTAGCCGTCTTTAGAGACGTGTGGCTAAACCCAAATGATTCTAGTTCTTGGTCTTGTGTTAATTTTAGTGATAGTGCTAGTGTAAAACTAGAACTCACACTAGATCTAGAACCATTCGGGTTTAGCCGTCTTTAGAGACGTGTGGCTAAACCCAAATGATTCTAGTTCTTGGTCTTGTGTTAGTTTTAGTGATAGTGCTAGTGTAAAACTAGAACTAACACTAGACCTAGAACTAGAAACATTCGGATTTAGCCGTCTTTAGAGACGTGTGGCTAAACCCAAATGATTCTAGTTCTTGGTCTTGTATTAGTTTTAGTGATAGTGCTAGTGTAAAATTAGAACTAATACTAGACCTAGAACTAGAAACATTCGGGTTTAGCCGTCTTTAGAGACGTGTGGCTAAACCCAAATGATTCTAGTTCTTGGTCTTGTGTTAATTTTAGTGATAGTGCTAGTGTAAAACTAGAACTAACACTAGACCAAGAACTGGAATCATTCGGGTTTAGCCGTCTTAAGAGGCTAAACCCAAATGTTTCTAGTTCTAGGTCTAACATTAGTTCTAGTGATAGTGCAAAGTAGAACTAACACTAGACTTAGAATTAGAAATCTCGGCCGCAAACGACCTCTTCTAAAGTAATAGTTGATTTCGGTTTATGTAGCCGAAGCTGCTTGCAACCGAGGCTTGGCAAGTAATATAGTTTAAAGCTGAGCACCTTGGCTAAGTTAATATAATTAAGGCCCACTTTTACCATCCTCCTGATAAACTATCTAGAGGATAGTTGCCATGGTTACGGCGATTTTAAGCGCTCTCATTGGCTAAGAACTGGATTTATCTATCGGATAAATTTATCAGGAGGTGGTAAAAGTGGGCCTAAGGTCCATTACTACCATCTTTTAGTTAAATTTATCTTATAGATAAACCCATCTACTAGCCAATCAGAGCGCGTAAAATAGCCGTTACCATGGTAATAATCCCTTAGATAGCTTAACCAGAAGATGGTAGTAACGGGCCTAAGTCGTATATTGCGGAGACTGAATTAATGAATAAACTAATGGATAATTTTGGCTAATTATGTCCGGGGCATATTAAATAATACAACATAAATCTAAAACTGAGCATCGTATATTATCGGTGGTATTTATCGTCAAGGTCACTTGTGGCCGAAGCGCTATATTTAAGACCGTCAAACATAAACTTGTAGTAAATGTTGTGTACATTTAACATAATGAATTTTTGACCTGAACAAATAAAATGTAGGAAATTTCCATGTATTAATCGTTAAATTAGACAGATATATGTGTAAAGAACTTCTTTAATCTTCCTCCCCGAGTTCATAATTAATTTTGGTATGGTTAAATTTTCTAGTTCGTTAAAAATTCACGCGACCTGGATTTTCGAAATTAATTCGTTATTTCAATTAGCGCCAACGTTTGCTTAATTAAGAACCCAACAGTAAGAAGAGTGGGTGTCCCGGTAATTATTCCATCGCGTGTTCTCGCCGGTTTCCTTGCGCGGTGTTTATCAAATCCCGTTAATGAGATACTTAACTCTGTGCGACGTTCATCTCATAACTTAATCAGTTTTACATACGAATCTAATTTCGGTGTGATTCCGGGTTTGTTCAAATTTCGACCCGCTGATTATAATCTCCGAGGGTAAGAATTCTCTTTCAACATTTTAATTTTTATGATATATTACTTCCTCGTTTGTTACGAATTTTCCTATTTAGTTTTCGCATTAATTTCAATACCATTTACATAATATCCGATTAAATTTGAAAACGGCTGATTACAAACCGTGTTCCCAACTGATTTATAACCCATAAAAGAAAAATTAGCCGCGGAAAATAATTTCTTAAAAAAAAATGTAAGTATATACAAAATCTTACAGGTTTAGTATTTAGATTTTAATATTCCCGAAAGAAATTTCTTTTCTGCGGTAGTATTTTATATCGAATCGCAATCCGACGGGCGTCGCGACGGTTAAGGAGTACAGTTGTGCCAAGAAAACATCGCATTTTTCATTCCGCCGCGGTACGTCGCATAAAGAGATTTGAAATAAGTCGACGGGGGTTGGAATATTGAGGGCGGACGCCATTCTTCGTTCTTTTTTTTGGGGGGGAAAACGTATATATTAAAACGAGACAGGCGAAATTAGGGAGGTAGAGCACCAGGAGATTACGCTAAAGAAAACGTATACCCAAAAATCGACGAGATAACGCAAAGAAATCAAAAAAGAAAAAATAAATCATTTAAATTTCAACGAACTGATGTTACATTATTATATTTCACGAAATGATGGTGGAAAAATTGAAATTTAATACGCTTTAGGTATTAATAAGAGGATTTTAATTATTGGAATTCGAGATATTCCGATCGGAACCAACCGGATTTTTATGATTTAAAAGGATTTCGTCGTAATTCTAATAATGGCTTTTTCGATTTCGTCTCTTCCAACTGAATTTTGCCTCGGATACGCGGAAATTCGTTGTGAAGAAAAAATGAGATGACGCGTTATCCTTCTTGTTGGACCATCAATCCTGATTAACACATCGTTTCTACTTAAACGTGACAATTTTTCATCATGTCAGAGAAATTGGGAAAAATTTTAAACCATTACATTTTTAACTCTATATTATTAACTTTGCAAGAAATGAGAAATTTTATCTCATACAACAGCTCAATATTAATTAATGTCGTTTTTTAAATGATAAATTTTAAAACACCATTTTTACTATATCTTTAGGAACTAAGAAATGATTTATATCTTTAATGAAAGTTTAAAGTGTCCTCTTTAAGATGATATAACATAACCAATATGTTAATGATATAGTTTCGGAGATATTTAAATTACAAAAAAATATTGACAAATGAAATAAATTGATGTAATATTTTTAATCTCAAGCTTTATAAATCTCTTCCAGGTTATTTCTAAGATTTATGAAACAGTCTATATCTTAAATGAGAGCTCAAAATGTGCAAACTTAGGTTAAGATACAACACAACCTATGGGTTTATGATATAATTTCAGAGAAACTTAAGTTTAAAACTTGATGTAAAATTCGGTTTATTTCACTTTTTAAATGTCAAATTTCAAAATACCATTTCTGCCCTATCTTTGAGAACTACGAAATGATTTATATCTTTAATTGAAGTTTAAAATGTCCTCTTTAAGATGATGTAACATAACCTATATGTTAATGATATAATTTGGGAGATATTCAAATTACAAAAAAATGTTAACAAATGATGTAATTTTTTTAATCTCAAACGTTATAAAATCACTTCCGGGTTATTTCTAAGAATTAAGAAACCGTCTATATCTTAAATGAGAGTTCAAAACATGCATTTTAAGAAGATACAACACAACCTATGGGTTTATGATATAATTTCAGAGAAACTTAAGTTTAAAACTTGATGTAAAATTCGATTTATTTCACTTTTTAAATGTCAAATTTCAAAATACCATTTCTGCCCAATCTTTGAGAACTACGAAATGATTTATATCTTTAATTGAAGCTTAAAATGTCCTCTTTAATATGATGTAACATAACCTATACGTTAATAATATAATTTTGGAGATATTCAAATTACAACAAAACGTTGACAAACACAATAAATTGAGATCATTTTTTTAATCTCAAAACTTATGACATCACTTCCGGGTTATTTCTAAGATTTAAGAAACCGTCTATATCTTAAATGAGAACTCAAAACGTGCACTTTAAAAAGATACAACATATGTTTATGATATAATTTCAGAGAAACCTAAGTTTAAAACTTGAGTTAAAATTCTGTTAATTTCACTTTTTAAATGTCAAATTTTAAAATACCATTTCTACCATACCTTTAGGAGCTACTAAATCATTTATATCTCTAATGAAAGTTTAAAACGTCCTATTTAAGATGATGTAACATAACCTATATGTTAATGATATAATTTCGGAGATATTCAAATTACAAGAAAGCGTTGACAAATAAAATAAATTGAGATCATTTTTTTAATCTCAAACTTTATAAAATTACTTTTGGGTTATTTCTAAAAGTGAAGAAACAGTCTATATCTTAAATGAAAGCTCAAAATGTGCACTTTAAGAAGATACAACATAACCTATATGTTTATGATATAATTTCAGAGAAACCTAAGTATAAAACTTGATGTAAAATTCGGTTAATTTCACTTTTTAAATGTCAAATTTTGAAATACCATTTCTGCCCTATCTTTAGGAACTACGAAATGATTTATATCTCTAATAAAAGTATAAAATGTCCTCTTTAAGATGATATAACGTAACCTATATGTTAATGATATAGTTTCGGAGATATTTAAATTACAAAAAACTATTGACAAATGAAATAAATTGATGTAATATTTTTAATCTCAAGCTTTATAAAATCACTTCCAGGTTATTTCTAAGATTTATGAAACAGTCTATATCTTAAATGAGAGCTCAAAATGTGCAAACTTAGGTTAAGATACGACATAACCTATGTATTTATGATATAATTTCAGAAAAACCTAAGTTTAAAACTTGATGTAAAATTCGGTTAGTTTCACTTTTTAATGTCAAATTTTAAACTACCATTTCTACCCTATCTTTAGGAACTATGAAATGATTTATATCTCTAAAGAAAGTTTAAAATGTCCTCTTTAAGATGATGTAACATAACCTATATGTTAATGATATAATTTGGGAGATATTCAAATTACAAAAAAATGTTAACAAATGATGTAATTTTTTTAATCTCAAACGTTATAAAATCACTTCCGGGTTATTTCTAAGAATTAAGAAACCGTCTATATCTTAAATGAGAGTTCAAAACATGCATTTTAAGAAGATACAACACAACCTATGGGTTTATGATATAATTTCAGAGAAACTTAACTTTAAAACTTGATGTAAAATTCGGTTTATTTCACTTTTTAAATGTCAAATTTCAAAATACCATTTCTGCCCTATCTTTGAGAACTACGAAATGATTTATATCATTAATTGAAGCTTAAAATGTCCTCTTTAATATGATGTAACATAACCTATACGTTAATAATATAATTTTGGAGATATTCAAATTACAACAAAACGTTGACAAACACAATAAATGGAGATCATTTTTTTAATCTCAAAACTTATGACATCACCACCGGGTTATTTCTAAGATTTAAGAAACCGTCTATATCTTAAATGAGAACTCAAAACGTGCACTTTAAGAAGATACAACATAACCTATATGTTTATGATATAATTTCAGAGAAACCTAAGTTTAAAACTTGAGTTAAAATTCTGTTAATTTCACTTTTTAAATGTCAAATTTTAAAATACCATTTCTGCCCTATCTTTAGGAACTACGAAATGTTTTATATCTCTTATGAAAGTTTAAAATGTCCTCTTTAAGACGATATAACATAACCTATATGTTAATGATATAGTTTCGGAGATATTTAAATTCCAAAAAAATATTGTCAAATGAAATAAATTGATGTAATTTTTTAATCTCAAGCTTTATAAAATCACTTCCGGGTTATTTCTAAGATTTATGAAGCAGTCTATATCTTAAATGAGAGCTCAAAATGTGTACTTTAAGAAGATACGACATAACCTATGTGTTTATGATATAATTTCAGAAAAACCTAAGTTTAAAACTTGATGTAAAATTCGGTTAATTTCACTTTTTAAATGTCAAATTTTAAAATACCATTTCTACCATATCTTTAGGAGCTTCGAAATGATTTATATCTCTAATGAAAGTTTAAAAAGTTCTCTTTAAGATGATGTAACATAACCTATATGTTAATGATATAATTTCGGAGATATTCAAATTACAAGAAAGCGTTGACAAATAAAATAAATTGAGATCATTTTTTTAATCTCAAACTTTATAAAATTACTTTTGGGTTATTTCTAAAAGTGAAGAAACAGTCTGTATCTTAAATAAAAGCTCAAAATGTGCACTTTAAGAAGATATAACATAATCTGTATGTTTATGATATAATTTCAGAGAAACCTAAGTATAAAACTTGATGTAAAATTCGGTTAATTTCACTTTTTAAATGTCAAATTTTAAAATACCATTTCTGCCCTATCTTTAGGAACTACGAAATGTTTTATATCTCTAATGAAAGTTTAAAATGTGTTCTTTACGATGATATAACATAACCTATATGTTAATGATATAGTTTCGGAGATATTTAAATTACAAAAAACTATTGACAAATGAAATAAATTGATGTAATTTTTTTAATCTCAAGCTTTATAAAATCACTTCCGGGTTATTTCTAAGATTTATGAAGCAGTCTATATCTTAAATGAGAGCTCAAAATGTGTACTTTAAGAAGATACGACATAACCTATGTGTTTATGATATAATTTCAGAAAAACCTAAGTTTAAAACTTGATGTAAAATTCGGTTAATTTCACTTTTTAAATGTCAAATTTTAAAATACCATTTCTACCATATCTTTAGGAGCTTCGAAATGATTTATATCTCTAATGAAAGTTTAAAAAGTTCTCTTTAAGATGATGTAACATAACCTATATGTTAATGATATAATTTCGGAGATATTCAAATTACAAGAAAGCGTTGACAAATAAAATAAATTGAGATCATTTTTTTAATCTCAAACTTTATAAAATTACTTTTGGGTTATTTCTAAAAGTGAAGAAACAGTCTGTATCTTAAATAAAAGCTCAAAATGTGCACTTTAAGAAGATATAACATAATCTGTATGTTTATGATATAATTTCAGAGAAACCTAAGTATAAAACTTGATGTAAAATTCGGTTAATTTCACTTTTTAAATGTCAAATTTTAAAATACCATTTCTGCCCTATCTTTAGGAACTACGAAATGTTTTATATCTCTAATGAAAGTTTAAAATGTGTTCTTTACGATGATATAACATAACCTATATGTTAATGATATAGTTTCGGAGATATTTAAATTACAAAAAACTATTGACAAATGAAATAAATTGATGTAATTTTTTTAATCTCAAGCTTTATAAAATCACTTCCGGGTTATTTCTAAGATTTATGAAGCAGTCTATATCTTAAATGAGAGCTCAAAATGTGTACTTTAAGAAGATACGACATAACCTATGTGTTTATGATATAATTTCAGAAAAACCTAAGTTTAAAACTTGATGTAAAATTCGGTTAATTTCACTTTTTAAATGTCAAATTTTAAAATACCATTTCTACCATATCTTTAGGAGCTTCGAAATGATTTATATCTCTAATGAAAGTTTAAAAAGTTCTCTTTAAGATGATGTAACATAACCTATATGTTAATGATATAATTTCGGAGATATTCAAATTACAAGAAAGCGTTGACAAATAAAATAAATTGAGATCATTTTTTTAATCTCAAACTTTATAAAATTACTTTTGGGTTATTTCTAAAAGTGAAGAAACAGTCTATATCTTAAATGAAAGCTCAAAATGTGCACTTTAAGAAGATACAACATAACCTATATGTTTATGATATAATTTCAGAGAAACCTAAGTATAAAACTTGATGTAAAATTCGGTTAATTTCACTTTTTAAATGTCAAATTTTAAAATACCATTTCTACCATATCTTTAGGAGCTTCGAAATGATTTATATCTCTAATGAAAGTTTAAAAAGTTCTCTTTAAGATGATGTAACATAACCTATATGTTAATGATATAATTTCGGAGATATTCAAATTACAAGAAAGCGTTGACAAACAAAATAAATTGAGATCATTTTTTTTAATCTCCAACTTTATAAAATTACTTTTGGGTTATTTCTAAAAGTGAAGAAACAGTCTATATCTTAAATGAAAGCTCAAAATGTGCACTTTAAGAAGATACAACATAACCTATATGTTTATGATATAATTTCAGAAAAACCTGAGTTTAAAACTTGATGTAAAATTCGGTTAATTTCACTTTTTAAATGTCAAATTTTAAAATACCATTTCTACCATATCTTTAGGAGCTTCGAAATGATTTATATCTCTAATGAAAGTTTAAAATGTACTTTTTAAGATGATGTAACATAACCTATATGTTAATGATATAATTTCGGAGATATTCAAATTACAAGAAAGCGTTGACAAATAAAATAAATTGAGATCATTTTTTTAATCTCAAACTTTATAAAATTACTTTTGGGTTATTTCTAAAAGTGAAGAAACAGTCTATATCTTAAATGAAAGCTCAAAATGTGCACTTTAAGAAGATACAACATAACCTATATGTTTATGATATAATTTCAGAGAAACCTAAGTATAAAACTTGATGTAAAATTCGGTTAATTTCACTTTTTAAATGTCAAATTTTAAAATACCATTTCTACCATATCTTTAGGAGCTTCGAAATGATTTATATCTCTAATGAAAGTTTAAAAAGTTCTCTTTAAGATGATGTAACATAACCTATATGTTAATGATATAATTTCGGAGATATTCAAATTACAAGAAAGCGTTGACAAACAAAATAAATTGAGATCATTTTTTTTAATCTCCAACTTTATAAAATTACTTTTGGGTTATTTCTAAAAGTGAAGAAACAGTCTATATCTTAAATGAAAGCTCAAAATGTGCACTTTAAGAAGATACAACATAACCTATATGTTTATGATATAATTTCAGAAAAACCTGAGTTTAAAACTTGATGTAAAATTCGGTTAATTTCACTTTTTAAATGTCAAATTTTAAAATACCATTTCTACCATATCTTTAGGAGCTTCGAAATGATTTATATCTCTAATGAAAGTTTAAAATGTACTTTTTAAGATGATGTAACATAACCTATATGTTAATGATATAATTTCGGAGATATTCAAATTACAAGAAAGCGTTGACAAATAAAATAAATTGAGATCATTTTTTTAATCTCAAACTTTATAAAATTACTTTTGGGTTATTTCTAAAAGTGAAGAAACAGTCTATATCTTAAATGAAAGCTCAAAATGTGCACTTTAAGAAGATACAACATAACCTATATGTTTATGATATAATTTCAGAGAAACCTAAGTATAAAACTTGATGTAAAATTCGGTTAATTTCACTTTTTAAATGTCAAATTTTAAAATACCATTTCTGCCCTATCTTTAGGAACTACGTAATGTTTTATATGTCTAATGAAAGTTTAAAATGTCCTCTTTAAGATGATGTAACATAACCTATATGTTAATGATATAATTTCGGAGATATTTAAATTACAAGAAAACATTGACAAACAAAATAAATTGAGATAATTTTTTTAATCTCAAACTTTATAAAATCACTTTCGGGTTATTTCTAAGAATTAAGAAACCGTCTATATCTTAAATGAGAGCTCAAAACGTGCATTTTAAGAAGATACAACATAATCTATACGTTTATGATATAATTTTGGAGAAATCTGAGTTTAAAACTTGATGCAAAATTCGGTTAATTTCACTTTTTAAATGTCAAATTTTAAACTGCCATTTCTACCCTATCTTTAGGAACTACGAAATGATTTATATCTCTAATGAAAGTTTAAAATGTCCCCTTTAAGATGATGTAACATAACCTATATGTTAATTATATAATTTCGGAGATATTCAAATTACAAGAAAGCGTTGACAAACAAAATAAATTGAGATCATTTTTTTAATCTCAAACTTTATAAAATCACTTTCGGGTTATTTCTAAGAATTAAGAAATCGTCTATATCTTAAATGAGAGCTCAAAATGTGCACTTTAAGAAGATACAACATAACCTATGTGTTTATGATATAATTTCAGAGAAACCTGGGTTCAAGACTTGATGTAAAATTCGGTTAATTTCACTTTTTTAATGACAAACTTTAAAGTACTATTTCTGCCTTATCTCTAGGAACTAAGAAACGATTTATGTCTTTAATGGAAGCTCAAAATGTCTTCTTTGAGATGATGAAATATAACCTATATGCTAATATATAATTTCGGTGATATTCAAATTAGAACAAAATATTGACATACAATATAAATTACATCCAGAAATGAGGAACAACAAAACCGAGCTTCTAGAGCTTTTAGTTATAATTCTTTTGAGTAATTATATTTTAGTTATGGTTCACCCAATTGGTTGGGATACAAAGTATGTTGAAACTTGGTTATATTATTATATGAAACTTTGTAGGTTGTTATGTATTGATATTAAAGCTTTCCTCATTTAGATTTTTCTATGGCCGTCTCCTCTTCACCTTCTCACACGCGCATGTGCGCCCATAGGTCAAATACACCACCCTCGCTGTCGCCGTGGAGACAGAACTTGGGGTGTTTTTCAACCCTCGATAATCGAACGAGAAAAATGTGCCCTCCCCCCCAAGGGGGTGAGATGAACCATTCCGATCATCGTACCTTAAAAATATTTCTACAAAAAAATCCTTCGTCTCATAGCAAAAATATTATTTATATTTTTTTAATCCTACACGTCGCAGTGGGGTTTCAACTCCCCCAAACAAAAATTGGTGTCTAATAAGACTGAAATCCGACTCTATGGCAATATGTTTTCCACCCTTGTTTTCCCATTAAGAAAGTGTTATTGTTACTTCATCCCCTTCGAAACAAGGAGAGTGTTTGGTAAATAAAATTATTTGTAAATAAGATACATTTTGGGATGCATTCTTATCTTATAATACAATGGGAAAAATAAAAAAAATCTTTGCTTGAAAAGGTACTTTTTCATCTGTAAAAACTCCCACCGAGCCCTTAATTAAATCCAAATATCCCTTTTTTCTGTTAATTGAAAGGAAACCGCACCGCCTCAAGCCTCTGCATCTCCTTCATAAAGTTTTTTTTTTCTCTCCGGGCAATAGTCTCTATCCGCAATTACGGGCCACTAATTATAGCGGCGCATTGTGTCATTTTCTCGCTGTTCTTCCGTTGCCATTAAACAGTACGCAGCAATTACCAAGACCGCGCCATCGTCGTCGTCACACTTAGCGGTCCCTTTTGTTTTAAGCATTTTCCCCGGATCCTTTTCAATCTCAACGGTTATTATCGTTCCAACGCTATGAGAGGCACGTCATTAGGGGTCAAATAACCGCAAACGGAAATGAATAAGAATTAAGAATTCATAAAAAAAAATTTTTTCTTGTTTTTAAAACGTTCCTTTAAACAAATCTAATTCGTGCAGATCTCCCCAATCTGATTCTAACTTGAGAATAAATCCCATCGGTAAATCGAAATCGTAAAATTCGTTGTGTGGGGTGAGTTTTATCGATCAAGTAGGGAAAAGGCAAAGACCACGCGTTCGAAATACGAACGAACGAACGAAAAAAAAAAAATAAAAAGGAGAGGGAAGGCGACCAGTGAGCGGTTCCAGTCATAGATGGAATAGTAATAAGTGGGTGGGTATGGGGTTGATCCCACCACCCCATGAAACCAGACGACAGAGTGCAAAGGCAATTCGGAGAGGGTGGGAACCGAATTAGGGATCAAACCAAAACGAAAATGCACGGAGGGAGTTTGGGGGTGCGACAAAGAACGAAAAAAAATTTAGGGGTGTAATGTGTGATGCGCCATTACTATATATACAATGATATTACCTTAAAATTTTTATGTCATTTACTAAAGTAGAGTCTTTAAGCTTTAATTTAAGATATATATCAAATCATGATTCTTAGAAATACAGTTTTTTGAAAATTTCTCGATATTTTTGAATAATAAATTTGATTTTCCTCGAAATTTTAAAGATTTTGTCTTATAGTTTTTATACCATATCATAAACTGGAAGCTTTAAGCTTCAATTTATCATACATGTCATATCATAATTCTTAAAAATACGGTCGATATGATTTTTTTAAAATTTCATGTTTATTATGATTTATAAATTTGATAATTTCTTCTTTCTTAGAAATTTCAATAATATTACCATATAGGTTTTATATCATATCATAAACTAGAACCTTTAAGCTTTAATTTAAGATATATATCATATCATGATTCTTAGAAATACAGTTAATATAATTTTTTGAAAATTTCGGATTATTTTGAATTTATAAATTTGACAATTACCTCTTTAATAATGTTTTCCCGGAAATTTCAATAATATTGTCTTATAGTTTTTATATCATATCATAAATTAGAATCTTTAAGCTTCAATTTAACATACATGTCATATCATAATTCTTAAAAATACGGTAGATATGATTTTTTGAAAATTTCATAGTTATTATGATTTATAAATTTGATAATTTCTTCTTTCTTAGAAATTTCAATAATATTAGCATATAGTTTTTATATCACATCATAAACTAGAATTTTTAAGCTTTAATTTAAGATATATATCATATCATAATTCTTAAAAATACAGTTAATATGATTTTTTGAAAATTTCGGATTATTTTAAATTTATAAATTTGACAATTACTTCTTTAATAATGTTTTTCCGGAAATTTCAATAATATTGTCTTATAGTTTTTATATCATACCATAAATTAGAATATTTAAGCTTCAATTTAACATACATGTCATATCATAATTCTTAAAAATACGGTCGATATGATTTTTTGAAAATTTCATATTTATTTTGATTTATAAATTTGATAATTTCTTCTTTCTTAGAAATTTCAATAATATTACCATATAGTTTTTATATCATATCATAAACTAGAATCTTCAAGCTTTAATTTAAGATATATATCATATCATGATTCTTAGAAATACAGTTAATATGATTTTTTGAAAATGTCGGATTATTTTGGATTTATAAATTTGACAATTTCTTCTTTAATAATGTTTTCCTGGAAATTTCAATAATATTATCTTATAGTTTTTATACCATATCATAAACTGGAAGCTTTAAGCTTCAATTTAACATAAATGTCATATCATAATTCTTAAAAATACGGTAGATATGATTTTTTGAAAATTTCATATTTGTTATGATTTATAAATTTGATAATTTCTTCTTTCTTAGAAATTTCAATAATATTACCATATAGTTTTTATATCATATCATAAACTAGAATCTTCAAGCTTTAATTTAAGATATATATCATATCATGATTCTTAGAAATACAGTTAATATGGTTTTTTGAAAATTTCTCGATATTTTTGAATAATAAATTTGACAATTTCTTCTTTAATAATGATTTCCTCGAAATTTCAAAGATTTTGTCTTATAGTTTTTATACCATATCATAAACTGGAAGCTTTAAGCTTCAATTTAACATACATGTCATATCATAGTTCTTAAAAATATGGTAGATATGATTTTTTGAAAATTTCATATTTATTATGATTTATAAATTTGATAATTTCTTCTTTTTTAGAAATTTCAATAATATTACCATATAGTTTTTATATCATATCATAAACTAGAATCTTCAAGCTTTAATTTAAGATATATATCATATCATGATTCTTAGAAATACAGTTAATATGTTTTTTTGAAAATTTCGGATTATTTTGGATTTATAAATTTGACAATTTCTTCTTTAATAATGTTTTCCCGGAAATTTCAATAATATTGTCTTATAGTTTTTATATCATATCATAAATTAGAATCTTTAAGCTTCAATTTAACATACATGTTATATCATAATTCTTAAAAATACGGTCGATATGATTTTTTAAAAATTTCATGTTTATTATGATTTATAAATTTGATAATTTCTTCTTTCTTAGAAATTTTAATAATATTACCATATAGTTTTTATATCATATCATAAACTAGAATCTTTAAGCTTTAATTTAAGATATATATCATATCATGATTCTTAGAAATACAGTTAATATGATTTTTTGAAAATTTCGGATTATTTTGGATTTATAAATTTGACAATTTCTTCTTTAATAATGTTTTCCCGGAAATTTCAATAATATTGTCTTATAGTTTTTATATCATATCATAAATTAGAATCTTTAAGCTTCAATTTAACATACATGTTATATCATAATTCTTAAAAATACGGTCGATATGATTTTTTAAAAATTTCATGTTTATTATGATTTATAAATTTGATAATTTCTTCTTTCTTAGAAATTTTAATAATATTACCATATAGTTTTTATATCATATCATAAACTAGAATCTTTAAGCTTTAATTTAAGATATATATCATATCATGATTCTTAGAAATACAGTTAATATGATTTTTTTAAAATTTCGGATTATTTTGAATTTATAAATTTGACAATTTTTTCTTTAATAATGTTTTCCCGGAAATTTCAATAATATTGTCCTATAGTTTTTATATCATATCATAAATTAGAATCTTTAAGCTTCAATTTAACATACATGTTATATCGTAATTCTTAAAAATACGGTCGATATGATTTTTTGAAAATTTCATATTTATTATTATTATGATTTATAAATTTGATAATTTCTTCTTTCTTAGAAATTTCAGTAATATTACCATATAGTTTTTATATCATATCATAAACTAGAATCTTCAAGCTTTAATTTAATATATATATCTTATCATGATTCTTAGAAATACAGTTAATATGATTTTTTGAAAATTTCGTTTTTTTTTGGGATTTATAAATTTGACAATTTCTTCTTTAATAATGTTTTCCCAAAAATTTCAATAATATTGTCTTATAGTTTTTATATCATATCATAAATTAGAATCTTTAAGCTTCAATTTAACATACATGTCATATCATAATTCTTAAAAATACGGTCGATATGATTTTTTTTTTTCATATTTGTTATCATTTATAAATTTGATAATTTCTTCTTTCTTAGAAATTTCAATAATATTACCATATAGTTCTTATATCATATTATAAACTAGAATCTTCAAGCTTTAATTTAAGATATATATCATATCATGATTCTTAGAAATACAGTTAATATGATTTTTTGAAAATTTCGGATTATTTTGAATTTATAAATTTAACAATTTCTTCTTTAATAATGTTTTCCCGGAAATTTTAATAATATTGTCTTATAGTTTTTATATCATATCATAAATTAGAATCTTTAAGCTTCAATTTAACATACATGTCATATCATAATTCTTAAAAATACGGTCGATATGTTTTTTTTTAAATTTCATGTTTATTATGATTTATAAATTTGATAATTTCTTCTTTCTTAGAAATATCAATAATATTACTATATAGTTTTTATATCATATCATAAACTAGAATCTTTAAGCTTTAATTTAAGATATATATCATATCATGATTCTTAGAAATACAGTTAATATGATTTTTTGAAAATTTCCGATTATTTTGAATTTATAAATTTAACAATTTCTTCTTTAATAATGTTTTCCCGGAAATTTCAATAATATTATCTTATAGTTTTTATATCATATCATAAACTGGAAGCTTTAAGCTTCAATTTAACATACATGTCATATCATAATTCTTAAAAATACGGTACATATGATTTTTTGAAAATTTCATATTTATTATGATTTATAAATTTGATAATTTCTTCTTTCTTAGAAATTTCAATAATATTACCATATAGTTTTTATATCATATCGTAAACTAGAATCTTTAAGCTTTAATTTAAGATATATATCATATCATGATTCTTAGAAATACAGTTAATATGATTTTTTGAAAATTTCGGATTATTTTGAATTTATAAATTTAACAATTTCTTCTTTAATAATGTTTTCCCGGAAATTTCAATAATATTGTCTTATAGTTTTTATATCATATCATAAATTAGAATCTTTAAGCTTCAATTTAACATACATGTCATATCATAATTCTTAAAAATACGGTAGATATGATTTTTTGAAAATTTCATATTTATTATGATTTATAAATTTGATAATTTCTTCTTTCTTAGAAATTTCAATAATATTACCATATAGTTTTTATATCATATCATAAACTAAAATCTTTAAGCTTTAATTTAAGATATATATCATATCATGATTCTTAGAAATACAGTTAATTTGATTTTTTGAAAATTTCGGATTATTTTAAATTTATAAATTTGACAATTTCTTCTTTAATAATGTTTTCCTGGAAATTTCAATAATATTGTCTTATAGTTTTTATATCATATCATAAATTAGGATCTTTAAGCTTCAATTTAACATACATGTCATATCATAATTCTTAAAAATACGGTAGATATGATTTTTTGAAAATTTCATATTTATTATGATTTATAAATTTGATAATTTCTTCTTTCTTAGAAATTTCAATAATATTACCATATAGTTTTTATATCATATTATAAACTAGAATCTTCAAGCTTTAATTTAAGATATATATCATATCATGATTCTTAGAAATACAGTTAATATTATTTTTTGGAAATTTCGGATTATTTTGAATTTATAAATTTAACAATTTTTTCTTTAATAATGTTTTCCTGGAAATTTCAATAATATTGTCTTATAGTTTTTATATCATATCATAAATTAGAATCTTTAAGCTTCAATTTAACATACATGTTATATCATAATTCTTAAAAATACGGTCGATATGATTTTTTAAAAATTTCATGTTTATTATGATTTATAAATTTGATAATTTCTTCTTTCTTAGAAATTTTAATAATATTACCATATAGTTTTTATATCATATCATAAACTAGAATCTTCAAGCTTTAATTTAAGATATATACATATCATATCATGATTCTTAGAAATACAGTTAATATGTTTTTTTGAAAATTTCGGATTATTTTGGATTTATAAATTTGACAATTTCTTCTTTAATAATGTTTTCCCGGAAATTTCAATAATATTGTCTTATAGTTTTTATATCATATCATAAATTAGAATCTTTAAGCTTCAATTTAACATACATGTTATATCATAATTCTTAAAAATACGGTCGATATGATTTTTTAAAAATTTCATGTTTATTATGATTTATAAATTTAATAATTTCTTCTTTCTTAGAAATTTTAATAATATTACCATATAGTTTTTATATCATATCATAAACTAGAATCTTTAAGCTTTAATTTAAGAGATATATCATATCATGATTCTTAGAAATACAGTTAATATGATTTTTTTAAAATTTCGGATTAGTTTGAATTTATAAATTTGACAATTTCTTCTTTAATAATGTTTTCCCGGAAATTTCAATAATATTATCTTATAGTTTTTATATCATATCATAAACCAGAATCCTTCAGCTTCAATTTAACATATATATCATATGATTCTTAAAAATACGGTCGATATGATTTTTTTAAAATATCATATCTGTTATGAATTATAAATTTGCCAATTTCTTGTTTCCTGGAAATTTCAGTAATATTACCATATAGTTTTTATATCATATCATAAATTAGAGTCTTTAAGCTGCAATTTAATATACATATCACATCATAATTCTTAAAACTACAGTCGTTTTGATTTTTTGAAGATTTCATATTAAATTTGATTTATAAATTTTGACAATTCTTTCTTTAAGACCTTTTTCCTGGAAATTTTAATAATATTATCATATAGTTTTTATATCATATCATAAACTAGAATCTTTAAGCTTCAATTTAACATACATATCATATCATGATTCTTGAAAATACAGCCGATAAGATTTTTTGAAAATTTCGTAATATTCTGGAGTTATAAATTTGATAATTTTTTCTTTAAAAACTTTTTCCTGGAAATTTTAATAATATTCTCATGTAGTTTTTATATCATATCATAAACTAGAATCTTTAAGCTTTAATTTAACATAGATATCATGTCATGATTCTTAAAAACACAGCCGATGTGATTTTTTGAAAATTTCGTGTCATTCTTGAGTTATAAATTTGACAATTTTTTCTTTAAGAACTTTTTCGTGGAAATTTTAATAATATTGTTATATCGTTTTTATATCATATAATACACTAAGAATACAACTCGGAAAGTGATAATATCTCAGCTCCCGAAATGTAATTCAATGAAATTTTTTAACAAAACATGTAAGAAGTTCATATTATTTCCATATCTTACATAAAAAACTATATAAGTTATTATTAATCAAGGGGAACACAAAACATCATATCTTTAACTCAAAAAAGTCTACATACAGTCTTAAAAAAAAGTCTATCAGTGCCCGTTATAGCTCAATAAAAATATACAACTATCTAGCGTTGAATAACAAATAAAACTAGACTAACACAAGCACTAGGCCAAGAACTAAAAACATACCGTTTAGCCGTGCGTCTCTTAAAACAGCTAAACCTGAATGTTTCTAATTTTAGGTGTAATGTTAGTTCTAGAGACAGTGGTAAGTAGCGCTGGTTAGCATAAGATATCACTATGTTGTATATTGTTATTGAATTAAAACTAGAACTCTAGACCTAGTACTAGAAAGTTTCCAGTGTTTTGTCAGCAGTTCCACACTTCTGCCAACTGTATATAATCTTCTGGAAGCAGTAAATAATCTTTTGCAAGCAGTAAATACCCCTCTATAAGCAATTTCTATTCTTATACTAGTAATATTTTGTCTTTTATTTGGAGTATTTAGTCTTTTACGTGCAATTACTTCTTATGAGGGGCATCTAGTATTACATTAAGAATATCTAGTGTTCTGCCAGGAGTTTTCAGACTTCTGCTAGCAGTATTTAATCTTTTTTCATTGTGTCTTGTCTTCTAATATTAGTATGTACTCTATTTCAAGCACTATTGGTCATCTGCAAGCAGTATCTAGCTGTTTACATGCAATATCTAGTCTACCATAAGTAGTAAGTGGTCATCTGCAAGCAATTAGTACTCTTTACTATGTGGTAAGTACTCTTACAAGCACTATTTAGTCTCTTATTAGCAGAGCCTAGTCTTCCATTACCAATATTTTATCTACTGCAAACAGATGCAGAATTCTATTAGCATTCGTTAGTCTTCTACTAACATGATCTAGTCTTCTATAAGCAGTAAGCGGTCTTATATAAGCAATATTTTGTCTACTACCATCAAACCATACAACCAGTATCTAACTATCGGGTTAGGTTTTTGTTATAGCGCTAGTTAGCATTACATATTACTGTGTTGCATATTATGAAATTTCAGATATTTTCGAAATCATAACTTCGAAAAGTTTCAAGTAAATATTAAATAATGACAAAAATAAATTTAAATAATAATATGAAAACAAAACAGGAGTTGAAAAATATAAGGAATGTACGATCTCGTTACTACCCTTAAGTGTTAATCGGAGTGGAAAATAGCGACTCCGAAGCTTCCAATTAGAGATGTCGAAAGAACGCTTGCGACGGGAGTCACAGAAAAATATTAAATTCCTATTGGGATGCTCACGCCGGATATAGCGCGGAAAAATATTTTAATTTTGACTTTCAAGACATTGTTAAAAAGTGTGCCCATAACGAGGAGAACCGGATTGCTGAAGATCGGAGCGACGATATATTAAATCGCCAAACGGGAGGCGAATCGAATAAGGAAGGATTCGGAGGAATCGCGGAGGGGGTGGTTTTGATCAAATTCCAATTAGCGGGCGCCCGGCCCTCTTCTTGTCAACTCCAAGACGTCAGGTAATCACCCGCCTTCCAAGCAATACGTAAAAAATAAGTAAAAGAGAAAATACAACCCGGGCAAACATGAGGAAAGTTTAAATGAGGACCGATTCTTCTCGAACCGTACGTTCCGATTTTCCACGTTGAAACTTCTTCTTGACAAATTGTTACGAGAACCAGTAACTTTTCGAGAACAAATTTCTCAATCTTTAATTTCGTTACATTCAACGGTTTTATTATTAAATAATAATACAGTGTTCGCCAAAAGTTTGCAACATCGTGTTTATTGATAAATAGATAAATCAAAAATCGACCACATTTTTAAAAATCGTTATACGATATGTATGTTGAATTGAAGATTAAAGATTCTAGTTTATGATATGATATAAAAATTGTAAGGTAATATTATTGAAATTTCGAGTAAAAGCTCATTAATAAAGAAATTGTCAAATTTATAAATTTCATTAAACATTCGGATTTAGCCGCACGTCTTTCAAGACGGCTAAACCCGAATGATTCTAGTTCTATAATGCTAACTAGCGCTACCTAGTACTGTTACTAGAACTAACATTCGTCTAGTTTGAACTACAACAACATTTCTAATGATAATGCTAGTATAAAAATAAAACTAACACTAGACCTAGATCTAGAAACATTCGGATTTAGCCGCACGTTTTTCATGACGGCTAAACCCGAATGGTTCTAGTTCTAGGTCTTGTGTTAGTTCTAGTGATAGTGCTAGTGTATAAACCAGTTGAACACTGGAAACTTTAGTTAACTTAAAAGCGGCAAAACCTGACCCGAAAATTAGATACTGGTTGTAGAAAAGACTTGAAACTGCTAAGAGAAGACTGCATTTTATGGCAGTCGACCAAATATTGCTTATATAAGACTACTTACTGCTTGCAAAATACTAGATACTGTTGGCAGAAGACTAAAGAATGCTAATAGAAGTCTGCATCTGCTTGCAGTAAATAAAATATTGCTAATGGAAGACAAGGCTCTGCTGACAAAAGACTAAATAATTCTTGTAAGACTACGTACTACATAGTAAAGAGTACTAATCGCTTGCAGAAGACCACTTACTGATTATGGTAGACTAGATATTGCATATAAACAGCTGGATACTGCTTGCAGATGATAAATAGTACTTGAAAAAGAGTACATACTGATAATAGAAGTCTGATAACTTCTGGCAGAACACTAGATATTCTTAATGTGATACTGGATGCTCCTCATAAGAAGGCATTGCACGTAAAAGACTAAATACTGCTAATGGAAGACAAAATATTGGCAATATAAGAGTAGAAATTGCTTGTAGAGGGTTATTTACTGCTTGCAAAAGATTATTTACTGCTTACAGAAGATTATTTATTGCTTGCAGAAGATTATATACAGTTGGCAGTAGTGTGGAACTGCTGGCAGAACACTAGAAACTTTCTAGTTCTAGGTCTAGAGTTAGTTCTATTTTTCTGCAATAAAAATATGCAACATACTGATTCTTATTCTAACTTACCATTGTCACTAGAACTAACATTAGATCAAGAACTAGAAACATTGGGGTTTAGCCGCATTCTCTCAAGACGGCTAAGGGCTTGTTTTAGGATTGGGTTGGGTGGATTTGCTTTAAGATTGAGTTAGGTTGATTTGCTTTTGGATTGAGTTGGGTTGGATTGCTTTAGACTTAAACTCACACTGTCTAGCTTGAACTACAACAACATTTCTAATGATAATGCTACTATAAAAATAGAACTAATACTAGACCTAGATCTAGAAACATTCGGATTTAGCCGCACGTGTTTCAAGATCAGTAGAAGGTTTTGCCATCTTGAAAGACGCACGGCTAAACCCGAATGTTTCTAGTTCTAGGTCTAGTGTTATTGTAGTTTTAGTTCAATAAAAATATGCAACATAGTCATATTTTATGCTAACTAGTGCTAAATTTGAAAAAATTATCTTTCAGAAAATATAAAGGTTATTGTATTGGCATTAAAAGGTTTTTGTTAGAAAAATGATGCGTTTTTGAGGTTTTAGATGAATTAGAGATAATAGGATAAAATTCAAAAAATCATTAAGATCTCATTTTTGACAATTATGCAATAATTCTTATATCAAATTAAAGCTCAATTCTTTCTCTTTCGGGAAATATTGAAGTTATTGTTTTAGCAGTAACAGTTTTTGTTACCAAGTGTTACTTTGTGAATTACAAAAAATAGGATACATTTCAACATAGTAAAGAGTACTAATCGCTTGCAGAAGACCACTTACTGCTTATGATAGACTAGATATTGCATGTAAACAGCTGGATACTGCTTGCAGATGACAAATAGTGCTTGAAAAAGATTAAATACTGCTGGCGGAAGTCTGATAACTTCTGGAAGAACACTAGATATTCTTAATGGAATACTGGATGCTCGTCATAAGAAGTCATTTCACGTAAAAGACTAAATACTGCCAATGGAAGATAAAATATTACTAGTATAAGAATAGAAATTGCTTGTAGAGGGGTATTTACTGCTTGCAGAAGATTATTTATTGCTTCCAGAAGATTATATACAACTGGCAGAAGTGTGGAACTGCTGGCAGAACACTAGAAACTTTCTAGTTCTAGGTCTGGAGTTAGTTCTAGTTTTAATTCAATAAAAATATGCCACACAGTGATTTTTATGCTAACTAGCACTACTTACCACTGTATGTATGTAGGAAAGCGGAGGGTATGCTAAAACGCACACAGCACCTAAGCCCCAACGGGCCCCTTGTACATCCTCCTACACTATCTCCGGCTACATCAACCAGCCTAACGAATTTCCGAAGGCTAGGATACAGCTCAGAGGTGTGTTCCTGATGCCATCTGTGGTCGGCCATTCCTCTCCGAAGTCTCTCATTCTGAGGTCTTGCAGAGTGGGGCATTCACACAAGATGTGTCGGACCGTCTCCTCGCTCTCTTTACAGAGGCGACAGAGAGGACTAACAGCAAGCTTAAGGTTATAAAGATGCTTGTTTACCTTACAGTGACCCGTGACGAGTCCCGTTACAGTTCGTAGAGCGTTTCTACCAAGCCTTACGAAAGACAAGGCTGCCTCTGCTGAAGGATAATGTAATACTTCCTTAGACAGATGGCAACCCTTAACCCTATCCCACCAGTTCATGAACTTTTTGTGGGTAAAATCTTTAATTATCTCAATCTGAGTTGATAAGGACGGAGCGATTATCGGTTCAGGCGAACATGGCGCTCGCTTGGCAGCCCTTTTGGCAAGCCTATCAGCGTGCTTGTTACCTGAACAAGTCGAGTGTCCTTTTATCCATTGAAGTATGACACAGTTATGCACTGCGGCCTTCTCCAATGTCAGATGACAACCCATAACAAGTCCTGAGGTAATTGTTATTCTACTCAGGGCTAAAATAGCTTGTCTACTGTCAGTATAAATTGTAAAAGTCTTACCTACCAAGTTGGATCTGACAATAACGTCAGCGGCAAGTTGTATGGCGATTAACTCCGCCTGTATGACGGTGGTACTTATACCTAAAGGTTCAGATACGTGGAGTCGGAGATCGTACGAGAAGACTCCGGCTCCAGCTCCTTCCCGTCTCTTTGAACCATCAGTGTAGATTTTAAGGCTGTTTTTTACCTCTACTTCTGTGGAGCTTGGGTGGGTGAGATATTTCTTCGTAAAAATGTGTTGTAGGGGTGTAAAGTCCGTTACACACTCCAGAATTGGTGAGTAATCCACCATTTCATTCCAGAGATTGGCATTTTTACTATTTCTCTCACCCATTAGAATTCCTGCTGCTCGCAGTCGAGTCATGGTCACCAATGCCACCTCTTGGATGAACAAATGAAGTGGCGTTAGGTTTAACATGTTTTCCATGGCTGCAGTGGGGGTAGTCCGCAGCGCACCTGTAACATACAAACACGCAAGTCTCTGTACTTTATTAAGTGCAGTAGTGGATGTAGACTGTAGGGTCTTTGACCACCATACTACTGCACCATAAGTAAGCATAGGTCGGATTACAGCCGTGTAAATCCAGAGGGCATTTCTGGGTGACAAAGCCCATGTCTTACCTATAGCCCTCCGGCATTGACCGAATGCAACGTACGCTTTTTTTACTCTATTATCTAGGTGGGCTCTCCTTGTCATTTTATTGTCAAGTGTGATGCCCAGATATTTAACTTCTTTTGACAATACCAATGGAGTATCAGCAAGGGATGGCATTCTGGGATTGCCAACCTTCCTCATCCGTGTGAAAAGAAAGTTACTTACCACTGTTATAGAACTAACATTAGACCTAGAACTAGAAAAATTCGGGTTTAGCCGCACGTCTCTCAAGACGGCTAACGGCTTGTTTTAGGATTGGGTTGATTTGCTTTAAGATTGAGTTGGGTTAGATTCCTTTAGAGTTAACTCCACACTGTCTAGCTTGAACTACAACAACATTTCTAATGATTATGCTAGTATAAAAATAGAACTAACACTAGATCTAGATCTAGAAACGTTCGGATTTAGCCGCACGTCTTTCAAGACGGCTAAACCCGAATGATTCTAGTCTTGTGTTAGTTCAATAAAATCATGCAACATAGTGATATTTTATGCTATCTGGCGCTAAATTTGAAAAAATTATCTTTCAGAAAATATAAAAGTTATTGTTTTAGCATTAAAAGGTTTTTTTTAAAAAAATGTCAAGTAATGATGCGTTTTTCACGTTATAGATAAATTACAAAAAATAGGATAAATTTCAAAAAATCGTGGAGGTCTCAATTTTGAGAAGATTGAAATAATTTTTATCTCAAATTAAAGCCCAAATCTTCCTCTTTCAGAAAATATGAAGGATATTGTTATGGCATTAATGAGATTTGGTAAAAAAAAAATTTTAAAGTAATGATGCATTTTTGAGATTAAAATAAAAAGTGGGGATCTTATTTTTATATCAAATTACAGCTTAAACCTTCTTTTTCACGATGACATATAATTCGTTATGCCAATCTAGAATAAATTTCATTAAAAAAAATTATTAAATTAACTTATTAGAATTTAGAATTTTTCCATGAAGCTTTAATTCTTTGCGTGACCTCCGTTCTAAATGATTCAAAGTTAAGGTTCCAGTATAGAAAAGCGTGAATAGTAGTGTAGAAGGTAAGTTTGAGGGCGCCGTGTATACCACCACCATACTTCTGGGTAATTTCAACCTATTACAATACAGCTAGGAAAATTTTTACAAAAAGATACGTCTTAGTTTGTATTTCATGCGGCACGCAGAGGCTATTATCCGTATATAGGTAGGTTTTTTGGAGGAGGGTCGTCGTCGATGGATAATTTACTACGACGGCATTCACCCGGAAAATATCGAGACCGTAAAATGGGTAGAACCATAATTGTTCTTGTATGATTTATAACCCGGTTTGGTAGTGGGCCAGCCACAACGATGAATACATTAATAGTGAAGAACTTACGTAGATATATATTGCGGGTACCAATATAACAATAACGACGATGCCGTTTGATCGATCCCTTCGAAATTTTTCTTTTTCGTATATCGACGTCGATTTATGACCTTTAGGTTTACGACTCTCTTCGCTGTTCGTTGTTTAAATTATTCCATCCGCACAGCCTCCGGTTCTCAAAACTAAAGAGCCCGGCCAGTACTTAACTCTCTTTCCCTCTTCTTCTACTACATAAAGAAGACGGCAAACTCAACTTCGCCGGCAGCTTTCTGGTGTTCTCATCGCTAGCAAGGACAAAGACAAGCCGTGGAGGAGCCACGATGTTTGGAATCGCTGAATATTTCATGCGGTGGCAATTCCAGCTCCAGAATGGAGCCCTCAATAATGCATCGAGACACATGTCGTCATCTCAGTCACCCATTTTCAAACGCTTCTGGTTGAGAAGGTTTTGGGGGCGAATATCGCCAACAAGTAGAGACGCCCGCACCAACACAGAGAGGGTCTAAGTACCGTATAATGGCCGACTTGCTGAATATTTCAACCCTCCTACAGCTAGCTCATTACAAATCCCCCTCCCGTTCTTCTTAAGCACATGGCACAATGGAACGAAGACCTGCCCCTTCGTTTTCTATGTATTATTGAACCAAAAAAAATTTATTTAACATTAAAAAAAAATAAATAAAACAAAAACGGTCTAATTTAAAAGAAATTATTTGACATCAACCCACAAGAAAACGATGATAAAAAAGGTACTTATCGTATTTCGAAAATCTAAATGACACAACACGCAATAACTCGAGGAATTAATTGGCTTTGCGACGATGAGGCCTATTAAATAAAAAAAGGGGAGCTCACCTTGCACGGTGAACTGTGTGGCTTGGCAAGGTGGCTTGAGGGCGATATTATATACTAAGTAAATCATCTGCTTCCTGATAAGTGGTGTTGCGTTCGTTCGGGGTCGTCCAGCACTTCCTCAAAAAAATGTATAAGGACAGGTGTGTCGTTAGATGTGAATTAGCGGTCAGCGCGTTGACGAGTAACGACTCGCCCAAGGCGATAACGACTTGGGGCTGCTCGTTTATTTAAATAAATAACAGCTCTCGGGTATGCCAGGGTCCGATCCAAGTCGAGAACCCCGCGATCCATGTACATAAAAACCACCATAACACGTGGGATATCTCGTTAGGGTTTAATTTATGACACTATTCAACCAATAAGTTTTTAGTATTTGCTCTTCGTCGATGGTAATTACATGTTACGGTTATAAGTTTCATATTTTTGTTTTGTTTAGTTTGGAAGCATTTTAAATGGTAATTTAATCCGACACTTAAATTATTTTACACTCATTTAGGTTCAGGGTATCTTTTTTGCTAGGCTTCCTTATTCGGGCTTAGGTTTCCAATATTTTTATATGTTACAAAATATTATATATATCTTTTATCTCGCGAACGGTGAGTGATACAACTTTCAACAAAGAGTACCTTTTTTAAGTAAAATACTCCAAAGAGTCTATAAATACTCTCAAAAGTAAAATATAGCCAGTGGCGCAGAAGTTACAAGATGTAAAATGAAGATATTGTCATTTTTCTTTAATATATGGGTTTCAACATAAAATCTTTTTTATCTCAAGAACGGTTGGAGATACAACTTTTAATAAAGAGTACCTTTTTTATGTAAAACATTTCACACAGTCTAAAAATATTCTCGAAATTAAGATATAATCAATGGCGTAAAAATTATAAGATGCAAAATTAAGATATTGCAATTTTTCAGGTTTTTATTGTATTCAATACAAAATCTTCTTTATTTCGAGAATCGTTCAAGATACAGCATTTAACAAAGAATACCTTTTTTATGTTAAACATTTCACCCAACCTAAAAATGTTTTCAAAAATGAGATGTAATCAGTGGCGTAGAAGTTACAAGATGGAAAATGAAGATATTGCAATTTTTCAGGTTTTTATTGTATTCAATACAAAATCTTCTTTATTTCGAGAACCGTTCAAGATACAGCATTTAACAAAGAATACCTTTTTTATGTAAAACACTTCACCCAACCTAAAAATGTTCTCGAAAATGAGATGTAATCAGTGGCGTAGAAGTTACATGATGAAAAATGAAGATATTTTCATTTTTCTGGATTTTATGGTTCTCAACACAAAATCTCTTTTATCTCAAGAATGGTTGGACATACAACTTTTACTAAAGAGTACCTTTTTTATGCAACACATTTCACACAGTCTAAAAATATTTTCGAAGTTAAAATATACTCAGTGGCATAGAAGTTATAAGATGAAAAATTAAGATATTGCAATTTTTCAGGTTTTTATTGTTTTCAACACAAAAACTTCTTTATCTCGAGAACGATTCGAGTTACAGCATTTAACAAAGAATACCTTTTTATATAAAACACTTCACCCAACCTAAGAATGTTCTCGAAAATGAGATGTAATCAGTGGCGTAGAAGTTACATGTTGGAAAATGAAGATATTGCCATTTATTTGGATCTTATTGTTCTCAACACAAAATCTTTTTTATCTCGAGAAGGGTTCGAGATAGAACTTTTAATAAAGAGTACCCTTTTTAACTAAAACACTCCAAACAATCTATAAATACTCTCAAAAGTAGAATATAGTCAGTTGCGCAGAAGTTACAAGATGGAAAATGAAGATATTGTCATTTATCTGGATTTTATGGTTCTCAACAAAAACCTTTTTTATCTTGAGAACGGTTCGAGATACAACTTATAATAAAGAGTACCTTTTTTATGTAAAACGTTTCACCCAACCTAAAAATGTTTTCAAAAATGAGATGTAATCAGTGGCGTAGAAGTTACAAGATGGAAAATGAAGATATTGTCATTTTTCTGGATTTTATGGTTCTCAACATAAAATCTTTTTATCTCGAAAACAGTTCGAGATACAAGTTTTGATAAAGAGTACCTTTTTTATGTAAAAGAGTTCAGACAGTCTAAAAATATTCTCGAAGTTAAGATATAACCAGTGGCGTAGAAGTTATAAGATGAAAAATTAAGATATTGCAATTTTTCAGGTTTTTATTGTATTCAATACAAAATCTTCTTTATTTCGAGAACCGTTGGAGATACAGCATTTAACAAAGAATACCTTTTTTATGCAAAACACTTCACACGATCTAAAAATTTTCTCGAAAATGAGATGTAATCAGTGGCGTAGAAGTTACAAGATGGAAAATGAAGATATTGTCATTTTTCTGGATTTTATGGTTCTCAACATAAAATCTTTTTATCTCGAAAACAGTTCGAGATACAAGTTTTGATAAAGAGTACCTTTTTTATGTAAAAGAGTTCAGACAGTCTAAAAATATTCTCGAAGTTAAGATATAACCAGTAGCGTAGAAGTTATAAGATGAAAAATTAAGATATTGCAATTTTTCAGGTTTTTATTGTATTCAATACAAAATCTTCTTTATTTCGAGAACCGTTGGAGATACAGCATTTAACAAAGAATACCTTTTTTATGCAAAACACTTCACACGATCTAAAAATTTTCTCGAAAATGAGATGTAATCAGTGGCGTAGAAGTTACAAGATGGAAAATGAAGATATTGTCATTTTTCTGGATTTTATGGTTCTCAACATAAAATCTTTTTATCTCGAAAACAGTTCGAGATACAAGTTTTGATAAAGAGTACCTTTTTTATGTAAAAGAGTTCAGACAGTCTAAAAATATTCTCGAAGTTAAGATATAACCAGTGGCGTAGAAGTTATAAGATGAAAAATTAAGATATTGCAATTTTTCAGGTTTTTATTGTATTCAATACAAAATCTTCTTTATTTCGAGAACCGTTGGAGATACAGCATTTAACAAAGAATACCTTTTTTATGCAAAACACTTCACACGATCTAAAAATTTTCTCGAAAATGAGATGTAATCAGTGGCGTAGAAGTTACAAGATGGAAAATGAAGATATTGTCATTTTTCTGGATTTTATGGTTCTCAACATAAAATCTTTTTATCTCGAAAACAGTTCGAGATACAAGTTTTGATAAAGAGTACCTTTTTTATGTAAAAGAGATCAGACAGTCTAAAAATATTCTCGAAGTTAAGATATAACCAGTAGCGTAGAAGTTATAAGATGAAAAATTAAGATATTGCAATTTTTCAGGTTTTTATTGTATTCAACATAAACTCTTCTTTATTTCGAGAACCGTTGGAGATACAGTATTTAACAAAGAATACCTTTTTTATGTAAAACGTTTCACCCAACCTAAAAATGTTCTCAAAAATGAGATGTAATCAGTGGCGTAGAAGTTACAAGATGGAAAATGAAGATATTATCATTTTTCTGGATTTTATGGTTCTCAACATAAAATCTTTTTATCTCGAAAACAGTTCGAGATACAACTTTTGATAAAGAGTACCTTTTTTATGTAAAAGAGTTCAGACAGTCTAAAAATATTCTCGAAGTTAAGATATAACCAGTGGCGTAGAAGTTATAAGATGAAAAATTAAGATATTGCAATTTTTCAGGTTTTTATTGTATTCAATACAAAATCTTCTTTATTTCGAGAACCGTTGGAGATACAACTTTTAATAAAGAGTACCTTTTTTGTGTAAAACAGTTCATACAGCCTAAAAATGTTCTCAAAAATGAGATGTAATCAGTGGCGTAGAAGTTACAAGATGGAAAATGAAGATATTTTCATTTATCTGGATTTTATGGTTCTCAACAAAAACCTTTTTTATCTTGAGAACGGTTCGAGATACAACTTGTAATAAACAGTACCTTTTTTATGTAAAACATTTCACACAGTCTACAAATATTCTTGAAGTTAAGATACAGCCATTGACGTAGAAGTTATAAGATGAAAAATTAAGATATTGCAATTTTTCAGGTTTTTATTGTATTCAACATAAAATCTTCTTTATCTCGAGAACTATTCGAGTTACAGAATTTAACAAAGAATACCTTTTTTATGTAAAACACTTCACCCAACCTAAGAATGTTCTCGAAAATGAGATGTAATCAGTGGCGTAGAAGTTACAAGTTAGAAAATGAAGATATTGTCATCTGGATTTTATGGTTCTTAACACAAAATCTTTTTTATCTCCAGAACGGTTCGAGATAGAACTTTTAATAAAGAGTACCCTTTTTAACTAAAACACTCCAAACAATCTATAAATACTCTCAAAAGTAGAATATAGTCAGATCGCGCAGAAGTTACAAGATGGAAAATGAAGATATTGTCATTTATCTGGATTTTATGGTTCTCAACAAAAACCTTTTTTATTTTGATAATGGTTCGAGATACAACTTATAATAAAGAGTACCTTTTTTATGTAAAACATTTCACACAGTCTAAAAATATTCTCGAAATTAAGATATAACCAGTGGCGTAGAAGTTATAAGATGCAAAATTAAGATATTGCAATTTTTCAGGTTTTTATTGTATTCAATACAAAATCTTCTTTATTTCGAGAACCGTTCAAGATACAGCATTTAACAAAGAATACCTTTTTTATGTAAAACACTTCACCCAACCTAAGAATGTTCTCGAAAATGAGATGTAATCAGTGGCGTAGAAGTTACATGATGGAAAATGAAGATATTGCCATTTATTTGGATCTTATTGTTCTCAACACAAAATCTTTTTTATCTCGAGAAGGGTTCGAGATAGAACTTTTAATAAAGAGTACCCTTTTTAACTAAAACACTCCAAACAATCTATAAATACTTTCAAAAGTAGAATATAGTCAGTTGCGCAGAAGTTACAAGATGGAAAATGAAGATATTGTCATTTATCTGGATTTTATGGTTCTCAACAAAAACCTTTTTTATTTTGATAACGGTTTGAGATACAACTTATAATAAAGAGTACCTTTTTTATGTAAAACATTTGACACAGTCTAAAAATATTCTCGAAATTAAGATATAATCAGTGGCGTAGAAGTTATAAGATGCAAAATTAAGATATTGCAATTTTTCAGGTTTTTATTGTATTCAATACAAAATCTTCTTTATTTCGAGAACCGTTCAAGATACAGCATTTAACAAAGAATACCTTTTTATGTAAAACATTTCACCCAACCTAAAAATGTTCGCAAAAATGAGACGTAATCAGTGGCGTAGAAGTTACAAGGTTTAAAATGAAGATATTGTCATTTATCTGAATTTTATGGTTCTCAACATAAAATTTTTTTTATCTCGAGAACAGTTCAAGGTACAACTTTTCATAAAGAGTACTTTTTTTAAGTAAAATACTCCAACCAGTCTATATTTCAAAAGTAAAATGTACCCAGTGGCGTAGAAGTTACAAGGTTTAAAATGAAGATATTGTCATTTATCTGAATTTTATGGTTCTCAACATAAAATTTTTTTTATCTCGAGAACGGTTCAAGATAGAACTTTTAATAAAGAGTACATTTTTTAAGTAAAATACTCCAAACAGTCTATAAATACTCCTAAAAGTAGAATATAGCAAGTTGCGCAAAAGTTACAAGATGTAAAATGAAGATATTGTTATTTATCTGAATTTTATGGTTCTCAACACAAAATCGTTTTAATCTCGAGATCAGTTCGAAATACAACTTTTAATAAAGAGTACTTTTTTGTGTAGAACACTTCACATAGTTTAAAAATATTCTCGAAATTAAAATATAGTCAGTGGCGTAGAAGTTATTAGATGGAAAATTAAGATATTGCAATTTTTCAGGTTGTTATTGTTTTCAACACAAAATCTTCTTTATCTCAAGAACGATTCGAGTTACAGCATTTAACAAAGAATACCTTTTTTATGTAAAACACTTCACATGGTCTAAAAATATTCTCGAAGTTAAGATACAGCCATTGGCGTAGATGTTATAAGACGAAAAATTAAGATATTGCAATTTTTCAGGTTTTTATTGTATTCAACACAAAATCTTCTTTATCTCCAGAACAATTCGAGTTACAGCATTTAACACAGAATACCTTTTTTATGTAAAACACTTCACACGGTCTAAAAATATTCTCGAAAATGAGATATAATCAGTGGCGTAGAAGTTACAAGATGGAAAATTAAGATATTGTCATTTATCTGGATTTGATAGTTCTCAACAAAAATCTTTTTTATCTTGAGAACGGTTCGAGATACAACTTATAATAAAGAGTACCTTTTTTATGTAAAACATTTCAAACAGTCTAAAAATATTCTCGAAATTAAGATATAACCAGTGGCGTAGAAGTTATAAGATGAAAAATTAAGATATTGCAATTTTTCAGGTTTTTATTGTATTCAACACAAAATCTTCTTTATCTCGAGAACTATTCGAGTTACAGCATTTAACAAAGAATACCTTTTTACATAAAACACTTCACCCAACCTAAGAATATTCTCGAAAATGAGATGTAATCAGTGGCGTAGAAGTTACATGATAGAAAATGAAGATTTTGCCATTTATTTGGATCTTATTGTTCTCAACAAAAACCTTTTTTATTTTGATAACGGTTTGAGATACAACTTATAATAAAGAGTACATTTTTTAAGTAAAATACTCCAAACAGTCTATAAATACTCTTAAATGTAGAATATAGCCAGTTGCGCAAAAGTTACAAGATGTGAAATGAAGATATTGTTATTTATCTGGATTTTATGGTTCTCAACACAAAATCGTTTTAATCTCGAGTCGGTTCGAAATACAACTTGTAATAAAGAGTACATTTTTTGTGTAGAACACTTAACATAGTTTAAAAATATTCTCGAAGTTAAGATATAGTCAGTGGCGTAGAAGTTATTAGATGGAAAATTAAGATATTGCAATTTTTTAGGTTTTTATTGTTTTCAAAACAAAATCTTCTTTATCTCAAGAACGATTCGAGTTACAGCATTTAACAAAGAATACCTTTTTTATGTAAAACACTTCACCCGGTCTAAAAATATTCTCGAAATTAAGATATAACCAGTGGCGTAGAAGTTATAAGATGGAAAATTAAGATATTGCAATTTTTCAGGTTTTTATTGTATTCAACACAAAATCTTCTTTATCTCGAGAACTATTCGAGTTACAGCATTTAACAAAGAATACCTTTCTTATGTAAAACACTTCACCCAACCTAAAAATGTCCTCGAAAATGAGATGTAATCAGTGGCGAGAAGTTCCATGATGGAAAATGAAGATATTGTCATTTTTCTGGATTTTATGGTTCTCAACACAAAATCTTTTTTATCTCAAGAATGGTTGGACATACAACTTTTACTAAAGAGTACCTTTTTTATGCAACACATTTCACACAGTCTAAAAATATTCTCGAAATTAAGATTTAGTCAGTGGCGTAGAAATTAGAAGATGGAAAATGAAGATATTGCCATTTTTCTTAATTTTATTATTTTCAACATAAAATCTTTTTATCTCGAGAATAAGTAGAGATACAACATTTCTCAAAGAATACCTTTTTTATGTAAAACACTTCACCCAACCTAAAAATGTTCTCGAAAATGAGATGTAATCAGTGGCGCAGAAGTTACAAGATGTAGAATGACGACATTGCCAGTTTCATCTCTCTCAAGTTCTCTCAATAGAACATTTAGCAAAGAGTAGAATTAGTACAATAATTTACGCCATCTATCATTAATTAACTGAACCTCCAAGATTAATTATTTATTCACATCAACCTCAAATTGTTATTTATCTTTCAAAATTTTAACAAAATTTTTTTATAATGTCACCTCCACAATCAATAGGTACAGATTTTAAATCAATTGGAAGTAAACTTTTGCGGTCGCGAGCTCGCGAATGTTCATCAACATCATCTGATTCTTCCGAATCAATTTTTCTTCGTCGAATAGACTACGGAGATTCCAATAGTGTTCGAAGTAACAGCAACAGATTAGAGTTAGAGACTCGAAAGTTTGAAATTATGATCGACACGGTTATTCTGGCCGACCGAGCACTGAAAGATGTTAGAGGAAGTTACAGCAAGTGTATTGGAGTTAAGTTACGATGGAGATTCATGGATAAAGACGCGACTACGAGGATCGTGCAAGTTTGTGGTAACGAAATTCCTATTGGCGAATTATACACTTATAATATCCCTATAAATGATTCAACGTTTTTCAATGAACGCATCATTCATTTTGATGTTTTTGCGATTTATCCGAGTAAAGAAAAATTGGTGGGATTTAGCGAGTTAAATTTGTGTGATTGCTCGGAGAATTTAAACGTACATCTGGGAAAGTGCTTGGATTTACTTTGTATTAGTAAACATAAATGTTGTTCGGGAAGTAAGATGAAGAATATTGGGCGATTATTGATTCAATATAAATTAAATAAGAATTGTGAGAGTTCTATTAATAGAATTATCGTTAATTCTTACTCAAATTTGCAAAGTATTCAATATGAGGGGATTAAAAATGAGGTGGAAATTAAAACTTCAACATCAAATTCTAAAAGTGATGATAATCAAGAATATCTTTTCGATCTTTTCCCAATATCGACCACAAATCAAATTAATTTAAAAAAATCGTCATCTTCAGTTCCAAATATTCCAATAAAATTGTTGTATCAAACCCCGATTACGATTATCATAAACTCGTTGAGATTTAATGAAGATTTTGGGCTAATTTTAAAACCAAATATGACGTATTACATCGAATATTCGTTTTTAGACAGAAAAGGGCTTGAAACATTAAATTTTCCTTTATCCTCGGATTACTCAACGATTTTTAACGCAATGACCACCTTCAAATTCGATATTAAAAGAAACATAAAAGATTACAGAACAATTTCGAAAATGATAACAACAAATAAATACATTAAATTTATCGTTGTTGAAGAACCAAGAGTTGATCTCAACAAAATCCCGATTTGTTTCGAATTGGGCTACTCAAACGTTTATCTCTCTCAAATAAATTCGAAACGCACAAACGAGTATCCTTTATTATCGATGAAATATCCCCACGAAAAAATTGGGTTTTTAAACATTGAAATAATCGGTTTAAAAAATGTAATCGATTTCATCGAAAAACGACAAATTCTCGGGATAACGCAAGAAAAATCGAAAAGTTTGGACAGTTTTAAAAGGTCGGAGCATAAAGAAAACGTTGAAATTGAAATTGGTGTTAAACCAAATGACGAAATCCATCAAGATTTTATAAAAGAAATTGAAGGTAACTCCTTAAATCTAAAAAATACTTTAAAAGTTACTCGAGGAGATTTGATGATGAATTTGAACGATCATAATAAAAAATCTATGAATACAAAACGGAAGAAAGTTGAAAGAACTCGATTAAATAGGCGATTTATTAAATTAATTGGTAATGATTTTAAAAGGAGTGTAGGGGAATTAAAAAAAAATGAGGAAACTAAAGAAAATATGTAGTTGTGTACGCCACTGATTAAATTTTAACTTTAATAATATATATGAATTGTCTAAAGTATTTTATACAAAAAAGATACTTTTTGTTAAAAGTTGTATCGTTCTTGAGATAAAAAGATTGTGTATTATGACAATATCTTTATTCCGCATGCTGTAACTTCTACGCCACTGACTATATTTTAACTTCGAGAATATATTTAGACTGTGTGAAGTGTTTCACATAAAAAGGTATTCTTTGAGGAATGTTGTATCTCTACTCATTCTCGAGATAAAAAGATTTTATGTTGAAAATAATAAAATTAAGAAAAATTGCAATATCTTCTAACTTCTACGCCACTGACTAAATCTTAATTTCGAGAATATTCTTAGACTGTGTGAAATGCTTTACATAAATAAGGTGCTCTTTATTATAAGTTGTATCTCGAACCGTTCTCAAGATAAAAAAGATTTTTGTTGAAAACCATAAAATCCAGAAACATGACAATATCTTCATTTACCACCTCGTAACTTCTACGCCACTGACAATATTGTAATTTTGAGAGTATTTATAGACTGTTTGGAGTGTATTAAATAAGAAAGGTACTGTTTGTTGAAAGTTGTATCTCTAACCGTTCTCGAGATAAAAGCAATATTGTGTTAAAAATCATAAAAATTAGAAAAATCACAATATCTTCATTCTACATTTTGTAACTTCTATACCACTGACTATATTTTAATTTTGAGAGTAATTATAGAGCGCTAGGATTATTTTGCATAAATATGGTACTCTTTGTTAAAAGTCGTATCCTCAACCGTTCTTGAGATAAAATAATTAAATTAAATAATAAATTTTACATTGAGAACCATAAATCACAATATCTTCATTCTATATCTTGTAACTTCTATGCCACTGACTATATTTTAATTTTGAGAGTAATTATAGAGTGCTTGGAGTATTTTGCAAAGAAAAGGTACTCTCTGTTAAAAGTTGTATCCACAACCGTTCTCGAGATAAAAGAAATTTTGTGTTGAAAACCATAAAATCCAGAAAAATCACAATATCTTCATCCTTCATCTTGTAATTTCTATGCCACTGACTATATTCTAATTTTGAGAGTAATTATAGAGTGCTTGGAGTATTTTGCATAAAAAAGGTACTCTTTGTTAAAACTTGTATCTCTAACCGTTCTCGAGATAAAAGAGATTTTGTGTAGAAAACCATAAAATCCTGAAAAATGACAATATCTTCATTTACCATTTCGTAACTTCTACGCCACTGACTATATTGTAATTTTGAGAGTATTTATAGACTGTTTGGAATGTATTAAATAAAAAAGGTACTCTTTGTTAAAAGTTGTATCTCTAACCGTTCTCGAGATAAAAGAAATTTTGTATTGAGAACCATAAAATCCACAAAAATGACAGCATCTCCATTTACCATCTCGTAACTTCTACGCCACTGACTATATTGTAATTTTGAGAGTATTTATAGACTGTTTGGAATGTATTAAATAAAAAAGGTACTCTTTGTTAAAAGTTGTATCTCCAATCGTTCTCGAGATAAAAGAAATTTTGTATTGAGAACCATAAAATCCACAAAAATGACAGCATCTCCATTTACCATCTCGTAACTTCTAGGTCACTGACTATATTCTAATTTTGAGAGTATTTATAGACTATTTGAAGTGTATTAAATAAAAAAGGTACTCTTTGTTGAAAGTTGTATCTCTAACCGTTCTCGAGATAAAAGAAATTTTGTGTTGAAAACCATAAAATCCTGAAAAATGACAATATCTTCATTTATCATTTCGTAACTTCTACGCCACTGACTATATTGTAATTTTGAGAGTATTTATAGACTGTTTGGAATGTATTAAATAAAAAAGATACTCTTTGTTAAAAGTTGTATCTCCAACCGTTCTCGAGATAAAAGAAATTTTGTATTGAGAACCATAAAATCCACAAAAATGACAGCATCTCCATTTACCATCTCGTAACTTCTAGGCCACTGACTATATTCTAATTTTGAGAGTATTTATAGACTATTTGAAGTGTATTAAATAAAAAAGGTACTCTTTGTTGAAAGTTGTATCTCTAACCGTTCTCGAGATAAAAGAAATTTTGTATTCAGAACCATAAAATCCTGAAAAATGACAATATCTTCATTTACCATTTCGTAACTTCTACGCCACTGAATATATTGTAATTTTGAGAGTATTTATAGACTGTTTGGAATGTATTAAATAAAAAAGGTACTCTTTGTTAAAAGTTGTATCTCCAACCGTTCTCGAGATAAAAGAAATTTTGTATTGAGAACCATAAAATCCACAAAAATGACAGCATCTCCATTTACCATCTCGTAAGTTCTAGGCCACTGACTATATTCTAATTTTGAGGGTATTTATAGACTATTTGAAGTGTATTAAATAAAAAAGGTACTCTTTGTTGAAAGTTGTATCTCTAACCGTTCTCGAGATAAAACAAATATGGTGTTGAAAATCATAAAAATTAGAAAAATCAAAATATCTTCATTCTATATCTTGTAATTTCTATGCCACTGACTATATTCTAACTTTGAGAGTATTTGAGAGTATCTGTGCTGTTCAAGTAACTTTTTGACAAACTTTTGTTCATTCATTCAATGTTCATTGGAACAGAATCCCAACACGTGTATCAATTTCGGTGTCATTCCATTGAGGTTGAGCGTTAAGCTGGGTGGAGTGGTTTCAGAAAAGCTATTTTTAGATGGATGATGGCATTACCTCGGCTGGTCTACGAGGACATGGTCTTCTTCATTTAGTATATGACTGGAATATTTGAGTTTATACCAGTCTATGGGGATCACTTCTGAATCGCCCAAATTACGTCTCACCTCTCATTAGCAGCAATTTTCCAAAAATGTGTTGTAAGTTGTTGGCGTGGTTCTTTTTCACAGTGATATGTTGTTTATCAAAGATTGCATCAAATAATATCGATGAGCTGAAACACCGTAGTGGATGTCTTTTCAAGATGTGGTAAGCTGTGGCATGCTGTCTGTGCCAAAGAGAAATTGTTTCTGCAAAGGGGTGGTCGAAAGGGTTGTACTCCCCAATAGATTACTTTTGACGACTTGTTGCTGTATTCCTCAGTTCCTTACTGAGCAGCATAAAAGATGGTAAGCTGCCATAACTTCTTTTCTGCATTTATGTTCCAAATTGAGGTTCAGCAGCAGAATCATCAATATAGGAAACTCACTAATGTCAAATCAACTGCATATTAGCTATGGAAATACTACGTTTGGAGAAGAATAACGAATCGTAATTAAACCTGTATTATTAAATAATACAAGACCCTAAAAGAGGGTTCAAAGCCCTCTTTGGAGGAATTAACACACAGCGAAAAAAAACTTCTCACTTCCTGATTACATGGCAGATTAAAACGATGAAATTTAGAGAACGGCTCTCTACCTGATCGCGGACACCTGTTAGAACACGCCTTTTTCGTCGCCCCGGAACGTTACCGGTGGTGGCCAAGCGGCATATAACGCGTTCGCCCCAGGAATTAATGCGAAATTGAAATTGATTCGCGTTTAATAACGGCCTTCCGCCTCGTTTCGCCTGCATAATTCAACCCGCTTAATTGCTCGCCACCCGGTAATGGTCGGTTAAACTTTAATTTATACGATTTGTTGTTTCGCGCGCGCGCCAAGAACCCACCACTAACCGCAACTTCTTTTCTTCTCATTAAAATGGGAACCTTGCGTGAAGGGATAATCACGGAGATCGTAAAAATTTTTCAAACCCTAATGAAAACGCTTTCTTTATAAAGTACCTAAGTAACTAATTTTACTGGTTATTACTTGTTTATTTACTGTTCTTTTTATTTTTTGATTAATTTAATTTTAACATTTAAATTTAAATTTTATTTTTTCCCGCCATTACATCTCGTATGTGTCAAGAAACTCGTTGCTTAGCAACGTAAGTGACTTCTCTCACAACATTAAATTTGTGCGAGAAAATTGTTGTTGTTAATTTTGTGCTGTGTTATTGTGACGAAAATGGATAAGAAAATCGGGGAAAATAAGCAATGCGAGTTAACCCGCATGAATGTAGAGCAAGAAAAGGTGGTCGCGAGTACTTCTTGCGAAATTGAAGCGGTTCAAGAAATCGTCGGGGAATCTAACCTCATTTCTAAAGAAAACGAAGGTGAACTCGTTGATATTGAAAGTTTTTCGATGGCTTCTACTGCAAATGTATTGTCTCTTGTAAACAGAGCGATTAAAGATTTAATTAATTGTAAGGTGAGAAAATTAATTATTTTTAATTGACCTTGAAATTTTCATTAAACTTTTTAATGTCAAATGTCCCTAGTTGCTGTCATTGATACGTCAGTGTTGACAACCTAAAATAAATGTTCATTCAAATTTAATTGGAAGCAGATTTTTTATAATTAATTTTTCTTTTTTAAGACGAAATTCGACGTAAAATTATCAACGACTGAATTAAAACTGGAAGAAGCCACCAAACACTCCGAAATTCTTCAAAATCGTATTGATGAGCTTAATCAAGATGTTGGCGAGATGGAATCACGTCGTGCTTTACAAAATATCGATATTGAAATGCTCAAGGAAGATTTTAAAAACGTCCCGGAGGTGATAAAAGTTCTTAACGAAAAATGTGAAGAGGTTGCGGTACGTTTAAACGAAGCTTTTGATAGGAAAAGACGTTTTGATGAAGAAATGCGTAAACTAGATCTTGAAGAGAGCTTAATGAAGACGCACTATCAAGAGAAAAAGGAAATATTACAAAGAAAACTTGAGGAAAAGAAGGAAAGTGTTGAGAAAAATCGAAAGATGCGACAAGAAACTTTAGATGAACAAAAACGTTTATTAATTGAGGCTAAAAATGCTCTTAAAGAAAAACGGGATGAAAAGAATAAAATTTTGAGTCGTATTGAAGATAAAAAAAAGAATCTTGATGATATGGAGTTAAAAAAGTCTGATTTGGAAGATAAAAAGAGGGGGTTAATTGAGGTTAAAGAAAAAGTTAATTTAAAAAATGAAGATTTAAAGTTGAAATTGGAATCATTTAAAAATGAATTAGAAATAAATAAAAATATGTTAAAAGAGTCGTTAGAAACTCTCAATGAAACTAATAAAGTTTATGATGAATCAAAAAAGCGATTAGATGAGGAAAAAAATAAAAATGTTGAACTCACAAATATAGTTATAAACAATAAAGAACAATTAGAAACCCTTAAAATTGAAGGGCAAAAACAATTAAGTCAATTAAAAGAAACTTGCGAATCTTATTCGAACCAAATTGAATCATTAAAAGTAAACCTTGAAAATGTAAAAGATGAAAATGAAACTTTAAATCAAAAAATATCCACTTCCAAAACTACTTTAACCGAATTACACGAAAACATTTCTTCCAACAAATTAATTCTTGACGATCTCAAAGCTAAAGCTTACACTGATTCGGAACTTTTCGCCTCAGCTCTAGCTGACCTAGAAATAAATAAACACCAATTAACCGAGTTAACCAATTTACTCGAAGATTTACAAAACACCCACGCAACTCTTAAACAACAGTACGAAACCAAAAAACACAAATTTGATCTCATGGAAAATGTTAAAAAGGAATTAAAAGAAACCGAAGATTTCACCACGAATCTATACAAAGAAAAAGAACGATTTTACAAAGAGAATAAAGAAAAATTACAAAATGATTTTGAAACTTTTATGTCTGAACAAGATGCGTTAATTAATAATGAGGAGAAAATTTTGGAAGAGAAAAATGTGGAATTGAAAAATTTGGAAAATAGGATTGAGGAGATTAATACTAAGGCTCTTTTAAAGAAACAATACGCAGACCAAACTTACGAGAAATGTAACGAAATTGAGAGAGAGAATGTGCATTTATCGTCGGTTTTGAATAGGATGAAAATGGAGGTTGTAAATCCGCGAAGAGATGTAGCGCGGTCAAACCAACCGATGCAAAGAGGGATTTTGAAGAGTCCTAATGAAAATGTTGGGGGTGGTGGGAAAAAAGTTACTTTTGAGCCTGCGTTAGGGAATGCTTCTGTTACCAGTCAAGATAGTTTTGATCAGATGTTTAAGCAGTTTTTAGATACTGATAATGTTGAAGAACCTAAACCGGCTGGGGTAAAATTATTTTAATTGGATTATTTAACCTCTTTAGGGAGTGTACTTATTTACTATTTAATATATCTAAGACGATATATTAAGGCTCGGTTTTTTAAAGTTTTGATTAAGAGTTTAATGTGAAATTTTGAATGGGTTTTATAAATATCGGGTTCGCGCTCTATTATTAATGTAACGCCTCGACGGCAAACGATGTTGGCTACAAACTTTCCAGTGTAAGTTGTTTCCTGGCTGATGGATGCTCTGCCTTCACGCGATAAGAATGGTAACTTTTGTCTTAGGAAGGAAGGTTTGGTTTCATACTCGACATATCTAAGTCTCACCCATTGGCTATATTGGTTTCCCACTAATATGTCCTATCAAATATTAATCTGCCAATCCAAACAACTTCTCCTATGGGTAGTCCAATCGAGTTCCATCTCAGTCTACCAATTTGCAAATATTTTCAATACATAAGATAAAAGCCAAAATTGTTTGGACATGTAACCAAAGTGAAGATGAATGTGAAACGCAGTATCTCACCATTTCACACTTACACATATATAGACACATCATCAATGAGCTGCTGCAACCTAAATCAAATACCGTTATTAGTGAATATCAAACCAGTTATAGATGCGGAAGGTCCACAATTTACCAAATATACACAGTAAAACAGATCCTTAATGCCTAGAAACAAAATAAACATACATAATAACAAATCCCACACAAGCTGTCCCTGCCATCTCAATTAATACGTTTCGTAAAAGCTACAATGGAGAATACTGAAGCTAGGGTGCGAATAAATTATGAGCTAACACATCCTTTCACAATAACACGTGAACTGAAATAGGGGTATGGGATGACCACAACTCTATGCAACCTAACGTTTGAATTCATTTTAAGACAACTGTGCGGGTTGCATATGCAGACGATGTGAATATTATGAGTCGTACGAATGCAGGAGTAGAAGATGCACAAAGCTAGACTATCCTTGTGGACTTGTCGTAGTTTTTGTAGAAAAAATTGGGGTCTTACCTCTGAAAGACTGTACTGGCTCTATGTGACTGTGGTTAGACCTATGACATACGGAGCAGCATCCTGGTATAGGAAAGTCCGACAGACTTCAAGAATTCAACGGGCAGCTGGATTGGCAATTTCTGGTGCGATAAGCACAACGCCAACTCTAGCAATAGAGGTTCTGCTTGGCCTATCTCCTCTGCATTTGCATACAGAGAAAGTGGCTAGAGAAAGACCATTTACAGATTTAAGCAATATGCTCAAAACTGTTCCGACATGTCCTACCAATGGGCTGCGGAAGACATTATAAGCACTGATACTGTGCTATCAATGCCGTCAGATTTGGCGGGATCACTACCAATGATTAATGTTCGATACCAGATTGTGCTGCCTGAGCGGCAGTCCTGGATCGAAAATAAAAATTCTCTGGTTCAGGCAGATATTTGCATGTTCACAGATGGATCAAAAACGTCGGAAGGGGTCGGAGCAAGAGTATACTGCCAGACACCTCGAATTAAGCAAGCCTACAGCCTGGGTACGTACTGTATTTCAGGCGGAAGTATTTGCTATTGATATGGGTGCTAAAATCCTTCTTGAGAGAAGGGTGAAGAACATGACAGTATGAATTTTCTCCAGGTGCTGCAAGCCGTGAAAACGGTGTCGGCTCTGGTTAATGATTGCAAGAGAACATTAAACGCACTGAGATGTGGTAACAGAGTTTCTCTGATCTGGGTTCCGGGTCACTCTGGGGTTGCTGGCAATGAAGCGGCAGATGAGCTAGCACAAGAGGGCAGCGCTAAAGCGTTTGTGAGACCGGAACCAGCAGTTGGTTTATCATTTGCGATGGCTAAATATAGGATTGGACTGTGAGCTGAAGAAAGACTTCGCCTACTGTGAACCAGTTCTCCTGGAATGAGACATGCTAAGGTGTTTATTAACATTGCCACTGTCAAACCCGGGAACTTTTTAGAACTTGCTTTTAGCAGTATAAGAGTTCTAATGGGTGTCTTTACTGAGCATTGCCGATTAAAAGCACACCTCCACTTGTTGTGTTTAGCCGATGATGTTGAATGCCGACTATGTGCGAAGAAAGCAGAGACGGTTGAGCATGTTTTATGCCAATACCCTGCTGTTAACCGTATCAGATTCTCAATTTTTGGGTTACAATAGATCGTTAGGGTCGCGGTGCAAGGTTGGTTGGTCCGCCTACCCGATATGTAGTCTATTTAATGGAATGTAATGTAAGAAGATGCATACTCAAATAAGGTCAGTCAGGTCCATTCAAACACAGAATGTCATCATAGAGAATGATATTGAAAGGCTAAAAAGTTTTTATATTTGGGGCAATATTTAGGGATACCACGGAAGACATAGAAATAAGGAAATATACCAACTATTCAAAGATACCACTTTTTTCCGAATTGCTCAGAATACAACGGGCCTTACAACGAGACTTCTAAAAAAAACGCCTAATGCACGAATGCAGAGAAGGATACCTGTGGGTGAGCTACAGAAATGTCGAAAAGACGCAGTGAGTGATGATGGACGGAATCTTCTGGGCCTTCTAAGTTGAAGGAGAACAACATTGGGGGGGGAATGCAAGCTAAGGTCCTGGAAGAGGGCTCGAGCAACATTTTGCAAACATTTTTCTTTAAAACACTTCTTCATTTTCATTCAGTACACCCGCTGTTTGTTAATGTATACATAATATATATTATATATTTCATCACCATAATATACATTTTCTGTTAGTTAACTTTTATAAAACCCATTTTTGATTTACCATAACATTAATATTTGGCTTGAATCACATTTTTAATCAATTAACATTCGATTAAAGTTGATGCTGATTGAGCGTTTTAAAACCGAACTTAAAAATTAATTTTTGCGTATTAAAACTTACCCCACGAACTTCGTTGCGTAGTACAGTGCTATCCCTACAGAGGTTAATTAAAATAGTAGTTTTTAAAACATGTTCTTTTTTAGGAGTTGGTTGATTTAACAGCAGTTTCACCTCCACAAAAAGATAATTAATTTATTAATTAGTTAAGTTAAATGTTAATTTGTTATATTTAAATTAGTTTCAATTTAAGTTGTTTCGAACACAAAAATTACCAACATTTTGGTAGCGATATATAATCGGCTCTAATAATGTTACGGAAAGAGGCGTGCATTATTAAAGGTTTCCGAGGCGGTGAATAAACTCGGAAGGTGAAAATGGAGGTGTGGATACGTGCACAATTTCTCCATTTTTACCGGCTGTTGTTTATTTAGCCTTTCTCCAAGGTATATTAAAAAAAATCGTGTTTTTTATAAAAAATAATCGAATAAAATTATTTCCAGGTTAACGAATACTTTAATGTATTATTTATAAATGAACTGTTTTTACGAATGTATCAGGTGGTTTTAAACTTTTTTTTCCCCCCAAATTTGTGTACGTCACGTAATGTCCATCTTTCGACGTCCCGGCAATTAAAGCGCCACGTAATGACATTCAACCTTAATCTTCTTCGGGTAATTAAGGGTGTCTGCGCTGATACCGCCACTGCTGGTGTATTATTAATATTAAATTAAGAGGCGTGTGGTTAATTATAGACCGCCTAATTTCACGAAATTTATATAGGAGTTAACACGCTGGTATATATTTGAACTTGAAGGTGTTTGAATTGTGATATGTAAATATAAAAAAATTGATATATTTGTATGTTAAATTGTAAAGTGTACGGAGTTATTTTCATCTTGTTCGTTTCTTGGAATACTTGGACTCAACACGTATCAAAAAACTTATGTTTGGTAGAAATGCTTAATTTTGAAGTGATTAATGTATTTAAATAGGTATTTACCTTATTTGATATATAAAAATAAATATATAATTTCTTTATTTTTTTTTTTCAGATTATGTTTCCTGTCCCATTGTGTGCTATTCCAATGCTGGAGGTGAATACACAAATAGGTAAGCATATTGATTAAACCATGACAACAAAAAAACGTGCGTGTTTACTTCATTTATGCAATAAGAGGGATTATGAAAATATATATATACCAATAATCATTGACAACTTTGTGATTCAGAGAGACTTGTAATTTAAGGTTGAAACGTTGATGTTTGACAACATTCTACTTAACTAAGCTTAATATAGTTAAGTTCAAATTTAATGCTAAGAATTGAAGAAAACAATACATACAGACTTGCACGACCAACACTCAATAATTTTTATATGACATTGACGTTCACAATTTATAAATGACTTGGAGATATCGGTATGAAGAACAAAGAAAAAGGGGAGGGAACTGTATGAAATAGATAGAGGTTATAGAAAGAAGAGGCAATAGAAGATGCAATATACAAAAATATATTTCCATAGAAACCAGGGCCTACCTACTTACTTTGTCCTACATAACATGAAACAAATCAATATAATTTGACATTACTGTACAATCTCGATATAACGGATCAATACGGGGAACGCCGTTATAGCTCAATAAAAATATACAACAATCTAGAATAACAAATAAAACTGGACTAACACTAGAACTAACACTATACCTATAACTAGAATCGTTTGGGTTTAGCCGCACGTCTGTAAAGACGGCTAAAGTTGCATTTAAAATCTAGTACTATTAAGCTATGTTGCATTTTATGTGGGACAGTTGCAAGTGCATTAGTTTCGTAACTATGGTCATATATTGCGAGTTATATGAAATTGCCGGTAGAAGTCTTGCAAATACTTTAAGCATTTGGATATTTGAATATTTGTTGCTAAACTGAAAAGTAAGAGATTAAAAAGAATAATAATTTCAGTTTATGGATTATGTTAGCGTTTAATCCGTTAATAATATATCCGGTTTCAATTAATCTTAAATTCATCTTATAAATAACACGAGCCGAACGTCGTACCACATGTCACGAATTGGAAAACAACAAAAAAATATATAAATTCAAATTAGGAAAATCATTTAAACGGAATAACAATAAAAATTATAATAACAATTATAAACAGATTAGATGAAGATGAGATAGCTAATATAAAAGATCAATTTTGGCAGAAACTAAATAAAATAGTTGAAGATGCAGCTGGAGATATTTTAATTCTATGAGATTATAATGCTCGAATTGGAGAAAGAAGTTCAAAATATGGAAATCTGATAGGAATCTTTGGAGGAAAGAAAAGAAATAGTTATGGAATGAGACTTTTAGATTTTTGTCTTATAAATCTTAATTACATAGTTATAGTTAATACATTTTAAAAATTTTTTGACCTAATCAGTTTATGTCTAATGCATAACGGATACTATTTCTATCAGCAAAAAAAGTATCAACTAAGCTAATAAACCGGTAGAATGCCGCCTTTAGGCAGAAATGTCTCCCAACTCTCTGGAAAGCAATAGAGGTCATTGTAATACCTAAATCAGGAAAATCACCTAACTACGTTACCTCATACAGACCAATTTCGTTGTTATCGGTAATGTCAAAGATAGTTGAACAATTAGTGCACAAAAGATTAATACAAATTTTGGAGGAAAACTTCACTCAACTACCCAACAAGTACATAGTCTTTAAAACATTGTTTTCTTTCTGAATGTTGCGCAAGCACAAGCACAAGCACAACTGTAGTTATGTAACTCCTCTCGGCATAATATACCATTCAGATTTTCTTTTACGAACATCAAACATTTATAAATGTGCAACGAGTAAACGGACATTATTTTTAATTTTATAAAAAGTGGCCTACAACTTTCTAGTTCATTAGCTTTGAATAGCGTTCTTACAACATTTTCTGAATTAAGAGTATACGCTCGGCTCCTGATGAACTTCCCCAAAACAGAATGCTATATGACATCACACTCTGGAAATTCGAGTAATTACCATCACTATTTGCAAATATGTTAGGCTTATAAGTGTTCTAAGTTGGTAAACTACTGAGCTAAGTTTCTTTCCTATTACGTTCACCTGTAGATTCCATTTCAAAGAGCTTTCAAACTGCAGCCCCAGTAATTTAACTGCCGAGACATTATTATTTGTTTTAGTACTAAAATCAATTTTTTGTGTCTTATTTTCATTCAGCTTAGGTTTGTTCGTTTTAAACCAATCTGCAGCAACCTTTTGACTGAAACCTTCATATTCGTGTAGCTCTTCAGCTTAACTAGATATATTTATCAATGTTGTGTCATCTGCATACATTATCGTCTTACACATGTTCAGAGTTTCCGGAAGATCGTTTACATATTAAAGGAATAAAATTGGTCCCAAGATACACCGATTTCCACACTTCTCAAGGTCGATCTATTATTTCCAACTTGGACCACTTGTCTTCGATTTTCTAGGTACGATTGAAACACTGTTATCGTGGGGTGTCTGATGCCATAATATTCCAGTTTCTTTAACAGTATCTTAATTTTTTTTGACTCATTAAAACCATTAATAATTTACTTATGTAGATCAATTAGAGCTTTAGTTGTGGAGGATTTCCTTTCATAGCCATATTGATGCTTACTGAAAACATCTTTCTTGTACAAATAGTCAAGAAGACACGATTTCAACAGATGCTCAAAAAGTTTTGACATTATTAGTAAGATAGCTATTTATAGATTGGTCGAAAATTGTTAGGATCATTTACATCACTTTTCTTGTATATGGGAGATATTCTCGCAATTTTTAGATCATTAGGGAAAATGAACTGTTGAATACATTTGTTGATAACAATATTTAATTGTTCAACAATGATGTAGCAATAAATTTTAAAATACTCGTTGACATACCATAATAACGTTCTGAGTAACTATTATTGAGTTGCATTATAGTATTAAATATCTCTAATTCATTCGTAGAACCAGTACAAACGAGTTCACCTTCGATTTTACACAGTTCATGTAATCATTGGGCTATTTGGACCACCACTCATCAATACGTGTGAAAAAGATGCTCAATTCTTCTGCCATTACATCAGATTTTATTTTTTGTTTTGAACATAAGTTTATGTTCCCCTTGATTATCTGCCAGGTCGCTTTAGGTTTATTTCTGGCATTCATAATGTAGTTTGCATTATACTTTTGTTTAGTTTTCATTAATTCATATCTGTATTCCGTTCTATACTTTTTATAGATATCATATATATGATTCAGTTATTTTTGATGCTTTAGCAGTTGTATCAAGTATATCCAGTTTTTCCTTCATAGAATGTAGCCTTTTGTTAAACCACGGTAGTGACCTAGATGGATTCGCCTGTTGTTTTAAAGGAAAATATTCATTATAATGAAATCTGTAGATATTAAAAAAAACAGTAAAAGCTTCTTGTGCGGATAGTGTAAAAACTAGAACTAACACTAGACCTAGAACTAGAAACTGTCGGGTTTAGTTCTAGGTGTAGTGTTAGTTCTAGTTTTAGCAGCTTGCAATAAAAATATGCAACATAGTGATATCTTATACTAACTAGCGCTACCTACCACTGTCACTAGAACTAACATTAGACCTAGAACTAGATACATTCGGGTTTAGCCGCATGTCTCTCAAGACGGCTAAACCCGAATGATTCTAGTTCTAGGTCTTGTGTTAGTTCTAGTGATAGTGCTAGTGTTAAGCTGGAACTAACACTAGAGCTAGAACTAGAATGTTTCGGGTTTAGCCGTGCGTCTTCAGACGCACGGCTAAACCCGAATGTTTCTAGTTCTAGGTCTAGTGTTAGTTCTAGTTTTAGTGCAATAAAAATATGCAACATAGTGATATCAAACTAGTTTCACTAGTTTGAAACTAGTTGTTAGCGCCACCTACTGTTGTCACTAGAACTAATATTAGACCTAGAACTAGAAACATGCTGGTTTAGCCGCACTTCTCCCAAGACATACTAGCCATGTGTGGAGTGAACCTATGGTATCCAGCTAATACTCTCATCAGAATCATTAACCAGTCAACCATAGAAAAAGTTTCAAACACAAAATATATATGACACATTTTTCATTGCAAAAATAACTACGATCTAAGAACAAAATTGATAGACAGACAACTATGTTGGCAATTTGTTGTTGATGAATAGTTTCTTCCTAAAAGCTCGTCCGTGCAAATCCTGCTCTCTCTCTCTCCTGAAACTTTGTTACATGATTTCCATGTTTTTAAATTTTTAATTAACGTTCGAATTTTTAACAGCGACGTAATTCGATACTTTCATGTTTTCCAAAAGGACGCGAACAAAATAAAACGGGGTCGCTCTTTTTTTAATTAGCACGAACCGCAAAGACGTCGGCAATAAATCGAAGTTAAAAACGCGGCCCCACTTAATTGTGATTAATTCAGACGAGAATAGTGTAATTTTTAATTGGCGCTTGTAAAAATTCGTCGGCGAGATAATTTATATGGTAATTTCGGTACTTTTTTTTACATAATCAGACCGGCGAAAATAATTTAATGCTGAATTACTCGAGTTAATTAAATTATTTTTTTATTGGTGTACTTGGAGATACATTTACCTTGTATTTATGCAACCCCTAACGCGCGCGCCGCACAAAACTTTATTCCTTTGTAAAAGAGGGTGAACTTACTAGAAATCTGTTTAATTTTTTTTTTCAGGAGGAACGAAAGCTCGATGAGGGGTTGATTTTTCCACTACTTTCCGTTAGAGGGCGCTGTTTACGCAGAAAAAAGCTCAAGATATAAATTTATTATTGGTGTGTATTTATATATATTTTTTTTAATATTAAGTTTATCTACTTACTTACTTATGTTAAGTAGTGCTTTTTTTGTTTCAATTTTAACCGATAAAATCCGCGTAACATCGGATCAGGTAAGGGATTGACATCAGGACAGTCCGATTGGATATGTCGAGAGGTATCATTTCCGGTTCATCAGAGAAAAGAAGGGTGAATTACGAAATTGCTTTCGAATGAAGTCAACGATATAAATTTTACCAAGTTTATTTTAGATGTTTGTAAAAGATACAGAACTAAAAACGTTAATACGCTACTTATGGTAGATAACGTCTTGCTAATTACGATATTAACATCGATACTTGTAACGTTTCTCGACGTTTACATAATAGTCGTCGTGTAACTACTTACATGAAATTTTTTTCTTTTTAAATTGTCGGTAGAGTAACCGATATCGATCTAATAGCGAAAATGTGGGCAGAGAAAGGGCCGATCCGATCTCATCCAGAGGATGTAATGAATAAATTACTGCCTTATGAGCGATTAAGAGCAATTTGTATGCATCTGTTGTGGACGCACTCACTGACGGCTGTGTAAATTGCCGAGCTGTCCTTCGAACAAAGTTATTTTCTCGTCACAACATGGACAGCTGAGTAACTTTAAAAAAATTTTTAGGAACAAAAAGGATTTAAATAAGACCAAAGAAAAAAAAATATTTTATTAAATACATTTTATTTATATCATTACATGCGTGAACCTTATAAATATATTTCTTAGTCAAATACTGTCTGCCTAAGCAATTCGTTATAGTTTTGTCATTAAATGTCTAAGCAAATACTATTGGATAAGACAAATAGTATCTGTATAAGCTTGTTTTAGGCAAATGCAGAATATACTTGTGCAGAATAAAATAAAGTAGTTCAAACGAGTGAAATTATTTGTGTATCATTTTCAAAAAGATGCATAACAGTTTCATATACTATTATTAAGTTTAATAAAAATACAAATAAACGATTTATTTCTTGAAGACTTAAATACTAAATACAAAAATTTACTTGTTTTAACAATTGTTGCTGGAATTGCATCTATTATTGCACATCATCTTAGTTTTGAAACAAGTACACTTCATTTGTCTGAAAATATTTTAGCTATATGCTATTTGCGCACAATCTAGCGCTGAATAACAATTAAAACTAGAACTAACACTAGACCTAGAAATAGAAAGTTTCGGGTCTAATGACGCACGGCTAGCACTGTTACTATGTACAACTAACACTATATCTAGAACTAGAATCATTTGGGTTTAGCCGCACGTCTCTAAAGACGGCTAAACTCGAATGATTCTAGTTCTAGGTATAGTGTTAGTTCTAGTTTTACACCTGCACTGTCACTAAAACTAATATTAGATCTAGAAACATTTGGGTTTACCCGTACGTCTCTTAAGGCGGCTAAACCTGAATGATTCTAGTTCTTGGTCTAGCACTGAATAATAATTATTGTTCTAGTTCTAGGTATAGTGTTAGTTCTAGTTTTACACTTGCACTGTCACTAAAACTAATATTAGATCTAAAACTAGAAACATTTGGGTTTAGCCGTACGTCTCTTAAGACGGCTAAACCTGAATGATTCTAGTTCTTGGTCTAGCACTGAATAATAATTATTGTTCTAGTTCTAGGTATAGTGTTAGTTCTAGTTTTACACTTGCACTGTCACTAAAACTAATATTAGATCTAAAACTAGAAACATTTGGGTTTAGCCGTACGTCTCTTAAGACGGCTAAACCCGAATGATTCTAGTTCTAGATATAGTGCTAGTTCTAGTTTTACACTAGCACTGCTACTATGTAGAACTAACACCATACCTAGAACTAGAATCATTCGGGTTTAGCCGCACGTCTCTAAAGACGGCTAAACCCGAATGATTCTAGTTCTAGGTATAGTGTTAGTTCTAGTTTTACAATTGCACTGTCACTAGTACTAATATTAAATCTAGAACTAGCAACATTTGGGTTTTCCCGTACGTCTCTTAAGACGGCTAAACCCGAATGATTCTAGTTCTTGGTCTAGCACTGAATAACAATTATTGTTCTAGTTGTAGGTCTAGTGTTAATTCTAGTTTTACACTAGCACTGCTACTATGTAGAACTAACACTATACCTAGAACTATAATCATTTGGGTTTAGCCGTCTTTAGAGACGTGCGGCTAAACCCAAATGATTCTAGTTCTAGGTATAGTCTTAGTTCTAGTTTTACACTTGCACTGTCACTAAAACTAATATTAGATCTAGAACTAGAAACATTTGGGTTTAGCCGTACGTCTCTTAAGACGGCTAAACCCGAATGATTCTAGTTCTTGGTCTAGCGCTGAATAACAATTAAAACTAGAACTAGAAAGTTTCTGAATTAAATGGATCCATGTTGCAAGTTCGGAAGTATATAAAAAAGAAAATAAAAACTTATTTGCTAAAATTTTTAATTTATGCAGGATAGTTTCGAACCATTAAGCTCATCCTCAGCCTAATCTAATTAAAAAAGAAAATCATATAAAATCCCATTACATAACAATTGTAGGATATTACAAACAAATAAACTTACTGTCAAAATCACTATTAAAACAGGAAAATCAATATTTGAAACATTTGCAAAATTTTTACACTACATGAATGAAATATTTACTATTTATAATTAAAATTAAATGACACATCAAACGCACAAACAACAAGAGTTAAAATCTATATAAAGTGACAAGTTGAAAGAGAAGGAAATGGCCCGAAGAAAACATCTGTTTAAATAACAAGTTCACAAATTTTAAACCAATAACAAACATACAAAACGAGACTTCGAAATATATTTCTTATATGTATGGTTTGAATTTAAATTTATAGAAATTTACTATTATACAAATAGTTGGTAATTTAATATATCATAATTACTATCGAAGTTATTTTATTAATTTCCATCAATTATAATAAATCCATTCTGTATCCCTTATCACAATTATGTATTAATTCCGCATTTTCATAGTCAATATTATCTTTTATACATATGAACCCTACTGTTCCTGAATTATACGCCCTCCCAAAACTCCATGAATCTGAAAAAACATTCTTATGGTAACTTTTTTTGAAAAATGTCATGACACAACTAAAAATTTTCTCCGACGTTTGGTTTTCGTGAAACTATCATCAGGTTTATTTTTTCTAATCATGACATTTTTCATAAAAAGTACCGTCAAGAATGTTTTTTTCAGATTCACAAAAAAACGAAAAATAATGAAGTTATAGGCAAAAAACGAAAAAGACATTTTTTTGTTTTTCGGCTATATTTTAAAAACTAAAACGGCTAGATCCAAAAACTTAGTTGAAAAATGATGAGCATCTCTGTATCTCTTATGGTTTCTGAGATCCCAATGGTGGGGGTTGAATTTGAATTACCCTGTAGAAAGTTTCTAGTTCTAGGTCTAGTGTTAGTTGCCGTGATAGTGCTACTGTTAGTTCTAATTTTAGTTTATGTAATGATACATGTTTTCGACACAATGCAATATAGAGTAGGTACTTGTTCAGAATTAAATAAAGTAGTTCCTATCGGTATCAACCTAATTTTCTTAAATTAAAGTTACTAATGAGTGTCAAACGAGTCAAATTATTTGCGTATCATTTTCAAAAAAATGCATATCAGTTTCATATACTTTTATTAAGTTTAATAGAAATAAAACACATAAACGATTTATTTCTTGAAGACTTAAATACTAAATACAAAAAATGTACTTGTTTTGACAATTGTTGCTGGAATTGCATCTACTATTGCACATCATCTTATTTTTGAAACAAGTACACCTCATTTGCCTGAAAATATTTTAGCCATATGCTATTTATTTGCATAGGAAAGTAGAATTTACTCTGAAATAAATGGAATAAAACTATTTGCCTAGGCAGATAGTATCTTATAAGGAATGATATCTTATGTAGATAACAAAAATTCCACAATGATGTATATTTATTAGAGATTATGTACAACAATTGTTTCGCTTTATTAGATTGATTATTCATTTTTGTTACTTTTCGTTTCTCAATCTTTTTCCACGTGATACACAACTGTTACGATCCTTTAATCATTTCTCGTTGATTTGACGGTAAGAGATAATTATTCCTTAATTTTTATAACACCTGCTAATTTTATTATCACTTTAGTTGTACCTAATAAAGCGAAACAATTGTTGTACATAATCTCTAATAAATATACATCATTGTGGAATTTTTGTTATCTACATAAGATATCATTCCTTATAATCATCACACAATGAACCTGGAGTATCTCATCGCTAGATAGTATCTTGATAATTCATATATGAATCCATGTTGCAAGTTGGGTGTTATAAAATTTTGTTGTGATAATATTAAAAATTAAAACTTCTTACTTGCTTTAATCAATTTATTTTTTCGGCACCGGTTTCAGTGTTCAAGATGAATAGCAGTGAATAAAAATAACAAAACAAACGGATACAGAATTAAAGTGAAACACGATAAACCAATAAGGCAAAACAAATGTTAAAAAATAAAACCTATTTAATTATTTAATATATGAGAACAATGGTCTATTATAGCTCTCTCGTTGATCATTTAGAAGGTTATAATTTTTTTCTTTATTATGTTTCATTATTTCATACATCTCCAGTAGATCCATTTTAAAGCCCTTTTGACATGCATGTATCAATTTGGCATCCTTATAATTAATTTGGTGTCCCGTTTCCAACTTATGTTTATATATGTTTGACTGAGGTTTGGATTTATGTCCATGTAACCGTGTCCCTAATTTTCGCCCTCTTTGGCCTATATATATATATATATGCCATTGCAGTTATTACAACTAACTGAGTAAATTCCAGATTTTTCCATAATATTTTTATTGTTTTTAAAAATATTAATTGTAGAAGTATCCATATCATCAGTATACATCATTATAGTATTTGGAAGTTAAACCACTTATACTACGATGATTATTTATTAAAGTGTCTTTACCGGTTTCGGCACATTGCCGTCTTCAGGAGACTTGTCAAGTTCTCTACTCTCGTTTTTCGATATTGTAGAGAACTTGACAAGTCGCCTGAAGACGGCAATGTGCCGAAACCGGTAGACACTTTAATAAATAAATAATCATCGTAGTATAAGTGGTTTAACTTCCAAATACTACTTTTATCGTTATTTTTATGATTTGAGAGTAGATTCAGCAAGATATTATTGTTGGAAAAAGCCAGAGATACATTGTATTTCGAAAATATATACTTAATTTGGAAGATTATAGGAGTGAAGGGAATAGATCGATGGATAGCATTTTTTGCTTGTATATTATGGATATATTTATTGATGATTTTGATTGGAAAGTTGTTTTGCTGAGCAAGCTTATAAATATAGTTAATTTCGTATATACGATCATCGTTTGACAAAGGGTATTCCAACGCTCTATGAACCAAAAACCTGAAATTAGCCATTTTATGTGTCATAGTGTGGGCAGAATCAAAAGGAATGGTGGTGGCGATGTTCTTGTCGTTTTGATTTGCAATACAGAGGTCTAAAAAGTTCAGTTTCTTGTCTTTTTCTATTTCAGTAGTGAATTGAAGCTTATTATGCAAACTATTTAGGTATTATAAAAATGATTGAAATTCGCTTTCGTTGCCTTCCCAGATGCAAAAGACATCATCAACATAACGTATCCATGTATAAATATGCTTTCTATATGGATTAAGATAACAACCATTTACCTGCGATATATATACAACAGGAAGAACCTATTTCCTTTTTGTCACTATGATTGCGTGCGTTGGCTTTGAGGTATTGTTTATTGTCACGATTTATTTTAAGAAGGAAATTGATACATTAATTTTTTTTTTAACAGATTTTCGCTTTATGCTAAACGGAAGTACAACATTTCGTCGATTCACAACCGCGAAAAAATTGCATCCAATTCATACTCCATCGAAACTCAATTCCTCCGAGACGAGTTCGCAAAATCTGTGCGCTCGGGACACAGACAATAACGGAATCTACATATACGGCGGAGAGGGTCGGTTGTATCATGTGGCGGCCGAATAGGGGGGTCTTTTGACAGTTTCTGAATTATATTCAAATCAGCCCTCTACTACTCTTTCCCCGGCGCGATAATTTATCACCTCTCCCTCCTCGGCGACCCCATCGTTACCTGTCTCTCCACCCCGAAAAGGAACACATCTCAAGTTCCCATGCTACTACTACAACTACTCTCTCCGAAAACCTCCTTTTGAGCAACCCTTTTTCTCTGTCTACGTCGTCATATGCAGATGTCGCGATCACACAAAAAACTACCTGCTGACTCCTTTCGCTCTCTCCTTTGCATACGCGTCGAAGGAGATGCACTAACCCCTTCGAAGGTTCTCGATGATGTGGTTCAGGTAGAAGAACCCATTGTGACCCCTTCGAAAGGGCGGAAGATAGATCTGCTCTGAATAGGGGGTCTAATGAAAGCGAAAACTCTGCAGTACAACTGTCGCTAGACGAGGTTCTCCTCTTTTTTTTTGTATTATTATTATTCGACTCACAAAGGTGTATGCAAAGTTCTAATTTGAATACGGTTCCTGTTCCGGTCGGGGTTAACCCTTTCTCCGCCGTTGATTTATGAACCTAAAAACTTTTTCTCTAACCGTTAAAAATACAAAACTACATTCATAAATTAAATTATATCAAATTTTTGTTTGTCGTATTTCGCATAAAACGAAACTATATATCGAAGAGGGCAAGCCATTTTAATCTAGCTGAAACGCGGCGGCCCGCTGCCAATCGATTGTTCGATAGGTTTTTTGACAGATAGCGGGGTAAAGGGGCGCTTGTAGGAGAAGGAAGAAGGAGCCCCGTCGTCGTCCCCCACACGAAAAGGGGGATCTAATTTACATTTATCGATTCGCGTCCATACAATATACTGGTAGAGCTCGTATGCCCACGTACGATGCACGACGTAGACGACGAGGACGAGGACGAAGACGTGTGTCGCCGCGACGCGGTTACATTCGACCGGAATTTCGTACGTACTCGAAAGGGAACCAAGAAAAAATGCCGATTCTGCGAAAAATTCTCTCTTCTTAGGGAAATATGTATATTGCGAAAAATCCGGGAGAGTAAAGAAGCACGAATTCCGGAGGTTTTTTTTTGGACGTCGATTATAATATGATTTTGAGATTTTACATTTTATTTTATTATTACGATATATTATTGTATTAATCTCTCAAGGTAAAGTTGTGTAAATATTAATGTTAAAAATAAGTAATTTAGTACATAGAGAGGAAAAAATTACATACATGTTATGTTAAAAACTCGGAATTAATTAACCGTTGTGGATTGTAGAAGAGCACCTATGAGATGATGCTAGATTATGAAGTTAGTATATTTTTATAATTAATTTGTGATGTATGAGAGATTTAAACATGCAAGACAAAATGAGGAACAGAATTTTTGAAAATTCTAGCAAGATCATTTGCGAAGGCAATTATGGAAAAAAATATCTAGAGAGGTAATATTGGATGCTAAATCCCAGGCTAATTAACTACTATTCTACTATAGAGATCAGATCGCCGAAATCGTTTGTAGCCAAGCTGCTACAAATTTTGTAACGAAACATATTTTAAACTAAAAAACGTATTTTAAACTAAAACTAACACTATTACTAGAACTAACACAAGACCTAGTAGAACTAGAACCTTTCGGGTTAAGTCGTTTTTTGAAAAAATTAAGTGTAGTTTCGAATTTGTTTCTAATGAAGGTTGTTAAGAAAGTTAAACATTTTTTCAAAAATATTTATTTGGTTATTTCTTTCCATCTCAATTTTAATATAATTGAAATAAAACTATGTGTATTTATAGATGGATGATTAATTAATAAACCTCATAAACCTCAAAACCTCAAAAATAAACGAAAAGAAACACATGGCGTATAGTGGTGCAAAGAAAGCTTATTGAATATTATTGAATTAATAACAAGGTAACAAAGAAAAGAAGAATTAAGTAATCAAGATTTAGAAGATAATAGCTTAAATAACAAACAAATATGTTTTTAAAAATATGTTTAATGACGTTTGGTCCTGAGGATAATTGAATGTAACGATCGAAACCGGTAGAGTTGAAAATTAAAAAACCATCCATCTATAAATACACATAGTTTTATTTCAATTATATTTTTTCAAAAGACGATCTAGATCTAGTGTTAGTTCTATTTATCGTTCAATAGCAATATACAACAATCTAGCGCTGAATAACAATTTAAACTAGAACTAACACTAGACCTAGAATTAGAAACGTTTGGGTTTAGCCGTGCGTCTAAAGACTAGTGTCTAGTGTTAGTTTTAGTTTTACACTAGCACTGTTACTATGTAGAACTAACACTATACCTAGAACTAGAATCATTTGGGTTTAGCCGCACGTCTCTAAAGACGGCTAAACCCGAATGATTCTAGTTCTAGGTATAGTGTTAGTTCTAGCTTTACACTAACACTGTTACTAACACTATACCTAGAACTAGAATCATTTGGGTTTAATCGCACGTCTCTTAAGACGGCTAAATCCAAGTGATTCTAGTTCTTGGTCTAGCGCTGAATAACAATTAAAACTAGAACTAACACTAGACCTAGAACTAGAAACGTTTGGGTTTAGCCGTGCGTCTGAAGACGCACGGCTAAACCGAAACTTTCTAGTGCTAGGTCTAGTGTTAGTTCTAGTTTTACACTAGCACTGTCACTATGTAGAACTAACACTACAACTAGAATCATTTGCGTTTAGCCGCACGTCTTTAAAGACGGCTGACACTTGCACTGTTACTAGAACTAATATTAGACCTATAACTAGAAAGTTTCGGGTTTAGCCGTGCGTCTTCAGACCACGAACGGCTAAACGCGAAACTTTCTAGTTCTAGGTTCGGTGTTAGTTCTAGTAATAATAGTGCTAATGTTAGTTCTAGTTTAATTAATACCAATCATGATGAATGCTTTCATATTTATAAAACGTATGCTATTTATAATTTAAAAATATAATTATATTTATAACTCAACGAAGTTTACATACGGTTATAGTTATAATAGCTGCCTTAGAGATAAGTGGTCAATTTTAAAATCGATCACCGATTATCCGACAACTACTTTAGTTGAAATAGCCAAATCGGTTGCGACATCAAAATCTATAAACCGTAAATCCCGAAATAGTTTTACTTTTGTAATGAAATAAAGAATAGATTTTGCTAAATTAATCGAGCGAAATTAACCGAATTAATCTGGAATATAGCCAATTACTTCACCATTTCTGGTTTTAAAGAAAAATGTTCCAAATAAAATTTTTTATTAATTGTATGTTTATTAATTTATATTGTTTTTTGTTTCGTTGCTATGGCAACCAACATTGTTATTTTAAATTTAAATATGGCGCAATTAAGCGAACAAAGAATCCAAATATTAATGATGTTGGGTACGGTGGTACAAAACGCACTCAAAGTGAAGATTGTTCAATAATATTTATCCAAAATATTAAAAAAATTCGTTAATACCGGAAGTGTTAAAAATCTTCCAAAAGTGAACGGCCAAAGACAGCTACCAATGATGAAACTACATTAAATGTGTGTACCCATACATTATTAATTATTCATAATTATTGAAACTGTCATTTTTTTAACATTTAAAGCTGTCAACGGCGTTATTTCGGTGCCTACTTTGATTGTAATTTGTTGATAATATCTTCAGAAAACGCAATTTTTCTCGGTTTTTTTCTTATAAAACCATATGATTTGATATGTTTATCGCATAGAGGGATTTATCCTCTATCAAAGTAACCAAAAAAAAACATTTGCATCCCATTTAAAATAACAACGTTGGTTGCCTTAGCAACGAAACAAAAAATAATACAAACAAGCAAATATCGCCAAAAAAATGCGCCATGATTAATAGAGAAACTTGTATTTGAACCATTTTTCTTTAAAATCACATTTGGCGAAATTGTTGGCTATATTCCAGATATTTGACACACCCTGTATATTTAAGTATTTTAGAATGCAAGTAAATTCAACATTTTTGGTTGTTATGACACAAAAAAGTATGGAGAATAAAAAATGAACAACAAAAATTTGTAAACTGCATTGAAACATGGCGGGGGTTTCTTTGTATCTGGGGGTGAAGTAAGAATTTTAATGTTTATTGAGACAATTATGGAGTCCGTCACGTATATTAAAAAAATTTAAAAAATCAGTCACTAAATTAAATTAGGGTTCATAATGGATATATTTCAGCATAATAACGATCCCAAGCATTGTAGAGTTATTCCCACCATCTCAGTCACCAGGCTTCAACCCCATAAAGAAAATTATATATTAAAAATAGAAATGATTTAAAAGCTGAATGACAGAATATTTCGTCAGAATAGACAGTTAACTTAGTTCATTCCATGCCTGGAAGATTAGCAGCAGTTCTCGAATTAGGTTCGCTTTTACCATCCTCTTGATAAACTAACTAAGGGATAATTACCATGGTTACAGCGGTATTTATCTATCGGATAAATTAATCAAGAGGTGGTAAAAGTGGGCCTTAATGATATATTTCGTGTCCTATAACTTACAAGAACACTCTAATAATATTAAAATATGTCAGATAAAATACAAACATCAGTTTTGTATCGATTTAGTATCTAGCGTTTCGGCCACAAGCGACCACGGCTAAATACGGCGATACCAACAATTTTGTATTCTTGCATAAGAAGTAATTGAATGAAACTACAAGGAAACATAGTATATAATAGAACACTTAAACATAATGTCAAAATCTTGCAATATTAACCAACTATATGCCGAAATGGCACTAACTGCAACGTCATGGAAAAATATGACAAAATACAAACATCTTTGAAAATTGATGAATTTTGTATCGTTTTAGTATCTAGCGCCTCGGCCGCAAGCGACCTTGACTTAATACAGTGATACCGACAATTTTATATTATTGCACAAGAAGTAATTGAATGAAACTATAAGGAAATATCGTGTATAATAGAACACTGTTAAACATAATGTCAAAAGTCTATCAATATTAATCAGATTTGTAGTGAAGTGGCAACCAATTGCAACGTCATAGCAGAATATATCGGGCAAAATACAAACATCTTTGAAAATTGATGAGTTTTGTCCCGATTTAGTATGTAAAGCCTCGCCCGAAAGCGACCTCGGCTTAATGATATATTTCACTCTAATGATACATCATTTATATTAGTATATGTTAGATAAAATGCAAACATATTTGAAAATCGATGGGTTTTGTATCGATTTAGTATCTAGCGCCTCGGCCACAAGTGACCTTGACTTAATACAGTGATACCGACAATTTTATATTATTGCACAAGAAGTAATTGAATTAAATTATAAGGAAATATCGTGTATAATAGAACACTGTTAAGGATAATGTCAAAAATTTTGTAATATTAACCAGTTTTGTACTGAAATGGCACCAATTGCAACGCTATCACAGAATATGTCGGACAAAATATCAACATATTTGAAAATTGATAAGTTTTGTATCAATTTAGAATCTAGCACCTCGGCCGCAAGCGACCTCGGCTAAATTTAATCACATCTGTAATTTTACATCCTTGGACACTAAGAAAATAAATTAAACTCTAACGAAACCGAATACGGTACCGAATACGGTACCGAATACAACGCCTCGGCCGCAAGCGACCTCGGCTAATAATGTATTTCACTCTAATGATACATCATTTATATTAGAATATGTTAGATAAAATACAAACATATTTGAAAATCGATGAGTTTTGTATCGATTTAGTATCTAGCGCCTCGGCCGTAAGCGACCTTGACTTAATACAGTGATACCGACAATTTTATATTCTTGCACAAGAAGTAATTGAATGAAACTACAAAGAAACACCGTTTATAATAGAACACTGTTGAGCATAATGTCAAAAATCTTGTAATGTTAACCAGCTTTGTACTGCAGAATATTTCGGACAAAATACCAACATCTTTGAAAATTGATGAGTTTTCTATCGATTTAGTATCTAGCGTCTCGGCTGCAATTTTGCTACCTTGAATACTAAGAAAATAAATTAAATTCCAATGAAACACCATGAATTTGAGAACGGAAATTTTCATTACGCACAATGTTAAATATTTTTTCATCTTAACGAACTTTGTGTCAAAGCGGTACTGATTACAACGGCTTAATGATATATTTTATATTCTAGAACGTAAGATAAACGTACAACACTTTAATGATACTCGTAAATCATTTGGTTTATGATATAACAAAAAAATTTTGGATAGCAGAGTTTAAGATGTAATTTCGTTATACGATACATAATTTGTTTCTCTCATAGGTTATTTCGTCATAGTTTTTCAAGGTCGTTTATGATCGAGGGGCTACAACCTAAACCTCAATCTTGATGTATACACAAAATTTTTGATGCAATCGTGTTTCAAGTCCACAATCGACCTTGCCATGTCTTTGTTAACGTAATGCAACCTTGAACACTAAGAAAATAAATTAAATTCCAACGAAACACCATGAATATGAGAACGAAAATTTTCATCACGCACAATATTAAACATTTTTTCATCTTAACGAACTTTGTGTCAAAGCGGTACTGATTACAACGTCTCGGCTTAATGATATATTTTATATACTAGAACGTAAGATAAACGTACAACACTTTAATGATACTCGTAAATCATTTGGTTTATGGTGTCACAAAAAAAAAATTTGGATAGCAGAGTTTAAGATGTAATTTCGTTATACGATACATAATTTGTTTCTCTCATAGGTTATTTCGTCATAGCTTTTCAAGGTCGTTTGTGACCGAGGGGCTACAACCTAAACCTCAATCTTGTTGTATACACAAAATTTTTGATTTAATCGTGTTTTAGGTCCACAATCGACCTTGCTATGTCATTGTTAACGTAAATATGGCAAAATTAGTTTATCAATAGTAATTTTGAGATTAAAAGTCTTTAATCTTTTTCGTAGATATAATAATGCCTTCTATTCTTGTTCTTCGTTGTACCCAGAAGTTTTGTTAGGTTACTTGTATGGGAAATCACAAGTAATTTTCAAACATATAAGGATTACTTACTCTAATAACAAAGTTTAGTTATTTGTCCTTATATTATGTGTCTAAATATAAGCGAGGATGAAAAAAGTATTTATTTTTTAAAGTTTAAAAACATTAAAAATCACTCTCAACAAAACTCATACAATATGTAGTGCGTCGTCAGTCGCCATTTTCCTCAGCCATTCCCCCGGTTATAGGAAATAAAATCGATGTGTCCGTACAACGTACTATTATTACATCGGGGGAGGGTTACACATCGAAAATCACCCCCATACCCAACATGACCGCCAGTCTACCTACCACTATCGAATCAATTTGAAAAAGAAAAATGAAATAAAAAAGAATCCATCAACCGACACTTTATCAACCACCCCGGAAATAATTTTTTTCGCGAATTTACAAAGAGGAAAGATCGCGGAGTCGTCTGAACGCGCTCTTCCGGCGCGCCGTCATCGCCTACTGAACCAATTAAAAGAAGTACCCCCTAATTACCCCCCGAGTACGGCGACACACAGAAACAGTGGCCTAAATGAGCGTCCCGACGCCATATTGGCCATGCGCGTCGTGCATTTTCAACCGGGGACGATGTTCCGTTTTCGCAACCCCCAGTTACAATTTCTTTCCATCTCTAATATCGGGGGTGCGATAAAGATGGAGTGTTGGGTGGAGGTTGCGATTTGTAGGGGCGTCGCGACGACCGACGTCTGTCTTAGGAGAAGCCGGGATACGAAGGCATTCGCCTACTGCTACTATCCTTGCCATCCATGTTCCGTGATCCTTCCAGAAAAGTTTTTGTTTCGTATTAACTTAAAAAAAAAATGAAATTTTTTTTTGTTTAATACAATTTTGAATTTTGAATCAATTTTTTTTTAATTTCTTCCTCTTTTTATTTAAGTTCCCGGCGATGAGTGATTTGATTTTCCTGTTTCCACGACGATGAATTCCTGCAACGAAGAAAGAAGTGGTAAGTTTTGATTTCTTTTATTATTATTATTATTATTAAAAAATCATTTTTATTCGCTTTAATGTGTTGTTGCAAGATGAGGTGGTATTAAACAACCTGTTGATTTAAATTGATTATATTTTTTGAACACTTTATTATCTCGCAATAATAATAAATTGGGCTCCGTATAGAATCAATTTTAACACTAACTAATGAAATTATTACCTATTAAAGTTCTGTCACAATACTCCAACATAAATTCGAAATTGTTATAGGTCATTAATTATTGATATAATTGACGTTTTATAATAATTATTTTATATTTATTATATATGTATTCATGAATTTATTTATTTCTGTTAATGTTGAATCTGATTGAATTATCCATAAATATTTATGGGGTTAATGAAACTTAAAAAAAAGGTGATATAATCGAATAGGTTTTACTGACACAATTTTGGGGTAAAAGTAGGTCCATTAATTGAAAGGCGAGAGTGGAGAACGAGTGAGTTTCGTGATGGTAGGTCAGGGTTGGCCGTGGAACACACTCTCTCCGGCGTACTAATCACCAATCAGGCGTCTCCGGCGTCTGCGTCGCGACGCCCAGCTTTAATAAGGCGTCGCGACGCCTCGAGCTCCGTCGTCTCGCTCATTTCCTTCTCTAACTCATTACCTAAACGCGCCTCCCGGACGTTCACTTTCATTGAAGGAACCTTCGTCTCTCCTCTTGCTTGTTCTCGCTTGTTTTCGCCGACGTTCTTCCTTGTATGTGTGTGTTTCGCTTTCACTTGGTGTCGACGACATTAAACTTTTTTAAAACTTGAACTAATTTTTCAAATTTTTCGAATTTTGTTGTACTTTTACTGGTTTATTTATATTTTTGTTGTCTAACTAGTTTCGGCAAAAAGCCATCATCAGAGACAAAAGTCAATGAATTTTACAAGAAATTAACATCGAAAACATAAAACGGTGAACAAATTAAAATTATTAATGTCAATCTTTAAAGATTTAACTCCGCATGGACATCTTTTGTGGTAGATGTTACAAGATGGTCAAGATGATTATTTTAAGTAAATTTGTGACAATAATAATATTAATTTGTTGACCGCTTTATGTTTTCGATGTTAATTTCTTGTAAAATTCATTGACTTTTGTCTCTGATGATGGCTTTTTGCCGAAACTAGTTAGACAACAAAAATATAAATAAACCAGTAAAAGTACAACAAAATTCGAAAAATTTTTTCTATCAAATAAAAATTAGTTCAAGTTTTAAAAAAGTTTAATGTCGTCGACACCAAGTGAAAGCGAAACACACACATACAAGGAAGAACGTCGGCGAAAACAAGCGAGAACAAGCAAGAGGAGAGACGAAGGTAGCCCCTCGGTCACAAACGACCTTGAAAAGCTATGACGAAATAACCTATGAGAGAAACAAATTATGTATCGTATAACGAAATTACATCTTAAACTCTGCTATCCAATTATCCTATTATTGTCACAAATTTACTTAAAATAATCATCTTGACCATCTTGTAACATCTACCACAAAAGATGTCCATGCGGAGTTAAATCTTCAAAGATTTGTAAAAATTTTTACGTTAGTATCTCGTTTTCTATCGATTTAGTATCTAGCGCCTCGGCTGCAATTTTGTACAATTTTGCAACCTTGAACACTAAGAAAATAAATTAAATTCCAACGAAACACCATGAATATGAGAACGGAAATTTTCATCACGCACAATGTTAAATATTCTTTCATCTTAACGAACTTTGTGTCAAAGCGGTACTGATTACAACGTCTCGGCTTAATGATATATTTTATATTCTAGAACGTAAGATAAACGTACAACACTTTAATGATACTCGTAAATCATTTGGTTTATGGTATCACAAAAAAATTTTGGATAGCAGAGTTTAAGATGTAATTTCGTTATACGATACATAATTTGTTTCTCTCATAGGTTATTTCGTCATAGCGTTTCAAGGTCGTTTGTGACCGAGGGGCTACAACCTAAACCTCAATCTTGATGTATATACAAAATTTTTGATGTAATCGTGTTTTAGGTCCACAATCGACCTTGCTATGTCTTTGTTAACGTAATGCAACCTTGAACACTAAGAAAATAAATTAAATTCCAACGAAACACCATGAATATGAGAACGAAAATTTTCATCACGCACAATGTTAAATATTTTTTCATCTTAACGAACTTTGTGTCAAAGCGGTACTGATTACAACGTCTCGGCTTAATGATATATTTTACATTCTAGAACGTAAGATAAACGTACAACACTTTAATGATACTCGTAAATCATTTGGTTAATGGTATAACAAAAAAAATTTTGGATAGCAGAGTTTAAGATGTAATTTCGTTATACGATACATAATTTGTTTCTCTCATAGGTTATTTCGTCATAGCGTTTCAAGGTCGTTTGTGACCGAGGGGCTACAACCTAAACCTCAATCTTGATGTATATACAAAATTTTTGATGTAATCGTGTTTTAGGTCCACAATCGACCTTGCTATGTCTTTGTTAACGTAATGCAACCTTGAACACTAAGAAAATAAATTAAATTTCAACGAAACACCATGAATATGAGAACGGAAAGTTTCATCACGCACAATGTTAAATATTCTTTCATCTTAACGAACTTTGTGTCAAAGCGGTACTGATTACAACGTCTCGGCTTAATGATATATTTTATATTCTAGAACGTAAGATAAACGTACAACACTTTAATGATACTCGTAAATCATTTGGTTTATGGTATAACAAAAAAAATTTTGGATAGCAGAGTTTAAGATGTAATTTCGTTATACGATACATAATTTGTTTCTATGATAGGTTATTTCGTCATAGCGTTTCAAGGTCGTTTGTGACCGAGGGGCTACAACCTAAACCTCAATCTTGATGTATATACAAAATTTTTGATGTAATCGTGTTTTAGGTCCACAATCGACCTTGCTATGTCTTTGTTAACGTAATGCAACCTTGAACACTAAGAAAATAAATTAAATTCCAACGAAACACCATGAATTTGAGAACGAAAATTTTCATCACGCACAATGTTAAATATTCTTTCATCTTAACGAACTTTGTGTCAAAGCGGTACTGATTACAACGTCTCGGCTTAATGATATATTTTATATTCTAGAACGTAAGATAAACGTACAACACTTTAATGATACTCGTAAATCATTTGGTTTATGGTATCACAAAAAAATTTTGGATAGCAGAGTTTAAGATGTAATTTCGTTATACGATACATAATTTGTTTCTCTCATAGGTTATTTCGTCATAGCGTTTCAAGGTCGTTTGTGACCGAGGGGCTACAACCTAAACCTCAATCTTGATGTATATACAAAATTTTTGATGTAATCGTGTTTTAGGTCCACAATCGACCTTGCTATGTCTTTGTTAACGTAATGCAACCTTGAACACTAAGAAAATAAATTAAATTCCAACGAAACACCATGAATATGAGAGCGGAAAGTTTCATCACGCACAATGTTAAATATTCTTTCATCTTAACGAACTTTGTGTCAAAGCAGTACTGATTACAACGTCTCGGCTTAATGATATATTTTATATACTAGAACGTAAGATAAACGTACAACACTTTAATGATACTCGTAAATCATTTGGTTAATGGTATAACAAAAAAAATTTTGGATAGCAGAGTTTAAGATGTAATTTCGTTATACGATACATAATTTGTTTCTCTCATAGGTTATTTCGTCATAGCGTTTCAAGGTCGTTTGTGACCGAGGGGCTACAACCTAAACCTCAATCTTGATGTATATACAACATTTTTGATGTAATCGTGTTTTAGGTCCACAATCGACCTTGCTATGTCTTTGTTAACGTAATGCAACCTTGAACACTAAGAAAATAAATTAAATTCCAACGAAAGACCATGAATTTGAGAACGAAAATTTTCATCACTCACAATGTTAAATATTTTTTCATCTTAACGAACTTTGTGTCAAAGCGGTACTGATTACAACGTCTCGGCTTAATGATATATTTTATATTCTAGAACGTAAGATAAACGTACAACACTTTAATGATACTCGTAAATCATTTGGTTAATGGTATAACAAAAAAAATTTTGGATAGCAGAGTTTAAGATGTAATTTCGTTATACGATACATAATTTGTTTCTCTCATAGGTTATTTCGTCATAGCGTTTCAAGGTCGTTTGTGACCGAGGGGCTACAACCTAAACCTCAATCTTGATGTATATACAAAATTTTTGATGTAATCGTGTTTTAGGTCCACAATCGACCTTGCTATGTCTTTGTTAACGTAATGCAACCTTGAACACTAAGAAAATAAATTAAATTCCAACGAAACACCATGAATATGAGAACGGATAGTTTCATCACGCACAATGTTAAATATTCTTTCATCTTAACGAACTTTGTGTCAAAGCGGTACTGATTACAACGTCTCGGTTTAATGATATATTTTATATTCTAGAACGTAAGATAAACGTACAACACTTTAATGATACTCGTAAATCATTTGGTTTATGGTATCACAAAAAAATTTTGGATGGCAGAGTTTAAGATGTAATTTCGTTATACGATACATAATTTGTTTCTCTCATAGGTTATTTCGTCATAGCGTTTCAAGGTGGTTTGTGACCGAGGGGCTACAACCTAAACCTCAATCTTGATGTATATACAACATTTTTGATGTAATCGTGTTTTAGGTCCACAATCGACCTTGCTATGTCTTTGTTAACGTAATGCAACCTTGAATACTAAGAAAATAAATTAAATTCCAACGAAACACCATGAATATGAGAACGGAAATTTTCATCACGCACAATGTTAAATATTTTTTCATCTTAACGAACTTTGTGTCAAAGCGGTACTGATTACAACGTCTCGGCTTAATGATATATTTTATATTCTAGAACGTAAGATAAACGTACAACACTTTAATGATACTCGTAAATCATTTGGTTTATGGTATAACAAAAAAATTTTGGATAGCAGAGTTTAAGATGTAATTTCGTTATACGATACATAATTTGTTTCTCTCATAGGTTATTTCGTCATAGCGTTTCAAGGTCGTTTGTGACCGAGGGGCTACAACCTAAACCTCAATCTTGATGTATATACAACATTTTTGATGTAATCGTGTTTTAGGTCCACAATCGACCTTGCTATGTCTTTGTTAACGTAATGCAACCTTGAACACTAAGAAAATAAATTAAATTCCAACGAAACACCATGAATTTGAGAACGAAAATTTTCATCACGCACAATGTTAAATATTTTTTCATCTTAACGAACTTTGTGTCAAAGCGGTACTGATTACAACGTCTCGGCTTAATGATATATTTTATATTCTAGAACGTAAGATAAACGTACAACACTTTAATGATACTCGTAAATCATTTGGTTTATGGTATCACAAAAAAATTTTGGATAGCAGAGTTTAAGATGTAATTTCGTTATACGATGCATAATTTGTTTCTCTCATAGGTTATTTCGTCATAGCGTTTCAAGATCGTTTGTGACCGAGGGGCTACAACCTAAACCTCAATCTTGATGTATACACAAAATTTTTGATGTAATCGTGTTTTAGGTCCACAATCGACCTTGCTATGTCTTTGTTAACGTAATGCAACCTTGAACACTAAGAAAATAAATTAAATTCCAACGAAACACCATGAATATGAGAGCGGAAAGTTTCATCACGCACAATGTTAAATATTCTTTCATCTTAACGAACTTTGTGTCAAAGCAGTACTGATTACAACGTCTCGGCTTAATGATATATTTTATATACTAGAACGTAAGATAAACGTACAACACTTTAATGATACTCGTAAATCATTTGGTTAATGGTATAACAAAAAAAATTTTGGATAGCAGAGTTTAAGATGTAATTTCGTTATACGATACATAATTTGTTTCTCTCATAGGTTATTTCGTCATAGCGTTTCAAGGTCGTTTGTGACCGAGGGGCTACAACCTAAACCTCAATCTTGATGTATATACAACATTTTTGATGTAATCGTGTTTTAGGTCCACAATCGACCTTGCTATGTCTTTGTTAACGTAATGCAACCTTGAACACTAAGAAAATAAATTAAATTCCAACGAAAGACCATGAATTTGAGAACGAAAATTTTCATCACTCACAATGTTAAATATTTTTTCATCTTAACGAACTTTGTGTCAAAGCGGTACTGATTACAACGTCTCGGCTTAATGATATATTTTATATTCTAGAACGTAAGATAAACGTACAACACTTTAATGATACTCGTAAATCATTTGGTTAATGGTATAACAAAAAAAATTTTGGATAGCAGAGTTTAAGATGTAATTTCGTTATACGATACATAATTTGTTTCTCTCATAGGTTATTTCGTCATAGCGTTTCAAGGTCGTTTGTGACCGAGGGGCTACAACCTAAACCTCAATCTTGATGTATATACAAAATTTTTGATGTAATCGTGTTTTAGGTCCACAATCGACCTTGCTATGTCTTTGTTAACGTAATGCAACCTTGAACACTAAGAAAATAAATTAAATTCCAACGAAACACCATGAATATGAGAACGGATAGTTTCATCACGCACAATGTTAAATATTCTTTCATCTTAACGAACTTTGTGTCAAAGCGGTACTGATTACAACGTCTCGGTTTAATGATATATTTTATATTCTAGAACGTAAGATAAACGTACAACACTTTAATGATACTCGTAAATCATTTGGTTTATGGTATCACAAAAAAATTTTGGATGGCAGAGTTTAAGATGTAATTTCGTTATACGATACATAATTTGTTTCTCTCATAGGTTATTTCGTCATAGCGTTTCAAGGTGGTTTGTGACCGAGGGGCTACAACCTAAACCTCAATCTTGATGTATATACAACATTTTTGATGTAATCGTGTTTTAGGTCCACAATCGACCTTGCTATGTCTTTGTTAACGTAATGCAACCTTGAATACTAAGAAAATAAATTAAATTCCAACGAAACACCATGAATATGAGAACGGAAATTTTCATCACGCACAATGTTAAATATTTTTTCATCTTAACGAACTTTGTGTCAAAGCGGTACTGATTACAACGTCTCGGCTTAATGATATATTTTATATTCTAGAACGTAAGATAAACGTACAACACTTTAATGATACTCGTAAATCATTTGGTTTATGGTATAACAAAAAAATTTTGGATAGCAGAGTTTAAGATGTAATTTCGTTATACGATACATAATTTGTTTCTCTCATAGGTTATTTCGTCATAGCGTTTCAAGGTCGTTTGTGACCGAGGGGCTACAACCTAAACCTCAATCTTGATGTATATACAACATTTTTGATGTAATCGTGTTTTAGGTCCACAATCGACCTTGCTATGTCTTTGTTAACGTAATGCAACCTTGAACACTAAGAAAATAAATTAAATTCCAACGAAACACCATGAATTTGAGAACGAAAATTTTCATCACGCACAATGTTAAATATTTTTTCATCTTAACGAACTTTGTGTCAAAGCGGTACTGATTACAACGTCTCGGCTTAATGATATATTTTATATTCTAGAACGTAAGATAAACGTACAACACTTTAATGATACTCGTAAATCATTTGGTTTATGGTATCACAAAAAAATTTTGGATAGCAGAGTTTAAGATGTAATTTCGTTATACGATGCATAATTTGTTTCTCTCATAGGTTATTTCGTCATAGCGTTTCAAGATCGTTTGTGACCGAGGGGCTACAACCTAAACCTCAATCTTGATGTATACACAAAATTTTTGATGTAATCGTGTTTTAGGTCCACAATCGACCTTGCTATGTCTTTGTTAACGTAATGCAACCTTGAACACTAAGAAAATAAATTAAATTCCAACGAAACACCATGAATATGAGAACGGAAAGTTTCATCACGCTCAATGTTAAATATTCTTTCATCTTAACGAACTTTGTGTCAAAGCGGTACTGATTACAACGTCTCGGCTTAATGATATATTTTATATTCTAGAACGTAAGATAAACGTGCAACACTTTAATGATACTCGTAAATCATTTGGTGTATGGTATCACAAAAAAATTTTGGATAGCAGAGTTTAAGATGTAATTTCGTTATACGATACATAATTTGTTTCTCTCATAGGTTATTTCGTCATAGCTTTTCAAGGTCGTTTGTGACCGAGGGGCTACCTTCGTCTCTCCTCTTGCTTGTTCTCGCTTGTTTTCGCCGACGTTCTTCCTTGTATGTGTGTGTTTCGCTTTCACTTGGTGTCGACGACATTAAACTTTTTTAAAACTTGAACTAATTTTTATTTGATTGAAAAAATTTTTCGAATTTTGTTGTACTTTTACTGGTTTATTTATATTTTTGTTGTCTAACTAGTTTCGGCAAAAAGCCATCATCAGAGACAAAAGTCAATGAATTTGACAAGAAATTAACATCGAAAACATAAAGCGGTGAACAAATTAAAATTATTATTGTCACAAATTTACTTAAAATAAACGTAAAAATGGTAAAGATGTAACATCTACCACAAAAGATATCCATGCGGAGTTAAATCTTTAAAGATTTGTAAAAATTTTCTTCTCTTTCGGTCTCTGATGATGGCTTTTTGCCGAAACTAGTTAGACAACAAAAATATAAATAAACCAGTAAAAGTACAACAAAATTCGAAATTTTTTTTCTATCACGTTAAACAAACTGGTATAATAGATATTAACTTCAATTTCAACCTAATTTTTATTTCTTAGATCTTGTTCGCCCGAATCTTTTCTGACAACTAAAAATAAGATAACCCTTTTTCTAAGGGAGTGGTTTGTTAAAAAAAAATTTAATGGGGTGGGGGGTTAGTTGATTGGGTTAGAGCTGAAAAAAAAAATTAAAATTTCAAGGTCCGCCGGGTTTTAGGGGGCTGCGACATCTGCATAAAACGACTACGAGCATAAATTATCTAGCTCAACCCTTTCGGGCCTTTAGTAGGTAGAAAAGGGGCAATTTTTTAGATCTTAGGTTCTCTCCTCCCCGCGGTGGAAAAAAATATGATATAAACCATGCTCTGGTGGAAAAGAAAAATGCGTTTTATTATTAGCTTCACAAAAGGAGGACGTGGGGTTGTGTCTAAAAGGATCAAAGGGTTGTGTAGGGTAATAATATAAAAAAAACAACCGAGATAATGCTCGGTTTATTTATCAACGGATTTTATTGTACATATTTATTTTTTTAAACACTTCATATCGTGAATTTCTAACGGAAGAGATAAATAATAAGGTGGACATCGTTTCCGTTGTTATCTTTTTAAAGACAGGTGTTCGATTTCCGTCTTGACCCTTATCTAAAAACACGAACTACAAACTTGTACGTTCGACACCGTATTAAAAAAATAAAACATGCCTGCAAACACTTTCGAGAGGCCTTTTTAACAATAGACTTGGTCTTCTGCCTTTTATAAGGGAACCAGGTCAACATGCAGGTACCATTCCCCTAAATTTCATGTCATTTCGAGCCCTTTATTGTGCATTAACGCTAACTCAACCCTTTCCACCCTTCGCCGGGTTCTTGATTGCGTATTACATACAGATTTCACCCCTATCGATAGCCATAAATCAAGATTTTCAGTAAAAAGAGAAACGCTTTGTTGCTTTAAGTCTTCCTATAAACCCAATGGTCCCTTCCCATCAAAAAAAATTTACATACACCATTGATTCTCAAACTTTCCAACCTACCGATTTCTTTTATATTTAATATTTTAACTGCAACATATCGTCCCATTTTTTTTCTCACGACGAAACTGTATTTATTTCATAATTAATGTCTTAATTTACTTTTTTTTTGGTTGAAAATGTTGTGGGTTGAGAAAATTATAGGTCATTTTTTTTAATAAAATAGTAAGGAGAAATCCGAAAATCCTTGGGGTCAATTTTCGAGAAAAGAGCCCTTCATAAGCAGCACGAAATCTACATATTATGAACAGAAGCCCTTCGTTGCATAAGCCGTAATAGACGACCATATATTCTCAAATGCCCGACATACGCGAAAAATCCCGGCTTATCCCATCTAAGGGAAGTATTCTCGTTTTACCTCACAACGTAATAATCACAATACCTGCATTAGATTTTTTGGTATACTCAAAATGAAGATGTTATTTTAAAATAACTTTATTTTGTTTGCTCCTTTTACTAACATCTCTTTATATTTCAAATTGTAATGAGATTAACACTTAAAGATGATGTACAAACAAATAGAACCTCAGATGCTGCCTTTTTTGTTAATTTTCCCTTTACATCTAGCTTTAGAGTAATAGTCTTCTGAAGATCTTGAATGCCCATCGACTTAAATTATGAAATATATTGCCAAATGTCTGAGATGTCTCTTCATTCCATGAAACACAGAACCCTGCTAGTGTTGCAATCTTCCCATACATGTTATCATAAGAATTTATTTAGACTGGTCGAGTTAAATATCTTTCGTGTTCAACATAAAATCGTAGTTGAAACCCAAACCTATGGTTGCTTTTCTTGAAACGCAGTCTGCCCTAAAATATTTAATGGATGAAATCAAAACCTACAATGTTTTGAACCAAATCACTCACATAAGCGGACCAGTTACATTTCAATTTAATCATTTGATCCGAATCTAAGCAATTATCCCATAAAATCCCATAAACCGCAACGATAACTGCTCTCAAATATACAAATTTTGCTAGAAATAGGCTTATGTAGTACTTACGTGATAATACAGAACTAAGTGTTGATACCATAATTGGGTAGAAGACATTGAGTAGACCGGGATTAAAAAACGTTTGTAGTCCGCATGGCGTTGAGGATAAATTAGTTTTTATCAAATCAAAAGAGAAGAAAAGTTACTTTTAAACGTGAAGCTCCATATTATTTAGCGATCTGCATAAATTTAGATATTTCGCTTGAAGATTATAAACTTGTAGATACTTCAATCGATACCAAATTGCTGCCGATCACAAAATATTTCTTGGATAACAGGTTATGACATTGACTGAGTTACTGTGCAATTATTTCGCGGCTTACACACCATGAAATTAGATTGTGGATACTTTTCAATGTATGGAAGCATTAATCATAATGATTACATTAAAGTACTGCACATTGTAATATACAGGCTGTCCGGAAATGACGTGCACAACGCGAGACCACAAGTACTTTGACAAAAAATGTGATGATTTAACTCAACTTATCTATACAGGGTGCCCATTATGTATGGAATATAGTATATATCTCGGCTTTATAAAAAAAACATTTTATACAAAAGTTGTTTAATATTTTATTTGCCATAATAAAACTGTATTCAATTGTATTCAATTCAGAAAACAAATGAGTAACGAATAACACTTAAATTTTTTTAAATGGCAATATGTACCCTTTTGTTAGGCTCATTTGATAGAGATTAATTTTCTCTGTACAATGACGTAAAATTTTTGTACCCTTACATCAGAACATTTTTGGAAAAAAATGTAAAAATTGTTTATTAATAAAAATTAATCAACGACATTAATCTAGATATAAAAATATTATTTTTAAAGCCCTCTAGCGACTAAACTAAGCAATTTTATATATAGGTCTTCCGTTGTACACGTCATTTCCGGACACCTGTATAGCACAATAATGCTGTTTAATCATACTGAGTTGTTTTGTTTGAATTACAAGATATTGCAAAGATTATGTAGCCATGAAATTTTATCTATTAAGTAAAAAAATATCTACTGAGGTTGTTGTGGTTGCGGTGATGTAATGACTGTAATAAAGGTAACTGCGCCTTATACAGTGTGTCCGTAAAGTAGAGGGTATAGGCGATCAAATCATTATAAATGCTTTATGGAAAAATCTTTGAAACGGGTCTAAAAATCTAATTTTTTTGCAATTTCTTGGTGTAGATTTTAAATTTTTCCCCCATTTTTAAACGAGTTATGACGTCACCGATATTTTTTTCAAATGGCAATCCCCCATTTTTATTACGGAATATGAAAGAGGATTTTTTCTGAATCTAGCGCAATCAATATTAATATTGGCTACATAAGAAAATTTTCGAGAAAATCTACTTTAAAGTTTAATTACTTCAAATTTGTTGACTTGATAAAAATAGCAGTAGCCATGAGTAACTATAGTAATCATTTATTTAAAAACAACGGTTCACAAAATTTTAAAAACCTCAAAATTCACGAGTAATAATGAGTCGTAGTTTTTGCAACGATGACAAAAACTTTGTCAAAAACATAATTTTTTCAGAAGAACAAGCTTTACTAAATCACTTTTTGACACTTTTGTTTAAAATAATTGGTTACCATAGTTACTCATGGCTACTACTGTTTTTAACTTTAAAGGTAATTTTTCTTGTAAATAAAGATATTGGAAGTATTGGAATAGAAGTATAAATTCAAAATACAAGATATTGATTATTATTAACATACGTATTGTATGTTTGAAGATTAGTGTCCATTTAACATACATTTAAACATATCACATACATATCACAAACTTAATTAAAAAGTCAGAAAATTGACAACCAATCAGACAAGAAGACAATTTGAATCAAAAGTGTGGTAGAAATAAATCTATGGTAAAATAAATTTGTGGAAATGATCAACCCGGCATAACAATCTCGAGATTTTATTACTTCGACGACAAGAAGTAGCTTCCATTATGTTATTTTTCCAACACGTCAATGATTTCGACCTTGAAATCTTCACAATCTGTACTTCTTCATAATGAGAAAACTTAGATAGACATCTAGGAAACTTACAATTAGATGATATTTCGATGAAACGGACTAAACATCATTTTCCCGCAAGCGACCTCGGCCACAACCTTATTTCATTACGCTAAGAATTGAGATCTTGACATACAAGGGTTTATATTCAACCTAAGAAGGCCCCAGAAATTTTAACAACCTCTTTTATGTTAACTGAAACTCTTCACCGGCAAGCGACATCGACCACAATGTTATTTCTTTATCTGAAGGATTGTGACCTTCATATACAAGGGTAACCTACTTAATATTATGACCACAATCTAATTTCTTTACGGTAAAGATTATGAAATTGGTATACAAAGATCTTCAATCAACGCAACAAATTTCAAAGAAAGTTTTCGCAACCTCTTTCACTTTAGTTGCAAAGTTTTAATCACAAGCGTCCTTGGCCATAATCCTATTTCTTCACGTTAAAAATTACGTCCTTGATATACAGGGGTCTACAATCAACCCAATAAGTTATGAGTCAGCGATGGTTTTCACAACCTCTTCCATATCAATTGAAAGCAACCTCGACTACAATCTTTTATCATCACCTATTATTATATCACCTACTTAGTATTTTGACTACAATCTAATTTCTTTGCCTACGGTAAGGATTATGATACAAAGGTTTGCAATTCACCCAATTAGGTGAAGCCCAATTAAGGAATTATAATTGAAATCCATTCTACCAGTTGTCAATTTTGAAGTAGGTAAATAATTTAGAGTTTGATTTTGTACTTTTTAAACTGGTTTTTATTTTATATAGAATTTAAGTCTAACCTCACAAAATGTAACGTCACATCGAAACTTTAAAGTGATTTTTCGATAAGTACTACACTTTTCCGCACTTTTTTTTTATTATTAACGCTTTTTTTCGGTCATTTCCTATCGATTAAAAAAAAATCATCGATTTTTAAACCACAATGCTATTCTTAAATTATTCCCTAGTTTCGGCCCTTGGCCATTTTCAGAGACAGAAAAAAGATCTTAAAAAAGAGAAATTTTTTTTCAGAACCTTCTTAAACTTGTAACACTTCGTCCTTAATTTTATTTTACAGCTGGAACTACTTTTACAACTAAATTAGTAACTAATAATCCGATTTTCGACTTTGATATGTGATTTTTTCCAAGGCCCGAAACTAGTTAGACTTAAAGTCAATATAAAATAAAAACCAGTTTAAAAAGTACAAAATCAAACTCTAAATTATTCACCTACTTATTAAAGAGTTCGCGAAAGTTTGCACAACTTCTTTCATTTCCGCCACAACTTTATTTCTTTATTAACGATTAAGACCTTGATGTACAAGCGCCTACAATCTGATCAATGAGATTGCTAAAATCGTCTCAAAGCACAAATTCAAGATTTGAATTGCAAGTTGCTTTAACTATTATCTAGTTTCTTAACGTTAAAGATTGTGGTAATGATATATAATAAACGTCTGTCACGCAAAGAATTAAAGCTTCATAATTTTCAAAAATGAGATCTTCACGATTTTTTGAATCTTATTGTCTTTTTTTTAAATCTCAAAACTGCTAAATCTCATTAATGCCAAAACAATAACTTTCATATTTTTTGTAAGAGGAAGATTTGGGCTTTAATTTGATATAAAAATTATTATATAACTCTCAAAAATGAGATCTCACTGAGACGTGCGGGTAAACCTGAATGTTTCTAGGTCTAGTATTAACTCTAGATTATTTGATTAGATATCATTAGATATCACTGTGTTGCATATTTTTATTAAATTAAAACTAAAACTAACTCTGAGGACGCACGGCTAAACCCGAAACTTTCTAGTTCTAGGTCTAGTGTTAGTTTTAGTTTTATACTAGCACTAGAACTAACACAAGACCTAGAACTAGAATCATTCGGGTTTAGCCGTCTTGAGAGACGTGTGGCTAAATCCGAATGTTTCTAGTTCTCGGTCTAGTGTTAGTTCTAGTTTTGCACTAGCACTATATATATACACTATATACTATGTTGATGCGTAGTGCTTCACGGATGGAGAAGTGCAGTGTGTTAATTAATTATCATACCCGACGTCATCATTGCAAGTATGCAACCAATATCACAATATTTTTATTGCAATACGCGATTTACGTATGATGCGTATTGCACTGTGGTAGTGGTTGCATATTTGCAATGATGACGTTGGGTACGATAATTAATTAACACACTGTGTATATATAATTATATATATATATATATATATACAATTACTAGAACTAGAATCATTCGGGTTGAGCCGTCTTTTGAGAGACCTGTGGCGGGATGGTTGGTACACTGAGACTAAAATATTTTAAATTTTTTTAACACTCGTCTCTTCACATCTGTTTCCATACAAAAAAAAACAATTTTTCGAATAAAACTTTTTTACAAACGTAAGCACTTTCGTAACAAAATTTTCAATTAATTTAGGAATTTGACGATAATTTTAAATAAACATTCTGTGTAATACAAAATATACACGGTATCGATGGAGAGCTATTACGATGATCGGTATGGCCGCCTACTAAACTGGAGCTGGTTACTATGGAAACACTTCTATCCCCTCCTTTCAGGGCCAACCCCTCGGGAACTAAGGGCTTTTGCCCTATACGTGGGTGGGATATACGTGTGTGTTACATGTATGAACAAGGGGAGTGTATATATTTTTCCAATACGATCTGAAAAAAAAAAAATCCATAAAGTAAGAAAAGTTGAAATCAATCATAAAAATGTTAAACTTAAAAATTTTCCCGTTCTAATTTGATAATCCCGGACCAACCCCAAAGAAATGAAATACCGCTGAAGGTTCCTCGTAGTAAGTTCGTTAGCGGAGGTCTTTTCCTGAATGAATCTTGTGCGAAACCCCCCTCGTTTCGTCTCTCTGTCTTTCCAAGTTTCAATTCATATATGCCGTCCTTCCTCATTCACTTCTTCTTCTTCTCTTTTAAGTTTGCGCCGACGGATGTTTTCTCTCCGTCGCTCCAACGGGGTTTGGTACACGGAGAGAGACAGGGTAGAGGGTGTTCTTAAGAGATGAGTTTCCCGTTTTAAAATTAAAGAGACCCGGAGTGTAAACTAGACCCTGACCTACTCTCCCAATTCCCGTCTCACTTCTCTCCATTACATTTTTTTTTAACTCAACTCCAACTTGGGTTAGTATTACTTTCGATTTCTTTTTTAAAAAAATCAATTCTCACGTTAAAGTTTTAATTTATGAACAATTTTTTTTAAATGTATCATTAAAATTCTACACAGTGTTAATTAATTATCGTAACCCACGTGACCTGTGTAATATTGGTTGCATACTTTGTCGTTAACGTTTATGTTAATTAATTAGCGGGCCCGAACTATGCAACCAACATCACAGTACGCGTATTGCAATACGCGTACTGTGATATTGGTTGCATACTTGCAATGGTACGATAATTAATAAACACACTGTAGTTGTGTGAGCGACGTTTATCACAAACTGGTGCAAAATTGTATATCGAGTTGAATAATTGATTGTCAACGGATAATGTATCGCTGTTTTTGGAGGAGAAACTTTCCATTTTAAAATTTATCGGGTGAAAAGTTCTCGTGGGCACGGAATACGTCCGATTCCTGTTTAACATTCATGTATTCCAATCAAATGTTTGATAAACGTTTCACGTAACCACCACGTGGAGTACCAATTCGAACGGATCTGCGCGACAAATAGTACCTACCCCATACTACACGGTCTACACGAGTTCGGGATTCAGGTAACCGTCATCGGCCGTATGCAAATTAACCTACCCAGGCCCGGTGGGACTTTAAATTAAAAAAAAAAAGGAGACCAAGAGCATTGAACGATTTGCATACGGAACAACGAATGTTACGAACAACCCTTCAACGTTGTTTGTCGAATAATTGTCATGTTAATGCGTTCGAACCCCGCGATACAATTACCCCCGAGTCACCTTTATGCAAATTCCGGGGACCCAGGTCGGCGAATCGACAGTTGACAGGTCTTGACAGACGTTGTTAGGGGCCCCTCAGGGTGAGGTAAGCTCCAATTTTAGGATTAGACCCAGCGGTAAACGAGGTGGTCCTACTAGACGTTTCTGATCGATTGGGGGCTCATTGTTAAGTTTACTTTCGGTTAATTGGAACCGGATTCACAAACGTTTTGATTTCCATTTAGATTTAGATGTCGTTTTATTCGTTTAGTGCGATTGACTTTCTTAAATAAATTCTAACTCTTTTTTAGACCGGTCTCTCGCGCATGGAAATCACGTCCTGAACAATATTTACAATTCCCCTCGCGGTGATCGAAATCAAATTACCTGATTCGAGAGTGGAAAGAAAGAGAGGAAACGGCGAAATGGGGGGAACACTTTGGGGGGCCCGTCCGATCGGATCGGTTGGATTTGAGGTCGCGGAGATTAATAATGCGATTTCTCCTCCGCGAAATTTCGAACCACACGTACGGCACACACGCGGCTAATAAAATAATTTGCGGTGGTGTGTACGTGCTGGGAAAAACTGGGGTTTTTTTTAATATTTTATTAAGATTTTCGCGGTCGACTTACTCGATTTTATACGCGGTCTGGTCAAAGAGATTCTTCTTAAATGCCGTAACCCGATTCTACCAAGACTCTTTTCGTCGGAATTCCACTCTCTCTCTATGCGTGATGATATTATCGGATATTAAATTCTTATGGTTGAAATTATTGTTTATTGCGCAATAAAAATTTGTTTTATTAAAAAGTCTTTTTTTATTGTTACAGAACCCTTTCGACGCATCAACGGACGGGTAAGTAATCAAAAAAAAACGTTTTGTACATGGCATATGATTAAATTTGTGAAATTGGGGTGCAATTTGTACCAAGATGTAAATTGCCTAAAACGAGAGTTTTCTTCCGCGCCGTTTACTCGATCAAAACTCCCCGCGTTTGGTTTTTACGGCCTCGGCCATTAAACGTTATTAGCTGTTTCCCACATGCTTTTACCCTTGGGAGTTATTACCCGAGACTGTCAATTGGGTGGAATAGTTTCGAAAAATTTTAATTTTGCGCGCGATTTATTCCTTGTTATAAAATGCCTTCAACTTCAGCACTGCATTTGGGTAAAAATTGTATTCCTTCCATACTAAGAAAATTTCTCGCATATAAGTTTCACATGGAATAGAAATAGGAGGGATCTCTTGAAGTAGAAATAGAAAGAACCCGTGAGAGGTTACGAGAGGAGCGGATGGAAGAGTAGATGATGTATTGGCAGCCTCGCGAGATACTCTTTTTAAATTACACTAGTACTATCACTAGAACTAACACTTTACCTAGAACTAGAATCATTTAGGTTTAGCCGTCTTTAGAGACGTGCGGCTAAACCCAAATGATTCTAGTTCTAGGTATAGTGTTAGTTCTAGTTTTGCACTTGCACTAGAACTAACATTAGACCTACAAACATTTGGGTATAGCCGTACGTCTTTTAAGACGGCTAAACCCGAATGATTCTAGTTCTTGGTCTAACGCTGCATAACAATTAAAGCTAGAACTAACACTAGACCTAGAACTACAATGTTTCGGGTTTCGCCGTGCATCTTCAGACTGATACAGAACTAAATTTCCTTCAAAATGAGTCCAAACTCGACTATTTTATCTTGTTTGGTTCTCGAGATATTCGAATTTTAAGGTTTAATTGTTATCAAAGATGGCGGATTATTACCATTTAATTTTTGATCACAACTTTTTAATTTAATTAAAAGTTTTTGAATTCGATTTTAAATTAGAATCAATTTCGTCTTAATTTATAATGATTCAAACAATTTTTTTTATTTTCGGTTATTGAGAAAAAGGTAATAAAAAATAATAAAAACTTGGGTTGGGATACAGTTTATTTTGATTGATTTAGAATTAAATTTTCTTCAAAATGAGTACAAACTCGATTATTTCATCATATTTAGTTCTCGAGATATTCGAATTTTAAAATTTGATTATTATCAAAGATGGCGACTTATTACGATTCAATTTTTGATCACAACTTTTTAATTTAATTAAAAATTTTTAGATTAAAATCAATTTCCTTTTAATTTATAATGATTTAAACAAATAGTTTTTTTTATTTTCGCTTATTGAGAAAAAGATAATAAAAAATAATAAAAAGTTGGGTTGGGATAAAGTTTATCTTGATTGATTTAGAATTAAATTTCCTTCAAAATGAGTACAAACTCGATTATTTCATCATGTTTAGTTCTCGGGATATTCGAATTTTAAAGTTTGATTATTATCAAAGATGGCAGATTATTACCATTTAATTTTTGATCACAACTTTTTAATTTGATTAAAAATTTTTAGATTAAAATCAATTTCCTTTTAATTTATAATGATTTAAACACACAATTTTTTTTATTTTCGGTTATTGAGAAAAAGATAATAAAAAATAATAAAAAGTTGGGTTGGGATAAAGTTTATCTTGATTGATTTAGAATTAAATTTCCTTCAAAATGAGTACAAACTCGATTATTTCATTATGTTTAGTTCTCGGAATATTCGAATTTTAAAGTTTGATTATTATCAAAGATGGCGGCTTATTACCATTTAATTTTTGATCACAACTTTTTAATTTAATTAAAAATTTTTAGATTAAAATCAATTTCCTTTTAATTTATAATGATTTAAACAAACAATTTTTTTTATTTTCGGTTATTGAGAAAAAGATAATAAAAAATAATAAAAAGTTGTGTAGGAATAAAGTTTATCTTGATTGATTTAGAATTAAATTTCCTTCAAAATGAGTACAAACTCGATTATTTCATCATATTTAGTTCTCGAGATATTCGAATTTTAAAGTTTGATTATTATCAAAGATGGCGGATTATTACCATTTAATTTTTGATCACAACTTTTTAATTTAATTAAAAATTTTTAGATTAAAATCAATTTCCTTTTAATTTATAAGGATTTAAACAAACAATTTTTTTTATTTTCGGTTATTGAGAAAAAGGTAATAAAAAATAATAAAAACTTGGGTTGGGATAAAGTTTATCTTGATTGATTTATAATTAAATTTCCTTCAAAATGAGTACAAACTCGATTATTTCATCATGTTTAGTTCTCGGGATATTCGAATTTTAAAGTTTGATTGTTATCAAAGATGGCGGATTATTACCATTTAATTTTTTATCACAACTTTCTAATTCAATTAAAAGTTTTCGAATTCGATTGTAAATTAAAATCTATTTCGTTTTAATTTATAATGATTCAAATAAACAATTTTTTTTATTTTGGCTTATTGAAAAAAAGATAATAAAAAATAATAAAAAGTTGGGTTGGAATAAAGTTTATCTTGATTGATTTTGAATTAAATTTCCTTCAAAATGAGTACAAACTCGATTATTGCATCATGTTTAGTTCTCGACATATTCGAATTTTAAAATTTGATTATTACCAAAGATGGCGGATTATTACCATTAATTCTTTTGCCATAACTTTTTTGTTTTTTAATATAAATATATCGTGTTTAGTATCAAATTAAAGGAAATTTAAAATCCTACTAATCTATAATAAATTTGATAATTAATTATGCAGTATAGAGATGATAATAATTATAAATTAAGCGATTTTAATTAAAAATTTTTGAATTTGACTTGAAATTAAAACCAAATGATTCTATTCTAGGTTTAATATTAGTTCTAGTGATACTGCTAATGTAGAACTAGAACAAACACTAGACCTAGAACTAGAAACGTCTCTCAAGACTGCTAAACCCGAATGATTCTAGTTCTAGGTCAAGTGTTAGTTCTAGTTTTACTTCAATAAAAATATGCAACATAGCGATATCTTATGTTAACTAGCGCTACCTACCAGTGTTACTAGAACTAACATTAGACCTAGAACTAGAAACATTTAGACATGTTGCATTTTATGTTGGACAAAGTAAGTAGGTAATATATTTTGCTATGGAAATATGTTTTTGTATATCGCATTTTAAGTGAAATTCACTGTATAAGTCTGTATATCTAAGATTAAAACATAAATTTCTCTACATATTTTTTCTAATAAATAACAAAGAACTAATTAAGTACCAAATAAAGAATTAAGAATTAAACTGAAATAAAATTTAAAATCACTAAAATGACAACTGATACATTGGCGCGATCTTCTATCTCCATTCAGATCATTCGTCATACGTCAAAAGAGATTTAAGGGTGAATATAACAATAGCGAGGGTAACCGCTTATTAGAAAAGGTGGTTAAAAATAGTTAGGGAATACTATCGGTACAAATTAATCCACATAGAAAAATGGATTTCAAGTCACCTTTAAGAAGAAAAATGATTGCCTTATGCGGTATAAAAATAAAGCCCCCTTAATATTTGTGACACTTCATTTAGGGAGCTTGAACGTGTGGGGAGGTCGATGCGACTTGACGTAGAAGGGGTACGTGAAGAATTGAAATTTTCTATTCGAGTATTTTTCATATTTTTTTCCGACTATTACAAATTCGTTGGCGTCCGCTCCTTTTTTTTTGTGTGCGAGTGTCGTCTACACGTGGGATAAGGATATGGGAGAATGAGTATGGGGAGAAGGGTGTGGGGAATCCACCCACCCCTATGGACTTCAATTTTGCGTTCGCCTGGATATGCATCGAGCAAGGGGAATTTCATTTTGTATCGTGTGGATGTCTCCGACCCCGCGAGATAGAAAAGAAGGAGGGGATATATACGGTTTCAGATTCAAGCAACCCAAAATGGAACTTTGTATCGTTTTCTATCAAAAAAAAAAGGTCGTGGCTCATCATCGAAAAAGCTCCGCCATCAAATATTCATCGTGCCACTCCCGTGCATATGTGACGCGTGCGGTCTTGGTTCTTCCTTGAAGTCCGGGCACAATTTCGTTACGCGCAAAGCTCTTGTACATGTACGCGGATTCTCTTTGATGCAGGATTTGATCCTTTCACTATCCCGCGCCGAGCAAGCTCTTTTTCTCCAGAAACCGTATATTCGTTATGTGTGTGTTATTTTTTCCTCCTTTTCCTCCTACGAATTCCCGATGGTGTGGCTCCGGCGTCTCTCCCGTTGCCGTTGCCAGCGCTACTAGGACGACCAAACAGGAAACGTCGGGACTAAAAAGGAGATTGAAATATTGCGCTCCCAAGGATTCAACCAATTTTCATATATTCCATGTTATCTCCCGTGGCGGGTTTCTGCCAAGAAAATATCGGTTAGGATGTTTTTGTCTGGACGAACATCCTCTCCAAGATCCTCCCGAGTACGCGGTATTCTCCTTTTACGCAGAGAACACTATGTAATTTATTACATATGTGGAGTATTGATCCTCCACCTTTTTCAGCCGGGGTAAAAATACGAAGGTTAATCGGGGAAAAATCTGCGGATGACAGATCGATTGACGAAACTATTAGTTAAACATCCCGTTGAAAGCCGTTTCGTTCGAAATGCTCCCTCGGGATTCAAGAAGAGCTTATCTCGTATTGTTCCATAAATACATTTTCTACCATTATTATTAGGAAATTCGAACGGCGCGGGCGGTTTAAGGCGGTTTAGGGCGGTTTCTTGCTCCCACCCCCTTGCATTTTATATATTTGAGTCTCGAATCGTCTGTATGCATGCACACGTTGTCAGAAATTGCCTCTACTGGGGGAGAAAGAGGGAAACACTCATGACTGATGGCAATCCTGCGAAGCCGCCATATCCCGGTCCGCGTGTATAACGTACGCCGAATGCAATATCCTACTTGGATCGCGCAGGAAATTTCATTTTACGCGAAAGCCCGTTCGATTTTCCCTCTTGGTTGCTTCTTGGTACGTCGAATTGAGTACGGATTTTCCTAGATAAACAAGAATCCGCGGAAATTATTGTTTTTGAAATTAATTTTAAAAAACGAACCAGCTACAGAAAACTATCCACCTTTCCTGACTTTGCAACTTCCAGTTTTCATGAATTTAAATTCAATTTTCCTGTCCCGTTTCTAAGAGAGTGTCTCGCGGGGCTGCCAATACATCATCTACTCTTCCATCCGCCCCTCCCGCAACCTCCCTCGGGTTCTTTCTATTCCTACCCTGGAAAATCCCTCTTCAAGAGATCCCTCCTATTTCTATTCCATGTGAACGTATATACGAGAGATTTTCTTAGTATGCGAGGAATACAATTTTTACCCAAATGCACTGCTGGAGTTGAAGGCATTTTATAACAAGGAATAAATCGCGTGCAAAATTAAAATTTTTCGAAACTATTCCACCCAATTAGTACTAGGTCTAGTATTAGTTCTTGTTTAAATTGTTATTATGCAGCGCTAGACCAAGAACTGGAATCATTTGGATTTAGCCATCTTAAGAGACGTACTGCTAAACTCAAATGTTTCTAGTTCTAATGTTAAAAGTTTAGTGGCAGTGTAAGTGTAAAATTAGAACTAACACTATATCTAGAACTAGAATCATTTGGGTTCATCAGGCGTCTTTAGAGAGGTGCGGCTATACCCAAATGATTCTAGTTCTTGGTATTCTACATAGCAACAGTGCTAGGTAAAACTAGAACTAACACTAGACCTAGAACTAGAAACATTTGGTATTATTATCACCTCTATACTACATAATTAATTAATTATCAAATTTATCATAGATCGGATTAGTAGGATTTTAAATTTCCTTTAATTTGATACCAAACACGATATATTTATATTAAAAAACAAAAAAGTTAGGAAAAAAGAATTAATGGTAATAATCCGCCATCTTTGATAATAACAAAACTTTAAAATTCGAATATCTCGAGAACAAAACAAGACGAAATAATCGAGTTTGTGCTCATTTTGAAGGAAATTCAAATTCCAAATCAATCAAATTTTATCCCAACCCAACTTTTTATTATTATTTATTATCTTTTTTCCAATAATCGAAAATAAAAAAATTCTTTGAATCATTATAAATTAAGACGAAATTGATTTTAATTTAAAATCGAATTCAAAAACTTTTAATGAAATTAATAATTTGTGATAAAAAATTGAATGGTAATAATCCGCCATCTTTGATAATAATTAAACCTTAAAATTCGAATATCTCGAGAACCAAATGAGATAAAATAGTCGAGTTTGGACTCATTTTGAAGGAAATTTAATTCTATATCAGTCTGAAGTTGCACGGCGAAACCCGAAACATTGTAGTTCTAAGTTTAATGTACCTAGAACTAGAATTATTATTATAAATTATTATTATTGTCACCTCTATACTGCATAATTAATTAATTATCAAATTTATCATAGACCGCATTAGTAGGATTTTAAATTTCCGTTAATTTGATACCAAACACGATATATTTATATTAAAAAACAAAAAAGTTAGGAAAAAAGAATTAATGGTAATAATCCGCCATCTTTGATAATAACAAAACTTTAAAATTCGAATATCTCGAGAACAAAACAAGACGAAATAATCGAATTTGTGCTCATTTTGAAGGAAATTTAAATCTAAACCAATCATAATAAACATTAACCCAACCCAACTTTTTATTATTTTTTATTATCTTTTCCTTAATAATTCAAAATAAAAAATTGTTTGTTTGAATCATTATAAATTAAAACGAAATTGATTTTAATTTAAAATCGAATGCAAAAACTTTTAATGAAATAATAATTTGTGATAAAAAATTAAATGGTAATAATCCGCCATCTTTGATAATAATCCAACATTAAAATTCGAATACCTCGTGAACCAAACAAGATAAAATAGTCGAGTTTGGACTCATTTTGAAGGAAATTCAATTCTTTATCAGTCTGAAGACGCATGGCTAAACCCGATACTTTCTAGTTCTTGGTCTAGTGTTAGTTCTAGTTTTATACTAGCACTGTCACTAGAACTAACACAAAACTTAGAACTAGAATCATTCGGGTTTAGCCGTCTTTAGAGACGTGCGGCTAAACCCGAATGTTTCTAGTTCTATGTCTAGTGTTAGTTTTAGTTTTACACTAACTCTATCTCTAGAACTACCGCAACACCTAGAACTACAATCTTAGAAAGTTTCTAGTTCTAAGTCTTTTTTTCCATGCAAAATTACCCAATGCCTGTACTATTAAGCTATATTGCATTTTATTGCGAGTTATAAGAAATTCCCGGTATAAAGCAAAATTCATGTTTCGATGCTTCATGATCTTTCCTACTATTGCGGCGTCTAAGAGAATCATGTATAAGTCACACAACAACTATTCTTTGGTGGTGAAGAGATAGATATGATATTGATCCCATAAATCATTCTTTTGAACTCTTCAATATCATCAGAAAGCAATGTTTTGTCCAAAAATCGACAGTATTGATCGATTAATCTGTTAGTTTACACAGCGACTTGGGGATTTATCAGCCTAACTCTTTCTCATATATGATATGTCAGTAATTCCGTTCGAGTCTTCCTGGCATCGCGATTTCACCACCGTTCATCACGATGAGTATAAACCATCCAACGTTGATAATAGAATAAAAAAGTTAAGTGTATTTGAGAAGTTTTTCAAGTTTTTTAAATTTTAGGGATAAAGAGATGAGAAGATCTGCTCAAGTTAGTAGTTGTCAGAAATTCTATGTATTTCAAACACATGCTAGTAACGACCAAATAAGATTAGTAACTTACCACCCTACATAACACTAAAATACGCTAATTTTGGGATTAACTTACCTAATTTTCATCTCCTATAAAAGCCTTGAAGTTCTCCACTATCATATTCATCGTCAGGGGAATGCTCCTAAAAAGAATGCATAAATTATTTTCTGACAATGAGTTACATTTTTTGTGACATAGACAATGTCACAAAGTTGTTTTCGGAACGTAAATTTCGTTAAATCAATTTATATGATTGTGAGTAAACTACAAAGAATTAATAAACAGTGGTTGGACTCAATCAGAAATTTACAAAACATTTATAAATTTTTCACAAATATTTAATATAAATATATTAATACATATTGAGGCATTTCAATAATATTTATTTATCTACGACTGCTTGGATAACTCATCATTACCGCACTCATTTGAGGTGATTTGAGTTACGTAATGAAGTTCATTACCGCACTGGTTTCATTACGTAACGCATTTTTAGCCTAATTAGAACAGACTTAATTTATTGAAACGAGCAACAATACAAAAGAAAAAGTGCTGTCTACTTACAGAGAAACAAAATTGTTGTTTTTACATTTCGAAACACTTATTCCAGATAAGTAAACATGTTGTTGAAACTGACTATTCAAAATCGTCAACAATCATTTCAAAATATTTTTATAAATGTCAAATAGACTTTTTTAAAGAAATTGATTTTTTAGGAATTTTTAGCAGTCGTAGATAAAATGCTGTATATCACACGTGGGCTAAAGCATAATTACAGTACTCGTGTGATTACACGACTCGGTCTACGACCTCGTCGTGCAATTCTTCGCACTCGTACAGTAATTATGTTTTTAGCCCACTTGTAATATAAATAACTATTACAATATCATATAAAACCGGTTTTATAACTAATAATTGTGATATCTTCACCAGGTCATACAATCATACATTTTTCTTAATATAAAAAAAAATATTGTCTTCTTTGACGCAAAGATATTTAATCTTATACTTCGTTAATTTGCTTCGATATATTTTTGTATTATTTTGTGCTTCCTGATTCCTTTGGTAACAAAAGGAAGGGGATGTCGTGAATAGAAAGAAGGTAGGAAACATTGTACGGTCGTGACAGCACGCATACGTATTTTTTAACAACCCTAGGATTGTCAATGCGACCTTTCGAGCTGTCCTTTTTCTTCTTCTGTTATTTCCTTTGAGGTAGGAGACATCAAACGAAGTGCACAAGCCTTCATATTTTGACATTATTTCCGCCGATCGGGCAAAGAAGCCGCCGCTCGGGGGGTGACCGCCACCCTCGTGGAGGCACAATACATCATTTTCAGACATCCTATTACCGAAATTGGGCGATGGCTCCGCCGTTTCCGATCGATGATTGGCCAAACTTCCAACACCCTCCCGTCAATTTCGGACGTTTATATATCGGTCACCCTCACTACGAATTCGACCCACAATTATTGAATCGAAAGCCATCTCTATTGACTCAAAAATACCGTTTGTATAGTGCGAGGGGTGTGATTTAGAAGACATCCGTTTTCTGTTACCGTAGCAACGACCGTCGTGGTTATCTAACGTCTTACCACCAGATACATTCGTATACGAAAATACGAAACGCGGGGGGTTCTCCGGGCCGGTTGTCACATATATACGTATATACAGAATATTCCTTTTCTCGTTCCGTGGCGAGATAAGATGCCGCCCTCGGCAGGAAGCTGGGCTCTGGGGGAAATTTCTTCTTATTCAGTTGTCGGGAAAAGTTACATCATAAATATATTTCTAAGAGACGAGGTAAAGTTTAAAACTTGATAGTCCGCGACTATGAAAAATGGTTGTGTAGAGACCGATGGAGGGGGTGTTTACTATACTATAACCCTCAAACTTCACAATTGTCACAAACAGTCACAACAAGTCACAACAAAAAAAATCTATCAAAATTTTCTGTGAATTTAAATCAAAAAAATGCTTTAAAATCAACATGAAATGAATTCTTATGTCTGAATTAAGCGTAGTACGTTCATCGATTATTATCATTTGGACGTATTTGGCTTTTGTGCAGTATTACTGGTTTTGGAACGGTCAAAGAGATCAACACAAAGGGAACGATTTAATATCACAGCCCTCAGAAGTGGAGAAAGTGGTTATGGTGGGAACTAAAGTGCGCAGAGATTCCATACAAAAAACAGGTCCGTTAAAAACGTTAAGTGGGTCCAAAGCTAGAGTTAAAAGTGTCCAGTACGTCCCGTCAAACATATTATAAAAATTAATAAAAACAAATGTTGCTCAAAAAAGCTCGATTGTTGAAAAAGTAGAATTTCTACGATTTGTTATTGAATGATCATGGCTGCGTCATCATAACACATCTACGAGATTAATTAATTTTCGAAGTAATTGGCTGCTAAACCCGGCCTAGCTCCCAATTATCTCTAAAATAATACTAAATTCAATTGAGCTTTATGTCTCGGAATGTAATAAATAAATTTGTGATCAAAACCTGCATTTTTAATTCAATCAATTAGTCACCAAAGCAACTTGAACGTCAAAAAATAAACAAAATAGAATTTTAGACACACATGCCTTTCTTCAACATGGGCATGTAAAAACTTGTTGTAAGGTATGCGGAAAATTCCGCTCAAAATTTTCAGTGTGAAGACTGTTCCATGGAGAGTGCGGCCAATCGCCAACTATCAGTAGAAAAATGTTTGGCCATTTTCGTGTGGTCAACTTTCGCGATCATGCAATACTTTAATTTTTGGAACGAGGACATGGCTTCGTACGAAGACATCGATGAGATCGACCCTAACGGGATGCCGGTTACGCGAAGGAGACCTAAACCGAAAAGTGTCAGAAAGAAAGGTGTCCGCGCAAGAGGGACACGAATGCAAGAAGGTGAAGGTCCATCCGATGACGAAGATCAAGATCAAGATAGTTCAGGTTACGGTAGCGAGGATGGGCGGAAGCCACAACGAAGACCACCGAGGCGAAGAGGTGAATCAGGAACGAAATTAAGGCGACCATCTGATTTTGCAGCTGTGGCAGGGAAAAGATCGAGCCCGAGAGGATCGTTTGATAAAGGGACTCAAGCTCCTTTTGCTGCTAAAGATAAAGCTACAATAATGCCTCCTATGAGGAAGGAACAAGCTCCTCATCCACCGAAACTTGCCCCATCACCACCAAAACCTGCTTCACAACCACCAAAACCTGCTTCACAACCACCGAAACCTGCTCCAACTCAGGTTAATTTTTTAATTAAGATTTTAATCTTTTACTTAGATTAAATTATTTGATAGAAACTTGAAGGAAAAGCACAATTAAACGCACCACCATCTCCCACCCAATCAATTCGAAAAGGTGATAAACCCCCTAGCAAAATCAAATTCGCTGAGGAAGCAGCAACGCCACATAGCGTCCCGGTAAGTGAAGAACACGCACCTACTCCTGGTACTGTGGCTGCACCACGACAAAAAGTCCCGATGGGTAAGGTACCAAGTGGGGAGTTACCCACTCTTAAATCAGAACCCAAAAAGAAAGGTAAAGATGAGGTTGCGCAAACTGCATCGGACTTTAGACCTAAAGATATCGCCACTACAAAAGCTTCCGATGAAATATTAACACCTGCAAAAGCACCGATAAAATTAGCTCCATCACCAGCTCAAGAACCTAGAGTGGTTAAATCGGAACCGATTACGCCGAAAAAAGAAGAAAAAGCGGAGAAACCAAAAGAAACGCATCAGGTTATCATTTTTGTTTTATTTGAGTTTTTGTGGCTAAGAAAGTTTATTGTAGGTACCTAAACCCTCTTCTTCAATATCAAAAGTTTCTGCACAACCAGAAGTTAAGAAAACACCACCTGATTTAAAGGTTAATGATAAATTTGACTAAATCTTACTTTAGTTTTAATTGTTGGAGTGTCAGAATGATCGGTAATTTTTGTAGGAAAAGAAATCTGCTGAAACTGCAGCTGTTGCAACTCCGGTTGCACCTCCTGCAGTTCCAGTACCACATAAGCAAGTTGTCAAAGAGGAACCTCCTAAAGTAACACCTCAGACTATCACACCGAAACCTAAAGTTGAACCACCGAAGGAAAAGCCAATCGTTAAGGAGGAGCCTAAAAAGGAGGTGATGCCAGAAAAAAAGAGTGCAACGACGACGACTCATGAGCAAAAACCAATTGTTAAGGAGGAGCCTAAAAAACAGGTAATGCCGGAGAAGAAGAGTGCAACAACGACGACTCCTGAGCAAAAACCAATTGTTAAGGAGGAGCCTAAAAAGGAGGTGATACTGGAGAAAAAGAGTGCAACGACGACGACTCATGAGCAAAAACCAATTGTTAAGGAGGAGCCTAAAAAGGAGATGATGCCGGAGAAAAAGAGTGCAACAACGGCGACTCATGAGCAAAAACCAATTGTTAAGGATGAACCTAAAAAGGAGGTGATGCCGGAGAAAAAGAGTGCAACAACGACGACTCATGAGCAAAAACCAATTGTTAAGGATGAACCTAAAAAAGAGGCGATGCCGGAGAAGAAGAGTGCAACTACAACAACTCATGAAACTCCGAAACCCCCTCCAATTAAACATGTAGAAACTGAGCCAAAAGCAAAAGCCGAAAAGGTATATTACTTTATTTTTAAGTATGTTTTTATACTTAAATATATTTTTGAAATTAAAGGATAAAAAGACACCCGAAACGAAAAGTGCAATTACATCAGCACATCTAGAACCAGAAAAGAAAGAAACTAAAAGTGCAGCAACAACAACTCCGGTTGCGAAACCTCGTGATGAGGTTTCTCAAGTTGCCTCTGATTTTGTAGCAAAACCAAAGAAGGAGAAACCCGTGAAAAGTGCAACGACGGAAACTGAAAAACCAGTTAAAGCACCGTCTAAAATTCCTATGTCGAAACCGAAAAGCACGGTAGTAATTATTTATTTTATTTAAATGCGATTCCATCCAATTTTCTTATTTTATAAGGAAAAGAAATCGAAGGAAGTTAAAAGCGCAGCTACAACAACTAGTGATGCTTCTAAATCGGTACCATTGGAAGCGGTTGAAGAGAAACCTAAAGAAAAACCAGTGGCTAAAGAGAAACCAGTGTCTAAATCATTACCAGCAAAAGTAATAAAATGTTTTTGCTTATTAAATAATTTAAAAAAAATTTTTTTTGAATTGTACAGGATGTGGAATCAAAATCTGTAAAAACAATTTTGGCACCAAAGCAAATAGATGAGCAACGAAGTAAGCAAATTACTCATCCAACTACGGATGGTGTTGTTGAAGCTGCTTCGTCTACAAAAGAAGAGTTGCCACAAACTAGGAGTGAGCCGTTATATAAGAAGTCTTCGAAAGAATCTAAACCGCCTAGAACAGGCCCTATTAAAGAACGGAAAGAACCGGTCAAGACGGCGAAACCCTCTAAAATCCCGGTACTTAAACCAGAAAAAGTGAAGGAGGCTCCAAAAGATAAAATTGGTGATGGCAAAAAATTACCAAAAAGTTATAGTGAAATTGAAGCTGTAAAGCCTAAACGTGCTCGTACTCATGAAACTTCCTCTGACAGTGATTCGAGTCATGATTCATCTTGGTATAGGAGACATCCGGAGTTTAAAAGACCAAGGAAGAGAGAGCACAAAGAGAAGGTGCCAAAGGAGAAAAAATCAAAACCGCTTGAAGATTCAAGCAAAACGGCGAAATCAGAAAAATCGCCTGTTGATACTGCAGTGAAGAAGGAAAAGGCGCCAAAAGAAATTAAGAAACCAGAACGCAGAAAAGCTGCTGAGGAAGAAATCCAATCAGAGAAAAGTAAGCGTCCTCGTAGCCACACCGCCTCTGATAGTGACATCTCTGAAAGTGATATGTCAGACTCGTGGTATCGAAGACATCCCGAATTTAAGAGACCTAAAAGATCAAAAAGATCTCATTCAAAAATACGCGAGAAAGAGCAAAAGCCGAAAAAAGATTCCGAAAAAAGTGATTCTGAAAAAGAGAAAAAACCTAAAAAAGAAAAACAGTCTCGAAGTGACAGTGACACAACAAAGAAAGAGAAAGAACCAAAACCCGAAAAAGTAATTCCAAAATCAGATTCAAGAAAATCAGCACCTGATGAAGTTCAAGGGGAGAAAACTAAACGGACACCACGTCGTCACGTTTCCATTGACAGCGAATTAGATTCAAGTGATGATTTGGGTTGGTATCTTAAACACCCAGAGGCAAAGAGACCTGGAAAAAAGGAGAAAATACCTAAAACGCCTAAGGAGAAAAAGCCGAAAAAGGAAAAAGAAACATCGAGTGATACTGAAAAAGAGAAAAAAGTTAAGAAGGAAAAAGAACCTAAATCAACGAAGGTTCGTTCAAAGCCCGAAATTAAAAGTGCACCTGAAGAAGTGCAAGATGAGAAGAAACGTGCGCCGAAACGCGTTCATTCAGAAGGAAGTGAAACGGCTGATTCGGATGATGATTTATCTTGGTATCTTAAACATCCCGAGGCAAAGAGACCTGGGAAAAAGGAGAAGAAGGAAAAGGTTCCGAAAATGCCTGAAGCTCCAAAAGAAAAGAAGGGGAAAAAAGAAACGGCTAGTGATAGTGATAAAGAGAAGAAAGGGAAGAAAGAAAAAGAATTAAAAGCAGAAAAAATACCAAAAGTAGAAAAAATACCAAAAGGAGAAAAAGAACCAAAAGCAGAAAAAGAACCAAAACCAGAAAAAGTTCATAAAAAATCGGAAATTAAAAGGGCGCCTGATGAAATTCAAGATGAGAAGAAACGGGTGCCGAAACGTACTCGTTCTGAGGAAAGTGAAACGGTTGATTCAGATGATGATTTATCTTGGTATCTTAAACATCCCGATATGAAACGGAAAAAACCAAAAAAATCTCATTCTGGTGAAAAAACTGTTAAAAAACCAAAGAAGTTACACGATAAAGGTACGGCAAGTGATGGTGAGGATAAAAAACCCAAAGTAAAAGAGAAGAAACCAAAGAAAGAAAAAGAACCCACAACCGACACTGATGGTACAAAATCAGAAGCAAAACCATCCAAGAAAAGAAGAGCACCAAAACCACCATCAGAAGAAATCCAAGAAGCTAAAAACAAACGCCCACCCGTAAAACGTGCCGTTTCCACCACTTCGGAATTGGGTGACTCAAGCGATGATTTATCTTGGTATACTAAACATCCCGAAGCAAAGAGACGAAAGAAACCACGCGAAGCAAAAACTACAAGCGAAGGACACATTGATAAAAAGAAGAAGGAAAAGAAACCGAAAAAAGAAAAAGATGTTCCGAGTGAAAGTGAAGGTGAAAAACGGGAAAAGAAGCACAAGAAACATAAAGAAGCGGAGAAGACTCCTTCGAAGTCTAAAAAGCCGGTTCATAGAGTTTCTGAAGGACAAATTGAGAAGATATCTCCTAAAGCTGCAAAAAGTGTGGAGGATTATAGTAGCTCCGATGATGCAGATGAAAAGAATGCGATTGCTGCGGATGATGCGTGGTATAAGAATTTACGAAAAGGAAAAAAATCAAAGGTGCCGAAAGAAAAAAGATCTAAATCGCCGAAAGAAAAAAGATCTAAATCTCCAAAAGAAGAAAGATCTAAATCTCCAAAAGAGAAGCGATCAAGATCGCCGAAAGAAAAAAGATCTAAATCTCCAAAAGAAGAAAGATCAAAATCGCCGAAAGAAAAGCGATCAAGATCAAAATCGCCTAAAGAGGAAGGAAAACCTGAAATAAAACCAAGAAAGAAACATATTAGACCTCCCGTTGAAGGAGAACCACTTGCTCAAGAGGAGAAGCCTTCAAAACATAAGGTTCCAAAAGAACCAAAAACAAAACCTGCTAAACGCGACGCTGATGTTCAAAAACCATCCCATGCAGTGCTTTTTGATGATGTAGAAATGGAAAAGCCTCGGAAACATCACAAAAAAGACGATGAAACTGATGAGCAACCTGAGGTTGATGTATCTGTACTTGCTGAAGATGATAAATATTACAAAGAAGGCCTTATAGGGCCAAAAATGCAAGAACATCTCAAATCTTTGATAAGTCCAAAAGTTTCTAGAGAGAAACAATCAAGGCATAAATCTGATATGAAATTACCGGATGCACCAAGTCGTAAATCTCGTAAACGACGTGCACCAAGTAAACCTACTGATGATAGTACCACAGAGGATGTTGATAAATTACCGGCTGAGCGAACTTGGTATAAGAGAGGTCCACAAAAGGATCAACCAAGTCAAACGCAGCCGGAAACGCCTAAAGAAAAAAGACGTAAAGCGCCTCCAGTTCCTGTTGGGGTAAAGGATGATGAACATCCGGATAAGAAGGGATTGGGGGATAAATCTGATGATGATAAGAAAAAGGGTAGGTTAGATAAAAAAGCGGTTGATGGTCTGGGAGCTGATGAAAGTTCCCCTTCGCCACAACCAAAAGCTTTAAAAAGTGAAAAGAAGGAAAAGAAATCAAAAGCTTCAGGTCCTGATGACAATGAGCAACTAGGTAAAACAAGTAGAGGAGTTTTGACTATGAAGAAGAGTGGGGAACATGTTGCGTTTGATGATGTTCCTAAAAAGGGAAAAAACACAAAAGATACAGGTACAGAAACTTCAAAAGCAGGCGATAGAACCCACGCATCAAAGCAAACGAGTGATCACTCAGAAGATGCTCCAAGCGGATATAAAAAAGCTGGAAGAAATAAACTTGGTCGCCGCGGTCGTACTCCAAGTACAAGCGATGTTTCCCCCAGCGATTCAAGCCGATCAAGAAGAAACCCTTTCAAACGAAAAAGTCGATCACCTAGCACCACAGAAGGCGAAACAGACGATAAACCACCAAGAAGAAAACTTCGTTCACACTCCCCGAGCGATTCAGATACGGAAAATAGAAAAAGAAGAAGTAAAAGTGCCGAATCACCAAGCCCTAAGAAAAAATGGTTTCACAAACCAAAACGTGATCGATCACCTAGCGAAACGGACTCAGAAAAACCTAAAAAACGTTCGTCTTGGAGAAAGGGTAATAAAAGTGATTTGTCTGGGACTGATACTGAAACGGATAAGAAAGAGCCGCATAAATATAGGAGACGCTCAAAATCGCACGATCCAACGCACAAAGCGAGAAAAGGCATTAAATACAAACCAGTATCTAAAAGAACAACCGATTCGGACATTGAAGGTGGCGACGAAACTGAGCGCGAAGAGAAAAGACGACGAACGAAAAGTAAAAGTCCTAAAAAGGATAACGTTGATAAACGCAAAGATAAAAGGGCGCGCGAAAAAGATAGAAAATTACGTTCTAGTTCGCGAAGTCTTAGTAGAAATAGAAGAAAATATTACGAAAGTGTTCAAGATCAAAGACGTAGGGAAAAACGTAAAAATAGGAATTCTTTGGTTTGTTGCTACTCTTTTCTCACTGTGCTTTATTTTTTAAGTATGTTATTGTTTAGCATAATTGGATCAACCTTCCAAAAGATCCGCCGTCAATATCGTCAACAGAGGATAGTTACAGTGACAATGAAGACGAATTTTTGCTCCAACCAGTTATTAGTTGGCGGCAAATTCGCGATCACAAATACAAGAGGTGATGGAGACGGTAAAAACGATCGGAAAATTAATTGTCCCGTTTTGTAACATTGAACAAAGTATGCCGTACGCAATGTCATGTGCCAACAACTGTCAATATCAAATGTCTTTTGGTGATTCGAAAATTTGAATTATGCCATACGAGGGAAGAGCACCTTTATCCGTATGCAGATGCGTGGGATTAGTTTTTTGGATTTATTTGGCTTATGCCCAATATTACAGTTATTGGAATGAGAAAAAAGGTGTTAATAAAAAAGGTAATGATAAAATGGGAGCGTCCAGTAAAAGGAAATTGACCGGAAGCGACGCTGATTTAGTGAAAATGCGTAGAGTACACTCAAGCTATAGAAATAAGCGAAGATACTCGAGCAAGAAATCCCTAAAAGATAACCGAAAATATACCGCTTTCTAAAAGACTAATAATAATAATATTAATAAGGTGGGTCGTTGATGCAAGGTCGTATTGTCATCAATTTTTGTAAAATTTTTTAAAATATACAGTCTAGAGGCAATTATTAATTTATTTATTTTTGATTCAAAGCGAATATATCTACTTTTATCTATAGATATAGCACATGTTTGTACATTTTTCCTTGGCAAACCTTGGCACGCTGGGGCAACCTTTTTGAAAACATATTACTCTCCCCATACAGACACGCCGGGCGGAAAAAAATATATATCGCTACTAAATACTATATGCTAGTTTTCCTATAAGTATAGTGTTAGTTCTAATTTTAATTGTTATGCAGCGCTGGACCAAGAACTAGAATCAAACTCAAATGTTTCTAGTTCTAGTGACAGTGCAAGTGTAAAACTAGAACTAACACTATACCTAGAACTAGAATCAATTGGGTTTAGCCGTCTTTATAGACGTGCAGCTAAACCCAAATGATTCTAGTTTTAGGTATAGTGTTAGTTCTATATAGTAACAGTACTAATATAAAACTAGAACTAACACTAGACCTAGAACTAGAATCATTCGGGTTTAGCCGTCTTACGACACGTACGGCTAAACCCAAATGTTTCTAGTTCTAATGTTAGTTCTAGTGACAGTGCAAGTGTAAAACTAGAACTAACACTATACCTAGAACTAGAATCATTTGGGTTTAGCCGCACGTCTCTAAAGACGGCTAAACCCAATTGATTCTAGTTCTAATGTTAGTTCTAGTGACAGTGCAGGTGTAAAACTAGAACTAACACTATACCTAGAACTAGAATCATTTGGGTTTAGCCGTCTTTAGAGACGTGTGGCTAAACCCAAATGAGTCTAGTTCTAGGTATAGTGTTATGGTACGTTCACACAGCGGCCCGATACTACAGGACCGTTCTTTCTCCGATCCGTCACTACTGGATGTGATGTTCACACACAATACAACGGTTCCGTATTTACAGGATCAGACTATTATTTATATTCACACACTATTGGGAGGTCGATCATTATTCGACCGAAAGTCGCGTAGAATGGATGTTCTTGTGTTATTTTGGTACTATCATCTTTCACTACACAAAAAGAAGGTGAAGGCGCCAATATATCGAGCGCCGATTCGTATTTTTACTGTTTCGACGTCCAGTTTTTGTTGACAAAACGAAACGACACATTTTGACGGATCATTGTTTTTTACTGGATCCGGTATACTGTCATGTATTTGAACGCGCCCATTTAAATATATACGTCTTCGCAGAAATAAAATCGGATCCGCAAAAAACGGTCCTGTAAACAGTATGTGTGTGAACGTACTGTTAGTTCTATATAGTAACAGTGCTAATATAAAACTAGAACTAACACTAGACCTGGAACTAGAATCATTCAGGTTTAGCCGTCTTAAAACACGTACGGCTAAACCCAATTGTTTCTAGTTCTAATGTTAGTTGTAGTGACAGTGCAAGTGTAAAACTAGAAGTGACACTATACCTAGAACTAGAATCATTTGGGTTTAGCCGCACGTCTCTAAAGACGGCTAAACCCAATTGATTCTAGTTCTAATATTAGTTCTAGCGACAGTGTAAGTGTAAAACTAGCACTAACACTATAGCTAGAACTAGAATCATTCAGGTTTAGCCGTCTTAAGACACGTACGGCTAAACCCAAATGTTTCTAGTTCTAATGTTAGTTCTAGTGACAGTGCAAGTGTAAAACTAGAACTGACACTGTACCTAGAACTAGAATCATTTGGGTTTAGCCGCACGTCTCTAAAGACGGCTAAACCCAATTGATTCTAGTTCTAATGTTAGTTCTAGTGACAGTGCAAGTGTAAACTAGAACTGACACTATACCTAGAACTAGAATCATTTGGGTTTAGCCGCACGTCTCTAAAGACGGCTAAACCCAATTGATTCTAGTTCTAATATTAGTTCTAGCGACAGTGTAAGTGTAAAACTAGCACTAACACTATAGCTAGAACTAGAATCATTCAGGTTTAGCCGTCTTAAGACACGTACGGCTAAACCCAAATGTTTCTAGTTCTAATGTTAGTTCTAGTGACAGTGCAAGTGTAAAACTAGAACTGACACTATACCTGGAACTAGAATCATTTGGGTTTAGCCGCACGTCTCTAAAGACGGCTAAACCCAATTGATTCTAGTTCTAATGTTAGTTCTAGTGACAACGCAAGTGTAAAACTAGAACTGACACTATACCTAGAACTAGAATCAATTGGGTTTAGCCGTCTTTAGAGACGTGCGGCTAAACCCAAATGATTCTAGTTCTAGGTATAGTGCTAGTTCTATATAGTAACAGTGCTAATATAAAACTAGAACGCACACCTAAACTTTCTAGTTCTAGGACTAGTGTTAGTTCTAGTTTTAATTGTTATGCAGCGCTAGATCAGAAACTAGAATCATTCGGGTTTAGCTGTTTTAAGAGACGTACGGCTAAACCTAAATGATTCTAAATTAAAATACCCTGGGGTTCTTTATACGACGAAAAATAGTTTATTAAGGCCCACTTTTACCACCTCCAGATAAATTTAACCGATAGATAATTACCATGGTTACAGCGGTTTTAAGCGCTCTCATTGGCTAAGAGCACCAATTTATCTATCGGTTAAATTTATCAAGAGGTGGTAAAAGTACGCCTAAAACTGGCAAATCGGTGCTACAGCTTTAACTATAGTTTTAATAAACTATTTTTCGTCGTATAAAGAACCCCAGGGTATTTTAATTTAAATCCTTACGATGAATATCGAATCTCAACTCTCTAAATTAAATGATTCTAGTTCTAGGTATACTGTTAGTTCTATACAGGGTGAGTTTTTTTCCATGTTTAGTATAGAGATCTTGAAAACTGGCGGAGATAGAGAGACGATTAAACAGGGCGAATTGCAGTTTCATGAACTCAATTTAATGAGCTTTTTGTTTTTTGGATAAAATTCATGACTAATCAGATATCTCGAAAAAACCGAAAATTTGTAAGGTATTACATGTTTAATAAAACAGTCTAACTGTTTTTTTTTATTTAATTAAACAAATTTTGCACTTAAAGGTGAAATGTGTTTATTATCACTCTACCGGTTTCGCTCCTTTCGGAGCATCTTCAGGAGTTCCTAAAGTTATTAATTTTACAACACTTTCTATTATTATATAATTTTACATTTTAACTTACGTCAGTTTTTTGAACAACTAAACATGTATGTGATACTTTACTGAATTAATTCACTATTAAAATGTTAATCTCTAAACATGTGCTACTATACATCACTTTTTATTATATTTTAGGTTATGTTGAAACTGTCAATGGTATATTTTCTATTTTAATGTTGGTAATCTGTCAAATGTGATTGTCGTGTATTGAATTTAAACTTTCTTGTTTTGAATAGGTTGATTTTCAACAGGTTAAAATGAGGTATTATAACATAAACATATTAACTCCCTACATCAAATACACTGAAAAATATAATGGTACAGAGAGAGCAGCTATTTTTAGAGTTCGGGAGGTTTTCGTGGAGGTGTGTATGGTTGTTTGAGATAGGTATATAGTGGTCTTCTTGTAGGTATAATTTGTTCGTTTAGGCATGTTACATCAGGGCAGTTGTTGAGGAATTTATTAATTTCATAGTTTTCCATTATTTTTAAATAGTAACTTTTATTGATATGATGAAGGATTCTGGAATTTTTATCTTCGTTAAATTCATGTTTTGAGTTAAACGTTAAGTGATTTCCGAAGTTGGAGTTATTTTTGTGTTTATGTTCTCTTATTCTTTTTCTAAGGCTTCTGCCTGTTTCTCCAATGTACGCTGCTTTACAAGTGTCGCACTCTAGTATGTACACACCATTGTCGTCCAGTTTATTTATTTTGTCCTTATTGTTTATAAGCATTCTTTCTAATGTTTTATTTGGTTTGAAATTAAGATTTATATTATATTGTTTTAAACTCTGTTTTATTTTATTGGATATGTTGCCTTGGAATGTTATAGCTCTATACTAGCTCTATTTTTTTATTTAAGCAATAATTTTTGAGTTATGCTACAAACTTATAATTTTTTTAATGGAAACATAGTTGGCCACAAGGTTGCCAGGTCTCACGATTTATCGTGAGATCTCATGATATTACCATTAATCTCACGATTTGACATGTATTTCTCACGATTTTATTACTTTATTACAAAAATAATATAATAATTAGTGTTAATAAAATCAAAGTAAAATCATAGCATTTTCAACTGGAATTGTAGGTTATTGTAAATTTCTCTGTTAGTTACATGTAACAAATTACTTAAACTGTAATATTTTATTCCCTTTTAATTATATCACTTTTATATACAAACGTTGTCTAAACTATTTTACTTGAATCCTATGCCTATATGTAACACATATTATTAAAATGGACTGATTTATAAACAAATTTCAACATCTCACGATTTCTCACGATTTTTTATGACATGACTCACGACATTCTACGTGTGTAACGTGGCAACCCTGGTTGGACATGACTTTATAAAATAGGTCTTTTCTCAACGCTTCTAATGATATACTACTTGACATAGATATTTTTACTAATAAATAAATTATAGCCATTTATTCTTTTAATTGGCAAACTGTTTAGGTAGTATGCTATGAAAACAATTGATAGATACGCTTGGTTATGATAGCTTAAGGCAAACGCATGTTTCGTTTAGTTTCTAATTAACGTTGAGTGAGGTTTTGTAAATTATAAACAATATGAATTTTTTTTAATCAAGAAAAGCGTGATATCATTGAGTGTTACATTTTATGCTATAAAAATACAATACAAGTTGCAGAACAGTATTTTGAATAATATTTTGATCGTACCTACTTTTAATAGACTGATAATATGAGCGAGTATGATTCTTTTTGTAAACGAACTAAGGATGCAATACAGAAGTAAATGTATTAGCACGAATCCATCAAGATGCATCGATTTCAACGCAAATTGCATCTGAAGCAGGCACGCCACAACGTACTCTAGTAGTATAGTAATGAGAATTCTGGCACAGAATTATGGATTATGTGACGTCACGCTCCAATGTTATAAGATAGGGAAAGTGACCAACTTAAATCTGGAGGGCAAAATGTAACTAGATATAGGTTGGTATTGGAAAAGTTACTAGATCTGGTGACTTTTAGTGACCAACCTAAATCTGGGGGTGAAAAAAATAACTAGATTTAGGTTAATTAGGTAATGATGGTAAAGATTACCGAAAATATACCGGTTTCTAAAAGACTAATATTATTAATAAGATGGCTCGTTGATACAAGATGAGAATACGTCATCAATTTTTGTAAAATTTTTTAAAATATACAGTCTAGAGGCAATTATTAATTTCTTTATTTTTGATTCAACAGAGAATATATCTACCTTTACCTATATAGCACACGCTTGTACATTTTTCCTTGGCAAACATTTATTTTACGCTGGGGCAACCGTTTCGAAAACACATTACTCTCCCCATACAGACACGCCGGGCGGAGAAAAATACATATCTCGCGTCTGGCATATCCACCACGTGCACTTTCTCACATCTCATATCAATTCTTATCCTCGCGAATATAAAACGGGTGTCGCCTCCAGGCTTTCGGGACGCGAGGGTTAAGAGGGGAGATGCGAGGGAGCTATTTCGTGACACACAAAATAATACAATACATTGGTACACCTCTTTCTGAAAATAGCCGGAATCAATTTCTGTTGTAATAAAATGGTGGATCCTAAAAAAGAATTAACTTTTCTTGTAATCATTTTTTTATTTTTTTTTATTTTTCGTTCTTCGTAACTTCACCCCAATTTTTGAACGCAACTCCAAACAGCAATCCATCTTCTTATTGGACTATCTCTGTTCCCCAGGTTTTCCACTTTGCATAAACTACGCAATTCTCGTTTATCGTCGAAACGAGAAACCAATCGATATTTTTGCTTAAAAACACATCACAAAGAGTTGAAAAAACGATAGTTTTGGTATCTTCAGGCAATGATCCATACAGCGGTACGGTGTTGGGATAACCGTCTTTGCACATCAGTTTGATAGATGGTGGCGGCATCGTAGGGGAAACTGGGAGAGAGATGCTTATGATTTATTATACCGATCCCGGCCTGGCGCGGTATCAGAGATTACGCCATGTCCCGGCAGTGTGGATGATATGTGGGCATATCACTGTGCTGACGGTAAGCGCTTGTCACGTGCAAGAGGAGCGAGCGAACGATTTGACCCCCTTCGTTGAAAATTTTCATAAAGGAAGGCTCCTCTTATTTACGTTAAAGTTAAGTGTTTCTCGAAAATTTCGTATACACATACATTTTTTTAAGGGACGCGAGCGCGGATCCTAATGTGATCTGGCATCCTTCCGATTGATCTTCTACAAATGAAGCTTTTCCGATTTGCTCCGATTCCGAATGTCTCCAAATCTAGGGATCTACACTCGAGGATACAACTTGTAATGGAGCTATAATTTAACCTGACGGAGCTATTTACTTTTAGACGCTTGGATTTACTCGATTCTTTTTACGAACATTTTATTGTGCATGTATATACTGAAATAGGTTAAATTGGTATGACTATTAAATTTAGTTACTTAATAAAAAAAAAATTAATTAAAATTAATTTCTATTAATTAACTGAAGTGGCCTATACTCAAAGCCATCTTAAGAGACATACGAATAAATCCAAGAGTGTCTAGGTCTAATATTAATTCTAGTAACAATGCAAGTTAAAACTAGACCTAACACTATAGTAAAACTAGAATCATTCGGGTTTAGCCGTCTTTAGAGACGTGGGGCTAAACCCAAATGATTCTAGTTCTAGATACAGTGTTAGTTCTACGTAGTAACAGTGTTAGTGTAAAACTAGAACCAACACTAGATTTAGAACTAGATACATTTAATTTTAATTTAAAATCAAATTCAAAATTTTTTAATTAAAATCACTTAGTTTATTATTATTATCACTTCTATACTGGATAATTAATTATTAAATTTCCTTTAATTTGATACCAAACACGATATATTTATATTACAAAATAAAAAAGTTATGATAAAAGCTGATAAAAGTATTAATGGTAATAATCCGCCATTTTTGATAATAATCAAAGCTTAAAATTCGAATGTCTCGTGAACCAAACAAGATAAAATAGTCGAGTTTAGACTCATTTTGATGGAAATTCAATTCTATATTCAGTTTGAAGACAGCCGTGCGTCTTCAAACCCGAAACTTTCTAGTTCTAGGCCTAGTGTTAGTTCTAGTATTAATTGTTATGTAGCGCTAGACCTAGAACTAGAATCATTCGGAAACAATTAAAACTATCTCGCCAACGAGACATTTGCGAAGACTTTTTATCTTAATTTTTGATGTATTACCTGCCCTAGAAGTCTGTCAGCGGTTTTTTGAATCACCCTGTACATGTAGTAGAACTAGAATCATTTGAGTTTAGCCGTCTTAAGAGACGTACGGCTAAACCCAAATGTTTCTAGGTCTAATGTTAGGTTTAGTGCCAGTGCAAGTGTAAAACTAGAACTAACACTATATCTAGAACTAGAATCATTTGGGTTTAGCCGTCTTTAGAGACGTGCGGCTAAACCCAAATGATTCTAGTTCTAGGTATAGTGTTAGTTCGACATAGTAACAGTGCTAGTGTAAAACTAGAACTAACACTAGATCTAGAACTAGAATCATTCGGGTTTAGCCGTCTTTAGAGACGTTCGGCTAAACCCAAATGATTCTAGTTCTAGGTATGGTGTTAGTTCTACATAGTAGCAGTGCTAGTGTAAAACTAGAACTAACACTAGACCTAGAACTAGAATCATTCGGGTTTAGCCGTCTTTAGAGACGTGCGGCTAAACCCAAATGATTCTAGTTCTAGGTATAGTGTTAGTTCATCTTTTGATAATCATGACAATCATTCGAAAGCTAGAAGACACATTTTAAATACTACAGATCATTAAACACCATCTGGTCACTTTTTGACGACTATAGAAATCATTAGATACCTTTCGTACATCTTTTAAAATATTCTGGCAATCTTTATAATTATCCAGAAAGTATTTAGACACCTTGTGATAATCAAAACACACTTTTTGACTACTATAGAAATCATTAGAGAGATTCTAGAATTATTCAGAATTTTTTTAAACACTTTTTGATATTTATGGTAATCATTAGAAAGCTTCAGGACACTTTTTATCTTCTAGAGAAATCATTAGATACCTTTTGTACATTTTTTTGTCTGAAGACGTACGGCTAAACTCAAAGCTTTCTAGTTCTAGTTTCAGACGATAATTAACACTAGACCTTAGTTTAGTTAAAACTAACACGAGACCTAGAATTAGAAACATTCGGGTTTAGCTGTGCATCTCTTAAGACGGCCGAATATTCAGGTTTGTCATAAGGACGTCACCTTTTTCCAAACAAAACTTTTCCTTTGCCAAACTACCCAATGCCTGTACTATTAAGCTTTGTTACATTTTATGTGGGGCAGTGCAAGTACAGGGTGTCCAAATTTCGATGGGTTTGCTGGGTATCTCAGTTATTATGAAAGATAGAAAGTTGCGGCTTTCACGAACCTAAGCTACTTTTTTGTGAAATTTACAATGGCGCAAACCAAATTTTCATAGCCCTCTTCGTTTTTGATATACAGGCAGTCTTTCAAAATTTACGATTTTCAGACACCTCCTGTATCTCGATTATCCGGAAACGTAAAAGCGGGTTCTAATAGATTTTTTCACGTAGAATCCAATGGTGCACGTAGAATTTTTCTAGTCATCACGGTTTTTGAGTTATAAAGAGTTAAATATTTTAGAAGTTGAGTATTCAGTGTTTGAGTTGTGTTTATAACTCAAAAACCGTGATGACTAGAAAAATTCTACGTGCACCATTGGATTCCACGTGAAAAAATCTATTAAAACCCGTTTTTACTTTTTTATTAAGTTTCCGGATAGCCGAGATACAGGAGGTGTCTGAAAATCGTAAATTTCAAACACTTCCTGTATATCAAAAACGAAGAGGGTTATGAAAATTTGGTTTGCGCCATTGTAAGTTTCCCAAAAAAGTAGCTCAGGTTCGCGGATGCCGCAACTTTCTAACTTTCATAATAATTGAGATACCCTGCAAACCCATCGAAATTTGGACACCCTGTACACAGTAGTTTTGTAACTTTGGTTACTGCATATATGGCGAGTTATATAAAATTCCCGGTATAATAATGGTTGGATTGGATTAAAAAAGATTCTTGGGATGTGTTGGTAATCTATTTGATGAAACATATATCAAATTGACCAATAATCATCGACCATCGAAGATTTTCCAGATTAAGAACCCCAGCGAGTAACTCTATACCATAACGGAGGATCTCGATACACCATCCAAATTAGACAGGCTTAAAGCAACTTCAAAGAGTCTTCGTGACTGAAACAAGCAGAGGAACTAGCACCCATACATTTTATCATATCACTCGAATATGTTATGAGAAGAACCAGAGCCGATCTAACCGCAGCTTTGATTAACATTTCCTTGGAAAATCAATACAGGCGAATAAAGAAACCTTTGGATACCTCGAAACGCAGAGAGACAACCAGGAGGAAGCACGACTGGTAAACCAAGAGCAACATGGGACTCAAAGTGGCCAGAGATGATCTGGAGATGATCTTGATTTTGGCCGCAGAGCTTTCGAAAAAGAAGAAAAAGGGATACTTCTCATCAATATCAACTCGTAGATGTTACTGCCTCTTATGGTCAACACCGATACTCCAACCTCAATAGAATACTACCAACAAGAATATATTCAGCTGTAAATACAAGGCCGCAATCCAGCTTTAGAGGATCAATATCTGAATCATATCTATACAGACTTGATTAACATCCAGCGAAGCGATATTGCTATTAGAAAGGCTACAGTTGGGATATCAATTATGTCGTCATAACCCGACCAAACCCAATCCAACTCAACTCAACCCAACCCAATTCAACCCAGCCCTACCCTTCTTTTTTTGGGAAAATGCGTTTACGCACCCCAGTCTACTGTTGGAGCCTCAAAAGATGTTCTTCTGGAAACTTGATTTCTTTCGCATGTGGATGTAGACCGCCCGGAATTATTTTCACATTACGTCAGGCACCATATGCGATTTTAGCTCCTGCCTCTTCTTCCCTATTTCTTCTACTGCACTCATCTCTCTTTACCTCCAGACTCTCGTCGTCGTTCTTCTACCTTTTTTTTCTTCATCATGGATCGTAACAAGTTCATGATCATTTCTCCTTCTTTCCTTCCCTGTACTATCAAAACGGAGATACAATTCTATATGCTGTATGCTAGTTGTCTAAAGCGTACTCAAACTATCTGTTGCGAATGCAAGATTTTATTGCATGCAAACAAGATCTATTGAAACATTATTTGTATTCAATAATCATCATAATGGAGCTCGATGTGTATCAGTCTTTAGTTTTAAATCTTTTGCGATAGTATTTTCTTATCAAAATAATTAATTCCAGTTCTGAGTTTGAAAGAGTCTAGGTTACTTTTCCAAATTTGACAGATGAACCATGAGAGTTTCTTCAGGTTTAGCTTAGCAGCCATACTATGCCCAGATCACAAACTTCGAAAATTGCATCCTGCTAAATATAATCAGCCATTCTCAATTCTGTTTCTTCTTATCTCATTTACTTTAAGTTTAGTCTTAGCTGTAATTTAAGATGTATTCATCGCTTATTACCAAGATCAAGTAATAAAGTGAGTGTGATTTTTGAAAAATTCTTATTGTATGTTTTGGGTGTGTATAATCATCATAAATTAACACAACGGTATTAACTGTTAAATGGGAGGGGTAAAGATTAATTTTTTTACTAACTGTAATAACGGCGGAATGTCCGCTACATACACAGTTCCCGCATACAGCCGGTCAATAAAGGCCTATTCATTCCGCAAGATTGGAATGCACGCACTATAGTAATTTCCTAACGAGCCATTGTTACCGGTGTGGCATCCTCTTTCTTTAAGAGGGAACCCTCTGGCGCGAACCGAGCGATCGCGTGATTTAGATAATAATCTATACGCATAAAACATTTATTATGTTTTAGAATTTTGAATTCATATGGACTTACGGAAATTGCATGAAATTCATAACATGTTCGATGATTGATGCCTACCGAAAAAGTTCACGTGTGCCATTTTCCCAAAGACACGCAAACTCTATTCCAAAACTTTTCCCTTTCCTGTATATGTTCTGCCGAAGCTCGTAAGTCTCCATGATCGATGTGGCTTGCTCTTTTCCTGTCGGCATTCGAAAGTAAAGTTACATCATCGCCCATAAATACGAATAAATACAAACGGAGATAACGAATTTCCGTTTAGACCCCAACAGCTTATAGATCGTAGATCGTTCGAATATCTTTGTTGTTCGGCGAAACCAAGAAGATATTTTACGGCGTATTAGACAGATGGTACCGTAGGCGTTTTGTGGTTGTTGTAAGTTCGAAAATCGCGCGCGCTCACCTTCTCTGTTTGTGGCATGCGTGAGAATGACGCCGTGAATTGGGAAAATGCATAAAATATTATAATAAAATGGCAGAGGTCGGATCGCCGAACGATGGCGCGTAGGAGAAACGTGTTTTTTATACGGATCCGATGCGATACGTTCGCGATCGATGATCGTAAATTCCGGCTTTTATGTGGATCTTATTTTAATTCCGTGTGGACAGATATTACATTTTGACACAAAACATTTCTACCAAGGTTCGTTTGAGTATTGGTTATAAGGTTAACCAACCCGACCAAATTGACGTTGGTCTAGCGCTTAATCATTTAGGTTTAGCTGCATGTCTCTAAAGACGGCTAAACTCGAATGATTCTAGTTCTTGGTCTAGCGCTGTATAACAATTAAAACACAAGTGTTAATGCTTGGTTAGGCTTGGTCTAGTGCTAGTTTTAGTTCAATAAAAAATGCAGCATAGTGATATTTTATGCTAATTAGCGCTATCTATCACCTACCAGCCGTCTTAAGAGAGGTACGGCTAAACGGGATATTTCTAGTTCTAGTGTTAGTCCAATTTTATATGTTGTTTTAGTTATTCCAATACGCATAGGTATCGAGAAAAATACGAATATATGAAAATTTCATTAATTCGTTGTTTTTTCAAACTATGGCAGCACTGGGGAATTTGAGCATGCTACAGAAAAGCTTTTCGAACCAAAGTTGTAGCAAATTTCATCCTTAACAAAATTGCTCTCTTGCACTTTTGCTCTTATACGCATAGATATCGAGAAAAATACGAAAATATAAAAATTTCATGAATTCGTTGTTTTTTCAAACTATGGCAGCAGTGGGGAATCTGAGCATGCTGCAGAAAAACTTTTCGATCCAAACTTGTAGCAAATTTCATTCACAACAAAATTGCATTATTGCACTTTTACTCTTAGACGCATAGATATCGAGAAAAATACGATAACATGAAAATATGACAAATTCGTTGTTTTTTCTAATTATTGATGATACCACTGAGGAATCTGAGCATGCTGCAGAATAACTTTTCGAACCAAACTTGTAGCAAATTTCATTCTTAACAAAATTGCTCTATTGTATATTTGCTCTCAGATGCATAGCTATCGAGAAAAACACGAAAATATGAAAATTTCATGAATTCGTTTTTTTCAAAATGTTGATGGTAGCACTGGGGAATCTGAGCATACTGCAGAAAAACTTGTCGAACCAAACTTGTAGCAAATTTCATTCTTAACAAAACTGCTCTCTTGCACATTTGCTCTCAGACGCATAGGTATCGAGAAAAATACGAATATATGAACATTTCATTAATTCATTGTTTTTCAAACTATGGCAGCACTGGGGAGACTGGGCATGCTACATAAAAACTTGTCGAACCAAACTTGTAGCAAATTTCATTCTTAACAAAATTGCTCTCTTGCACATTTGCTTTCAGACGCATAGGTATCGAGAAAAATACGAATATATGAAAATTTCATTAATTCGTTGTTTTTTCAAACTATGGCAGCACTGGGGAGACTGGGCATGCTACAGAAAAACTTCTCGAACCAAACTTGTAGCAAATTTCATTCTTAACAAAATTGCTCTATTGCATATTTGCTCTCAGACGGATACATATCGAGAAAAATACGAATATACGAAAATTTCATGAATTCGTCGTTTTTTCAAACTGTTGATGGTAGCACTGGGGAATTTGAGCATGCTACAGAAAAGCTTTTCAAACCAAAGTTGTAGCAAATTTCATCCTTAATAAAACTGCTCTCTTGCACTTTTGCTCTTATACGCATAGAGATCGAGAAAAATACGAAAATATAAAAATTTCATGAATTCGTTGTTTTTTCAAACTATGGCAGCAGTGGGGAATCTGAGCATGCTGCAGAAGAACTTTTCGAACGAAACTTGTAGCAAATTTCATTCTTAACAAAATTGCTCTCTTGCACATTTGCTCTCAGATGCATAGATATCGAGAAAAAAACGAAAATATGAGAATTTCGTGATATTGTTGTTTTTTTAAATTATTAATGGCAGCACTAGGGAATCTGAGCATGCTACAGAAAAACTTTTCGAGCGAAAGTTGTAGCAAATTTTATTCCTAATAAAATTGCTCTATTGCACTTTTGCTCTTAGATGCATAAATATCGAGAAAATACAAAAATGTGAAAATTAGATCATTCGTGGTGCATGGTGTTAATGGTAACGCTTAGGATTCAGTGCATATCACAATTAAACTTTTAGAATGAAAGTTACAAATTTTATTCTCAGTTCTCCTTTACTCTCGCTATACTTCAACTACTTCTGTCTCTCGCTTTATTTTTGATTCATTAGTCAGATTGTTTTCGTTTATTCTTCCAGGTGTCCGAACCATCTAAATTCTCTTTCTATTTTCATTTGTTCAATTTTCTATTTGTTATTATTATTGCCTTGCTCTTATTTCATCGTCCCTTATTCATCCATCTTTGTTACTCCCTTTATTCTTCTTAATGCTTTCATTTCCATAGCAATAATCTTTGGTTTAAACCTTTGTAAAAGCATCCATGATTCGTCTCCGTAGATATTAAATAATTTAAATGTTCTGTTTCCAGATTTCCATTATTATCCAATATCATTCTTAGATATTTAAAACTTTCTGCTGTCTTGAGTGTAAATCCGTCTGTGTTAATCTGTATAATCCTCTTTCTCACCTCGCTACAGCCATTACTTCAGTTTTATTAAAATTGTAGCACTAAATTATTATATTTTTTTATTGAGCTATAACGGACACTGCGTTTCTCGTATTCATCCGTTATGTCGAGGTTTTACTGTAAAGCTAAGTTTTCACATGCACGGATTATTGGCGCCAGTCAGCCAAAAAACTACTGGTGCCAATAAATTGGTGCCAGTAATCATAGCACCAATAAAGTTGACGCTACTTCTACTTTTTGACGCCAGTATCAATATTTATAAAGAAAACGTATTACTATTAACGTGTTCGTCCAACTAAAATAAACAAATCCGCTAATAAACCGTCCAAAAAATGGACATCAGAACAAATAGTACTATTTCTAGAAACGTGCGAATAATACCTTGTTTGTGAATCAGAAAATTCCACAATATAAAGACCGACTAGAACAAAATGAAGGATAACTGAAATTATGAAGAAAACAGTTCCTAATTTTGACGAAATCTCGGCAAAAGCTTCGTAAATAGCGTCAAGCACTTCACACGTTTTGCCAAACGATACATATATTGCAAGAATGTAAAAGAATCTCCAGAGGCCAAAAATCGTAAAGATGCTTGTAGTTTTACGTGAGCTGGAATGGCATCTCCCATATGCATATGTTGTTTTTGTATTTTAGAGGATACTTGCCTCAACAAAAACATAAAACCCTTCAGTCATTCTTAAATGATTAAAAAATGATCAATTTCGATCTGATTAAAAAATGCTTCCTGATCTTCATGGCACAATTCTCTAATTAAAGTAGCAACTATGTTTTCGCTTTTTTTTTGTTAATAACATGTGTAATTCCAAGGAGCACATTTGGACTATCACATTGATGCCAGCGCGAAGTACATCACTTGACGCCATTTTTATTACTGTGCCAGTACACAATTATAACATTATATGGAAACAACTTCTGGCGCCAGCTAATTGGCGCCACTAAACTGGGTTCGTACTGGCGCCAGTAATCCATGCATGTGGAAACTTAGCTTTATGTCAAATTATATTGACATAGACAAAGCAAGTAGGTATACTCTGGTTTCTATGGAAATATATTTTTGTGTATTGCATCTTAAGTGAAATTTACTGTATAAATAAAAACGTAGAAATGTCAATTCTTCCAATGACGTCACAGCAAGGTCTTTGCGGGGGGATACGTTCATAAGAACAGCGTTCATAGAGAGTTGGATAACCCAAACATACCTTGTCAAAAATATACGTTTCCATTTGAATTATTCAAGAAAATTGTAAAAATAAATAGAATTGACAAATTACGCCACCTAGCGTTTGACTTAGAAAGTAAATCGGCTAATTTCGGATGTTATCGAATACAAAAATTCCTCTTCTTTCCAACAAGACCAATTTTGATGTATTCGGATGAACAATTCCAAAGTTATGGCTACTTTTATAATAGTAAATGTGACACCCCGTACCTCACTTATTTAAGCAGTAAGCAAAAAAATTGACTAACGAAAGTTGTCAGAAATTATCTAAAGATTCTAAAAATGTTATAGCTGAATGAAGTTTATTATCAAAATTTTACGAAAAACTACATTTTAAATTTTGTCGTTGGCATTACGCCCCCTAGCAAACTTTAAAATAATTTCCAGCAGTTTCTATGGGTCACTTTGTATGAGAATTTTTTTGTCTGAAAACTATGCGATCAACAGTTTCTGAGATATAGTCAGCGTCCTTTCTTAGTGGCCCACCCGGTACAGGGGGTTAAAAAGAATGCATAAATTAATGTGACAAAGTTTTTAAGCACCCTATAATTCTCGAAATTAGAGTTTATTCCACAAATAGCTGTAGTCTACTAATACAAATGCATGACCAAAAAATGAATAAAATCCTTCGAGGATTTTCGACTTATTTAAAAAAAAAATGAAAAAAAATATATATTATTTTTAAAGCCCTCTAGAGGCTGAACTAAGCAATTTTATATAGGTATAGATAAGTTGAGTTGGTGGTCTTGCGTTGTACACGTCATTTCCGAACACCCTGTATATCTTTTGCTTATATTGGTATTTTATTTTAAAAACTCTGCCTGACGCGTTTCGGCGAGCTACGCCATCTTCGGAGGCTCTAAAAATTAACAAACATAACTATTTAATAGTTTTATCATTTTTTATTAATAACATATAACATTACCAAAAACACCTCTATTTTGAAATTGGTAAAATCAACGTAGAAATAAAATTGTATCATGTTTGTTAATTTTTAGAGCCTCCGAAGATGGCGTAGATCGCCGAACCGCGTCAGGTAAAGTTTTTAAAATAAAATACCAATAAAAGCAAAAGATAAGTGTTATTAATTATTTCATATATATACAGTGTGTCCGTAAAGTAACGGATATAGGCGATAAAATCATTATAAACGATTTATGGAAAAATCCCTGAAACAGGTCTAAAGATTTAAATTTTTTGCAATTGTTTGGTGTAGATTTTAAATTTCTTCCCCCATTTTTAAGTGAGTTATGACGTCATCGTTATTTTTTTTAAACGGCAATCCCCCATTTTTATTACGGAATATGAAAGAAGACTTTTTTCTGAATCTAGTACAGTCAATACTAATATTACTTACATAAGAAAAATTTCGAGATAATTACTTTAAAGTTTAATTAGGTACTTCAGATTTGTTGGCATCATGAAAATAGTATTAGCCTTGAGTAACTATGGTAACCAATGATTTTAAACAATTTCCTAAATGTCATAAACTGATTTAGTAAGTAGTTAACCTCTTTAATACAACATATCCTGATCGTCATCTCATTAGCCAAAGTATGGTGAGCCTAGCTGTGCCTAAATTTAAACAGCATGGTTATCTCTCGAAGCATTTCTCAAAGTCTGGCAAATCTTGGCAAATTAGCCAAGAAAGTCGCACACCCAATATCCGCAAAAGATTTGATGAAACCTTAACTGGAAAGAGATGTTTAAATTTTTTCCAAAGCGATGTCATTCTTTCCACCCCGACAATGTTGACACAACTCAATTCCAACATCAGTTATTCCAACAGGATGGCGCGCCACCACACTTCAAGAAGCTTTACTAAATCAGTTTTTGACACTCAGGGAAGTATTTAAAATAATTGGTTACCATAGTTACTCATGGTTACTGCTATTTTTATCATGTCAACCAAACTTGAAGTAATTAAACTTTAACCTTTAACTACTCGCGCCTTGAAATATAATACCATCACCAAAATGTGCTGAAAAAATAGTAAAAGGAATACAGATGTTTTCAAAAAATGGCAGAGTTGTTACATAAACGTTTATTGAATAAGAAGCATTATAAACAATTTATTAAAAACAGAAATATGTGAAACAAAACATTAACTAAAACCTGGAAAACAAGTACAAAACAAAACAAAAGCCCACAAGAGTTTGGGCAAAGGACTACTCGACATCATCGGCAATGTTATTGCAGTCAGGACAAGTAATTACACTAATCGCATGTTCTTTACATACTGATTTGCGACATGTATGGCACGAAATTGTTGTTGCTCTGTTTTCTGCCTTCCGCAACAAAAGCACCTTCCTCGTATTTTTGCTGGAGGCTCTTGTTCATGTTCCTCTTGAGGAGGTTTGTACTTATTCAGGAAACGTTGGATATCCAAAGGTAATGTCCTTATGGTAGCTCTTTCTGAAAGGTGTGGCTTCATCAAAGACATCGCTAATTCTTTTAAAAAAACTCTTCTGTATTTGTGACCATCCTCGATGTGTATGGCGTTATCAACTGAAAAAATAAAACTAAAGGCCATTTTCTCGTTCTTCTGAGAACGGAGTACATGCCACACATTTTGTCCACAGTATCGCCTCTTTTACAACTGTTGTAGTCCATTATAATATCTGGCTTATTGGTTACAGGGTGAATTGCAGCATCACAATGCATGGTAGAAAGCAAAATTACAGCTTTATTTTTTTTGGGAGCATAAGACACAATAGTGACGTCTTTTTGAAATCCAAAGACGGACGAGCCAGGTGCTTTCGTTTTATTTGGTAAAAATTCTGCCGGCAATTCCTTTTTGTTTTTTTTAATGTTCCAACAATTGTGATATTATCTTCCAAAAGCTCCTTTGCCAAAGAATGTTCTGGAGTCACATAAAACGAACACTTTTAATCCATACTTAGCAGGTTTATTGGGGATGTATTGGATAAAACTGCACCTGCCTCTAAACGGTATTAACATTTCATCAATTGTTACATGTTCTCCCAAATTATAATTGTTATTGCTGTTGTCTACAAAACGGTCAAGAATAAATCGGATAGCGGCCAGTTTATCAGTGGCTTTTTTCTCACGTCTAGTATAGAAACCGGTTATAACTCATAGAAGCTCTAAATATTTCTGATCCAGTTCCATCAGCTGTCCACAATTCCAGAAAATGTGTATGGTTCTGCTTTTTGCTTCCTGCTAGAAGTAGCAATCCTACAAAAGCTAATATTTCCGATTTCATGGTATTGTTAGCATCTCTTGGCCGGTAATAATGTGTTCGTAATCTTGCAATTTCTAGGTTTGTGTATTGAACAATATTTTCTATCATGTCATCAGTAAAAAATTTGTCAAAAGCACTTCTTTCATTGGTAATATCTCGTGCATATTGTTTAGGCCCAGGAAAAATTTTTACAATATTTTTTTTATAAGTTTTGCTTAATTTACTTAAAATTGGACTCTTCTTCCACACCATTATTTTTTTCTTATCTCTAGCCACAAAATGTTCTTCACTGTCTTCTTCACTAGTCCCACTTGCATTTTCTTTGTCAACATCTGAGTTATTCAGTTCTTGATCTGCATTTTCCTCTTCATCATCTGTCTGGGTGAATTCTTCTTCCGACTCTGTGTTGTGCTCACTGTCCTCTATAGCTTCATCCTCTGACGTCCCTGATTCTCCTCCAACTTCTTCACATTCTTCGTCCCATAAAGCGGGAGCCATAGCCTCAAGTTCATTTTCGGTTAGACATTTTGGATCTTTAAACTGGTATCCTATCCCTACAAAATTAATTTTATGTATTTAAAAAAATTCCTTGTTGTTTCTATAAACAAAGTAAATGGCAAATAAAATATTTTATACCAAACAACCAAACTAAAAAATTTTAAAATATACTTACATAACTCCTCGCGTGGTGTATCCCGTACACCAAATAGAACAACTGTAGATTTCACACTAAATAAGTATGTTATCACTAGAGCTATCGCAGCGAGACTGACGGTGGTTCTAGTGGGCACTTCAATTATAGGTTAGGTGGGAGCACATGGGCGAAGTCCATTGAGGTCTTATATATAATCTAGAGTGCGTATGCCATTGTCCCCACCACGCCTAAAATGAAGCCAGAATGGTCGCCATGTTAGATGTACCAACTTAGCGGGAAATTCGAAATTCTTATATATACTTATGCAAGAATTTACATTATTATAAACTGGAAAGGTAGAAAATAATAACCAAAACAAAACATTAATATTTATTGATAAATAATTATTAATTATATGATATTTTAAAAGAACTTAATAATTTTTAGCCATGACTCTTATAATTAACAAACTAAGAAGAAATTATTTAAGGAACAGTCCTTAATAATAAACTTTACTTGAACTTCAATTGAAGACCTCGGTGCAAGAAGGGAGTAGCTTCATTTATCAAGAGAAGGAGCAGAAGGAGTTGTCCCCTTCTTATACCGAGGTCTTCAATTGTTAATTCCAAATCAACTAACTAGAAACAGTTTATGGACTGTTGTAAATAATCGTCCAACTTAGCAAATTATAAAAAAACATATGTCAAAACGAAAAGAATTCGAAAACTTTCAACAAAAATCAAATTTTAATAAAAATAACAATATGTTTATGAGAATTGTGAGGTTATAATTGTAGGTACAATAGAGACTTGAAACTATAGCTAAGTTCAGGTCGGTACATCCAACATGTCTGACTTTCTGATTACCCCCACCACCACCACATACGCTCTCTAGATTATATATAAGACCTCAATGGCGAAGTCTTTATTTAAGAAGAATGCGAGCATTTTTAGTGCAAGTGGTATATATTTTACACCGGCGCGAGTAGTTAAAGGTTAAAGTAATTTTTCTGACTGTTGACTGTAATAGATTCAGAAAAAAATCCTCCTTCATATTCCGTAAAAAAATGGGGGATTGCCATTTGCAAAAAAATATCGATGACGTCATAGCTGGTTTAAAAATGGCGGAAGAAATTTGAAATCTGCACCAAAAAATTGCAACAAATTTAAATCTTTAGACCCGTTTCAGGGATTTTTCCATAAACCGTTTATTATGATTTTATCGCCTATATCCTTTACTTTAGGGACACACTGTATATATATATATATATATACAGTAATATCCCGTAGTTACGCGATAGATGGGACTGACAGTAGCCGCGTAAATCGAAAATCGTGTAAGTCGAAATTCGATGAATACATATTATAAAATCAAGGATTAATAAACATTAATTTTGTTAAAAAATGTATGTACAGGGTGGTTCAAATTCGATGTCCGAATGGGCTATCTCGGAAACTGTAAGAGTTAGAAAAAAAGCAGCTAACATGTCTAGATCTCTTTTTTTAAATAAATTCCAATGTCGAAAACCTAAAAGCGCTATCGTTAAAAAAACCGCGTAAGTCGAGGTTTTACTGTATATTGGTAACAGGGATCCACATCATGTACTTATACAGTATATTTACTTAACGGACCTTATATTTGTACAAAGTTATTTTTTACATTGTGGTTTAAATAAACCTACTTCGCCTTTCAGAAGTGTCTTTCTAGAGGATATTTCATTATCCGGCCAAGATGTAACCCTTGGTTACGACTCTAAAGCTGAGACGCGTTACCTACGAGCGATAAATAAAAATTTAAAAATGTTTTGATCTTTCCCTGCCGTTCCATTGTAAAACGGCCAATTTATGTTGGGTTCGTTATTTTCAAAGCACAATTCGAAGTATTTTCGTTTCGTTAAATTACGGTGAAGAGAGAGATACGGAAATTCCGTTTACAACATACGCGAATACGTGTGTGTGTTGCGTTGACAAAAGCTTATTGGCCTCGTCAAACGTCTTTCGGGCGAAAAAGGGCCGCTAGTTTCCCTATACGTATATACAGACTAATGGCGGATTCGGCGGCGACGCCGCGACGCTAACAAACGCGTCTTTACATGCCCCGGGTGCCCTCGTTAAGCAAACGACCTAAAGTTTCCCTCGGTGCGTTTTGTTCGCCGTGCGCACCAACGTATATACTATAGAAATTCCTCGATTTTCCATTTTTCGGTTCCTAATAAGGCGGTGGAAACCATCAACCCGATAAATCACTATGTATAGTAGCACCGGCGATATACATACAGTTGATAAATCGTCAAAAGAAAAAGTAGGAGTGGCCCCACAATAAAATATTGACAACCCCGACTGACATGACAGTAGAATACACGTTCGGAAAAATCGAAACGAAAATTGGTTAGGGGTGTAGACGCCATAAGGGTAGTTTCCCCTGTCGAGTCACTCTTACCCCTCTTCTACGCGTTCATATTAACTTCGCTTGGTCGACTGTATAGAACTCTCTTTTTTTTTCCATACTTATGTATCGAATCAATATACAATATTCAACGTTAGAGTTGAAGAAAAAGAATCTGTTAAAAGCACAAAATAACGTTATAGTTTCAACTTCGATTAATCATGTCCTTTTCCCCAACACCTTGTACAAATACATCTCAATTTAACTAATAACAACTCAAACACTAGCCTAATGAATTAAAGTTAGTTCGTAACGCGTGAAAAGAAATAAAAACCGACATCCGGTGACCCGCCATTATTTATTCATCATTAAATACAATTACTTCAGTGATGAATGTTGATTTAGCATGCCCGTGGTAAGCGCCCTTAATGTCAGTCGCGCCCTATAATGTTCTAGGACATTCTATTATTAATTATCTTACAATTGATATTTTGTGACGTTATAGTAAAGAGATTATTTCCTAAAAATTATTTGTTAATAATTTTGCGATAATTCTTTTGTATTGAACCAGATTTATCAGCCAAGTTAATTCTTTAAAACAAAAATTAATCCTTTATTTCTACATTTCCAGTTTCATTTTTTTTCCAGATCAGACTTTTTTTTTCACGTAACATTAGTTACAATTTGTCACCACTTCTCCAATGAAGATGATAATATTAATAACTACCTTCGTCCATTTTTTGTTAATATTATAGAAAATCCTTTTGCGTTTACTAACCACTTGTCTCAATACAATTATAAATGTCAGCAGCTTGGTTTATACAAGCTATGTAATAGCTGAGAGTTAAGTTTTTTGCACAACCTCAATTCAAGTCCTTCAGCTTCATCTTTAAATGGAAGATGTTCTATGCTGGTAGTTAGCTTAGTTCTCCTTGGTTATTGTTATACCAAGAAATTGGATTCAACTTTATGTAAATAATCTACTCCAGTTCTTTTAGTTTTAATGCTTAATCTTTCATGACATGTTTTGGTTTAGCTACGTGTTCATTGATCGAGGCTTGTTCGAGTATCAGCCGGATGTCCATCAAAGCATCAATGTTAGACATTGACGTTGTCGCCTGGAAGGTGCAGTTAAGAAGTCATTAGTTAATGTGGTGTCCATCAATGCACCATATAATAGTTCTAAGTCTCGTTGCTCCGAAATTAAACAAACCGAAGTTGTTATATCATTGTCGATATCGTCAATCATTTATATAGACTCATTAATCTTGCTTTAATTCGTTTCTGTCTTCGGATTGAGTTGGGTTTGGATTGTGCTGGGTTGGGTTCTCTAGTAAAGGTGATGCTGAGAAAGGGAAAACTGAGTCTAGAAAAGAGGAGGATACTGGCAAGGGTGACACAATCGGTCACAGTATACGCAGCACTTCGTCATAAGAAATATGTCAACATGCTACGCGCAATAAAAAGGAAAATATCGGTAGAGGGATATGGGAGAGGGCAAGAAATTGAGAGACGAAGGGCTGCCAGAGAGATGAGAACCATAACGAAATGCTTAGGAGATCGCGAGAAAGATGGAGAGACTATATAAGGTGGGCTACCACCTTTGTTAGGGATGTCCAGGCATGGAAAAACTTTGCGGTGAATACGGAGTATTATGCAACACGAACCATAACTGAACACGGCAAGATAGAATCAGAGCTATGCTGGTTTGGATGTAATAAACCTGAAACGTCGAGATATACCAACTTTGAATGTAAGGAATTCCAAGAGGATAGAAGAATTGCAGCGGAACTCATAGGGGAAAAGATCAACGAAGGAAATGTCTCTGTTTTGATAGTACGGGGAAGGAAAGAAGAAGAAATAATCATGAACCTGTTACGATCCATGATGAAGAAAAAAGAGATAGAAGAACGACGACGAGAGTCTGGTGGTAAAGAGAGATGAGTGCAGTGGAAGAAATGAGGAAGAAGAGGCAGTAGCTAAAATCCCATATAGCAACCTAACGTAATGTGAAAACAATTCCGGGCGGTATACATCTAGATGCGAAAGAAATGCCACCCTCCGCGCCGAAGAAATCAAGTTTCCAGAAGAACATCTTTTGAGGCACCAACAGTAGACGTTGGAGCTTCTACTCTGTAGAAGGGTACTCTGGGTTGACTTGAGTTGAGTTGGATTGGGTTTGATCAGGTTATGACGTCACAATTTATATCCCAACAGTAGTCTCTCTAGTAGCAACATTGCTTCGCTGTGGATGTTAATCAAATCTGTATAGATATGATTCAAATCCTCTAAAGCTGGCTTGCGGTCTTGTATTTGCAGCTGAATATACTCTTTTTGGTAGTATTCTATTGAAAATAGAGTATCGGTGTAGCCCATTAGTAGCAGTAACATCTACGAGTTGATGTTGATAAAAAGATTCTTCTTCTTTTGCAATGCCTCAGCATCCGAAATCGAACCTAAGCCTCCTCTATACTTCATCTCGGTTTCAGCTTTTGATATCCTAAGAATCTCCTGAGCGTCTCTGGTCACGTTGAGTATCATGTTGCTATTGGTCTACTAGACGTGTTTCCTCCTGGTTGCCTCTTTGCGTTTCGAGGTTTCCAAAGGTTTCCTTATTCGCCTGCATTGATTTGCCAAGGAAATGTTGATCAATGTTTAGATTGACTCCGGTTGTTCTTATAACATATTCGAATGATATGTTAAAATGTATGGGTTTCAGTCATAAAGACTCTTTGAATTTGATTTAAGCCTGTCTAATTTGGATGGTATTCCAAATTATATGGTATGGTCGAGGGCCTTTCGCTATGGTGTTGAGTTACTCGAGTTATCTTCCTCCTTAATGAAGCAACTACATAAGATACTTCGCTGTCACAATTCGATGGTTATTGTTTTTTAGACAAAAAAAAATACAAAAGTTATCTAATGATTTCTGTAATAGATAAAAAGTGCCTTGAAGCTTTCTAATGATTACCATGAATATCAAAAAGTGTCTAAAAGGTTTCTATAATAATTCTAGAAGCTCTCTAATGATTTATATAGTAGTCAAAAAGAGTCCAAAAGCTTTCTAAATATTTCTATATACGTCAAAAAGTGACCAGAAGATGTCTAATGATATCTGTAATACTTAAAATGTGTCTTCTAGCTTTTTAATGATTGCCATGATTATCAAAAGGTGTCTAAACGATTTCTGGATAATTATAAAGGTTGCCAGAATATTTTAAAAGACGTACGAAAGGTATCTAATGATTTCTATAGTCGTCAAAAAGTGATCAGAAGGTGTCTAATGATATCTGTAGTACTTAAAATGTGTCTTCTAACTTTCGAATGATTGTCATGATTATCAAAAGATGAACTAACACTATACCTCGAACTAGAATCATTTGGGTTTAGCCGCACGTCTCTAAAGACGGCTACACCCGAATGATTCTAGTTCTAGGTATAGTGTTAGTTCTAGTTTTAGTTCAATAAAAATATGCAGCATAGTGATATCTTATGCTAACTAGCACTAGAACCAACATTAGACCTAGAACTAGAAACATTCAAGTTTAGCCGTTTTAAGAGAGTCACTTCTAAACCCGAATGTTTCTAATTCTAGGTCTAGTGTTAGTTCTACTTTTCGTTCAATAAAAATATACCACAATCTAGCGTTAACTATCATCTAAAACCAGAACTAGAAAGTTTCGGGTTTAGCCGTGCGTCTTCAGATAAAAAAATGTACAAAAGGTATCTAATGATTTATATAGTAGATAAAAAGTGCCCTGAAGCTTTCTAATGATTACCATGGAGATCAAAAAGTATCTAAAAGGATTCTATAATAATTCTAGAAGCTCTCTAATGATTTATATAGTAGTCTAAAAGTGTCCAGAAGCTTTCTAAATATTTCTATATTCGTTAAAAAGTGACCAGAAGGTGTCTAATGATATCTGTAATACTTAAAATATGTCTTCTAGCTTTTTAATGATTGCCATGATTATCAAAAGGTGTCTAAACGCTTTCTGGATAATTATAAAAATTGCCAGAATATTTTAAAAGACGTACGAAACGTATCTAATGATTTCTATATTCGTCAAAAAGTTACCAGAATTTATCTAATGATATCTATAGTATTTAAAATGTGTCTTCTAACTTTCAAATGATTGTCATAATTATCAAAAGATGAATTAACACTATACCTAGAACTAGAATCATTTGGGTTTAGCCGCACGTCTCTAAAGACGGCTAAACCCGAATGATTCTAGTTCTAGGTATAGTGTTAGTTCTAGTTTTAGTTTAATAAAAATATCCAGCATAGTGATATCTTATGCTAACTAGCACTGTCGACCACTGTCACTAGATCTAACATTAGACCTAGAACTAGAAACATTCAAATTTAGCCGTTTTAAGAGGCTCACTTCTAAACCCGAATGTTTCTAATTCTAGGTGTAGTGATAGTTCTACTTTTCGTTCAATAAAAATATACCACAATCTAGCGTTAACTACCATCTAAAACTAGAACAAGAAAGTTTCGGGTTTAGCCGTGCGTCTTCAGACAAAAAAATGTACAAAAGGTATCCAATGATTTATATAGTAGATAAAAAGTGCCCTGAAGCTTTCTAATGATTACCATGGAGATCAAAAAGTGTCTAAAAAGATTCTATAATAATTCTAGAAGCTTTCCAATGATTTATACAGGGTGATTCTCAACTTATACGCATAAACTTGAGGATTTATTCCTCATGACAAATAATGACTAATAGATAAAAAAAATTGTAGTAAAAGTTTTTTAGTTTCCTATCCGATATAATTGGCGACATCTATATCATGTGTTTTCTGGAGGATGAATAGGTCGATATGGTCCAATGGACTGGCCACTGTGATCTTGAAAAGCATATTGTACGCCACGTAAGTTAATACTGAGCAAATATTGCAAAATCAGGTACATGCTGCTACACAGACAATCCGCCAACACCCTAGCTAGAGACCGTGGATTCGGGGAATCCAATTGATAGAAAATATGGGAAGTAACTTCGAACACTTGCTATGATGTTATTTTAAAATGTTCTATGTTCTATTCTTCTTTTTTCTATGTTCTATGTATGTTCTACGAAGAGTAAATTCCCAAGTTTATGCGTATAGGTTGAGAATCACTCTGTATAGTAGTCAAAAAGTGTACAGAAGCTTCCTAATGATTTCTATATTCGTCAAAAAGTGACCAGAAGGTATCTAATGATATCTGAAATACTTAAAATGTGTCTTCTAGCTTTTTAATGATTGTCATGATTATCAAAAGGTGTCTAAACGTTTTCTGGATAATTATAAAGATTGCCAGAATATTTTAAAAGATGTACGAAGGGTATCTAATGATTTCTAAAGTCGTCAAAAAGTGACCAGAATTTGTTTAATGATATCTGTAGTACTTAAAATATGTCTTTTAGTTTTCGAATGATTGTCATGATTGTCAAAAGATGAACTAACACTATATCTCGAACTAGAATCATTCGGGTTTAGCCGCACGTCTCTAAAGACGGCTAAACCCGAATGTTTCTAGTTCTAGGTCTAGTGTTTTTAGTTTTAAATTTCTATAATTTTTAACACCAACAAATCTTTTAATAATACATCTTAAAATGATACAAACCTGTAATTGAATCACTTTTTATAGTAACATTGTTCTACTTATCAAATTTTATTCTAAACGCATCGTTTATCTTTGCAGATTCGAGTGGGAAAAAACCGAAAGTGGAGGCGTTTGTATGGAAATCAAGTGTTAAATTGGTAAGTCAACTTCTTCCTTCTATCTCTTGAAAGATACGTCTTTCGGTGAAAAACAGGAATGTGTTTAACATAATTTGCTCAATCTCTTTCGATAATGTCACCCTTGAACGAACCACCTTCATGCCGATTATTACTTCTCCCCCCTTCGTTTTAACCGGAAATAGAAGTGATCCGACTAGAAATTGCTTATCGAAATGGTAAACGGTGGTTTAACGTAATTTCCTCATTACACAAATTCGCCCTTTTCACCTTATATTCACACAATTAATTATTTCCATAATCATTTTTTTTCCTTCATAATGAAGGCTTACATTGTGTACACGCCCTTTCACTTTCGGTCGTAAAGGCATAAAGAAGGTTTACGACTCGGGGAAAGGACGGATAGAAAATCGCGGGTGTCGTAAATCTTTATTGGTAATTTGAATATGAATGGAGCCACCAGCGGCTACCAACCGTAAATTGTCGTCGTAAGTCCGCAATTGATGTCTTCCGAATTGTAATAAGTACTAACGTCGAATGGTGAACGATTGGAAACGTTAAAAAAATTTTTTTTTCGTTGCGAAACCGGTTAAAACTAGATATTTCAACCCGGATCGGTTAATATAACAACCGGAACTTGATACTCAACTCGGATTCGAACAAATAACACCCGCCAATCGAAGCTATTCGTGGAATGGTTTGTACATAAATTCCTGTCGAAAACCCACTCAATATAAACGGAGAAACCGAGGCGTAAAGCATCGAAGCAACAGATTTTTTTTTGTCACAAAAAAATCTTTTTTTGAAAATCATATACAGGGTGGCCAAGCAAATCGACCATTATTCTTAATTTAACAGTCGAGTCAGTGACTTTGCCTAGATATATTAGGTCTTTGAAATATTTTGATCAAGCTCTCTTTTTAAACTTCATCCAGTCACTGCTTTTTGATGATATATATTACTTACATGTCATTGACGACAAGGTAAACTTGCTAAATCATTTGTTAATCTCAGCTATTGACATATATGCCCCCCGTGTGAGAGTAACTTCTGCTAAGGATCCGTGTCCGTCGCTTACTGATAATGTAAGAGTGATGTGAGACTTAAGAGATGAGGCTCTGTCAAAATTTAAAAAGCAAAAAGTCAGTCTGACTATAAAGAATTAAGAAATGTTGTAAATACCGCTATTAAGTGTGAAAAACGTGCTTACATTACTCATGCTATACAGAATTCTTTTTTTTTTTACAATGTTCTTTCATGGTTTTTATAATATAATAAGGTGGTTTCACAATGATACGTGGGAAACAAATGTCTTCCTGAAACTATTCACTGTTTATTAGAATATCTTCTTCTGCCAGGTTGTCTTGGGGAAGTTTTCTTTTTAGTCGAGTATGGATTCCTAGCTCTCCCAGGTGATGACTGCGTGCACTTGGACACTTTTGCAAATTTTCCAGATATTTCCTCGTTGTTTTGTTAATATGTTCATTGATCGTTTCTATATGCAATTCTTCATGTATTTGCGAATTCCGCACAAACCACGGCGCATCTACAGCTATTCTTAATATTTTGTTTTGCAGAATTTGGATTTTGTTGATGTTTGCTTTAGCTGATAGGTCTTATTAATGATTTATAAAGTAGCACTGCACATTCAATTTTTAATTTTGATCTTCTATTAATGATAGGGTATAGTTCGTGTAATCTGACGTATGCTTCGTTTAGTTTCTTGTTAATATGGTACTTCCATGTGAGCCTTTGGTCCAAGTAAACACCCAGATATTTAACTGCGCTATCTTTCGGATTCCAATTTAAATGATGATCATCTATTATTATCATCGTGGGATTTTTGACTTGTCTAAGAGTGAATATCTTGGCCTCACACTTACTGGGATTTAAGTGGAAACACCATGTTGACAGCCACCTATTAATTTCATTAATTGAAATTTGCAGATCTTTGATAGATTGTTCCTGGTTTTCATTTTGCGTTATGATAACCATGTCGTCTGCAAATAATGCTTTTTGCTCATTTTCGTGAATTGGAATATCATGTAAGCAGATATTAAATAGAAGAGGTGAGAGAACGCTGCCCTGTGGAACTCCTGACTTGATGGGTTTTGATTCCGATGTATAAGCATTCACTCTAACGCAAAATTTTCTATCTTCAAGAAATGAGTAAATTAATGCTTTAAGGTATTCCGGAATGCTAGTTTTCAGGACCTTATAGATTAAGCCATATAGCCATACTGAATCAAAGGCTTTAGATATGTCTAAGAACGCAGCTGTTGTGTACTGTTTATTTTCGTACCCTCTTTCTATTATCTCGACTACTCTTGTTAGCTGATGTACTGTTGAGTGACCAGGTGTAAAACCATTTGGACGAAAATCAGTTTTTCGAAAAGTTTACCCAAGGTTGGAAGCAAGCTAATTGGTCTATAGTTTTCAAGATTTCGTTTATTTTTCCCGGGTTTCTTAAACATTAATATTTCAGCCTCTTTCCATGTTTTAGGAAAATATCCCATATTCATACATATATTGAAGATGGAACTTAATATATTTAAAGTCTTATTCGGTAGATTTTTTATCACAGCATTGGGAATGAGGTCGTGGCCAGGAGCTTTTTTAATTGGTAACTTTTTGATAAGCGTTTGCAGTTCTTCTGGTGTTACATGATCTATGGTACTATTGTTAACAAGAAGATAAGTTTCTACATGCTGTCGAATTTTATTTGTGAATGAAAAGCTAGCTTTTGAGAATTGTGGAGTGAATGTTTTCTCTAGATAGTTTGAAAAACCTGTGGCTTTCTCAGCATCTGTACTGTAACTATTTCCTTGATAAGTTAATGTTGGCATAGGTTCGTTTTTTTTGATAATTCTTTTCGTTGTTTTCCACATTCCCGGATCATTCGTCTTAATATTTTCTATTAAATTATTGTAAGTATCTATTCGATGTTTATTTAATTCGTTAGTAATTTGGTGAGTTAAATAGTTAAGTTCTCTTTTAATAGCTGGATCACGTGTTCTCTGCCATTCTCTTCTTACACGACTTTTTTGTTTAATCAGTTGAATAATGTAAGATGGAGGAATGTAGTGATTAGGATTAGTAGATGTTTTGGTGGGCTTGAAGCTACTACGTACAGATGTACATATTTTATTGGTAAGAATCCTCAAGTTATTGTCTATGTCAGAAGGCGTTATTATATTGTTTATCGGTATTCTTACTTTTACTACTTCTTCTCTGAATTGTTGCCAATCCACTATTCCATATATTAACCTGGGCCTGATACTTTTAAATTTAGGTTTACTAGCTATTGTTATTATAATCGGTAGATGATCTGAATTTAATTCGTGGATTACTGTTTGTTCAATAGGCAATGATATCAGTTTCGTAACTAGTACGTCTAAGATATCTGGTTGATGATCATTTCTATACGGGTAATAGGTGTATTCATCAGGTGCGTGGATGAGTAACCCTACATCAGTAAGGATGTTATTTAGGATTTGACCGCTAGAATTGTTGGCTCTACATCCCCAAATTTGGTTTTTACTATTTAAATCTCCTATTACTATGGTTGGTATTGATGAGTTAAACATTATTTCAAAGTCTTTTTTATCTAGTTTGACATTTGGCTGTTTATAAGCACATATAATTCTTAACTTAGTTTTATTTTCGAGATTAACAGTAATTCCTACAGTTTCGACTGATTTTGTCTCAGGAAGCAGCCATTCCGAATGAAGCAGACAGTTTTTAATAAAGATAGCAACACCACCTGCTGCTGCTCTTGATGGACGATCTTTTCGATATATACTATAACCCCCTATTGAAAGTAGCTCTCTGTCTGCTAGGTGAGTTTCTGTGATACATGCGATGTCTATCTTATATCTTGCTAGAAAAGCAGCCAATAGATTTTTTTGTAATTTGATCCCATTAATGTTGAAATTTAAAATGTTGATGTCATTGAGTGACCTGTCTAATTTAGGCATTGAGGATATTTGGGATTAGTTCATTGATAATAAAAGATTTTAACTTAAGGATAAGTGGAGTAATAAGGTTTTTTAGGAAATTTAGGATGGTATCTGACAGGGCTGAGGGATTGGGAAGGTTACTCAATAGGTTGTTATTTGTTTCTTCGGTGGAATTTAAATTGTTGTTATTGCATGAGGAGGGTTGCGTTTTTGTAGCTGTTGCGTAAGAAGAATGGGTGATACGTGGTGGATATTGTTTGTTGCTTTGATTCTGTTGGTTTACATTTTGTTGACGTCTGAGGTTATATCGGTTGTGTTGTTCTTGAATTTCTTTATGAGTTTTACATCCTCTATAATTCGAAGGATGTTCATCTCCGCAATTCGCGCATTTAGGTGGTTCTGGAGCTTTCTTTTTACAATTAATATATGAGTGTCCTTTGCCACATTTAACACACCTTGGTTGTAGAGCGCAATACAGAATTCTGTTAACCCATGGAAAGTGTTGCGAAAAAACAATTTATTACAATGTAAGGTTCCACAACACTTAAAAAACGGCGATGAACTAAATAATTTCTTCTTGGAACCTCAATGCTATGGCCACTGTAGGGTTGATAATTTGATTAATGACTTTGGTAAGGCAAAATTTGGCCCGGGTGTGTTCTCATTTAGGTTGGTGTCCGATTTTAGCTGAATTACATAATATAAGATCAAATGCTGTGGGTGCTGATGGTATTGCTATTCAATTTATAAAAATGGCTTATTCTGTAATCTTACCTCATATAACAAAAATTATTAATACTTGTCTATTAGAAGGTTTTTTCCTTTCAATATGTTAAACAGTTCATTGTGATACCGGTACCAATGGTACCAAGTCCAAACGAATACGCATGCCTAAGACCCATTAGCATTTTGTGTTCCTTATTAAAAGTATTGGAAAAGATAGTTAACAGACAATTGACGGAGTTTCTGAAGTCTGAGTGCATACTGAAACTGCTATGTCCTTCCATAGACAATAGACTCCAATAGATTGACTCTTTTGAGGATGTTGGATTTCTCCAGAGCATTCGATACTCTAAGCCAAGATTTGTTAATATCAATTCTTAACTTTCAAAAATTACCTTAAAGGCAGGATTTAATTAGTCAGTATTGATCAGGTGAAGTCGAGTGCTTTGGAGATAAGGTCTGGGGATCAATTCTCGGCCCTACACTATTTAAAATTTACACACAAATAGCTTCATTAATTTCTCTAGCGTCCACTATTATGCTGATGATTAGGGCACGGAACTTTTGTAACAAAAGGATACGATTTCCCCCCTCCACTTGTTCTCATTGGCTAGTTTTCTGGGTTTGTTTTCTAGGATGCCACTGAGAACAAGTGGAGGGGGGAAATCGTATCCTTTTGTTACAAAAGTTCCGTGCCTTACTGATGATACTCAGATTTCTCTGTCCTTTTCTGAAGGCCTGTTTGATGAAAGCTTCCATAAGTTCAAGCATGACTTGTATGGCATTATCGATGGGGCTCGGGAGTGTTGCTTAAAGATAATCACTAATAAGACCCAGATCATTCTATTTGTGCCCTTGAAATTAAAAATGGGTTTTATCACCTGTCGATAAAAGATACTCCTTAGCTACTTAGGTTGGGTTGAGTTGAGTTGGATTGGGTTTGATCAGGTTATGACGTCACAATTTATATCCCAACAATAGTCTCTCTAGTAGCAACATTGCTTCGCTGTGGATGTTAATCAAATCTGTATAGATATGATTCAAATCCTCTAAAGCTGGCTTGCGGTCTTGTATTTGCAGCTGAATATATTCTTTTTGGTAGTATTCTATTGAAAATAGAGTATCGGTGTAGCCCATTAGTAGCAGTAACATCTACGAGTTGATATTGATAAAAAGATTCTTCTTCTTTTGCAATGCCTCAGCATCCGAAATCGAACCTAAGCCTCCTCTATACTTCGTCTCGGTTTCAGCTTTTGATATCCTAAGAATCTCCTGAGCGTCTCTGGTCACGTTGAGTATCATGTTGCTCTTGGTCTACTAGTAGTGCTTCCTCCTGGTTGCCTCTTTGCGTTTCGAGGTTTCCAAAGGTTTCCTTATTCGTCTGCATTGATTTGCCAAGGAAATGTTGATCAATGTTTAGATTGACTCCGGTTGTTCTTATAATATATTCGAATGATATGTTAAAATGCATGGGTGCTAGTTCGTCTGTTTGTTTCAGTCATAAAGACTCTTTGAATTTGATTTAAGCCCGTCTAATTTGGATGGTATTCCAAATTATATGGTATGGTCGAGGTCCTTTCGTTATGCTGTTGAATTACTCGAGTTATCTTCCTCCTTAATGAAGCAACTACATAAGATACTTCGCTGGACAATTCGATGGTTATTGTTTTTCAGACAAAAAAAAATGTACAAAAGGTATCTAATGATTTCTGTAGTAGATAAAAAGTGTCTTGAAGCTTTCTAATGATTACCACAAATATCAAAAAGTGTCTAAAAGGTTTCTATAATAATTCTAGAAGCTCTCTAATGATTTATATAGTAGTCAAAAAGAGTCCAAAAGCTTTCTAAATATTTCTATATACGTCAAAAAGTGACCAGAAGGTGTCTAATGATATCTGTAATACTTAAAATGTGTCTTGTAGCTTTTTAATGATTGCCATGATTATCAAAAGGTGTCTAAACGTTTTCTGGATAATTATAAAGGCTGCCAGAATATTTTAAAAGACGTACGAAACGTATCTAATGATTTCTATAGTCGTCAAAGAGTAATCAGAAGGTATCTAATAATATCTGTAATACTTAAAATGTGTCTTCTAGCTTTCAAATAATTGTCATGATTATCAAAAGATGAACTAACACTATACCTCGAACTAGAATCATTTGGGTTTAGCCTCACGTCTCTAAAGACGGCTAAACCCGAATGATTCTAGTTCTAGGTATAGTGTTAGTTCTAGTTTTAGTTTAATAAAAATATGCAGCATAGTGATATCTTATGCTAACTAGCACTAAAACCAACATTAGACCTAGAACTAGAAACATTCAAGTTTAGCCGTTTTAACAGACTCACTTCTAAATCAGAATGTTTCTAATTCTAGGTCTAGTGATAGTTCTACTTTTCGTTCAATAAAAATATACCACAATATAGCGTTAACTATTATCTAAAACTAGAAGATAAATGGGTTTTATCACCTGTCAATAGGAGATACTCCTACTCCATTGAGTAAGTCTGTCAAGAACCACGGACTGGTCATGGATGAGGTCATGAATCAGTTGATTGGTCGAGCTTATGGCTCGTTAAAATTGATTTACTCTAATCGTTATAGTCTCGACTGGCACACAACAAAATTTGTATGCGACTCTCTGGTATTGTCACACTTCAATTACTGTGACGGGGTTTTTTTGGATTCCAGGCATCAGGGAAAAACTCGTACATCCGTTTAATTTTCGCCCTGAGGAAATATGATCATGTTTCTTTTGGTTTTAAGCAGTTAAAATGGCTGAACATGAAATCTCGCAGATATCCACAAGGCATGTTTGTATTATAAGGGTTATCACTGAAGGTACCCCTCCATACCTGCACGACAGGATTAAACTCAGAACGGACGTACATATTGTTAATGTTCGCTTCAGGGGTAGACTAACACCTCCATCCCACCGGACAGAATTTTTCAAACGGTGTTTTTTTTATCATATATACAATAATTTTCCTCTGAACCGATTTAAAACAGCATTGAAATGTTGGCTGATGGATAGATGACGCAGGGCTTCTATGTGTAGCTAGCTGTCTATTTGTGCCTTTAACTTTTATCTCTCATTCTTCTATGAGTTTTCATTATTTCCTTGCAATTGGTATTGGTATCTTTTTTTCTTTTGTTTTGTTGGTTTTTTTTTCTTTACGGTCTTTCTTTCTGTTAGGTTGAGTGGAAGATCAGGGTTGGTCTGAATTCTGCCTATATGTTCGGGCTATTTCTCTAAATCGCATGCGGATTTTGTAATGCCCAGATATGTTCATTATGGTAATTATTTATATCATCTCGTGTAAAATTTGATTTTACTGACTATTAATAAATTCGCTGCAGAAAACTTTAAAGTGTTATAATTTCGTAACTAATTGAAATAGGACATACAGTGTGTTAATTAATTATCGTACCCGACGTCATCATTACAAGTATGCAACCAACATCACAATGCAATACGCATCATACGCAAATCGCGTATTGCAATAAAAATACTGTGATGCTGGTTGCATACTTGCAATGATGACGTCGGGTACGATAATTAATTAACACACTGTATATTCATTAACTTTTTTTTTATAATTAGATTAACTATCATATGTTAAACTTTGATGGTGAACTAATAAATCACCCTGTATTCAAAAAATTTAAAAAAAAAACTCGTTCGATACATCTCACTCGATTTTCCCTCTTGTTATAAAATTCTCGAGCTTCAATTCAACACACACATACACATACGAAGTATGTATGTATATTGATTGGTCGAGCATCGACATTGGAATTCCGAGTTTTCAACGTATGGAATACGTAAGTACGTTTTGCCCGCTGACTCCATCGTCGCTAACTGCATTTCTCAGTACTCGACTACGACCAACAGGAGAGTTAGTACAGTTCGGGTGAAATGCTTTCGGAATTATTATGCGCAAAAGTGGTCTTTAGAAATTTTCCCAGTTGCATTTTCGCACCGAAAACCTGCCGAAAACTGTATCTATTAATTTAAGCCGAGTAAAAAAAAAGGTGATGCGAAAGACGCGTCATCGAAACGTATTCCGTGAAATATGGGAAAGGTGGGTAGGGGACGTGAAACGACGGTCCAATATCTCCGTGAGATTCGAAGAAACCCAATATATATTCGACGTTTCAGAATGGGGCGATGTGACTTTAATATTTCACATATCTAATTTGAGAAAAGCTTTGGTACCGCGCTGGATGAGATTTGTAATAAATTTTGTTCGAGTAATATCACGAGAATCCTTTTGAATGTTACTTTTTTACTATACCTTTATATATTATAACACTTTTAATAAAAAATATATATATCGTAAGATTACGCTTGTTATACAAAATATAATTTGTCGACTTCTTTTCATCATTAACTTGAAGAGTAGTACAATTTAAATCAAAAATTATTTGAGTCTTAAATTTATAATTACGCCTAAAATTAATTCGATGTACAGTATGTTAATTAATTATCGTACCCCACGTCATCATTGCAAGTATGCAACCAATATCACAGTACTGGTATTGCAATACGCGATTTGTGTATTCACATATATTCAGTGTGAGATTGGTTGCATACTTGCAATGATGACGTCGGGTACGATAATTAATTAACACACTGTAGATACTCTACAGTGAATTTTACTTAAGATGCAATATAATAAAATATATTTCCACAGAAACCAGGATGTACCTATTTACTTTGTCCTAAATAAAATGCAACATGTCAGTATAATTTGAGATTACAGTAGAACCTCGATATAACGGTTTAATGCGGGAAAGGCAATATCCGTTATAGCTCAACAAAAATATAATAATCTAGTGCTGAATAACAAATAAAACTAGACTAATACTAGCATTAAAACTAACACTAGAACTAGAAACATTCCGTTTAGCTGCATGTCTCTAAAAACGGCTTAAACCGAATGATTCTAGTTCTGGGTATAGTGTTAGGTCTAGTTTTACACTTGCACTGTCACTAGAACTAACATTAGACCTAGAAACACTTATTTTCCGCTGTTTTAGTTCTTAAATCATTTGTGATTTTTATTATTTATTGACTATTTACCTGATGATGATAAGTATTTGTCGAAACCGGTCCTAAGTATATTCATTAAAAAACTGAGAAATCTCAGTTAAATACTCAGTGATTATGGATTTATTAGAATAGAATCATTTGGTTTCAATTTAAAATCAAATTCAAAAATTTTTAATTAATATCACTTATTTTATAATTATTATCATCTCTATACTGCATAATTAATTATCAAATTTATTATAGATTAGTAGGATTTTAAATTTCCTTTAATTTGACACCAAACACGATATATTTATATTAAAAAACAAAAAAGTTATGATAAAAAAATTAATGGTAATAATCCGCCATCTTTGATAATAATCAAACTTTAAAATTCGAATGTCTCGAGAACTAAACATGATGAAATAATCGAGTTTGTACTCATTTTGAAGGAAATTTAATTCAAAATCAATCAAGATAAACTTTATCCCAAACCAACTTATTATTATCTTTTATTATCTTTTTCTCAATAACTCAAAATAAAAAAAAATGTTTGTTTAAATGATTATAAATTAACACGAAATTGATCTTAATTTAAAATCGAATTCAAAAATTTTTAATTTAATTAAAAAGTTGTGATAAAAAATTAAATGGTAATAATTCGCCATCTTTGATAATAATCAAACTTTAAAACTCGAATATCCCGAGAACTAAGTATGATGAAATAATCGAGTTTGTACTCATTTTGAAGGAAATTTAATTCTAAATCAATCAAGATAAACTTTATCCCAACCCAACTTATTATTATTTTTTATTATCTTTTTCTCAATAACCGAAAATAAAAAAAATTGTTTGTTTAAATCATTATAAATTAAAAGGAAATTGATTTTAATCTAAAAATTTTTAATTAAATTAAAAAGTTGTGATCAAAAATTAAATGGTAATAATCCGCCATTTTTGATAATAATCAAACTTTAAAATTCGAATATCCCGAGAACTAAACATGATGAAATAATCGAGTTTGTACTCATTTTGATGGAAATTTAATTCTAAATCAATCAAGATAAACTTTATCCCAACCCAACTTATTATTATCTTTTATTATCTTTTTCTCAATAACCGAAAATAAAAAAAATTGTTTGTTTAAATCATTATAAATTAAAAGGAAATTGATTTTAATCTAAAAATTTTTAATTAAATTAAAAAGTTGTGATCAAAAATTAAATGGTAATAAGCCGCCATCTTTGATAATAATCAAATTTTAAAATTCGAATATCCCGAGAACTAAACATGATGAAATAATCGAGTTTGTACTCATTTTGAAGGAAATTTAATTCTAAATCAATCAAGATAAACTTTATCCCAACCCAACTTATTATTATTGTTTATTATCTTTTTCTCAATAACAGAAAATAAAAAAAAAATGTTTGTTTAAATCATTATAAATTAAAAGGAAATTGATTTTAATCTAAAAATTTTTAATTGAATTAAAAAGTTGTGATCAAAAATTAAATGGTAATAAGCCGCCATCTTTGATAATAATCAAACTTTCAAATTCGAATATCCCGAGAACTAAACATAATGAAATAATCGAGTTTGTACTCATTTTGAAGGAAATTTAATTCTAAATCAATCAAGATAAATTTTATCCCAACCCAACTTATTATTATTTTTTATTATCTTTTTCTCAATAACCGAAAATTAAAAAAAAATTATTTGTTTAAATCATTATAAATTAAAAGGAAATTGATTTTAATCAAAAAATTTTTAATTAAATTAAAAAGTTGTGATCAAAAATTAAATGGTAATAAACCGCCATCTTTGATAATAATCAAACTTTAAAATTCGAATATCCCGAGAACTAAACAAGATAAAATAGTCGAGTTTGGACTCATTTTGAAGGAAATTCAATTCTATATCAGTCAACGGCTAAACTCGAAACTTACTAATTCTAGGTCTAGTGTTAGTTCTAGTTTTAATTGTTATGCAGCGCTAGACCAAGAACTAGAATCATTCGGGTTTAGGCGTCTTAAGAAACGTACGGCTAAAACCAAATGTTTTTTCAATCACCTTTGAAAAATATCACCTTTTTCCAATCAAAACTTTTCCTTTGCAAAACTACCCAATACCTAAGCTACGTTGGTTACTGCATTCACATATTGCTAGTTATATGAAATTTCCGATAGATATTTGTGTTATCCCTAGTGTATGGCACTGAGACGTGGTTTTTGTCACAGAGGGACCAAAAAAGCACCTCGATCAGTTGCCTGCGCTGGATGGGACACGTCCAGGAATGAAAATACCTGGACAAGGTGGAGGACGACACCAAAACCCTTAGCATCGTTAATTGGAGATTAATGTCTTATAATAGATAGGAATGGCAGAAGATGCTGGAAGAGGCCAAAACCCATAGAGGGTTATTAGGCCATTGATGATGATGATGATGATGACTTGTGTTATCTATCAGCATATTAGTGTTCTAACTTTAACGGATTTAAGTTGTGATCAGAGTTTGCAGTCTGCAGGAGAGATATCATAAAATTAGCACTCTCAACTTATGAAAGATATCCACCCTTTGTGCCAAGTGGATAAAACTATATTTTTAGTCGTATATCTGCTTCGATTCCTAAATCATTTAGGCAATTTACGTTCTCTTAGAATTTCTTGGATTGGGTAAGGCAAAATATATTGGCCAACTATTTCGCCACACCTTCCCTTTGCCAAATTTGGATCATAACTTTAGTTTTCTTAGTTAGATACTGAGTTGATCGGGAAGTTGTATGATAAAGACTCCATAAACTTAATAGTTGAGTCAAAATTATGGACATAAAATCCCAGAGTATAAGAGATCTGGGAGTTCACGACGTGCTGAGATGAGCGAAAGGACGACGTCGGCAATGAATGGACATCCTTATCTCAAGAAGGAATGAGACAGAACAGAGAGGATGAGATCCTATATATATAGCAAGAAGAAGAAGAAATCTTGGTGGGTACGTACCGCAGATATTACTTGCCTTCGAGGTTGCAAGGGTATTATACGACCTTTATAGGTTGAAGTGTTACGAAATGGGGACTTTGAGGTCTTTCTTATTAACAACGAAATTGAAACTAAATATGGATATCGTGAAATAATTTTGCAATGATTATTTGTAATAACCCACAAGATATATAATATTTAGAGAAAATCTTGAAAGATTGAGGGAAAAAGCTTTGGGAAAAAATAGAGTGAGGATCCAACATAGATTTATTCTATTTATTGTTTTTAAATGTAGATCACACATTAATAAGTGATTGAGGCGAAAATAATATTAGTGATGTTATTTTATTATTAACTGGTACATATATAATTTTTTTTTCAACAATATGTACAAATATTTAACATCCTTATTTGCATACGGGGTTTGCTTGTTACTTTATTCTACATCGATAAAAACCGTTTGGTTCTCATATATGCAGATGGCACACAAATCAACTTAACCTAACCATTGTTGAGGGTTTTGTCTGTATGGGTAAAAAAGGGTTAGAAAGGTAGAAAGAAGGTTCTCTATACCTGCCCAGTGGTGCATGCGGTATTATAAAATATGTTTTTTTGCGAACAAGGGTCTGAACCAGACGTGATTACACGGGTTTTTCTGCATATTTCCGAGGGCATATGGGATCTGTATCAGATACGCGATTTTATGGGAATTAATGGTGCCTATGATATTATTTAAAACACGCTATCTCTCATTGTTCCCTTCACTAAATCATCCAACAACCCTTGACTGTACCACTCCAGGTCTTTTTATTACAATAACGATCCGTATAAATCATACATCGGATATTTATTTAAAGGGTTCCTCAAAAATCTTTTTTTTTGGGCATCTCCAGAAAAACATACCTTTTTATGTACTTGAGAAAGATATATAAAGTACTATATAACAACATTGTTTGAGATCGCGTGTCTTGAAGACTACACGAAAACTGAACCGCTTCCCTCCTCATATAATTAAAACCGTGCGTGCTCAATGAAGGCATTACAAACCCAGTAGAAAGCCCGAGGGCTATCGATTACCACGCAAACCAACCAACCTAACCATAATATCGCGCTATTCCCTTTTCCCCCGATGTCCGATCCTTTTTTCCCTTTCATCCTTTTTTTACTTTTCATTGTTTCACCTTCGGGCCGCCTCCTTTTTTCCTTCTTTTCAAGTGTATGGTAAAACAGACGGGTAGCGGCCGGACGTCCGTCTCAACACTGAAGACAACGGAAATGGAAAGGACGCCTGCACGGAGGCAATATGTTAAATAGTGGGCGGTTGTGGCATCTCCTCTCTTTATATAACCATGAATATTCAAAAGTAAAAAACTCCGACCTTCGGTTTTATTTTATTCATTAAAAAAATTTTGTTTTCATCGAAAATTAGGATATTCGGAAATGATAACGAAGTAAATGTGGGTTTTTTTAGAAATGTGGTTTAAAATACATTTTTTCTTCGAAAATGCACGAAAGTTTCTTAAAATGTAGGAAGTGGATTTCCGTAAGTATTTAATTTATAAAATTGCGGTTTTATACACTACTTTAAATAGTGTGAGGAAATTTTTTAACATTTAGTTTTAAAACAATCATTCGTGTCATAATGTTGTATAAAATTGTGTTGTTGATTATTTGGATATCAAGTGCTCAGGTAATATATCGTTAAACTATTTTTATTATTTTGTAATTGCTCATATTGTGTTAATATTGATCAAAAAATGTGATCCATAAAGAATTTTAACCCAATTTTTAATTTTTTGTCATAATCCATAAAAGACTTAAATCTCAAAATTTGCACTTTCTATATTGGTTCTTATTATAACTCAAGAACTAAATCTGTTAGGGTGGAATGTTGTGTATCAAAATTGTTTATAAAGAATTAAAAAGTTATAATCCATAATTGTATTTAACCCAGCCATTTTTAATTTTTTGTTATAATTCATAAAACTTAAATTTCAAAATTTACACTTTCCATATTGATTTTTATCATAATTCGAGAATTAAATATGTGGTGCTGGAATATTGTTTATAAAAAACCATAAAATTATAATCCATAATCGTATTCAACCCAATTCTTTTTAATTTTTAATCACAATCCATAAACGTACAAATTTTCAAAAATTGACGTTTTTTATATTAATTTATGTTATAATTGAGAAACTAAGCATGTTGTCCAGAGGAAAAAGTTAATGAAAGTTGTTCGAAAAAACATCATCCATAAATAATTGCAACTCAATCATTTTTAATTTTTTGTCATAATCCATAAAATTGCTAAAATTTCAAAATTGACGTTTTCCACATTAATTTTTGTTATAACTCGAAAACTATCTATGCTGGGGTAAAACTTTGTGTATAAAAATTGTTTATAAAAAACCATCAAATTATAATCCATAATTGTATTCAACCTAATTCTTTTTAATTTTTAGTCATAATCCATAAAAGTACTAAATCGCAAAAATTGATGTTTTCTATACTAATTTATGTTATAATTATGAAATTAAGCATGTTGGGGGAGAATTTTGTTAATAAAAATTGTCCGAAAAACATGAAAGATACATAATCAATAAACATAATTATTTTTAATTCTTATCCATAAAATATAAATGACAAAATCTCAAAATTTATGTTTTTGATTCAAATCTTTATGATAACTCGAGAATTGAGTATGTCCAGAGGAAAAATAGTCTTAATGAAAGTTGTTCAAAAAAACATCATCCATAAATAATTGCAACCCAATCATTTTTAATTTTTTGTCATAATCCATAAAATTGCTAAAATTTCAAAATTGACGTTTTCCACATTAATTTTTGTAATAACTCGAAAACTATCCGTGCTGGGGTAAAACTTTGTGTATAAAAATTGTTTATAAAGAACCATAAAATTATAATCCATAATCGTATTCATCCTAATTCTTTTTAATTTTTAGTCACAATCCATAAAAGTACTAAATCGCAAAAATTGATGTTTTCTATACTAATTTATGTTATAATTCAGAAATTAAGCATATTGGGGAAAATTTTGTTAACAAAAATTGTTCGAAAAACATGAAAGATACATAATCAATAAACATATTCAACATAATCATTTTCAATTTTTATCCATAAGCCATAAATAACCAAAATCTCAAATTTTATGTTTTTGATTCTAATATTTATGACAACTCGATAATTAAGAATGTCCAGAGGAAAAAGTGTTAATGAAAGTTGTTTAAAGAAACATCATCCATAAATAATTGTAACTCAATCATTTTTAATTTTTTGTCATAATCCATAAAACTTCTAAAATTTCAAATTTGACGTTTTTTATATTAATTTTTGTTATAACTCGAAAACTATCCATGCTGGGGTAAAACTTTGTGTATAAAAATTGTTTATAAAGAACCATAAAATTATAGTCCATAATCATATTCAACCTAATTCTTTTTAATTTTTAGTCACAGTCCATAAAAGTACAAAATCGCAAAAATTGATGTTTTCTATGCTAATTTATGTTATAATTTAGAAACTAAGCATGTTGGGGGAGAATTTTGTTAATAAAAATTGTCCGAAAAAAATTAAAAATACATAATTAATAGAAATATTCAACATAATTATTTTTAATTTTTATCCATAAAACATAAATGCCCAAAATCTCAAAATTTATGTTTTTGATTCAAATATTTATGATAACTCGAGAATTGTGTATGTCCAGAGGAAAAAGTGTTAATGAAAGTTGTTTAAAGAAACATCATCCATAAATAATTGTAACCCAATCATTTTTAATTTTTTGTCATAATCCATAAAACTTCTAAAATTTCAAATTTGACGTTTTTTATATTAATTTTTGTTATAACTCGAAAACTATCCATGCTAGGGTAAAACTTTTTGTGTAAAAATTGTTTATAAAAAACCATCAAATTATAATCCATAATCGTATTCAACCTATTTCTTTTTAATTTTTAGTCATAATCCATAAAAATACTAAATCGCAAAAATTGATGTTTTCTATACTAATTTATGTTATAATTACGAAATTAAGCATGTTGGGGGAGAATTTTATACATAATCAATAAACATATTCAACATAATTATTTTCAATTTTTATCCATTTTTATCCATAAGCTATAAATGACCAAAATCTCAAAATTTATGTTTTTGATTCAAATATTTATGATAACTCGAGAATTAAGAATGTCCAGAGGAAAAAGAGTTTATAAAAGTTGTTCAAAAAACATCATCCATAAATAAATTGCAACCCAATCATTTTTAATTTCTTGTCATAATCCATAAAATTGATAAAATTTCAAAATTGACGTTTTGCACATTAATTTTTGTTATAACTCGAAAACTATCCATGTTGGGGTAAAACTTTGTGTATAAAAATTGTTTATAAAGAACCATAAAATTACAATCCATAATCGTATTCAACCTAATTCTTTTTAATTTTTAGTAACAGTCCATAAAAGTACTAAATCGCAAAAATTGATGTTTTCTATGCCAATTTATGTTATAATTTAGAAACTAAGCATGTTGGGGGAGAATTTTGTTAATAAAAATTATCCTAAAAACATGAAAGATACATAATCAATAGAAATATTCAACATAATTATTTTTAATTTTTATCCATAAAGCATAAATGACCAAAATCTCAAAATTTATGTTTTGCTTCAAATATTTATGACAACTTGAGAATTAAGAATGTCCAGGGGAAAAAGTGTTAACGAAAGTTGTTCAAAGAAACATCATCCATAAATAATTGCAACCCAATCATTTTTAATTTTTTGTCATAATCCATAAAACTTCTAAAATTTCAAATTTGACGTTTTCCATATTAATTATTGTAATAACTCGAAAACTATCCATGCTGGGGTAAAACTTTGTGTATAAAAATTGTTTATAAAAAACTATAAAATTATAGTCCATAATCGTATTCAACCTAATTCTTTTTAATTTTTAGTCACAGTCCATAAAAGTACTAAATCGCAAAAATTGATGTTTTCTATACTAATTTATGTTATAATTGAGAAATTAAGCATATTAGGGGAGAATTTTGTTAATAAAAATTGTCCAAAAAACATGAAAGATACATAATCAATAGAAATATTCAACATAATTATTTTTAATTTTTATCCATAAAGCATAAATGACCAAAGTCTCAAAATTTATGTTTTGCTTCAAATATTTATGACAACTTGAGAATTAAGAATGTCCAGAGGAAAAAGTGTTAATGAAATTCGTTAAAACAAACATCATCCATAAATAATTGTAACCCAATCATTTTTATTTTTTTGTCATAATCCATAAAACTGCTAAAATTTAAAAATTGACGTTTTCCACCATAATTTTTGTTATAACTCGAAAACTATCCATGCTGGGGTAAAACTTTGTGTATAATAATTGTTTATAAAAAACTATAAAATTATAGTCCATAATCGTATTCAACCTAATTCTTTTTAATTTTTAGTAACAGTCCATAAAAGTACTAAATCGCAAAAATTGATGTTTTCTATACTAATTTATGTTATAATTGAGAAACTAAGCATGTTGGAGGAGAATTTTGTTAATAAAAATTGTCCGAAAAACATGAAAGATACATAATCAATAAACATATTCAATATAATTATTTTCAATTTTTATCCATAAAGCATAAATACCCAAAATCTCAAAATTTATGTTTTTGATTCAAATATTTATGATAACTCGAGAATTAAGAATGTCCAGAGGAAAAAGAGTTTATAAAAGTTGTTCAAAAAACATCATCCATAAATAAATTGCAACCCAATCATTTTAAATTTTTTGTCATAATCCATAAAATTGATAAAATTTCAAAATTGACGTTTTGCACATTAATTTTTGTTATAACTCGAAACCTACCCATGCTGGGGTAAAACTTTATTTATAAAAATTGTTTATAAAGAACCATAAAATTACAATCCATAATCGTATTCAACCTAATTTTTTTAAATTTTTAGTCACAGTCTATAAAAGTACTAAATCGCAAAAATTTATGTTTTCTATACTAATTTATGTTATAATTACGAAATTAAGCATGTTGGGGGAGAATTTTGTTAATAAAAATTGTCGGAAAAACATGAAAGATACATAATCAATAAACATATTCAGTATAATTATTTTCAATTTTTATCCATAAAGTATAAATGCCCAAAATCTCAAAATTGATGTTTTTGATTCAAATATTTATGACAACTCGAGAATTGAGAATGTCCAGAGGAAAAAGTGTTAATGAAAGTTGTTCAAAGAAACATCATCCATAAATAATTGTAACCCAATCATTTTTAATTTTTTGTCATAATCCATAAAACTTCTAAAATTTCAAATTTGACGTTTTTTATATTAATTTTTGTTATAACTCGAAAACTATCTATGCTAGGGTAAAACTTTGTATGTAAAAATTGTTTATAAAGAACCATAAAATTATAATCCATAATCGTATTCAACCTAACTCTTTTTAATTTTTAGTCACAGTCCATAAAAGTACTAAATCGCAAAAATTGATGTTTTCTATGCTAATTTATGTTATAATTTAGAAACTAAGCATGTTGGGGGAGAATTTTGTTAATAAAAATTGTCCGAAAAATATGAAAGATACATAATCAATAAACATATTTAGCATAATTATTTTCAATTTTTATCCATAAAGCATAAATGCCCAAAATCTCAAAATTTATGTTTTTATTCAAATATTTATGACTACTCGAGAATTAACAATGTCCAGAGGAAAAAGTGTTAATGAAAGTTGTTGAAAAAAACATCATCCATAAATAATTGTAACCCAATCATTTTTAATTTTTTATCATAATCCATAAAACTTCTAAAATTTCTAAATTGACGTTTTCCACATTAATTTTTGTTATAACTCGAAAACTATCCATGTTGGGGTAAAACTTTGTGTATAAAAATTGTTTATAAAGAACCATAAAATTATAATCCAAAATCGTATTCAACCTAACACTTTTTAATTTTTAGTCACAGTCCATAAAAGTACTAAATCGCAAAAATTGATGTTTTGTATGCTAATTTATGTTATAATTGAGAAATTAAGCATATTGGGGAAAATTTTGTTAATAAAAATTGTTCGAAAAACATGATCAATAAACATATTCAACATAATTATTTTCAATTTTTATCCATAAAGCATAAATGCCCAAAATCTCAAAATTTATGTTTTTGATTCAAATATTTATGACAACTCGAGAATTGAGAATGTCCAGAGGAAAAAGTGTTAATGAAATTTGTTGAAAGAAACATCATCCATAAATAATTGTAACCCAATCATTTTTAATTTTTTGTCGTAATCAATAAAACTGCTAAAATTTCAAAATTGACGTTTTCCACATTAATTTTGTTATAACTCGAAAACTATCCATGCTGGGGTAAAACTTTGTGTGTGAAAATTATTTATAAAGAACCATAAAATTATAATCCATAATCATATTCAACCCAATTCTTTTTAATTTTTAGTCACAGTCCATAAAAGTACTAAATCGCAAAAATTGATGTTTTCTATAGTAATTTATGTTATAATTTAGAAACTAAGCATGTTGGGGGAGAATTTTGTTAATAAAAATTGTCCGAAAAACATGAAAGATATATAATCAATAGACATATTCAATATAATTATTTTTAATTTTTATCCATAAAACATAAATGACCAAAATCTCAAAATTTATGTTTTTGATTCAAATATTTATGATAACTCGAGAATTAAGAATGTCCAGAGGAAAAAGTGTTAATGAAAGTTGTTCAAAGAAACATCATCTATAAACAATAATTGTAACCCAATCATTTTTAATTTTTTTGTCATAATCCATAAAACTTCTAAAATTTCAAAATTGACGTTTTCCACATTAATTTTTGTTATAACTCGAAAACTATCCATGCTGGGGTAAAACTTTGTGTATAAAAATTGTTTATAAAGAACCATAAAATTATAATCCATAATCATATTCAACCTAATTCTTTTTAATTTTTAGTCACAGTCCATAAAAGTACTAAATCGCAAAAATTGATGTTTTGTAGGCTAATTTATGTTATAATTTAGAAACTAAGCATGTTGGGGGAGAATTTTGTTAATAAAAATTGTCCGAAAAACATGAAAGATATATAATCAATAGACATATTCAATATAATTATTTTTAATTTTTATCCATAAAGCATAAATGACCAAAAACTCAAAATTTATGTTTTTGATTCAAATATTTATAACAACTTGAGAATTAAGAATGTCCAGAGGAAAAAGTGTTAATGAAAGTTGTTGACAAAACATCATCCATAAATAATTGCAACCCAATCATTTTTAATTTTTTGTCATAATCCATAAAACTTCTAAAATTTCTAAATTGACGTTTTCCACATTAATTTTTGTTATAACTCGAAAACTATCCATGTTGGGGTAAAACTTTGTGTATAAAAATTGTTTATAAAGAACCATAAAATTATAATCCAAAATCGTATTCAACCTAACATTTTTTAATTTTTAGTCACAGTCCATAAAAGTACTAAATCGCAAAAATTGATGTTTTGTATGCTAATTTATGTTATAATTGAGAAATTAAGCATATTAGGGGAAAATTTTGTTAATAAAAATTGTCCTAAAAACATGAAAGATACATAATCAATAAACATATTCAACATAATTAATTTTACTTTTTATCCATAAAGCATAAATGACCAAAAACTCAAAATTTATGTTTTTGATTCAAATATTTATGACAACTTGAGAATTAAGAATGCCCAGAGGAAAAAGTGTTAATGAAAGTTGTTCAAAAAAACATCATCCATAAATAATTGCAACCTAATAATTTTAAATTTTTTGTCATAATCCATAAAATTGCTAAAATTTCAAAATTGACGTTTTTAATATTACTTTTTGTTATAACTCGAAAACTATCCATGCTGGGGTAAAACTTTGTGTATAAAAATTGTTTATAAAGAACCATAAAATTATAATTCAAAATCGTATTCATCCCAATTCTTTTTAATTGTTGATCATAATCCATAAAGTTTCTAAATTTAAAAATTGACGTTTTTCATATTAATTTTGTTTATAACTCGAGAACTAATCTTGTTAGGGTGGAATGTTGAATAAGAAAAGATCCAAGAAATTATAATTCATAATCGTATTTAACCCAATTATTTATAATTTTTGTCCATAAACCATAAAATTCTTAAGTCTTATGTGTCCAAAATCTCTAAATTTATGTTTTTAATTTCAATTTTTATTATAACTCAAAAATTAAAAATGCCCAGAAGAGAAAATGTCAATAAAAATTGTTTATAATGAATCAAAAACATCATCCATAAACAATTTTCCAACCCAGCCATTTCTTATTTTTGTCATAATCCATAAAACGACTTAAATTTCAAAATTGATATTTTCAATTATAACTCGAGAACTAAACATGCTAGGGTGAAATGTTGTATATAAAAATAATTTATAAGGAACCAAAGAATAATAATCCATAACCTAAAATCTTTTTAATTTTTGTCCATAATCCTTAAAATTACTAAATCTCAATGTTAACATTTTCCACATTAATTTTAGCTATAACTAGGAAACGAAACATGTTGGAGAGAATGTTGTTAATAAAAATTGCTTGTAAAACATCAAAAATGCATAATCCATAAACGTATTCATCATAATTATTTTCAATTTTCATCCATAATCCATACAATCCCAAAGTTTCAAAGTTAATACTTTTAAATTTAGTTTTTATTATAACTCAAAAATTAAAAACTTTTAGAATTAACACGATATGAGCACCAAATTATAAAATATATTTCATGATACATATTTTTTTAACACTTTTAGGGTGACATCCCAGCCTATTTCTTCCAATTATTTTCATTCGAATGTCCAAAAGGATTTATTCAAAATGGATTGAATTGTCTGATACCCAGCCATAATTTCTGCCCGGATATAAACAAGTTAAACACTTTCTATTACATCACTCCCAAGAAAAGCAATGACTTAGAACACGTTATTAAAAATAGCAAACATTTTTGCAAATACTCAATAAGCAAATTTTTTGAAGTGGAGAATTCAAATAATTGGGTGACGATTAATTTTGCAACCGATGAAGACACAAATAAACCGAATTTGTATCTAGATGTAATTTCTATTGAAGAAATAAATAATTTAGATAAGAAAGTTCATTGTTATACGGATAGATATGGGAAAAATATGCGTAAAGTTAAATTAAGCAATGTTTTTAAATTAGAGGGAAGAACAAGATTTTTGTTAGAAATTGATGATACTCTTTCGAGATATGTTTGTTATTTTTTGGACGCCGGAAAAATAAAGCCGAAATTTACCGCACCAGCTTTGGCAAGTACACGAGCTAATAACATCTTTATACCAGATTACGAACCATCTTGCATCGATGATCTTGAAAACATCACATCGATTAAATCTTTTGAGAAATTAAATGACGATTTTATAAACAAAGAAAATATCGACGATTTAATCACAAACATTTCCGATTTAATTTTACCTTTGGTGTGTTTTGGATTAAACACTAACATTACAAGCGATAAATATTGTTTTCCAACTGTTAGTGGAAAAGAGAACGAAATTAATTGGCCCTTAACACCAGCGATGTCTTGGTCTGTACCAGTTGAACCTTGTTATGACGAAGAAGGTGATCCAATAACTAGGAAGTGTATTTTAGATGAAGATGGTCCTCGATGGGAGGAAGTTGTTAATGATTATTGTGAGATAAATGATTATTATGATGATTATGCTTTTGAAGATATAGATCAATTAGAATCTGCCGAAGTTTATTAAAATGCCGAAATTAAAATTGTAATTTTAATAAAAATAAAAAAAATAAATAAACTCACTTTTAATTGATGAAAAAAATAAATCTCAAACGAAAAAAAAATCAGTTGTAAACATCTCACCACACCAAACATAACTAACCCTTTTTTAAAAAGTACAAACCTTTTTCGACATCCCTTCAATTATTATTGGCAAACCTTTGAGGTAGAAAAACGCCCAGTATTGTTGTGAGGACCGTCCCCATCATGTGGTACAACCCAAAACTGTCCCTTCCTGTCCCTTTTCCTCCAATGACACGGTTTCAAACCCCCTACATTAAACGAAATTAACATAAAAGAATTTTATGCACAACAAATTATTTATATTATTTGATCGAAATTGAGAAAGCAAAAATTTTAAAATTAGTTACAAGAAAATAGGAATAAAAAGTCGATTCAACCCACGTGTACCATTGTGTTCATCCTACTTATGTTCGCTCACTAACGAAGCGTATGTCACACCTGGTCTCAACCTAATTTGAATTTTTCTTTGGTCACGTGGGTTGTAGAATCGGAGGAGGGCAAAGCAGGAAGGGTTGGGATGCATACATTAAAAAGAAGCATCTGCATCCGCCCCGTTTCATCCTGGACCCTTGGAGGATCATTTGGACCTTCATCGTCATCGGTGAAAGGACGCGGCAGGTGTGTCACCTATTTTTTTTTTATCTGAAATTCCCGAACCCCATTAGCTTATCTGATTACGAGGATAATGTGCGGGCGAAAAGAATTTTAGTGTCACACCACTAACCGAAAGTTTTCTTCCCTTTTTATTCAGATTGGGTTTCTATTCTCCCTTTCGTAAAACAATTTTTTTACGAGGTTTAGTCTCAGGTAGAAAAAGGTGAAATGTTCTTTTGTGTACGAAGAAAAAGTGGGTCAATTGATACAAGTCATCGACCCTAAAAGGGGTTCATTTACTTCCGATTTCTATATTAACTAAAATTCAAGGTTTACTTTTTAAAACAATTCTGATTTTCAGTTTTTTTACAGCTTCTACTAATCACCTCAATTTCATTATGTTAAGATAAACTGCAAATATGTACCAAGGACAATCAATTATTCAAAATCTCCTTTTGCTATTTTGTGCTGTTTTGCCGAATGACTTAACTGATTTTGAGGTGATTAATACATTTTTCTTTCCACTCCTGTTATTAGTATCCTAAAGAGTTGGTTCTATCGCAGCTAAAATTGAAATATTTGTTGCCCAAATACATACTTGACATCTATATCATATATTCCTGAATACAACCTGGTAATATCAATACCAACACAGGATTTGCAACCTATTACAATACTTTCAGCATTGCTTAAGGTACTTCAGAAGTGATTGTCAATGAGCTTTTTGGTCACGACAACAATCATAATATTTAACTTTCCAGACAATACTGTTTTAGAAAAAAACTATAGCTCAGCTACTGCGCTGCTAAATCTAACAGATGATATGTTTAGATTCTTTGTTGAGGAAAACTCAACCACCGTAATTCTCTAAAACTTCACTAAGGCTTTTGACATATTAATACTACAGTATGTCCACGGAATTTTATCGAAAAATGTTAATGTTGATAAAAAGTTTTGCTAGTTCTTAGAGTAAGATTGGGATAGAAACATTTAACATATTTTATACGCGGTGTTCAGAAAATTGAAAAAACTTTAAATGGAAAAAATCCATTAATTTAAATCTGGACTCCTAGTCTAACCATTGTCTAACCGTTGCCGAATAATGTGCTGGGCATCCATCTTGTTGAAAATAAAATGAACGACTGTATTCTAATGGAAGATTGTCTAATTCACTGTCGAGGAAGTTTCTTAACATAGCTAAATAGCTATTCGCATTACAAGTAGTGTCAAAGAAGTATGGCCCTATTCTAAATATGGCACTACTCCAATATCGTGCATGTTGCGAAGCCACACCATTGGTCGAAAAAGTTGATTCATCAGAAAACATTATTTTCTTATGAAATCCTCTTTCCATACTGCCAATCCACAAACAAAAATCCAAACGTTTTGCTCCATCGCCGATTTCCAAAACATGATTATAAACTGGCTTGTATGGATGTATCTTGTTGTGTTTTAATATCTTCTGAATTTGCGATTTTTTAACAAATTGGAGTTTTTCAGCTCTTCTTCTTAATGATAATTTCGGGTGTACATCATTTTCATCGTATCTCTTCTTTTCTCTAGGTATTCGCAACAATGACCCAGTGCTTAAAAACTTCAAAATTATTTTACGGCAAGTAGTCTCAAAAACGTACACATTGAGGAATTTTTCATTAAAGTCCTGAATAACTCGACAATAACATTTTTCGCCTTTCCCATAACATTGCACCAAGTAAATTTTTTGCTGTAAAGTAAGCATTTTAAGCTGACAATACTACGGCTAATAAAGTATAAAAGCGTCAATAAAGCTTGTAACTATCAACGCCTACTAGTACAAAAATGATCACAAATAAATAAAAGTAGGCCGATTTTTTCGAAAATTGGTATTAGAGACTAACTTATTTCCATATCTTTTCAAATAAATGCACTTTACTTTTGTACCATTTAAAGTTTTTTCAATTTTCTGAACACCCATCTTACCCTAAGAACTAGCAAAATTTTTTGTCAAGATTAACTTTTTTCGATAAAATTAAAAATAAAAAAGTTTTTCCTATTCAACACCTTTTCCGTAGACATACTGTATATATATTATCTTGTGGATATGTGGAAGTCACTCAGGATAAATGGTGATTCACCAACAGTTTTGCTTATAAATCATAATAAAACGTTAAGATTTTTTTGCCTTAAGAAGTAATTTAAAGTATTTTAATACTTGAAAGTTCTGCTAAAATCTTTTGATCATCTCGGAATGTTTTATAGTAGAGCTATGAGCTCTGTTTTTGTGTAGTTTTTTCCATTTGGACCCTTGGGCGATTTTGCACCTCGAGCATAAAACTGCAGTTAAAATTTGCTCCATATGCTGTATGGATGATTTTATGATGATCATAAAGCACATGACAGAAACTCTAGACAAGGAATGCTGACACAGAACCTGCAATGGCAAACCATGCTATAAGACAACACTATTTCAATTTGCCTTTACCTAAACATGAGTAAGGTTTCTTTCAATCTTAGGAAGGAGCAAGTTGTTCCACCTCTCATTATTACATACTTCCATTATTCACTACTTATTACGTTAGAGGAGTATTATCTTAGTCTTTGAACAGCGTTGAAGACAACTTGTTTGCTATTAAAGAGTTGAGTTGGGTTGGCTTAGGTTGAGGTGGGTTGGGTTGGGTTTTGTATAGTTGCATTATACTTAAAATATCTGAAACCACGAAGCAGTTGAGTCTGCAATTAGCTGAGAACAAAGCGGAAATGACTATTTCAAGGGCAAGAATAGATTAACACTAATGAAGATAAAGGTTCAACAACTGATGATAAAGAAATCACAGTCAGTGAAACTATAGCTTTTTTGGACAAAAATCTGCGTATGGTGGACAACTTAAAAATGGTGACCGAAAAATGTTCGAAAATACTCAACAACCTAACGATGTTTATGTTCAAAAAAGAAGTGCTGAAACCTTCTATCTAAATATACCCATTTCCATTAGAAAAGAAAGCAAGAACAGAAAGTATGAAGAAAGCAACATGACCAATCTCATAGTCAAAACAGAATTAAGAAGGAATAAGAGCCTAACAAATTTATGCCAAGACAGTACTACACAAGCTGGCCTAGGTAGTTCAAGTTCCTTAAGGCCAAGGTAATTTGAGAAAATTTTAGTCGATAACCCGAATCCTTCCTCAGCAGAGTTTTGAACTCTTAGCCGAAGCATAGTTTTCACCTTCCATCACTAATCTTCATCATCATCACTCTTCTTTATGATTAGATTGGGTTGGATTAGGTTGAATTGCGGAATGAAATTATTCTACTTCCGACTCTATGGGCATTTGTAGCCTTATTTCAAAGATGTTAAGTTTGAGGTTATTGCAGATTACTCGTCCCTTATTGCTTCAAAACCTCAATTAACCTGTAAGTGGTTCGACTTATTGAGAAGCTCGAATGCAATACGATTTCCGTATTATCCATCGTAATGCAAAAGAATAGGTTGTTCCATAAGCTATTGAATTGAATAAGTTTGACACAAGTGGGTGAAATGAAATACACAAATTGATTCTCAGTAAGTCTATTAGGATCTTCTAATTGTGTAGTATCTGGTGATCAACATTATAAATATATTAAGGAAGATTTAATTAGAGTTTTATCCTTAGCGCTTTTTATCCACTTTGATATGCTGTTTCTTTGACCATGTATTGAGTCGTTGAGCAGAAGATATAAGGTACTCCTCACGTATATGATATCCTTAATATGTATTCGCTAAAATTAGATATTCTTGAAAGAGAAGTAAATATTGAAAGTGGAAGACTAGATACACTTGACGGAGGTCTAAACACTGAGTTAAATGTTGAAAATAGACTACTGGAGCCTGAGGCAGAGCACTAAATACTGAAATGAAAGGATAGATACTTTTGGCAAAGGATTAAATTCTGAAAATAGAAGTGTACGCGCTCTTGACAGAGGACTAAAAATTGAACATGGAAGACTAGATACTCTTGGCATAGGATTAAATACTGAAACTGATAATGGACGACTACATAACCTTAGCAGAAGATTAAATACTACGGAAGACTATGTACTGTTCGTCAAAGACGAAATACTGTTGGCAAAATACTAAATACTGTTGGTAAAAGGATGCTATAACCTCGTTATTGATTACCGAAATACCTGATAGAACCTGATGTAACTATAATACATAATAGAAGATAAGATACCGTTTGTAAAAGACTACTTATCGCTTGTAGAACACTAGACGCTGTTAGCAAAACCACAAAAATTAATTTATCTTTACTTAAAGTCCTAAATTCTATGAAAATCATAAATGAGGTTTTGGCTAAAGGACCACTTTTATATTGCGATTTCGCTAAAATTTAACAGTTACTTTGCAGTCTACTGTACGATGCAGTATCTACATTTTTGACGCAACTATCAAATCATCTACAAACAAATCTAGTCTTTCATCTTCAGTATATAGCCCTCTACCAAAATTATCTAGTCTTCCATTACCAAAATCCATTCTTCTGCTACAGTATCTAGGCTTCTGCGAGCAATATCTATTCTTCTGCAAGCAATAATCAGTCTTCTATTGGCAATATTTAGTCTTTTGATAGCAATATCCAATCTTCTGCAAGCAGTATCTAAACTTCTGTTAGCAATTTCTAGTAGTAGTTTCGTAACTACGGTTACTGCATTTATATATTGCGAGTTATTTGAAATTCTCTGTATAATGATTTAATACAATGATGCCAAATGTTAAAAATTGATCATAAAATAGGTTGATTTATGATTAATTTTATATCTCTTGGAGGAATTGAGATATTTCTATATATGATATCTTAAAAGAAAGCTTAAATAATAAGGAATTAGATGTAATATAGTCCATTTTAATACCATATATAGAACGGTTGTTATCGAGTTACTTGGTACAGCTTCAAACATTTAAGGAGAAAATCTAATTTTAATTTATATCATTTGAACCGATTGAGATATTTTTATGTTTTATATCACAAATTGAAGCTTAATTAATAACGATTCGAATGCAATATGTCTCGTTTTAATCTAATGTGTAGATCGTGTATTATCAGGTTTTTCGTTTTAGCTTAAAATGGGAAAAATCTTAATTGATACAATCTTTTTGATAACTCTTGGAAAAATCGAGATATATCAATGGGTGATATCTTAAAAGAAAACTCATTTAATAAGAATTTCAACGCAATATGACTTGTTATGTTCGAATTTTTCGATATCTATCAAATCGAGTTACTCAAAAATGACATAATTGATTAAAACACCTTTAAACTTAACTTTATATATCTTGTGGAAAAATGAAGATATTTCTATATGTGATATCTTAAAAGAAAGCTTAAATAATAAGGAATTAGATGTAATATAGCCCATTTTAATACCATATATAGAACGGTTGTTATCAAGTTACTTGGTACAGCTTCAAATATTTAAGGAGAAAATCAAATTTTATTTTATATCATTTGAACGGATTGATATATTTTTATGTTTTATATCACAAATTGAAGCTTAATTAATAACGATTCAAATGTAATAAGTCTCGTTTTAATCTAATGTATAGATCGTTTATTATCAGGTTTTTCATTTTAGCTTAAAATGGGAAAAATCTTAATTGATAGAAGCTTTTTGATAACTCTTGGAAAAATCGAGATATATCAATGGGTGATATCTTAAAAGAAAGCTCATTTAATAAGAATTTCAACGCAATATGACTTGTTATGTTCGAATTTTTCGATATCTATCAAATCTAGTTACTCAAAAATGACATAATTGATTAAAACACCTTTAAATTTAACTTTATATATCTTGTGGAAAAATGAAGATATTTCTATATGTGATATCTTAAAAGAAAGCTTAAATAATAAGGAATTAGATGTAATATAGCCCATTTTAATACCATATATAGAACGGTTGTTATCGAGTTACTTGTTACAGCTTCAAATATTTAAGGGGAAAATCAAATTTTATTTTATATCATTTGAACGGATTGAGATATTTTTATGTTTTATATCACAAATTGAAGCTTAATTAATAACGATTCGAATGTAATATGTCTGGTTTTAATCTAATGTGTAGATCGTTTATTATCAAGTTTTTCGTTTTAGCTTAAAATGGGAAAAATCGTAATTCATACAATTTTTTTTTTGATAACTCTTGGAAAAATCGAGATATATCAATGGGTGATATCTTAAAAGAAAGCTCATTTAATAAGAATTTCAACGCAATATGACTTGTTATATTCGAATTTTTCGATATCTATCAAATCGAGTTACTCAAAAAATGACATAATTGATTAAAACACCTTTAAACTTAACTTTATATATCTTGTGGAAAAATGAATATATTTCTATATGTGATATCTTAAAAGAAAGCTTAAATAATAAGGAATTAGATGTAATATAGCCCATTTTAATACCATATATAGAACGGTTGTTATCGAGTTACTTGGTACAGCTTCAAATATTTAAGGAGAAAATCAAATTTTATTTTATATCATTTGAACGGATTGAGATATTTTTATGTTTTATATCACAAATTGAAGCTTAATTAATAACGATTCGAATGTAATATGTCTCGTTTTAATCTAATGTGTAGATCGTTTATTATCAGGTTTTTCATTTTAGCTTAAAACGGGAAAAATCTTAATTGATACAATCTTTTTGATAACTCTTGGAAAAATCGAGATATATCAATGGATGATATCTTAAAAGAAAGTTCATTTAATAAGAATTTCAATGCAATATAACTCGTTATATTCGAATTTTCCGATATCTATCAAATCGAGTTATTCAAAAATGACATAATTGATTAAAACACCTTTAAACTTAACTTTATATATCTTGTGGAAAAATGAAGATATTTCTATATGTGATATCTTAAAAGAAAGCTTAAATAATAAGGAATTAGATGTAATATAGCCCATTTTAATACCATATATAGAACGGTTGTTATCAAGTTACTTGGTACAGCTTCAAATATTTAAGGAGAAAATCAAATTTTATTTTATATCATTTGAACGGATTGAGATATCTTTATGTTTTATATCACAAATTGAAGCTTAATTAATAACGATTCGAATGTAATCTGTCTCGTTTTAATCTAATGTATAGATCGTTTATTATCAGGTTTTTCGTTTTAGCTTAAAATGGGAAAAATCTTAATTGATACAATCTTTTTGATAACTCTTGGAAAAATTGAGATATATCAATGGGTGATATCTTAAAAGAAAGCTCATTTAATAAGAATTTTAACGCAATATGACTCGTTATATTCGAATTTTTCGATATCTATCAAATCGAGTTACTCAAAAATGACATAATTGATTAAAACACCTTTAAACTTAACTTTATATATCTTGTGGAAGAATGAATATATTTCTATATGTGATATCTTAAAAGAAAGCTTAAATAATAAGGAATTAGATGTAATATAGCCCATTTTAATACCATATATAAAACGGTTGTTATCGAGTTACTTGGTACAGCTTCAAACATTTAAGGAGAACATCAAATTTTAATTTATATCATTTGAACCGATTGAGATATTTTTATGTTTTATATCACAAATTGAAGCTTAATTAATAACGATTCGAATGTAATATGTCTCATTTTAATCTAATGTATAGATCGTTTATTATCAGGTTTTTCGTTTTAGTTTAAAATGGGAAAAATCTTAATTGATACAATCTTTTTGATAACTCTTGGAAAAATCGAGATATATCAATGGGTGATATCTTAAAAGAAAGCTCATTTAATAAGAATTTCAACGCAATATGACTCGTTATGTTCGAATTTTTCGATATCTATCAAATCGAGTTACTCAAAAATGACATAATTGATTAAAACACCTTTAAACTTAACTTTATATATCTTGTGGAAAAATGAAGATATTTCTATATGTGATATCTTAAAAGAAAGCTTAAATAATAAGGAATTAGATGTAATATAGCCCATTGTAATACCATATATAAAACGGTTGTTATCGAGTTATTCGATAACAATATATAATATAATAATAATTCACCTTTAGGGACTAGTCTTCAGCCAGAAGTATCAAGTATGCTGCAAATAGCAGTTAATCTTTTATAAGCAGCCTACTCCCAGCAGAATCTAGGTTTCGTTTATCAATAACTAGCGTTTTATCGTATTTATTACCAGTATCTAATCTATGTATGCTATTCTAAGAGCAGTATCTAGACTACGGCAATTTTCGCCGATTAAGTTTTAAAAATTCGTATAAAATCCATATGAGTTTGAAAATTGAAAAATAACTTTTAGTTTTTGAGAAAACAATATTTTTTTAACCTTTTCTGTGATTCCTTTAACTCTGATAGATTCATCTTACGTTGAAAATTAGCTTGATTGAAGGTCTTTATTAAGTCTTTTATTAAATTGTTTCTCATTACTTGATACATCATCATTTGAATCACTAAGTGATTTCGATATTTCAATAAAGCTGATAAAATAGAAGTAATTGTAAAGAATTCCAGAATAAATTAATAAAATTCAATTTATCCTACACTACACTTATTTACATTACTATTTTCACATAAATCCGCGTTTAAACACTTAATTTGGATCTTAATTCAAAATTTATTTACATCTCAGTGGAAAATCTAGTTCGACCCGGTAGAATTTGCATAAGTGATATATATTAATCTGCATACTCGGCATGCATGTAATTCTAATGACAATTATCTTCGTTATACAAACGCGGATTGGAATCAATTTTAAAAGAAGAATCCTTGTAATCTGTAAACCCGTTCTTAATAAATTTATCATCGTTAAGAAGTCGAGATTAATCGAGTACTTTTCTGGAATAGCCGCCGAAGAAAAAGACAGCTTCTCGCTTAATGGGACCTCCGCAAACACCCACTTGTTGCTGCTTAAACGCTTTTTAACCCTGGGGGTAATTTTAAAATCTTCATTTAATCGTTTAATCCAATCCGTTCAAATCGGTAACTGAATTGAATCGATTTTCTAATAAATCAGATTTGTAAAATTCGCGATTTTTTCGTTGCGCACTTTAATTACCGGGAGATATAACGTCTTTCTGTTACGAAACCTGAATGGAATTTATAACGTAGCCGATAAATCTGTCGTTCGAGTTGGTGAAGAAAAAAAAAACGTTTTCCCCGGTGCCGAGCCTGCAAAGCCATAAAGGCGTGTTAGCCACGGGATGATATACGAGGCTTTGAGCAATTAACGACGATTTTAATAATTGTACTACCGAGGAAATGGAAAATTAATGAATTGCGAACGTCGATTTGTACGTCTCTGCGGTAGGTATGTCGATTGTATTTAAAAAATTTTGTTTAAATTTAATTTCCTGCTATTTATGCAACCCATGAGTGTTAGAATGTGTGATGGTGGAGTATATAATAGCATTTAAAACAAATAAATTAGGGCCGGTTGTACAATATACCGATAAACTTTCCGACAGTGTTATCTGGCCGATAAGTTCGTACTGTATTACAATGTACGGATATTTTTGTCGGTGAGATTATCGGGAGGATAACTTATCGGGTTGGGTTAGGTTGGATAAGACAGTTATCCGCCAGATATTTATGGTTACCAAGGTTATCAACCAACGGCATAAATCACTAGATATGGGGAAAAACTACTACCAACCGACCTTTATTTCGCCGATAGCAATCCTATCGACAAATATAACTTTATCCTCCCGATAAGTTTATCGGCCGGATAGTTATCAGGTAGATTTATAGGTATATTGTACAACCGGTTAAAAATAAGTAAGGAATGAGATAAAATTGGTAATAGAATAGTGTTAATTAATCGGAGAATGGCCCCACCCAATAGGTATTATGAACATGTTGTTGGGCTCGAGGCCTATACGAAACATTAATTATAATTGTTCCGTCCGTAAATGGCGGCTACAAATATCGATAATTACAGCGGTAGCCGGTGTCCAATAACCGGGGGGGCCTCGCGTCCGCAAGCAAAATTGGTTTGGCCAGTCGGCCGAGACCGGCATATGTGGAATTTTGCACCGTGCAATTATTCTGACGTTTATTAAACGCCGTATAAGGGGGACGGTTCGGTAATTAGTAACCTCCTGTAACTTTCCCAGAAAATACTAAGAATAACGATTATTATTTCATAAAAATTATATCTTCTTGTATCGTTTCTTCATAAAATTAATATTAAATCAACCTATTTTATGATCAATTTTTAACATTTGGCATCATCATATTAAATCATTATACAGCGAATTTCAAATAACTACTATCTCACATAAAATGCAACATAGCTTAATAGTACAGGCATTGGGTACTTTTGTAAAAGAAAAGATTTGCTTGGAAAAAGGTAACATCCTTATGATAACCCTGAGATCTAGTGTTAGTTCTTCTACCTTTCGTTCAATAAAAATATACCACAATCTAACGCTTTTCCACAAGATATAGTAACTCGATTTGATAGATATCGAAAAATTCGAACATAACGAGTCATATTGCGTTGAAATTCTTATTAAAGAATTTCTTTTAAGATATCACCCATTGATATATCTCGATTTTTCCAAGAGTTATCAAAAAGCTTGTATCAATCAAAATTTTTCCCATTTTAAGCTAAAACGAAAAACCTGATAATAAACGATCTATACATTAGATTAAAACGAGACTTATTACATTTGAATCGTTATTAATTAAGCTTCAATTTGTGATATAAAACATAAAAATATATCAATCCGTTCAAATGATATAAAATAAAATTTGATTTTCTCCTTAAATATTTGAAGCTGTATCAAGTAACTTGATAACAACCGTTCTATGTATGGTATTAAAATGGGCTATATTACATCTAATTCCTTATTATTTAAGCTTTCTTTTAAGATATCACATATAGAAATATCTTCATTTTTCCACAAGATATATAAAGTTAAGTTTAAAGGTGTTTTAATCAATTATGTCATTTTTGAGTAACTCGATTTGATAGATATCGAAAAATTCGAATATAACGAGTCATATTGCGTTGAAATTCTTATTAAATGAGCTTTCTTTTAAGATATCACCCATTGATATATCTCGATTTTTCCAAGAGTTATCAAAAAGATTGTATCAATTAAGATTTTTCCCATTTTAAGCTAAAACGAAAAACCTGATAATAAACGATCTATACATTAGATTAAAACGAGACATATTACATTCGAATCGTTATTAATTAAGCTTCAATTTGTGATATAAATCATAAAAATATCTCAATGCGTTCAAATGATATAAAATAAAATTTGATTTTCTCCTTAAATATTTGAAACTGTACCAAGTAACTTGATAACAACCGTTCTATATATGGTATTAAAATGGGCTATATTACATCTAATTCCTTATTATTTAGCTTTCTTTTAAGATATCACATATAGAAATATCTTCATTTTTCCACAAGATATATAAAGTTAAGATTAAAGGTGTTTTAATCAATTATGTCATCTTTGAGTAACTCGATTTGATAGATATCGAAAAATTCGAACATAACGAGTCATATTGCGTTGAAATTCTTATTAAATGAGCTTTCTTTTAAGATATCACCCATTGATATATCTCGATTTTTCCAAGAGTTATCAAAAAGCTTGTATCAATTAAAATTTTTTCCATTTTAAGCTAAAACGAAAAACCTGATAATAAACGATCTATACATTAGATTAAAACGAGACTTATTACATTTGAATCGTTATTAATTAAGCTTCAATTTGTGATATAAAACATAAAAATATATCAATCCGTTCAAATGATATAAAATAAAATTTGATTTTCTCCTTAAATATTTGAACCTGTACCAAGTAACTTGATAACAACCGTTCTATATATGGTATTAAAATGGGCTATATTACATCTAATTCCTTATTATTTAAGCTTTCTTTTAAGATATCACATATAGAAATATCTTCATTTTTCCACAAGATATATAAAGTTAAGTTTAAAGGTGTTTTAATCAATTATGTAATTTTTGAGTAACTCGATTTGATAGATATCGAAAAATTCGAACATAACGAGTCATATTGCGTTGAAATTCTTATTAAATGAGCTTTCTTTTAAGATATCACCCATTGATATATCTCGATTTTTCCAAGAGTTATCAAAAAGCTTGTATCATTTAAGATTTTTCTCATTTTAAGCTAAAACGAAAAACCTGATAATAAACGATCTATACATTAGATTAAAACGAGACTTATTACATTTGAATCGTTATTAATTAAGCTTCAATTTGTGATATAAAACATAAAAATATATCAATCCGTTCAAATGATATAAAATAAAATTTGATTTTCTCCTTAAATATTTGAAGCTGTACCAAGTAACTTGATAACAACCATTCTGTATATGGTATTAAAATGGGCTATATTACATCTAATTCCTTATTATTTAAGCTTTCTTTTAAGATATCACATATAGAAATATCTTCATTTTTCCACAAGATATATAAAGTTAAGTTTAAAGGTGTTTTAATCAATTATGTCATTTTTGAGTAACTCGATTTGATAGATATCGAAAAATTCGAACATAACGAGTCATATTGCGTTGAAATTCTTATTAAATGAGCTTTCATTAAAGATATCACCCATTGATATATCTCGATTTTTCCAAGAGTTATCAAAAGGATTGTATCAATTAAGATTTTTCCCATTTTAAGCTAAAACGAAAAACCTGATAATAAACGATCTATACATTAGATTAAAACGAGACATATTACATTCGAATCGTTATTAATTAAGCTTCAATTTGTGATATAAATCATAAAAATATCTCAATGCGTTCAAATGATATAAAATAAAATTTGATTTTCTCCTTAAATATTTGAAACTGTACCAAGTAACTTGATAACAACCGTTCTATATATGGTATTAAAATGGGCTATATTACATCTAATTCCTTATTATTTAAGCTTTCTTTTAAGATATCACATATAGAAATATCTTCATTTTTCCACAAGATATATAAAGTTAAGTTTCAAGGTGTTTTAATCAATTATGACATTTTTGAGTAACTCGATTTGATAGATATCGAAAAATTCGAATATAACGAGTCATATTGCGTTGAAATTCTTATTAAATGAGCTTTCTTTTAAGATATCACCCATTGATATATCTCGATTTTTCCAAGAGTTATCAAAAAGATTGTATCAATTAAGATTTTTCCCATTTTAAGCTAAAACAAAAAACCTGATAATAAACGATCTATACATTAGATTAAAACGAGACTTATTACATTTGAATCGTTATTAATTAAGCTTCAATTTGTGATATAAAACATAAAAATATATCAATCCGTTCAAATGATATAAAATAAAATTTTATTTTCTCCTTAAATATTTGAAGCTGTACCAAGTAACTTGATAACAACCGTTCTGTATATGGTATTAAAATGGGCTATATTACATCTAATTCCTTATTATTTAAGCTTTCTTTTAAGATATCACATATAGAAATATCTTCATTTTTCCACAAGATATATAAAGTTAAGTTTAAAGGTGTTTTAATCAATTATGTCATTTTTGAGTAACTCGATTTGATAGATATCGAAAAATTCGAACATAACGAGTCATATTGCGTTGAAATTCTTATTAAATGAGCTTTATTTAAGATATCACCCATTGATATATCTCGATTTTTCCAAGAGTTATCAAAAAGCTTGTATCATTTAAGATTTTTCCCATTTTAAGCTAAAACGAAAAACCTGATAATAAACGATCTATACATTAGATTAAAACGAGACTTATTACATTTGAATCGTTATTAATTAAGCTTCAATTTGTCATATAAAACATAAAAATATATCAATCCGTTCAAATGATATAAAATAAAATTTGATTTTCTCCTTAAATATTTGAAGCTGTATCAAGTAACTTGATAACAACCGTTCTATATATGGTATTAAAATGGGCTATATTACATCTAATTCCTTATTATTTAAGCTTTCTTTTAAGATATCACATATAGAAATATCTTCATTTTTCCACAAGATATATAAAGTTAAGTTTAAAGGTGTTTTAATCAATTATGTCATTTTTGAGTAACTCGATTTGATAGATATCGAAAAATTCGAACATAACGAGTCATATTGCGTTGAAATTCTTATTAAATGAGCTTTCTTTTAAGATATCACCCATTGATATATCTCGATTTTTCCAAGAGTTATCAAACAGATTGTATCAATTAAGATTTTTCCATTACATTCGAATCGAAAACTTTAAAAAAACATCGTTTATTTCTTCCTTATCATCCAGTTCCGTTTAGTTTTCCTCCTAACTTTACTTCTTGATTTGGTAACTATAGTTGCCGAATATCCCTTCCACCACTACTATTTATCATATACTTCACTTGTTACATATTCTTGAACTCAACTGAAGCAGTGATCTACAAAAGTTACTGCTTCTTCTACTATATTTCTACTCAGAACGTTCTTTGACATTTTCGGATTCCTTCGGGCCCTTCCACAGATCTTTCTCCACCTCTATTCGGTCTATTTTTCCACATTTACCGTGTCTCTGCGGTAAAACCTAAGATTTACCGAGTGGATGGTGGTAAAAGTTCGAAATGAACGATGATCACAAAACATATCAGACTTTTACCATGTAGAGTTGGTAAATGTTGGGTTTCACTGGAAAATCTTAAGATTTATCGTAGTTCGGGCTTTTACGTTCTCTGCTCTTGATTTAGCCAAAGCTAATTCCTGCCGAAAATATAACATTCTTTGTTCTTAGTTTGGTCTTGGAAAATTCCTACTTGGTTATTGCAATGTGCTAGGCAATATTAACTGGCATAACTAAATATGGTTAAAAAATTAATTTCTCCGTGAGAAAGAATAAAATATGTATCATCTATATACAAAACGTACTCGTCTGTTATAATTCGAAGCAGCTGCACCTTTTCATTTGATGAACTGAAATGGTAAAGACTTACGAAGATAACGGTCTAATTAACATATGACACCGTGGATAATTACCGAACGACTTTATTTATTATTTTAGGTATTTTTTTTGTACATCTGTAATTGCCCCACGCATCCATCGGATGTAATTTCGAGCGTAAACCATGCGTGCCCCTTATTATGGCCGCACCCAGCTTGGGCAAGGGGCCAACTGAAAAAATGGTGAAGAAAAAGAAAAAAGAAAAAGGTGGAGCGAGTCATAAAGTTAATTACGCACAAAACGGATTAAAAAAATGAATCGGACAAAAACATGATATCGTTAAATTTTTGGCACCGAATGTTTGAAAAATGGATGAACCGTTGCCAAAGTCGGCGTCATTATTGCCCGTTTTGCGGGATATTTATCAATATACCGTCGGATTGCAAGCTCTTTCACATATGATTTGCGATTATCTCGTCCTGGCGCCGAGACTCTGGAACCGTTCCGCGTTATTTTTGGATTAAAACCGAGACGTTCACCGGAGCTCGTAAACATACCAACAGCGGGTGTGGAAAAGTCTTGGCCGCCAACGGAAACATCCTGACTAACATAAATTACAAAAAAAAATTTTTCATTTTCTAACATCACAAAAATAATCCTTTCTAATTTATGTAGTCTCAGTTAGAAGTTAAACTTAACAATTTAAAAAGGTCCCATAAAAGGATCATAAACCAACACGATTAATCGCCGATATCAACTTAATATACTATACCTTATTAGGCATTTATAGTAAGTATGTTAAGTATTCGCTCACGGATACCATTCTTCGCTGTAATTAAGGGTCGTGTCTAAGATAAGCGATTATCTTTACCTAAAGCCGGTTAATCCATTCGAAGAAATCCATATGACTTACGGCTTCCTGCTTACTCTTAAGTTTATTCTCTACAAACGGAAACACGTTTAACATCGTTAATCTCAAACCTCTCTTTTTCACATTTGTAGAGATGTAATTTAGAATATCTAATGAGTAATGGTCAAGTTGACATGAGGAAATAAATCATTTAATATAATAAATCTTACTGCTTAAATTTCTAATATAACTCAAACACTTTAACAAATATTTCGTTGTTACTGATACCAATTGATATCCTATTATAACTCTGGCCAGCGCATTAACGTCTCATTTATACTAGTAAGCTGACTCAATAACAATTACTGAGGATTCTAGTTCTGCAATAGCAGTATCTAGTCCTTTGCCAGCAGTATTCAGATTTTTGCAATTAGATCTAAAGTTCTGCTAGCAGTGTCTAATCCTCCAATAGCAGTATTAGTCTTTCGCCAGCAGTATTTAACCTTTTGTAATCCTCAACAACAATATTTAACCTTCTGCTAATAATATTTAATCCCCAGTAACAATATCCAACTTTTCCCCATTAGTATCTTTCGTTTTCAGGTAGATCTAGTATTTTACTAACAGTATCTACTCTTCTGTTTACAGCATGTAGTCTTTGCAAATCTTTGCTAGCAGTATCTTGTTCTTCAGTAGCGGTACCAAGTTTTTCCCTATCGGTATCTAATTATTTGCCATCAGTATGCAGTTTTTTTCTTCATATCTAGTCTATACACCAGACACCATATTGAGGAATATTCAGGATGATGTAAGTTCTTAAAGACATCATTGAGGAAATGACTTAGAACTTGGTGTTTAGGTTGGCAGAACTTGGAATAACATTGAAATATATCAAGGGCTGTCAAGAAGATAATATTGAAGTTGTTTTAGGCTGTGTCAACTGTGCCAGGCACTGTATTAAGTTCAGGTTTGTTCAGGTTGTTAGAGACATCATTAAGGGATACCAGAGACAATACTGAACATGTCCTCGTGTCGATTATCATCTTGGGTGAAAGTGTTTAGCAATGAGGAAATAAATAATTCAATATAATAAATCTTCCAGCTTAAGAAATTTCTTATATAAGTCAAATACTTTAGACAAAATAGTACAATAAATACCATAAAATCCATAAAGTACAATAATACCATAAATTTTTCACACATTTCGTTATTACTGATACCAATTGATATCCTATTATAAATCTGGCCAGCGCATTAACGTCTCATTTATACTAGTAAGCCGATTCAATAACAATTACTGAGGATTCTAGTCCTCCAATAGCACTATTAAGTCCTTTGGCAGCAGTATTCAGACTTTTGCAAGTAGATCTAACGTTCTGCTAGCAGTGTCTAATCCTCCAATAGCAGTATTAGTCTTTCGCCAGCAGTATTTAACCTTTTGTAATCCTCAACAACAATATGTAACCTTCTGCTAATAATATTTAATCCCGAGTAACAATATCCAACTTTTCCCCATTAGTATCTTTCGTTTTCAGGTAGATCTAGTATTTTACTAACAGTATCTACTCTTCTGTTTACAGTATGTAGTCTTTGCAAGTCTTTGCTAGCAGTATCTTGTTCTTCAGTAGCGGTACCAAGTTTTTCCCTATCGGTATCTAATTATTTGCCATCAGTATGCAGTTTTTTTCTTCATATCTAGTCTATACACCAGACACCATATTGAGGGATATTCAGGATGATGTAAGTTCTTAAAGACATCATTGAGGAAATGACTTAGAACTTGGTGTTTAGGTTGGCAGAACTTGGAATAACATTGAAATATATCAAGGGCTGTCAAGAAGATAATATTGAAGTTGTTTTAGGCTGTGTCAACTGTGCCGGGCACTGTATTAAGTTCAGGTTTGTTCAGGTTGTTAGAGACATCATTAAGGGATACCAGAGACGATACTGAACATGTCCTTGAACTCGTGTCGATTATCATCTTGGGTGAAATAAATAATTCAATATAATAAATCTTCCAGCTTAAGAAATTTCTTATATAAGTCAAATACTTTAGACAAAATAGTACAATAAATACCATAAAATCCATAAAGTACAATAATACCATAAATTTTTCACACATTTCGTTATTACTGATACCAATTGATATCCTATTATAAATCTGGCCAGCGCATTAACGTCTCATTTATACTAGTAAGCCGATTCAATAACAATTACTGAGGATTCTAGTCCTCCAATAGCACTATTAAGTCCTTTGGCAGCAGTATTCAGACTTTTGCAAGTAGATCTAACGTTCTGCTAGCAGTGTCTAATCCTCCAATAGCAGTATTAGTCTTTCGCCAGCAGTATTTAACCTTTTGTAATCCTCAACAACAATATGTAACCTTCTGCTAATAATATTTAATCCCCAGTAACAATATCCAACTTTTCCCCATTAGTATCTTTCGTTTTCAGGTAGATCTAGTATTTTACTAACAGTATCTACTCTTCTGTTTACAGTATGTAGTCTTTGCAAGTCTTTGCTAGCAGTATCTTGTTCTTCAGTAGCGGTACCAAATTTTTCCCTATCGGTATCTAATTATTTGCCATCAGTATGCAGTTTTTTTCTTCATATCTAGTCTATACACCAGACACCATATTGAGGGATATTCAGGATGATGTAAGTTCTTAAAGACATCATTGAGGAAATGACTTAGAACTTGGTGTTTAGGTTGGCAGAACTTGGAATAACATTGAAATATATCAAGGGCTGTCAAGAAGATAATATTGAAGTTGTTTTAGGCTGTGTCAACTGTGCCAGGCACTGTATTAAGTTCAGGTTTGTTCAGGTTGTTAGAGACATCATTAAGGGATACCAGAGACGATACTGAACATGTCCTTGAACTCGTGTCGATTATCATCTTGGGTGAAAGTGTTTAGCAATGAGGAAATAAATAATTCAATATAATAAATCTTCCAGCTTAAGAAATTTCTTATATAAGTCAAATACTTTAGACAAAATAGTACAATAAATACCATAAAATGCATAAAGTACAATAATACCATAAATTTCACACATTTCGTTGTTGCTGATACCAATTGATATCTTGTCAAAATAAAACCAACCAGCGGATTGCAACTTGCCAGGGAGAATTGCCCTCGGCTAAACCAATCCCAGATAATACTGGATTTTATCTAATTAAGACGAGGTCGCTTGCAGTTGAGGCTCAGTCATTAATGTAGTGACCAAGCAGGAATTGACCAAACTGAGAACAGAGAATATTGAATCTCACTTAATCGACGACTAACACTATATTAAAGCAAATTTGGCCAGCGCATTAATGTCTCATTTATAATTATTTATTTATTGCCACAGATAAAAATACAAAATTACATAAGATACACTTAACTTAAACAGTAAGCAGTATCAGCAAATGGATCATTTTATCGCACAAGCGATCTCTGCCAAATGACCCAACAGAACAAACAAAAATAAAAATAATATTTACTGAATATGGCAAGCAGTGATAATTAGATATTATTAACATCACCAAATACGATTAAGCAAAAAAAAGAAAAACAAATAGGGAGCGGCTAAAAGAAACCAGAAAAATCTGTTATGACAATCGGATATCAGTTGCCAAAAGTGAGAACAGTTGAAGAGAGACTTAGAAGAGATTTATACTAGTAAGCCGACTCAATAACAATTACTGAGAATTCTAGTCCTGAAGTAGCAGTATCTAGTCCTTTACCAGCCATATCCAGACTTTTGCAAATAGATCTAACGCTCTGCTAGCAATGTCTAATCCTCCAGTAGCAGTATTAGTCTTTCGCCAGCAGTATTTAACCTTTTGTAATCCTCAACAACAATATTTAACCTTCTGCTAATAATATTTAATCCCCAGTAACAATATCCAACTTTTCCCCATTACTATCTTTCGTTTTCAGGTAGATCTAGTCTTTTACTAACAGTATCTACTCTTCTGTCTACAGAATGTAGTCTTTGCAAATAAATCTAGCTTACTGCAAGCAGTATCTTCTTCTTCAGTAGCAGTACCAAGTCTTTCCCTATCGGTATCTAATTATCTGCCATAAGTATCTAATTTTTTTTCTTCATATCTAGTCTTCTGTTGGCAGTGTCAAGTCCTATGCAAGTGCATCTAGTTTCCTGTTAGTAGTATTTAGCCCTCCAGTAATAATATACGGTCTATCGCCACCGGTATATGATATTCTACCATCAGTATCTAGTTTTTTACCCTACACCCAATCTTCTGCCGTTAGTATCAAGTCTCTTACAAGTACATATAGTCTTTTACTAGCAGTATCTATTTCCCAAGCAGCAGATTCCAGTCTTTTACAAAGAAGATCTAGTCTTTTGCTAGCAGTATCTATTATTCTCGCATGCATCGTTAACAAGTAGATTTATTCTTCTACTAGCAGTATCTAGCAGTATACCTACTAGCAGTATTTACTTTTTCGATAGCAATACTTTACCTGATAGTTCCCAATAACAGTATCTAACTTTCTACTGGAAGTATTTAGTCCCCAGTAATTAATTCTTTCCACCAGGATATATCGGTTGTAAGTAGTATCTAGTTTTTTGCCAACAATATGTAATCAGTTGCAAGTAGACGTAGCCTTCTGCTAGCAGTATTTAGTCTTTTTCTACTAGTACTTAATCTTCTGCATGCAGTATCTAGTCTCCAGCATCTTACCCTCAAATCTGATGAGAAATTATTTTTTTTTAATTTATATAAATTCGTTGAGTTTCATGAGCTCTGTTATTAGAAATAAAATTAAAATGATTACATGTTGTTGGCAAAATACTAGATACTACTGGTAGAAGCCTGCATTTACTTACAACCGATATATCCTGGTGGCAAAAAGGTATTACTGGGGACTAAATACTACCAGTAGAAGGTTAGATACTATTATAGGGGACTATCAGGTAAAGTACTGCTATCAAAAAACTAGATACTGCTATTGCAGATTAGATACTGCTATTAGCAAAGTAAACACTTATTTTCTTTAAAATTTCTGAAATCTTTGAAATCAGAAAAGTCAAAAGCGGTACTACCTGTAGATGACTAGACATTGCCAATGGAGACTATATTCTTCTAAACATTACTTTTTGAAGACCATGTACTATTAATGAAAGCCTAGACACTTCTAATAGAAAACTACATACTGTTTTAGAAAAACTAAATGGAAAGTTTGGAAGTGAGGTGGGAAGACTAGTTACTGATAACAGAAGAGTACTGATGGTTTAAGTCAAAATATTACTGGATATTGATTGTAAAAAGCTACATACTGTTTGTAGAAGATTAGCTGCTGAACATTGAAGACTAGGTATTGTTGGCAAAAGTCCAGATCTACTTCCAAAAAGATTTTAATAACAATATTATTAATTTAATATAATTTCACCCGCAAAGTTATTTCTGTTGACCTTGTTTATAATATGATTAATTTTTATAATAGAGAAGAAAATTGAATGATATTTTTTCAAGTATAATTATGAGCAAAAATTGTTCGATAAATACCGTTTCGAAAAAGGAAATTTTATCGCGGAAAGGCAGTTCCCGGGATATTACGAGATGATTTACCGTAGCAATAGGGCCGTGAAATATTCCCTTATATCTCGCACGTACCAATTCGACGTGAACCTTTATTGAGATGATATTCGTTTACCAGGCTGGAAATTTTTAGCAATTTCTTTTTCATTATAAATTAAAACATTCCTGATTTCCGTTCACTCACATTTTCTTCTTATTTAAAAGCTTACATTTAATGAGATCCCAGTAATTGATACGAAACTATTTTGTAGCAATTAATATCAAATCTCTCCACTTTATTTTATCATTGAAAACACTTTTTAATGACCGGTAGATTAATAAATTGATTTATTTTCAGCTCCATCCCGCGTATTCATTACACTATAATTAATCTATGAACGTTAATTATAACACTTTTAATGTAGCAAATTAATTGGTTATTCAAAATTGCAACCGATTACCGACGAACATTTAAAACAATGAGTTTAATATTGAGTTGAAAACGTAATCAAAATTATTTTAATACCGTACTCATTAACGTTAATATATAAATACACGGAACGCAACGAGCGTGTTTACTGGCCGATACGCAAAGTCCTTTAATTAAAATTTTCGTTAATTACACCGCGAATGAGTTATTAAATTTTGTTGCTTTCAAGTTAAAATTTTTCAACGTTTCATGGCCTGACTTTCAAGAGAGATAATTAGTTGCTCTAAATAGATTGAAAATACCAACTCGTTTACCCGAATGATTTACGAGTTACTTAGCTGAGACAAATCCTGAGTAATTGTTATTGAGTTGTAAAGTGTTGTCGGTTTTCTAGTGTAAATGAGACGATTAGAACTTAATGATTTTCTTGGCAAATACAAAATCAAAGAGAAATAAAACTAAAACTAGAAACTTTGGGGTTCAGCCCCTTCTGCTAGCAGTATCTAGTCTTTTTCCACTAGTACTTAATCTTCTGCATGCAGTGTCTAGTCTCCAGCATCTTATCCTCGAATCTGATCCCCATAGTATTTGTCAAGAAAATCATTAAGTTCTAATTGCCTCATTTACACTAGAAAACCGATGCGGCTGAAAATAATATACAAACAAATATACAGAACACTGTTAAATCGAATGTAGCTATGAAAAAATCATTTGCACACTACTTAACAGATCCCATAGAAGTAAAATCTATTATTATGTCTTTGCATAACAGACATACGGTAGTATGTCAATATTTCCTATAAATCTGAAAAAAAAATGTAGTAAGACCGATTTATAAGAAAGGAAATAAATCAGACCAATTGTACTAATTCCTAACATTGCAAAAGTTTTTGAGAAGCCTGTTCCTAAAAGATTACGTTATCAAGAATCAAATACTTAACCAGTCCCAAAACGATTATATAAAAGGCAGATCTGCAACAAAAGCAATTTTCCAGTTATTAGAACGAAGTCAAACTGAAATTAATAGCAACGATCTTAACAGTTTTATAATGATGAACCTAACTAAAGCATCTTATTGAAGAAGTTACAAGTTATAGGGATACGAAAACTTTCGCTGAAGTGCTTCAGATCTTACTTGTCAGAAAGAGAACAGCGGGTGATCTCGTATGATCAAACTGGTGCTGAAGTTATTTCAGACTGGACTACGGTTCTTTGAGGCGTCCTACAAGGATTAATATTGGGACCGTTCCTCTTCCTCCTATACATCAATGATCAGTGATAGAGGATCTACTAATAATTTTTGCTGATGACTCCACTGCAGTATTAACTACAGAACCTGAAAAACAAATGTCATAATTGGTTCAGCTGAATCTAGGTAAACTGAAACTTGGTTTTCAAATAACACTTTTACTATTTAATAGTACAAAACTTACCTGCAACGAAAAGTTGTTTCTGGGGGTTAAGATTAATCATCAGTTTCCATGGAAACAACATATCAACGATCTTATCATGAAGATAAATAAATCATGTTACACGCATTGTATCTTCTTTATTTGTGACGTTTTCTGTGCATTGGGCATTTGTGGAAATAAATATTATTATTATTATCTATTGGAAGTATGTCATTCTTTACCAGCAATATATCTAGTCTATAGCAAAGTCGATATCTAATCTATTGCAAATAGAACTAACAGAAGACAGTATCTAGTACTACAAAAGAAACCTGTATTCTTTTGCCAATACTACCTAGTATTCAGTCTTATGTGAACTACACAGTGAAGGCACTGTTTGCAGTTTTTAGTTTTTTGCAAACAGATTATATATTCTATTAGCAGTCTAAAGGATCCAAAAAGGATCTAGTAAAGGTCTTCTATCAGAATTATCTAGTCTTATGTGAGCAGTGTCTAATATTTTTCAAACAGTAAGTAGTCTTTGTAGGCAGTTCCTAGTCTTCTATCAGCTGTCTACTCTTCCATTAGCAGTATCTAATTCTTTGTTCTTTTGAGGATTGGCATGACAACCCTCTGTAACATTTTATTCTGTTGTAATAGCGTCTACCATTCTGTTCTGTTCACCATCTTGAAAACATTATCATCATCACTGTCATAACAACCCTCTGTGGGATTTTATTCTGATGTTAGAGTGTTCCCCATTCATTTATACATATAATTCATAATTATACTATCTTCGTTATGTTCTTGGCCATATTCCATCACCTCTCCAAACCCCGTCTCCACCCAACCACCCCCAAGGGCATCCAGCATCTTCGTTTACCAAAAACCAGCACTACTCCCCATGATAGCGAAACACAACTCCTGCCATCAACCAGTTTCAATCGTCCACATCGCTGTCATCCATAATCCCATTCAACTCTCCTTTATCTTCTCTCTCTCTCTTCCTCCTGACCAATTTGGAACAATTTTCCAGTTATTAGAACGAATTCAAACTGGAATTAATAACAACGATCTTACCAGTTGTATAATGATGGACCTAACTAAAGCATCTTATTGAAGAAGTTGGGACCTATAGAGATACGAAGACTTCCACTGGAGTGGTTTAGATCTTACTTGTCAGAAAGAGAACAGCGGGTGGTCTCGTATGATCAAACTGGTGCTGAAGTTACTTCAGACTGGACAAAGGTTCTTCGAGGCGTCCCAGAAGGATCAATATTGGAACTTTTCCTCTTCATTCTCTACATCAATGATCAGTGATAGAGGATCTACTAATCCTTTTTGCTGATGACTCTACTGCACTATTAACTACAAGAACTGGATTATCTATTGGAAGTAAATAGTTCTTTGCCAGCAATATATCTAGTCTATTGCAAATAGAATTAGCAGAAGACAGTATTTAGTACTCCAAAAAATCTGTATTCTTCTGCCAACACTATCTGGTCTTCTATAATGAAGATCTAACCTTCAATTGGCACTAACTTGACTGTTGTCAATAGTATTCAGTCTTATGTGACGTACACAGTGAGGGTACAGAATTTAGTGTTCTCTCAAAAGTATCTAGTCTTCTGTCAGAAGTATCAAGTCTTATATGAGCAGTGTCTAATTCTCTTCAAATAGTAACTAGTCTTTGTAGGTAGCACCTCGTCTTCTATCAGCTGTCTACTCTTCCATTAGCACTATTTAATTCTTTGGTCGTTTGAGGGTTGTCATGACAACCCTGTATAGCATTTTATTCTGTTGTAATAGCGTCCATCATTCTGTTCTGTTCACCATCGTGCTTCTATAGTTCCATCTGGTTTATATCTATCTAGTTTTTGGCTGATCTCTAAGAGTTTTCCGTCATTCTTCATCCTTTATTCCATCGAAACGACCCATCCAACATAATATAACGTTGTATGAATCCCTATACGCTGTACATAATTCATAGTTATACTGTCTTCGTCATGTTCTTGACCATACTCCATCACGACTCCAAATCTCCTCTCCACCTAACCACCCCCAAGAGAAAAACCAGTACTATTCTCTATGATAGCGAAACACAAGTCCAACCCGTCCTTTATCTTCTCTCTCTTTTCCTCCTAACCTCATATCTTCTCTCCACTCTGCTCCCATCCGGACACACACACACAACCCGTTGCTGCCCTCATTCGAAATCTTCTCAAATATACATTAAATTAATCATGCCAAGTTTTTCAGGCAAATACAAAATCAAAAAGAAATACTTGATCTGATATACTTGTCTTGACGTGCGGCTGATCCCCAAAATTTCTAGGTTTAGTTTTATTTCTAATAACACAGCACTAATTTATATAAAATTAAAAAGATTAATTTGTCAGCGAGAAAGGATAAAACATCTGATTTGAGGATATCTGATGCTGGAGACTAGATACTCTGCTTGCAGAAGATTAAGTACTATTGAAAAAAACTAGATACGAATAGATAAGAACTGAATACTGCTAGTAGAAGACTGCATCAGGAAGTTGATCCTCCGCTCCTTTGTGACGTCATGTAAAAGGATAGGGGGGTGGGGTGTCAACCAAAGGCTTGGGGGAAAAAATTAGGTTGATAACTAGATCTGGTGACTTTTTAAAGAAGTAATAGTCTACCTGTTGTGGCGCGTTACTTTTTTTAAAAAGTCACCAGATCTAGTTACTTTTCTAACACCAACCTATTTTTTTCTCCTCAGCCTTAGGTTGGTACCCTTCCCTATACTTTTACATTGGGCTGATGACGTCATGGAGGAGCGGAGGAGCAACTTCCTGTCTATAATCGGCGTTTCGATACTACTTCGAACCATCTATATTACCAGAAATTTTTAAAATCAAAATAAAGTTAAATTAAGTATCTTATAGATATATTTAGCAAATTAAAACCGTTTTGACTTACACCAATCATCTTTTTCCATATTCTAAAATCTAAAAATTTTCTGGAAAACTCCACCATTACTGTTTCCAATTTCTTTTAATTTCCTCAAGTAACCTAAACATGTTTTTTATTGATAAATACCGTTTTGACACACACCAATACGCTTTTCTTATTTCTTGATATCTTTGAGACACTGAAAATTTTTTTTTCTTCAAGTTAAATCTTGTAACAAATGATGATAACGAAGTATTTTTTTAATAAAAAAAAGCCTTATTCTATAGATTAATGAAATTTTTTTTAAAAGTTTAACATTTTAATGACAACATTAAAAAGAAGTTTAAGGAAAGGATCGTCGGCTCTTAATATGTATAGGATATCGTTCCCATTATGTCCGACTTAAGGGCGGATAAAAATCCAGGATATTAAATTTTCTTGTGGCCATGCCGTTGAGAAGGCGAGTCCTCCAAGCAGAAGGAAAAGCAAGGCGCCGCCACACAACCTCGCTGAATGAATATTAAGCACCTTCTCTCCTTCGTAGTCTATTACACAACAATCGTAAATCCAACGAGGCATTCAATTACCGGTGCATAATTAGTGCCCGGTTTAGCAACTCCGTCCAATTAAAATCCAAGTATAAAAGGTAGGTGTGACCGGGCTCTTGCCGTTGCGCCAACCATTTACCGACACGTTCAACCATTAGAATAGAACCCTAATTGTAAGAGTTTAATGATATTAATAATGGTGGTGGTCAACTCTTAAAAAAAAGAAAAACAAAAATGAAGATATAAATTCATTTCCGTTACACGTAGCGTTACCTAACACCCGGATGGTCCTACACAGGATGTTAACTGTACATTTCAAACCATCCTTCGCGACTGAAATGTTAAACATTTCTTTGGAATTTATCGCTTGGTTATTTACAATGGATATTTACATTTTTACGTCTTCGAAATCCTCTTGGATATGTTGTTGTAGTAAATTTTTAAATAATTTACGATCGCAACCAATTTTAACAATAATGATAAACGTCTCATTATGGCTTTAATGTAAACGATTAAGATGTCCTCGGGATTTATTAACGTTCAAATTATCAAGTAATGAAATTTACTTTATCTATATATACACTTGCGAGCGTTAAGTTACGAATAACGTGAATTCCAATTAGGCGTTAAGTGAATGCAAATTATTACCAAAAAAAAAAGTAACGTTTAGACGTTTCAATTCGACGTCGACGAGTTTTCATATTTAGTATTACTGCGGATACTTGTAATATGCAAAGAAACTCCTCGGTATGGTATCATAATGCGGATTTTCTTTATTAATAGTTCCTAGACACGATATGGAATAAAGTAACACAAACGTTAATATAATACTACTAAAGATATTTAATATTTAAGGATTTTTTTTTAAGTGATTTTACTAAATCGATAAATTATTAAGAATTACTTGCTGTCTCAACGTAGTTATGTACGTTGAGCATTAAGGAACAAGTGGCCGGTTGGTTAACCTTTACAAATTGGTTACACCGCTTACAAATCCCGATCTTGTCCGGTCGCGCTCCAGCTAATGATGGCTAATTAATCCAGTATTTGACCTCCTGCGGTGCGGTAATTGGAAATACAGTTCGATGACGCTTTAATTAGAAATTCTGCCTTTATGGTAAATAAACCAAATGAAGCTATATTGAATCCTAAAAGTTGGAAAATCAAAATTTGTAATGATAAATTAGATTAATTGGATTTCTGCTAGAATTAAAATATTGCTCTAAGATAACCTATTAAGAACGACATTAAGTGCTATTTTGGATGATGCTGAAGTGCATCAAGCCTATTTGGGACTATTTTGAAAATGATCAGGAACAATGTTTGAGACTATGGTGAATAGTGGCAGAAATAATATTGAGAAAATGCACCGATTTGCTGCAAAGGAGACTGTCGAAAACAAAGAATCATCGTGGTAAAGGATCACCCTATATGACGTCCTGGCCGCAAGTCACCTCGATTTATATTTTTGCTGCTATTAAGAATAACCCTGAGGTGCAACAGAAACGATAGTGAGAGATGTTCGGGACTATTTTGAAGATGATATGTTGAAAGGTGCCAGAAATAATTTAAAAAATGTCCGAGTTAATATTAAGGCAATATTTATGCAATATAAATTCTAATTGATCTAATAAACTCCTAGGCATCCAATCACCTCTAAAAGCGTCAAAAACGGATTTATTTAACAATGAACCAACTTTAACTTAATCTCTAACTCCAAAGTAAAATAGATATGCCAATTATTGGATAGAAGGTAACTATAAATTGAGCTTAAATTATCAATATCAGTTCTAAAATTAACGGATTTTATTTCTTTGTTAATATAGACCATCTCCAAAAATAACTTTTTTTGGTAAACCTGTTCCCTATCTCGTAGTTGTATTGTTAAAATCGAAATGATGACCCTCATTAACATGATGGGCCACTTTTTCTCTCATTTCCAGCTACGCAATCCCTTTTATATTAGTTAATTCTAGTCGAAAGATACTGTATAGTGGTACCGATATATGTACCATTGTAGTTATTACAAGGTATTCTGTAAATTACGTGAGACTGGGCTAGAAGGGGAACAGGATCCTGAGTTTTAGAGAACAAACAAGAAAGAGGTCTACCATTGAATTTTGCAAATTTTATAGAGTCAGTTTTCAGAACAGACATCAACTGAGGTGTTAAGTTAGGAAGGGGATCTTTACATCTAAAATTAGGAACACTTGAAAAGTTCTCTTGAGAACCGTTAGGTTTGTCTGCCTTGTTGAGATTTACAGTAGATGAATGAAAATTATTGTTATGATTCAGTATAGCAAGCAAGAAACCATGAGGATATCCGTTGTTTGAGAAAATATTATGAAGCCTTTTTAGGTTTTCTTTAAGGAACCGTTCATTAGAGATCAGCTTTACTCTGTTACACATTGCGACGACAACATTAATTCTTTGATTAATATGATGGTTGAAATGATAGTTAATGTATCTCCCAGAGTAAGTGGGTTTAGTGTACCAATTCAAAATAGTAGCAAGAAAACAGTATCTAGTACTCCAAAAGAAATCTGTATTCTTCTGCCAACACTACCTGGTCTACTGTAATGAAGATCTAACCTAAAATTGGCACTAACTTGACTGTTGTCAATAGTATTCAGTCTTATGTGAAGTACACAGTGAAGGCACTGTATGCAGTTTTTAGTTTTTTGCAAACAGATTAAATATTCTATTAGCAGTCTACAAAAAGTCTAGTCTTCTGTTAGAAATATCTAGTTTTCTGTCAGAAGTATCTAGTATTATGTGAGCACTGTCTAATCCTCCCCAAACAGTAAGTTGTCTTTGTAGGCAGTACCTAGCCTTCTGTCAGCTGTCTAGTCTTCCATTAGTAGTATTTAATTCTTTGTTCTTTTGAGGGTAGTCATGACAACCCTCTGTAGCATTTTATTCTATTGTAATACCGTCTATCATTCTGTTCTGTTCACAATCTTGCTTCTATGGTTCCATCTGGTTCATATATATTTAATTTTTAACCGATTTCTAACACTTTTTTCGCTATTCTTCATCCTTCATTCCATCGACAGGAGCCATAATTATAATTATACTGTCTTCGTTATGTTCTTGACCATATTCCATCACGTCTGCAAACCTCTTCTCCACCCAACCACCCCCAAAGGCATTGAGCATCTCCGCTTATCAAAAATCAGCACTATTCTCCATCATAGCGAAACACAAGTTGTTTGAGAAAATATTATAAAGCCTTTTTAGGTTTTCTTTAAGGAACCGTTCATTAGAGATCAGCTTTACTCTGTTACACATTGCGACGACAACATTTTTTAATTAAGTTGAAATGATAGTTAATGTAACTCACAAAGTAAGTGGGTTTAGTGTACCAATTCAAAATGATGTTTTCGTTGGGTTCACGTATAACCCTGGTATCAAGAACTGATGATGACCCAACCTCTGTCTCTACAGTGAACTGAAGGTGTTGATTAAAGCTATTGTGTGTCAACGGAATCGGAAGGAACTGAGCAAATGATATCATCAACATACTTAAAAATGAACGGAAAAGTAAAATCAAGCGAAGGGATACATTGATCCAACAAATAATCCATCACAATAGTGGCGCCTACCCATAGGGGTGCCAAACTTCTGACTATAACTCTTTCCATCAAAGGAAAATATAGAAGATTCAAAGAGGAAGGTTATTATCTCAATGAAAAGGTCTTTGTCGATTTGGGTATCTGGTTGTACGATGTCTCAATTATCAGTTATGATTTGTTTTACTAATGATAAGGGAGTATTAGTAAACAAAGAGACAACATCCAAAGATATTAACACAAAATTAGGAGGTAAGATGAGCAGTGTCTAATCCTCTTCAAGCAGTAAGTAGCCTTTGTAGGCAGTTCCTAGTCTTCTATCAGTTGTCTACTCTTCCATTAGCTGTTTTTCTGTCACATCTTACTTCTATAGTTCCTTCTATAGTGCTTTTGGTCGATTTCTAAGACATTTTCTGACTGCCATTCCCCATCCTTCTTTCCATCCACAGGGCCCATCCAACGTAATATGACGTTGTCTGGAAATCTCTTCTCCACCACCAAGGCCATCCAGCATCTCCGCTTACCAGCAACCAGCACTACTCCTCTATCATAGCGAAACACAACTCCTGCTGCCAACCAGTTCTAATCGTCCACATCGCTGTCATCCATTATTCCATTCAACTCTCCTTTACCTTCTCTCTCTCTTCATCCTGAACTACTCTTTCCTCTCCGCTCTCCCGCCATCCGAACATACACACACATCCCGTTCGTCTCAAAACGTTCTTCTTATTTCTTGATATCTTTGAAACAATAAAAATTTTTTTTTCTTTAAGTTAAATCTTGTAACAAGTGTTTAGGTTGAAAGAATTTAGTATAACATTGAAATATATCAAGGGCTGTCAAGAACAACATTACTGCTTTCCAAGAATGATATAAAAGGATGTTTTAGGCTGTGTTAAGTGTGTTTATTATGTTCAGGTTGGTGATGAAATTTGTTGAAGACATCATTGAGGGATAACAAAGACGATATTGAACATGTCCCTGAACACTAAGCCTGGCGCATCGGGAATGGTTGATCACCTCGTGTCGATTATCATCCTGGGTGAAAATGTTTAATAATTTCTATCACCGTCATCGTTGGCACATATAACTAACATTCAAATTGGATGCAGCGCGTAAACTGCTTTTAGGATATCAAGCAGAGCTAACATGATCTTCCACAACATAACTTCCTTAGCAATAACCTGGTAACCGAGATACACCGGATGGATTAAACCATTCCATACTCTCTTCACAGTAGCCTTCTACGACACGTCTTTAATAAAGCGTTAACTCTAATCATAGGACACCCCACAGAAGCTTTTTACTAGCTAAATGACAGCCTAAATATTTTGGTTTAAAAGAGGCATAGAACGCAAAAGAGTCCTCTCCTCCCGTAGAATGAGAAACATTTTTTGAGGTTCAAGCGTACTGTGTGTAGGCCTAATTAACACTGAAAATCTGCAAATTTCTAGTAACTAAGAACCACCATTTTCTCGAATGATTATGTAGTCAACAAGATCATGGATTTTATCGCAGAAATTCTAATATTCGATTCAAAAAACATTTTTATAGGTTTGGATTGATTCAAGTACAAGAAATGCTTCTTTGAAAAAGGTAACGCAAATCTCTCAAACGATTTGAGCCATTTTGACACATACCAATAAGCTTTTTTATGTTCTGGAATTTTTGAAAGAGTTAAAAGTATTAAAGGAGATGTTTTTTCAAAAAATTTAAAGGATTTAGAACATGGAAAAAGCTAAGTGGTGTGAGTCAAAATGATTCAAATTACTTCTAAGCAATTTGGGGGTACTTAACGAATAACTTTTTATGTCAAAATAATTTTGGTGTTTTTCTCAAAGTGTTTCAAAGGTACCAAAAAATAGAGAAAGGTCATTGGTTTGTGTCAAAATGGTTTAAATCGATTAGAAACACCTTCTTGTTACATAACAATTCGTACTGTATTAAAAGTACTAAATATATTTTATTATTCAATTAATATTATGTTGACACGTGTATTTGTAAAGATTAATTCGTGTATTATAAAGCTTTTATTTGTGGAAAGTTTTCTATTATATTTACCCACATAATCATTTTTACTCCGATCTAATTAATCCGGCGACATAAATATTTATTCGTAAATCAACGTTTGTAATTATGGTATCGTGATTATAAACGCCCACGCTTGGCCGCGGTTTATATCGTGCACTCTAAGAAGTGAGTTATTACCTATGTGGCGGATTTAAATCAGCAAACGTTATCTGTAATTATGCTTCGGTTATTGGACGAAGCAATCTAGTTTTTCTATCCACCGATATAATACAAATAGCGTCAATTAAAATATTAATTTTAGCTGCTTGGTAATTTATACCAAGAGCAACGTAACTTGTAATGTTGCTATTCGAACGAACGGAAATATACGCGTTCTCTGCATCGACCGTTCAATGCCATGGGATTGTTTTTTAATGGCACGGCACTTACTTTCATTTTTCAGCAATAGAAAGGTGCATAGTTTCTTAAAAGAGGAAGTACAAAAAAGAATTTTTTACATTTTTTGTTTTTACAACGAGTTATTAAACGTTTGAAAATAATTTCCGATAAAATATCAAATACCAACCCGGAGCTATGTATAACGTTGATTACAGAATTGTGTTTAGATCTTATTGCAACAAAAAAAAATATCTTTCCTTTGGCATGTTAACGGTAAATTTCGCTTCGTATATATCCCAGACAGAAAGACATACAAAATCATTAGTCGGCATCGTATACGTTCCCTCTGGGGCAATACAATCCACCTGCGAATGACAGCAGCAATAAAGCATACCTTGGGAAAATTCGCAAACACACCGCGCCAGCTGAAAAAGAATTAATAAACGGTGTGCGCAATTATATGAGAAGCGTGCCATATCCTCAAGCAACTTTAAAGTTATCCGACGATTAAGCCGTATATAAGATGCAAATATAAATTAAAGTGTCCGTGTGGTATTTGGGTATCATCGTTACATTAAAAAAAACGAACAAAACGCGGAAGGAAAAGAGGCGGCGAGTTGTCTCGCATAAATTGACGTTTGGAATTACAGAATATAAATTGGGTTGTATTGCAGAAACTCGACGATCCTTATCGAAGGCTGCGCGGAAAAAAAACGAGCGACATCTGGACTGTTCAGTGTATATGAAAAAAAGCGAATTCCTCTATTGGTACATACTCGTAGTTTACTTGGCGTATAAATAATAATAAATAATTCGAATTGAAATAGCTTAAGTTACCCTCATTGTAAACGTTACGTAATGATACGTTGAGGTCAAACATCTGCTTTATACGAGAATTACTCGATTGGATACCGAGTTTATTCATCTCGTATATACATTTCTCTTATGAAGTAATAAATTTTAAAATGTATAATAAAATTAATGTTGTTGAAAACAAATATCTGATTTATATCATTGAAGTTGCTGCATAGATTAGTATCTAGCATATTGTGTAACATGTGGTGGAAAATTAAATGTACTTGGGAACTTAAATACATTGTTTTAAGTAGCTCTTTTCTCAAGACATATCTTCGCCTGATAGCAATAAGCACACAAAACGTCAAAAGCCTCTTTCTTAATCGCTAACTCCACCTTTGAAATCGACCTCACTGTGGACTCCCTGTACTCGTCATCTTTGTGTTGAGAAAAAAAAAGGCTAGGATGTGCATTATTATTGATGAGGCAAACTAGCAAAGTGAGATGGTATAAGGTCACACAAACTACTTATTCTGCTTATTTATTTTTTTTGACAATGTATGAGTTGTAGTTTAGTGTGAGTCTAGAAAAGCAGTGTAACAACAAAATTAAGAAATTAAAATCTTAGCTAAAACTCGATATCTTGACAGGTGTAGAGAACTTTTCAAAATGCACAACATAAATGATAAAGCATCAATTTACAACCTCGCAGCTCCAGGTCAGCAGATTGGAGATTTCCACAAGATATCTGTGTCCAAAAGTGTATCAAGATAAAACTTCTTTGTTCAGCATACAATAATTATTTCTGTTGGTATAAGTCGTCTTAACAGTACTAACTTTACCGCAAGCAACCTCGGGATCTATTGTAACTCCAAAGACTTGTTCCTTTATGTCGGTAGGTGTCAAAAGAGCTATACCGAAAATTTTGTGTCTTAGGCGGCCTCTGGGAACGCAATTACACAGTATATGTTCAGCAGTTTCTGACTCGTCGTTACAAAGTCGACAGGTTTGATCCTCAGGTTGTCCTATCTGGAAGAGGTAGTATTTTAGGGACGCCGGTCAGGAAACCTGAGATCGTCTTTAGATCCCCTTTGCTGAAACCCTTTTGCATAAAACCTCTTTGTTTTTGTTATCAGTTATCATACTCTTCGCTTGTCTGTGGCCTAGAAGTTTTTTCCAGCATAAGGCTACCTTTGAGGCCTTCCAACTGTAGATTACTTGTTTTAGGTGGCTTTTTTGTAGTCCACAATCGGGTTGGGGTCCAATGAAGGACGTTTGTCCGCCTTCTCATTGCCCTTAATGTCTCTGTGACCTGGAACCCACTATAGAGTAATCATTGCTCCTAGCGAGTTCTCTCAGGTTGCTGGTACAGTCTCTGATCAGTGCCCGACTGTCTGTGAAAATGTTTATGGATGCACTTTTCTGTCCCTTTTGTAGGTTCAAAGCATGCAGAAGTTTTTAGCAAATACTTCTGCTTGCAAAATGGTTATGTCCGAACTGATGGGCAATTTACTGCGCCTATTTGGTCCACTAATGCCCATACCTACTCCGGATCCAAATGTCTTTGAAGCATCCGTGTACAAGGCAATCATCCCTGTTTCTAAATATGACCTTATACGGCTGGTCGAAATTATGTTCTGTCGGTATAAGATCTATTTTAATTTCATCAAGTAATTTCGACACTTGTACCCGTTATATTAAGACATGCTAACCGCTGGATTTGTGCCAGCTGTTTTTGTGCTGTCTTATGATTTGCTTTTAGCCACCAAATTAGTTAGGCATAGGATCTGATTATTACTACCTAAGCCCAATGAGCCATTCGTGGTTTAAGACCCCAGTTCGTTCCGATGAGCTTGCAACAGATCTGATTAGCCATAATGGCCTTTTTTCTCACCTTGTCTATATGAGAGTTCCAGTTTAATTTACTGTCTAGTATTACCCCTAGGTATTTAACTTCTGTTTTGAGGTTAATAGTTCTGCCTTTCAATTGTAGCTTCCTTCTCCGAGTAAAAGGGACTATTTCGATTTTGTTTGGATTGAGGCTGAGCTCATTGATTCTGCAAGTATGTACCAAGGCTTTCTGCATTAGTTGAGTTATGATTGTGTCATATCATAACCAAGTCATCAGCATACCAATGAATCATGAATCCAATTTTTGGTAAGGTGTTCATGAAGCCATCAACTAACCATGCTTTGGTATACAATAGTTATTTGGGTGAGTAGAAATCGATTTGTTATCTGTTTTAGTTGAAATCGTATCGATTTCGATGACTCGATCGCAAGCAACCTCGGCTAGTATTTTAACCGCTCACCAAACTAGAAATTTTGCTACCTTGGTATACAATAGTCATTTTTGTTTAAGTAGACATCAACCGATCTTGGCTCCTATCTTAATCGCAACAGAATAGAAAATGTCATTGCTTCAATTTGCAATAGTTATTTGTTTGAGTATAAATCGTTTTTTAAATTACACTACCTCGAACGCTACCATTTTTATTGAATTAAAACTAGAACTATAATACTTATTGTATCCAGAACGCTAAACACTGCTGTTAAAGGTTTTGACCTACTTGGACAGGCGGAATACTGCTTCCAAGACCAGTTATTGCTTTCAAAGACTTTAATAATTGTTTGATAAAAAGAGATATGCTTTCCAAAAAGCTACCTACCGCTTCCAGAATGTTAGATACTGCTGGAAAAGACTAATAACTGCTTGGAAAGAAGATATATGCTTCCCAAAAAGCTACCTAATGCTGCCAGAATGCTAAATACTACTGAAAAAGACTAAAAACTACTTGGAAAAAAGAGATATGCTCTCCAAAAAGGGTACCTACTGTTTCCAAAATGCTAGATACTGGTGGAAAAGATTACAATCTTCTTAGAGAAGATTAGATAGTGCTAGCAAACAACTACAAACTGATTGGAAAGATGAGATATTGCTTCCATAAGACTACTTACTGCTTTCAGAGCGCTATATACTACTAGAAAAGATTACAACCTGCTTGGAAAAGACTAAATAGCGCTGGAAGAAACTATTATCTGCTTCGAAAGACAAGATACTGTTTTTAAAATACTATTAACTACTTTCAGAATGCTAGATATTATTGGAAAGACTACTAATTGCTTGAAGAAAGCTAGATATTGTTGGTAAAGACTATTTAATGCTTTCAGAAAACTGTATGCTGCTGCCAAAATACTAAGTGCTTGGAGATTACGATACTACTGGCTAAAAACTATTTATTGAAACTATTCTTCTGTTGAGTGATATCTTTCTGCGTCCCTTCCATTACAGGTTGTAAATTCCGGGTTGGATTAGCCGTGATCCACATGCGCCAAATCTGGTGAAGAATCAATAAATTAAAAACAATTCTTATATACAATTCTATCAGTTTCTTTAGTGAGTAATGCCACAAATTACTCATAAATTGTTGAGCAACGTTGCAACGTTTAAATTGTTATATATTTTCATTGAACTAAAACTAGAACTAACACTAAACCTAGAACTGGAAAGTTTCGATTTTCGACTGTGCGTCCTCAGACGTACCGCTAAAGCTGTGTGGTGATAATGCTAGTGCAAAACTAGAAGTAACACAATACCTAGAACTAGAATCATTCGGGTTTAATGTGTCTAATAAAATTTTTGTATAACAACTACTTGTATGAACTTACTAAAGACAAAATAGTGTTTCCTCAATACAGAATATTGATATGTATGCGTATACGTCGTCTCATTTGCAATGCCTCGCCCTCAAGCGATTTCGGCTACTACCTGTATCTCTTATTGACTATTAATTTTGTTGCAGTATTTTTTTGTATTAATATAGCTGCTTTAATTGTTCTGCCTCCGCCACAAATGACTTCCTCTATCACCAATTAATAATAAAACTTTTGTTGCCTCGGTGTATAACAGTCATTTACATGATCATAAATTGCTTCAGTTTAATGCCTCAGCCGCAAGCGACCTAGGCTTATACTTTTTTGATCAATTAATTCAAATTATCAATTGCTGATTTTTTCTCCTTAAATCGATAATTTAGTCCATAAAAAAATGTTAAGAGTTATTTGAAATAAGTTTATTGCGATTATTAATTTTATAAATCAATGCTTTATTAGAAGTCCATTTAAAAAGGAATTCCTTTCTTTAACTCTTGTTATTCTTGTTATAAAGATAATTTAAATAGGTTTAAAACAGGAAGTTGTAGATCTTTCAGTGTCAGATTACGTAGGTAAACCTTGTTATCTGTTTAGAAGAAGTAGAGAAGCTCTTTGGGGCCGTGCCCCGTTGTTCGCCTCCTTTATTGACCGTTTGTGTGCCTTCCTGAAACAGCTAACAGCCTGCGCACTTAGAAAGGAATCCGCAATTAGTAATCAGCCTGTCGCCGCTAATGCGTGTGCTGCAGGAAGACAAAGCCTTCGGGTTTGGCCTTGCATTAGAGATGCACTAGCAGCCGTGTTCCCCTTTTAAAAGTCAACCGACGACACGGCTTTCGTATTACGAATTATGATTAAGCAATAATGCAACTGCTTGGTTTTTCGTGTTTGTGCAATTTCCTATTTTTAAACAAATTACTAATTTCGCGTTATCTCGGTTTTGTCACATGCTGATTCACTAAAACTCGGCGTTACGTAATACGTTAATTGCGGTTTAAAATTGTCTATTGCACTTAACGGAATCGTTAAACTTGAGGATCGTTTCTAATGTATTAATTTTCGCTTTGTACGCTTACTACACTTACTTAGAATCGGCTTAGTTTCTTTATGCTCGTTTGCATTTATCGGATAGTAGTCAAGTCACGGCTTCCAGCTGTAATAATTTCATTCAGGGATTATCGCCGGGATCTTTATGAATTTTAATCCTCGGCAACCGGTTCTATTTGGAATAATAAACGATCGCTTCCTGTGCCGTCGTAGCGCCGTGCCACCGGGTTTATGTGTATTTTTACCGACAACTTCTTCTCTACGTGGTGAGAGTTGAAACGAACCCAAAAGAAGGAGTGGTTATAACCACTAAAATCAACCGGAATTAAACCATAATCGACAGTTGCACATAAAATGCAACATGTCAATATAATTTGACTAAAACTTTGATGCAAAAATGAAAAGTACATAAATCTTTTAAAGTTGAAAAGACACTCTTTTTTTAAACAGCACATTAGGTGGATAAATCGTAAATTTGATTTGAACTTGGTTCAGGAAGTTTTTAAAAAATAAAAGCTGGTTTCAAACCAGTAATATTTATTGTTTGATTTCTATTAAATCTAGAAATGATGAAATTATTTGTACATTTTTTATGACTTTAAATGGTCCTTCGTACTTTGGTGATAAACTTGTCTTTTTGTTTTCTATTCGAAGGATCGAATATTCTACATTCTTATGAATAAATGGTTTCGAAGAACAATGATGAACAGTTGTCGTAGGTCTCAGATTTGAAAAAGTTTCGCGTAAAGAAATTAATACAGGATCAATAGAGCTTAGAATAAAATTTAAGCTCAGAATCGCTGTCTTGAGTTATTTTTAAAGTTTCAAGATCAGGATAAGGTGAATTAATGACATCAATATCTAAACGTGATAGAGTATCAGCTATTATGTTAGTTTCTCCCTTAATGTATCTAATATCTGATGTAAATTGTGAAATATAATTTAAATAACGAGATTGTCTGGGAGATTTTTCTGTTTTAGATGGATAATAGGTTTATGATCAATAAATATTGTGAAATTATAACCTTCAAGCAAATGTCTAAAACATTTTATTGATTCGTAAATGGTAAATAATTCACGATCAAAAGTTGAAGATCTAGCTTGTGAAGGCGAAAGTTTTTTTGAAAAATATGTAATTGGTTGTGATAAATTATTTACAGATTGCTCTAAAACAGCACCTATAGAAATAGAAGTTGTTAGTGTTAATTAAGCATCTTTACAAGGATGAGCAAGACTAGTTGCATTTATTAGGAACGTTTTAGCAGAAGAAAAAGAATCTTGGCACTCAATAGAAAAGGAAAGTAATTCTTTTTGTTTAAGAACACGAGTAAAATTTGCTAGCGCATGTAATGGTTGTAATAATTAAAAAAAATTTGGTATAAATAATCTATAATAAAAATTTATCATCCCCAAAAAACGTTCGTTATTTCAGCGTTGTTGGAATTGGAAAATCATTAATAATCTTAATACGTTGCCCAGAAGGAAGAATACCTTCTGGAGTTATAATATGATAGCCTAAAAAATCGAGAGAATTGACACCAAAAATACATTTTGAAGGTTTGGCGTTAATTCCATAATTGTCAAGTCGTTCAAAAAGTTGTCAATTCTGCGTTACATATGGTTTTTTGGGACCATATATAACGCAGAAGCGACTTTTTTGACTACCATTTGCTCAAATTCAGTCTTTGCAATGTTATATTTTATTTGATCAAAACGTCGTGGACGACAAAAAGGTAAATGATCATTAGTAATGATTTGATGACGTATAGAATGTTTTACTGTAACGGAAAAATTGGGAGTGGAAAAAAAATTTGGAAATTTTTTAAAACATTTTGTATATTGGGTTTCAACATTAAATAGTTTAGGTGATGATTTATCCGTTAATGAATTAATGAACCTTTTGTGGTTAAAGTAGTATCAATTAATCTATGATTTTTAATATCTACTAGAATACCAAATTTGAATAAAAAATCCATACCTATTATCGGTCTACTAACATCTGCAATAGTAAAGAGAAAAGGAAAATTCCTTCTTACATTTAAGGTAATTGTTAGCATTTTTTTTCCACAAGTTGAAATAGTGGTACCGTTTGCAGCTATCAGAGAAGAATTATTGTTATCTTTATGATAATTTGAAAAAATGTTACGAGGTATGACTGTAAAATCAGCTCCTGTATCAATTAAAAATAGTATATTACAGGACAAGTCCACACGAGCCGAAGGCGAGTTTTGTATGCTGCCGGGTTGAGAGATATATACTAATATAAATAATAGTTGAGTATCAAGGCAAATGATTTGTGGATGATTGGATAATATTAATTGAAGTGGCCTGCATCTGATGCACTATAATTTAAACCATTCATACTTGCATAAATATCTATTGCATACACAATGATATACATAATAAATAAACTTATTATTATTAAAATTATAATATGAAACATTTCCATTATGATATGTTTGTTATAATTTGTAAGTGTATAAATACTTTCAAATGCACTGCCTCGGTCGCAAACAACCTCGGTCCAATCTCCATCGTTCATCAAACATAAAACTTCAATGCATTAAGTATACAACAGCAATGTGTATGAGTATAAATTGTCTCCATTGTACTGCCTCGGCCGCAAGCGACCTCGGCAACTACCTCTATTGTCCATATAAAATACAACTTCGCAAGCGACCATTTTCTGTCACCCATCAAAGATAAGATTGAGTTGTCTCGATATTCAACAGACATTTGTATTAGTATAAGTGAGTATAAATCGCCTTATTCCTCATTAAAGACAAAACTTCGTTGTCTCAGTGTACAATAGTTATTTATAAGAGTATCAATCGTGAAAATTGTTCTGCCTCGGCCGCAAGCGACCTCGGTTACCATCTTTATCAATCATTAAAAACAAAACTTCGTTGCCAAAGTATCGAATAATTATTTGTATGAGTATAAATCGTCTCTTTGTACTGCCTCGGCCGCAAGCAACCTCGGTTATTGTCCTTATTCCTCATTAAAGACAAAACTTCGTTGTCTCAGTGTACAATAGTTATTTATAAGAGTATCAATCGTGAAAATTGTTCTGCCTCGGCCGCAAGCGACCTCGGCTACTATCTTTATCACTCATTAAAAACAAAACTTCGTTGCCAAAGTATCGGATAATTATTTGTATGAGTATAAATCGTCTCTTTGTACTGCCTCGGCCGCAAGCAACCTCGGTTATTGTCCTTATTCCTCATTAAAGACAAAACTTCGTTGTCTCAGTGTACAATAGTTATTTATAAGAGTATCAATCGTCAAAATTGTTCTGCCTCAGACGCAAGCGATCTCGGCTACTATCTTTATCACTCATTAAAAACAAAACTTCGTTGCCAAAGTATCGGATAATTATTTGTATGAGTATAAATCATCTCTTTGTACTGCCTCGGCCGCAAGCAACCTCGGTTATTGTCCTTATTCCTCATTAAACACAAAACTTCGTTGTCTCAGTGTACAATAGTTATTTATAGAAGTATCAATCGTCAAAATTGTTCTGCCTCAACCGCAAGCGACCTCGGCTACTATCTTTATCACTCATTAAAAACAAAACTTTGTTGCCAAAGTATCGGATAATTATTTGTATGAGTATAAATCATCTCTTTGTACTGCCTCGGCCGCAAGCAACCTCGGTTATTGTCCTTATTCTTCATTAAACACAAAACTTCGTTGTCTCAGTGTACAATAGTTACTTATAAGAGTATCAATCGTCAAAATTGTTTTGTCTCGGCCGCAAGCGACCTCGACTACTGTCTCTAACGTCCATTAAGGACAAAACCTCGTTACCTCAGTGTAGAATAGTTATTTATATGATATAAATCGTCACAATTATTCTGCCTACTATCTTTATTGATAATTAACGACAGAACATCGTTGCCTGAGTATACAAAAGTTATTTGTATAAATCGTCTCATTGTACTGCCTCGGCCGCAAGCGACCTCAACTACTATCTTTGAATATTAAGACTCAATAACTATTATTATTAATATTAACCAAACATTCAATGTCTTTGTTCTTTCAGTTCACTTTTTGTTTTCTATTTTTGGTTAATGTTAGTTTAAAGTTTGATAAAATTGTTAACTAATAACTGTACATTAATTATTGGCTAGTATCTGAATGATAATATCTTACCACATAAGAGTTATAAAACAGTTTCAGTGGTCGGATAAACATCTTCGCCCAGGATATTATGAGCCGTAAAATATTAAAAACATTTACGATTACGGTTATTACTGGACAGAAAGGCGGGCGTTGGCCATCTGTGGCCAGAAACTTCCATTGGTTCGTATCGGGTCCTCTCTAATTGCAGCACGACACAAAAAAAAGAAACCGATAAAAATTCAACAAAAAAAAACCGTACAAAAGCAAGTCATCGGACGATTTAAGTCCGATCCAACGCGGTAAAAATTGCCGGGTTGAAGAAATTTGGCAGGAACGCAAAGTTACGATCGCTTCTCGTTCCAAGAACCGATGAAGATATCGTTGAGTTTTCGAAGTTGTGTCCTCGGGAGCGCCCGATTCTCGGTATACAGGTTGTGTCGGTAATTACAACGGGGTCCTTCTTATTGAATATGATCCGCAGTACGGTTTCCGAGAATCAGGTTATTGTCAAGCTTTACCCAATAAACATTATCTGGGACGTTCTCGTAATTATCGCTGTCCATTCATCTTTCCCTTTAGCGAAATTCATTCTTGTATAGGCAGGTTCACCAGGTAATCGAATGTCATTTTTCGTAACATAACTCGTACCATTGTCGGTGGTAATTAAAATTATTTCGTGGAACTTGTCGACCACTTTTATTTCGATTAGATTTATTTATCAATAATAATCTTAGATGTTGTAAGGTTAACAAACTTTAACGTTTTAGAAAGAAAGAAACTATTAAAAAGTTGTTAAACACTTTTATGGGTAATTATTTATTATTATACCATTGTTTTCGCCAACACGAATTGTTTAAGAGCGTATAAATTAATTAATTAATGACTCACCGAAATGTCTTTTACAGTGAAGTAAATTTTAATGAATTTCATTTTACGATTTTCGCTTTAAAAAACTGTTAAAAAAACCTTTTATTACCATCATCTAGAATTAATTGCCTCAAAACAACCAAAAAAAAACATTTAAATTGTTTAAAAAAAAATTAAAACATAAATAATCGTTTATGGTTTAATTCCGGTTGATTTTAGTGGTTCTAACTACTCGTTCAACTCTCACCACGTAGAGAAGAAGTTATATGATTCTAGTTTTAGGTCTTGTGTTAGTTTTAGTGCTAGTGCAAAACTATAACTAGCACTAGATCTAGAACTAGGAACATTCGGATTTAGCCACACGTCTCTCAAGACGGCTAAACCCGAATGATTCTAGTTCTAGGTATAGTGCTAGTTCTAGTGACAGTGTTAGTGTAAAACTAGACCTAACACTAGATCTAGAACTAGAAAGATTCGGGTTTAGCCGCGCGTCTCTCAAGACTGCTAAACCCGAATTATTCTAGTTCTATTTCTTGTGTTAGTTCTAGTGATAGTGCAAAACTGTATTAAACATACAAATGGAGAATAGAGGTGGTTGCCGAGGTCGCTTGCGGTCGAGGCAATACAATAGAGACAATTTACACTCATACACATTGCTGTTGTATACTTAATGCATTGAAGTTTTATGTTTGATGAACGACGGAGATTGGACCGAGGTTGCTTGCGACCGAGGCAGTGCAATTGAAACTATTTATACACTTACAAATTATAACAAACATATCATAATGGAAACGTTTCTTATTATAATTTTAATAATAATACATTACATTACATTACATTACATAGAATACATATCGGGTAGGCGGACCAACCAACCTTGCACCGCGACCCTAAGGATCTATTGTACCCCGATAGATATCATTATCAAATTTCACCGTGCAGTCCAATGCTCTTAACGAACATTAATACCTTGCTCGGCGAAAGGTCATTCAGAACTTTTGAGGAGATAAACTGCGACCCAAAAATCGAGAATCTGATACGGTTAACGGCAGGGCATAAAACATGCTCAACCGTCTCTGCTTCCTCCGCACATAGTCGGCATTCAACATCGTCGGCTAAACCCAACAAGTTGAGGTGTGCTTTTAATCGGCAGTGCCCAGTAAAAACACCCATTAGAACTTTTATGCTACTACGGGCAAGTCCCAAAATATTCCCAGGTTTGACAGTGGCGATGTTAATAAACACCTTAGTATGTCTCATTCCAGGAGAACTGGTCCACAGTAGGCGAAGTCTCTCTTCAGCCCACAGTCCAATCCTATATTTGGCCATCGCAAATGATACACCAACTGCTGGTTCCGGTCCCACAAACGCTTCAGCGCTGCCATCTCGTGCTAGCTTATCTGCCGCTTCATTGCCAGCAACACCAGAGTGACCCGGGACCCAGATCAGAGAGACTCTGTTATCACAACTCAGTGTGTTTAATGTTTTTTTACAATCATTAACCAGAGCCGACACCGTTTACAGGCTTGCAGCGCCTGGAGAGCGGCTTGACTGTCTGAGAAGATTCGTACTGTCATGTTCTTCACCCCTCTTTCAAGAAGGATTTTAGCACCCATGTCAATAGCAAATACTTCCGCCTGGAATACAGTACAGTACGTACCCAGGCTGTAGGCTTGCTTAATTCGAGGTGTCTGGCAGTATACTCCTGCTCCTACCCCTTCAGGCGTTTTTGATCCATCTGTATACAAGCAAATGTCTGCCCGAACCAGAGAATTTTCATTTTCGATCCAGGACTGCCGCTCAGGCAGTACAATCTGGTATCGAGCATTAATCACTGATAGTGATACCGCCAAATCTGACGGCATTGATAGCACAGTATCAGTGCTTATAATGTCTTCCGTAGCCCATTGGTAGGATATGTCGTAACAGTTTTGAGCATATTGCTTAAATCTGTAAATGGTTGTTCTAGCCACTTTCTCTATATGCAAATGCAGAGGAGATAGGCCAAGCAGAACCTCCATTGCTAGAGTTGGCGTTGTGCCTATCGCACCAGAGATTGCCAATCCAGCTACTCGTTGAATTCGTGAAAGTTTATTGATAGCTGAAGTCTGTCGGACTTTCCTATACCAGGCTGCTGCTCCGTATGTGATCATAGGTCTAACCACAGTCACATAGAGCCAGTACAGTCTTTCAGGGGTAAGACCCCAACTTTTTCCACAAAGACTGCGACAAGTCCACAAGGATAGTCTAGCTTTGTGCAAAACTCCCTGCAAATGTCCATTCCATGACAGGGTTTTGTCTAGGATTACTCCTAGATATTTGACTTCCTTTGAGAAAGGAATTTCTTCACTTTGGATAGTTGGGCGGATTAGTCCATCCAACTTTCGCTTCCTGGTGAAGGGCACAACAATTGTCTTTTGCGGGTTTATTGAGAGGTTCTCTCCCTTACACCAAGCGCAAATGGCATCTAGGGTCACCTGGAGGACTTTAGATATCCTCGGCAAACAGGTTCCTTTGACCATAACGACAATGTCATCAGCATAAGCTTGTATTTCCACACCAACGGCTTCGACTATCGCAATCAGATCGTCAACTAGGAGGGACCAAAGCAGGGGAGATAACACCCCTCCCTGCCTGAAGCGTATCGTATCACCGTGGAGTGAAGTAGAAATTATTCTACTATCTAGCATATTGCGGATCCAACCCGCTATAGTTGCTTCCACTCCCCTGTCAAGAGCAGCTCTTTCAAGAGATTGTGGTATTGCGTTGTTGAACGCTCCCTCTATATCCAGAAACGCACAAACCAAGATTTCTTTATCCTGCAGCGTATTGGATACTCTACCAACTAAGTTGTGTAGAGCCAATTCTGCTAATAATAATAAGTTTAATTCATTATGTATATCATTGTGTATGCAATAGATATTTATGCAAGTATGAATGGTTTAAATTATAGTGCATCAAATGCAAGCCACTTCAATTAATATCATCCAATCATCCACAAATCATTTGCCTTGATACTCATCTATTATTAATTGATTAAACTAATAATAATATAAATCTCAATTATTCTGCCTCTGCCGTGAGCAACCTCGGCTACTATTCGTATTATCCTGTAGAAATATTACATCGTTGTCAAAATATAATAGTTTATATCAAGCTTTTATCAACTAATAATTCCTCTATAACGGCAAATGATAGATCATCGAATCCATCTCCACCATTATGGATGACAGGATCAGGATCTTTACTTTTGACACTTTCTGGCCAAATATTTTTCCAACATGAGTTCAATGTTGATGGCTTTAAGTCAGCTAACGCTACCACAACTTGCTTAATGCAGTCCATAATAGAAAAATTTTTCCACACATCAATGACTGTTAAATCCTCATTCTGGTCTAGTTTATTTAACAAATATTGGAATGAACGTTTTGTTTAGTACGTTTTCAAAGTAGTAATGATCCCTTAGTCTAGCGGTTGTATTAAGGATGTAGTGTTAGGCGGAAGAAAGCAAAAATGCACATTTGGGTGCTCCAAGACCGGATAGCCAGGGGCATTGTCTAGAATTAAAAGAACTTTAAATTCTAGCGATTTTGCATTCATGCAGCGTCTTCTGAGATAAAGTATTTCTGGAACCATTCTGTAAATGTATTGAAATTTACACCTTTCATCGAACGTGGTCTTAAGTTCTGCTCGGCATTTTTAAGGCCACTTTCATCTGCATTCCAAACTTGATCTGGGGTGTAAGTTTTTCAGGAAATTCTTTGATAGCCAATTCATCGGCAGACGCAGATTGTTTAGACTGAGATGAAGTACCTGGCTCAACTTCTTTAATACGTTTGTAGATTCTTAATGCATTCTTTTTTGTGATTTATCTTCAATCCATATTACCAAAGCTTTTTCCGTCTTCTCTTTGACAACCTCTCTTATGTATGACGATGATTTAGTACATATTTTCGTAGCTTCATGAATACCAAAATACTTTCCTACAGCCGTTGCACCTTGTCCTGTTGCAAGTTGATCTAAAATTTTAATTTTAGTATCTAAACTGATTGCCTTCTTGATATCTTTCATATTAATAATGCAAAGTATCTAGCAATACATCATGAAAGAACACCATGAAGTTGTCCATTTGTCTATTATATGATAACTAACTTCAGATTTAACATGTCAACCCCAATTTTGACATATTTGTGGAAGAACGATAGCAGACTATCGAACATTACCTTTTGTTCGTAAATTTATATAATATGTAAGTTTTGTACTTTCACGAATATGTATGCTGGTTTTTGTAAACAGTAAACTTGTTTATTATTATTATTATATTTGTAATCTTCATTAAAAATCCGTTAAAATGAGTACAAACACGACATATTTATCTTCAATATTTATGAAGTTATGGTCAATTTTCGGTTACAAATGTCAACGTCAATTTTGACATATTTGTAATCGTCGTGAAAAATCCTTTAAAATGAGCCCAAACATGATACGTTTAATTCCAATATTATTCGAGATATAAGCGACTTTCGATATCATTTTGACATATTCTTAATTTTTATAAAATGTCTTAATATTTGTCACAAAAACAAAAATATAATAAAAAAAAAATTAAAAATTAAGGTTGGTATTAATATTTAAAAATTAAATCGCTATCTGCATTGTTGCTAACTTCGGGTTTTACGTTTTTTTAATCTAACTTTTTAGTTTTTTGAAATAAGTGCATCATCTTTGGACTCATTTTAAAGGTTTTTTAATGAAGATGACAAATATACCAAAATTGACGTTGACGTTTCAAACCGGAAGTGATTGTATTTCCATTAATATTAAAGTTAAATATGTCGAGTTTGGACTCATTTTAAAGGTTATTTTATGAAGATTACGAATATAATAATAAAATTAAAGTTGACATTGACAACTGAAAGTTTTTTTTACAACTAAACCTGACTGTTTCTAGGTCTTGTGTTAGTTCTGGTGTAAAACTAGAACTAACACTAGATCTAGAACTAGAAATATTCGAGTTTAGCCGTGCGTCTTCAGACTTTTCTGAGTTCTTGTCGGCTAAACCTAAAACTAGAAAGTTTTAGGTCTAGTGTTAGTTCTAGTGTTAATTGTTATTTAACCCTAAATTCTTCTACATTTTAATTCATCTAAAAAAAAATTTTTTTGATTTAATCCACTTACCTTGCTTATAATTTCATCCATTTACCCATTTTGAATTAAATACAACCTTTAAATCCAATTAATTATGTGTTTTTCATTAAAAAAACTTAAATTCAACGTCAATTTTGACAAGCAACTGCAATATTTGGATTTTAATCACCATGGTAACCGAGTCAAGTTGGATAACCTTAAAATAATAAAATTTTATTTCGATTTTTTTACTAATTCTAACCTAATTTTTATTAATTTTAAAACAATTCGAATTCTTTACGATTATCTCGCATTCATAACAAATTCGTTAATTGTAGTTAATTTAAATCGATTCTAATTAAGAGAAATAAATTAAAAATATCTTTTTTTGATTTAATCCACTTACCTTGTTTATAATATCCTAGATAAACCAATTTTGAGTTAAATACAGCCTTTTAAAGCAATTAAATGAGACTTTTTCCTTAAAAAAACTTAAATTCAATTTCTATTTTGACAAGCGTGCAATATTTGGATCTTAATCACCATAGCAACCGAGTCAAGTTGGACAACCTAACAATAATAAAATTATAACCGTTAATATTTCGCTTTATATTTTAATGTTTTTAATTTTATTTTCTCTTTTTTTTATATTTTTGTATATTGCTTCTTAAGTGAAATACACTGCATAAATAAAAACATAGAAATGTCAATTCTTCCAATGACGTCACAGCAAGGCCTTTGCGGGGGGATACGTTCATATGGAGTTGGATAACCTTATACAGTATGTTTACTCAACGGACCTTGGTGCGTACTACCACCTCCATTTATCTCATAAATAAGAAATCCTTGAGATAACCAAAGAATCTAGGGATTTTTTGGTCTATTGTGTTAAACTGACAGCTCTATGTGGTCAAAAGACCTACTATTAGGTATTTTGACGATATTCTAACCTTAAAATTTGGAAGTGGAGACTGAGAATAGGCGGCGAACCACCAATTTCACCAAAGAAGAATGCGAACATCTTGAATTTGTTATCAAACATAAAAACGTAACAGAAAACAAAAAAAGTGATACAGTTACATGGCAAGGAAAGCAAAAAGTATGTATATTTCGTATTATTGTATGTTAAAATGTGATGGTAAACAATAATGGCACAACTAACATGATGAACGACTGAAGATGCCAATTGTACACTCACTCCTGCAAAATCTGCTATGGATAGCAACATGTTACCTATTGCATAAAACCGAAGAGTCAGCAACAAACGGTTTGAAGGAGGTACAGTATTATTACTAAAATATTGATGAATTTTACATTAAATAATAACAATTAACAAATTAGTTACGTCATGGATGGAGGTTTTATTACATCTTCTATTTGATTGAAAAGGTGATGAAAAATTTTTTCGAGAGACGAAATCTCGTCATAAATTCAACATCTGACTGAATATTTAAATGTTAATTATTAATAGTTTTTTATTTAAGTTTATATTACTTTTCTTATTTTAACTAAAATAGTAAAACGCTCGAATTTGTGACGTCAGTATAAATTCTATTTGAGGTTACTTATCCGCAGTTATCTCTTAGATAGCAACTTATCCGATACCTAATCCACGGGTTACAGATATTTCAAAAGTTATCCCTTGGATAGCGGTATCTATAAGATAAATACAGTGGTAGTAACCAATTTTTAAGCTATCCGATAGATAACGCTATCAGAGACTTTAATTATGAGTGGTAGTAGTGGGCCTAAGATCTATCTATCGGATAAATTTATCAAGAGGTGGTCAAAGTGGTTCTAAGTAAGTCTAAACATAACATTAATAGTGTGAAATTATTGATTGGATTTGGTGATGATACTCTTATAAATAAGTATAAGAGCAGGTGAACGGTTGGACATGAGAGAATTTAAAACGTCGTCGGATAAACTGGTTTTAGGAATACGGGCGCCACCGTGTTGCGATTTTTCCGGCACGCAAATTAAGATCTACAGCTCAACCGGTACGTCCAACGTAAATTGCCGCATTACGTCGTGCAAGTTGTAGTACGTACCTGAGGAGCCCAGGTACCACCAGTGTGATTTACAAGTCCCAATCAGGAAGCTGTAAATTCTATTGCGTTCCGTACGTTCGGTTCGGTCCTTCAAGTTTCAAGTTTTCCTTTTTTTCTCTTGTAAAAGACCCGCATGCATCAACCTTAATGGTTTTCTGGTCGTGTTTACAAAGCGATTATTATCTATCATTACCGGATCATTAACTAAACGTTTTTTTTGCTTATTAACTATTAAATACATTTCGGTTCTTGTATCCATTAACTTTCACCAAACTAAATATATCTTTAATTTCAGTCTAATGAATAACAATTTCTCTATAATTAAAAAAAAATCTTATTTATACAAGTTCAAGAGGTTTTAAGATTCCACCGGAAAAGTTACCACAACCTCAATTAAAATGAGGTGATTTGAAATGATATAGAGTCATAAATAAGACTTTTATACTGAGGCAATGAAGTTTTGTCTTTAATGGGCGATACAGTTCAATTGAGACTATTAATCGAGGCACCTACTTTTATTTTTGATGGATAATAAGGATGGTAGCCGAGGTCGTTTGCGATCAAGGAAGTGTATTGAAATGGATATACTATATTTTGAACAGGTGAGAGGGATAGAAACCGAGGCAGTAGAATAAGACGATTTATACTCATATATTTTAATAGGTGATAAAGATAGTAGTTGAGGTTGCTTGCGATCGAGGCAGAGCAATTGTGATGATTGTTACTCATATAAATAACTATTAAACACTGATGAAACAAGGTTGTAACTTAAATGGGCAACAGAGCTAGTTGTCAAGGTCGCTTGAGGCTGAGGCAGTACAATTGTGACATTTATATTAACACAAATATCTGCTAAGTACCGAGACAACCTAGTTTTATCTCTGATGGGGGATAGAGATAACAGCCGAGGTAGCTTGCGACCGAGGAAGAGCAATTGTGATGATTGTTACTCATATAAAAACTATTAAACACTGATGAAACAAGGTTGTAACGTAAATGGGCAACAGAGCTAGATGCTGAGGTCGCTTGAGGCCGAGGTAGTACAATTGAGACCATTTATATTAACACAAATAGCTGTTAATTACTGAGGCAACCCAGTTTTATCGTTGAAGGGGGATAGAAATAGCAGCCGAGGCAGTGCAATAAGACGATTTATACTCGTATATTTTAATAGGTGATAAAGATAGTAGTTGAGGTTGCTTGCGATCGAGGCAGAGCAATTGTGATGATTGTTACTCATATAAATAACTATTAAACACTGATGAAACAGGGTTGTAACTTAAATGGGCAACAGAGCTAGTTGTCAAGGTCGCTTGAGGCTGAGGCAGTACAATTGTGACATTTATATTAACACAAATATCTGCTAAGTACCGAGATAACCTAGTTTTATCTCTGATGGGGGATAGAGATAACAGCCGAAGTAGCTTGCGACCGAGGAAGAGCAATTGTGATGATTGTTACTCATATAAAAACTATTAAACACTGATGAAATAAGGTTGTAACGTAAATGAGCAACAGAGCTAGATGCTGAGGTCGCTTGAGGCCGAGGTAGTACAATTGAGACCATTTATATTAACACAAATAGCTGTTAATTATTGAGGCAACCCAGTTTTATCGTTGAAGGGGGATAGAAATAGCAGCCGAGGCAGTGCAATAAGACGATTTATACTCATATATTTTAATAGGTCATAAAGATAGTAGTTGAGGTTGCTTGCGATCGAGGCAGAGCAATTGTTATGATTGTTACTCATATAAATAACTATTAAACACTGATGAAACAAGGTTGTAACTTAAATGGGCAACAGAGCTAGTTGTCAAGGTCGCTTGAGGCCGAGGCAGTACAATTGTGACATTTATATTAACACAAATATCTGCTAAGTACCGAGATAACCTAGTTTTATCTCTGATGGGGGATAGAGATAACAGCCGAGGTAGCTTGCGACCGAGGAAGAGCAATTGTGATGATTGTTACTCATATAAAAACTATTAAACACTGATGAAATACGGTTGTAACGTAAATGGGCAACAGAGCTAGATGCTGAGGTCGCTTGAGGCCGAGGTAGTACAATTGAGACCATTTATATTAACACAAATAGCTGTTAATTACTGAGGCAACCCAGTTTTATCGTTGAAGAGGGATAGAAATAGCAGCCGAGGCAGTGCAATAAGACGATTTATTCTCATATATTTTAATAGGTGATAAAGATAGTAGTTGAGGTTGCTTGCGATCGAGGCAGAGCAATTGTGATGATTGTTACTCATATAAATAACTATTAAACACTGATGATACAAGGTTGTAACTTAAATGGGCTACAGAGCTAGTTGTCAAGGTCGCTTGAGGCCGAGGCAGTACAATTGTGACATTTATATTAACACAAATATCTGCTAAGTACCGAGACAACTTAGTTTTATCTCTGATGGGGGATAGAGATAACAGCCGAGGTAGCTTGCGACCGAGCAAGAGCAATTGTGATGATTGTTACTCATATAAAAACTATTAAACACTGATGAAATAAGGTTGTAACGTAAATAGGCAACAGAGCTAGATGCTGAGGTCGCTTGAGGCCGAGGTAGTACAATTGAGACCATTTATATTAACACAAATAGCTGTTAATTACTGAGGCAACCCAGTTTTATCGTTGAAGGGGGATAGAAATAGCAGTCGAGGCAGTGCAATAAGACGATTTATACTCATATATTTTAATAGGTGATAAAGATAGTAGTTGAGGTTGCTTGCGATCGAGGCAGAGCAATTGTGATGATTGTTACTCATATAAATAACTATTAAACACTGATGAAACAAGGTTGTAACTTAAATGGGCAATAGAGCTAGTTGTCAAGGTCGCTTGAGGCCGAGGCAGTACAATTGTGACATTTATATTAACACAAATATCTGCTAAGTACCGAGATAACCTAGTTTTATCTCTGATGGGGGATAGAGATGACAGCCGAGGTAGCTTGCGACCGAGGAAGAGCAATTATGATGATTGTTACTCATATAAAAACTATTAAACACTGATGAAATAAGGTTGTAACGTAAATGGGCAACAGAGCTAGATGCTGAGGTCGCTTGAGGCCGAGGTAGTACAATTGAGACCATTTATATTAACACAAATAGCTGTTAATTACAGAGGCAACCCAGTTTTATCGTTGAAGAGGGATAGAAATAGCAGCCGAGGCAGTGCAATAAGACGATTTATACTCATATATTTTAATAGATGATAAAGATAGTAGTTGAGGTTGCTTGCGATCGAGGCAGAGCAATTGTGATGATTGTTACTCATATAAATAACTATTAAACACTGATGAAACAAGGTTGTAACTTAAATGGGCAACAGAGCTAGTTGTCAAGGTCGCTTGAGGCCGAGGCAGTACAATTGTGACATTTATATTAACACAAATATCTGCTAAGTACCGAGATAACCTAGTTTTATCTCTGATGGGGGATAGAGATGACAGCCGAGGTAGCTTGCGACCGAGGAAGAGCAATTATGATGATTGTTACTCATATAAAAACTATTAAACACTGATGAAATAAGGTTGTAACGTAAATGGGCAACAGAGCTAGATGCTGAGGTCGCTTGAGGCCGAGGTAGTACAATTGAGACCATTTATATTAACACAAATAGCTGTTAATTACAGAGGCAACCCAGTTTTATCGTTGAAGAGGGATAGAAATAGCAGCCGAGGCAGTGCAATAAGACGATTTATACTCATATATTTTAATAGATGATAAAGATAGTAGTTGAGGTTGCTTGCGATCGAGGCAGAGCAATTGTGATGATTGTTACTCATATAAATAACTATTAAACACTGATGAAACAAGGTTGTAACTTAAATGGGCAACAGAGCTAGTTGTCAAGGTCGCTTGAGGCCGAGGCAGTACAATTGTGACATTTATATTAACACAAATATCTGCTAAGTACCGAGATAACCTAGTTTTATCTCTGATGGGGGATAGAGATAACAGCCGAGGTAGCTTGCGACCGAGGAAGAGCAATTGTGATGATTGTTACTCATATAAAAACTATTAAACACTGATGAAACAAGGTTGTAACGTAAATGGGCAGCAGAGCTAGATGCTGAGGTCGCTTGAGGCCGAGGTAGTACAATTGAGACCATTTATATTAACACAAATAGCTGTTAATTACTGAGGCAACCCAGTTTTATCGTTGAAGGGGGATAGAAATAGCAGTCGAGGCAGTGCAATAAGACGATTTATACTCATATATTTTAATAGGTGATAAAGATAGTAGTTGAGGTTGCTTGCGATCGAGGCAGAGCAATTGTGATGATTGTTACTCATATAAATAACTATTAAACACTGATGAAACAAGGTTGTAACTTAAATGGGCAATAGAGCTAGTTGTCAAGGTCGCTTGAGGCCGAGGCAGTACAATTGTGACATTTATATTAACACAAATATCTGCTAAGTACCGAGATAACCTAGTTTTATCTCTGATGGGGGATAGAGATAACAGCCGAGGTAGCTTGCGACCGAGGAAGAGCAATTGTGATGATTGTTACTCATATAAAAACTATTAAACACTGATGAAATAAGGTTGTAACGTAAATGGGCAACAGAGCTAGATGCTGAGGTCGCTTGAGGCCGAGGTAGTACAATTGAGACCATTTATATTAACACAAATAGCTGTTAATTACTGAGGCAACCCAGTTTTATCGTTGAAGAGGGATAGAAATAGCAGCCGAGGCAGTGCAATAAGACGATTTATACTCATATATTTTAATAGATGATAAAGATAGTAGTTGAGGTTGCTTGCGATCGAGGCAGAGCAATTGTGATGATTGTTACTCATATAAATAACTATTAAACACTGATGAAACAAGGTTGTAACTTAAATGGGCAACAGAGCTAGTTGTCAAGGTCGCTTGAGGCCGAGGCAGTACAATTGTGACATTTATATTAACACAAATATCTGCTAAGTACCGAGATAACCTAGTTTTATCTCTGATGGGGGATAGAGATAACAGCCGAGGTAGCTTGCGACCGAGGAAGAGCAATTGTGATGATTGTTACTCATATAAAAACTATTAAACACTGATGAAATAAGGTTGTAACGTAAATGGGCAACAGAGCTAGATGCTGAGGTCGCTTGAGGCCGAGGTAGTACAATTGAGACCATTTATATTAACACAAATAGCTGTTAATTACTGAGGCAACCCAGTTTTATCGTTGAAGGGGGATAGAAATAGCAGCCGAGGCAGTGCAATAAGACGATTTATACTCATATATTTTAATAGGTGATAAAGATAGTAGTTGAGGTTGCTTGCGATCGAGGCAGAGCAATTGTGATGATTGTTACTCATATAAATAACTATTAAACACTGATGAAACAAGGTTGTAACTTAAATGGGCAACAGAGCTAGTTGTCAAGGTCGCTTGAGGCCGAGGCAGTACAATTGTGACATTTATATTAACACAAATATCTGCTAAGTACCGAGATAACCTAGTTTTATCTCTGATGGGGGATAGAGATAACAGCCGAAGTAGCTTGCGACCGAGGAAGAGCAATTGTGATGATTGTTACTCATATAAAAACTATTAAACACTGATGAAATAAGGTTGTAACGTAAATGGGCAACAGAGCTAGATGCTGAGGTCGCTTGAGGCCGAGGTAGTACAATTGAGACCATTTATATTAACACAAATAGCTGTTAATTACTGAGGCAACCCAGTTTTATCGTTGAAGGGGGATAGAAATAGCAGCCGAGGCAGTGCAATAAGACGATTTATACTCATATATTTTAATAGGTGATAAAGATAGTAGTTGAGGTTGCTTGCGATCGAGGCAGAGCAATTGTGATGATTGTTACTCATATAAATAACTATTAAACACTGATGAAACAAGGTTGTAACTTAAATGGGCAACAGAGCTAGTTGTCAAGGTCGCTTGAGGCCGAGGCAGTACAATTGTGACATTTATATTAACACAAATATCTGCTAAGTACCGAGATAACCTAGTTTTATCTCTGATGGGGGATAGAGATAACAGCCGAAGTAGCTTGCGACCGAGGAAGAGCAATTGTGATGATTGTTACTCATATAAAAACTATTAAACACTGATGAAATAAGGTTGTAACGTAAATGAGCAACAGAGCTAGATGCTGAGGTCGCTTGAGGCCGAGGTAGTACAATTGAGACCATTTATATTAACACAAATAGCTGTTAATTACTGAGGCAACCCAGTTTTATCGTTGAAGGGGGATAGAAATAGCAGCCGAGGCAGTGCAATAAGACGATTTATACTCATATATTTTAATAGGTCATAAAGATAGTAGTTGAGGTTGCTTGCGATCGAGGCAGAGCACGTCTGAAGACGCACGGCTAAACCCGAAACTTTCTAGTTCTAGGTCTAGTGTTAGTTCTAGTTTTAATTGTTACTAAGTGTTAAATTGTTGTCTATTTTTACTGAAATAGAACTAACATTAGACCTAGGACTAGAATCATTCAGGTTTAGCCGCACGTCTTTAAAGACGGCAAAAATTTTCTGATATAAGAGTACTAAAATGTTACGTCATCGTAAAGAGAAAAAAATTTCTATCAAAGGAGCCTAACGAAAGGATACATTGCCATTTAAAAAACTTCAACTGTTATTCGTTGCTCATTTGTTTTCTGAAATAAAAACAATTGAATGCCTTATTATGGCAAACAAAATATTAAACAACTTTTGCATAAATTGTTTTTTTATAAAGTTGATACTTACCAAGATATATACTATATTCCATACATAGTGGGCACTCTGTATATTATATTATACTTTTCTTCCAATGACGTCACGTTTCCTACCTCACTTTGTCAACGTCAATTTATTCGACTTGGATAACAACGGACCTTGGTACCCACGACCCTGTTATCTACGAGATAAATTATTGTATCTTATAGATAGCTTAACTGACAGATAGCATTGGTTTGGTAGCAACGGGCCTTAGCCAATGAGAGCGCTTAAAACCGCTGTAACCATGGTAATTATCAATCGGTTAAATTTTTCAAGAGGTGGTAAAAATGGACTCATTTATAAAGAAAAATATTGGTCACTGTGTACAACCGGAACCGTTACGTCAATTAGTACAAATCGAATACGAAAGGATCAAAGAAGACCCCATGGGGACTTGGGTAATGGAATGGGGAACCCTTCACCATCAAAACAACAAAAACCGTAGGTGGAGAAGACATGTGCGGAACGGGTTGAAGCCTTTAGAGGTCAGACGGACACCGCTGGATGTCCCAATGGGATCTTCCGAGTTCCATTCCAGTTATTATTGCCGTCATTATGTCCATTTTTCATTTCCGCCCAACACAAAGACTCCATTTAACCGTTACACGTACATAAATAAAGACATTTGGTGATGATTATTCAAATAAAAAAAAATTTATTCGAATACAAATAGATATTTTACGTGCTTGTCTTAAATGACTTTCTGGACGTTCACCATTCACTCAATAACTTCGTTTGTTGTAAGTATACCTTCGGTAGTAAAACGAATATAAACCTCCACAATGTGGTGAAAGAAAACGTGGCCTTACAATAAACGTTACAATTTATTTAACCCGTCTCTATTTGCGTACACTTGTTGCCACGTGTGCTTGATGTATGTCTCATCATTTTAAAGCATTCAAATTAAAGTAGGAAAGAAACGTTAAAATGCACAAACGGTTTTGTTAGAAAACCGCACGCAGAATTCGAAATAATCGTTGAACATGAATCATTCTAATAGACAAAGAACAATAACAACAAAAAAAACGCCAGCAGAGGTTCTCGTTTATGGTGATGGACGCATGGGTGCATGCATAACAGTCGCGTTAATCACACCTGTTTGCATTCAGCGATGAGTAACAGAACGATAATTGGTTCGTACACCTCAATCTCTTTGTTATATCGAGGCTATTAACAATCAATTTTGTTTTATATGGGTAACGCCTATTGTTTTTAAATTCATAAAATGATTCATGTGGTTGTTCGTAATAAAAATCATAATCCTTTTATAATTAAATTAATCATTGTGTGTTCAAATCGGAATTCGATGTGAATCATTTTAATTTTTACTCATAAATGTATTCAAAATATAAACATAAATTCGCATCTATATTTACACCGATTTCATACCACGGGAATCATCTTCAAGATTTTTTTTAATGATATACAATTAACATTTCTTATTTTAATTAGAACCTAGAATTTTAACCTTGGTCTTTATCTATTACAGGGCTCTCACTGCATTTGAAGTCTCTACCGCTTCATCCGATAGAAATTGATTCAATCGTGCTTCACTAATTAATAGCAAATAGGTAAGTCTTCTTACTACTGTTATTGTATAATGCCAAAAGGGTAAATAAGTGTCTAAATATGTCAAAATTGTGCAAAAAGTATCAAACAGTAAGATACTGTAAAAAGGAGGTGATAAAAACTGTTAGATTAGACAAAATGAAATTTCCCAGAACGAGTTTTACCATTTTAAGGTTCAAGTTTTCTTTTATGCTTTGTAAACATTACATAAAAATTTTCCAAGAACTTGATTTTTGACAAATTGATAAATTAATTGAAGTAAATCGTTAACATCAGAAAATTGCAATCAACTTAAAATAATTGAAAGTCAAAAACTAAATGAGATTTCCCGAAACGAATTTTCCCATTTTAAAGCTCAGGTTTTCTTTTATAAGTTGTAAATATTACAGAAAAATTTTCCAAAAATTCGATTTTTGACGAATTTTTAAAATAATTAAAGTAAATCGTTAACAACAGAAAATTGCAATCAACCTCAAACTTTTGTAAATTAAAAACTAAATGATACTTCCCAAAACGGGCTTTACCATTTTAAAGCTCAGATTTTCTTTTATGATTTCTAAATAATACAGAAAGATTTTCTAAGAAATTGATTTTTCACGAATTTATAAATTAATTGAAGTAAAGCGTTAACAACAGAAAATTGCAATCAACTTAAAATAATTGTAAGTCAAAAACTAAATGAGATTTCCCGAAACGAATTTTCCCATTTTAAAGCTCAGGTTTTCTTTTATAAGTTGTAAATATTACAGAAAAATTTTCTAAGAATTCAATTTTTGACGAATTTTTAAAATAATTAAAGTAAATCGTTAACAACAGAAAATTGCAATCAACCTCAAACATTTGTAAATTAAAAATTAAATGATATTTCCCAAAACGGGTTTTACCATTTTAAAGCTCAGATTTTCTTTTATGATTTCTAAATAATACAGAAAGATTTTCTAAGAAATTGATTTTTGACGAATTTTTAAAATAATTAAAGTAAATCGTTAACAACAGAAAATTGCAATCAACCTCAAACGTTTGTAAATCAAAAACTAAGTGATATTTCCCAAAACGGGTTTTACCATTTTAAAGCTCAGGTTTTCTTTTATGATTTGTGAATATTACAGAAAAATTTTCCAAGAACTTGATTTTTGATAAATTTATAAATTAATTGAAGTAAATCGTTAACAACAGAAAATTGCAATCAACTTAAAATAATTGTAAGTCAGAAACTAAATGAGATTTCCCAAAACAAGTTTTCCCATTTTAAAGCTCTGGTTTTCTTTTATGATTTGTGAATATTACAGAAAAATTTTCCAAGAAATTAATTTTTGACGAATTTTTAAATTAATTGAAGTAAATCGTTAACAACAGAAAATTGCAATCAACCTCAAACATTTGTAAATCAAAAACTAAATGATATTTCCCAAAACGGGCTTTACCATTCTAAAGCTTAAGTTTTCTTTTATGATTTGTGAATATTACAGAAAAATTTTCCAAGAAATCGATTTTTCACGAATTTTAGAAAAAATTGACGTATATCGTTAACAACAAAATTGCAATCAACTTCCAACATTTGTAAATCAAAAACTAAATGATATTTCCCAAAACGAGTTTTACCATTTTAAAGTTCAGGTTTTCTTTTATCATTTTTGAACTTTACAGACAAATTTTCCAAGAAATTAATTTTTTGGCGAATTTTTAAAATCATTGAAGTGAACCGTTTACAAGAAAAAATTGTAATCAACCTCAATCATTTGTAAAGCAAAAACTTAATGATATTTTCTAAAACGGGCTTTACCATTTTAAAGTTCAGGTTTTCTTTTATGATTTTTGAACTTTACATAAATATTTTCCAGGAAAATTGATTTTTAGCGAATTTTTAAATTAATTGAATTAAATCATTAACAAAAAATTGCAATCATCTTCAAATATTTGTAAGTCAAAAACTAAATGAGATTTCCCAAAACTAGTTTTTCCATTTTAAAGCTTAGGTTTTCTTTTATGATTTGTGAATGTTACAGAAAAATTTTCCAAGAATTTGATTTTTGACGAATTTTTAAAATAATTAAAGTAAATCGTTAACAACAGAAAATTGCAATCAACCTCAAACATTTGTAAATCAAAAACTCAATAATATTTCCCAAAACAGGTTTTACCATTTTAAAGCTTAAGTTTTCTTTTATGATTTGTGAATATTACAGAAAAATTTTCCAAGAAATCGATTTTTCACGAATTTATAAATTAATTGAAGTAAATCGTTAACAACAGAAAATTGCAATCAACTTAAAATAATTGTAAATCAAAAACTAAATGATATTTCCCAAAATGGGTTTTACCATTTTAAAGTTCAGGTTTTCTTTTATCATATTTGAACTTTACAGACAAATTTTTCAAGAAATTAATTGTTTGGCGAATTTTTAAAATCATTGAATTGAACCGTTTACAAGAAAAAAATGCAATCAACCTTAATCATTTGTAAGTCAAAAACTAAATGATATTTCCCAAAACGGGCTTTACCATTTTAAAGCTCAGGTTTTCTTTTATTATTTTTGAACTTTATAGAAAATTTTTCCAAATAATTGATTTTTGGCGAATTTTTAAATTAATTGAATTGAACCGTTGATAAGAAAAAAATTGCAAACAACCTCAAACATTTGTAAGTCAAAAACTAAATGATATTTCCCAAAACGGGCTTTACCATTTTAAAGTTCAGGTTTTGTTTTATCATATTTGAACTTTACAGACAAATTTTTCAAGAAATTAATTGTTTGGCGAATTTTTAAAATCATTGAATTGAACCGTTTACAAGAAAAAATTGCAATCAACCTTAATCATTTGTAAGTCAAAAACTAAATGATATTTCCCAAAACGGGCTTTACCATTTTAAAGCTCAGGTTTTCTTTTATGATTTTTGAACTTTATAGAAAAATTTTCCAAATAATTTATTTTTGGCGAATTTTTAAATTAATTGAATTGAATAGTTGATAAGAAAAAAATTGCAATCAACCTGAAACATTCGTAAATAAAAAACTAAATGATATTTCCCAAAACGGACTTTACCATTTTAAAGTTCAGGTTTTGTTTTATCATATTTGAACTTTACAGACAAATTTTTCAAGAAATTAATTTTTGGCGAATTTTTAAATTCGTTGAATTGAACCGGTGACAAGAAAAAATTGCAATCAACCTCAAACATTTGTAAATCAAAAACTAAATGCCATTTCCCAAAACGGGCTCTACCATTTTAAAGTTCAGGTTTTCTTTTATCATTTTTGAACTTTACAGACAAAATTTCCAATTAATTAATTTTTTGGCGAATTTTTAAAATCATTGAATTGAACCGTTTACAAGAAAAAATTGTAATCAACCTCAATTGTAAATCAAAAACATAATGATATTTTCCTAAACGGGCTTTACCATTTTAAAGTTCAGGTTTCCTTTTATGATTTTTGAACTTTATAAAAATATTTTCCAAGAAATTGATTTTTGGCGAACTTTTAAAATTATTTGAATTAAATCGTTAACAAAAAATTGCAATCATCTTCAAATATTTGTAAATCAAAAACTAAATGAGATTTCCCAAAATGGCTTTTAACATTTTAAAGTTCAAGTTTTCTTTTATGATTTGTGAATATTACAGAAAAATTTTCCAAGAAATTAATTTTTGACGAATTTTTAAATTAATTGAATTGAACCGTTGACAAGAAAAAATTGCAATCAACCTCAAACATTTGTAAGTCACAAACTAAATGATATTTCCCAAAACGGGCTTTCCTATTTTAAAGTTCAGGTTTTCTTTTATCATTTTTGAACTTTACAGACAAATTTTCCAACAAATTAATTTTTGACGAATTTTTAAAATAATTAAAGTAAATCGTTAACAACAGAAAATTGCAATCAACCTCAATCATTTGTAAATCAAAAACTTAATGATATTTTCCAAAACGGTCTTTACCATTTTAAATTCAGGTTTTCTTTTATGATTTTTGAACTTTACAGAAATATTTTCCAAGAAATCGATTTTTGGCGAATTTTTAAATTAACTGAATTGAACCGTTGACAAGAAAAAATTGCAATCAACCTCAAACATTTGTAAGTCACAAACTAAATGATATTTCCCAAAACGGGCTTTACCATTTTAAAGTTCAGGTTTTCTTTTATGATTTTTGAACTTTACAGAAATATTTTCCAAGAAATGGATTTTTGGCGAATTTTTAAATTAACTGAATTGAACCGTTTACAGGAAAAAATTGCAATCAACCGTAATCATTCGTAAATAAAAAACTAAATGATATTTCCCAAAACGGGCTTTGCCATTTTAAAGCTCAGGTTTTCTTTTGTGATTTTTGAACTTTACAGAAATATTTTCCAAGTAATTGATTTTTGGCGAATTTTTAAATTAATTGAATTGAACCGTTGATAAGAAAAAAATTGCAATCAACCTCAAACATTTGTAAGTCAAAAACTAAATGATATTTCCCAAAACGGGCTTTACCATTTTAAAGTTCAGGTTTTCTTTTATGATGTTTAAACTTTACAGAAATTTTTTCCAAGAAAATGATTTTTGGCGAATTTTTATATCCATTGAATTAAACCGTTAACAATAAACGGCCGTGAGCAACTTTAAATATTAATAAGTCAAGAACTAAACAAGATTTCCCAAAACGAGCTTTACCATTTTAAAGCTTAGGTTTTCTTTTATGATTTTTGAACTTTACAGACAAATTTTCCAAGAAATTGATTTTTGGCGAATTTTTAAATTCATTGAATTAAATCACTAACAATAAACGGCCGTGAGCAGCTTCAAATATTAATAACTCAAAAACTAAATGAGATTTCCCAAAACGAGCTTTACCATTTTAAACTTCAGGTTTTCTTTTATGATGTTTAAACTTTACAGAAATAGTTTCCAAGAAATTGATTTTTGGCGAATTTTTAAATTCCTTGAATTAAATCATTTATTATAAAAAAATTGCAAACATTTGTAAGTCAAGAATGAAATGAGATTTTCCAAAACGGTTTTCACCATTTTAAAGTTCAAGTTTTCTTTTATGATTGTGAACATTGCAGAAAAATTTTCCAAAAAATTGGTTTTTGGTGATTTTTTTCAGGAAATCGTATAAAATCTAATTCTTAATGAAACGTAATAAAATTATCACCATTTATAGAATTAACTATAAGCTTTTCAACAGAAAAGACCAATTTTGAAAATACCATATAGTTTTTGAGATATCAACGTTCAAAGTAAAACTTTTTTCAGGTTATATTTAATTCTCGATCACTTTTAAAAAATCGCGAAAAATCGATTATTTAAGATATCACAACGCAAATTTCAGCAATTATAGAAAAAAGTGTCAGCTTTTCAATGAAGAGAATAAAATTTCCAAAAACCTTTTAGTTCTTGAAATAAAACACAACACTTTTTTGTCACTTTTAGGGTAACAATTATTTTCAAAAAATCGTATAAAATCTAATTCTCAATGAAACAAAATGAAGTTCTCACCATTTATAGAGTTAACTATAAGCTTTTCAACAAAAATGATCGTTTTTGAAAATATTATTTAGTTTTTGAGATATCAATGTTTAAAGCAATCTTAGTTCAACTCATCATATTTGTGTTTAACACTTCTTTCTTAGTTATGAAACTGCTTAAATTTAATGTCATCGTTATTTTTACAGATATTATTATCTTATTATAATTAATTTGATAATAATTGGTATAAAATTTAAAATTATTATTAATGAGCGTTTAAAAATTGAACGTTTAATAATCTTTATCGCAATCACAGTGTAAATTGTGAAACTATATAGACGTTAATTGCGGATACATAGAGGAAACGTCCGTAACTAATGAGGAACATCAGTTGTACTGTACACAATTTACTCGAGTCGCGTGTTTACATAATTATTAATCTTACATTCCCGAATAAATTGCCGTGTAATATGCAAAGGTAGGAGTACGTAATTATAATTACGGGAGAACTGAGATGATTTCTTAAGGAACGAGTAAGAAGAAAAAGGTGCGGAAGGAAAAATGTACGTTGCTACTTAAAGTACGTGATTTCAATTACAGGGATCACGATCTTTCTCTTTTGGTTATGGCTTGGCGTGGAATTACGTGGTATTACCGGGGATGTAATTTTAACGGTTTTCCCTTTTAAATTATGCACAACGTCGAGCCATCATCGTCCCAACAATCATTTTATTTATCGCAAATGAAACAAATAAATCTTTTCGTTAATTAATTAGAATTTCACGACAAATTAGTTACATCCGACGTCATGCCATCAATTCAATTTGGTCTTCGGTTGACATTATCACCCACCCCCGTATAAAAGGGGCCTAAACACGTGATTCCGGCAAATTGAAAATGGCTGTACATGCAAATGAGGCTTGGGCACAAGCGTAATCCCGAGAACCCCGACCGTTTCATGCCTAATTAAGAAGGATTGCCGTATTTGCCGTCTCTGCCAATAGAATCCAAATGAGATCCAAGAAGATTTAAGTCCTATTTCGATGGATTTACTTTTATTTAGACAACACAATTTTGGTTATTTGGAAATAAAAGTGACTTATTTCTTTTTGTGTAATCGAGCAGGTAGAATTTTTGCAAATTCACGTATCCGAAGGTCGAAAAACCCCCCTGCAAAGTCCCCATCAAAACACAATAACGACCAAAACAGACAGGTAGATTGCTCGATTACCGTATATGGTGAACCGAAAAAACGAAATACACACCTGTATCTCCGTTTTTTCGTTTGGCGAAAATATCACAAAAGACCCTTCGAGATGACGTTAATGGTTTGTTTGGGTGTCAGGTAACTTTTAAAGAATCAAAATTGACATTAAACTTAAAACATTATTTTGGTGTATTGAATCTTTATTAGATTTGCTTTAAAATGTTTCTTATTTTATTGCGATATCTCAATTAGTTTTTGAGATACTATGTTTTTTTTCAATCAAACTTCTATAATTATAAAGGCAGAGTTGTATTCAAAAAATTATAACGTCGAGATTTATGGGAGCAAAGAAATGATTTTTAACACATTAAATATGAATTAAATTTGATTCAAAATGATGTTTATTTTATGATGATATCTCATCTTGTTTTTAAGATACGATTATTTAAAGATTGATTATTACAAGATAATCTTAAGTATGCAGAGTCAAATTTAAAATATTGTTACAACTAAATTTATGGGAATGAAAGAATAATTTTTGGTGTGTTGAATCATTATTAGATTTGCTTTAAAATGCTTCTTATTTTATCTTGATATCTCAATTAGTTTTTGAGATACAATGTTTTAAAATTCGTTCTTTTTTAACCAAGCTTCTATAATTATATAAAAAGAGTTGTGTTCAAAAATGTATAACATCGAGATTTATATGAGTAAAGAAATGATTTTTAGCGCATTAAATATTAATTAAAATTGCTTCAAAATGATGTTTATTTCATGATGATATCTCATTTTGTTTTTAAGATACGATTATTTAAAGATCGATTATTACAAGATAATCTTAATTATGCAGCATCAAATTTAAAATATTGTTACAACTGTATTTATAGGAATGAAACAATAATTTTTGATGTATTGAATCATTATTAGATTTGCTTTAAAATGTTTCTTATTTTAGCTCGATATCTCGATTAATTTTCGAGATACGATTTCTTAAAAATCGTTTTTTTTTTTCAATTAAACTTTTATAATTGTAAAGACAGAGTTGTATTCAAAAAATTATAACATCGAGATTTACGGGAGGAAAAAAAGGTTTTCCATCACGTTAAATATTAATTAAATTTGCTTCAAAATGATTTTTATTTCATACGCTTCTTATTTTATTTCGATATCTCAATTCATTTTTGAGATACGTCTTTTAAAAATCGTTCTTTTTCAGTCAAATGTCTATAAGTATATAAACAGAGTTGTATTCGAAAAATCATAACATCGAGATTTATGGGAGCAAAGAAATAATTTTTAACATATTAAATACTAATTAAATATGCTTCAAAATGGTTTCTATTTCATGATGATATCTCATTTCATTCTTAAGATACGACTTTTTAAAGATCGATTATTACAAGAAAATCTTAATTATGCATTGTCAAATTTGAAATATTGTTACAACTAAATTTATAGGAATGAAAGAATAATTTTTGGTGTGTTGAATCATTATTAGGTTTGCTTTAAAACGCTTCTTATTTTATCTCAATATCTTAATAAATTTTTGAGATACGACTTTTAAAAATTGTTCTTTTTCAATCAAACTTCTATAATTATATAAACAGAGTTGTATTCAAAAAATCATAACATCGAGATTTATGGGAGCAAAGAAATAATTTTTAACACATTAGGGGAAGGTGGGGCTACTTCGTACACGTTTTACTTATTGGGACATAAAAATGAAATGAGTTATTTTTTTAAATTGACACAGATATGAATGGATAGGTAGTGTATTTGGCTTAAAAATTCGATAGTTACGTTTTAAGTATGATGTAGCACTTCAGACTTATAAGCGATTTACCAAAACATGGAAATTGTGCGAATGTACCCCACGCGTGGGGTACATTCGTACATATGGTGGGGCACATTCATTCGCAGTGGGAAACATTGGTACACAGTAAAAAATAAACACAAAAATCACCGAAAATAATAATTTATTTACTAAAAATGCACTCTTAGTAAACAGTCATAGTCATATTTGACATATTATATTTATTTGTTAATATACTTATCTCTCAATTCAGACTTTATGAGATGAATTAATAACGACATTACAGTAATCAGCCTCAAAATCAAATAGAAAACTTAAAATCTAAAAACAAAGCTTAGGCACACATTCGCATTCTAAATAATAAGAACACTTTTATTACAATAATTTATATCATATGATATAATCTAGTTAAACTTTTTATGAAAACAAAAACCTAACGACCCTCCGTCTAACGAAAAAAAAAAGCCATCTCCTTATTATGTAAGCAACAAATTATTAAAAAAGAAGAAATCAAACTTAAACATTACGCAACTATTGGATATTGTATGGCGAAAAATCTTTTCCAAAGTTAAAAATACGGGCCGTCCTCGCTGTGGCAGCAGTTTTGGATTTTGGCAGTATAAGAATGATATCTGAAATAAGAACAGATCCTTCATCTTTCGTATTTGGATACACAAAATTCCAAGAACCGGCCTTTCCCTGCTTTTTTCTTAAAAATGAGATTTTATATTCTGATGGACTATATTTTTCAACGATTTCTCCAACGTAATGTAAAACTGACTTCTTTTTATCAAATTTCACTACAACAAAACTCCCTTTCTTAATGTTGTGAATCAAAACAGGTGTTTCTGTTTCTAATTCTTCACAGATGTCTTCAACCGGAGAAGCAGAACTTTCTCTCAAGCTCATATCAGTGTTAGTCTCACTCTCAGACTCTAAATCCTTCTTTTGTTTTTTTGACTTATCAACTTCGGTCGATACTAATTTCAGCGCACGTTTCACCTCCTTCACTCTATTTTTTCGTTCTTTCTCAATTTTCTTCGTTTCTTTTGCTCGTGCAATGTCTTCAAGTCTATTTTTTTCAGGTGTGTCGGTATATATTCTTGATTTGCCAATTTTTCTTTTCTTAGCTGTTGCAGACGTAGTTTTATGTATTTTAGGATAGGGTCGGATCATCTCTGGAGTTACTATTCCTAAAGATGTCGATGGTGAAGCCATTGCGTAACTGGACGATGAACAAACTACAGGCAACACAGGAGATGCAGGTGGTGAAGTTTGCGGAGCCTCTTGAGGCGCAGCTTCATCATTGGTTGCTTCGGCATTAGTCACAGATGGTTCTGGCGCAGAGTCGTTGTGGTACACTTGCACTGGAGCAAAATCTTCGTCGCTGAAAACAAGTTTGTTGAATGGCCATATACCGGTCTTCTCGAAAGCAGCAGTAATATTCTTACCATTGAAAGACTGAAAATAGGCTAATTTAGCCAGTTTTGGAATGCTGTAGATGTTAAGAGATTTCCCTGGATGAGACACATGCCAGTCGTTGAATGCAGTTTTCAGCTTTGATTTGAATGGGCCAAAGACTCCAACATCCAACGGTTGGAGACGGTGCGTGGTATGTGGAGGGAATGACAGATAAATAATTCCATTCTCACGTGCATAATTTATTGCATCAATGGTCACGTGGCTTTCGTGATTGTCACACAGAAGTAAAATTGGGTTTTCTTTTGAGCACACCGTATGTCTCTGCATATGTTTCAGGACATCTAAAAAAATGACTGAGTTAATCCAACCGCTCTTCGTAGCCACTCCCAAACTTCCTTCTGGTGCACCATCAATGAAATGGTCCTTGTAATGCACCCTTGGAAACACAAATAAAGGTGGGATAGTATTTCCGTTTGCGCAAATAAAGCCCCCAAAGGTAACTAGCTCCCCTCTTTCAGCGGACACGAGTTGACCCACTTGTTTTTGAGTTTTTTCAGCTAAAACTCTGGGCGTATTTAATACTGTGGAAATACCAGACTCGTCAAAATTGTAAATACGATCTCCAGTAAATTTGTGCTTCTGTAAGACTTGTTCCAGGTTCTCAAAAAATTCGCCAACAGCTGACTTATTAAATCCAAATGACCTAGCTGCACTAGTATTCTCGGGTTTTCGTAAACTTAAATTGGCGTTTCGTTTACGATAGCAGGCCAACCAATCTTTACCGGCCATTTTGTTTTCATCCCAGCTGGGCGGGTATCGAAAGTTATTCAATTTTGCAAATTGGTAGGAAAGTTTCCTAATTTGTTCCAGTGTTAAACCGTAGTGCCTCTTGGAACTGATTATGATATACTCATTTAGCATATCTTCTTCTTCTTTGGTAAAAACTTGATTGGCAGTATACTTTGAGTTAAACAATCGATTAGATGTAGTAGGTTCTCCAGATTTGGCTTTACGAATTTTATTAATACGAGTTTCAAGGGTTGATGGCTTTATACCATATTTATTTGCAGACTTTCTAGTAGATAGGTTTTTATTTAGGACCTCCTTAATTGCTGATGTCATAGCCTCTTCATCCACTATACCGCTTCTGGTATTCTTCCGTTTGTAGTTGCGCACCATCTGAAAAGAATTATGATAAGCTTGCTAATTAGATTAAGATTTCGTAAGGGGTACATTCGTACAGTACGAATGTGCCCCACGTATTAGTGAACGAACGTACCCCAACCAACATAAAAGTAACATTTTATAACCTAGAAAAAAAACCATTGAGAAGATGGTAAAACTAATGAAAAACACATAAAACCAATACATTTTCAGTGATTATGACAAATAACCAAAACATCTGTGACGTTATCACGAGAGTTAAATGAGTTTAAGTTAACAAGAAAAAAATACTTACGGTGACGAAAAACACGTTGCGGCTTGCCCCGATGCCGGCGACGCTCGCACTGCCTCTTCACTCCGCGAGCCGAGTGTCCGTAAGTGTGCGCATTACGCACTCAAAGCTGAATTCTCTAGCACTATCTATAGGCTATATATAGCTAGTGTCCGAAAGTGCCCCGCGAACGAAATAGCCCCCCCTTCCCCTAAACACTAATTAAATTTGCTTCAAAATGGTTTCTATTTCATGATATCTCATTTTATTCTTAAGATACGATTATTTAAAGATCGATTATTACAAGATAATCTTAATTGTGCAGAATCAAATTTAAAATATTGTTACAACTAAATTTATAGTAATGAAAGATAAATTTTTTTAGCTTATTAGATTTGCTTTAAAACGCTTTTTATATTATCTCGATATCTCAATTAATTTTTGAGATACGATTCTTTACAATTCGTTCTTTTCCAATCCAACATCTATAATTATACAGACAGAGTTGTATTCAAAAAACCATAACATCGAGATTTAATGGAGTAAAGAAATGATTTTCAACACGTTAAATATTAATTAATTCATTCATGATGATATCTCATTTTATTCTTAAGATACGATTATTTAAAGATCGATTATTACAAGATAATCTTAATTATGCAGAGTCAAATTTAAAATATTGTTACAACTAAATTTATAGGAATGAAAGAATAATTTTTAGTGTGTTGAATCATTATTAGATTTGCTTTAAAATGCTTCTTATTTTATCTCGATATCTCAATTAGTTTTTGAGATACAATGTTTTAAAATTCGTTCTTTTTTAACCAAGCTTCTATAATTATATAAAAAGAGTTGTGTTCAAAAATGTATAACATCGAGATTTATATGAGTAAAGAAATGATTTTTAGCGCATTAAATATTAATTAAAATTGCTTCAAAATGATGTTTATTTCATGATGATATCTCATTTTGTTTTTAAGATACGATTATTTAAAGATCGATTATTACAAGATAATCTTAATTATGCAGCATCAAATTTAAAATATTGTTACAACTGTATTTATAGGAATGAAACAATAATTTTTGATGTATTGAATCATTATTAGATTTGCTTTAAAATGTTTCTTATTTTAGCTCGATATCTCGATTAATTTTCGAGATACGATTTCTTAAAAATCGTTTTTTTTTTTCAATTAAACTTTTATAATTGTAAAGACAGAGTTGTATTCAAAAAATTATAACATCGAGATTTACGGGAGGAAAAAAAGGTTTTCCATCACGTTAAATATTAATTAAATTTGCTTCAAAATGATTTTTATTTCATACGCTTCTTATTTTATTTCGATATCTCAATTCATTTTTGAGATACGTCTTTTAAAAATCGTTCTTTTTCAGTCAAATGTCTATAAGTATATAAACAGAGTTGTATTCGAAAAATCATAACATCGAGATTTATGGGAGCAAAGAAATAATTTTTAACATATTAAATACTAATTAAATATGCTTCAAAATGGTTTCTATTTCATGATGATATCTCATTTCATTCTTAAGATACGACTTTTTAAAGATCGATTATTACAAGAAAATCTTAATTATGCATTGTCAAATTTGAAATATTGTTACAACTAAATTTATAGGAATGAAAGAATAATTTTTGGTGTGTTGAATCATTATTAGGTTTGCTTTAAAACGCTTCTTATTTTATCTCAATATCTTAATAAATTTTTGAGATACGACTTTTAAAAATTGTTCTTTTTCAATCAAACTTCTATAATTATATAAACAGAGTTGTATTCAAAAAATCATAACATCGAGATTTATGGGAGCAAAGAAATAATTTTTAACACATTAAACACTAATTAAATTTGCTTCAAAATGGTTTCTATTTCATGATATCTCATTTTATTCTTAAGATACGATTATTTAAAGATCGATTATTACAAGATAATCTTAATTGTGCAGAATCAAATTTAAAATATTGTTACAACTAAATTTATAGTAATGAAAGATAAATTTTTTTAGCTTATTAGATTTGCTTTAAAACGCTTTTTATATTATCTCGATATCTCAATTAATTTTTGAGATACGATTCTTTACAATTCGTTCTTTTCCAATCCAACATCTATAATTATACAGACAGAGTTGTATTCAAAAAACCATAACATCGAGATTTAATGGAGTAAAGAAATGATTTTCAACACGTTAAATATTAATTAATTCATTCATGATGATATCTCATTTTATTCTTAAGATACGATTATTTAAAGATCGATTATTACAAGATAATCTTAATTATGCAGAGTCAAATTTAAAATATTGTTACAACTAAATTTATAGGAATGAAAGAATAATTTTTAGTGTGTTGAATCATTATTAGATTTGCTTTAAAATGCTTCTTATTTTATCTCGATATCTCAATTAGTTTTTGAGATACAATGTTTTAAAATTCGTTCTTTTTTAACCAAGCTTCTATAATTATATAAAAAGAGTTGTGTTCAAAAATGTATAACATCGAGATTTATATGAGTAAAGAAATGATTTTTAGCGCATTAAATATTAATTAAAATTGCTTCAAAATGATGTTTATTTCATGATGATATCTCATTTTGTTTTTAAGATACGATTATTTAAAGATCGATTATTACAAGATAATCTTAATTATGCAGCATCAAATTTAAAATATTGTTACAACTGTATTTATAGGAATGAAACAATAATTTTTGATGTATTGAATCATTATTAGATTTGCTTTAAAATGTTTCTTATTTTAGCTCGATATCTCGATTAATTTTCGAGATACGATTTCTTAAAAATCGTTTTTTTTTTCAATTAAACTTTTATAATTGTAAAGACAGAGTTGTATTCAAAAAATTATAACATCGAGATTTACGGGAGGAAAAAAAGGTTTTCCATCACGTTAAATATTAATTAAATTTGCTTCAAAATGATTTTTATTTCATACGCTTCTTATTTTATTTCGATATCTCAATTCATTTTTGAGATACGTCTTTTAAAAATCGTTCTTTTTCAGTCAAATGTCTATAAGTATATAAACAGAGTTGTATTCGAAAAATCATAACATCGAGATTTATGGGAGCAAAGAAATAATTTTTAACATATTAAATACTAATTAAATATGCTTCAAAATGGTTTCTATTTCATGATGATATCTCATTTCATTCTTAAAATACGACTTTTTAAAGATCGATTATTACAAGAAAATCTTAATTATGCATTGTCAAATTTGAAATATTGTTACAACTAAATTTATAGGAATGAAAGAATAATTTTTGGTGTGTTGAATCATTATTAGGTTTGCTTTAAAACGCTTCTTATTTTATTTCTATATCTCAATTAATTTCTGAGATACGATTTCTTAAAAAATCGTTCTTTACCAATCAAACTTCTATAATTATATAAACAGAGTTGTATTCAAAAAATCATAACGTCGAGATTTATGGGCGTAAAGAAATAAGTTTTAACACATTAAATATTAATTAAATTTGCTTCAAAATGATGTGTATTTCATGATGATATCTCATTTCGTTCTTAAGATACGGTTATTTAAAGATCGGTTATTACAAGATAGTCTTAATTATGCAGAGTCAAATTTAAAATATTGTTACAACTAAATTTATATGAATAAAAGAATAATTTTTGGTGTGTTGAATCATTATTAGGTTTGCTTTAAAATGCAGTATATTTTATCGCGATATCTCAATTAATTTTTGAGATATAATTCTTCAAAATTCGTTCTTTTGCAATCCAACATCTATAATTATAAAGACAGAGTTGTATTCAAAAAACCATAACATCGAGATTTAATGGAGTAAAGAAATGATTTTCAATACGTTAAATATTAATTAAATTTGCTTCAAAATGATTTTTATTTCATGACGATATCTCATTTTATTCTTAAGATACGATTATTTAAAAATCGATTATTAAAAGATAATCTTAATTATGCTGAATCAAATTTAAAATATTGTTACAACTAAATTTATATGAATAAAAGAATAATTTTTGGTGTGTTGAATCATTATTAGGTTTGCTTTAAAATGCTGCTTATTTTATCGCGATATCTCAATTAATTTTTGAGATACAATTCTTCAAAATTCGTTCTTTTCCAATCCAACATCTATACTTATACAGACAGAGTTGTATTCAAAAAATCATAACATCGAGATTTATGGGAGGAAAGAAATGTTTTTCATCACGTTAATAATTAATTAAATTTCCTTTAAAATGATTTTTATTTCATGATGATATCTCATTTCGTTCTTAAGATACGATTATTTAAAGATCGATTATTACAAGATAATCTTAATTATACAGAGTCAAATTTAAAATATTATTACAACAAAGTTTATAGTAATGAAAGAATAATTTTTTTGGCTTATTAGATTTGCTTTAAAACGCTTTTTATATTATCTCGATATCTCAATTAATTTTTGACATACGACTTTTAAAAATCGTTCTTTTTTAATCAAACTTCTATAATTATATAAACAGAATTGTATTCAAAAAATCATAACATCGAGATTTATGGGAGCAAAGAAATAATTTTTAATACATTAAATATTAATTAAATTTGCTTCAAAATGGTTTTTATTTTATGATGATATCTCATTTCGTTCTCAAGATACCATTATTTAAAGATCGATTATTACAAGATAATCTTAATTATTCAGAGTCAAATTTAAAATATTGTTACAACTAAATTTATAGGAATGAAAGAATAATTTTTGGTGTGTTGAATCATTATTAGGTTTGCTTTAAAATGCTGCTTATTTTATCGCGATATCTCAACTAATTTTTGAGATACACTTCTTCAAAATTCGTTCTTTTCCAATCCAACATCTATAATTATACAGACAGAGTTGTATTCAAAAAATCATAACATCGAGATTTATGGGAGGAAAGAAATGTTTTCCATCACGTTAAATATTAATTAAATTTGCTTCAAAATGATTTTTATTTCATGATGATATCTCATTTCATTCTTAAGATACGATTATTTAAAGATCGATTATTACAAGATAGTCTTAATTATGCAGAATCAAATTTAAAATATTATTACAACAAAATTTATAGTAATGAAAGAATAATTTTTTTCGCTTATTAGATTTGCTTTAAAACGCTTTTTATATTATCCCGATATCTCAATTAATTTTTGAGATACGATTCTTCAAAATTCGTTCTTTTCCAATCCAACCTCTATAAGTCGATTATTTAAAGATCGATTGTTACAAGATAATCTTAATTATGCAGAGTCAAATTTAAAATATTGTTACAACTAAATTTATATGAATAAAAGAATAATTTTAGGTGTGTTGAATCATTATTAGATTTGCTTTAAAACGCTTCTTATTTTATTTCGATATCTCAATTAATTTTTGAGATACGACTTTTAAAAATCGTTCTTTTTCAGTCAAACTTCTATAAGTATATAAACAGAGTTGTATTCGAAAAATCATAACATCGAGATTTATGGGAGCAAAGAAATAATTTTTAACACATTAAATATTAATTAAATTTGCTTCAAAATGAGGTGTATTTCATGATGATATCTCATTTCGTTCTTAAGATACGATTATTTAAAGATCGATTATAACAAAATAATCTTAATTATGCAGAGTCAAATTTAAAATATTGTTACAACTAAATTTATAGGAATGAAAGAATAATTTTTGGTGTGTTGAATCATTATTAGATTTGCTTTAAAACGCTTCCTATTTTATCTTAATATCTCAATTAATTCTTAAGATACGACTTTCAAAAATCGTTCTTTTTCAATCCAACTTCTATAATTATAGAAACAGAGTTGTATTCAAAAAATCATAACATCGAGATTTATGGGAGCAAAGAAATAATTTGTAACACATTAAACACTAATTAAATTTGCTTCAAAATGGTTTCTATTTCATGATGATATCTCATTTTATTCTTAAGATACGATTATTTAAAGATCGGTTATTCCAAGATAATCTTAATTATGCAGAATCAAATTTAAAATATTGTTACAACTAAATTTATAGGAATGAAAGAATAATTTTTGGTGTGTTGAATCATTATTAGATTTGCTTTAAAACGCTTCTTATTTTATTTCGATATCTCAATTAATTTTTGAGATACGACTTTTAAAAATCGTTCTTTTTCAGTTAAACGTCTATAAGTATATAAACAGAGTTGTATTCGAAAAATCATAACACCGAGATTTATGGGAGCAAAGAAATAATTTTTAACACATTAAATATTAATTAAATTTGCTTCAAAATGATTTTTATTTCATGATGATATCTCATTTCGTTCTTAAGATACGATTGTTTAAAGATCGATTATTACAAGATAGTTTTAATTATGCAGAATCAAATTTAAAATATTATTACAACAAAATTTATAGTAATGAAAGAATATTTTTTTTAGCTTATTAGATTTGCTTTAAAACGCTTTTTATATTATCCCGATATCTCAATTAATTTTTGAGATACGATTCTTCAAAATTCGTTCTTTTCCAATCCAACCTCTATAAGTATACAGACAGAGTTGTATTCAAAAAACCATAACATCGAGATTTAATGGAGTAAACAAATGATTTTCAACACGTTAAATATTAATTAATTCATTCATGATGATATCTCATTTTATTCTTAAGATACGATTATTTAAAGATTATTACAAGATAATCTTAATTATGCAGAGTCAAATTTAAAATATTGTTGCAACTAAATTTATGGGAATAAAAGAATAATTTTTGGTGTGTTGAATCATTATTAGATTTGCTTTAAAACGCTTCTTATTTTATTTCGATATCTCAATTAATTTTTGAGATACGACTTTTAAAAATCGTTCTTTTTCAGTCAAACGTCTATAAGTATATAAACAGAGTTGTATTCGAAAAATCATAACATCGAGATTTATGGGAGCAAAGAAATAATTTTTAACACATTAAATATTAATTAAATTTGCTTCAAAATGATTTTTATTTCATGATGATATCTCATTTCGTTCTTAAGATACGATTGTTTAAAGATCGATTATTACAAGATAGTTTTAATTATGCAGAATCAAATTTAAAATATTATTACAACAAAATTTATAGTATTGAAAGAATATTTTTTTTAGCTTATTAGATTTGCTTTAAAACGCTTTTTATATTATCCCGATATCTCAATTAATTTTTGAGATACGATTCTTCAAAATTCGTTCTTTTCCAATCCAACCTCTATAAGTATACAGACAGAGTTGTATTCAAAAAACCATAACATCGAGATTTAATGGAGTAAAGAAATGATTTTCAACACGTTAAATATTAATTAATTCATTCATGATGATATCTCATTTTATTCTTAAGATACGATTATTTAAAAATCGATTATTACAAGATAATTTTAATTATGCAGAGTCAAATTTAAAATATTGTTACAACTAAATTTACAGGAATGACACAATAATTTTTGGTACGTTGAATCATTGTTAGGTTTGCTTAAAAACGCTTCTTATTTTACCCTGATATCTCAATAAATTTTTGAGATACGATTTCTTAAAAATTGTTTTATTCAATCAAACTTCTATTATTATAAATACAGAGTTGTAATCAAAAAATCATATCATCGAGATTTATGGGAGCAAAGAAATAATTTTTAACACATTAAATATTAATTAAATTTGCTTCAAAATGGTTTCTATTTCATGATGATATCTCATTTCGTTCTTAAGATACGGTTATTTAAAGATCAATTATTACAAGATAATCTTAATTATGCAGAGTCAAATTTAAAATACTGTTACAACTAAATTTATATGAATAAAAGAATAATTTTTGGTGTGTTGAATCATTATTAGGTTTGCTTTAAAATGCTGCTTATTTTATCGCGATATCTCAATTAATTTTTGAGATACAATTCTTCAAAATTCGTTCTTTTCCAATCCAACATCTATAATTATACAGACAGAGTTGTATTCAAAAAACCATAACATCGAGATTTAATGGAGTAAAGAAATGATTTTCAACACGTTAAATATTAATTAAGTTTTCTTCAAAATGATTTTTATTTCATGATGATATCTCATTTCATTCTTAAGATACGATTATTTAAAGATCGATTATTACAAGATAATCTTAATTATGCAGAATCAAATTTAAAATATTATTACAACTAAATCTATAGGAATGAAAGAATAATTTTTGGTGCCTTGAATCATTGTAAGATTTGCTTTAAACCGCTTCTTATTTTATTTCGATATCTCAATTCATTTTTGAGATACGACTTTTAAAAATCGTTCTTTTTCAGTCAAACTTCTATAAGTATATAAACAGAGTTGTATTCAAAAAATCATAACATCGAGATTTATGGGAGCAAAGAAATAATTTTTAACACATTAAATATTAATTAAATTTGCTTCAAAATGATGTGTATTTCATGATGATATCTCATTTCGTTCTTAAGATACGATTATTTAAAGATCGATTATTACAAGAAAATCTTAATTATGCATTGTCAAATTTTACAACTAAATTTATAGGAATGAAGGAATAATTTTTAGTGTGTTCTTTGAGTAATTCCGTATCGTTATTTATGTATCATAATTTTCCGATTGCAATTCTGTACCATTATACAATCAACGACAACATACACGTCCCCATTTGTCTTCTACATTGCGGACCGGCTAATCACAACAAATCCTTGTTTAAATTTATAGCCGCGGCCGTAAGCATTTGATTTATTAATTTGAGAGCATTGAGCCGAAGATTCCGCAGCTCGCTTCGTCGGAATGCGGTTAAAACGTTAATTGAAACGATTACTTTAACTTCAAAAAATTTATTAAATCGATCGATACTTTGTAAAGTTGAAATGGATCCGTTCTTTTTAACACGGCGCGGTTTAAACGTGTGTGTGACCTTTTTATACTTGGATTTTTTTTTTAAACTGCGTGCACTTTTGGACGTGACCGTATGCAATTAAAATTTGCATACCAACGGATCGACAACGTGGTATTAATCCGTCAGTGTGAGTGCTGATTCTGGTCTGTGTTCGTTTTCACAAGTCTCTACTTTAAACGACGGTTTAATTGACGATATCCTTTTTTGAATTTGATACGGTAATCGTTCTTTCTCAGTAGTTATCGTTTTCTCTTTTTGTATATGTTTTAAATCGAAACGGAAACACCTTTTCAATTATTATTTTTTAATTATTTTCAATTCAATTATTAATTATTAAAAATTAAAAAACATTAAGTTCGTCCCTGGCTACAAAAAAAAAGAAGTGTTAAAGGTGTTATGACCAACCCACAAAGAGATACACAGAAAAAGAGGACCAAGTCTCACAGGTGCACAATGGGCTCGTCTCATGTTGAAAAGACCACTCGAAAGGTGTCAAAAGCTAATTTCGTAAAATTGACCCATTACATTTCGGACGACGACGACTTCGACGTCCTACGAAAGCACACAATATAGAAAAGACATCTGTCAATTGTGAGAGAGTTTTCTTATAGCAGGTAGAAAGAGAAACTTTTCGGTTGGTTTGAAAGCGGTTTCAAAGTCGACAATAATAATAGTATAGTGTTATAGTAAGTTTGCGGTTTGGTTAAAAGGCTCTAACAATAGACGAACAAAGGCGGCGTTCCGCAAATAGCATTATTCTAAAATTGCGTGCGTTGACGATGAGCAGCACCACAAAAGCGGTCAACCTCTCTCGACTAGTTGTTTACTATACCCGGCTTGTAGTAACCCGTGCGTAAATACGAAACTTTTGAACCGGAGCCAACTCGCGTGATTTATCGTGCGATATTTTAACGATTCGGCTATAACAGACGCGCGTATATCATACGGGACGAAGGCTGTTTAATCGTTTTTGTTGTTGCTGTTTTCCTGTTTGTTTATTTTTTTTTTATTTGGAAAATACGGTGTCTGTTTACAATTCGACGTGGTTTCCAATCTTCATTTTTCAGTAAATAAAAGCCTAAATACACTATTAAGGCCCACTACTACCACTCATAGTTAAAGTCTCTGATAGCGTTATCTATCGGATAGCTTAAAAATTGGTTACTACCACTGTATTTATCTTATAGATACCGCTATCCAAGGGATAACTTTTGAAATATCTGTAACCCGTGGATTGGGTGTCGGATAAGTTGCTATCTAAGGGATAAATGATAGTAATTAGATAAGATCAATTCTAGTTTTAAAGTAATGCTGTTTGCTTTCTTTTTATTTTTATTTCTAATTCCTGCAATTCCATTTTCTTTTCATGCCCTTCTTTCGCTTGTTTAATAAGCAATTCAGTTAATTCCAGTCTCTTTTCATTCAAGTGGTTATATCCATCATGGATAGATTTGTTTGCGGTTTCTGTAAACAAGTATACATATGTATTAAAGTAATATTACATACAAGAATCTAACTTACTTGGCTTTGAACCCACATCCAACACACGACAAGTGTGACAAATTTCCTTTTCCTAAGGTTTTGTGGGTTCTATATGGTCCAATTGTTGTTAACTTCTGTTGGTTTATGTAATTCAACTGATTGATTTTTGACAATTTCTTGTTGTAGTTGTTGTACGAGTTCTTCTTCCTCTATAACTAATTGTACATCCACTGGTGTAGAAGACAACACTTTATTATCTAAGGAAACTGGTGTAGAGAGTGGTTCTTCTACATCAGCATTTAAAATAAATTTTACCTTTGATTCTTTCTTCAATAGATGTGAGCACTATTTCTTTTTGAGGCCCACCACCAGTTCTCATCGCGTTTTGTCGAATTTGAACACATTTACTTCTCACTTGTTTCTTTAACATATCATACTTGGATTTAACGCCTTTTGCATCCCGGCAAATCAGATCTTTCAAAAGAATTGACATAAATATATTGTTTATCATCACATTTTAACATACAATAATAGAGATATACATACTTTTTGCTTTCTTTGCCATGTAACTGCATCACTTTTTTTGTTTTCTATTACATTTTGATGTTTGATAACAAATTCAACAAGATGTTCGCATTCTTCTTTTGTGAAATTGGTGGTTCGTCGCCTTTTGTCAGTCTCCATTTTCAAATTTAAATTTTAAGGTTAGAACAGGTTAAAATATCGTCAAAATACCTAATAGTAGGTCTTTTGACCACATAAAGCTGTCAATTTAACATAATAGGCAAAAAATCCCTAGATTTCTTGGTTATTTCAAGGATTTCTTAACTATGAGATAAATGGAGGTGGTAGTACGCACGACCCTGTTATCTACGAGATAAATTGTATCTTATAGATAGCTTAACTAATAGATAGCATTGGTTTGGTAGTAACGAGCCTTAGGTCCATTACTACCATCTTCCGGTTAAGCTATCTAAGGGATTATTACCACGGTTACGGCTATTTTACGCGCTCTGATTGGCTAGTAGATGGGTTTATCTATAAGATAAATTTAACTAAAAGATGGTAGTAATGGACCTAAGCGGTTATTTCTGAAAATAATAGTAAAAACAATTATCTGAATCGTATCTCAAGAACTAATTGAGATATCGGAGTAACATAAGAAACGTTTATGAGACAAAAATATATTTCCATAGAAACCACAGCTTACTTTGACCACACATAAAATACAACATGTCAATAGAATTTAACATTACAGTACAACCTCGATTTTACGGATCAATATCTGGACTGGAACGCAGTGTCCGTTATAGTTCAATAAAAATATATAACAATTTAGCGCTGAATAACAAATAAAACTAGAACTAACACTAGACCTGCTTCTAGTTCTAGACCTACTTCAATAAACTTAGAACTAGAAAGTCTTCCGAGTTTTTTTTCTTTACACCCATAAATCTCGACGTTATGATTTTTTGAATACAACTCTATTTATACAGTGCATAAAACAGGATTCTTTTCTGAATTTGGTACAGACAAATTTAATATCAGTTAGATAAGAAAATTTTCGAGAAAAATTGCCTTAAAGTTTCATGATTTCAGATTCATTTGAGGTAAAAAATAGCAATAGCCATGCGTAACCATGGCAACCAGTTGTTTTTAGATATTTTATTAAGCCAATGATTAATTTTTGATATAGTAGAAACCACGAGAGCTGGCAGTGAGTCATATGGACGTACGACTTTGATTAGTTCACCACATACATTTAAATGTAGGTTATGTTAGTAATGGAAGTTATATGTCAAACATTGTCAAAGATAGGAGAGGTTAACCAGTGAAAAGGCGTTAATATTATTTTATAATAAAGTTTATGTAATTATTAGATTCTACAGCAGACATATTAAACTAATACTATCTCTTTCTAACACACATTACTCTCTAGCGGTTTGTGAATTTTGATTGACTACGTATGGTATTTGTAAGAGCGAAAAACGATGATTCAGTGCCACCTTTCGTGGTTTCTACTATATCTGAAACAGTTGGTTGCCATGGTTACGCATAGCTACTGTTATTTTTCTATCTCAAAGGAATGGAAAATCATGAAATTTTAAGATAATTTTTCTCCAAAATTTTCTTATGTAACCAATATTGACTTTTGATTCCATTGACTGTAGTAGATTCAGAAAAAAATCAAATCGGGCATTGCTATTTGAAAAAAATATCGATGACGTCATTACTTGTTTAAAAATGGCAGAAAAAATTTCAAATCTATACCAAACAATTTCAAAAAATTTAAATCTTAAAAACTGTTCTTAATTGTTTTAACGAATTTATCCGTTACTTTTGGGATACGCTGTATAATTATAGAAGTTTGATTGGAGAAGAACGATTTTTAAGACATCGTATCTCAAAAATTAATTGAGATATCGAAATAAAATAAGAAGAGTTTTAAAATAAATCTAATAAGGATTCAACACATCAAAAATTGTTGTTTCATTCCTATAAATTTAGTTGTAACAATATTTTAAATTTGACTCTTCATAATTAAGATTTTCTTGTAATAACCAATCTTTAAATAATCGTATCTTAAGAACGAAATGAGATATCATCATGAAATAAACATCATTTTGAAGCAATTTTAATTAATATTTCGCTAAAAATCCGGATTTCCGTATGTTGCTGTTAAAAAATTACGAGCAAGCAGACTCAGGCAGCGTTTCTGCCAAAAAGTTGCGATACACCACACCAGTAAGTCTTTCTGCTAGAAATACCAGTCCAATTAGATAATCATCCACAATTCCAACCCAAACATTCAAGGAGAATTAACCCTACAGAGAATACGTGATTTTAATGTTACAGTAAAACACATAAGGCATAGGCCTGCCAGGCCCAACGTATTCACTGTAGGGTTAATGTTGAAAATGGTCTTCACATACCTCATGCTGAAAAAATTCCTTGTTGTATTTCTCTGTGAAAAAAAGAAAAGAATCTGTGTCAGGAATAGAGGAATGCGAACTAATGCTTGCAATATCCATTGACATAATGCAATACGTGGAGCAGGTAGTAGTGCTTGAACGCGTTGAATGTGGTATGGATACAACAAATTGTCCTTAAGAATTTTTCAAACTGTCCGATGACTTACTTTCAAAGTATTTGCAATTCTTCGCGTAGAACTACAAGGCACTAGACCTAGAACAAGAAACAGTCGGGTTTGGCCGTAAATAGTTAACAACAGAAAATTGCAATCAACTTAAAATAATTGTAAGTTAAAAACTAAATGAGATTTACAGAAACAGTCGAGTTTAGCCGTGCGTCTCTTAAGACAGAAACTCAGAGTTATCATAAGCACGTCATCTTTGCCAAGCAAAATTTTTCCTTTGCAAAATTACCCAATACCTGTGCTATTAAGCTATGTTGCATTTTATGTGGGACAGTGCAAGAGCATATAGTAGTTTCGTAACTATAGTTACATCAAATATTGCGAGTTATATGAAATTCCAGGTAGATAAAATGCAATCAAGGTTCAAATAATTCTAGTATGTTTCTGACTTTGATCATAATTTATGATAGACTTATGATGGGCAAAGTCATTCCGCGACTTACTGCAAACTTTTTCATGTAGACATTAAAAATGAGATACCAATTGATTAGGCAGTCCAATTCTGTACATAGTTGTAAACAGTTTGCTAACAAAGATTAGGAATTAGTAGGTTCTTACAGTTAAGCTACTTCTTTCTGGAATGCTGTTAATTTCAAATCCAGGTTATAACCTTGCTTAACTAACAATTTTTTGTAGTAAACAAGAAAAGTTTTTGTGTATTATCATAAATCAGTCAAATCGGCAGTACCAATTATATCTGTATATAGTTATTAGAACTTTTATGTGTAGCGTTAGCGTGATAACTGTCATAGCAAATATCAACCTCAGCTATTCTTTGAATTCGTAAAACATCCAATCTACTTTCTAGGAATGATGAACTTTCTATAAGAAACTGCACTGACTGCAATTACATGGAACCACTCAATCCTTTCAAAAATTACCCCGCAATTTTTCTGACACAGTCATACTTTGTAGTGAACTATCTATAACTGGATGTTCTATGACAGTGTTTTTTCTAATGTTTAAAAAAAATTTTTCTTTTTCACAGCGTGAGCATAATACGTGTAAAATTTCTTAAAGGACTTCACATATCTTTGATAAATATATCGCTTGAATCAGAATAACTATGTCATTGGCATACGCGATGTTACCTTGCTCATAGCTTCTATAGTTACAATCAGATCATCAATCATTGCTCTGTGCCAAAAGTAGATCTTGTAATGGTTTGCATTTTTCAAACCATTTCAATTCACCTTCCACTATCTAATTAGAAGCGCTGTGATTAATCCTAAATTTGATTCTGCAAATCCCACAAATTACTGCGCTGCATCAACAAAGATATGTCTTAGAAGCTCTTTTGGTAACTTATACTAAATATTAAAAAAAATTCTTGATACTCACAATTCGTGTGAGTACGAACTACGATATTCACAGTAAGTCGAGCAAGTGATTCATGATCAACTCAAACATAATCAAGTATCTGCTTAAACAAATTCTTTTACTGTCAGTAAAAATCATAAATAGCTTCTTAAAGTTGATATGGCTACTTGACGATAATGCCCAACCTATGCATATGACTTAGGTCAGATTCTAACAATTTTTAAGCTAAACCCATCCGTGCAGAAATTTAGGGCTTATAATTAGTTATCTCCTACACCTATAAAATTGCGAAAATTATTATGCACAATTGATGCATGAATGAAGGAGAAATGCTTGCAGAGATTAAGGACACTAAGTTTTGAAAATTATCTTCTTAACAACATTTAAAATCTTATAAGGACGTGAATTTCTGTAAAACTCATCTATGGCTATTGAATGTAATAAAACCTGATGAATCTGAACTGGTGCTTATTGAGCAATGTATATTTAGGAACTGCTAAAATTCTATCTTTGATAGAGTAGTGAATAGGGATCATTGATTCTATCATATGATGTGTCTATTTTGTTATGGTATGCAATTAATTCATCAACTCTGGACTTAACACAAATTTCAATTCTGCATTACTTAATCTAAATAAAGTCTTAGGAACTCAAGTATACTACAATAATTCTTAACCTTAAGCATAAGTTCCAGAATTCATAAGTTTAACAGTTCTTAATCTTTATTTAGTCATGCCATAACAGAAGAGTTTTTGGTTGAATCATTCTAAAACTAAGCATAAACTGAAATCTTTTCTTGCATTAAGGTCCACGAGATATTTCCAAATAGTAAGATTAATCTTAAAAAATTCTTCCTTTATATCAGCAAGATGTGTTATCAGATTTAGTTTAACTCTAGAATAACAATCCTAATGAAAACAAAGAGAAATAAGCAAATATAGATATAATAAAACAATAGTGTTACACAAAAACATACAAAATTCAAAAAAATTATATTTATACATATTTGAAAGCTTTAAACTTTCCTTCTTAGATGTCACCACCTTTTGAGCCAACCCTAAAAACTCACCCCTCGCGTATTAAGAAACGACTTACGTTAAATTTAGCAAAGTTTCGAACCAAAAGGCACTCCGTTTAAGATTGTAATACGGCGCTTTGATACAAAGAGGTCGCCACGTACCCAGTTTTCACTTGTTCCTCTTCGTTCTCCCACCAACGTTCTCTATTCCCCTTCGCTATTCTAGGACGATAGGCGTGTCTAAAAAAGTGTTGCCGATTTTTTCTGTTGGTCTATCGTCAAGGCGGAGTTTTGCCGACGCACCCCAAGCACATGCGTTGTAAAAATGCGCGCATGTACACCAACTGTTAACATAAAAAAATAAAATTACAAAAAAAAATTATTAGAATTTGAGAATTAAATAATTTTAAATTAATACTACTATAATATAACAAATATATATATATAATTTGTGTTATTATTTTTGATTCATTAAAAATTGATTTTGTTTAAATAATTTATTTGTGATTAATTAATGTTGGTAAATTTTTGGAAATGAATGTTTTCGAATTTGTTTTGAATTCAATTGTCTTTGGGCAGGAAGGAGTCGAGTTGTGCCCCCCTCTCCCCACCACAACACATTGGGTGTCTTTCCCCACCACCGGAGGTTCTTCTCGCGCAAGTCCGGGGATATGGCCAAGGAGGAACAGCCAGTGAATTCTGCATTTCAGTGCTTAACGCGACTCCTAAGACAACGGTTCTCTATTTTAAAGTTAAAACTTACTTTTATAAAAGGCGGTCTTGGAAGACTTCATTGGATTTCACAGCGAGCATCTTTAGAAATAGAAGAGGAAGAACTTTATAAACTGACACAGTGGACTTTAAATTTAAAAACTAATTTTATTCTTATTCATCATAATTTTTCGATGGTGTGAAAATGAAATTTTGAAAATTTTTTTAGTGAAGTTGTGAATTTAAAAAGTGATTGATGAAGAAGTTTTTTTTTAAGTTTGTAAGTAAATTTTTATGTTATCTTTTTCGAAATTTTTTATTTCACGGTCAATCGTTGACCTTCAACTAAGTTCCTTATCAAATCGAATTTTTTTTAATAATAAAAAAAAAAATCAACCTATTGAAATTGAAACGAAGTCTGCATTGTCGCAAAAATTAAAATCAGCGGGGTTTCGATCCAAAAAATACTCGCTTGCATATTTTAACCCTTTTAAATTCACCGTCGATGATTTTGCATATTTCGAACCCTTTGAACAATGGGGGCAACTCTTTGATGTACAACCCCGGTGTGTCCCTTAACATCTGTGATAGCTCAAAAAGAGTTAAAGTTACCTGTCGTTGGATCCTCTTTTTGGCTTCACGCTGTCAACTCTTTTTTTCCCAATCCGTATTTTAATATGCGTAATGCACTCAAATGGGTTATTACCTGAGTTATAATCTGATTTATTATCGATATTACCATTTCAAACGGGAAGAGAAGTGTGAGAAGATATGTTTTGTCGTAACCCCAATACATAAAAAAGGATTTATTTTATGATGCGGAAAAGAAAAATTATTAATCGAACTTGAACATAATCTTATTATAGAATAATGATTCTTCATTTCAGGTAAGTCTTATAATTTACTTGAATGGATATTGCTGCCATAAAATGTTTGTAGACAACATCAAAATTATTTTTATCTTTGTGTTCATAATTTCTTATCATCGATAAATATAAATCATATTTTGTTATCAATTTAATTGCAAATTTCTTGCATAAACTTTACAGAAAAATTGGGAGAACGGAATAACTATTCCTATAATTTCGAGCAGCTATGTTTAAGTCCTTGAAATTTAATTTTTCAAAGAACTCGACTCCAACAAATTTCTCGAATTCATAAAACATCATCATTTTTGAATATCATTTAGTTTCTTTAATTAACTTATTTTGCATAAAAGCTAAAACATTTTTCAACAAAATTCGTGATATACTTCTTGAGATAACAGTTAGTGAAGAGGTCTAAGTTAAGAGTACGCCATGATCAGAATTGATCAAAAAATTAAGTGTAAAATTGGCAGCAACTTTATAAATGATGAATCAACCTAAGTTTTTACTGGAATACAATGACTTTGAATTAAACTAAAGAATCATCTATTTAGTGTGTGGTTTATGAGTGGGTGTGGTGATAGATAAGATAAGACGTCATAATTTTCGCAACCACTTCACTGTTAGAATTTGTCTTCGTTGAACCCGAAATCTTTTGGTGCTAACTAAAAATCCTGCGTTTTTGGTGTTTACAACTTGAATAATGTACTGCATATTTACTACGTCTTTTGAGATCTTACTTTATTATGACACTAAATTTTAGTGTGCGTGATTTAAATTTAGAAATACAAATATTTTCCAAGTCAAATTTATTTACTCGGTATTACGCTGTAAGACTTTCTCATACTGGAAAACCTAAGTTAATAGAATTTGATAAGAATACTAAGTAGTATGTTGTTTAGCAAAAATGAGATCTTCCTTTAAGCAAGGTATTGACATTAGACACACTTAAAGATGTTTTGACATCCTTTTTTGAAATCCTTAAGCTAAGCTCTTAGTCTCCTATAATGAGCCTAACTTAAATGCGTTGTTTAACATCCAGCGATTTATCGCATGTAGAGTCCAAGCAGTTTTAGCATGCTCTAAGAAAGTCCATCAAGCAGACCAAAGGACGCATTGTAATGTCGCGGCCGTCGGTGAATCATAATAAATTTGTCTAAATACTCCATCACCATCGGCGAAATACCTAGGCTGAGATCTTACCTCTTACACTAATCCAAACTTTTTCCAATTTGTAGACATTTACAATATGCCCCAAAATGTTACACGGCTTCTTTGAATTTAGGAACATTTGGTCATCCAACCACCCCAATAGTTAAAGAGACGTGGTACTATACGCTAGGATAAATCATGAATCTTTTGGCAGAACTGAATACAGAAAGCTGCATGATATTTAAAACACGAAAATCCTCGATTAATACCTAAAGTGTTAAAATTTCTGGATCACCTCAATTATTATTATCCTCATGCTCAAATTATGTCTCGCAAATACCAAACGAATTGAAAAATCTTGAAAGAATTTAAGATAATGTTTCCGGGAAGAGAATTCTTTAGGAATTATTATTTATTTTCTCCAATTTCATATTTCTCATCGTCGTTGATTATCGATCAGAAAATTCCAAACCTTTTTTGTTTGATTATTGATGCAGTTTTTAACCCTGGTGTTGTGTCACGATGTTGCCAATGGAACGAAAAAATCGTTACAACTACGGTAAACAAGGTCCAAAAAGATACTCAACTAACAAGGTTGTGGAATAATACAAAAACAGTGTCAACAAAACGCAAGAACACGCAATTTGCATAACCCAAATTATAAATAATAGGAACTGTTAGGTTTTCATTTTAAAAGAATCTTAAAAAATCGATTGTTTAAGATATCGCAATACAATTTTTAGCAATTATAGAATAAAGTATTACCTTTCCAATGATATAAACAGTTTTTGTAAATATCATTTAGTTCTTGAGATATCAATTTTTAAACTTTATCAATTTTTTAAATTAAACTCATTTTTAAAAAATCGTAAAAAATCGATTATTTAAGATACCGCAATACAATTTTTAGTGATTATAGAATGAAGTGTTAGCTTGCCAATAATGTAAGCAGTTGTTAAAAATATCATTTAGTTTTTGAGATATAATCTTTTAAGATCCACCAATTATTTTGTCGCGTTTTTGAGCCTTTATTATTTAAAAAAAAATCGATTATTTAAAATATTGCAATGTAATTTTCTACAATTATAGAATGAAGTGTTTCCTTTTCAATGAAACAAACACTTTTTAAAAATATTATTTAGTTTTTAAAATATCAATGTTTAAACTGCACCACTTTTTTATAACGTTTTTGAATTGAACTCAAATTAAAAAAATCGTGAGTGAATGATTATTTATGACATCGCAATTCAATTTTTAGCAATTATAGATAAAAGTGTTGGCTTTTCAACAAAACAAACTGTTTTTAAAAATATCGTTTAGTTTCCGAGATATTAATTTTTAAACTCCACCACTTTTTTTATATCGTTTTTACGTTGAATTTATTTTCAAAAAATCATAATAAATCGATTACTTAAGATATCGTAACATAAGTTTCACCAATAATAGTAAAAAGTGTTAGCTTTCCAATAATATAAACTATTTTTTGAAATATCATTTAGTTTTTGAGATATTAACTTTTAATCTCCATCAAATTTTTTTCACGTTTTTTAGTCGATCTTAAATTATGATCATTTACAAAAATTCGGGACAAATCGATTATTTAAGATATCGCAATACAATTTTCAGCAATTATAGAATAAAATATTAACTTTTCAACGAAATAAACAGTTCTTTAAAATATCATTTAGTTTTTGAGATATCTATTTTTAACCTTCAATACTTCTTCAAGTTAAATTTTAATCACGATTATTTTCAAAAAATCGATTATTAAAGATATCGCAATGCAATTTTCAGCACTTATAGAATAAAATATTAGCTTTCCAATGCAATAAACAGTTCTTTAAAATATCATTTAGTTTTTGAGATATCACTGTTTAAGCTTCACCACCTTTTCAAGTTAAATTTTAATCACTATTATTTTCAAAAAATCGCAAAAAATCGATTATTAAAGATGTCGCAATGCAGTTTTTAGCACTTATAGAATAAAGTATTAGCTTTCCAATGAAATAAACAGTTCTTTAAAATATCGTTTAGTTTTTGAGATATCACTGTTTAAGCTTCACCACCTTTTCAAGTTAAATTGTAATCACGATTATTTTCAAAAAATCGCAAAAAATCGATTATTAAAGATATCGCAATGCAATTTTTAGCACTTATAGAATAAAGTGTTAGCTTTTCAACGAAATAAACAGTTCTTTAAAATATCATTTCGTTTTTGAGATATCAATGTTTAAGTTTCACCACCTTTTCAAGTTAAATTTTAATTAAGATTATTTAAAAAAAATCGCGCAAAATCGATTATTAAAGATATCGCAATGCAATTTTCAGCACTTATAGAATAAAGTATTAGCTTTTCAACGAAATAAACAGTTCTTTAAAATATCGTTTAGTTTTTGAGATATCACTGTTTAAGCTTCACCACCTTTTCAAGTTAAATTTTAATCACGATTATTTTCAAAAAATCGCAAAAAATCGATTATTAAAGATATCGCAATGCAATTTTTAGCACTTATAGAATAAAGTATTAGCTTTTCAACGGAATAAACAGTTCTTTAGAATATCATTTAGTTTTTGAGATATCATTGTTTAAGCTTTACCACCTTTTCAAGTTAAATTTTAATCACGATTATTTTCAAAAAATCGCAAAAAATCGATTATTAAAGATATCGCAATGCAATTTTCCGCACTTATAGAATAAAATATTAGCTTTCCAATGAAATAAACAGTTCTTTAAAATATCATTTAGTTTTTGAGATATCACTGTTTAAGCTTTGCCACCTTTTCAAGTTAAATTTTAATCACGATTATTTTCAAAAAATCGCGAAAAATCGATTATTGGAGATATCGCAATGCAATTTTCAGCACTTATAGAATGAAGTATTAGCTTTCCAATGAAATAAACAGTTCTTTAAAATATCGTTTAGTTTTTGAGATATCACTGTTTAAGGTTCACCACCTTTTCAAGTTAAATTTTAATCACGATTATTTTCAAAAAATCGATTATTAAAGATATCGCAATGCAATTTTCAGCACTTATAGAATAAAGTATTAGCTTTTCAACGAAATAAACAGTTCTTTAAAATATCGTTTAGTTTTTGAGATTTCACTGTTTAAGCTTCACCACCTTTTCAAGTTAAATTTTAATCACGATTATTTTCAAAAAATCGCAAAAAATTGATTATTAAAGATATCCCAATGCAATTTTCAGCACTTATAGAATAAAGTATTAGCTTTCCAATGAAAGAAACAGTTCTTTAAAATATCGTTTAGTTTTTGAGATATCACTGTTTAAGCTTCACCACCTTTTCAAGTTAAATTTTAATCACAATTATATTCAAAAAATCGATTATTAAAGATATCGCAATGCAATTTTCAGCACTTATAGAAAAAAGTATTAGCTTTAGAAAGAAATAAACAGTTCTTTAAAATATCGTTTAGTTTTTGAGATATCACTGTTTAAGGTTCACCACCTTTTCAAGTTAAATTTTAATCACGATTATTTTCAAAAAATCGATTATTAAAGATATCGCAATGCAATTTTCAGCACTTATAGAATAAAGTATTAGCTTTTCAACGAAATAAACAGTTCTTTAAAATATCATTTCGTTTTTGAGATATCACTGTTTAAGCTTCACCACCTTTTCAAGTTAAATTTTAATCACAATTATATTCAAAAAATCGCAAAAAATCGATTATTAAAGATATCGCAATGCAATTTTCAGCACTTATAGAATAAAGTGCTAGCTTTAGAAAGAAATAAACAGTTCTTTAAAATATCGTTTAGTTTTTGAGATATCACTGTTTAAGGTTCACCACCTTTTCAAGTTAAATTTTAATCACGATTATTTTCAAAAAATCGATTATTAAAGATATCGCAATGCAATTTTCAGCACTTATAGAATAAAGTATTAGCTTTTCAACGAAATAAACAGTTCTTTAAAATATCATTTCGTTTTTGAGATATCACTGTTTAAGCTTCACCACCTTTTCAAGTTAAATTTTAATCACAATTATATTCAAAAAATCGCAAAAAATCGATTATTAAAGATATCGCAATGCAATTTTCAGCACTTATAGAATAAAGTGCTAGCTTTAGAAAGAAATAAACAGTTCTTTAAAATATCGTTTAGTTTTTGAGATATCACTGTTTAAGGTTCACCACCTTTTCAAGTTAAATTTTAATCACGATTATTTTCAAAAAATCGATTATTAAAGATATCGCAATGCAATTTTCAGCACTTATAGAATAAAGTATTAGCTTTTCAACGAAATAAACAGTTCTTTAAAATATCATTTCGTTTTTGAGATATCACTGTTTAAGCTTCACCACCTTTTCAAGTTAAATTTTAATCACAATTATATTCAAAAAATCGCAAAAAATCGATTATTAAAGATATCGCAATGCAATTTTCAGCACTTATAGAATAAAGTGCTAGCTTTAGAAAGAAATAAACAGTTCTTTAAAATATCGTTTAGTTTTTGAGATATCACTGTTTAAGGTTCACCACCTTTTCAAGTTAAATTTTAATTACGATTATTTAAAAAAAATCGCAAAAAATCGATTATTAAAGATATCGCAATGCAATTTTCAGCACTTATAGAATAAAGTATTAGCTTTTCAACGAAATAAACAGTTCTTTAAAATATCGTTTAGTTTTTGAGATATCACTGTTTAAGCTTCACCACCTTTTCAAATTAAATTTTAATCACTATTATTTTCAAAAAATCGCGAAAAATCGATTATTAAAGATATCGCAATGCAATTTTTAGCACTTATAGAATAAAGTATTAGCTTTCCAATGAAATAAACAGTTCTTTAAAATATCGTTTAGTTTTTGAGATATCACTGTTTAAGGTTCACCACCTTTTCAAGTTAAATTTTAATCACGATTATTTTCAAAAAATCGCAAAAAATCGATTATTAAAGATATCGCAATGCAATTTTTAGCACTTATAGAATAAAGTATTAGCTTTTCAACGAAATAAACAGTTCTTTCAAATATCATTTAGTTTTTGAGATATCACTGTTTAAGCTTCACCACCTTTTCAAGTTAAATTTTAATCACGATTATTTTCGAAAAATCGCAAAAAATCGATTATTAAAGATACGGCAATGCAATTTTCAGAAATTATAGAATAAAGTATTAGCTTTTCAACGAAATAGTCAGTTCTTTGAAATATCATTTCGTTTTTGAGGTATCACTATTTAAGCTTTACCACCTTTTCAAGTTAAATTTTAATCGTGATTATTTTCAAAAAATCGCATAAAATCGTTTATTAAAGATATCGCAATGCAATTTTCAGCAAGTATAGAATAAAGTATTAGCTTTTCAACGAAATAAACAGTTCTTTAAAATATCATTTAGTTTTTGAGATATCACTGTTTAAGGTTCACCACCTTTTCAAGTTAAATTTTAATCACGATTATTTTCAAAAAATCGCCAAAAATCGATTACTAAAGTTATCGCAATGCAATTTTCAGCAATAAATTATAGAAGAAAATGTTAGCTTTCCAATAAAACAACCAGTTTTTGAAAGTATCATTTAGTTTCTGAAATATCAATATTTAAACTACTAAGTTAACACCATTAAATGAGGAGGAAGATTTTTAACATCAATAATATCCAAATTACATGAAGTAATTACTTTTATAGTAAAAAGTAGACTCAAAATTTGACTGTTAATTGTAGTTATTTTTAAAATAATTCTTTTCCTGAGTCAGATTTAAAAAATGCGGTTCCCTAAAGCTTTTAGACAAAGATGATCCCTTGGGGATCTTAAAAAATACCTACTCCAGGTAGAAAACCACTAGGTATAAATCATAACCCACGACTTTATGACATATGGCCCAACAACAACACCTCTAATTATAATTTCCTTAATTTCTTCCCAAACAACTCGAAAAATCGATTTAAAAAAAAAAATCTTTTCCTCCATTTTTAATTTTAAACCCTCTCGTTGTTAACACAACGCGTTTAAATCCCGCGGATTTAAAGAACACATCTGCGGACGACCAAGATTTACAATTGACAAACTTTAATGTTTGTTTTATTCAAATCAATCGTTTGGGTCCCCCTCATAGCACATCACCTCAATTATCATCAGCAATCCGAATACTCTCCTTTTTTTTTTGATGGATCGACCCACGAAGTTCAAAATGGCGTATCACACACACACACGTATGTATTTTCTGTCTGTGTTGGGAGTTTATTCGGAGGGCCAAGGACAACTAATTGAAGACATCTCTTCCCCCTATTTTTTTCAACGAGGAAAAAGAGATGGAAACTAAAGGGGAACAAGATCGTTTTATTTTGTATATGGTTGACCACTAGCGAGGTATAGAGTTCCTACGTAATTTTAAGCTAGTAGGAACTTCATACCGTGCTCTTGGATCAATCAGTATAATCAGCAATTTATAAACTGAAAATTAATTCGTAATTTGTGTTAAAATGTGGTTGTAGTTTTAAGTGAGATGGCACGATTTTCTCTTTAGGTATAATTCTTGAATTTGTGGAGGATGAACATAAATGTTCCGTAATTACACAGTAAGTACGGGTTTTCGAGGGATAATCGAAGATATTTTCTTCCTCGCGGGTTTGAACGTCCACATTTACATTTAAATTAAACGCAAACGCATGATGCCCAACAGAAAAGATTATTAAAAGCCGTATCTTTATAAACCCCGCATCGATTATCTGAATTACAGTTATAACTATAAATATCAATGGGTTCTTGTCTATAAAAGGAGAAATCATCAGAAACAACTTTTTTTTTATTGCACTTTCTCTTTTAACTATTTTAATCATTCCAACCATTTTAACGATTTCAAGAGTTTAGTTAGTCGTAAATAAACAAAGTTTTAATCTTAAAGATAAAAAATGTTTTATAGTTTGTTACCCAACTTGTTTGAAAAGCTGTTATCATAAAAGATACTGAACCGAACTAAACTGATTAATTAATATTCAATTTTCCAAACTAATTCACATCATAACGAACATACGCGGAATTTATTTGCGGTGTTAATTGGAGCGGAGATAGGAAATTGGAAAAAAAAGGAAAAATCGAGATTTATATTTTCTTTCTTTTTCTTCGTATTACACAACCGTTCGTCACGTAACGGCTAATAACTATAATGATCCGCGTTATACCTCTAATTATACCATGCATATGTTATTGGGCAATTACGCTTATTAGCATTAAAACCTTGGTATGTACTATTTTTGTATAAATTTAGTATCAAAAACTTAATAATCGAGAAGAATTTTTTATAATAAACTGAAGAGATCAATTTTGTATAAAAAGAAGGCATGATTTGTAACACAAATTAAAGTTAAAACTGTCTATTTTGAGATGATGCATCATAATCTGTGTGTTGGATACACCATATTTTGAGATAAATAAATTACGTTATTTTTGAGAATTAAGTAATGATTTGTATATCAAATTAAAGCTTGAACTCTTTACTTTACGATGATGTATAATAATGTATGTGTTGTATGTATAAAATTTTGAGAAAATCAAAAAAAATGAAACCTCCGTTTTAGGACTTAAAATGTTTTCGTTAAAAAATGGTTGAAATTCAAAAAATTGCTCTCACTTTATTTTTAAGAACTGAATAATGATTTATACATCAAATTAAAGCCTGAACTCTCTACTTTAAGATGATGTGTAATAATGTATGTGTTGTATGTATACAATTTTGAGAAAATCAAAACAATTGAAAACTCTGTTTTAGGACTTGAAATGTTTTCGTTAAAAAATGGTTGAAATTCAAAAAATTACTCTCACTTTATTTTTAAGAACTGAATAATGATTTATACATCAAATTAAAGCCTGAACTCTCTACTTTAAGATGATGTGTAATAATGTATGTGTTGTATGTATACAATTTTGAGAAAATCAAAACAATTGAAAACTCTATTTTAGGACTTCAAATTTTTTTTATTAAAAAATAGTTGCAATTCAAAAAATCGGTTTTTAGTTTATTTATGAGAATTGAGTAATGACATATATCAAATTAAAGCCTGAACTCTTTACTTTAAGATGATATATAATAATGTATGTGTTGTATGTATAAAATTTTGAGAAAATCAAAAAAAATGAAACCTCCGTTTTAGGACTTAAAATGTTTTCGTTAAAAAATGGTTGAAATTCAAAAAATTGCTCTCACTTTATTTTTAAGAACTGAATAATGATTTATACATCAAATTAAAGCCTGAACTCTCTACTTTAAGATGATGTGTAATAATGTATGTGTTGTATGTATACAATTTTGAGAAAATCAAAACAATTGAAAACTCTGTTTTAGGACTTGAAATGTTTTCGTTAAAAAATGGTTGAAATTCAAAAAATTGCTCTCACTTTATTTTTAAGAACTGAATAATGATTTATACATCAAATTAAAGCCTGAACTCTCTACTTGAAGATGATGTGTAATAATATATGTGTTGTATGTATACAATTTTGAGAAAATCAAAACAATTGAAAATTCTGTTTTAGGACTTTAAATTTTTTAATTAAAAAATGGTTTTAATTCAAAAAATCGCTCTTGCTTTATTTATGAGAATTGAGTAATGATTTATATATCAAATTAAAGCTTGAACTCGCTACTTTAAGACCATGTATAATAATGTATGTGTTGTATGTATAAAATTTTGAGAAAATCAAAACAATTGAAAACTATTTTAGGAGTTAAAATTTTTTTTTATTAAGAAATGATTGCAATTCAAAAAATCGGTTTTTAGTTTATTTATGAGAATTGAGTAATGATTTATATATCAAATTAAAGCTTGAACTCTTTACTTTAAGATGATATATAATAATGTATGTATTGTATGTATACAATTTTGAGAAAATCAAAAAAAATGAAAGCTCTGTTTTAGGACTCAAAATGTTTTCGTTAAAAAATGGTTGAAATTCATAAAATTGGTCTCACTTTATTTTTAAGAACTGAATAATGATTTATACATCAAATTAAAGCCTGAACTCTCTACTTTAAGATGATGTGTAATAATGTATGTGTTGTATGTATACAATTTTGAGAAAATCAAAACAATTGAAAACTCTGTTTTAGGACTTGAAATTTTTTAATTAAAAAATGGTTGCAATTCAAAAAATCGCACTTACTTTATTTATGAGAATTGAGTAATGAGTTATATATCAAATTAAAGGTTGAACTCTCTACTTTAAGATGGCGTATAATAATGTATGTGTTGTATGTAAAAAAATGTGAGAAAATCCAAAAAAATGAAATCTCTATTTTAGGAATTAAAATGTTTTTCATTGAAAAATGGTTGAAATTAAAAAAATCGGTTTCACTTTATTTTTGAGAATTAAGTAATGATTTATATATCAAAATAAAGCTTAAACTCTCTACTTTAAGATGATGTATAATAATCTATGTGTTATATGTATAAAATTTTGAGAAAATCAAAAAAATTGATAACTACTTTAGGACTTAAAATTTTTTAATTAAAAAATGGTTACAATTCAAAAAATCACTTTTACTTTATTTATGAGAATTGAGTAATGAGTTATATATCAAATTAAAACTTGAACTCTCTATTTTAAAATGGCGTATAATAATGTATGTGTTGTATGTGAAAAAATTTGAGAAAATCCAAAATAATGAAATCTCTATTTTAGGAATTAAAATGTTTTTTATTGAAAAATGGTTGAAATTAAAAAAATCGGTTTCACTTTATTTTTGAAAATTAAGTAATGATTTATATATCAAATTAATGCTTGAACTCTCTACTTTAAGATCATGTATTACAATGTATGTGTTGTATGTATAGAATTTTGAGAAAATCAAAAAAAAATGAAAGCTCCGTTTTAGGACTTAAAATGTTTTGGTTAAAAAATGGTTGAAATTCAAAAAATTGCTCTCACTTTATTTTTAAGAACTGAATAATGATTTATACATCAAATTAAAGCCTGAACTCTCTACTTTAAGATGATGTGTAATAATATATGTGTTGTATGTATACAATTTTGAGAAAATCAAAACAATTGAAAACTCTGTTTTAGGACTTGAAATTTTTTAATTAAAAAATGGTTGCAATTCAAAAAATCGCACTTACTTTATTTATGAGAATTGAGTAATGAGTTATATATCAAATTAAAGCCTGAACTCTCTACTTTAAGATGATGTGTAATAATATATGTGTTGTATGTATACAATTTTGAGAAAATCAAAACAATTAAAAACTCTGTTTTAGGACTTGAAATGTTTTCGTTAAAAAATGGTTGAAATTCAAAAAATTGCTCTCACTTTATTTTTAAGAACTGAATAATGATTTATACATCAAATTAAAGCCGGAACTCTCTACTTTAAGATGATGTGTAATAATATATGTGTTGTATGTATACAATTTTGAGAAAATCAAAACAATTGAAAACTCTGTTTTAGGACTTGAAATTTTTTAATTAAAAAATGGTTGCAATTCAAAAAATCGCACTTACTTTATTTATGAGAATTGAGTAATGAGTTATATATCAAATTAAAGGTTGAACTCTCTACTTTAAGATGGCGTATAATAATGTATGTGTTGTATGTATAAAATTTTGAGAAAATAAAAAAAATTGATATCTATTTTAGGAGTTAAAATGTTTTTATTGAAAAATGGTTGAAATTCAAGAAATCGCTTTCACGTTATTTTTGAGAATTAAGTAATGATTTATATATCAAAATAAAGCTTAAACTCTCTACTTTAAGATGATGTATAATAATCTATGTGTTATATGTATAAAATTTTGAGAAAATCAAAAAAATTTATAACTACTTTAGGACTTAAAATTTTTTAATTAAAAAATGGTTGCAATTCAAAAAATCACTTTTACTTTATTTATGAGAATTGAGTAATGAGTTATATATCAAATGAAAACTTGAACTCTCTACTTTAAAATGGCGTATAATAATGTATGTGTTGTATATAAAAAATTTTGAGAAAATCCAAAAAAATGAAATCTCTATTTTAGGAATTAAAATGTTTTTTATTGAAAAATGGTTGAAATTAAAAAAATCGGTTTCACTTTATTTTTGAGAATTAAGTAATGATTTATATGTCAAATTAATGCTTGAACTCTCTACTTTAAGATGATGTATTACAATGTATGTGTTGTATGTATAGAATTTTGAGAAAATCAAAAAAAATGAAAACTCCGTTTTAGGACTTAAAATGTTTTGATTAAAAAATGGTTGAAATTCAAAAAATTGCTCTCACTTTATTTTTAAGAACTGAATAATGATTTATACATCAAATTAAAGCCTGAACTCTCTACTTTAAGATGATGTGTAATAATATATGTGTTGTATGTATATAATTTTGAGAAAGTCAAAACAATTGAAAACTCTGTTTTAGGACTTGAAATTTTTTAATTAAAATATGGTTGCAATTCAAAAAATCGCACTTTCTTTATTTATGAGAATTGAGTAATGAGTTATATATCAAATTAATGCTTGAACTCTCTACTTTAAGATGATGTATTACAATGTATGTGTTGTATGTATAGAATTTTGAGAAAATCAAAAAAAATGGAAACTCCGTTTTAGGACTTAAAATGTTTTGGTTAAAAAATGGTTGAAATTCAAAAAATTGCTCTCACTTTATTTTTAAGAACTGAATAATAATTTATACATCAAATTAAAGCCTGAACTCTCTACTTTAAGATGATGTATAATAATATATGTGTTATATGTATACAATTTTGAGAAAGTCAAAACAATTGAAAACTTTGTTTTAGGACTTAAAATTTTTTAATTAAAAAATGGTTGCAATTCAAAAAATCGCACTTACTTTATTTATGGGATTTGAGTAATGAGTTATATATCAAATTAAAGGCTGAACTCTCTACTTTAAGATGGCGTATAATAATGTATGTGTTGTATGTATAAAATTTTGAGAAAATCAAAAAAATTGATATCTATTTTAAGAATTAAAATGTTTTTTATTGAAAAATGGTTGAAATTCAAAAAATCGCTTTCACTTTATTTTTCAGAATTAAGTAATGATTTATATATCAAAATAAAGCTTAAACTCTCTACTTTAAGATGATGTGTAATAATATATGTGTTATATGTATACAATTTTGAGAAAGTCAAAACAGTTGAAAACTCTGTTTTAGGACTTCAAATTTTTTAATTAAAAAATGGTTGCAATTCAAGAAATTGGTTTCACTTTATTTTTGAGAATTAAGTAATGATTTATATACCAAATTAAAGCTTGAACTCTCTCTTTTAAGTTGATATATACTAATGTATGTGTTGTATGTATAAAATTTTGAGAAAATCAAAAAAATTTAAAACTCTATTTTAGGTCTTAAAATTTTTTAATTAAAAAATGGTTGCAATTCACAAAATCGCTTTTACTTTATTTATGAGAATTGAGTAATGAGTTATATATCGAATTAAAGCTTGAACTTTCTACTTTAAGTTGGTGTATCATAATGTATGTGTTGTATGTATAAAATTTTGAGAAAATCAAAAAAATTTAAAGCTCTCTTTTAGAACTTAGTTAAAAAATGGCTGCAATTCAAAAAATCGCTTTTAGTTTATTTATGAGAATTGAGTAATGAGTTATATATCAAAATAAAGCTGGAACTCTCTACTTTAAGATGGCGTATAATAATGTATGTGTTGTATGTATAAAATTTTGAGATAAATATGAATATCGAGAACGCTGTTTTAGGACTTGAAATGTTTTCGTTAAAAAATCATCAAAATTCAAAAATTTATATTTGCTTTATTTATAGGAGTTAACTCATGCTTTATAGCTCAAATTAAAGATAAAACTACCTGTTTTAAGATGATCCATAATTATCCATATGTTGTATGTATAAAAAATTGAGGTAAAAACGATAACTAAAACTCCATTGAGAATTCGCTCAAATTGAAGCTAAAACTAGATATTTTAATATGATACATAAAACTCTATATGTTGAATATATAAACTTTTAAGATTATTATAGATATAAAAAACTTTTACTCAATTTATATTTAAAAACCCAACAACTTCTTTTTACTTTGTGATTACTTTGTTCTCATTTTGAGGAAGGTACAGTTTTGAATGGTGTGAAACACCGAGAATTACACTATACAGTTAGCCTCCATATAATGAAATGATAGCCAGATACTCCGGGCTCCGGGGCCATTATGAAACGCGAGGTTTTCTCTGTCGCCGGTAATTTTCCTGCAACAGGTTTTTATCCTTTCAAGATCTTTTTTTTTTTCGTTTCCTTTTTTTTTTAACCAGCAAATTAGTTTTTGTTATAAAAATCTTCAAAAACAATTTCTTTAAAAAAAAATAAATAGATAAAAAAAAAGTAATAAGTTATAAATAGGGCAAAGTTTTTAAATAATTCCTGTCTACGTTTTGATTAGCGATAAGTTTTTAAAAACTTATTTCATAATCTTTAACGTTTTTATGCACGTTTATAATTGCTTTTAAAGAATGTTAAAGAGTACTAAATTGATGTTCTTTTTAGTACAAAAAACTGTTTTTTATTTATATCTTTTTTTTTACCCTTTTTTCCCCTTTGGGGTTCTTAAATAAAACACAAAATTGGAATTGTATTCGACTTGTCAGCACTTTTAAACTGTTTTTGTTCTTTCTTTGTGGTCGTTCCGTTCACATTAACTTCCATTTAATGAGTGTTTTTGCGTTTGCCGCCTTGCATTTTTAAAGGTTAATTGATAACGGAACTAATTAACGTCCGAACAGTCTCGTTACCTTTACATTTCAACAAGAAACGAAGAATTAAAAAAAAATAATGCATACTCCCAGGTGTTTTAATACTAATTAAGAATAATACCTTGTTATTATAATTCTTTTTTTTGAATCGATAATGTGATGGGGTTATTAAAAAATTTAACATCATAACTTATTAAGTGTTTTTCATAAAAACTTTTCTCGCCTAATATCGATTAGATTAAAAGGAAGTTTTGTTTTGTGGGATGACTTGAAAAGTTCATTAAAATAAAATTTTGTATTCGCGATGCAAATGAGTATTACCCGGTAAATTAACCGTAACGAAAAAATAAAAATAAAATTTCTCTTTATTATTCCGGCGTGAATAGTTTTCTGTTTGTAGTGGTGTAATTTCAGGCGCATATCTCACCGGGGCGTAATGAAAGAGCCTCAGCCGAAAGTCGTGACTACGGACAAAAACGAATTTATTGCTCTCCTAATCTTTACTGCACTCAAATCCGTTTGTTTTAGCGTGTCCCGTTAAATGGGAATAAATTCAACGAGCCTCGGGTACCGCATTGTAATTTCAAAAACAACAAATTAATGTCTACATTACGATTTAGACTTTAATAAAATCCATTTTGTTTTCGTGACGATACTTTTATTTTTATTTATTATTACTTATCATATTGCGCATAATGCAGATCTAATTGTAAGTGAAGAGATCTATTAAAATGAATTGGACCGCGTTATGCATCATATCATCATGATTTTCGTTTAAACGTTTAAAAATATAAAACTTCTCAGAATAGACAGGCTCAAACTATTGAAAATTGTTTAGTGCCTGTCCCATTTTTATCACAGAATACAAAAGCCGCTTGGTCACTCGTTTTACGATTATACAGGTTGTTTCTGTAAGTCGTGTCATAAATTTAATCACTAAAACTAGAGACAAAATGATGACGATTCGTGTAAAAATTTATGAAGAAAACAATCTAGAGTTTGATTTTGAACTTTTAAACTAGTTTTTATTTCATATAGAATTTAAGTCTAACCAGTTTCGGCCCTTGGCCATCTTCAGAGACTCTACAAATAGATTAACATCTCACATCTTATCCATTTTACAAACAAGTTTCTTAAATTTCTTTTTGTTTTGTTAAAAAAGATCACATATCAAAATCGAAATCATATTATTAGTTACTAATTTACAAAATTAAAGTTTAAAAAGTTGTAAAATGAAATTAAGGACGAAGTGTTACACGTTTACAGGTTAAAATTTAAGGACGCTCTTTTTTAACAAAAATCGACGATTGTTTTTAATCAATGTAAAATGACCCAAAAAACACGTTAAAAATAAAAAAAAAAGTGCGGAAAAGTGACTAACACTAGATTAACTTCAGTTATAAAACGTTTATTATATGATAACTAACTTAGGTTTAAAATGTCAACCTCCATTTTGACATATTAGTAATCTTTATTAAAAATCCTTTAAAATGAGTACAAACACGACATATTTATCTTCAATATTAAGGAAGTTATGGTCAACTTCCGGTTAAGAATGTCAACGTCAATTTTGACATATTTATAATCGTCGTGAAAAATCCTTTAAAATGAGTCCAAACATGATACGTTTAATTCCAATATCACTCGAGATATAAAAACTTCCGGTTTGAAATGTCAATGTCATTTTGACATATTCTTAATTTTTATAAAATGTCTTAATATTTGTCACAAAAACAAAAATAAAAAATTAAGGTTGGTATTAATATTTAAAAATTAAATTGCTATCTTCATTGTAGCTAACTTCGGGTTTAATGTTTTTTATTCTAACTTTTTTGTTTTTTGAGATAAGTGCGTCGAACTCATTTTAAAGGTTTTTTTAATAAAGAATACATCGTAAAAGAATACCATGAAGTTGTCCACTTGTCTATTATATGGTAACTAACTTCAGGTTTAAAATGTCAACTTCAATTTTGACATATTTGTAATCTTCATTAAAAATCCTTTAAAATAAGTACAAACACGACATATTTATCTTCAATATTAAGGAAGTTATGGTCAACTTCCGGTTAAGAGTGTCAACGTCAATTTTGACATATTTGTAATCGTCGTGAAAAATCATTTAAAATGAGTCCAAACATGATACGTTTAATTCTAATATCACTCGAGATATAAAAACTTCCGGTTTGAAATGTCAATGTCATTTTGACATATTCTTAATTTTTATAAAATGTCTTAATATTTGTCACAAAAATAAAAATATAATAAAAAAAAATCAAAAATTAAGGTTGGTATTAATATTTAAAAATTATATTGCTATCTTCATTGTAGCTAACTTCGGGTTTAATGTTTTTTATTCTAACTTTTTTGTTTTTTGAGATAACTGCGTCATCTTTGGACTCATTTTAAAGGTTTTTTAAATTAAGAATAGTAGTACATCATATAAGAACACCATGAAGTTGTCCACTTGTCTATTATATGGTAACTAACTTCAGGTTTAAAATGTCAACCTCAATTTTGACATATTTGTAATCTTTATTAAAAATCCTTTAAAATGAGTCTAAACATGATACATTTAATTCCAATATTACTCGAGATATAAAAACTTCCGGTTTGAAATGTCAATGTCATTTTGACATATTCTTAATTTTTATAAAAGGTCTTAACTTTTGTCACAAAAAAAAATATAATAAAAAAAATAAAACATTAAGGTTGGTATTAATATTTAAAAATTCTTCATTGTAGGTAACTTCGGGTTTCATGATTTTTATTCTAACTTTTTTGTTTTTTGAGATAAGTGCGTCATCTTTGGACTCATATTAAAGGTTTTTTAATGAAGATAACAAATATGTCAAAATTGACGTTGACGTTTCAAACCGGAAGTGATTGTATTCCCATTAATATTAAAGTTAAATATGTCGAGTTTGGACTCATTTTAAGGCATTTTTTATGAAGTTGATAAATATGTCAAAATTAAAAGTTAAAAGTTCGAACTTTTTGGGTTTTGAGATAAATGAGTCAAGTTTGAACTCACTTTAAAGGTAATTTTATGAAGATTACGAATATAATAATAAAATTAAAGTTGACATTGACAAATTGACAAACATCACTCTTACTTTATTTTTGAGAATTAAGTAATGATTTATATATCAAAATAAAGCTTGAACTCTCTACTTTAAGATGATAATCTATGTGTTATATGTATAAAATTCTGAGAAAATCAAAGAAATTGATAACTCTATTTTAGGACTTAAAATTTTTTAATTAAAAAATGGTTGCAATTCAAAAAATCACTTTTACTTTATTTATGAGATTTGAGTAATGAGTTATATATCAAATTAAAGCTTGAACTCTCTACTTTAAGATGATGTATATTAATGTATGTGTTGTATATATAAAATTTTGAGAAAATCAAAAAAATTGATAACTCTATTTTAGGACTTAAAATTTTTTAATTAAAAAATGGTTGCAATTCAAGAAATCACTTTTAGTTTATTTATGAGAATTGAGTAATGAGTTATGTATAAAATTAAAGCTTGAACTCTCTACTTTAAGATGATGTGTAATAATATATGTGTTGTATGTATACAATTTTGAGAAAATCAAAACAATTGAAAACTGTGGTTTAGGACTTCAAATTTTTTAATGAAAAAATGGTTTTAATTCAAAAAATCGCTCTTGCTTTATTTATGAGAATTGAGTAATGATTTATATATCAAATTAAAGCTTGAACTCGCTACTTTAAGACCATGTATAATAATGTATGTGTTGTATGTATAAAATTTTGAGAAAATTAAAACAATTGAAAACTCTATTTTAGGAGTTCAAATTCTTTTTTATTAAAAAATGGTTGCAATTCAAAAAATCGGTTTTTAGTTTATTTATGAGAATTGAGTAATGACCTATATATCAAATTAAAGCCTGAACTCTTTACTTTAAGATGATATATAATAATATATGTGTTGTATGTATAAAATTTTGAGAAAATCAAAAAAAAATGAAAACTCTGTTTTAGGACATAAAATGCTTTCGTTAAAAAATGGTTGAAATTCAAAAAATTGCTCTCACTTTATTTTTAAGAACTGAATAATGATTTATACATCAAATTAAAGCCTGAACTCTCTACTTTAAGGTGATGTATTACAATGTATGTGTTGTATATATAAAATTTTGAGAAAATCCAAACAATTGTAAACTCTATTTGAGGAGTTAAAATGTTTCTCATTTAAAAATGGTTGAAATTCAAAAAATCGCTTTCACTTTATTTTTGAGAATTAAGTAATGATTTATATATCAAAATAAAGCTTGAACTCTCTACTTTATGATGATGTATAATAATCTATGTATTATATGTATAAAATTTTGAGAAAATCAAAAAAATTGATAACTCTATTTTAGGACTTAAAATGTTTTAATTAAAAAATGGTTGCATTTCAAAAAATCACTTTTACTTTATTTATGAGATTTGAGTAATGAGTTATATATCAAATTAAAGCTTGAACTCTCTTCTTTAAGATGATGTATATTCATATATGTGTTGTATATATAAAATTTTGAGAAAACCAAAAAAGTTGAAAACTCTATTTTAGGACTTAAAATGTTTTAATTAAAAAATGGTTGAAATTCAAAAAATCGTTCTTATTTTATTTATGAGAATTGAATAATAAGTTATATATCAAATTAAAGCTTGAACTTACACACAGAAAGATAAGATGAGAGATGTTAATCTATTTGTAGAGTCTCTAAAGATGACCAAGGGCCGAAACTAATTAGACTTAAATTCTATATAAAATAAACGACACTGGCCCGAAATTGTAGGTTCATCTATTTTTTCTATTATAGAATTTTAGTTTTATGCTTTAAAACAAATAGTATTTTAGATCTTTCGGTATTCTGCATTTTTTCTAAGATAAGTTACACCTTTACCTACCAGACAGCATGAAAATCTCTAAAAACGATAAAATGTCGCTTAGTCAAGTGATGTATAACGCGGTCCAATTGTTATAAATAAAGAATGTTTTTTTTTTGTGGATTATTTTTTGTGAGTCACCGTATAACGTGCAATTTATTCGTATAGGTTTATTGGTGAAGGGTATTTTAGCCACACAGCACTAGAGGGGATTTGAATTGTTGGACCGGTCCAATAAAATATGCTCCCTCCTCCTTTTTTTTCTTTCCATACGTGACACTCATCCTGTCACGCAATCTGATCGTTGCAAAAAACTCGCACAATCGAAAAAAAACAAACTTGATTGATGCGAAAATATATTGAAAAATTTATAATACAAGATAAAAATAATTAAGTATTAATGTTCCCTACATTATCGACTTTTAGTCGATTTATTAACTTATTCAAATATATTTGCGCCATAAACTACTTGCGAATAATTTTGCGATAAGCTAAAATGTCAAACCAATCTGCGAAACGGATCTTAGCAAATTTGATGAAGAACACTAGATCGAAAATTCTAGTCAAGAATCGGTTAACTAAACTAATTAAGAAACCTGAAAATATGCTTCAATGTTGTGTCTTTCAGTTTAGCTGTGGTCGTTTGCGATCGAGGCGCTGCAATATGTGCTAAGTGCTGTATACAATGCGCTGAGTTGTAGCTGTAAAAGACCTAGGCTTAATTAAGCAAAATCATGCATAATCAGATAAGCTTAGCCGTACTTGCTTATATTTAGTTGATGAGTTATAATATGTTGACTACTTTTCTGTTCATATGGTGTTAATTGCAGAGCCTCGGTCGCGAATGACCTTGGTTTAATCAGACTACATCATACATTCTCCACCATAAGTATAACTGACGTAATACTTAGTAATAATACATAATATAATATTATGACATTGCTGTTGGTCAACATATGCAGCACATTGTAGTCAACACATTGTGATATTAATTGTAGATCCCCGGCCGCAAGAAACCATAGGCGAAACAATACGTTCTTCTCTCTAAGATAAGCTGAGGCCACTTACGGCCGAGGCGCTACAATGTGTTGGCCACTCCCAATTTCATATGATATTATTTACGCTGCAACAGATGTTGTTTAATTCAGTTTAACATTATTTCTTGAGATTAAACAAAAATGTTGCAGGTGAATTTTGAATATGAGCAGAATTTCTTGACATGTAGTATGGATGAAATGCTGCAAAGCTATTTATGCTGGTAGTAGAAGAGATACTGCTTGTAGAAGCCTAGATACTGTTTGCTGAAGATTAGATACTGCTCGTAGAAGACTAGGTTCTGATGATAGAATACTAGATACTGTTTGCAGAAGATTAGATACTGGTAATAAATACGATAAAACTCTAGTTATTGATAACAGAAATCTGGATTCTGCTGACAGTAGGTTACTTATAAATGATAGACTGGTATTTGCAGCAGGCTTAATACTTCTGGCAGGAGACTAGTCACTAAATATGTAAGACAATTCTAAAAATTTACATACTGCAGAATTATGTGCTGGAGTTGATGCTTCATCTGTTGTAAAGACGAAATCGTCCATCACATCATCGTCGTATTATCTGCGCCATTCATTAGCTAGTCCGATTCGTTGTTCACTCTTATTCTCCACATTCCAACACCATCTTGTATCGGTCCACACATCTTGCGCAAGATTCGGCTTTCAAACACTTTTAATTTGTTTTTTATCTCCTATTGATTCATATGATCCATGCATCGCATCTATGTATATGTTGTTCTTGTAATATTGCGATAGATCTTGAGTTTCGATTGCCTGCCTAGTAATTTCTTAAGTGATATTATTTGTTGTGTTTACTCATAATACCAAATAAATAAAAGTTATTTGTTCAAATAAGTAATTTCTTAAGTTGAGGCGCTCTGAGTCATGTTGAAAACATTTTTCTCTTAATTCGCAATAAATTTACAAATAATAAATAAAGAGAAAAGTGTTAGAGTGAGTTGAGTTAAGAAGATATTTATGGAGGGAGATTGGGGATGCTGTTGGAAAAGAATGGGGAGTAGCCGACATTATTGAGTTTGTAAGATAGGTATCAGAAATGAAAGAAGTGTAGGAAATCAACAGAAAGGAGAAAATTACTGAAATTTGACGCTAGACTGAAGATAATAGATGAGGAGAAGTCGGAGAAAGAAAGTTTCTATTCTTTACCTTTACACATCAGGAGTTTGATGCGGTTCGCAGATTGAGAAGACAGTGTTTTGGTCCGCAGAAGGCTTTGTTCGCTAGATTTACTCTCTAAATAAAAAAATAAAAGGTGTTAATCAGAAGCAGGAATTTTCAAAACGAAAACTACTTTTACATCATTGTTGCATCAGAATTAGTTTAGACATAGCTGACACAAAGACCAGATGTTGCTTGCAGAAGATTAGATACTGCTGGTAGAAGAGTAGTTACGAATGGCAGAAGATTATATACTGTTGGTTTATGTCTAGTACTGATGATAACACTAAATATTGCTTTTAAAATACCAGACACTGATTGCAAAATATTAGATACCAGTAATAAGATAGTAACACTAGCTACTAATGGCAAAAACCTTGATTCTGAGTACTTGAGACTATCAATCTTAGAAATATTAAACATTTCTTTGAAAATAATGAAGAAACTGAAAGTGATTGTAGAAGGCATTTTTCGAGTTACAGCATGCGAAGCCGTTGTCGTAATTTATCAATATCACTGACAGTTGGATTGATGGCAATTACGAATGATCGTAACATCATTTAATCGCTAGGAAAATATTAATTTAAAAGATTAGATACTGGTGATAGAAGGCGGGTTCCTAATTTTATTTATAATATTTTTATTTTATATTGGATATTGGTTATGGGTTAGATACTATATATAGAATACTAGATACTGTTTGCAGATAATTAGGTACTGCTAATAGAAGATTGGTTACTGATTGCAAAAGATTAAACTCCAATGGCAGAAGTCTAGATTTTGCAAGCATTTAAGTTGGATACTGCTTATAGAAGACTAGTTACTATTTGCAGAAGACTTGATATTGCCTGCAGAAAATTAGTTCTGTAATTCTGTCCGGTAATTCTAGAAGTGTTGGATAGCTCTTTGAAAACATTAGTGGTGGAATGGATATTTGGTAACTATCCGGTATCCGGCCGGATATTAAAAACCTATTACTTAGTACTCCACCATTCACAGGAATTAGTATCTCTTTTATGTGTTGGATACTCCAGATAATAATCAAGTTCAACCCCAATAGGACTTTCTTCATTGAATACAACTTTATTTATCATTAGCAACCTCATTGTAACAATCCTAATACGATATATAAAATCTCTTGTTGCAGTTTCGACTAGTTTTCTTCTCTTCGGTTATAATTCATCATCACATTCATTACTAACAGAACTGTCGTTGTTATCACTTTCGATTATTAATTAAAGTATCCTCTTTTTAATGCAAAAAGCCGTTTTGAAAAATCACTATTAGTGCTTGAGAAATAAATTTTTGAAATAATCGACAAGTTTTTCGAATTTTGCAATTTTCGCCGATTAAGTTTTAAAAATTCGTACAAAAGCGATTTCTTGAAATATGAGTATGAAAATTTCCCAAAGTGTTAATAAGAGTGTCCTCTTTCCAATAAACCAACCCGTTTTGAAAAATAACTTTTAGTTTTTGAGAAAACAATATTTGAAGTTTTCACAAAATTTTCGATGTTGCAATTTTTATCGATAACTTGCAAAATTCGCTATAAAATTAATTTCTTGAAGGATCGTTGTAGAAATATTACCAATTATTAATTAAAGTATCCTCTTTTTAATGCAAAAAGCCGTTTTGAAAAATCATTTTTAGTTTTTGAGAAAGAAATATTTGAAATGATCGACAATTTTTTCGATATTTGCAATTTTCACCGATTAAGTTTTTAAAATTCGTATAAAATCCATTTCTTGGAATATGAGTATGAAAATTTCCCAAAGTGTTAATAAAAGTGTCTTCTTTCCAATAAACCAACCCGTTTTGAAAAATAACTTTTAGTTTTTTAGAAAACAATATTTGAAGTTTTGACAAAATTTTTGAGGTTGCAATTTTCATCGATAATTTTCAAAATTCGGTATAAAATTAGTTTCTTGAAGGATCCTTGTGGAAATATCACAAGTTATTAATAAAAGTATCCTCTTTTTAATGCAAAAAGCCGTTTTGAAAAATCACTTTTAGTTCTTGAGAAAGAAATTTTTGAAATGATCGACAATTTTTTCGATATTTGCAATTTTCACCGATTAAGTTTTTAAAATTCGTATAAAATCCATTTCTTGGAATATGAGTATGAAAATTTCCCAAAGTGTTAATAAAAGTGTCTTCTTTCCAATAAACCAACCCGTTTTGAAAAATAACTTTTAGTTTTTTAGAAAACAATATTTGAAGTTTTGACAAAATTTTTGAGGTTGCAATTTTCATCGATAATTTTCAAAATTCGGTATAAAATTAGTTTCTTGAAGGATCCTTGTGGAAATATCACAAGTTATTAATAAAAGTATCCTCTTTTTAATGCAAAAAGCCGTTTTGAAAAATCACTTTTAGTTCTTGAGAAAGAAATTTTTGAAATGATCGACAATTTTTTCGATATTTGCAATTTTCACCGATTAAGTTTTTAAAATTCGTATAAAATCCATTTCTTGGAATATGAGTATGAAAATTTCCCAAAGTGTTAATAAAAGTGTCCTCTTTCCAATAAACCAACCCGTTTTGAAAAATAACTTTTAGTTTTTTAGAAAACAATATTTGAAGTTTTGATAAAATTTTTGAGGTTGCAATTTTCATCGATAATTTTCAAAATTCGGTATAAAATTAGTTTCTTGAAAGATCCTTGTGGAAATATCACAAGTTATTAATAAAAGTATCCTCTTTTTAATGCAAAAAGCCGTTTTGAAAAATTGCTTTTAGTTTTTGAGAAATAAATTTTTGAAGTTTTGATAAAATTTTCGATGTTGCAATTTTCATCGATAATTTTCAAAATTCGCTATAAAATTAATTTCTTGAAGGATCCTTGTGGATATATCACCAATTATTAATTAAAGTATCCTCTTTTTAATGCAAAAAGCCGTTTTGAAAAATCACTTTTAGTTCTTGAGAAAGAAATTTTTGAAATGATCGACAATTTTTTCGATATTTGCAATTTTCGCCGATTAAGTTTTTAAAATTCGTATAAAATCCATTTCTTGGAATATGAGTATGAAAATTTCCCAAAGTGTTAATAAAAGTGTCTTCTTTCCAATAAACCAACCCGTTTTGAAAAATAACTTTTAGTTTTTTAGAAAACAATATTTGAAGTTTTGATAAAATTTTTGAGGTTGCAATTTTCATCAATAATTTTCAAAATTCGGTATAAAATTAGTTTCTTGAAGGATCTTTGTGGAAATATCACAAGTTATTAATAAAAGTATCCTCTTTTTAATGCAAAAAGCCGTTTTGAAAAATCACTTTTAGTTTTTGAGAAATAAATTTTTGAAATGATCGACAATTTTTTCGATATTTGCAATTTTCACCGATTAAGTTTTTAAAATTCGTATAAAATCCATTTCTTGGAATATGAGTATGAAAATTTCCCAAAGTGTTAATAAAAGTGTCTTCTTTCCAATAAACCAACCCGTTTTGAAAAATAACTTTTAGTTTTTTAGAAAACAATATTTGAAGTTTTGATAAAATTTTCGATGTTGCAATTTTCATCGATAATTTTCAAAATTCGCTATAAAATTAATTTCTTGAAGGATCCTTGTGGATATATCACCAATTATTAATTAAAGTATCCTCTTTTTAATGCAAAAAGCCGTTTTGAAAAATCACTTTTAGTTCTTGAGAAAGAAATTTTTGAAATGATCGACAATTTTTTCGATATTTGCAATTTTCGCCGATTAAGTTTTTAAAATTCGTATAAAATCCATTTCTTGGAATATGAGTATGAAAATTTCCCAAAGTGTTAATAAAAGTGTCTTCTTTCCAATAAACCAACCCGTTTTGAAAAATAACTTTTAGTTTTTTAGAAAACAATATTTGAAGTTTTGACAAAATTTTTGAGGTTGCAATTTTCATCGATAATTTTCAAAATTCGGTATAAAATTAGTTTCTTGAAAGATCCTTGTGGAAATATCACAAGTTATTAATAAAAGTATCCTCTTTTTAATGCAAAAAGCCGTTTTGAAAAATTGCTTTTAGTTTTTGAGAAATAAATTTTTGAAGTTTTGATAAAATTTTCGATGTTGCAATTTTCATCGATAATTTTCAAAATTCGCTATAAAATTAATTTCTTGAAGGATCCTTGTGGATATGTCACCAATTATTAATTAAAGTATCCTCTTTTTAATGCAAAAAGCCGTTTTGAAAAATCACTTTTAGTTCTTGAGAAAGAAATTTTTGAAATGATCGACAATTTTTTCGATATTTGCAATTTTCGCCGATTAAGTTTTAAAAATTCGTATAAAATCCATTTCTTAGAATATGAATATGAAAATTTCTCAAAGTGTTAATAAGAGTGTCCTCTTTCCAATGAACCAATCCGTTTTGAAAAATAACTTTTAGTTTTTGAAAAAACAATAGTTGAAGTTTTGATAAAATTTTCGATATTGCAATTTTCATCGATAACTTTCAAAATTCGCTATAAAATTCATTTCTTGAAGAATCCTTGTGGAAATATCACCAATTATTAATTAAAGTATCCTCTTTTTAATGCATCAAGCCGTTTTGAAAAATCACTTTCAGTTTTTGAGAAAAAATTTTTGAAATGATCGACAATTTTTTCGAATTTTGCAATTTTTGCCGATTAAGTTTTAAAAATTCGTATAAAATCCATTTCGTGGAATATGAGTATGAAAATTTCCCAAAGTGTTAATAAAAGTGTCTTCTTTCCAATGAACCAACCCGTTTTGGAAAATAGCTTTTAGTTTTTTAGAAAACAATAATTGAAGTTTTGATAAAATTTTCGAGGTTGCTATTTTCACAGCGATAACTTGCAAATTTATTCTATAAAATTAATTTCTTGATGCTCCCTCTGTTGTAAAGACGAATTTGCAGTGTTTTCTGTTACATTCTTCTTCTTCCAGCACTATAGTTCTATGTAAATTTTAGCTTGTTTTACCTCGTTATACTATCCACGTGCTAGTCCAATCGAATTAATAGTAATAATTTAGAATCGTTCACTCTTAATTCTCCATCTTGCATCGGCCCATACAAAATCAGTCTTTCAAAATTCAGTCTCTTAGTGTCTCCCATTCTTCTTCTTTTCTATTCCATCTCCTTGTTTCATTTGTTGTTGTTTTCTAAATTTTTTGTGGTTTGAAGAAGATAGTAGATATATTAAAAATCTGAGAGGTAGCAGAAACTATTGTTTGAGTTAAAAAAACAACTTAAAACGAATTGTTTACCTCATTTCATTATTACAGTAATCATAAAAAATTACTATGGATGAATAAAGTGGAAATTTTATTCATCATCGATTTCCCGTATTTAAAATAAAAATAGCATACAAGTTATAAATATTCTCAGATTAATTTAAACAAAAAAAAAAAGAACTAGACTCGAGTTTGTTTAAAAAAAGTTAAAGTGTTGACCTTTATCTTATTCACTTTTGGGCTATCTGACGCATTCTTTTCGTATACGATAAACACGTTCCTTATCGAACGCAAATAATATCGCGAATACGAACGTGCCACGATTCAGCTATATGTTACGAAAATAAATTTAAACGAACAAAAAAAAAATTAAATAGAAAAAACGACGAAAAGGAAAAACGAACGGATGCAAATGCATCAGACGCTTTTAATAGAACATCGTAATCGGTGAATAATTTGCCGTTAAAATTGCATGTCGTTACGTTAGCTCAATATTTTTTTGTAATATTCTAGAAATAGATTAAGTTATCGAAAAGTTTTCTTATTCTAATTAATAATATTAATTAGAATTTCTTGTTTAATTTTTTTGTTTTTGCTTTTAGGAAATCTCGTAACACGATCTCTCATCTGCATATGTACACTGAAATCCTGTTATAACGATCGAGAGAGGGGTAAACATGAAATTCCCAAATAAACACTTATCGTCCGTTCGGTTAATTAACTCCGGTATTTTTAGACCGAGGCGATGCTGGTTGTTCGTTCGAACGGCGGCGGTGTAAAAATAAATAACTGCCGAGGAGAAAATCATCCTCTATGGGAAGCTGAAACCTTTCGAAATCTTCGAATTTCTGATGCTGCTTCGAATCCGAAGAACCAAACGAACCCCAGGCTAAGGTCAAGGCGAAAACAATTCAAATCGTTACGTAACTTTTTCTTTAGACTCTCAAAGATACAATTTCAATTTGTTAAAAAAATCATTTCTTGATTGAATTCTTTTTTTATTATATCAAACTACAAAGTATCAATATCCAATGATAAATAATTATTGTAATTTAATCTTTTACATTATTCATTTGGAATTTGTTATCTAAAACATTGTAAGGAGTTTCAAGGTAAAAATTAATTTTTATCAATCTATTTTTTGTATTTATTACAATTTATTACAACAAAGAAATTATACTTTAAGATCAAGAGAATGGTAGAAGGGGCAGGTGACAAATAAAATTACCCATATCTACTTATGGTAAACACGAAAATGGTCACGAAACCGGCATGCTATTAGTATTATTTTCCTGGAAACACAAAAAAATTGCTTTTAATTGTCTTTCTCAGGTCCAATTTAGCATCAAGGTGAAGCAGTTTTTCTAAACTTACTTCAATAATTACTCGACAACCCATTACGAAATTTAAAAATAAACCGAAAATTCTTTTACTTTTTCGAATTCATTCAGTTTTAATCGTCGTCGTGCGATGACATAAAAATAAAGAAACTTAAAGTGGTGGAAAAACGCGTTTTCTCAGGTTAAACCACGCGAGGTCGTTGTCGTAATTTTTCAATATCGCTGACAGTTTGATTGAGTGCAACTGCGAATGTTCGTGACATCATTTAATCGTCAGCGAAATATCAATTTACTTATATGTACGTGTTTCAGTACAATGTAAACTTCTTGGGAGAGCGAAAAGATTGCGTTTAAATTATCAATATCGTTATGTAAATTCCGTTTCTTTAACACTTAGCTACATCCATAAAGATAATTATTAAATTTTTAATATACTCGTGTCTTTAGTTAAGGTAAACTTTTAAACATCTTTAGATTTATAGGGTTTTTATAGAGTGTTATGGTGGTAATAATAAAGATTACATGAAAATTGTGGCATAATTTTATTAAAAAAGCAAATATGTTATAGAAACTTTAAACAATCTAAACATCTTCTCCATAATCTTAATATTGGTGATTAAAATCAAAAATAACTCAGAAACTAAAACCGATGGAGAGAAGTATTTAATACATAAATTGTTTATAATGAACTAAGATTACATAATTGATAACCAGATCTAGCTTAATTATTAACATCTCTTAGCTAGTAAGTAGAAATCGTTAAAATATTAAAAATGGTGTTACGAAACTCGATCATAACTCAGGAATCAAAGTGATGGAGGGAATTATTTTGTACATAAATTGTTTATAATAAACCAAGAATATGTAATCCATAACCAGATCTAGCTTAATTATTGCTATGTCTTACTTAGAAGGTGGAAATAGCTAAAACATCAAAATTGATGATTTTCGCTATCAAAATCAAAAATAACTCACAAAATAAAAGCGATGGACTAAAATATTTCGTACATAAATTGTTTATAATAAAACAAGAATACATAATCCATAAACAAATCTAGTTTAATTGTTACTATGTTTTAGCTAGAAAGTAGATATCGTCAAAATGTCAAAAATGTTGTTTTTGTCGATGATAAGTCAGGAATTAAAAGTGATGGATTAAAATACTTTGTACATAAATTGTTTGTAATAAAACTAGAATACATAACCCATAACCAGATTTAACTTAATTATTTCTATGTCTTAGCTAGATAGTAGAAGTCGTCAAAAATATGTAAAGTGGTGATTTTTGTTATTAAAATCGAACATAACTGAGGAATTAAAAGTGATAGAGTAAAATTTTTTGTACATAAATTGTTTATAAGGAACCAAGAATACATAATCCATAACCGCGTCTAGCTTAATTATCACCATGTCTTAGCTAGGAAGTAGAAATCGTCAAAAATATGAAAAGTGGTGATTTTTGTTATTGAAGTTGAACATAACTCAGGAATTAAAAGTGATGGAAGAAAATATTTTGTACATAAATTGTTTATAATAAACCAAGAATATGTAATCCATAACCACATCTAGCTTAATTATTGCTATATTTTACTTAGAAGGTAGAAATCGTCAAAACATCAAAATTGATGATTTTCGCTACTAAAATTTAAAATAACTCACAAACTAAAAGCGATAGAGTAAAATTTTTTGTACATAAATTGTTAATAAGAAACCAAGAATACATAATCCATAACCGTGTCTAGCTTAATTATCTCCATATCTTACAATTAGCTAGGAAGTAGAAATCGTCAAAATGTCAAAATTGATGATTTTCGCTATTAAAATCTAAAATAACTCACAAACTAAAAGCGATAGAGTAAAATTTTTTGTACATAAATTGTTTATAAGGAACCAAGAATACATAATCCATAACCGCGTCTAGCTTAATTATCACCATGTCTTAGCTAGGAAGTAGAAATCGTCAAAATGTCAAAAATGGTTATTTTTGTAACTAAAGTCGCTCATAAGTCAGGAATTAAAAGTGATGGAAGAAAATATTTTGCACATAAATTGTTTATAATAAACCAAGAATATATAATCCATAAGTAGATCTAGCTTAATTATTACCTATGTCTTAGTTAGAAACTAGAAATCGTTAAAAATATGAAAAGTGGTGATTTTTGTTATTGAAGTTGAACATAACTCAGGAATTAAAAGTGATGGAAGAAAATATTTTATACATAAATTGTTTATAATAAACCAAGAATATGTAATCCATAACCACATGTAGCTTAATTATTGCTATATCTTACTTAGAAGGTAGAAATCGTCAAAAAAAAAATTGTTGATTTTCGCTACTAAAATCTAAAATAACTCACAAACTAAAAGCGATAGAGTAAAATTTTTTGTACATAAATTGTTAATAAGAAACCAAGAATACATAATCCATAACCGGGTCTAGCTTAATTATCACCATGTCTTAGCTAGGAAGTAGAAATCGTCAAAATGTCAAAAATGGTTATTTTTGTAACTAAAGTCGCTCATAAGTCAGGAATTATAAGTGATGAAAGAAAATATTGTGCACATAAATTGTTTATAATAAAACAAGAATACATGATACATAACCAGATCTAGCTTAATTATTACTATGTCTTAGTTAGAAACTAGAAATCGTCAAAAATATGAAAAGTGGTGATTTTTGTTACTAAAGTTGAACATAGCTCTGAAACTAAAGGTAATAGAGGAAAACATTTTGTAGGTAAATTGTTTATAATGATGCGATAACACATAATCTATAACCAAATCTTGCTTAATTATTACCATTTCTTAGCTAGAAAGTAGAAATCGTCAAAATGTCCAAAATGATAAATGTTGTTACTAAAGTCAATCATAACTCAGAAATTAAAAGTGATGGAGGAAAATGTTGTTCATATAAATTGTTTATAATTATCTAGAAAGACATAATGCATAATTAAATCTAGACTAGTTATGGCTGTATTCTTGGTAGAAAGTCGAAATCCTTAAAATATCAAAATTGATGATTTTTATTATTAAAATCAATAATAACTGAGGAACTAAAAGCGATAGAGAAAAATATTTTGTACATAAATTGTTTATAATAAACCAAGAATACATAATCCTTAATCAGATACTGTTTAATTATTACTATGTCTTAGCGAGAAAGTCGAAATCTTCAAAATGTCAAAGTTGATGATTTTTATTATTAAAATCAATAATAATTCTGAAACTAAAAGCGATGGAAAAAAATATTTTGTATATAAATTGTTTGTAATGAACCTAAAGTACGTAATCCATAACCAGATCTAGCTTAATTATTACCATGTCTTAGCTAACTAGAAATCGTCAAAATATCAAAAATGGTGATTTTGTTACTAAAGTTGATATCTTAAAAATTAAAAGTGATGGGGGAAAATATTATGTACATAAATTGTTTATAGTAAACCAAGAATATATAATCCATAATTAGATACAGTTTAATTATTACTATGTCTTAGCTAGAAAGTAGAAATCGTCAAAATGTAAAAATGATAAATTTTGTCACTAAAGTCAATCATAATCCACAAATTAAAAGTGATGGAGGAAAATGTTGTTCATATAAATTGTTTATAATTATCTAAAAAGACATAATTCCTGATTAAATGTAGACTAGTTATAGCTGCATTCTTGGTAGAAAGTCAAAATCCCCAAAATATCAAAATTGATGATTGTTATTATTAAAATCAATAACAACTGAGGAACTAAAAGCGATAGAGAAAAATATTTTGTACATAAATTGTTTATAATAAACCAAGAATACATAATCCTTAATCAGATACTGTTTAATTATTACTATGTCTTAGCGAGAAAGTCGAAATCTTCAAAATGTCAAAATTGATGATTTTTATTATTAAAATCAATAATAATTCAGAAACTAAAAGCGATGGAAAAAAATATTTTGTATATAAATTGTTTGTAATGAACCAAAAATACGTAACCCATAACCAGATCTAGCTTAATTAGTACTATGTCTTAGCTAGAAAGTAGAAATCGTCAAAATGTCCAAAATGATAAATTTTGTTACTAAAGTCAATCATAACTCAGAAATTAAAAGTGATGGAGGAAAATGTTGTTCAGATAAATTGTTTATAATTATCTAGAAAGACATAATGCATAATTAAATGTAGACTAGTTATGGCTGTATTCTTGGTAGAAAGTCGAAATCCTTAAAATATCAAAATTGATGATTTTTATTATTAAAATCAATAATAACTGAGGAACTAAAAGCGATAGAGAAAAATATTTTGTACATAAATTGTTTATAATAAACCAAGAATACATAATCCTTAATCAGATATTGTTTAATTATTACTATGTCTTAGCGAGAAAGTCGAAATCTTCAAAATGTCAAAGTTGATGATTTTTATTATTAAAATCCATAATAATTCTGAAACTAAAAGCGATGGAAAAAAATATTTTGTACATAAATTGTTTGTAATGAACCTAAAATACGTAATCCATAACCAGATCTAGCCTAATTATTACCATAGATATAGTCTTAGCTAATTAGAAATCGTCAAAATATCTAAAATGGTGAATTTGTTACTTAAGTTGATATCTTAAAAATTAAAAGTGATGGGGGAAAATATTTTGTACATAAATTGTTTATAATAAACCAAGAATATATAATCTATAATCAGATACAGTTTAATTATTACTATGTCTTAGCTAGAAAGTCGAAATCATCAAAATGTCAAAATTGATGATTTTTATTATTAAAATCAATAATAATTCAGAAACTAAAAGCGATGGAAAAAAATATTTTGTACATAAATAGTTTGTAATGAACCTAAAATACGTAATCCATAACCAGATCTGGCTTAATTATTACTGTCTTAGCTAGAAAGTAGAAATCGTCAAAATGTTAATAATAGTGATTTTTGTTACTTAAGTCAATCATATCTCAAAAATTAAAAGTGAATTGTTTATAACTAATCAAGAATATGTAATTCATATCCAGATTTAGCTCAATTATAACCATGTCTTAGCTAAAAAGTTAATATAAACTAACTTATTTTCCAATGTGATTAAGAAATTCATTTTATATAGAATCTTTACAAAATTTTCAGGAATTATAAATGAAAGTATCAGCATTTTATTCCAACAATCCAAAATATCTTTTAGTTATTGAGATAAAAATTTTATGTAAAATCGAAGACTAAATTTGTCAGAAAGAAAACAATTTAATAAATATCTTAAATAAGGAGACATTTTCCTTTTTATATTTAAACTACTGACGGGTTGATGTTATTGTTATTATCTAAGAATTTTTAAATTGCCACCCCTCTTCCGTATAGTCAGGTTTGTTCGGATGGAATTTTTATGCGGTGCTCCTTCGGCTGGCGTAGAGTTCAAAATTATCGTGACTCTCCGTTGCCGAGGAGTGGCTAATTGCAGTGAGCCCGGGAATCGTGTGATATTTCGTCTTGACTTCTTGCGACTCACTCGCGCCTTTCTTAGAATCGCTAAGAAAAAGAAAAGAACTTATCTCTACACGTCTTCTATTTTTCTCTCATCTACAATATTATTACATATTATATATTAGATTTTTTTAGTTTTTACTTACAGGGTGTGATTCGATTCAAAGCACGCTTTAAATTCATTTGCATACTTCCTTAAGTAAAAGAGAATTGTTCACTATGAACAATGTCAGATAGAATGTAACCAGCCTAATGAGTTACGACTCAGTTATATAACAGTCACAATAAAACAGTACCCATTGAATATTTCATGCCGCCTGTTTTATTTTTTATGATTGCACTTTGGTATCGCGCGTTTTATAAATGTTTCCTTTCGAAATTTAATGGTGTTGCAAAAAGTGATAATCCCTCCCAAGAAACTAATTACATTTCCAAACGGTTAATAATAAATTCTTAACTAGTTCTATATTGAATAAGAAAAATCAATATCAACTATAATTTATTGTTATGTACCTTAATTATGTCGAGTACGTACTCGAACGTTACGATATTTGCCCTTTCATTGAACCGTTTATTTTGCGCCGTTTCGTTACTTTCTAACGTAATGAGGTGTTGTTTTATTTGAGATTACGAAAAGTATCTTTCGTTGGAATTCTCTTTTTGTTACATGAAAATGTGCTTAAGGGGAGCTTTGTATTAAAGGCAGTCCGTTCGTGACTAAACAGTCCGGCTACCGAGAAACAATCTCAAATGAAGATCGCACGTCTCAATTTCCCCCCCAAAAGTCTCGCTCTCTCTTTGGTCTATTGATGAAATTAATTAAACCTCTTGTAAGAACGGTGGCGTGAGCGCCGCCGTTGACTTTTATACGACCCAAGAAGAAGGTGGGTAGTTGCCGCTATCTACCATCGAAGAATTGGCCTTCGGAGACCAGGAACAAGACAGGGCTAATTATAGCCTAATGGTAATAGTTATTGCCTATTGCAGATTACCAACCCACTCGTTCGAAATCGTTGCGCAATCGAACCTCTCTCTCTTTCGCATAAACACACACATATACGCGTTTGTCTTAGTTCTTATATGTAGAAAAGATGTTCTTCTAGATGAGAAGACGTTAAGATGTGTACCGTAATGAATGGAATTGTAGCTGTTTCTTCGAAACGTGCACACGAGAGTGTAAATCGACGCTAATTGCGGTCCTTTGTGGTTGTAGAAAAGTCCACGACGTGCACACGTGTTTAAGAAGCACCTGAATTGCCCACGGGGACGTGTACCATCAACTTTGGAAACGCAATACTTATAAGAATTCATTCTTTATTATTCTGGGTTTTTTAGTATGTATAAAAAATAATGTTACTAAGAACTAAGATTAATAATGATGTTCTAAGTAAAAAAGCAAAATTTGCAATATCAATCGGTTAATAAATTCGCATCGATGAATATATACATAATAATTCTTAACGATTTTACCATGAAACTAATTCGTACGCAATTAAATGTTATTGATGGCTGTCATCTTAATGAATGCTTTTGGGACAAAAAATTGACCACATTTTAATCGAAATACACACTCAATGTGGTTGTTTCAAGTGCATGGTGATTAAAAGGAGTTTTGCCAAAGGTTTTTCTTGCAAGGTAAAAAATTTGATATTTTTGACATCACTTAACCAACACCAATAGAAGAATATGGTATATATATCTTGCTCTCGGATTAGAAACAGATTTGTCAGAAAATGAACCAGAAAATTTCTCCTCAAGCGGTATTGGTTCAAAAGAATGCTCAAATTCGCGCTGTTGGAGTCTAAAATGTGAGATAGCCAATACGCTCAAAGGTAACAACACGATGAGAGTTAAAATCGCGATTCCGAAGTATGATGTAGACCTTTACCACCTATTTTGACATCACTTAACCAATACCAATAGAAGAATATGGTATATATCTTTCTCTCAATCGTATTAGAAACAGATTTGTCAGAAAACGTAAATGAACCAGAAAATTTCTCCTCAAGCCGTATTGGTTCAAAAGAATTCTCAAATTCGCGCTGTTGGAGTCTAAAATGTGAGATAGCCAATACGCTAAAAGGTAACAACACGATGAGAGTTAAAATCTCGATTTCGAAGTATGGTGTAGACCTTTACCACCTATTTTGACATCACTTAATCAATACCAATAGAAAAATATGGTATATATCTTGCTCTCAATCGGATTAGAAACAGATTTGTCAAAAAACGTAAATGAACCAGAAAATTTCTCCTCAAGCCGTATTGGTTCAAAAGAATGCTCAAATTCGCGCTGTTGGAGTCTAAAATGTGCGATAGCCAATACGCTCAAAGGTAACAACACGATGAGAGTTAAAATCTCGATTCCGAAGTATGATGTAGACCTTTACCACCTATTTTGACATCACTTAACCAATACCAATAGAAGAATATGGTATATATCTTTCTCTCAATCGGATTAGAAACAGATTTGTCAGAAAATGTAAATGAACCAGAAAATTTCTCCTCAAGCCGTATTGGTTCGAAACAATGCTCAAATTCGTGCTGTTGGAGTCTAAAATGTGAGATAGCCAATATGCTCAAAGATAACAGCACGATGAGAGTTAAAATCTCGATTTCGAAGTATGATGACCTTCACCACCTATTTTGACATCACTTAACCAATACCAATAGAAGAATATGGTATATATCTTGCTCTCAATCGTATTAGAAACAGATTTGTCAGAAAACGTAAATGAATCAGAAAATTTCTCCTCAAGCCGTATTGGTTTGAAACAATGTTCAAATTCGTGCTGTTCGAGTCTAAAATGCGAGATAGCTAATATGCCACAAAGGTAACAACACGATGAGAGTTAAAATCTCGATTTCGAAGTATGGTGTAGACCTTACCACCTATTTTGACGTCACTTAACCAATACCAATAAAAGAATATAGTATATATATCTTGCTCTCAATCGGATTAGAAACAGATTTGTCAGAAAATGAACCAGAAAATTTCTCCTCAAGCCGTATTGGTTCAAAAGAATTCTCAAATTCGCGCTGTTGGAGTCTAAAATGTGAGATAGCCAATACGCTCAAAGGTAACAACACGATGAGAGTTAAAATCTCGATTCCGAAGTATGATGTAGACCTTTACCACCTATTTTGACATCACTTAACCAATACCAATAGAAGAATATGGTATATATCTTTCTCTCAATCGGATTAGAAACAGATTTGTCAGAAAATGTAAATGAACCAGAAAATTTCTCCTCAAGCCGTATTGGTTCGAAACAATGCTCAAATTCGTGCTGTTGGAGTCTAAAATGTGAGATAGCCAATATGCTCAAAGATAACAGCACGATGAGAGTTAAAATCTCGATTTCGAAGTATGATGACCTTCACCACCTATTTTGACATCACTTAACCAATACCAATAGAAGAATATGGTATATATCTTGCTCTCAATCGTATTAGAAACAGATTTGTCAGAAAACGTAAATGAATCAGAAAATTTCTCCTCAAGCCGTATTGGTTTGAAACAATGTTCAAATTCGTGCTGTTCGAGTCTAAAATGCGAGATAGCTAATATGCCACAAAGGTAACAACACGATGAGAGTTAAAATCTCGATTTCGAAGTATGGTGTAGACCTTACCACCTATTTTGACGTCACTTAACCAATACCAATAAAAGAATATAGTATATATATCTTGCTCTCAATCGGATTAGAAACAGATTTGTCAGAAAATGAACCAGAAAATTTCTCCTCAAGCCGTATTGGTTCAAAAGAATTCTCAAATTCGCGCTGTTGGAGTCTAAAATGTGAGATAGCCAATACGCTCAAAGGTAACAACACGATGAGAGTTAAAATCTCGATTCCGAAGTATGATGTAGACCTTTACCACCTATTTTGACATCACTTAACCAATACCAATAGAAGAATATGGTATATATCTTTCTCTCAATCGGATTAGAAACAGATTTGTCAGAAAATGTAAATGAACCAGAAAATTTCTCCTCAAGCCGTATTGGTTCGAAACAATGCTCAAATTCGTGCTGTTGGAGTCTAAAATGTGTGATAGCCAATATGCTCAAAGATAACAGCACGATGAGAGTTAAAATCTCGATTTCGAAGTATGATGTAGACCTTTACCACCTATTTTGACATCACTTAACTAATACCAATAGAAGAATATGGTATATATCTTGCTCTCAATCGTATTAAAAACAGATTTGTCAGAAAACGTAATTGAACCAGAAAATTTCTCCTCAAGCCGCATTGGATTGAAACAATGCTCAAATTCGTACTGTTGGAGTCTAAAATGTGAGATAGCCAATACGCTCAAAGGTAACCACACGATGAGAGTTAAAATCTCGATTCCGAAGTATGATGTAGACCTTTACCACCTATTTTGACATCATTTAACCAATACCAATAGAAGAATATGATATTGCTCTCAATCGGATTAGAAATAGATTTGTCAAAAAACGTAAATGAACTAAAGCAGACTGAGACTGTTCTCTTCACTAAACGGAAGAAACTGAAACACTTAACTCCACCCAATTTCTGAAATAATTCATTAACCTTTGCTACAGAGGTGAAATATCTGGGTGTTATCTTGGACAAAGGACTAACTTGGACATCATATATTAGTTGTAAAACCAAAAAAGTAACGATCGTACTGACCCAGTGCCGAAAGGCTATTGGGAATACTTGGGGACTAAATCCGAAAGTTATAATGTGGATCTACACTTCTGTGATAAGATCCATGGTAGCTCACGGAGCCATAGTTTGGTGCTTAGCACTAAAACGGCTGATTGCAATTTGTAACGACTGGCTTGCCTGCTAATCACAGGCGTTATGAGATCTACACCTACGATTGCGATGGAGACTATACTGAACGTGCTGCCCCAAGATATTTTTATCAGGGAGGTGGCCGTGATGGCATTGCTTCGATTGCGATCGGTAAATGATAAGCAGGTTGTTAAAATGGGAATAGTCCGGAACAAGCTCGGGAGTGAGGCTGTTCGTAAACAACCTCTCCTCAAAGCTCGCACAGACTACATTACACCTACTTTCTTCGGCAAGCCATACTTTGGCATTGAAACGATACCCCAGAGCAATTCAATCTCGGGCAAAACGCTGACCATCTACACTGATGGATCAATGAAGGCTGGAGGTTTCAGACCAGGAATTTTCTCGCACGATCCACTTCCAGCAGTAGTTTTCCACTTCATTAGGATCGTATTGCACGACTGCTCAAGCCGAATTAACTGCTATAAACATAGCAGTTTATGCGATCATCGACTCCAAAAAAGTCGGCAGAAACGTTGTAATCTGCATAAATAGCAGACAGGCTATGCTGGCGATTGGTAGGCACCAAACTTCATCATGATTGGTGAAGTCCTATCGGCATTCACTCGAGGAAGCAAACGTATATAACAACGTAATGATAAAGTGGCGAAAAGGACACATCGGAACTAAAGGACATGATCATGCGGACAGGCTGGCGAAACGGGCGGCTAACAAGTCAGTTAACACAGCATCAAAGCTGATAAACTCAATCTCCCATCGAATTTTTTGCGACAGATGGGATGAGACAGCAGCAGGTGTCTTTGCTAAGAAAACTCTGCTCTACCCTGATCGGAAGAGATCTACTCAGTTTCTGGGAAAATCAAAAAGTGACTTGAGACTTCTCACCCACTTCCTGACCGGATACTGCAGGTTACGTAAGCACATGTTTTACATGAAGCTGGCGAATACATCCCTCTGTAGAGAGTGTGAAATGGAAGACGAGACGGTAAGTCATATTGTTTGTGACTGTTCCAACCTCGCGTACTTAAGGGAATCCATTTTCGGAGTACCATGGCTCCAAATTTCGGATATAAGGAATACCTTTCTGTTCTATATTAACTAGGAAGTTGAAGACCTCGGTAAAGGAGATGAAGAGACTTAGCATATGGAAATTGGGAACCATGAGGTTGATCCCAAAACTCCAAGCGCACTGAACACCTCTAAATCTTGATGATGGACACCCCTAAAATGCGGTTTTCAAGTTCGGGTTAAGTTCTAATTCCGAATCGACGGATGTTGGATACATTTAGCTCAATGTTATCAGGGTTGCTGACTAAACTTGGTTCATAACAACCACCTGATGTTTGCTAAATTAAGGGATACACAAATCATTTAAGCGTTCCCAGCATCACTGAGCTCAGAACTTGCTAAACTCAAACGGAACACACCTTCCGTTTAAATTTGGTTGAGCAAATGCAGACCAAACAATGCAAAAACTTTCTTTTCTGTCTTCATAAACTTTGCGTTACATATTTATCAAGTCTGCTTCAAGCCTCTATCGTATCTGGATGTAGACCACTCCATATAAAGTTTGTATTATCTCTGTATCAAGTCTTCATCATGTTTTCGTTATGTCAAGTCTCTATAGAATCAGTACTCCATAAAGTCAACATTATATCTCTATTGCATCAAAACTACATCTAGAATTGTATTAAGATTCTTTCAAAACACGACTTTGTTAAATCTACATCAAGTCTACACCATGCTTCTATTAAGTCAAATATGTACGGAGGTACGAGGTCTGCACCAAAACCGCTTCTTACCTATTTACTCAGCAATGATTTTAAAAAGTGTTCTGGGTTATGCTAAAGATTTAGGAAAAATTTTAATCTTTATTCCAATCGTTTTTATCTAGTTTTGAAGTCAAATTTTTTAGATAGCAATGTTTATAAATGTATCAATTAATTCATTTATTTCTTACATTCCACATGGACCACTCACTTTGAGAGTGTCTCATGTAAGATGGAACGCCGTCAAAACTCCAGGACCTGGGGAATGACGTATCTCTTTTACTGCTTTGTCAAAACATCTCTGAATGTAATTGAACTTTAAGGGGCATGCGGCTCAAGTATGCATGAAAGAATTTTTGAGTTAGTGTCATTGTGTCGAGCACCCAACCCAACGCAGCTACTCCATGATAGTCCATACGGGTTGGTAAATATACTCATGATATACTTACACATCTCTTTACTGGATACTACAGGATAAACAAGCACCATTATAAGATGAAACATTCTAAATAAGCACCCTCGGAGAAGACGAGTAAACATCGATGGCACCAGGGACACAACTTTAAGTGGCATTCTAACTTTTGATAAATCTTTGGGGTTAGTCATGTGACAAGAATGAGTGTGAAGAAAGTATAAAAGGACAAATCAGAATGAGGTGAAGGTTATCAATTAACAATTGTCAGCGTTATTGGAGAGTTATCAGGCATCAAAATAATTAACAAAGATGATCAGAACATTATCATAATATAATAAAAATCATCAAAGCAGAAAATCAGCCGTTATTGCTGCAATAAATACAAAAATTCACACATTATGCTAAAAATCACTATCTACGCTATCAGATATCGTATGAAGAAAATGGGCAAACATACAAAATCATTATTATGATTTAATTATAATATTATATGATCATTAGAATAGGTTGCAGATGAGCGTTTAAAAATTGTCAGGATCATTGGAGAGTTATCAGAACATATAAATAATGGCAAAATAGTATTGAAATATGAGAAGTAATATTAAAACATAATAAAAATCAACAGACAAAAAAATCAGCAGTTATTTTTGAAAATCATAGAATGATCATCATAATAATTGCAAAAATCAACAGAGAGATCTAATGCTTAATAACAATTAAACTTAGAACTAATACTAGATCTAGAAACATTTGGGTTTAGCCCCAGGTCTCTCAAGATGGCTAAATCCGAATGATTCTAGTTTTAGGTCTTGTGTTAGTTCTCCTTTGTTACATCTTGTCCTTGGTAGAGCAAAAGACTCTTAAAGTTTTAGAAAAAATGTTTTAGTATAAAAGTTGTAGCAAATTTTATGCTTAATAATATTGCTTTCTTACATTTTTGTTCTCAGATGCATAAATATCGAGAAAAATTGAAAATTAGATGAAATCGTCATTTTACATCTTGTCTTTGATAGAGCAAAAGACTCGGAACGTTTTAGAAAAAAAGTTTTAGTATAAAAGTTGTAGCAAATTTTACTATTAATAATATTGCATAATTATGTATAGATGTAGATTGTCGATTACATAGTTTACGAGTTATGACTACCTAAAAAAGGTCATTTTTGTGTAATTTTCATATACCTTAGGCGTTTTCACAAAATTTGAAAGAGATTTCAAACTCCTCTTACGTATTGACTATGTATTAAGTTTTCGAATGAAATATCGGTTGAAAGTTTCTTTTGTAATAATTGAAATAGTTCGGATGGGTCAGTAACGTTATGATGGAGGTAAACTCATTAAATGTAAGGATCGAAATATTCTCTTTTAAAGCGTTCTTGTTAATTGAGGTGATCCACTTTTATGTTTCCGTTGGTTAATTGGAATTGTAGATGAAGAAACTTTATTGTCCCATTTACTAATCACCATTTGAATGTATAAATATTTTATTTTAAAATGAGTGTACAGATGATTCGCTGTTTGAAATTTGTCATCGTCGCTCATATAAGAGTAGATATTTCGTTGGAGACCTTCGCTGTCATGGAACTCCACGCATGACGGAAATTTGGACCGAGTTATGCTCTCTTGAAAAACACGTGTTATTAATTACCGTCGTCTCCGAGCGGTACACCCTGAGCGCGACGCCAAAGACCAAGGTAATTGGATACGTCGACGTGGGTTAATTACGAAAAAGCGACGGTATTAATATTTTACGGGCCCTGTGCTGCCCTTTTGCCCCTCTTCGCCATCTCTTCGTAACCAAACACCACCGACCAACGTCGGCAACGCCACATTCCTCGAACTTTGTTTTATTCCATCTTCATCAACTTTAAAAACTTCTAATTAAAATTTACAAAATACACTCTAAGTTTATACATTTATTATTAAATTTTATTAAATCAAAATTATCTTCGTGGAGTTTTTGAAGAAATGCGTAAAGCAATTAAATCCTCGTCTTAGTGAACCACCTGCGGAGTTGTAGATATTCATAATTTATTCGCATTCCTTTCCGATGTTAAAACACAAACAAGAAGCCACACTCCTCCAAAATTCGATTTTAAGTCAATTCCAAAACTTATAGAAACAAAGTGAATGCGTTTAAAGTGCTAATCTTCAATATAAAAAGCGTTCAACATCAATTAAATCCACGTCTCTAAGTATTAAGATTGATATCTCGGTATCTCTTCGATGGAATAAATTATAGAGCAATTTGTTGATACCACTGAACATGTTTTGATTTTTGTGGTTGTTGCTTTCTGATTTTTCCTTTTAAAAACAGGTCTAAAATCTTTCAAGGTTACAAGCATTTCGTAGAAATATTTATAGCAATCACTTTGATTATACAGTGAATTATTAAAATGCAATATACAAAAATATATTTCCATAAAATTCAACATGTTTCAATGTTTATGGTTGTAGGTTTAATGTTAGTTCTAGTGACAGTGATAGATAGTGCTAGTTAACATAATATATCACTATGTTGTATATTTTTATTGAACTAAAACTAGAACTAATGCTACAACTAACACAAGACATAGAACTAAAATCATTCGGGCTTAGCCGTGTGTCTGAAGACGTCTGAAGAATGTTCTAGTGTTAGTTCTAGTGTTACACTAGCTCTATCACTAGAACTAACACAAGACCTAGAACTAGAATCATTCGGGTTTAGCCGTCTTGAGAGAGGTGCGGAAACCCGAATATCCCAATAACCCATAAACCCAATGACGATTTCATCTAATTTTCACTTTTTCGAATTTTTCTCCATATTTATGCATCTGAGAGCAAAAGTGTAAAAGAGCAATATTATTAAGAATAAAATTTGCTACAACTTTTGTACTAAAACTTTTTTTCTAAATCGTTCCGAATCTAGTGCTCAACCCAACAAAAAGATGTAAAACCACAATTTCATCTAATTTTCACTTATTCGAATTTTTCTTGATATTTATGTATACGAGAGCAAAAGTATAAAAGAGCAATATTGTTAAGAATAAAATTTGCTACAACTTTTGTACTAAAACATTTTTTCTAAATTGTCCCGAATCCAATGCTCAACCCTACAAAGAGATGTAAAACCAGAATTTCATCTAATTTTCACTTTTTCGAATTTTTCTCCATATTTATGCATCTTAGAGCAAAAGTCTAACAGAGTAATATTATTAAGAATAAAATTAGCTACAACTTTTGTACTAAAACATTTTTTCTAAATCGTTCCGAATCCAGTGCTCAACCCAACAAAAAAATGTAAAACCACAATTTCATCTAATTTTCACTTATTCGAATTTTTCTTGATATTTATGTATATGAGAGCAAAAGTATAAAAGAGCAATATTGTTAAGAATAAAATTTACTACAACTTTTGTACTAAAACTTTTTTCCTAAAACGTTCCGAGTCTTTTGCTCTACCAACGACAAGATGTAAAATGACGATTTCATCTAATATTCACTTTTTCGAATTTTTCTCCATATTTATACATCTGAGCAAAAGTGTAACAGAGCAATATTATTAAGAATAAAATTTGCTACAACTTTGGTACTAAAACATTTTTTCTAAATCGTCCCGAATCCAATGCTCAACCCAACAAACAGATGTAAAACCAGAATTTCATCTAATTTTCACTTATTCAAATTTTTCTCCATATTTATGCATCTAAGAGCAAAAGTGTAACAGAGCAATATTATTAAGAACAAAATTTGCTACAACTATTGTACTAAAACTTTTTTTCTAAATCGTTCCAAATCTAGTGCTCAACCCAACAAAAAGATGTAAAATCACAATTTCATCTAATTTTCACTTATTCCAATTTTTCTTGATATTTATGTATATGAGAGCAAAAGTATAAAAGAGCAATATTGTTAAGAATAAAATTTGCTACAACTTGTATACAAAATTTTTTTTCCTAAAACGTTCCGAGTCTTTTGCTCTACCAATGATAAAGATGTAAAATGACGATTTCATCTAATTTTTACTTTTTCGAATTTTTCTCCATATTTATGCATCTGAGAGCAAAAGTGTAACAGAGCAATATTATTAAGTATAAAATTTGCAACAACTTTTGTACTAAAACTTTTTTTCTAAAACGTTCCGAATCCAGTGCTCAACCCAACAAAAATATGTAAAACCACAATTTCGTCTAATTCTCACTTATTCGATTTTTTCTTGATATTTATGTATATGAGAGCAAAAGTATAAAAGAGCAATATTATTAAGAGTAAAATTTGCTACAACTTTTGTACTAAAACTTTTTTCCTAAGACGTTCCGAGTCTTTTGCTCTACCAACGACAAGATGTAAAATGACGATTTCATCTAATTTTCACTTTTTCGAATTTTTCTCCATTTTTATGCATCTGACGACAAAAGTATAACAGAGCAATATTATTAAGAATAAAATATGCTACAACTTTTGTACTAAAACTTTTTTTCTAAAACGTTCCGAATCCAGTGCTCAACCCAACAAAAATATGTAAAACTACAATTTCGTCTAATTCTCACTTATTCGATTTTTTCTTGATATTTATGCATCTGATAGTAAAAGTGTAAAAGAGCAATATTGTTAAGAATAAAATTTGCTACAACTTTTGTACTAAAACTTTTTTTCTAAAACGTTCCGAATCCAGTGCTCAACCCAACAAAAATATGTAAAACCACAATTTCGTCTAATTCTCACTTATTCCATTTTTTCTTGATATTTATGTATATGAGAGCAAAAGTATAAAAGAGCAATATTATTAAGAGTAAAATTTGCTACAACTTTTGTACTAAAACTTTTTTCCTAAGACGTTCCGAGTCTTTTGCTCTACCAACGACAAGATGTAAAATGACGATTTCATCTAATTTTCACTTTTTCGAATTTTTCTCCATTTTTATGCATCTGACGACAAAAGTATAACAGAGCAATATTATTAAGAATAAAATATGCTACAACTTTTGTACTAAAACTTTTTTTCTAAAACGTTCCGAATCCAGTGCTCAACCCAACAAAAATATGTAAAACTACAATTTCGTCTAATTCTCACTTATTCGATTTTTTCTTGATATTTATGCATCTGATAGTAAAAGTGTAAAAGAGCAATATTGTTAAGAATAAAATTTGCTACAACTTTTGTACTAAAACTTTTTTTCTAAAACGTTCCGAATCCAGTGCTCAACCCAACAAAAATATGTAAAACCACAATTTCGTCTAATTCTCACTTATTCCATTTTTTCTTGATATTTATGTATATGAGAGCAAAAGTATAAAAGAGCAATATTATTAAGAGTAAAATTTGCTACAACTTTTGTACTAAAACTTTTTTCCTAAGACGTTCCGAGTCTTTTGCTCTACCAACGACAAGATGTAAAATGACGATTTCATCTAATTTTCACTTTTTCGAATTTTTCTCCATTTTTATGCATCTGACGACAAAAGTATAACAGAGCAATATTATTAAGAATAAAATATGCTACAACTTTTGTACTAAAACTTTTTTTCTAAAACGTTCCGAATCCAGTGCTCAACCCAACAAAAATATGTAAAACTACAATTTCGTCTAATTCTCACTTATTCGATTTTTTCTTGATATTTATGCATCTGATAGTAAAAGTGTAAAAGAGCAATATTGTTAAGAATAAAATTTGCTACAACTTTTGTACTAAAACTTTTTTTCTAAAACGTTCCGAATCCAGTGCTCAACCCAACAAAAATATGTAAAACCACAATTTCGTCTAATTCTCACTTATTCGATTTTTTCTTGATATTTATGTATATGAGAGCAAAAGTATAAAAGAGCAATATTATTAAGAGTAAAATTTGCTACAACTTTTGTACTAAAACTTTTTTCCTAAGACGTTCCGAGTCTTTTGCTCTACCAACGACAAGATGTAAAATGACGATTTCATCTAATTTTCACTTTTTCGAATTTTTCTCCATTTTTATGCATCTGACGACAAAAGTATAACAGAGCAATATTATTAAGAATAAAATATGCTACAACTTTTGTACTAAAACTTTTTTTCTAAAACGTTCCGAATCCAGTGCTCAACCCAACAAAAATATGTAAAACCACAATTTCATCTAATTTTTACTTATTCGAATTTTTCTTGATATTTATTTATATGAGAGTAAAAGTATAAAAGAGCAATATTGTTAAGAACAAAATTTGCCACAACTTTTGTACTAAAAGTTTTTTCTTAAAACGTTCCGAATCTTTTGCTCTACCAAGGAGAAGATGTAAAATGATGATTTCATCTAATTTTCACTTTTTCGAATTTTTCTCCATATTTATGTATCTGAGAGCAAAAGTGTAAAAGAGCAATATTATTAAGAATAAAATTTGCTACAACTTTTGTACTAAAACTTTTTTTCTAAATCGTTCCGAATCTAGTGCTTAACCCAATAAAAAGACGTAAAACCACAATTTCATCTAATTTTCACTTATTCGAATTTTTCTTGATATTTATGTATACGAGAGCAAAAGTATAAAAGAGCAATATTGTTAAGAATAAAATTTGCTACAACTTGTGTACAAAAACTTTTTTCCTAAAACGTTCCGAGTATTTTGCTCAACCCAACAAAAAGATATAAAATCACAATTTCATCTAATTTTCACTTATTCGAACTTTTCTTGATATTTATCTGTATGAGAGCAAAAGTATAAAAGAGCAATATTGTTAAGAATAAAATTTGCTATAACTTTTGTACTAAAACTTTTTTTTTAAACGTTCCGAGTCTTTTGCTCTATCAACGACAAGATGTAAAATGACGATTTCATCTTTCTAACATTTGAATTAAAAACTATTTGAAAACTATTTGAATTTTGAACAGGTGGTAGCCTGATGTGTTCTTAATGAGTAGCATATTTTATTTTTTCGATATTCCATACAGTTTCGCGGAAAATCGTGGTTTAGTAAGACGCCGTTATGTCAAAAACGGTTGGGTGGATTTTCTCGCTGATTTGACCAAAATATATTAAATAATGTCGGTTGTCGGATTCCGTTATCAGTTTTTCAAAATTAGAGCTCCCTAATTTTTTTTTAATGGAATTACAAATTAAAGAGAAACAGAAATAAGCTATGCGGGGAGAGGAGGGTTCCGTCCAATCGGAACAGATGGTGCTTCCCAGATCGGACGACGCGCCTTATTTCTTTATGTAGGTAAAATAAAGGCGCGACGTACTGTCTGGAACGCACCATCTGTTAAGATTGGACGAACCCTACTAAAAATTAGATACTTTTTTCACTTAACTCGCGATAAAAGAAAAATCGCGAACCCCAAAATTTCCAAATTAACATGTCATACGCAGAAATGTTCACTGATTACAATAAACTTTACCGCAATTTTTCCATCGAGCGGTTACGAAGATATCGATCTCTAAAGTGAGGGGCCTTGACTTTTTGCACGGATAGTAGTGCTCTACCAACGATAAGAAGTAAAACTACGATTTCTTCTAATTTTCATCTTTTAGAGCTTTACTCGATATTTATGCATCTGGGAGCAAAAGTGTTAAGGAGCAATATTGTTAAAAATGAAGTTTGCTACAACTTTAATACTATTACATGTAAAATTCCTATCTAATTGGAGTCTAAAAAAATTGGGGACCATCTTCGTTTAGGTACGTTAGTGACACATAAATAAACATAAAAATGATGGAAGTTTCGTCTAAAACGGAGAATTTAGAAACCGAAAAGAGCCGCATCGGATACCAAATGGTCAACAATAAATACTCTTGTCCACCCTTCAAAAAAAAGTCCGTTATCATTTCTAACGTAATCCCACCATTAGATTATCATAAATCGGTCGTAAAATAACAATAAATTTATGTTGGGACCTACAGGTAAAAACAAGTTTTCGTTTCGAAACGATAAAAGTTTCGAATTTTAGTGGATTTGAAAAAAAGAGTTTGTTGTAATTACCAATGACTCAACGTTTTGTAAGCAAGTGTCTATTTACTATGAGTCGCTGATATAAATAAACTACAAAGCGACACTTTGTCATCATTTCAACGGAATTGGACGGTCGCCAGTCCTCAAGCAATATTTTATATCTAGTAAAGTTGGACGATCATTAACCGGAGAAGAGAGGCAGATGTTCCAGATATAACAAAATAAACGTTAATTCGTTGTATATATTTTTTTCTTTATTTGTGTAACTAATGTGCCGACGAAACAATCGAATGAAAACAATAGAAAGGCGATTCTTAGTAAAGCCGTCTCGATTTCTCGTGTCAGTATGCGTCGAACGGCCTTCTACGCTTTGGAATTTTGTTCTTGCCAATCGTGTCATCTTATGACCCCCATACCAAAAGCTCGTACGCGTGAAACTATGTACTAGAAATCTGTACCCCATACTCAATTTTTTTTCATTTTGAAACGATTAATTTAATCTTCGAAACCACAAATTTACGAAATCACAAATTGGCGGGTTGGATTCGTGAAGGTTTCAAAAATCAGTACATTGTGCGATTTGAAACGAACTCGAAAGATTACCTCTCATCTTTCTTCGTTTTGAAGAAGATACACGAATTCGAACACGTATTTACGTGCTATAAACCGTCTAAAATTGCCGATGCGCTCACGTAACGCCATTTCCATTCGACGATGAGACTCTAATTGCTTAATTTTAATATAATCAAATTAACGATGATAATTAGCGATAATATTCCTTTGTTTCTCGCGTATTTTGATGGTTACGATCCGTAACGTGATATCATGATATAATTCGCCTATTTAAAAATGAATTTAATAAAAAATTCTTAAGTTAGGAAGTAAGTTTTAATGCGTGTGATAGGCGAAAAAAGCAACGAGACGCGGTGCCATGTTGGTACTATGCGCCGTTATAGCTATACGTTAAACCGTTTTAACATGGCAGCAGCAATGCGGTCCTCGGCTGCAGTTTCGTGCATGCCATAATTTACCTGCCATACTACTACTACTAACTACAAAGTATGCGTTCTGTACGTCCGGTGTATGCGTGTTTAGCACAATAGACCAACCTCCATGCATTCCAACTTCAGCCATACACACAAGGTCTTAACATTGAAAAAAAAAGTTAAAAGTAAAAATACTTTTCGTTTGTGAAATTATAATTGAAAATGGTTGTTTTATTTAATGGTTAGGTATAATTATTAAAAATTTTATCTAATAAATACAGTTTAGTTTCAGTTTATGCGTGTATAATGAACGCTAATGGTTTTGGATAATGAATGGTGTGTTGGATAAGGTACACAATAAGAAATTATTTAAGTACACTTACTTATAATGTAGATTGATGTGTAGTATTTATATTTATAACAAATTGTTTTCATCGAGTTTACAAAATTAATTAACACTATATTACCATAATAGATTTTTATGACAATTTTGATTTTTCTCTTAACATGTATCAAGAGTTATAATATTTTCCTAACGGTCTTTAATCAATTTTTCTCGTTGATATAATTCATCTTAAAGAGTAAGGTTTTAACTACAAGTTGATGTAAAAATCATTACTTAATCTTGAAAATTGAAGCTTAGACGTTTTCTTGAAGTTCTTTTAAACTTTTTTCGATGGAACTAAACACTATCTTTTATTGCACAACGATTATCACGATCGTAGTTATTAGAGTTGATATGGGTTCTAACACAAAGATTACTAAAGATTCTGCAGAACAATCTTGCGAGATTCAGAATAGAAAACAATGCATATAAAATACAAAAGAAAGCGATAAGAACGCTAGTAGATCTAAAACAAAATCAGAGTTGTAGTTACCATGCTCATATATACTTACGTGCCTAGACTATATACACAAAAAACAGGGAGTCACTAACCACAATTACAGAGTCTCACCCCTATTGCACTAGACAAGGAGATGACATCAAACTTTTATATCACAAAATAACAAAATCACAAAAATTTTTAACTATACAGGATGTCCCGAAACTCAACGTCAAGCGGGCACCGGGAAAAAAATTCCATGTCTCTTAGTTAAGTGGTAATAGACATACTTTTGAAAATGTTAAAAATCGGTCCCGTACATCATATCTTTAGGTACTACGGTCAGAAATGATCGCAATTTAATAGTGATTTTTTTAATAATCTATTCCTTGTGAACCATGCTACTGTACAAGTCACAAATCAAACAACAAAAGTCGTTAGTTTTGCAGAAAAATACATTAATTTGATTGAGTTAAGCTTGAAAGAATTTATGTCTATCAAGTTTGACACACGATTTCTAAAATAATAAGTAATACAACACTCTTGGCAAGTTATTTTAAAAGATGGCCTGTTTAGTCAAGTTTCCAAAATGGTACAACACTTGCCATTTTTCTTGTCATAAAAAATATTATTGGTTGCTTTTCTGCAAAAAACACATTATTTAAAAAATTCATACTTTTGTGTGTTATTTGTATTTACTTTTTATTTCCTCTTAACTTTGTTAGAAGATGTGCCAGTCAATATCTACGAACTACAAAATGTGGTTTCAACAAGATGGTGCCTTGCAAAAAGACTCTTTCAAATTAATATAAAGACAAAATTAAACTAACAAATTTATTTATTATTAATTTTATAGCATTATTTTCTTAAAACTAAGGCAAATGCTCAAATTATTTGCCGTCGACATTAATACAAGCTCTGCATCGTCACAGAAAAGATCTTTTTACTAGTTGTGCAAATTTCTTTGCATTTAATTCTTCTGCTGCTGTATAAATATTGTGGCTCAGTTCGGCAAGATTTTCAATCGGTTTTTAATACACTATTTCTTTTATGCAATCCTAATAAGAAAATCAAAGGGATTTAGACCCAGAGAATGAGGAGGCCACGTAATCGAACCACGACGCCCAATCCATCTTTCTGGGTATTCTGTATGCAATCCCATACAGGACAAGCATAATGAGCTGGGCAACAACCATCTTGTTGAAACCACATTTCTCTGCAAATATTGAGTGGCACATCTTCTAACAAAGTTGTTAAATCATTTTGGAGAAAAAACAAATAACATACGAAAGTGTGAATTTTTTAAATAACGCGTTTTTTGCAGAAAAACAGGCAATCATAATTTTTAGGAAAAGAAAAATGGCAAGTGTTATACCATTTTGGAATCTTAACTAAACAGGCCATCTTTTAAAATAACTTGCCAAGGGTGTTGTACTACTCCTTTGTTTAGAAATCGTGTGTCAAACTTAATAGACATAAATTCTTTCAACCTTAACTCAATCAAACTAATACTTTTTTTGCAAAACTAACGACTTTTGTTGTTTGATTTGTGACTGCTATAGTAGCATGGTTCATTAGGAATACATTATTAAAAAAAAACACTATTAAATTGCGAACATTTCTGGCCGTAGTACCTAAAGATATGATGTACGGGAACGATTTTTAACATTTTCAAAAATATGTCTATTACCACTTAACTAAGAGACATAGAATTTTTTCTTATTTTTACCAGAACAGGTATGGGTTGGCCACGCAGTGCCCGTTTGACGTTGAGTTTCGGGACATCCTGTATATCTATAAAGTTATACAATGAATTATCACCCCATTTCAAAACATTGAATATGAAGAGTTTTAAGAGACACGTCAAGAATATGTTCTTAGAAAAGGAATTCTACTCCATAGACGAATATTTTGCAGCAATGAAGATAATCTAATAAATACGTGTTTTCTTTATTGTACATTTTGATGCATATTCAATAAACTTATTATTATTATTATTATAAGACTTATGTAGGTACCTAAAGTTGGGAAAAAGTCAGAATGTTATGTTTGGCCAGTGCCCAGTAAAAGATGCTAAACAATATTACTCTAATACATTAATAGGTTATGGTTATCTGCTAGTCTAACTCTCCCCGGCGGATTATCCAAAAGCTCTTCAACATAAAAATAAGCCGTATCAATATTTTTAGGCGACTTAAAAGGATGTCTGGAGATAGTTCTTTGTCTTGGCTGTGTAAAACATTAAATCGGATCCTATTTGCCGTATATGGCCATGTTGCCGGGTTCGATATTTATGTAATTGATTGTTTTTCGTTTGTAAATCCATATTGTTGGTAATAAATTTAATGCATTCTATGCGTTAATGCGATATCCCAGACCTTCAACTATTCTTATTGCTCTTCTTTATTTCCAGAAGATTCGCTTAGCCATACTAGAGTGACTCGAGGTTATTAATCTATAAGATGTGAAATTGCAGCAGTGAGAAGTATGCTGTTCGCAGTGCATGAGTGGAGACAGTGACAGATACTTGTCTCAGTAAAAACGCAGTAGAACTCAGTATACCGGCTAACTTAACCCCATGCTCAGTCCATGTAAGGCCCGAGTCTACATATAAACCCAGAAATTTGCAATCAGGAACAGGCTTCACTTGGTCATCTATGCGCAAGATAAAAACTAGGTTAAGTGTCCTACTTGCAGTTAGGGTCAGGTTATTGCTTTCAAAACAGAGCTACCATGTCCAAAAACCAAACTGAGTCTTGATAAACAAATTTTTACATTCAAAATACTGATTGATTTTTATGTAGGTGTTAATCATTGCGGCGTTCAGACCAAAACAATCATAGGAAAAAAATAGCAATTTTTTTATTTTATCGATCACATCTCTCACCTCAACCTCGGAAAAGACGCTGAACTGGAAGTATCCATCTTGTAACGCGGGGTGATTATCACTCTTCCAGAGGGTCAATGAATCAATGTTGGTTTGTATTGAATTAGACAAGAACAGACATTTCCAAAAAGTAATTATTAAATTGGTTAGCAGTTATGTTACTCGAGGTGGCGTGTAACAATTCACGATGCTCCAGATGGCAGACTGTGAATGGAAATGCACTGGTAAAAAGGTATTGAGTAACTACTCCAGGAGAAGAGATACACAGTTCTAGATTATCTTCAATGAAAGTAGCTTTTGGGAATAATGGTATGTCAGTTTGGGCATTTTGACTTCGTTAAAAAATCGAAAACCAACGCCAGGGAGCAACCAGCTTTCCAGCATTCTTTGTGAAGCTACTGAAGGTTCATTTCATAGACCAGGCAAATTTTTCTCAAAATTGTATGTTTTATACTGTGACCACAATATCTCGAAATCTATCGAACAACTTAGTTAGTCAGATTATTGTAGTCTTACAATTAGATGAATTATTAACCGTGGAGTCGTATGTCGACGATGTATGTTTCTGATTAAGAATGGAATTAGAGTAGTGTTTGTGAGGAGTGAACGTGAAGCTTTAAAGAAGGAAATGGGTTGACAGCATCACAACGAAAATCAGATGCTATGATGTCGAAGAGTTGTTCACAGCGATGCTCTACAATCAGATTAGGGACATACTTGGGCAAACCCTCCGGGATGAGTTTTTGGCAAAGACCATCCGCGGCATCTTTGACTGGTACTCTGGTGAATAGAGATTCCACGTCGAAACGTACCAGCATATCCTGAGGGTCCAGCTTCATACTCCTAATTGATTCAACAAAATGTGTGGAATCTCTGACATATGACTCTGTTTTATCTGTAAAAGGAGACAGAATCTTGGAAAGATGTTTTGCTAGCTGATAGGTGGGAGAATTTATGGCACTGACAATAGGGCGTAGTGGGACGTCTGGTTTATGGATTTTTGGTAAACCACATATCCTTGGTTGGGTCCTTTTTTATTTTCTTATAGGTGGCTGGGTCCAAAAGACTCTTGATCTTGTCGTCGTATTCCTTTCTGTCCATAACCACGGTCGCATTCCCCTTCTCCGCTGGTAGAATGATCTTTCTTTCATTGTTAAGTTTGATTTTGGTGGATTTGCTGTTTTAAGCACTATCGCTATGTCTTGATGAATTTCTTCTGCTTTCACTGCAGGTATTCTGCGAACAGCTGCTTCCACTTCACATATAATTTTTTCTTTGGGAACCCCCTTTGGAGCGACTGCATAATTTAAGCCTTTGGCGAGTACTCATCTTAGGCAAGTCTCGTAGTAAGTGGAATAAATTTATGACACAGTTATTCCTATACCGATGGATCCCAATGGTCGCTCTTAGCATCCTTTGGTAGTAATTTCTAGCTCTAGTTAGCATCTTGGTTCTATTAAAATCTATCGTGTGTGCAATGCAATACTCTGCGACTACTGCATCATATTCAATCGGTCATTCCTCTCATGCTATTTGATACGGTACTAGATGTTACGTCCAGTTTGGCCAACGTAATACTTCACACATCTACACCACAGCAGATAGACCCCAGCTTTATCCTTCTTCTTCATGCGCTTTACAATCTCCTCCATTACACCTGATACATAAAGGAGGAAGATAAGGATAGTACTTACTGTGTTTTCCTTCTACTTGAGTCGTTTGGTGCCCTCGCTGGATAGTTCTCAGATTGTCGCTGTTCTTCGTTGGAGTATATCTCCTAGAAATCCTATTTTTTTTAAATTCTCTTCGTCATATATTCTTTCTGCTCGCTTAAACAAGGCTTGAATAACCTACCTTTACTGTTATGGATGGTGATGAGACGACGCTTGTACTTGTTTCTTCTAGTTCCATGTCAATTTAATCATGTTGTGTTGCGAGTTCAGGTAGTCTAGGAATTCCTGGAACACACTTCGGTAAATCCTCCGGAATAAGTTTCTGGCGAAGACCATCCATAGTATCTTTGACTAGCGTAAATAAAGATTCCACATCGAAACTGATTAGGATATCCTGAAGATTTAACTTCTTACTTTTGATTGATTCCACAAAATCTGTAGAATCTCATATGATTTTGTTTTACCTTTAACAGAAGACAGAATCATGGCAAGATGCTTCGCCAATTGGAACGATGATGAATTTGTCAGCGTAATGGGAAGTCTTGTTTATGAATTTTAATTGCAAATATCTTATCTTTCACATCTACACTTATCCAGCACTTATTAACTTACTCATATCTGCACTTATTAATCAACGTTCTTTTTTTGTGCAATTTCTGCAATCGATTTTCAAAGTAATAAATTTTTACGACCTCAAAACTCTTTATTTTAAGCACGATTTTGAGTAGTCCATTAAAACCCACATTCATTTTTCAAGGTTTATTAAAAATATAACTCGATGATTATACTAATTTAATCGAGGTATCAATCATAGAACTAATCTTTCTCTTAGATTACTGATATTAAGTTTAAAAGTGTAGTTGTAATCAAAAATATTTCTGGCATAAGATCAAAAGTTGAAAATCGAAATCTATCTGTTTGTGGAATTGTCGTTGTTGAGTTGGGTTTATTTTCGTGGTGCACCGGGGCCGTAAAATGGACGGTTTATATCCACGACAACGTGTGTACTTCTCATTAGACACAGGCAAGTGATAGCCGAGTCACCGGTCCATGCCATTTGCACAGGAAATGTCGTACCCGGTAACGGTCCAAGTAAAAAGCCTCAGCTCATTCCCGTTGGTGCTGCTCCCCCTTACACACACGTTTGATTGGAAACCTGTTTTTAAATTTTATTTCTTCCAAAAACAAAATAAATCTCATTTTTATCTAAACCCAAAAAGTTCTTAAAATAAATAACAACGAGAGAAAAAGATGTAAGATAGGAATAAAAGACGAAGAAAAATAAATGAAATGTATACACATAACAGAGATAGTAATGTTGAGGCGTAACTGTGACCATAAAAAGTGACCTTAACATTGTCTCAGTGCGGTTTGATCTTGATCTTTAGACGCAATGCAAATTGCATGCGACTTGATCTCTGCGCCGTCGAGCAACCGAGAGGAGGTTTCGCAATCCGTTTTATTTATTCGTTGGTGTTGACAATAAAACCTCGAACGTAAAAATGTCATTTTCCATTACCGGCATGCTGCCGCCGGTACATACATACATATACATACATATTCGCATACACATAAATAACTTTTCTCTATCTTTCTTAATCTGTATAAGCATAGAAATCTATTTTGTGGTCGCAACCCACACGGAGGTCCAACTAAGAATTAAAAAAGAAACTCTCCGCCTCTCGTCCCCATCTTCAAAGCAATTTTCGCAAACAATGCACCAATTATTCTCCGACATTAGCTAGCTTTCCCATGCATACAGTTTACATTATGCACAATCATCTTCAAGTCCATTAAGAGTAAATACCTTTGATGAAGAACGTCGTAACTATAAAAATTTTAATATCGAATCATCTTTAAAATAAGGATTTTTATTTTCGTTGATTATGCAATAGGAAAAGAGATGAAAGTAACATTCGGAACGAATACGTCTGCCTGTAAACCCCTCTCCGTGCGATTACAAAATGCTATGCATATGCAAATTTAGTACGCACCAAGCGTGTACCCGCCATAGCAATATGGTTGGTTGCAACGCATGAGGGTCACGTGCACAAAGACAGCACCATATTTCCTGTTCCATCATCATCGTCCGTCGTCGGCGTCGTTACGAATTGATGGGTGAGCAATCAGCGTTGAAACCAATGCGAAACGTTCGATTTGAATAAAAAATTTTAGCCAATTTTGCAGCAATTACTGAAAATATCCTTTTTTTGTTACATCTTCGAATCAAATTATTTAATATTATACATCGTTTTAATTTCCAAAATTAAATCTATTACAAATGTTGAATGTTAGCAACATTTTTCTGTTTGATTAGAGTTTAACCAAAAATGCAGCATTTTCTGGAAATATTTTCGAATAAAATTATTATGTGTTATATATTGTTTTAAAGAGAAAACTTTAAGCTTTATTCTGGTATAAAAATCATTCTTTTATCATTATAAATAAATGAGATATGACTGTATAAAGTTGAGATTTGTTTTTGACATATTAAGTTAAAATCAAAATTGCACATTTTCATAAAAACTGCTTTTTGAAATTTTCCCGCCATAATGTTGATGACAGCGATATATCATTTAAAAAGGAAACTTTAAGCTTTAATTTGATATGAGAATCAATCTTTTATCATCATAAACAAATGAGATATGACTGTATAAAGTTGAGATTTATTTTTGACATATTAGGTTAAAATCAAAATTGCTCATTTTTATAAAAACTGCTTTTTGAAATCTTTTCTCCATAAAGTTAATGAGAGTTATATATCATTTTAAAAAGGAAACTTTATCCTTCAATTTGATATGAGAATCAATCTTTTGTTATTATAAATAAATGAGGTATGACTGTATAAAGTTGAAATTTGTTTTTGACATATTAGGTTAAAATTAAAATTGCACATTTTTATAGAAACTATTTTTAAAGTGTTCCCCCATAAAGTTGATGAGTGCTATATATCATTTTAAAAAAGAAACTTTATGCTTTAATTTGATACGAGAATCAATCTTTTATCATTATAAATAAATTAGGTATAACTGTATAAAGTTGAAATTTGTTTTTGACATATTAGTTTAAAATCAAAATTGCACATTTTCATAAAAACTGCATTTTGAAATCTTCTCTCCATAAAGTTGATGAGAGGTATATATCATTTTAAACAGGAATCTTCAAGCTTTAATTTGATATGAGAATTAATCTTTTATCAATATAAATAAATCAGGTATGACTGTATAAAGTTGAGATTTGTTTTTGACATATTAAGGTTAAAATCAAAATTACACATTTTCATAGAAACTTTTTTTGAAGTCTTCTCCCCATAAAGCGCTATATATCATTCCAAAAAAGAAACTTTAAGTTTAATTTGATATCAAAATCATTTTTATAGCACAAAACAGGATAAACTTGAGATTATCCTGACTATTAATTAAAATCAAAATCATACGTTTTCATAACAAAATTTTTTTGGAGTCTTCTCTCTATAAAGTTGAGCGCTACATATCATTTTATAAAGCAAATTTTAAGCTTTAATTTGGTATAACATTTATTCCCCAATCTCCAAAATTAAAGTTGTTGTGAATGATTAAAGTTAGCAATAATTTTCCGCTTAATTAGAGTTTAATTAAAATTGTAGCATTTTTGTTAAACAAAAATTCTGGAAATATTTTCCTACAAAGTAATTGAATGTTATACACCCTTTTAAAGAGAAAACTTTAAGCTTTAATTTGGTATAACATTCATTCCCCAATCTTCAAAATTAAAGTTGTTATGAATGATTAAAGTTCGTAACAATTTTTCGCTTAATTACAGTTTAATTAAAATTGTGGCATTTTTGTTAATCAAAAATTCTTGGAATATTTTCATACGAAGTAATTGAGTGTTATACACCGATCCAAAGAGAAAACTTTAAGCTTTTATTTGATATAAAAATCATTCTTATAGCATTATAAACAAATCAGGTATGACTGCATAAAGTTGAGATTATCTTGACATATTAATTAAAATCAAAATTACACATTCTCATAAAAATTTTCTTTGGAGTCTTCTCCCTATAAAGTTGATGAGCACTATAAATCATTTTAAAAAGCAAACTTTAAGCTTTAATTTGGTGTAACCTTCATTCCCCAATCTTCAAAATTAAAGTTATTATGAATGATTAAAGTTAGCAACAATTTTTCGCTTAATTAAAGGTTAATTAAAATTGTAGTATTTTTGTTAATAAAAAATTCTGGAAATATTTTCCTATAAAGTAATTGAGTGTTATACACCACTTTAAAGAGGAAACTTTAAGCTTTAATTTGATATCAAAATCATTCTTCTATCATAATAAATAAATCTGATATGACTCTTCAAATGTGAGATTTTTTTTGACATATTACTTTAAAATCAAAATTACACATTTTCATAAAAACTTTCTTTAGAAGTCGTCCCCCCATAAACTTAATGAGTATTATAAATCATGTTAATAGATCATTAATAGATCATTTTAATCCGGAAACTTTAAGCTTTAATTTGATGTAAAATTAATTGCAACCTGAGTTTTTCTAGTTCTAGGTCTTGTGTTAGTTCTAGTGGTTCTTTTTTTGAACTAAAACTAACACTAGACCTAGAAAGTTTCGAGTTTACCAATAACAACCCTTCTTTTTGGCGCTTTAATTTGAAAACACTCCTCCGAATTAAAAAATAGAGTATAGTAATATCGAAGAGACGTTTTGAGTAATATAAGAAGTTAAATTGATAATCGTATTTTCTTATCTGAGTTAATTTGATAGTGGTTTTTAACAGGAAATGGTGTATAAAATTACGTTGACAGGCGCTAATTTATTTTAACAATATCACTGTCATTAAGTTGGCTTAATTACTAAAAGTTGCGTCAAGTTTCCTTTTATAAATTCGATCTATCCCCCCTGTTCTTGGATACAAATATTTAACCGCGATACTAATTGATCCATCCAAGGCTATCGAATCAATTCCTAATCTATTAGTAAGGTTCTGTAAAAAAAAATCTTTCTAATCTCATTTTCCCCGACATCAATCTCCGATTAAAATTAACATAATTAACGGAGACTTCTGTCTTGACCTTTTCGTTTTGTATACTCGCTTGGTGCATATACGTATTACGTAGGAGATGCATGATTATGTATAGATAAAATAAATTAACGAGTTAATTTAAACAAACTGCTTTTTTATCAAACCATATAAAAATATCTCGTAACATTTATTTCGAGTTTGATTTAATCGTTGTTATTTATTGGGTATGTTTAATTATTAATTATTAACCGACTTAATGTTACTTCTGCATTTATTATTTATATTACCTTGTTTATTGAAATATCCAACAAAAAAAATCAGTTGTTGATGCACGTGGGTTTTCTTAAAACTAAGATGCCAGCGGTTTGTCGTAAAAGACATCTGGAGATTTCGTGGCGGTATAAACTTAATAAGAAGTCCACCCACAATCGTAATTTTATAGTAAATAAACATACATTGATGTATTATCATTTTTATGTAGTTTGTTTTATTATTAATTACCATAGAATGTATTGAAATTTAAATCTGATTTAACACAAAAAATTGGGTAACTTTGAGACTTCATAACAACTGTAATTTTGGAGATTGGGAAATTAATTTTACATCAAATTAAAGCTTAAAGTTTCGGGATTAAAATGATATATAGCAGTCATTAAGTTTATGGAGGGACGAGTTCTAAAGAAAGTTTTTATGAAAATGTGTAATTTTGATTTAAAAGTAGTATGTTAAAAAGATCTCATGTTTGAAGAATCATATCTGATTTATTTATTATGATAGAAGAATGATTTTGATATTAAATTAAAGCTTAAAGCTTTAGGTTTATAATGATATATAACACTCATTAAGTTTATGGGGTGACGACTTTCAAAGAAAATTTTTATGAAAATGTGTAATTTTGATTTTAAGGTAAAATTTAAGGTAATTTTTTTTTATAATCACGTTTGAAGAATCATATCTGATTTATTCATTATGATAGAAGAATGATTTTGATATTCAATTAAAGCTTAAAGTTTTCTCTTTAAAATAGTGTATAACACTCAATTACTTAGTAGGAAAATATTTCCAGAATTTTTGATTAACAAAAATGCTATAATTTTAATTAAACTCTAATTAAGCGGAAAATTATTGCTAACTTTAATCATTCATAACAACTTTAATTTTAGAGATTGGGGAATGAATGTTACACCAAATTAAAGCTTAAAGTTTCCTTTTTAAAATGACATATAGTGTTTATCAACTTTATAGGGAGAAGACACAAAAAAAAATTTTTTATGAAAATGTGTGATTTTGATTTTAATTAATATGTATGTCAAGATAATCTCAACTTTATGAAATCATACCTGATTTGTTTATAATGCTATAAGAATGATTTTGATATCAAATTAAAGCTTAAAGTTTTCTCTTTAAAACGGTGTATAACACTCAATTACTTAGTAGGAAAATATTTCCAGAATTTTTGATTAACAAAAATGCTACAATTTTAATTAATCTCTAATTCATCGGAAAATTATTGCTAACTTTAATCATTCATAACAACTTTAATTTTAGAGATTGGGGAATGAATGTTACACCAAATTAAAGCTTAAAGTTTCCTTTTTAAAGTGATATATAGTGCTCATCAACTTTATAGGGAGAAGACTCCAAAGAAAATTTTTATGAAAATGTGTAGTTTTAATTAATATGTCAAGATAATCTCAACTTTATAAAATCATACCTGATTTGTTTATAATGATATAAGAATGATTTTGATATCAAATTAAAGCTTAAAGTTTTCTCTTTAAAACGGTGTATAACATTCAATTACTTTATAGGAAAATATTTCTAGAATTTTTGTTCAAACAAAAATGCTACAATTTTAATTAAACTCTAATTAATCAGAAAATTATTGCTAACTTTAATCATTCATAACAACTTTAATTTTAGAGATTGGGGAATGAGTGTTACACCAAATTAAAGCTTAAAGTTTCCTTTTTAAAATGATATATAGTGCTCATTAACTTTATTGGGAGAAGACTCCAAAGAAAATTTTTATGAAAATGTATAATTTTGATTTTAATTAATCTGTCAAGATAATCTCAACTTTATGCAGTCATACCTGATTTGGTTATAATGCTATAAGAATGATTTTGATATCAAATTAAAGCTTAAAGTTTTGTCTTTAAAACGGTGTATAACACTCAATTACTTTACAGGAAAATATTTCTAGAATTTTTGATTAACAAAAATGCTACAATTTTAATTAAACTTTAATTAATCGGAAAATTATTGCTAACTTTAATCATTCATAACAACTTTAATTTTGGAGATTGGGGAATGAATGCTACACCAAATTAAAGCTTAAAGTTTCCTTTTTAAAGTGATATATAGTGCTCATCAACTTTATAGGGAGAAGACTCCAAAGAAAATTTTTATGGAAATATGTAATTTTGATTTTAATTAATATGTCAAGATAATCTCTACTTTATGAAATCATACCTGATTTGTTTATAATGCTATAAGAATGATTTTGATATTAAATTAAACCTTAAAGTTTTCTCTTTAAAACGGTGTATAACACTCAATTACTTTATAGGAAAATATTTTCAGAATTTTTGTTTAACAAAAATGCTACAATTTTAATTAAACTCTAATTAATCGGAAAATTATTGCCAACTTTAATCATTCATAATAACTTTAATTTTAGAGATTGGGGAATGAATGTTACACCAAATTAAAGCTTAAAGTTTCCTTTTTAAAATGATATATAGTACTCATCAACTTTATAGGGAGCAGACAAAACAGAAAATTTTTATGAAAATGTGTAATTTTGATTTTAATTAATATATCAAGACAATCTCAACTTTTAATTAAACTCTAATTAATCGGAAAATTATTGCTAACTTTAATCATTCATAACTTTATAACTTCATAACTTTAACCCGAATGATTCTGGTTCTAGGTTTTGTGTTAGTTCTAGTTTTACACTAGCACAATCACTAGAACTAACACTAGACCAAGAACTAGAAACATTCGGATTTAGCCGCAAGTCTCTCAAGACGGCTAAACCCGAATGATTCTAGTTCTAGGTCTTGTGTTAGTTCTAGTGATAGTACTAGCATAAAACTAGAACTAACGCGTCTTGAAACGCATGGCTAAACCCGATACTTTCTAGTTCTAGGCCTAGTGTTATGCTAACTATCGCTAACAATAGTGATATTTTATGCTAACTATCGCTACCTACCAGTCGTCTTAAGAGAGGTACAGCTAAACGGAATGTTTCTAGTTCTAGGTTTAGTGTTAGTTCTAGTACTAGTATTAAAAAAATTACACTTTGTAAATATGACTCTTTACATTACTCCTTCGAATTAAAAAAATAGAGTATAAAACTTATTTATTCGTTAAGAGACATACATATTTCGTTTTCTAAACGTGTATAAGCAAACAAAACCTTCCTGTTGGCGCAAACCCACTTCCGGCGGGAACGATATCTCGAAAAAAAGCAAATTATGTCGATACGTTTGTTTATTTATTCGGTTACTCGGCTTTTCTAGGGAATTGGAATGATTTATTTGCCACCACATGTTTAGACTCGTGGGTAATAAATTTTGAAAGCAACTCCATCTCTCGGGAGCGACGTCAACTTGTAAAAATATAGGCATCGCGACGCTTTAAGAAGCGACGCCCGGCGTCGGTTACTGTTATAGCGAAAACAAGCCGTTAGCTTGCGCCATCTAACGAGCGAATAAAAAGGAATTCCCGTTTAAAACTTCTTTATTGAATCATTATTATCAATTATTAATCAATTTTTATAACTATGTAAAATTGGTTGTAATTGGTAATAAAATATTGTGTACGCGGTTGTTATTTAAAATATATTTACTCGAGGAAGTGGCAATATTTTCTAATTAACCACGGTTTACACAATTACAATTTGTAATCAAGACTTTAATGAATGATGAAGCGTTTTGGTAAATAAAAAAAGTTAGTTAAATCATTTAAAATTTATGTTCGTACAAGGAAATACGTAGAAATTCCGAGAAAGAAAAGCCAAAACGGTGAATCACAACCATTCGATTATCTGAGCACGTTCCGAGGCGAATTCCAAACGTTTCAATCTTATCACTTCAACTACGACCGGGGAAGAAATTTTTAAAAAACTCGCAATTTGTTCATCGCTATTTGTTGAATTAATTTATAACGGACGAAGTTCTCGGGCAGATGTTCGTGTAGATGAAGAGTGTGTGCCAAATTGCACGGTTCCTTTTAAAGAGTATACGCAAGCCAGTCGGTAAATTGGAAACAAAGTTGACCCAGAAAACCAAGGGAAAAAAAACCCAACAGAAAATAACGAATAAGAAGAAAACGTTTCGATGACGATAATGGTAAAAGGGGCTGTAATACAACATGCGTGTACTGTGGAAAAGTGAACGTCATTGTTGATGCCCTACATTTTATTCTAATGTACCCCACTGACGACATGTGGTTCGCTCAGGTTCCTTCAGACCGCAAGAAACGCCTACATCCATATTTTACAGGACAGGTACTCAGCATATTACATCAAATTGTTTCTTAATTTCATTTTAATTCCTAAAAAATCCTCCAATAATCACAAAAATTATTTAAAAATAAAAAAAAACAATAAATAATTTAGTTTTAAATTCAAATATTAATATTTGCATGTACACAGTTAATCCTGCCCTGCGTTCTATGGAACAACGGAAGCTCACCAACCGTGATGCGCTCGCAAATAAGACGGTTCTTGGCACACGCAACATGTGTAGTATACGAAAGGAACCTAGAACCGGGAAAGTTTTAAGTAATGACCCGCATGAGTGCTGGTTTATACGTGGGATTCGTTAAATAGCCGGGGATCGTCCGCATAATAACGCCTCGCCGGAGTTATTACCGCGCTCACAAAACCAAGAAATACAACATCACGAACTGAATTCCATAAATGTTCCTTTTCATTCATATCTTATGACGGTCATTTCAAACATTCTATAATTCGAATCGTACCACAACAACGATTTGTGCCTTATATAATATATATAATATATGTATTAAATATATATTATATATATTATAATCTATATAATATATATAGTATATATAATATATATAATAATATAATATATATTATATATAATATGTATAATATATATAATATACACAATAAATATAAATATTATATATAAATATTATTAAAGAAAACAAGGAATTTCAAAAAATCACTAATATATATAATATATATAATAATATAATATATATAATATTATATATTACATATATAGTATATATATTATATATATAATATATATAATATACACAATAAATATAAATCTTATTAAAGAAAACAAGGAATTTCAAAAAATCACTAATATATATAATATATATAATAATATAATATATATAATATTATATATTACATATATAGTATATATTATATATATAATATATATAATATATATAATATGTATAATATATATAATATACACAATAAATATAAATATTATTAAAGAAAACAAGGAATTTCAAAAAATCACTAATATATATAATAATATAATATATATAATATATATTATATATGTAATATATATAATATGTATAATATATACAATATACACAATAAATATAAATATTATATATAAATATTATTAAAGAAAACAAGGAATTTCAAAAAATCACTAATATATATAATATATATAATATATATAATAATATAATATATATAATATTATATATTACATATATAGTATATATATTATATATATAATATATATAATATACACAATAAATATAAATCTTATTAAAGAAAACAAGGAATTTCAAAAAATCACTAATATATATAATATATATAATAATATAATATATATAATATTATATATTACATATATAGTATATATTATATATATAATATATATAATATATATAATATGTATAATATATATAATATACACAATAAATATAAATATTATTAAAGAAAACAAGGAATTTCAAAAAATCACCCTGACTTTATTTTTGGGTGTTAAGCGATGGTTTATATCTTAAATTGAAGCTAAAATACTTTATTTTATGATGACCTATAAAAATTATGGAGTTTTATAAGAAAAATTATTAAAAAAATATATATAAATGAAAAATTGGTAGATGAGGTTATTTTTGTATTTGATAAATAAAGTAAAAACTAAAAAAAATCATTTCTACTGTAATTTGAATCGGAACGTGATAATTTATAGCTTAAATTAAAGCTAAAATGATCTATTTTATGATAAGATTAAAAAATGTACCGGCTTATATGAAAAAATTTCGAAAAAAATGTTCTGAATGAAAATGTTGTAATTATAGATTAAATTGGAATATGTCAGAAAAACAAGGAATTTCAAAAAATCACCCTGACTTAATTTTTGAGTGTTAAACGATGGTTTATATCTTAAATTGAAGCTAAAAGACTTTATTTTATGATGGCCTATAAAAATTATGGGGTTTTATAAGAAAAATTATTAGAAAAAAATATATAAATGAAAAATTAGCAGATGAGGTTATTTTTGTATTTGATAAATAAAGTAAAAAGTAAAAAAAAATCATTTCTACTTTAATTTGAATCGGAACGTGATAATTTATAGCTTAAATTAAAGCTAAAATGTTCTATTTACTGATAAGATTAAAAAATTTATCGGTTTATATGAAAAAATTTCGAAAAAAATGTTCTAAATAAAAATGTTGTAATTATAGATTAAATTGGAATATGTCAGAAAAACAAGGAATTTCAAAAAATCACCCTGACTTAATTTTTGAGTGTTAAACGATGGTTTATATCTTAAATTGAAGCTAAAAGACTTTATTTTATGATGGCCTATAAAAATTATGGGGTTTTATAAGAAAAATTATTAGAAAAAAATATATAAATGAAAAATTAGCAGATGAGGTTATTTTTGTATTTGATAAATAAAGTAAAAAGTAAAAAAAAATCATTTCTACTTTAATTTGAATCGGAACGTGATAATTTATAGCTTAAATTAAAGCTAAAATGTTCTATTTACTGATAAGATTAAAAAATTTATCGGTTTATATGAAAAAATTTCGAAAAAAATGTTCTAAATAAAAATGTTGTAATTATAGATTAAATTGGAATATGTCAGAAAAACAAGGAATTTCAAAAAATCACCCTGACTTTATTTTTGAGTGTTAAACGATGGTTTATATCTTAAATTGAAGCTAAAAGACTTTATTTTATGATGGCCTATAAAAATTATGGGGTTTTATAAGAAAAATTATTAGAAAAAAATATATAAATGAAAAATTAGCAGATGAGGTTATTTTTGTATTTGATAAAGTATAAAATAAAAAAAATCATTTCTACTTTAATTTGAATCGGAAGGCGATTATTTATAGTTTAAATTAAAGCTAAAATGTTCTATTTTATGATAAGATCAAAAAAATTTTCGGTTTATATGAAAAAATTTCGAAAAAAATGTTCTAAATAAAAATGTTGTAATTATAGATTAAACTGGAATATGTCAGAAAAACAAGGAATTTTAAAAAATCACCCTGACTTTATTTTTGGGTGTTAAGCAATGGTTTATATCTTAAATTGAAGCTAAAATAATTTATTTTATGATGGCCTATAAAAATTATGGGGTTTTATAAGAAAAATTATTAAAAAAGTATATATAAATGAAAAATTGGTAGATGAGGTTATTTTTATATTTGATAAATAAAGTATAAAATAAAAAAAATCATTTCTACTTTAATTTGAATCGGAAGGCGATTATTTATGGTTTAAATTAAAGCTAAAATGTTCTATTTTATGATAAGATTAAAAAATTTATCGGTTTATATGAAAAAATTTCGAAAAAAATGTTATAAATAAAAATGTTGTAATTATAGATTAAATTGGAATATGTCAGAAAAACAAGGAATTTCAAAAAATCATCCTGACTTTATTTTTGGGTGTTAAGCAATGGTTTATATCTTAAATTGAAGCTAAAATACTTTATTTTATGATGGCCTATAAAAATTATGGGGTTTTATAAGAAAAATTATTAAAAAAGTATATATAAATGAAAAATTGGTAGATGAGGTTATTTTTGTATTTGATAAATAAAGTATAAAATAAAAAAAATCATTTCTACTTTAATTTGAATCGGAAGGCGATTATTTATGGTTTAAATTAAAGTTAAAATGTTCTATTTTATGATAAGATTAAAAAATTTATCGGTTTATATGAAAAAATTTCGAAAAAAATGTTCTAAATAAAAATGTTGCAATTGTAGATTAAATTGGAATATGTCAGAAAAAGAAGGAATTTAAAAAAATCACCCTGACTTTATTTTTGGGTGTTAAGCGATGGTTTATATCTTAAATTGAAGCTAAAATAATTTATTTTATGATGGCCTATAAAAATTATGGTGTTTTATAAGAAAAATTATTAAAAAAAGATATATAAATGAAAAATTGGCAGATGAGGTTGTATTTGATAAAGTAAAAAGTAAAAAAAAATAATTTCTACTTTAATTTGAACGCGAAAGATTTAAGTATACCTTAAATTAAAGACAAAATGTTCTATTTTATGATAAGATTAAAAAATGTGGGAGTTTATACAAAAAAAAACTAAGAAAACGTCTTAAATAAAAAAAATTGTAAATATAGGTTATGTTGGAATATGTTATAAAGAGAAAAAACTTTAAAAAATCGTCCTAACTTTATTTCTGGGTGCTAAGCGATGGTTTATATCTTAAATTGAAGCTAAAAGACTTTACTTTACGATGAGCTATAAGAATTATGGGGTTATATACTAAAAATTGTTAGAAAAAAGATATTAACGAAAAGTCAACACATGAGATTATTTTCGTATTTGTCAAAATAATGTTGAAATTAAAAAAATCGTACCAACGTTAATTTGAATCGCAACGCGATGATTTATAGCTTAAATTAGAGCCAAAATGTTCTACTTTATGATAAGATTAAAAAATTTATCGGTTTATATGAAAAAATTTCGAAAAAAATGTTCTAAATAAAAATGTTGCAATTATAGATTAAATTGGAATATGTCAGAAAAACAAGGAATTTTAAAAAATCACCCTGACTTTATTTTTGAGTGTTAAACGATGGTTTATATCTTAAATTAAAGCTAAAAGACTTTATTTTATGATGGCCTATAAAAATTATGGGGTTTTATAAGAAAAATTATTAGAAAAAAATATATAAATGAAAAATTGGCAGATGAGGTTATTTTTGTATTTGATAAATAAAGTAAAAATTTAAAAAAATCATTTCTACTTTAATTTGAATCGAAACGTGATAATTTATAGCTTAAATTAAAGCTAAAATTTTCTATTTTATGATAAGATTAAAAAATTTATCGGTTTATATGAAAAAATTTCGAAGAAAAAGTCACCATGAAAAAAATATGATTATGGGTTATGTTGGAATATATCAGAAAAAGGGGATAGTTTAAAAAATCATTAAAAACTTTATTTCTAGGTGTTAAGCGATGGTTTATATCTTAAATTGAAGCTAAAAGAGTTTACTTTACGATGGGCTATAAGAATTGTGGGGTTATATAATAAAAATTCTTAGAAAAAAAATATTAACGAAAAGTCAACACATGAGATTATTTTCGTATTTGTCAAAATAATGTTGAAATTAAAATAATCGTACCAACGTTAATTTGAATCGCAACACGATGATTTATACCTTAAATTAAAGACAAAATGTTCTATTTTATGATAAGATTAAAAAATGTGGGAGTTTATACAAAAAAAATCGAAGAAAACGTCTTAAATAAAAAAAATTGTAAATATAGGTTATGTTGGAATATGTTATAAAGAGAAAAAACTTTAAAAAATCGTCCTAACTTTATTTCTGGGTGCTAAGCGATGGTTTATATCTTAAATTGACGCTAAAAGAGTTTATTTTACGATGAGCTATAAGAATTATGGGGTTATATACTAAAAATTGTTAGAAAAAAGATATTAACGAAAAGTTAACACATGAAGTTATTTTCATATTTGTTAAAATAAAGTTGAAATTAAAAAAATCATTCCAACTTTAATTTGAATCGGAACGCGATATACATTAAATTATAGCCAAAATGTTCTATTTTATGGTAAGATTAAAAAATGTTCGGGTTTATATAAAAATATTTCGAAGAAAAAGTCATCAAGAAAAAAATATGATTATGGGTTATTTTAAAATATATTAGAAAAAGGGGATAGTTTAAAAAATCTTAAAAAAATTTATTTCTAGGTGTTAAGCGATGGTTTATATCTTAAATTGAAACTAAAAGAGTTTACTTTACGATGGGCTATAAGAATTATGGAGTTATATACAAATTTAAAAAATAATAACGAAAACTCAACACGAGGTTATTTTCGCATTTGTCAAAATTAGTTTAATATATTAGTTTGATAATAAAAATAATAAGAAAAGTAGTGATTTTTGTATTGATTTATTTACTTCCAAATACATTCAACGCGTTTAAAATGTCAGCGTCTGCTATCTACACGAAATAAAGAGAAATATCTTAGTTTCAGGTGAATTAAATGGCTTAATATGGTGCTTCGAAGAAACTTGCAAGTTGCTTGTTTCTTCCTTTCATTGTAAATAAATCCCGCTCCTATCTATGGAATAAATTTCGTATGTGACATCATCTTTGTATCTAATTTTATTATTTCCAAAGAAGTAGAACCTGTTACATTACCTTTAAGATAAATTGTAATGTTTCTTCTATTTTAAATACCAAAGATAACCAATGTCCATTTAGCAAGCGTAACGATGTAAGGAAATATCTCAAATATGTGAATCTAAACAAACCACGACATGTATAATGTACACGTAGATAACATAGAAGGACCTTGCTTTGGGTAATGCTGGGTCGAATTATATGCATAACATTCCATTCGCAGATGGTGTTGAGGCCGCAAGAATTCCTGCGGGTCGCGCGATTGATCAGATAAGCTCGGTCTCGATGAAATAAAAAGCCACGTTAACCGCTTCGGTGAAAATTGCGATTGTAATGGTAGAGTAATACGGATTTTTAAACGATGTGAGGACGTGGGTGAATTCGAGTGTTGCCAAAACAAAAATCGCACGTGGGACATTTGTATAACCAACACCCAGGCATTCGAACAATGCGACACGCAAATCCCTCGTTGAACAGCCGCGGGCTAAAATTGTCAGCGATACCGATATCAGCATCGTAGGCTAATTGTGTTTGCGACACGGCCGTTACGCCCGTTTTACTTGAGAGTTTCAAAACTGTGTTCAAATTCCTTTCGGGTTATTGGTTTGTTTCTGTCTCGCTCTCATCGAAAGAGTGTGTGAATTAAGTTTAACCCTTTGTGTCCCGACGGTAGTTTAAAGTACCGGTCATTTTAAACACTCATTTTAAACTGTAGTCATCTATTCGGCGCATTTAAAGCTGTCGGTACTTTCTAATATACAAGAAAGAATCTGTATAAAAAACGACGCAACCCGGACTGTAGGGTTTTTAGGTATATTTAAACTTATTCATCCAGATGTGAGGTTAGAAGTTTAGTGAAGAGTGGTCTTGTTGAATTTTGTTGTTCAAAAAGGTATCTCTTTGATAAATGGTTATTAGGTGTGATTATTACAGATCATTTTAACAAGAAAGCAATGAGCTTTAATTTAAAATAAGTCTCATTCCTTAATTTCAATAAATACGGCTTCCGGGAATTTTTAAATTAGTATCTTTTCTGACACTTTTAGGTTATACGAAAATGTAAGTTTTGCTTCAACATTTTTTTTCTCAATATTTTTCCTATCCAACCCAACAATTATTATACATCATTGAAAAGACAAAACTTTGAGCTTTAATTTAGAATAAGTCTCATTCCTTAATTTCAATAAATACGGCTTACAGGAATTTTTAAATTAGTATCTTTTCTGGCACTTTTAGGTTATACGAAAATGTAAGTTTTGTTTCAACATTTTTTTTCTCAATATTTTTCCAATCCAACCTAACAATTATTATACATCATTTTAAAGAGAAAGCTTTGAGCTTTAATTTAAAATAAGTCTCATTTTTTAATTTCAATAAATACGGCTTACAGGAATTTTTAAATTAACATCTTTTTTGACACTTTTAGGTTATACGAAAATGTAATTTTGTTTCAACATTTTTTTTCTCAATATTTTTCCAATTCAACCCAACAATAATTATTATACATCATTTTAAAGAGAAAGCTTTGAGCTTTAATGTAAAATAAGTGTCATTCATTAATTTCAATAAATACGGCTTCTACGAGTTTTTAAATTAGCATCTTTTTTGACACTTTTAGGTTATACGAAAATGTAAGTTTTATTTCAACATTTTTTTCTCAATATTTTTCCAATCCAACCTAACAACTATTATACATCATTTTAAAGAGAAAGCTTTTAGCTTTAATTTAAAATAAGTCTCATTCATTAATTTCAATAAATACGGCTTCCAGGAGTTTTTCAATTAGCATCTTTTTTGACACTTTTAGGTTATACGAAAATGTAAGTTTTGTTTCAACATTTTTTTTTCTCAATATTTTTCCAATCCAACCCAACAATTATTATACATCATTTTAAAGAGAAAGCTTTGCGCTTTAATTTAAAATAAGTTTCATTCCTTAATTTCAATAAATACGGCTTACAGGAATTTTTAAATTAGTATCTTTTCTGGCACTTTTAGGTTATACGAAAATGTAAGTTTTGTTTCAACATTTCTTTTCTCAATATTTTTCCTATCCAACCCAACAATTATTATACATCATTTTAAAGAGAAAGCTTTGAGCTTTAATTTAAAATAAGTCTCATTCATTAATTTCAATAAATACGGCTTCCACCAGTTTTGAAATTAGCATCTTTTCTGACACTTTTAGGTTATACGAAAATGTAAGTTTTCTTTCAACATTCTTTTTCTCAATATTTTTCCAATCCAACCCAACAATTATTATACAGCATTGTAAAGATAAAGCTTTGAGCTTTAATTTAGAATAAGTCTCATTCCTTAATTTCAATAAATACGGCTTTCAGGAATTTTTAAATTAGTATCTTTTCTGGCACTTTTAGGTTATACGAAAATGTAAGTTTTATTTCAACATTTTTTTTCTCAATATTTTTCCAATCCAACCCAACAATTATTATACATCATTTTAAAGAAAAAGCTTTGAGCTTTAATTTAGAATAAGTCTCATTCCTTAATTTCAATAAATACGGCTTACAGGAATTTTTAAATTAGTATCTTTTTTGACACTTTTATGTTATACGAAAATATAAGTTTTATTTCAACATTTTTTTTTTTCAATATTTTTCCAATCCAACCCAACAATTATTATACATCATTTTAAAGAGAAAGCTTTGAGCTTTAATTTAAAATAAGTCTCATTCATTAATTTCAATAAATACGGCTTCCACGAATTTTTAAATTAGCATCTTTTTTGACACTTTTAGGTTATACGAAAATGTAAGTTTTATTTCAACATTTTTTTTCTCAATATTTTTCCAATCCAACCCAACAATTATTATACATCATTTTAAAGAGAAAGCTTTGAGCTTTAATTTAGAATAAGTCTCATTCATTAATTTCAATAAATATGGCTTCCACGAATTTTTAAATTAGCATCTTTTTTGACACTTTTAGGTTATACGAAAATGTAAGTTTTATTTCAACATTTTTTTTTTCAATATTTTTCCAATCCAACCCAACAATTATTATACATCATTTTAAAGAGAAAGCTTTGAGCTTTAATTTAAAATAAGTCTCATTTCTTAATTTCAATAAATACGGCTTACAGGAACTTTTAAATTAGTATCTTTTTTGACACTTTTAGGTTATACGAAAATGTAAGTTTTATTTCAACATTTTTTTTCTCAATATTTTTCCTATCCAACCCAATAATTATTATACATCATTTTAAAGAGAAAGCTTTGAGCTTTAATTTAAAATAAGTCTCATTCATTAATTTCAATAAATACGGCTTTCACGAGTTTTTAAATTAGCATCTTTTTTGACACTTTTAGGTTATACGAAAATGTAAGTTTTATTTCAACATTTTTTTTCTCAATATTTTTCCAATCCAACCCAACAATTATTATACATCATTGTAAAGAGAAAGCTTTTAGCTTTAATTTAGAATAAGGCTCATTCCTTAATTTCAATAAATACGGCTTCCAGGAATTTTTGAATTTGCATCTTTTTTCACACTCATATTATGCGAAAATGTTAGTTTTTGCTCAATATGTTTTTTCTCAAAATTCTATCAGATTTTCGTCGTTCTGTAAATACAGGTCTGATAAATAAATATTCAATTGCGTCCACGATAATATCATAGCGCAAGTTCAAAAGAAAGAGGAAGTTGTGAAAATGCCAAACCTAGACCCCACTCAAAATGTACTGCTTGCAATGTTTATTGATGTGTCAATGAAAGAAAGAAGTTTTTCTGAATGTCATAATGTGATTTAGATAAAGCAAGTTTTACTTATTTTCTAACGTAATAAAGAATGTATTATTTTTATATCAGCAATTATAGTTTTTGTATACTGAAAATATATTTTAATGCTTGACAGTACTCTCAAGTACCATTATCCCCCTGGAATGGGGGGATAATGATACTGAGTATACATATTTTGATAGCGTTTTAATTTTGTCACAAAGTTTCAAAATTTTTAACTTCTTGGGGCACAAAGGGTTAGATTACGATTTTATAACGAATTTTCAAAACTCGATGAATGTAGTTTAAAAGGCGTTTTGATTAATGCGAGTACGTTTGGGTATTGTTGGTTAGCGGTATGCAAAGTAAGGGTTAAGGAAGGACTCCGTGGGGTGCCGTTCGCGTATACAAAAAACCACCATCCAGGTGGACCGCTACCCGTGGGAGATGCAGTATGCAAAACAGGGACGCCCTGGATTACCGCTAGTCATGCGAACGGGGTAATTTTCTAATGGGACACCTTTTACTATCAACCCGAAGAATATTTTCGTTTGAGTTTGGGAGGAAAGTTTTCTCACATTTTTAATGATTGCTTTTTCTTCAAGGCGACATCTTTACAACGACATGTGTTTAGTGTTTACTATTTCTGGTGACTTGTTTATATTAGAGGATTAAATGGTTTCTGTACGCAGATGTCTCCTCGTCAAAACGATAAAATGAAGGTAATTCTTGTCGGGGGGAAGTATTAGGTAAATAAGTTTAGTATTTTTTCAACTTCTTCCTGGCGGTTTATGGCGCGCACGTAGGCGATACCCATTGAGCGTAAGGTATTTATCCTTGCACACAGATCCTTTCTGTATCGCGTAACTGATTATGTAAGCGCTTCTCGAGGTTTGCCAGTAACGGACCGGGCCTGCCACCGGCCAATCATCCTTGAAACGTCAACAGCAGCACAAGGGGACAATGCAGAATTTTTTCTTTCCCTGACCAGGCATTAACATATGTTCTCTACTCACGGCGAGGTAGTACTTACGCAAGCACCATTGTAGTGCGAAACCACGCTCACTCCTTCGATTAAGACACCAAGAACACACAATATGTGTACATAAATTATTCATTAACAACAATAAGAAAAAAAGAAGAAGCCTTCATAATTTATTTAGAATTTTAACAACTTCTCGAAACCACTTAACTAATCAAACATAAATTTATTTATCATTTGATGATAATAATAATAATAATTGACTTAGACGCCTCCGACCACATCTTCGCTTTGATGCAGTAAAAATTAACGAGCGCCGTATTTGCATGCAGAATTGTGCAACGAACGCAACCGAACCTACTCTTCTCATGCAGCTGCTCGACGCGCCGTTGAATAAATGAAATTTCCAATTACAATATATCATAACCTATCCCACTTCCATAAACGCGGAGCGCGTAGTCTCAAAATCGACGGGAATGCGGTAACTGCTTGCTTGAGTTGCCCAGAAACCTGAACTTGTATCGATCAATTTACTTTCTTGGGCAACGTATGTTAAATTAAGATTAATTCCATTAAAATTCACTCATATTGCAAAAAGTTCTATTTTATTGAAACCACCTTAAACAATTACCCGTAACTTTACATGCCAATATTTTAGTTGAAGTTATCTTTTTGTCATAATAAAACCGTTTTTGTTCTATCAAAACGTTAATATCAACACCGGTATAAAATAAAGACCGAATACACCTGAAAATTATCAAACGCGTGTGCAGCCATTGTCGAATCGAATTTAAAAAAAAGCTTTTTTAATTTGAAAAGCACGCACTTTGGGTTATCTAAATCCGGGTTCAATATTTATCGGCGTCGGCCAAAAAACTTTAACTTAATTTTATTGATTACTATTATGTTGTATGTAGCAGAAAATTTCATTTCGATTTTATATGATCTCATTAACATTTACACGTTTAAATGAAGTTATTATACTCACACATCCGGTATAACCGGAAGCACAAAGAGCCACTTCTGAGGGACAGCCTGTATACCACTTCATAGAGCAGCAAATTTACTATTGATTCTATATGATTTCGGAGTTTTGCTCGAATCATAATAATTAAGCAATTAACACGATAATGTTTAATTATGTTTAAGAATTAATATCTCAAGAATTAAAGGATATTTTAAAAATTTGTTTTTTTCATTGGAAAGCTTATCATTTGTATTATAAATGCTGATAATTTCATAATGATTCGTTGAAATTCCAATTTATTATGATTTTTTGAAGATGAGTGAAAATTGTTGTTCACCTCGAAAAATGAGTAAATATCTGATTATGTTTAAGAATTAATATCTCAAGAACTAACAGATATTTTGAAAATTCGTTTCTTTCATTAGAAAGCTTATAATTTGTATAACTAATGCTGATAATTTTATAATGATTAATTGAAATGGCAATTTATTGCGATTTTTTGAAAATTAATTGTTTCCTTGAATATAAGAAAATGCCTTATCATGTTTAAACATTAATATCTCAAGAACTAAAAGATATTTTGAAAATCTGTTTCCTTCATTGAAAAGCTTATAATTTGTTAAACAAATTCTGATAATTTCATAATGATTCATTGAAATTCCAATTTATTATGATTTCTTGAAAATGAGTGAAAATACATAGTGTTTAGCCCGAAAATCAATAAATATCTTATAATGTTTAAGAATTAATATTTCAAGAACGATAAGATATTTTAAAAATCCGTTTCTTTCATTAGAAAGCTTATAATTTGTATAACTAATACTGATAATTTTATAATGATTAATTGAAATGGCAATTTATTGTGATTTTTTGAAAATTAATTGTTTCCTTGAATATAAGAAAATGCCTTATCATGTTTAAACATTAATATCTCAAGAACTAAAAGATATTTTGAAAATCTGTTTCTTTCATTGAAAAGCTTATAATTTGTTAAACAAATTCTGATAATTTCATAATGATTCATTGAAATTCCAATTTATTATGACTTCTTGAAAATGAGTGAAAATACATAGTGTTTAACCCGAAAATCAATAAATATCTTATAATGTTTAAGAATTAATATCTCAAGAACGAAAAGATATTTTGAAAATCCGTTTCTTTCATTAAAAAGCTTATAATTTGTATAACTAATGCTGATAATTGTATAATGATTAATTGAAATGGCAATTTATAGCGATTTTTTGAAAATTAATTGTTTCCTTCAATATATAAAAATGCCTTATCATGTTTAAACATTAATATCTCAAGAACTAAAAGATATTTTGAAAATCTGTTTCTTTCATTGAAAAGCTTATAATTTGTTAAACAAATTCTGATAATTTCATAATGATTCATTGAAATTCCAATTTATTATGATTTCTTGAAAATGAGTGAAAATACATAGTGTTTAACCCGAAAATCAATAAATATCTTATAATGTTTAAGAATTAATATCTCAAGAACGAAAAAATATTTTGAAAACCCGTTGCTTTCATTAGAAAGCTTATAATTTGTTTAATACATGCTGATAATTTCATAACGATTCATTGAAATCTCAATTTATAGCGATTTTTTGAAAATTAATTGTTTCCTAGAATATGAGATAATACCTTATCATGTTTAAACATTACTATCTCAAGAACTAAAAGATATTTTGACAATCTGTTTCTTTCATTGAAAAGCTTATAATTTGTTAAACAAATTCTGATAATTTCATAATGATTCATTGAAGTTCCAATTTATTATGATTTCTTGAAAATGAGTGAAAATACATAGTGTTTAACCCGAAAATCAATAAATATCTTATAATGTTTAAGAATTAATATCTCAAGAACGATAAGATATTTTAAAAATCCGTTTCTTTCATTAGAAAGCTTATAATTTGTATAACTAATGCTGATAATTTTATAATGATTAATTGAAATGGCAATTTATTGCGATTTTTTGAAAATTAATTGTTTCCTTGAATATAAGAAAATGCCTTATCACGTTTAAACATTAATATCTCAAGAACTAAAAGATATTTTGAAAATCTGTTTCTTTCATTGAAAAGCTTATAATTTGTTAAAGAAATACAGATAATTTCATAATGATCCATTGAAATTCCAATTTATTATGATTTCTTGAAAATGAGTGAAAATACATAGTGTTTAACCCGAAAATCAATAAATATCTTATAATGTTTAAGAATTAATATCTCAAGAACGAAAAGATATTTTGAAAATCCGTTTCTTTCATTAGAAAGCTTATAATTTGTTTAATACATGCTGATAATTTCATAACGATTCATTGAAATCCTAATTTATAGCGATTTTTTGAAAATTAAATGTTTCCTAGAATATGAGATAATATCTTATCATGTTTAAAACTTAATATCTCAAGAACTAAAAGGGATTTTGAAAATCTGTTCCTTTCATTGAAAAGCTTATAATTTGTTGAACAAATTCTGATAATTTCGTAATGATTCATTGAAATTCTAATTTATTATGATTTTTTGAAGATGAGTGAAAATAGTTGTTTTACCTAAAAATGAGTAAGTATCTTATTATGTTTAAGAATTAATATCTCAAGAACTAACAATTATTTTGAAAATTCGTTTCTTTCTTTGGCAAGCTTACAATTTGTTTAATAAATGCTAATAATTTCATAACGATTCATTGAAATCCCAATTTATTGCAATTTTTTGAAAATTAATTGTTTCCTAGAATATGAGATAATAACTTATCATGTTTAAAAAATAGTGTCTCAAGAATCTATCTCTATCTCTAAAGGCAACGAAGATATCAACATGAAAATTAGGTAAAAAATATAAATTTATAGCGTATTCGTTTACAATTGAGGAGTGTATTAAATGGGTTTAGATAAGATTTATATTATTTACATTTTTTATTTATTTTTGGATAAAGTGAAATGAATTCGTGGTTGCAAACTCACAATCAGTCGTATTGCAACTTCTTATCACGACTTGTGTGTAATGTTAAAATATTATTTTAATAAATATTTATTGATTAAATGTTTATCAACGAGATATATTGCATCATAACGATTCGAAGATAAAAATTCTTTGCGATCTTTATGGTCATCTTAAAGAAGCTGCCTTCATCGGAACTATAAACGCTTCCATCCGGAGAGCCCGATAATTCTCTCTGATAAATCCGGTGTTAAGCGCGATAAGAAAGCGAGCTCGCTCATTGAAAAGGAAGAACTTGGCTTTCTTTTTTTCCATCACCCAGCACCGTGCGTTCTCGGACTCTTTGATATTCCCCGTAAATTGGCCAGGCCAGAAATGTTAACGAACGCTGAAATATTTTATCTGGACATTCCGCCGCTCGGTTTATGTCTACCGAGAAGACGGAGCCGTACCGAGTTGTTTGGCTTTCTTTCCGGGAAGATGTGACGCAAAGAGACTCGTATCAACGCAATTCTAAGAAAACCAAGATTATTAAATAAATTAAAACAAAAAATTAACTGCACCCACGTTAATATTAGATAATACAGTGTGTTAAATAATTATCGTACCGACAAAGTATGCAACCAATATCACAGTAGTGGTATTACAATACACGATTTGCGTATGATGCGTATTGCACTGTGATATTGGTTGCATACTTTATCGGTACGATAATTATTTAACACACTGTATTATCTAATATTAACGTGGGTGCAGTTAATTTTTTGTTTTAATTTATTTAATAATTTTGGCTTTCTTAGAATTGCGTTGATACGAGTCTCTTTGCGTCACATCTGCATTACAGTGCAATACCAATACTGTGATATTGGCTGCATACTTGTTTGAACACCAATTTTGAAAAGATCTTTTCATACCTTCCGGGGTCACAACCACTTTCTTGTTATTGTAACCGCACCTTCGAAGAGAACTCGTTCGTTTCGTAAGAGGTAAACGCGGCTGTGCACCTGCCGGCGAAGAGGACGAAGACGACGACGATGCCAGCGGATCTGATGAGTGACCATCACATAGGAAAGAAAAGAGAGAAAGAGAAGGTAAAAATCGCCTTTAATGGTGTCATAACTCAGCGGGACGTACCGCGTCGTCGTCTTACTTACAAGAAAAGGTCCAACGGTGAAAGAGAAAAAAGAAAGACGCGGATAGACCTAGGTCCAAAAAATCCACCACGACGAAAACGAGTCTCTCCTAATCAACCGGCCGTTAAAGATAGAGAAAGAAAGGCGTTATTTATGGTATTCAATTATGCGTGTGTACACCGTGAGGTAAATCCGAGCGTAGGTCGGAAACTTATCGCAACACCCAACGGTAAAGAAGTGGGATGATATTTAAAAAAAATCAAAAAAACTAAAAAATTAATAACGGTATTTAAATTAATAATGCTTTGTTTATAATTATAAATTCCACAATTACTATTGTATACACAATCACAATTATAAACATTTAATACGCGGATAATTAAAGGTTGGTGTTTTAACGTTTCAATTTCAATGTTAAAATTACACATTAATCTTGACAATCTAAATTACCGCTTGTAAATATAAAATCCCTTCGAATAACAAACAATTGTGTTTTAACTGTAATACACGTTTATTGTTGTGCCCTCGGTGTGGCCGCACCTTTTCCCATATAGAAAGTTCGGGCGCGTACGCAATTGTGGGTCATTTTTACCCGACGACGAACAGGTTTCTTTTACAGTCGGACGAGCAGGTACACAAACAGATTGCGAAATCTGGTCTCCTTTAGGTCACTATTACGGATGTTATTGTGAATGAGAAGTGAATGTATTGTGAACAACAAAGAAAATTTATTAGATTTCTTTTAGTGTTATTAGTGTGTCTCAAGATGAGATTACTGTTTAATACGGAAGTTATATTAATTAGTGAGGTAAATATAATCTGTGATAACGGAGTTCTTGGCAACATCATTTGTTGAATATTATCCCAAAATCAGGGTCTCTTTTATCGTTAACTCAACACATAGAAATTAATCACCAAACCAAGGATAGTAGAATCTAATTCACTATGGCTCATGATGGACCACTAGAATAGCCACCATTGATGATGGCTAGCATGTTTGTTTCCACAGAGTGGTATAGTCTAGATGGCCCACTGTAAGCAACAGGTGTTGTTGACAACGGAAATGGTTAAGTAGTTATGACCACTTCAAGTCATCACCACGATAAATCTATGATAAGCCATAGTGAAGAGGGGCCATAACAGGACTGCTACATCGATTGTTGTTTTGTAGCCTACTCCGGATTGGTTGACCGCACTCTACGTCACACTATTTGCCACGCCCAATTAACTGTCATTGAGTTTTATGCGTTTAATGTGCGTGTTTTTAGAGGATATATGATAGACAATATTATGTCTAAAAAATAAAACTTCAATACGTCTACGATATACGATATAATCTCTAAAAATACACAGCAAACGCATAAAACACAATAACAGCTGACTGGACGTGGAAAATCGTGTGACGTAGTGTGCGGCCACGTTGTCACAACAATAGATGTAGCAGTCCTGTCAGATTCTACTGTCCTTACATTAGCCAAGTTCATACTGGTGAAATAGCAACGATAAAATAACACCGAATGGGACCCTGATCTAAAAAGAAGTTCCAATCTTCTTTTTAGACTTTTTTATGGATAATGGAATGGAAAATCAACAAGGAAGACGTTAACAAAACTTAAGCTAAAAGAAGAGTCTGACTTTTAATAACTTTTGGTAAAGTTGAGTCGCTTTTGAGTTGATTCTTTTGGGGTTACGTTACTTTGGGATTTAATTAGGTTTTGTGGTTGACAATTAGGAAATTTTTGGTGATGGATACCTAGATACTTTTTGGTTGAGGTTCTTTGTGGATTGATTCGCTTGATTTAGTGTCAAAACGGGTTAATTACTTTAGAATCGGGTTTAGTTGCTTTTTAATTGGATTTGTACACTCTTTATTTGAATTAGATGCTTTGAATTTGAGGTGACTTGCTTTAGGGCTGGATTTATTTTCTTTCCGGCAAGTTAGGTTGCTATGAAGTTGATTCGGCTTGCTTTGTGATTAAATAGGTCTCCCAGTCAAGTAAAGCAACTCAAATCGTGTCAATTTTGAATTACAATGAGTTAAGTTAGGTGGATTCTGGGGAAGCATTAGATTAGACTTGCGTTATATTGGCTTACTTTGAAGTATTGTATTTGAAGCAAATTTAAGTAAGTGATTAAGTAAGCAGGTCCTAACTGCTTCATAATATAAAACTTATTTTATGTAAATTGTGTAAACCAAGCCAACTTTAGATAAAGTAGCCTACTTTAAAGCAGGTTGCAATGTTACCCCAAAACAAGTCAACCTAACATTTTGTAATTCAGCTTCATACATAGCAATAACAAACTAACTTAACATATCCTCAAAGTAACCCAACCCAACCCTGGCAATTGGATTGGGGCATTGCTAAAGTCATCATCTACATTAATTTCCTCCTATTATTTTATTTTCCGTGGGTAATACATTTCTAGATCATCAATATGCAATGAGGTGACTGCGATATATGTTGGTGTTGACAATACTCTTTATAAACCACTTTATCTAAAATTGGATTGGTTACAAATTTTTGAGTTGATCTCCTTTAAGTTACGATTCTTTATAATTTAAATAAATCTTAGAGTTGTTAGATTGACATTAAGTTTGTTTGGACATAGATATTATGCGTTATAGTTTATTTCAGAATGGGTTGGCTTGCTTTAAAGTTGGATTGTGTACTATTAGGAGATGGTACTTTATACTTGGTTCTGTTACTTTATAGTTGGGTTCATATGCTTTAGATCAAAATTGAGTTACTTTGGATTTGAGTTCGTTTTCTTACGGTTTGAATTGAGTTACTTTAGTGTCTGATAGGGTTGGTTTGAAGTTGGTTAGCCATGCTTTGTGATATAGTAGGTCTCCCAAAATAACCCAACCCACATTTGTGTCCACTTTAATTTATAATGCGTGGGCTTGGATTGGTTTGGGGGCTGTATTACTTTAAATTTGGAATGCTTTGTCTTGTTTTGAAATGTTGTCACTTTGTAGCTTTGGAACTGAGTTCATTTGCTTTGGGTTGACCTTCTCTCAAGTTGAATCGACATCACAAACATTTAACTTAAAAGAGTTAAATTTCTCTAAGATTATGCTGTTTTGGAATCTAAATAAGTCTTACAGTTGAATTGAGATTTAGCTACTTTGGACATAGATATTTTATGGTATGATTTGTTTCGGGATGGGTTGGCTAGCTTTAAAGTTGGCTTGTGTACGATTAGGATTAGGCTTTTGTTGCTTTATAGTTATGTCCCTATGCTTTAGATCTAGATTGAGATGCTTTGGACCTGTATTGAGTTGCTTTGGATTTGAATTAACTTGTTATGGGTTCAGATTGGTTTTCTTTACTGTTAGCTTGAGCTGGTTATAAAATGGTAAAAAGTCACCCAAAGTAACCCAAACTCGTGTCAATAGTTCTAGACCATTTTCAGAGGTTATTTTCATTCTAGAGTTGGGTTGGATTGAGTTGATTTAGTAGCTGTAGTAATTTAGGATTGAGATGCATTGGTTTGCTTTGTTATTTTGTCACTTTGTGGTTAAGTTTCTTTGGAACTGCGTTGGTTTCCTTTGGGTTAACATTCTTTAAAATTGGGCCACTTTTGAGTTAAACACCTTTAGGGTTATATAACTTTGGGATTTAATTAGATTTAAGCGTTGATTTAGTTTAGGGTGAAGTGAGATTTAGTTGATTTAAAGATGAATAATTAGATACTAGTGATGGAACGGATTCCAAAAAATCGATTTTATACGAATTATTAAAATTTAATCGGCGCTTATTGCAAAATTCGAAAAAATTGACGATTATTTCAAAAATTTATTTCTCAAGAACTAAAAGTGATTTTTCAAAACGGCTTCTTGCATTAAAAAGAGGATACTATAATTAAAAATTGGTGATATTTCCACAAGGATCCTTCAAGAAATGAATTTTATAGCGAATTTTGAAAATTATCGTTGAAAATTGTGACATCGAAAATTTTATCACAATTTCGAATATTGTTTTCTCAAAAACAAAAAGTTATTTTACAAAATGGGTTGGTTCATTAGAAAGAAGACACTTTTATTAATACTTTGGGAAATTTTCATACTCATATTCCAAAAAATCGATTTTATACGAATTATTAAAATTTAATCGGCGGAAATTCCAAATTCGAAAAAATTGACGATCATTTCAAAAATTTATTTCTCAAGAACTGAAAGTGATTTTTCAAAACGGTTTTTTGCATTAAAAAGATGATACTTTAATTAATAATTGGTGATATTTTCACAAGGATCGTTGATGACATTAATTTTATAGCGAATTTTGCAAGTTATCGATGAAAATTGCAACATCCAAAATTTTATCAAAACTTCAAATATTGTTTTTTCAAAAACTAAAAGTTATTTTTCAAATCGTGTTGGTTTATTGGAAAGAGAACACTCTTATTAACACTTTGGGAAATTTTCATACTCATAAAAGTGATAACAGCGATAGTTCTGTTAGTAATTAATGTGATGATGAATTACAAGCGAAGAGAAGAAAACTAGACGAAACTACAGCAAGAGATTTTATATATCGTATTGGGATTGTTACAGTGAAGTTGGTAATGACAAACCTGATATAAATCCCATACAGACCACCCAAAAGACAAATGAACGAGAGAAACAAGACAAAATAGCACCTTGTTTCTGCAACTTTAGTCTTCCCTTGGCTACAATCCTTTCCTAACCTTCTACATCCTTTTTACCACATAACACCTTCCCCCAACCTACTTTAAATCTATTACTACCGAATGACAACAATAAAGAATTTGACTCAACATACAAAAATCAGAGAAACAACATTAAAATAGAAACATTTTATTACAAATAAATGGAGAGATATTTTATAAATAACAGTTTCAATTTGGAAATATGTCTGGATCCTATTTTACAACAAATACAACAAGAAAGATAACCTTCATCAAAATATAGATAGAAAAATGTTGAGTACATACAATATAATGAAAGTAACAGATATGTCGAAGATTACACAATAACATAGTAACAAATTTAACAATTTATTATACATCATAACGACAAATGAACGAGAAAAATAAGATAAGTAGCACCTTATGTCTGCAACTTTTCTCTTCCCGTGGCTACATTCTCATTCTAACCCATATAATTCCTATCTTTTATACTAACACCCTTTCCCAACCTACATAAACTAAGACATATCACTTTACAAGAACTATAGATGTATTCAACTCAAACCACATTGAACGAAGGGTAATTTAGAAATAATATTTGATAATCCATATACATCACATAAAACAACCAACAGATTTAATTATGGTAACATTATATTCATGCATCTGACGTAAGTTTGTTATATTTGTATATTATTTTAAAATATTTTATCTCAATGAGATTAAATTTGGTAACATAACCTAAAATAGTAAAAAAGGGGTTTAGGTTATAATAGAATTTTGTTTTGTAATTGTAACAGGATTTCTTCCTGAAGATGAGGACTAGTTCCTCGAAACACGTAGAAAGATAAATAAAGAATAACATCGTTAAAATATAAATAAATGACCTTAACTTCCAACATAGACACGATGTTAAAAAATCACAAAAATAATTATAATGATATAAATAAAGTTGTATTCAATGAAAAAAGTCGTATTGGGGTTGAACTTGATTATTATCTGCACTGTCCAACACCTGAAAGAGATACTAATTCCTGCGAAGGGTGGAGTACTAAGTAATAGGTTTTTAATATTCGGCCAAAGCAGGATATTTGGTAACTATCCGGTACCCGGCCGGATTTTGAAAAATAGCCGGATAGGCCGGATACCGGATTGTTGCCGGATATCCGTTCCACCACTATTAAATACTTTATGGGTGACATTCTTCGGGGATTGTTGATTTGTTGGTAAATTGAATTGCGTTGCTTTAGATTTGGGGTTGAATTTGCTTTATTTGAGTCAGGTTGGGTTGCTTTGAAATTGGCTTGGTTTGTTTTGTGTTTGGATTAGGTTCTCAAAGTATTCAAGCTTAACTCGTGTCCATTTTGAATTACATTGAGATGGGTTGTGTAACTTTAGGGCTTGCATTAATTTAGGATTGGGTTGCATTGACTTGCTTTGAAGTTTGACCACTTTGGGTCACTTGGTTTTGGAGTTAAGTTGGCATGCCCAAAGACTTATTTTCAGTCAGTTCACTCAGTTTTGATTAATTATAAAATAGAGTGATTTGGGTGTTGCAGTTTAAGATTGAATTGACTTACCTTAGAGTTAAGGCACTTTTTAATTGAATTCCTTTGGATTCAGTTGCTTTAGGGCTGAACTGGTTTAGAATTTGATTAAATCCTGGAGTTGCGTGGAATTGGAATGATGTGTATTTGTTCTGAATTTGGAAACATTATGGCTAAGTTTCTTTGGGTTGGGTTGGCTAGATTTAACGTAATATGAAATTACAATTTCTTGAATTGATTATGAGAACTTTTTGGTTGAATACCTTTGCTTTATATTTAATACTAAATAATTAATGATTAAAAAATTTTAATGATGTAATGAAATAAATAATTAAAATAAATGATTAACTCCAGATATCTGTTACGTTCTGGCGTTGATTAAATTGGTTACACTTGCTTATCGTATCGATTAGTACCTAGGGAAAGCGATTAGGTCCGATTTAATTTAACGAACCGTTAAAATTTGACGCCTCAAGCTTACATATGGGCCCCGTACTACGATTCGAAATCGAATGCCTCCGGCGAACACCTGGCTCTTAAGAACCGTGGCTGTGAGACAAAAGAGGTGAAAATGTACGGCGAATTTTTTTCGATCATTAGTCATGTAAATGATCGAACACGTTGAACAATGGTCAATAAATCAAGACCATTATGCAGGTATTCGGTGATATTTACACGATCGTAATTAATATTAACGAAGAAGGAAACGTTCAATTGCAATAAAACGATAAGTAATGAGTCAATAAAATCTTTGAATTACCATGCGAAGAAGATTAAATTTTAGTGTTGAAGAAAAAGAGAAAAAATTAATTTTAATGTGTGAAGTGAAGTGGTTTTCTAACGTTACGCGTTTTTGATGTAAGTGTGAAAACTGCCATTCTGCAAACTCATTATGCCAAAGCTACCAGAAAATTGCAGCTTTTGTGTGTCCGAGAGGTGGTAGCAGGACCTGTTCATTCCTTATCCGACCGGTGTGTTAAGGTGCGAGCTAATGTTAACGGTACATTTTATTGTCGCCGTTGCGTCTGTAAAAACTCTCGTCGTTTTCCCATGTTGGGCGTGTTTGTGAAGACGGCGCTAATGAAAAAAGTCTAACGCCTCTAATTGGTTACTCAAACAACCTAAGACATATGTGTGTATAACTCGATAGGAAACTTTGAAAATAACACTCAATTTATTGCCTTAAACAAAGAATTTTTTATCGAGACTTAATAAATATCGTAAAAATCAATAACGCTTTATTATATTCTTTTTTTTTTGAAATATATGATGAGTTAGCAGCACAAAAAAGACTTGTAGCAAAACGGTTCCGTTGAACGGAAGCGAGAAAATGGTTTTCCGAGCCGCAACGACCGCAGAATTCAATTAATCACCACGCCATGGCTTCCGTGTCTCAAGAGTTTTTTTTAAATAATTTCATCAAAGTGTTTAAAATTTTTTAATTATATTTATTGAGCAAAAACGCTCAAAAGTAGATATAAACACTGTTTTAAAATAGAATCCATCCAGATGTATAAAAATATGTATTAGCAATTTCAAAAAATCATAATAGGAATTTCAATAAATCATTATGAAATTATCACCATTTGTTAAAGAAATTATAAGCTTTTCAATGAAAGAAACAGATTTTCAAAATATCTTTTAGTTCTTGAGATATTAATGTTTAAACATGATAAGGCATTTTCTTATATTGAAGGAAACAATTCATTTTCAAAAAATCGCAATAAATTGCCATTTCAATTAATCATTATAAAATTATCAGCATTAGTTATACAAATTATAAGCTTTCTAGTGAAAGAAACGGATTTTTAAAATATCTTTTCGTTCTTGAGATATTAATTCTTAAACATTATAAGATATTTATTGATTTTCGGGTTAAACACTATGTATTTTCACTCATTTTCAAAAAATCATAATAAATTGGAATTTCAATGAATCATTATGAAATTATCAGAATTTGTTCAACAAATTATAAGCTTTTCAATGAAAGAAACAGATTTTTAAAATATCTTTTAGTTCTTGAGATATTAATGTTTAAACATGATAAGGCATTTTCTTATATTCAAGGAAACCATTAATTTTAAAAAAATCGCAATAAATTGTCATTTCAATTAATCATTATAAAATTATCAGCTTTAGTTATACAAATTATAAGCTTTCTAATGAAAAAAACGGATTTTCAAAATATCTTTTCGTTCTTGAGATATTAATTCTTAAACATTATAAGATATTTATTGATTTCGGGTTAAACACTATGTATTTTCAGTCATTTTCAAGAAATCATAATAAATTGGAATTTCAATGAATCATTATGAAATTAACAGAATTTGTTTAACAAATTATAAGCTTTTCAATGAAAGAAACAGATTTTCAAAATATCTTTTAGTTCTTGAGATGTTAATGTTTAAACATGATAAGGCATTTTATTATATTCAAGGAGACAATTAATTTTCAAAAAATCGCAATAAATTGCCATTTCAATTAATCATTATAAAATTATCAGCATTAGTTATACAAATTATAAGCTTTCTAATGAAAGAAACGGATTTTTAAAATATCTCTTCGTTCTTGAGATATTAATTCTTAAACATTATAAGATATTTATTGATTTCGGGTTAAACACTATGTATTTTCAGTCATTTTCAAGAAATCATAATAAATTGGAATTTCAATGAATCATTATGAAATTAACAGAATTTGTTTAACAAATTATAAGCTTTTCAATGAAAGAAACAGATTTTCAAAATATCTTTTAGTTCTTGAGATGTTAATGTTTAAACATGATAAGGCATTTTATTATATTCAAGGAGACAATTAACTTTCAAAAAATCGCAATAAATTACTATTTCAATTAATCATTATAAAATTATCAGCATTAGTTATACAAATTATAAGCTTTCTAATGAAAGAAACGGATTTTTAAAATATCTCTTCGTTCTTGAGATATTAATTCTTAAACATTATAAGATATTTATTGATTTCGGGTTAAACACTATGTATTTTCAGTCATTTTCAAGAAATCATAATAAATTGGAATTTCAATGAATCATTATGAAATTAACAGAATTTGTTTAACAAATTATAAGCTTTTCAATGAAAGAAACAGATTTTCAAAATATCTTTTAGTTCTTGAGATGTTAATGTTTAAACATGATAAGGCATTTTATTATAATCAAGGAGACAATTAATTTTCAAAAAATCGCAATAAATTGCCATTTCAATTAATCATTATAAAATTATCAGCATTAGTTATACAAATTATAAGCTTTCTAATGAAAGAAACGGATTTTTAAAATATCTCTTCGTTCTTGAGATATTAATTCTTAAAAATTATAAGATATTTATTGATTTCGGGTTAAACACTATGTATTTTCAGTCATTTTCAAGAAATCATAATAAATTGGAATTTCAATGAATCATTATGAAATTAACAAAATTTGTTTAACAAATTATAAGGTTTTCAATGAAAGAAACAGATTTTCAAAATATCTTTTAGTTCTTGAGATGTTAATGTTTAAACATGATAAGGCATTTTATTATATTCAAGGAGACAATTAATTTTCAAAAAATCGTAATAAATTGCCATTTCAATTAATCATTATAAAATTATCAGCATTTATTAAACAAATTGTAAGCTTGCCAAAGAAAGAAACGGATTTTCAAAATATCTTTTCGATCTTGAGATATTAATTCTTAAACATTATAAGATATTTATTGATTTTCGGGTTAAACACTATGTATCTTCACTCATTTTCAAGAAATCATAATAAATTGGAATTTCAATGAATCATTATGAAATTATCAGAATTTGTTTAACAAATTATAAGTTTTTCAATGAAAGAAACAGATTTTCAAAATATCTTTTAGTTCTTGAGATGTTAATGTTTAAACATGATAAGGCATTTTCTTATATTCAAGGAAACAATTAATTTTCAAAAAATCGAAATAAATTGCCATTTCAATTAATCATTATAAAATTATCAGCATTAGTTATACAAATTATAAGCTTTCTAATGAAAGAAACGGATTTTCGGAATATCTTTTCGTTCTTGAAATATTAATTCTTAAACATTATAAGATATTTATTGATTTTTGGGTTAAACACTATGTATTTTCAATCATTTTCAAGAAATCATAATAAATTGGAATTTTAATGAATCATTATGAAATTATCAGAATTTGTTTAACAAATTATAAGCTTTTCAATGAAAGAAACAGATTTTCAAAATATCTTTTAGTTCTTGAGATATTAATGTTTAAACATATAAGGCATTTTCTTATATTCAAGGAAACAATTAATTTTCAAAAAATCGCTATAAATTGCCATTTCAATTAATCATTATAAAATTATCAGCATTAGTTATACAAATTATAAGCTTTCTAGTGAAAGAAACGGATTTTTAAAATATCTTTTCGTTCTTGAGATATTAATTCTTAAACATCATAAGATATTTATTGATTTTCGGATTAAACACTATGTATTTTCACTCATTTTCAAGAAATCATAATAAATTGGAATTTCAATGAATCATTATGAAATTATCAGAATTTGTTTAACAAATTATAAGCTTTTCAATGAAAGAAACAGATTTTCAAAATATCTTTTAGTTCTTGAGATGTTAATGTTTAAACATGACAAGGCATTTTCTTATATTCAAGGAAACAATTAATTTTCAAAAAATCGCAATAAATTGCCATTTCAATTAATCATTATAAAATTATCAGCATTAGCTATACAAATTATAAGCTTTCTAATGAAAGAAACGGATTTTCAAAATATCTTTTAGTTCTTGAGATATTAAGTTTTAAACATGATAAGGTATTATCTCATATTCTAGGGAACAATTAATTTTCAAAAAATTACAATAAATTGGGATTTCAATGAATCATTATGAAATTATCAGCATTTGTTAAACAAATTGTAAGCTTGCCAAAGAAAGAAACGAATTTTCAAAATAATTGTTAGTTCTTGAGATATTAATTCTTAAACATTATAAGATATTTACTCATTTTTGGGTTAAACAACTATTTCCACTCATCTTCAAAAAATCATAATGAATTGCAATTTCAATGAATCATTATGAAATTATCAGAATTTGTTCAACAAATTATAAGCTTTTCAATGAAAGGAACAGATTTTCAAAATCCCTTTTTGTTCTTGAGATATTAAGTTTTAAACATGATAAGGTATTATATCATATTCTAGGAAACAATTAATTTTCAAAACATCGCTATAAATTAGGATTTCAATGAATCGTTATGAAATTATCAGCATGTATTAAACAAATTGTAAGCTTGTCAAAGAAAGAAACGAATTTTTATAATATTTGTTAGTTCTTGAGATATTAATTCTTAAACATAATAAGACATTTACTGATTTTTGGGTTAAACAACTATTTTCACTCATCTTCAAAAAATCATAATAAATTGGAATTTCAATGAATCATTATGAAATTATCAGAATTTGGTTAATAAATTATAAGCTTTTTAATGAAAGGACCAGATTTTCAAAATCCCTTTTAGTTCTTGAGATATTAAGTTTTAAACATGATAAGGTATTATCTCATATTCTAGAAAACAATTAATTTTCAAAAAATCGCAATAAATTGGGATTTCAACGAATCATTATGAAATTATCAGCATTTATTAAACAAATTGTAAGCTTGCCAAAGAAAGAAACGAATTTTCAAAATATCTGTTAGGTCTTGAGATATTAATTCTTAAACATAACAAGATATTTACTCATTTTTTGGGGTAAGCAACAATTTTCACTCATCTTCAAAAAATTATACTAAATTGGAATTTTAATGAATCATTATGAAATTATCAGCATCCATTTAACAAATTATAAGCTTTTCAATGAAAGAATAAGATTTTCAAAATCCCTTTTAGTTCTTGAGATATTAAGTTTTAAACATGATAAGATATTATCTCCTATTCTAGGAAACAATTAATTTTAAAAAATCGCATTAAATTGGGATTTCAATGAATCATTATGAAATTATCAGCATTTATTAAACAAATTGTAACCTTTCCAAAGAAAGAAACGAATTTTCAAAATATCTGTTAGTTCTTGAGATATTAATTCTTAAATATAACAAGATATTACTGATTTTCGGGTTAAACAACTATTTTCACTCAACTTCAAAAATCATAATAAATTGGAATTTCAATGAATCATTATGAAATTATCAGAATTTGGTTAATAAATTATAAGCTTTTCAATAAAAGAAACAGATTTTCAAAATCCCGTTTAGTTCTTGAGATATTAAGTTTTAAATATGATAAGGTATTATCTCATATTCTAGAAAACAATTAATTTTCAAAAAATCGCAATAAATTGGGATTTCAATGAATCATTATGAAATTATCAGCATTTATTAAACAAATTGTAAGCTTTCCAAAGAAAGAAACGAATTTTCAAAACATCCGTTAGTTCTTGAGATATTAATTCTTAAACATAATAAGATACTCATTTTTAGGTAAAACAACTATTTTCACTCATCTTCAAAAAATCATAATAAATTAGAATTTCAATGAATCATTATGAAATTATCAGAATTTGTTCAACAAATTATAAGCTTTTCAATGAAAGGAACAGATTTTCAAAATCCCTTTTAGTTCTTGAGATATTAAGTTTTAAACATGATAAGGTATTATCTCATATTCTAGAAAACAATTAATTTTCAAAAAATCGCAATAAATTGGGATTTCAATGAATCATTATGAAATTATCAGCATTTATTAAACAAGTTGTAAGCTTTCCAAAGAAAGAAACAGATTTTCAAAATATTTTTCCGTTTTTGAGATATTAATTCTTAAACATAATAAGATATTACTGATTTTCGGGTTAAACAACTATTTTCACTCATCTTCAAAAAATCATAATAAATTGGAATTTCAATGAATCATTATGAAATTATCAGAATTTGGTTAACAAATTATAAGCTTTTCAATGAAAGAAACAGATTTTCAAAATCCCTTTTAGTTCTTGAGATATTAAGTTTTAAACATGATAAGGTATTATCTCATATTCTAGAAAACAATTAATTTTCAAAAAATCGCAATAAATTGGGATTTCAATGAATCATTATGAAATTATCAGCATTTATTAAACAAATTGTAAGCTTTCCAAAGAAAGAAACGGATTTTCAAAATATCTTTTCGTTCTTGAGATATTAATTCTTAAACATAATAAGATATTACTGATTTTCGGGTTAAACAACTATTTTCACTCATCTTCAAAAAATCATAATAAATTGGAATTTCAATGAATCATTATGAAATTATCAGAATTTGGTTAACAAATTATAAGCTTTTCAATAAAAGAAACAGATTTTAAAAATCCCTTTTAGTTCTTGAGATATTAAGTTTTAAATATGATAAGGTATTATCTCATATTCTAGAAAACAATTAATTTTCAAAAAATCGCAATAAATTGGGATTTCAATGAATCATTATGAAATTATCAGCATTTATTAAACAAATTGTAAGCTTTCCAAAGAAAGAAACGAATTTTCAAAACATCTGTTAGTTCTTGAGATATTAATTCTTAAACATTATAAGATATTTATTGATTTTCGGGTTAAACACTATGTATTCATCAATCTAGTTAAAAAGCTCGTCTTATTTCAGCCATACGGGTGGGTGATAAACGCTATTAAGAAATCGAGTATTCATTTAAATTGTAAATTTTCCATCGCAATTTCACAGAATAGCCTTATTATATATACGCATAACCTGCGTGTTCGTTGCATACATTTCCATCTATTCAAAAATTATTTTTCGTTAAAATCCATAAAACGACCGTAATCATTATCCTCGATATGTCTCGGTTTTAACATCACCGGACAAATCTCTATCGAATAAATTACACTGTAACAAATTAATCTTTAAAGACGCGATTTAACTAACGAATCCGACCGTTTCTTCTCAGAGATGTCATAAGAAATTATTCTCGGTGTTATGCATATTAAGAGAGCGGGATAAAAAAACCCTTTAACCCTCGAATCTAAGATTCGTTTGGTGTGAAGCAATTACTACGGACGTCCCATCGTGTGCGACATTGAAAAGGAACCTTTTGAAATGTAAGTAATATGCAAAGAAGGTAAGCCCTTAATCGAATTTGATGTAAATTGGGAATATAAAAATGAAACCGTATGCTATGTCAGGTATAAATCATGATTCTCATGGTCCCAACGATATGAGAAAGTGATAAAGGAAAGTCGTGAAGTTCACGCTTAAGATTATTTCCTTAGATATCTAGAATGGACAGGTAATTATGGGTAATAATCGTGACTGTTCTACACCTTATCAATATTTTCATCAATTTCAGCGGGTCTCTTCAGGACATTTATAGAATATTGATGTGACTCATCTTATAATAATTGATTTGAGTTGTACCTAATAATAGAAATATTTTTTGTGGCGATAAAAAAATTATTATTCAATAGTGATACACGATGTGATGGGACAATGCCCTTTCCTTTGGCAGTAGGAATGAAATACGGGAGGCATCTCGCGTAGCAATCTATAGAGGAAGTCGAACAGCTGTATACCAAGTGGAGGAGAGTTAGTTACGTCCGTAATATATTAGATATGCCCGAGCTTAACAATTTTTTTTTATGCGCGCCTTTTTTTTCTACCATACATTCAAAGCAGCAGTACGCGCGATGTAAAACAAAGCCGAGAAAGAGAAAAAAACGCGATGGGCAACGACCCTTGCCCCACAATTTTTTTTTTCTTCTGGGTCCTTTTTTTTATTGCCGCACAATACTCTTTTCTAACCCTTTTTTTCTGGCTCAATTTGAATCGCTCCTCTCCTTCCTATATTCGAATTAATTCCTATATTAAATTATAACGAACAACTGGCTCCGGTTTAAAGCCGTCTTGTTTTTGCCGAGTTTTTTTTTGCTTTGCTGCTTTGTATGGTTACAGCTCGATGTTGGCGTGGCAATCTGATAAAACGCTCGTTTGTATGAGCGTCCTTTGCGCTTGGAATACGAGATGTCATCTTTCCAGTACAGCTGCATGCCACTATGCCAATAAACTTGTACAACGAGCAGTCCTGGTAGAACCGCGAACTGGTCCCATAATGTACTGTGTATTTGTTTACATCTACTGCCTTTAAATATAGAACCGTTTTGTAAACATCTTTAGAACTTTTTTCCTTCTGTCAAAACACCATCGATATTCAGAGATTTAGCCAACCAAAAAGTGTATCAGTTTTGAAAGAATTAATAATACTCAGAGCTTATTCGAAAAATGAAGAAATGTCTTATTATCTTTAAATATTAATATCTCAAGAATTAAAAGATATTTTAAAAATCCGATTCTTTTATTGGAAACTTTATAATTTGCATTAGAAATGGTGAAAATTGCATTCTGTTCCAGAATTCTCGATTTTAGGTTAACCCAAGTTTAGCAATTACTATCAAGAAAACTAGAAATACTGGAAAATTGATACGTTTACCAAGAAAAAGATTATTTTTTCTTTTATAACGTCAAACAATTTCGTTTATTTATATAGAATACTTTCTCTCAAAATATAGTTCGTAATCATGCCAAAAACATTGACTATCTTGAGTTTTAGGTTAAGTTAAATTTAGCAATTAATATCAGCTGAACCAGAAATGATGGAAATGTGATTTTTTTACCAAAATAAAGATCAATTGTTCATTTATAATCTAAAAAAAATTGAGTTTATCAATTTCGAATACTTTCTCTCAAAATATAATTTAATTGCAATCATGCCAAAAACATTGAAAAATATCTTGAGTTTTAGGTTAGATTATGTTCATCAATTAATATCAGCGAAACCAAAAATGCAGGAAATATGATCTTTTTACCAAAATAAAGACCAATTCTTCATTTATAACCTCTCAAAATTTAGTTTATTAATTTCGAGTACTTTCTCTCAAAATATAATTTAATTGTAATCATGTCAAAAACTGACATGATTTGGGTTAGGTTAAGTTTAGTAATTAATATTAGCGGAACTAGAAATGATAGAAATATGAGTTTTTTATCAAAATAAAGATCAGTTCTTCGTTTATAACCTCAAAAAATTTTGTTTGTTAATTTGGAATACTTTTTCTCAAAATATAATTTAATTGTAATCATGTCAAAAACTGACATGATTTGGGTTAGGTTAAAAATTCCGCAGTTAATATTAGCGGAACCAGAAATGATGGAAATATGATCTTTTTACCAAAATAAAGACCAATTCTTCATTTATAACCTCTCAAAATTTAGTTTATTAATTTCGCATACTTTCTCTCAAAATATAATTTAATTCTAATCATGTCAAAAACTGACATGATTTGGGTTAGGTTAAGTTTAGCAATTAATATTAGCGGAACTAGAAATGATAGAAATATGATTTTTTTATCAAAGTAAAGATCAATTCTTCGTTTATAACCTCAAAAAATTTTATTTGTTAATTTCGAATACTTTTTCTCAAAATATAATTTAATTGTAATTATGCCAAAAACTGACACGATTTAGGTTAGGTTAAGTTTAGCAATTAATATTAGCGGAACCAGATATGATAGAAATATGATTTTTTTATCAAAATAAAGATCAGTTCTTCGTTTATAACCTCAAAAAATTTTGTTTGTTAATTTCGAATACTTTTTCTCAAAATATAATTTAATTGTAATCATGTCAAAAACTGACATGATTTGGGTTAGGTTAAAAATTCCGCAATTAATATTAGCAGAACCAGAAATGATGGAAATATGATTTTTTTACTAAAGTAAAGACCAATTCTTCATTTATAACCTCAAAAAATTTAGTTTGTTAATTTCGCATACTTTCTCTCAAAATATAATTTAATTCTAATCATGTCAAAATCTGACATGATTTGGGTTAGGTTAAGTTTAGCAATTAATATTAGCGGAACTAGAAATGATAGAAATATGATTTTTTTATCAAAGTAAAGATCAATTCTTCGTTTATAACCTCAAAAAATTTTGTTTGTTAATTTCGAATACTTTTTCTCAAAATATAATTTAATTGTAATTATGCCAAAAACTGACACGATTTAGGTTAGGTTAAGTTTAGCAATTAATATTAGCGGAACCAGATATGATAGAAATATGATTTTTTTACTAAAATAATGAGCAATTCTTTATTTGTAACCTCAAAAAATTTAGTTTGTTAATTTCGCATACTTTCTCTCAAAATATAATTTAATTCTAATCATGTCAAAATCTGACATGATTTGGGTTAGGTTAAGTTTAGCAATTAATATTAGCGGAACTAGAAATGATAGAAATATGATTTTTTTATCAAAGTAAAGATCAATTCTTCGTTTATAACCTCAAAAAATTTTATTTGTTAATTTCGAATACTTTTTCTCAAAATATAATTTAATTGTAATTATGCCAAAAACTGACACGATTTAGGTTAGGTTAAGTTTAGCAATTAATATTAGCGGAACCAGATATGATAGAAATATGATTTTTTTATCAAAATAAAGATCAGTTCTTCGTTTATAACCTCAAAAAATTTTGTTTGTTAATTTCGAATACTTTTTCTCAAAATATAATTTAATTGTAATCATGTCAAAAACTGACATGATTTGGGTTAGGTTAAAAATTCCGCAATTAATATTAGCAGAACCAGAAATGATGGAAATATGATTTTTTTACTAAAGTAAAGACCAATTCTTCATTTATAACCTCAAAAAATTTAGTTTGTTAATTTCGCATACTTTCTCTCAAAATATAATTTAATTCTAATCATGTCAAAATCTGACATGATTTGGGTTAGGTTAAGTTTAGCAATTAATATTAGCGGAACTAGAAATGATAGAAATATGATTTTTTTATCAAAGTAAAGATCAATTCTTCGTTTATAACCTCAAAAAATTTTGTTTGTTAATTTCGAATACTTTTTCTCAAAATATAATTTAATTGTAATTATGCCAAAAACTGACACGATTTAGGTTAGGTTAAGTTTAGCAATTAATATTAGCGGAACCAGATATGATAGAAATATGATTTTTTTACTAAAATAATGAGCAATTCTTTATTTGTAACCTCAAAAAATTTAGTTTGTTAATTTCGCATACTTTCTCTCAAAATATAATTTAATTCTAATCATGTCAAAATCTGACATGATTTGGGTTAGGTTAAGTTTAGCAATTAATATTAGCGGAACTAGAAATGATAGAAATATGATTTTTTTATCAAAGTAAAGATCAATTCTTCGTTTATAACCTCAAAAAATTTTATTTGTTAATTTCGAATACTTTTTCTCAAAATATAATTTAATTGTAATCATGTCAAAAACTGACATGATTTGGGTTAGGTTAAAAATTCCGCAATTAATATTAGCAGAACCAGAAATGATGGAAATATGATTTTTTTACTAAAGTAAAGACCAATTCTTCATTTATAACCTCAAAAAATTTAGTTTGTTAATTTCGCATACTTTCTCTCAAAATATAATTTAATTCTAATCATGTCAAAATCTGACATGATTTGGGTTAGGTTAAGTTTAGCAATTAATATTAGCGGAACTAGAAATGATAGAAATATGATTTTTTTATCAAAGTAAAGATCAATTCTTCGTTTATAACCTCAAAAAATTTTGTTTGTTAATTTCGAATACTTTTTCTCAAAATATAATTTAATTGTAATTATGCCAAAAACTGACACGATTTAGGTTAGGTTAAGTTTAGCAATTAATATTAGCGGAACCAGATATGATAGAAATATGATTTTTTTACTAAAATAATGAGCAATTCTTTATTTGTAACCTCAAAAAATTTAGTTTGTTAATTTCGCATACTTTCTCTCAAAATATAATTTAATTCTAATCATGTCAAAATCTGACATGATTTGGGTTAGGTTAAGTTTAGCAATTAATATTAGCGGAACTAGAAATGATAGAAATATGATTTTTTTATCAAAGTAAAGATCAATTCTTCGTTTATAACCTCAAAAAATTTTATTTGTTAATTTCGAATACTTTTTCTCAAAATATAATTTAATTGTAATTATGCCAAAAACTGACACGATTTAGGTTAGGTTAAGTTTAGCAATTAATATTAGCGGAACCAGATATGATAGAAATATGATTTTTTTACTAAAATAATGAGCAATTCTTTATTTGTAACCTCAAAAAATTTTGTTTGTTAATTTCGAATACTTTCTCGTAAAATATAATTTAATTGTAATCATGCTAAACACTGACATGATTTAGGTTAGGTTAAGTTTAGCAATTAATATTAGCGGAACCAAAAATGCAGGAAATATGATCTTTTTACCAAAATAAAAATCAATTCTTCATTTATAACCTCAAAAAATTTAGTTTGTTAATTTCGAATACTTTCTCTCAAAGTGTAATATAATTGCAATCATGCCAAAAACATTGAAAAGTATCTTGAGTTTTAGATTAGATTAGGTTCAACAATTAATATCAGCGGAACCAAAAATGCAGGAAATATCATCTTTTTACCAAAATAAAGACCAATTCTTCATTTATAACCTCAAAAAATTTAGTTTGTTAATTTTGAATACTTTATCTCAAAATATAATTTAATTGTAATCATGTCAAAAACTGACATGATTTGGGTTAGGTTAAGTTTAACAATTAATATTAGCAGAACTAGAAATGATAGAAATATGATTTTTTTATTAAAATAATGATCAATTCTTTATTTGTAACCTCAAAAAATTTTGTTTGTTAATTTCGAATACTTTTTCTTAAAATATAATTTAATTCTAATTATGCCAAAAACTGTCATAATTTAGGTTAGTTTAAGTTTACCAATTAATATCAGCGGAACCAAAAATGAAGGAAGTGTGATTTTTTTACCAAAATAAAGATCAATTCTTAATTTATAATCTCAAAAAATTGAGTTTGTCAATTTCGAATACTTTCTCTCAAAATATAATTTAATTGCAATAAAGCCAAAAACATTGAAAAATATCTTGAGTTTTAGGTTAGATTAGGTTCAGTAATTAATATCAGCGGAACCAAAAATGCAGGAAATATGATCTTTTTACCAAAATAAAGACCAATTCTTCATTTATAACCACAAAAAATTTAGTTTGTTAATTTCGAATACTTTCTCTCAAACTATGATTTAATTGTAATCATGTCAAAAATTGACATGATTTGGGTTAGGTTAAATTTAGCAATTAATATTAGCAGAACTAGAAATGATAGAAATATGATTTTTTTACCAAAATAAAGATCAATTCTTCATTTATAATTTCAAAAAATTTCGTTTGTTAATTTCGCATACTTTCTCTCAAAATATAATTTAATTGTAATCATGTCACAAACTGACATGATTTGGGTTAGGTTAAGTTTAGCAATTAATATTAGCAGAACTAGAAATGATAGAAATATGATTTTTTTACCAAAATAAAGATTAATTCTTCATTTATAATCTCAAAAAATTTCGTTTGTTAATTTCGAATACTTTCTGTAAAAATATAATTTAATAGCAATCATCCCAAAAACATTGACAAGATTTAGGTTAGGTCAAGTTTAGCAATTAATTCTAGCGAAACCAGAAATGATGGAAATATGATTTTTTTACCAAAATAAAGATCAATACTTCATTTATAACCTCAAAAAATTTCGTTTGTTAATTTCGAATACTTTCTCTCAAAATATAATTTAATTGTAATCATGTCAAAAATTGACATGATTTGGGTTAGGTTAAGTTTAGCAATTAATATTAGCGGAGCCAGAAATGGAGGAAATGTGATTTTTTTACCAAAATAAAGATCAATTTTTCATTTATAACCTCAAAAAATTTCGTTTATTAATTTCGAATACTTTCTCTCAAAATATAATTTAATTGTAATCATGTCAAAAATTGACATGATTTGGGTTAGGTTAAGTTTAGCAATTAATATTAGCAGAACTAGAAATGATAGAAATATGATTTTTTTACCAAAATAAAGATTAATTCTTCATTTATAATCTCAAAAAATTTCGTTTGTTAATTTCGAATACTTTCTGTAAAAATATAATTTAATAGCAATCATCCCAAAAACATTGACAAGATTTAGGTTAGGTCAAGTTTAACAATTAATTCTAGCGAAACCAGAAATGATGGAAATATGATTTTTTTACCAAAATAAAGATCAATTCTTCATTTATAATCTCAAAAAATTGAGTTTGTCAATTTCGAATAGTTTCTCTCAAAATATAATTTAATTGCAATCATGCCAAAAACATTGAAATGTATCTTGAGTTTTAGGTTAGATTAGGTTCAGCAATTAATATCAGCGGAACCAGAAATGCAGGAAATATGATCTTTTTACCAAAATAAAGACCAATTCTTCTTCTATAACCTCAAAAAATTTAGTTTGTTAATTTCGCATACTTTCTCTCAAAATATAATTTAATTGTAATCATGTCAAAAACTGACATTAATTAGGTTAGGTTAAGTTTAACAATTAATATTAGCGGAACTAGAAAGGATAGAAATATGATTTTTTTACCAAAATAAAGATCAATTCTTCATTTATAATCCCAAAAAATTTCGTTTGTTAATTTCGAATACTTTCTGTCAAAATATAATTTAATTGCAATCATCCCAAAAACATTGACAAGATTTAGGTTAGGTCAAGTTTAGCAATTAATTCTAGCGAAACCAGAAATGATGGAAATATGATCTTTTTACCAATATAAAGATCAATTCTTCTTCTATAACCTCAAAAAATTTCGTTAGTTAATTTCGCATACTTTCTCTCAAAATATAATTTAATTGTAATCATGTCAAAAACTGACATGATTTGGTTTAGGTTAAATTTAGCAATTAATATTAGCAGAACTAGAAATGATAGAAGTATGATTTTTTTACCAAAATAAACATCAATTCTTCATTTATAATCTCAAAAAATTGAGTTTGTCAATTTCGAATACTTTCTCTCAAAATATAATTTAATTGCAATCATGCCAAAAACATTGAAAAATATCTTGAGTTTTAGGTTAGGTTAGGTTCAGCAATTAATATCAGCGGAACCAGAAATGCAGGAAATATGATCTTTTTACCAATATAAAGATCAATTCTTCTTCTGTAACCTCAAAAAATTTCGTTAGTTAATTTCGAATACTTTCTCTCAAAATATAATTTAATTGTAAACATGTCAAAAACTGACATGATTTGGGTTAGGTTTAGTTTAGCAATTAATATTAGGAGAACTAGAAATGATAGAAATACGATTTTTTTACTAAAATAAAGATAAATTGTTTATTTGTAACCTTAAAAAATTTTGTTTATTAATTTCGAATACATTCTCTTAAAATATAATTTAATTGTAATCATGCTAAAAACCGACATAATTTAGGTTAGGTTAAGTTCAGCAATTAATATCAGCGGAACAAGAAATGATAGAAATATGATATTTTTACCAAAATAAAGACCAATTCTTCATTTATAATCTCAAAAAATTGAGTTTGTCAATTTCGAATACTTTCTCTCAAAATATAATTTAATTGTAATCATGCCAAAAACATTGAAAAATATCTTGAGTTTTAGGTTAGATTAGGTTCAGCAATTAATATCAGCGGAACCAAAAATGTAAGAAATATGATCTTTTTACCAAAATAAAGACCAATTCTTCATTTATAACCTCAAAAAATTAGTTTGTTAATTTTTAATACTTTCTCTCAAAACATGATTTAATTGTAAGCATGTCAAAAACTGACGTGATTTGGGTTAGGTTAAGTTTAGCAATTAATATTAGCAGAACTAGAAATGATAGAAATATGATTTTTTTACCAAAATAAAGACAAATTCTTCATTTATAACCTCAAAAAGTTTAGTTTGTTAATTTCGAATACTTTCTTTCAAAATATAATTTATTCGCAATCAATCCAAAAACATTGACTTGTATCTTGACTTTTACGTTATGTTAAATTTAGCAATTAATATCAGCGGTACCAAAAATCGTAGAAATATGAGGTTTGTACCAAAATAAAGGTCAACTCTTCATTTATAACCCCAAAAAAAAATTTTATCGCTAAATTACTTCTCAACGACAGGAAGTTTTATTCGATCAAAATAATGTATAATTCTACGTTTGTAACCAATTAACTCAATTTTAACTTTTTGAAATAAACACATAAAATTATCTTATTTTAATCTTCTCTTATTAAGTAGCAAAGATTGATGTTATTATACAATGTAAACCTCGTAAAAGCGAGGTTGTAGAAGCAACACTTTCTGGGCACTCCTAGAAAGTACGTATCGGGATGGGCACACCATCGGGTTGCTCAACCAATATGTAAATAATCAATCAACAGTTTTACTATTTAAATGTATACACGCAATCGTCATCCCATATACGTGACCTACCGTTTTTCCACCTGAAGCTTTCGAAACCAGGAAGAACCGCACAATTGAACTTGTAATTAAATCGCAAATAATTTACGACGTCTTTATACAACCGAACGCGTTAAATATAATAGAACAATTAGTAACTGTCGATGAATCTTTTTTTCTCCGGCGAAACTCGCCTCGGGTGTATCGGCATCCAATAGGTTATATGGCCGTGTTTATGATAAATACGGCTATTTATCGATGAGATTGCATCCTGCAATTAATGCCCTATTCAACGGGCAAGCTTCTTTGGACACGTGGCCTCTCGCCTAATCGATCAATGCCTTACAAGAATTATTAACTATTTTAATACAACTCTTGAAAGAATATGTAATAAAATCAAAATTTTGTTATGTACCAATTAGTTCTTTGTACGTGTCGAGAATCATCATCACGCCACGCAAGTTTAATGTTATGACTAAGCAAGTAAACCGACTACGCGTGGGTGTATTGCAATAAAGAGATGATGATATCACCGCGAGGACCGCGCTCGTGCCATCTTCAATTGGAGATGTCGGCTTGTGCCCGACGTAATTGCTTCATTGAAGCACCGAGACCGAAGCGCCATCTACTCCGATTAAACTATACGGAGTCAGCAATTGACGCGTGGGACAATTTCAAATTGGCGAAGAAGGTTTATCGAATGATAAATTTTATTAAATATTTTCTTGGACAATTTCTTATTTTAGTGTTAAAATGATTTTTGTCGCAATTTTTTTAGCCCCCAATTAGATAGGATTTTACATGTATAGTATTTTGATTATAACAATTTCGATAAACAATGTCTCATTCGAAAGCTTAATAATAATATTTATTGAATAAGCATGCATAATACATTATTCTCGTCAATACAATACAAAAAAAAAATTATATTACATAATGTAAACACATCAACATCGCTTTATTAGACTCTTCAAATAAATAAATAATTGGTATTTCCTGATTCTAATTTAGTTACAAATTCCTGCACCGAATAGAACTCGCCTTCCAATAACATTCTCTTCATGTAATTTTAAATTGACTGTTATTTAATGATCTTATTTCGGATGGTATCAAGTTGTAAGTATAACTTTATGCCAATATATTTGAAATAATTCTGGGATTTTTCTATCCTATGGTATGGAACCTGAATATCATTTCCGTGTCTGGTATGGTAGTCATGTATATCTGCATTTCGTGTATATAGGTGTTTCTGCGTATGAATACGAGTCAAGCAGGTTAGTATGAAACAGCTGGGTATCCGCCCGAAATTTCAGCCGGGGGAGAAATTTGGAGCCATGGTACTCCGAAAATAGATTCCCTTAAGTACACGAGGTTTGGACAGTCACAAACAGTATGACTTACCGTCTCGTCTTCCATTTCACACCCTCTACAGAGGGGTGTATTCGCCAGTTTCATGTAAAACATGTGCTTACGTAACCTGCAGTGTCCGGTCAGGAAGTGGGTGAGAAGCCTCAAGTCACTTTTCGATTTTCCCAGAAACTGAGTAGATGTCTTCCGGTCAGGGTAGAGCAGAGTTTTCTTAGCAAAGGCACCTATTGCCGTCCCATCCCATCTATCGCAAAAAGCTCGGTGGGAGATGGAGTTTATCAGTTTTGATGCTGTATTAACAGCTAGTGGTACAAACGGTTCAGGGGAGATCGGTGACTTGTTAGCCGCCCGTTTCACCAACCTGTCCGCATGATCATGTCCTTTAATTCCGATGTGTCCTTTTCGCCATTTTATCGTGACGTTGTTGTATACTGTTGTGGACTGTATATAGTTGAATGAAAAGCTTCTATTTTTGTTTTAATTTATTTTGTTTAACTCAAATATAATACTTGGAAGCGCCCGTTATCGCTGCTTGTAACGGACTGATCCCTTTTCGCGGGTAACAACTCGACACGTGTGTCCCTTCGATCGCTCACTAACGACATCTATGAACGAGAGTCGCAACATAACTCCCGCCTTGAAAGAGTTATCTTTCAAAAGATAAAAAAAACAACACATAAACTTAAGAAAATATAATATATAAAGTCAGTTACTGTCCTTCTATTGGTAAAACACAAACTCGATGTAGATACACTTCTAGACACAGCTCCACCTGAAGTATGGATCTTCACCACACGAATCTTTCCGTCTGGACCAGGATGGAGTTCTTCTATTCTTCCTGTTTTCCACTGCGTTGGGGAGAGGTTGTCATCTTTAAGCAGAACCATACTTCCAATTTTGACAAGATCGTCTCGGTAGAATCTCCACTTCGTCCTTTGTTGTAGAGTATGCAAATACTTCAATGACCACCTTTTCCAAAATGATTGGTGTAATTTTTGGAGTTGTTTGTAATTTGCTAATCGGTTAGCAGGAATTGCTGAAACATCTACTTCAGGAACTGCCAATAAGGCCGATCGAAAAATGTCCTGGAGTCAATAATTCCAAATCTTGAGGGTCAGAGGATAAAGGAAGTAAAGGTCTTGAGTTTAGGATTGACTCAATTTGGATTAAAACTGTGGAGAAGGTCTCATAGGTTAATCTTTCATCACCAATTGTTCTCATTAAAGGATACTTAACCCGTTTAACCGCAGCTTCCCAAATCCCACCAAAGTGAGGGCTTCTTGCGGGAATGAAGTGCCAAATAACCCCTTTGTCACAAAAATAATTTGAAATATCAGGATCCTTAGCTAGATCTTCTAAATTAGCATACATTAAATTCTTTGCTTCAATCAAGTTTAAATCTTTCAACTCAGTGTGATTATTAACTTTGTGACTATTAGAATTAAATTTTCGCAATTTGAACTTGCCTTGACTCAAAATACCTGAAATTTCCTGTTTCAATTGCAATACCTTTTGCTCAGTATTTGCACCCGTCAATAGATCATCCATATAAAAATCATGATCAATAGATCTAGTAGCGGATTTCTTTGCGGACGCTTCAAACACTAACACTCTCAACTTAGTAGTCATGCTAGACATTTTAAGAACACAATGGTGTGGTACGTAATTTACTACTTCATTCGATGCATCCGATTTTCCCAATTCATCTGCTCCAACTTCAGACATGTGACCCAATGACTCGTAATCAGACATAAATTTAACGTACTTTGTCTTCAATTCTGATTTTTTTGCGAATTTGGTTTCCAATGAGATTAAACGTCGCTTTGCAATATCATAGGATTCACCTAAAATTTGAGGATTGTCCTTCAATGGCAACGAAACTTGAGTCTCTCTTTGATTAGTGTTACGAAAGTGAGTCTCAACCTCCAAGTCTTCAGGAGATAAATGGTTAACCTTCGGTGATTCCTCGATTTCCCAACATTTCTCTAAAGATTTCAATAATGGAGTATTCTCATTAATGGTTTTACGAGTGATCAGAAAACAAGAGTTACAATTCAACGAAAATGGGATATTCCCTGCTATTATCCAACCCAGTTTTGTTTTTTGGAGTATGGGTCCTTCATTTCCATTCAATTTGATTTGTCCTATTGACAGTAGTTCAAAGAAAACTGAAGCACCTAGCAAAATATCTACGCTGTTGGGTTTATGAAAATCAGGATCAGCGAGTTGTAATTTTTCAGGTATTTGTAATCGCTCCTTATCAATTTTTTGTTGTGGTAACTTATCCGTAACTTTATCAATTATTAAAAATGACAATTTTTTGTTAAAATGCTTGTTTAATGAATAAATATCTGTCTGTGTTCTAGTAGATGCATTAAAGTGCGATTGATTAACTCCGTTAATGGATGTTAAAACCTTAGTTTTTTGTAAATTCAATTTAGATGCAAGTTCAGTGGTAATAAAATTTGATTGTGAACAGGAGTCTACTAAAGCCCGACATCTGACTAAATTTCCCATTGCATTTTTTACCCATAATAGAGCTGTAGGCAATAAAACATATTCATTGTTATTGTTCATCGTATGTGCAGATACCACACTTGTCGTTGGAGGATTAGAAGAACGTGCAGTAGAAAAGTCACTTTTTTCAAAATGCAACAAGGTATTATGAGCATTGTCACATTTCTTACAATTACCTAGTTTACAGTTTCCGTGTATATGACCGGGTTTAAGGCAATTGATGCAAAGTTTAAAATTCTTGACCTTTTCGAGGCGTTGTTTTGGCGTCAAATCCAAAAATGTTTTACATTGGTACAATGCATGGTTTTCGTCGCATAACCTACATTTCGGTTTATTTATAAGGAGACAAGATACTGTGTTGGATTTGTTATCTTTTCTTTCTACTGATTCAAGAATCATGCACTGCGAAGACAAAAAGTCAAACAACTGTTTGAGGTCTGGTATTGCATTGGTTTTAATAGAACTTTCCCATGCTCGCTTAGTTTTTGTATCGATTTTATTTGAAATTAAGTGAATTAGTAAGGTGTCCCAATATTCCGTTGGTTGACCTAAAGTTTTTAACGATCTGATGTGTTTTTGATAATGGTCAATTAATTTTCGCAAGTGTACGTGAGATTCGCGCTGAACTGCTGAATACTCAAATAATTCTCGAATGTGTGCTTGTACGATAATCCGTTTGTTTTCAAATCGGTTTTTTAACAGCTCTATAGCTACGGTATAATTATTATCGGATGCCTCCAAAGAGTCTATAACGTAAGACGCTTCACCTTTTAGACACGATCTGAGATAATAAAACTTTTGTGTTTTGTTCAAATCATCGTTTTCATGTATTAATGCATTGAACGCATCGATAAACAGTAGCCATTTTTCATAATGACCGTTAAATTCTGGAAGGGTGATTTTTGGTAATTTGACATTTAATTTATTGCTGGTTGAATTATCATTGCTACTAGTTGGGGTAGAAATTCTAGGGGTATCCAATTGTGGGTTAAAACTAACATGAATCTTACGAGCTTCTGTTACTAATTCGTAAAATCTATCTTCAAATACCTCTCTATCGCTTTCTTGTGTTGAATCAAGTGATTCGATTTTGAATTGAATGGATTCGTATTCGGGTAATAAATTAACAACGTTATCCAACCTAACCTTTAATTCGTCTGGTTTTTGGTTTGCTTGGTTGATTAAAAATGTTTCGAATCTCGTTATTTTAGATTTTATAAGAGTTCGTTTCTTGAGTAAATCTTCCATTGTGATGAAAGACTGATAAGGAAAGAAAGAAAAAGGACTGACCTTGACCGGCTCGAAAGCTGCGGCTATGGCGCTCCCGTATCCGGTTCGTAGGACCAAAATGTTGTGGACTGTATATAGTTGAATGAAAAGCTTCTATTTTTGTTTTAATTTATTTTGTTTAACTCAAATATAATACTTGGAAGCGCCCATTATCGCTGCTTGTAACGGACTGATCCCTTTTCGCGGGTAACAACTCGACACGTGTGTCCCTTCGATCGCTCACTAACGACATCTATGAACGAGAGTCGCAACATATACGTTTACCTCTTCGAGTGATTGCCGACAGGACGTCACCAACGATGATGCAGTATGATGCCTGCCAACCGCCAGCATAGCCTGTCTGCTATCAGTACAGATTACAACGTTTCTGCCGACTTTTTTGGAGTCGATAATCGCATCGGCTGCTATATTTATAGCAATTAATTCGGCTTGAGCAGTCGTGCAATACGATAACGAAGTGGAAAGGTGCAGCTGGAGATCGTGCGAGAAGATTCCCGCTCCGGAACCTCCAGCCTTCTTTGATCCATCAGTGTAGATGGTCAGCGTTTTGCCCGAGATTGAGTTGCTCTGGGGTATCGTTTCAATGCCAAAGTGTGGCTTGCCTAAGAAAGTAGGTGTAATGTAGTCTGTGCGAGCTTTAAGGAGGGGTTGTTTACTAACAGCCTCACTCCAGAGCTTGCTCCGGACTATTCCCATTTTAACAACCTGCTTTTCATTTACTGATCGCAACCGAAGCAATGCCATCACGGCCACCTCCCCGATGAAAATATCTAGGGGCAGCACGTTTAACATAGTCTCCATTGCAATCGTAGGTGTAGATCTCATAGCGCCTGTGATTCCAGTCGTTGCAATTGATGCAGCAATGTAGCTTTATATGCATGTTTTAGTGCTGAGCACCAGACTATGGCTCCGTGAGCTACCATGGGTCTTATCACAAAAGTGTAGATCCACATTGTAACTTTCGGATTTAATCCCCAAGTATTCCCAATAGCCCTTCGGCACTGGGTCAGTACAATCGTTGCTTTTTTGATTTTGCAACTAATGTGTGATGTCCAAGTTAGTCCTTTGTCCAAGATAACACCCAGATATTTCACCTCTGGAGCAAAGGTTAATGGATTATTGCAGAAATTGGGTGGCGTTAAGTGTCCCAGTTTCTTCTGTTTAGTGAAGAGAACAGTCTCTGTCTTTTTAGGATTGACAGAGAGGGTATGTTCTTCACGCCATCGTTCAACGAGTTTAAGTGCCTGCTGCATTCTGTAACAAAGAAAATTGTCAGGTTTACCTCTTAACAAAATAGCCACGTCGTCTGCGTAACCAACTGTGAAGAGATATTTATTATTTAACTCACGAATGAGATCATCAACTATTAAGCACCAGAGAAGCGGTGAGAGTACCCCACCTTGTGGGCAACCCTTAACCACAGCTCTCTGTACTGTGTGTCCTTTCGCCTTAAATCTTCGCCTCTTCTTAAATTATTTGACAACAAGGTTTTATAACCTATTTGTCAAGTTTGACGTACAATTTCACAGCCGACTACTGAATTTTCGATGATTTTAAGTAACATTACGAAATAAGTGTCTTTAGTTATTTGAGTTTTTTATGAAAATGACAATGTTTTTTAAAAAATAATAAGAGTAAAAAAAGTTTTAGAATTAAATTCCACATGAAATGAGGTAATAATGTATTAAATCCACCAAAAGGTTAAAAAAATCTGTCAAAATTTAGGGTACCATCACCCTTAATAAACCCTTTGAAATACCTATAACTCCTCAGGGGTACAACTTAGTATTGAGATAATTTGCGTTAAATCATCTTAATTTATTGTCCTCTACATGTCCCTGCTCTGTGTCGGTTCTTATGTGAATCACCCTGTATAATAGATTATTATTAAGCTCAGACCCACTTTTGAGCAGCACAACACAAATTAAAAAAAGGTGTAAATCTAAATCATTCTGCCCAGAAACGATAGAAATGTTAATATCAGACGAGCCTTATTGAAACAAGTACTACACCAGACTCTTCGGATAGCGAGCAAGATTTGTGATTAAATATCGAATGATTATTCATATTGTTTACTAACATAATATACCTACGAACAAATATTATGGGACAGTGATTTCAGAAATGAAAGCTTATTGTGATTATTATGTCTTTTAAGATAACTTTTATAAGTGTGTTAAATTAATATGTTTGAATTTTCTGTATTTGTTTTTAAATAATCATATTAATTAGTAATTATTATGAAAAATACCGAATTATTATTGTTTATCCCATTTAGAACTGATATAGATCATAAAATGATTTTGACCGCGTAAATCGATCAAATCAACTTATGTGCGTCGCGAATTACAAAAAAAAATTTGGAAAATTTGTTATTTTAGTATTAAAATGATTTTTATCACGAACGCATTTTTATTATGTATAATATCTCATGAGTCGTTTCGAAAGCCTCTATCTGTTCCCTGTCATATAACAGGATAAATTATAGCTTTCTTGTAATATATCGTTGATGTTTTATTCGTGTATACGCGTGAATCGCCTACCTGCTTGATATTACACAACATCAACGATCCTCGTACTACGATGGTGTGTTGAGAAATCTAATACAAGAAAAAAATGTTGTTTCTTTTTGTACAATATGAATATAAAATTGTAAGTTTATGTTTGTAAAGATAGAGGTGGGCGAAAAAGTTGATATCAATTTGCATGGTGATGAGACGAAATGAAATTGAGGGTTGAATAAAAACGGCTTTGAACCTGACAGCGTTCTAATGTTTATTAATTATTGTTGTTATTGCCGGTTTGACTTATCGCTTCATAAATACGCCCAACGGTGGCATTTCAATTTGGTACCGCAACACAGCGCCTTCGGTATAATACTGCGTGTGTAATTAAGCAATTACGTTTTCTCGTATTTATTGGCAAATATTTCATGCGTACGAAGAAAGTTTGACCCGCGGTGATCCCTATAATTCTTCGTTAAAGTCACCCTTCGAATTCTAATTATTGCTATAAATCCCGACGTTTTTTTTAATAAAATCGCGAAACGGAGCGGCGGAAGAGAATAATTACTTACACAATATCCAGGTCTTAATTATCGCAAATCAACTCAATTATAAAACCGTTTATAAAATAAATAAATCGATAAATTACCGTTGGGAAAGAAATAAAAGTAAAAATAAATCTTTGAATAAAAGGAAACGCGATGCCCCAAAAAGATACGAAACAAGAGGGAATTAGCGCTATTAATAACTCAATCGATGGTTGATAATTCGATTTCCGGTATTACTGTAAACGATCATTTCGTTATCAATTTTCTCTTCCATATAAAGTGTAAACCGGATCGCAACCGCGTTTTCAACGCGAGAGTAAAGACCTAACCAGGGTACATAATGAGATAAAATTCCTGTGTGAGAGCATTACATGCCGCCCGAGTGCATATTCATGTTATATTGATTTTTTTCTTTAATCAAGTGGCTTGTTGTAATCTACTTCAGAGGCGTGCACAACTCATGAGTTTCTAACGACGTACCAATTTTCAAATTCTATCGCTTTCCATCACATCCAATAAATTCACACTTGATTACAAACACAATCAATCTTAACACTTTTATTTGAATTAAATGAATTTCTGATTAAACGATTTGATTACCAAATTGTCTTTAATGAATTATAATAATCTGTTGAAAAGATAATAAATGAAATAGAAAATGAGACTTTGTAAAGAAACCATTATCGACAATAATCACGATGAGGTTTGGATGAATCGAGTAATATCTTAAGGAAGAATAAAAATAACTATATCAAAGTCTGCATCTGACAAACGCTTGAAGAGACGAATCTTGAATGGTTTTGAGAATCTTTGATAAATATGGAATCTAAGAATCCTGATAATAACCAATGATACCAGGGGCAATGTCTTGCATTTTAATCGGATTCACTACAAATTTGTACCACTTTGAGTAGTGTGAAATGCTTTTGGGATCACCGTTCAGGTAGACGATTAAGGTTCTAAAAATTCTTATGTGTTATATTAAACAGAATCTTAAAGAAAGGTACTAAACTATGTAGACCACCATATCATATAATACACCAAAACACACTTAGTATCCCATTTGACAAGTTATAGTAAAAAACATCTTTTATTTTAATATTTGCATCCTCGTTAGGAGCATACACACCCACTATTACTATAGTATTTGTTATGTGTAGCTGTGGACACTGTCTTTGCGTTTGTGCACCTTTTTCCGCTGTACTGTAGAAATGTATCTTTCCTCCTATATATTTATTCCTACATGATCTGGAAGTTCTTTCCAGCGTAAAACTACCTTTAAGGCCTCCCAACTGTTGATTACTTGTTTTAGATGGTTTTTTGTAGTCTACAACACAACAGCTTGTCCGCCTTCTCATTGCCCTTAATGTCTCTATGACCTGGAGCCCACCATAGAGTAATATCATATACGAATTCTCTCAGGTTGCTGGTACACTTTCTGATCAGTGCCCAGTCACACGTATAGACGTCAATTGTCCGTGAAAATATTTATGGAAGCACCTTTCTGCTCCTTTTGTAGGTTCAAAGCGGTGCAGAAGTTTATAGCAAGAACTTCTGCTTGAAAACTGGTTATGTCCGAGCTGAGGGGCAATTTAATGCGACTATTTGGTTCACTAATGCGCATGCCTACTCCGGATCCAACGGGTCCGTGAAACATCGGTTCCTCTTTTTAGTTGAGGCCCACTTAGGGATTTTTGGGGTCCTTGAGGATTTCGACGTATCCTCTGAGGTTACCTTGCATCAGCTTGAGTGAAGAGCATGTTTCCAGTGATAAGACACTTAAAGTTGCCTCCCTGTGTTTATATAAATGAAGTGGTGTGAGGCCGAGTAGGGTTTCAAGAGCAGCTGTCGGACTGATGATGATCGGCTGGATTTGTGCCAGCTGTTGTTGTACTGTTTTATGATTTGTTTTAGACCACTAAACCAGATTGACAATCTTAAGATTGATGATGAAGCATAATTGGGAAGTTCCTCTTGAGGGGCTTAGAGAACATGTTGATTATAAAAATAGGACTTAGCAACAAATGGAATTTGTCTATTTCATTCCAAATATCCATAGGCACTACTATTATCTTCCTGTTCATCAAAGTGGGAACAAACATCATTCTTATTATCACCTAAAACCTAGGAATGAACTTCAGGAACTTCAGTAACATGACATTGGAGGAGACTTTTCCTCCACCCACAGCTTGTCATCATAGTCTGACCTAGCATCGGATCTCGAAATTCTTCCGCATTTGAGTAGAAATTTCTTTTTAAATATTCTGGAATATTTTTGGTCAGTGACATACCAAAGAGCTTTTCTTATTTCCACAATAAATTTACTGCTTCTTCTGGTGCAGATTTTTGAAGAGACGTCGATCTTTTTTATAACAGAACCACATTTCACCTCATTTCTCCTCACTGCTTACAATTCGGGCATTCAAAAATATAATGTTCTTACCACAGTCCACTTTACAGATTTCATATGTTTCTTTTTCATAACTTCAACGATATACTCCTGAATCAAGATCCACTGTTCTAAGATTTTTATCTTTCATCCATTGTGTTCTCTGGATTAATCGAAATCATCTTAGCCATTCGAATTTGCCATAGGATTTCAATACTGCAATATTAGAAAAATGCCTTCTCTGGGGTATTCTTTTCTAAACTGCAGTCTAAATATTTGAATTTATATTTTTTCAATATTACGAGTTTGGATTAAGAGTCTTCTCTTTGTACCACATTTTTTATGTTTCTTTTGGGTCTTGGTCTATCAGCAGATCCGTAGGAACCATTGCTGATGTCACCTACTAAGACTTCGCCGATACAATCTTATAACAAAAAACCGCAATGTTGTAGTCTTCTTTGTATCCTAATACATTTTCCTTTTCTTTATTGAGGGGCTCGATATTTTGTGCATCAGTGTCTTCAAGGCTGTCACCGATTTTTCAATCTCTGTATTCAATTAATATTTAAATGTGAGTTGGTTTTTATTACATGATCTCTTGTTCTACCACAACGTTATTTTCACATCTCTCTTTGTATCATCTTCGCAACTTCTTGTGATCACCGCCATCACTGTTTTTCCTAGGAAGACGCAGTGGCTCATACTTAGACCTGTATGAGTCGCATCTTTTCATCAGACGATCATCTCCTATAAGAAGCTTTAGAAGTCATTTTTTTCTTAGGAGTCTTTTCTGTACTCATTTTGAACATTTGTCCGTTCTCTATCGAGGACTCTCAAAAGTCCATTTCTCAGTCATCTTCCAATAGTTATGATGAAATGTAACTAAATCTAGTTTTTCCAATATCAGGGATATCGCAAGACCACAACCAGAGTCTGGAGCTTTTTTGGATGTGAGTTCTTTTACTACAACAATTATTTCCTATATAGAACACTGATGTCAATCATTCTTACAGACTTCTCTTATAGATTTCTAAAAACTTTTGTTTGTTTTGTCTAAATGTCCTGTATATTCCATGTAGTCAGTTTTCATTTTGATAGCTTGAACAGCACCGTTGAGCTACTCCACTCATCGGGCACTATAGACCAAGTTCAAATATATCGAAAACTTTGTGAAAATCAAAAAAGTACAAACTTTCGTTCATCAAATGTTCATGGAAGTATTAACAATCTTATTATTGTTATTATTATTGCTGCCGGGCTGAGGGGCTCCCAATGAGGGCTTGCCCACCTTCTCATTGCCCCTAGCGAATTCTGGTACACTCTCTGATTAGTGCAGAATCACACGTGCAGGCCTGAATTACCTATAGGGCAGCTCGACTGTCTGTGAAAATGTTTATGGATGCACCTTTCTATCCCTTTTGTAGGTTCAAATCTGTGCAGAAGTTTATAGCAAGAAATTCTGCTTATAAATCGTTATGTCCGATCTAAGTACCAGTCAAGTGCTCCTCTTTTTAGTTGAGAGCAATCATTATACGGCTGGTCGAAATTGTATTCTGTTGGTATAAGGTCCGTTTTAATTTCAATCAAGTGATTTAGACATGGGTCTTTGAAGATTTTTGAGGTGTCCTCTGAGGTTACCCTGCATCAGTTTGAGTGAAGAGCATGTTTTCAGTGATAAGGCACTTAAAGTTGCCTCCTTTTGTATATATAAATGACGGACAAGATCTTATTGCACCCGTTATATTATGACATCCTTTATGATTTGTTTAAGACCACTAAACCAGATTGACAATCTCAAGATTGATGATTAAGTATAATTGGGAAGTTCTTCTTTGGGGGTTGGAGAATATGTTCATTATAAAAGCAGAACTTAGCAACAAATGGAGTTTGTCTATTTCATTTCAAATGTCCATAGCTATTATCTTCCTGTCCATCAAAGTGAGAACGAACATCATTCTTTTTTTCACCTAAAACCTAGGAGTGAACTTCAGGAATTTTAGTAACATGGCACTGGAGGAGACATTTCCTCCACCCACAGCTTGCCATCATAGTCTGATCTACCACCGGATCTCGAAATTCTTCCGCATTTAAGCAGAAATTTCTTTTTAAATATTCTGGAATATTTTTAGTCAGTGACATACCAAAGAGCTTTTCTTATTTCCACAATAAATTTACTGCTTCTTCTGAAACTTGCTACTACAAATCTGTACGTTTTTTTCCCTACCTTACAGTGTCGTCGCTTCTATTTAATTCCTACTATTTTACTTTATTTTACCTTCTACATCTGGTCTGTTTGTAGCATGTGATAAAGGGAATGATTTCGAGATGTTGATCTACATACAGCAAATATACACATAAATACCAGAATACTTTACAACTTAATATCTTACAAAGCTGTGTTCAACACGTTTTGTTCAGAATCAGTTTAGAGAATCTAAAACACATTTTTTCGTCAGGAAATAATCCAAAAGTCAACGTTTATCTGAATATCAGTTAGGTTGCTCTTCTAAGCTGCAGTCTAAATTTTTGGATCTATATCTTTTCAATATTAACACTTTGGATTAGGAATCTTAAGAGTTTTTTCTTTCTCCTTGTCGCATTTTGTGTTTTACATTTTTGATGTTTCTTTCTTTTGGGTCTTGATCTATCAGCAGATCCATAGGAATCATTGCTGATGTTACTTACTAAGACTTCGCCGACACAATCTTATGACAGACAACCGCAATGTTGTAGCCTTCTTTGTATCCCAATACATTTTCCTTTTCTTTATCGAGGAGCTCGATATTTTGTGGATCAGTGTTTTCAAGGTTGTCACTGATTTTTCAATCTCTGTATTCAAAGTCAATTTCTCAGTCATCTTCCAATAGTTTGAAATGTTATTAATTTTTTTTGTTTGTGGGTCATGAATCTTAGCAGAGCATCAAAAGTCGTCTTCAAGAAATCTAGTTTTTCCAATATCAGGGATATTAAGACCACAACCAGAGTCTGGAACTTTTCTGGATATGAGTGCATAGTTTGCATTCTTCTAAAACAATCTTTTTCTAAAAAATTATCGATTGGATTATTAAGTATAATTTTTGGGATACTTCTTATGTATAATTTCTAACCATGCCTTATGAAACAAGAAATATTCATTAATTTAGAGTTAATGAGCAAATTAAAAATTTTTTCAAACTTTATTAATTGATAATTTCTATCTCAAATTAAAGCTAAAATCATCTATTTTAAGATAACCCATACCAATTTAGGAGATTAATAATTAAACTTCTTTGGAAATTCGTGTTTGAATAATTAATATTTTAATCCTTTTTTTGATTGAAGCAAAAAAAGAGCATTGCTTGATTACGTAACTACACCGACGAGGCGTAAATTTTTGAGTGTGGTAACTTGAAATTTAACGGCATTAAGTGGTAAGCACTTCTCAAGAGTCGAGTGGATTGAAGTCATCGTATGATTCATGTTGTGCGCGTCGGCCGGCAAATTAGGGCACGTTATCTCTGCCATAAAATTAAGTTAATCATCCGGCTCGTTTGGAGTGTAGTAAAGAGTTCCTTAACCGAATGTTTGTGGTCCTTGAACCCAAAGCCAAAGCCGCGTACTGTTTACTAAATAATTCTCACTGCCCCATCATCACACTCGAACAATTCTCGAAATGGAACTCTTCGTCTTTTTTTTTTGATTAACTTCATGCAAAAAGTTTAAAGTTGTTTAATGGACCTGTACGTATCAATTAAGGAGTAATTGTTTAATAACACAACGTTTTTCTTTTAAATCTCAACCTATTTCACTTATTTATGTAATTATTTAATTATAAGGATAGTTATTAAGTAAATCATTTTGTTATAAAATTGAGACGCAAAAAATACATCATAATTTAAATGTAATGGTATAAATCAACGTGCATCATAAAAATAAACATATTTAACTTACAAATACATTGTTACACAAAGAAATTTCTTAAAAAAAATCTCGTTTTAATTTACATATTTAATAATGCTGTCATAATTCTAACATTATATTTACGTGGTGAATGGGTGCGACAACAGATTTATAGTGTACACAATAAAGTTAATCAAGAAACAAGTTCTTTGTTATTGGCTTTGAGGTAATCTTATTAATTGTTAATTATTTCTTTATGAATAGATAAAAATGAAATGGAAAAGGAAACGTTTCGATAATAGAAGCAGAATCCAATAATGTAGGATCATCAATCATGGGGAGAATTTGTTCATAATCCGGGGAGTTGACGCACACCGGTTATTGCCGCTGCAAAAGAGAAATAACGAAAGCAAAGTAAAGCAAAGTGAGTAGAACGCGAAGTATAGTATAGCGGGAGCAGGAAAAGATTTCTTTCGCCGTTTTGTTGGTGCTCCTGCTGGTTGCGGTCGGCAGGTAGAGTCGGAAGGCCGCACCTGTACCACCGCGGATATTTTACGATCGCGATGCATAATCGATTCGGTCGAGTTAAAGCTCGAATCGGCGTAGAATCCGGTAGCGGGATGCCGATCGGCCTCTAGGTAGGTAGTCTCTTTCTGCGTGAGTGTGTGTGTTAAGGGGAAGAAGAGAAGGAGGAAAGTTCTTCTTGTGCCGCCGTCGAGGCGCCAGGGAAACACACTTGTTCTGTCGGCCACGGACCCGCCTGATAAATTGCCCCGGCACCGGCCGTCCTTACTTTTCCTGCTCCTGCTGCAGGTTGAAATTTTTCCCCGACGATCGGCGACAAGCCTCCGTCCGATTTATCTCCCTTCGAGCTGCAATCTGGGCAAAATCTAGCACGGATGCTGCTGCTAAAGGATACCGGGCAACGCGCAAAGTGGAACTAAACGGTTTATGGACGATGGTTATGCATATTTCCTCCTAGGAAGCCAACAAGAGATTTACGGTTACGACCGGTTACCGCAATTTATAAATTGTAAATTTAATCGAATATTGCGAATCACTGAAATCCTACTTTCAAAGAATACCAATTATTTCAATCCAATTTCAACACAATATTTATCTAACAAACTTTCCAACTATTTCATTTAATTGAATCAATATTTTACGTGTTCCATTTAATATTTTATTAATCCCATGGCAAAAAAATCCTGATATTCAAATTAGTTTGGCACAGATTTCTCAAAGACAAAGTTACCTTTATAGATACGTCATGAAACATAACACACGTTTAATGAATATTATTAGCAATTAAATTTTTGATGAAGTTTCATAGGATTTCGTTGGAATTACATTTTCCATTGGTATTTGTAGTTACAATAACGTTTTTTTTTATTAGTATTCGAATTTTTGAGTTGAATATTAAGATATTAATGAAGTTATACAGAAAGAGTTAAACATATTAAATACTACTAGTTTTAATTTTTGATGAAGTTCCATAGATTGGGTGGAAATTCTTTGGTTGAAACTGAATTTTATATTATCATTTGTGGTTTCCATAAAGTTTTTTACAAGATTGCGAGACTTCCTTATTATTAAAGATAGCGAAAAACTAAATGCACCATTTATAAGCTCTAAAACCTTTTGGTCTGCCGATAAGTACTTAAAATAGCTCTAAATTATCCAATTTCAAGCCCTTGTGAAATTGTTATTAAACCGAATTGTAAAAACTGTTATCACAGTCAGAAAGAGCGCTCCTTCAACTATCTAAATCCGGGTTTTCGCCTTAATATCTATCGGCGTCTTGCTTAAATCACCCTTAATATACATCCTTACACGCAGAAACACTTAATTGCTTTTCCTCTAAACAAATTTCTTATTTGATAGGGGGAACACTATAGAAGTATATCTATCTTATGGAAAATTTTCTGATCTTTCTAATGGTGTATAATAGGCGGCGATCACGTTTGCGCAAGTACGTTTTTGGCAAAAAATTACCAAATTCACTCGTTTTGGCCATTTTTAAACCTTGTTCGTCTTGGTAACTTTCTTATATGACCAGAGGAAAACTCTAGAATCATATCTATCTTATCAAAAATTTTCTGCTCTTTCTAATGGTGTATAATAGGCGGCGATCACGTTTGCGCAAGTACGTTTTTGGCAAAAAATTACTAAATTCACTCGTTTTATCCACTTTTAAACCTTGTTCGGGTTGGTAACTTTCTTATTTGACCAGGAGAAAACTCTAGAACCACATCTATCTTATCGAAAATGTTCTGATCTTTCTAATGGTGTATAACACGCGGTGATCACGCGCTTGCACAAGCATGTTTTTGGTTAAAAAGTACTAAATTCACACATCTTGGCCACTTTTAAACATTGTTCGGGTTGATACTTTGTTATATGACCAGGAGAAAACTCTAGAACCATATCTATTTAATTGAAAATTTTCTGCTCTTTCTAATGGTGTATAACACGCGGCGATTATGCTTGCACAAGTACGTTTTTGGCAAAAAATTACAAAATTCACGCGTTTTAGCCACTTTTATACTTTGTTCGGGTTAGTAATTTTCTTATATGACCAGGGGAAAACTCTAGAACCATATCTAGCTAATTGAACATTTTCTGATCTTTCTAATGGTATATAACACGCAGCGATCACGCGCTTGCACAAGCATGTTTTTGGTCAAAAACTTTTAAATACACACGTTTTAACCACTTTTAAACCTTGTTCGCGTTGGTAACTTTCTTATTTGACCAGGAGAAAACTCTAGAACCACATCTATCTTATCGAAAATTTTCTGATCTTTCTAATGGTGTATAACACGCGGCGATTACGCTTGCACAAGCACGTTTTTAGTTAAAAAGTACTAAATTCACACATCTTGGCCACTTTTAAATATTGTTCGGGTTGATAACTTTTTTATATGACCAGGAGAAAACTCTAGAAATATATCTATCTAATTGAAAATTTTCTGCTCTTTCAAATGGTGTACAACATGCGGTGATCACGCTAGCACATGTACGTTTTTGACAAAAAATTACTAAATTCTCACGTTTTAGCCACTTTTAAACCTTGTTCGCGTTGGTAACTTTCTTATTTGATCAGGGGAAAACTCTAGAACCATATCTATTTAATTGAAAATGTTCTGCTCTTTCTAATGGTGTATAACACGCGGCGATCATGCTTGCACAAGTACGTTTTTAGCTAAAAACTACTAAATACACACGTTTTAGCCACTTTTAAATCTTGTTCGGGGCGATAATTTTCTTATATGACAAGGAGAAAACACTAAAATCATATCTATCTAATCGAAAATTTTCTACTCTTTCTAATGGTGTATAACATGTGGCGATCACGCTTGCACAAGTACGTTTTTGGAAAAAAATTACTCAAATTACACGTTTTAGCCACTTTTAAATCTTGTTCGGGTTGGTAACATTCTTATTTGACCATTAGAAAACTCTAGAACCACATCTATTTGATCGAAAATTTTCTGATCTTTCTAATGGTGTATAACATACGGCGATCACGCTTGCACAAGTACATTTTTGGCCAAACACTACTAAATTCACACGTTTTAGCCACTTTTAAACCTTGTTCGAGTCGATACCTTTTTTATATGACCAGAAGAAAACTCTAGAACCATATCTATCTAATTGAAAATGTTCTGCTCTTTCTAATGGTGTATAACACGCGGTGATCACGCTTGCACAAGCACGTTTTTGGCTAAAAACTACTAAATACACACGTTTTAGCCACTTTTAAACCTTGTTTGGGGCGATAATTTTCTTATATGACAAAGAGAAAACACTAAAATCATATCTATCTAATCGAAAATTTTCTACTCTTTCTAATGGTGTATAACATGTGGCAATCACGCTTGCACAAGTACGTTTTTGGAAAAAAATTACTCAAATTACACGTTTTAGCCACTTTTAAATCTTGTTCGGGTTGGTAATATTCTTATTTGACCAGGAGAAAACTTTAGAACCCCATCTATTTTATCGAAAATTTTCTGATCTTTCTAATGGTGTATAACACGCGGCGATCACGCTTGCACAAGCACGCTTTTAGTCAAAAATTACAAAATGTAGACGTTTTGGCCACTTTTAAACCTTGTTCGGGTCGATAACTTTCTTATATGACCAGGAGAAAACTCTAGAATCGTATCTATCTTATCGCAAATTTTCTGCTCTTTCTATTGGTGTATAACATGCGGCGATCACGCTTGCACAAGTACGTTTTTGGCAAAAAATTACTAAATTAACACGTTTTAGCCACTTTTAAACCTTATTCATGGTGGTAACTTTCTTATATGATCAGGAGAAAACTCTAGAATCGTATCCATATTATCGAAAATTTTCCGCTCTTTCTAATGGTATATAACACGCCGCTATCATGCTTGAACAAGTACGTTTTTGGCCAAAAACTACTAAATACATACGTTTTAGCCACTTTTATACATTGTTCGGGTTGGTAATTTGCTTATATGACCAGGAGAAAACTCTAGAACCATATCTATCTAATCGAAAATGTTCTGCTCTTTCTAATGGTGTGTAACACGCGGCGATCATGCTTGCACAAGTACGTTTTTGGCCAAAAACTACTAAATAAACACGTTTTAGCCACTTTTAAACCGTGTTCAGGGCGATAATTTTCTTATATGACAAGGAGAAAACACTAAAATCATATCTATCTAATCAAAATGTTCTGCTCTTTCTAATGGTGTATAACACGCCGCGATCATGCTTGAACAAGTACGTTTTTGGCCAAAAACTACTAAATACATACGTTTTAGCCACTTTTATACATTGTTCGGGTTGGTAATTTGCTTATATGACCAGGAGAAAACTCTAGAACCATATCTATCTAATCGAAAATGTTCTGCTCTTTCAAATGGTGTGTAACACGCGGCGATCATGCTTGCACAAATACGTTTTTGGCCAAAAACTACTAAATTAATACGTTTTAGCCACTTTTAAACCTTGTTCATGTTGGTAACTTTCTTATATGATCAGGAGAAAACTCTAGAATCGTATCTATATTATCGAAAATTTTCTGCTCTTTCTAATGGTGTATAACACGCCGCGATCATGCTTGAACAAGTACGTTTTTGGCCAAAAACTACTAAATACATACGTTTTAGCCACTTTTATACATTGTTCGGGTTGGTAATTTGCTTATATGACCAGGGGAAAACTCTAGAACCATATCTATCTAATCAAAAATGTTCTGCTCTTTCTAAAGGTGTATAACACGCGGCGATCATGCTTGCACAAGTACGTTTTTGGTCAAAAACTACTAAATAAACACGTTTTAGCCACTTTTAAACCTTGTTCGGATCAATAATTTTCTTATATAACCAGGAGAAAACACTACAACCATATCTGTCTAATCGAAAATTTTCTGCTCTTTCTAATGGTGTATAACACGCCGCGATCATGCTTGAACAAGTACGTTTTTGGCCAAAAACTACTAAATACATACGTTTTAGCCACTTTTATACATTGTTCGGGTTGGTAATTTGCTTATATGACCAGGGGAAAACTCTAGAACCATATCTATCTAATCAAAAATGTTCTGCTCTTTCTAAAGGTGTATAACACGCGGCGATCATGCTTGCACAAGTACGTTTTTGGTCAAAAACTACTAAATAAACACGTTTTAGCCACTTTTAAACCTTGTTCGGATCAATAATTTTCTTATATAACCAGGAGAAAACACTACAACCATATCTGTCTAATCGAAAATTTTCTGCTCTTTCTAATGGTGTATAACATACGGCGATCACGCTTGCACAAGTACATTTTTGGCCAAACACTACTAAATTCACACGTTTTAGCCACTTTTAAACCTTGTTCGAGTCTATAACTTTTTTATATGACCAGGAGAAAACTCTAGGCCTATATTTATCTTATCAAAAATTTTCTGCTCTTTCTAATGGTGTATAACACGCGACGATCATGCTTGCACAAGTATGTTTTTGACCAAAAACTACTAAATTCACACGTTTTAGCCACTTTTAAACCTTATTCGAGTCGATAACTTTTTTATATGACCAGGAGAAAACTCTAGAACCATATCTATCTTATCGAGCATTGTCTGCTCTTTCTAATGGTGTGATTTTTCTGTTTCTAGTTAAGTCCCATTTGTGACTGTTCACAGTCTATTACGACGAGTTGAGTCTATATCTATGGGAAGTAATCACAAATTATATGTGATTAGGTATATTATATAATCGTTATTTTTCAGCTGGTGCGAAAGAAAGTGGGTTTGGCATTTAAAAAAATTAACTTTTCGACTTTTCGAGATATCGAATTTTGATGCACATTTCTGTCCATTACATTTTTTTGGAACGAATCTGAATGAAGTTGGAAATCAAGAGCACCTTTTTCGCGTTTAATTATGTTAAAAAAGTTGTAATAAAATTCCTGAGTTAAAATTCTTCTAAAAATATCATCGATATTTACGATACTATTTTGTTGGGATCATACGTTAAGGTGGTAAAGAAATGGGTGTCGCTTGTTTTTCATTAGCATACAATGGACATCTGATTATTAATCAAAGACCGTAGTGTTATTTTATAACGCGCCGTGGCCGGCGAGCGCGAGTATTACAGATTACTAATGTTCTATGCAAAACCTCTTGGGGTTCGTGCGCGTGGTACGGGCCACGGTGGAAAAGACTAATGGTTAGCAAAACGAAGAGAGGCGAGGCTGCACAACACACTCACATTGTCTTATGTTAATTGAGTCGTTACCGATTGCGAGCATGCCCACATGCAAAACGACAACGCGCAAGTTCGCACATGCGCGCGCAGAATTTCAAGGTATTGCGTGAGCATGCCACGCATGGAAATCGCCGCATAATTCACTACGATTGTGCCGAAGAGAACGTGAACACGAAATTGCCTTTCGAGCGTGTTCCGAGACCGGTCAAAAGGCGATTCAAGACCAAGAAGAAGAGGTCAATTGCGTGCCACACCAATTGCCCGCAATTAACGATCAAGTGGATCTCTAAGAGAAGCTGATACAAGTTTCATTTTTAATATCTAATTTACATCTTGTATAAAATTGGGGCGATCAGCTTAAGTAAATGCAACATTTGGAATGGTTTTCTTATCTAGATCTTGACGCAATAACTAATCTAATTGCTTATGGAAGAGGCCGTGTTTTTAAACTGAATACAAGAATTTATTGTCGTGGGACAGGAAGAAGACATGACAGATATGGATGGCTCCTTGAAGTAGTGAAAGGGATAGAAAAACTTGACTCGAACAAGGCTGAATTATAAATTTATAGAGATTGATATTTTATTTTTCCAAACACTCAATTAGGTCTTTAGGATACAAGTTATTTTCGAGATATTTGCAAAATTTTCTTATTAGTACTACAAAATCTCGTCAGTTTATCTGATCACCTTGGATTGCCATAAGTTTAATTTTACTATTTGCCAAGATGAAAAATACACATTAACTCTACACGATTACGACTGCGGGCATAAAATAACTCGAAATCGTGCATTTCCTTATACTGCAACTGGAAAAACACGACAATTTATCAAAGTCGTTACACGCCGCGCAACGGACAAGAAAAAAAACCAACACGACTGTTTCCACTCATTACTAAACCCGGCAACCATTAACATTAATCGTCCGACGTTTCGCGCTATTAATTTTCTATCAATTATTCGATGACTTTGTCCGCGACTTTTCCGGCGATGTTTGATGAGATTTTTTATGTGATTCACCACTTGTAACGTCACAAAGAATCCAACTTTTTCCAAGTAAAGATTGATTTAAAACCGAGACACACTGGTGATGATTAGGTGTGCAAATAATCGTAAATACGCGGCGAGACAAAGTTTTTTTTAAAGGTTTATTACCCCGCAAACAATGAGTTGAGTTGCTTTCCCTGAAATGGAGATTAACCATTCGGGACTTTCCAAATTAAATTAAACACGCCTTTGTATTGATTGATTGCTTTTTTATTGGCATTCAAATTAAGTCTCATCTCAGATTTCTTTCCTTTTTGAATTTTTTCATTCTTCGTTGGTGGCTCACCATAATCTCATCATCAATCCGATGTAGTGCTCGTCGAGTCGTGAAAGAACAATGTTATTTACTCCTCACCAGTCGAATGATTTGGATTTATGAACATCAGATTCGGTGGTTTTGGACAATACTAATCACAAAAAGCGATAATTAAAAAAAAATCATTTACTTTGAACGTAAATGAATTTAAATGTGTGTGGAAAACATGGAAGGTTGTAAATTCCTATTAAAACTCTCCGACTTAGGTGGTTCTCCTAACAATATTAAGCATCATGTAAAGTTGGGTTTAAACCGGTGTTGGAAATAAATTAATTTACGCTAAACGTACGCGACTAATTAGGATCTACAGTTTAATACTATACAAGTAATTCCAAAGCTGAAAGCAAACAGTAAGTTAGAACGTCGAGGAATCGTAAAATGTGCTGTTAATATGCTAAATTCGCGTGTTGCCACCGGGTTATCGCCGATAATATTTTAACTGTTAACTTGAAAATGTCGAAGAACCAAGGAAAATATATGTGCATCGTATAAAACTAGTAAAGTTAATTAAATATTTGTCAGTTGGTAAATAAATTACAATTTATTGGCAACCGTTAAGTGTGGGTTTTATATAATTAATACAATAAATTATTTTATTTCTAAACCAGTTCTCAACTTAATATTGATGAAACAATTGAAAAATAATAAGAGACATAAGAAATTAATAATGAGAGATATAGCTCTGAATAACAAATATATAATATGATATTGAGGAAGTCTTATTCAAAGATATCATATCGATGTTGGAGGATAAAAATATTGCGGGATCGTTTGTTATTTGATGTTGAGGGTCGCTATGATAAAACTGAAAAATGCTTGGATTCTATCTTTTGTATCTTCTGAAAAAATGAAAAAAACTGAAAAAACGGAAAACTGAGATGTATATCACCTCTTTTGATAACTAGTGTAAAAATCAAGTTATTTTAATAAGTAATATCTTAAAAGAAAGCTTAATTGATAGGGTATTCAATAAAATATAACGCATTATATTTTAATGAGTCGATGTATCTAAGTTTAGGTTACTTAGAAGATCTTCTAACTGTCAAAACTAGGCTTGGATTCTACATTTTGTATCTTCGGGAAAACTTGAGATATTTTCATGTATGATATATTAAAAGAAAGCTTAATTAATAAGGTTTTCAATTAAACGTAACACGTTTTATTTGAATGATTCGATATTGGAAACTTTAGGTTACTCAAAGACGCTTTAATCTGTCAAAATCAGGCTTAGATTCAACCTTTTGTATCTTTTGGATAAATTGAGATATTTTCATGTGTGATATCTTAAAATAAAGCTTAAATAATAAGGATTTTAAAATAACATAATTACGCTTCTAGTATATAGAACGTTTTTAGTCAGGTTATTCGTAATGTTTTAAAATTGAGGAAACTAAGAAGTATATCACTTCTTTTGATAACTAGTGTGAAAATCAAGTTATTTTAATAAGTAATATCTTAAAAGAAAGCTTAATTGATAGGGTATTCAATGAAATATAACGCATTATATTTTAATGAGTCGATGTTTCTAAGTTTAGGTTACTTAGAAGATCTTCTAACTGTCAAAACTAGACTTGGATTCTACATTTTGTATCTTCGGGAAAACTTGAGATACTTTCATGTATGATATATTAAAAGAAAGCTTAATTAATAAGGTTTTCAACTGAATGTAACATGTTTTATTTGAATGATTCGATATTGGAAACTTTAGGTTACTCAAAGACGCTTTAATCTGTCAAAATCAGGCTTAGATTCAACCTTTTGTATCTTTTGGATAAATTGAGATATTTTCATGTGTGATATCTTAAAATAAAGCTTAAATAATAAGGATTTTAAAATAACATAATTACGCTTCTAGTATATAGAACGTTTTTAGTCAGGTTATTCGTAATGTTTTAAAATTGAGGAAACTAAGAAGTATATCGCTTCTTTTGATAACTAGTGTGAAAATCAAGTTATTTTAATAAGTAATATCTTAAAAAAAAGCTTAATTGATAGGGTATTCAATGAAATATAACGCATTATATTTTAATGAGTCGATGTTTCTAAGTTTAGGTTACTTAGAAGATCTTCTAACTGTCAAAACTAGACTTGGATTCTACATTTTGTATCTTCGGGAAAACTTGAGATATTTTCATGTATGATATATTAAAAGAAAGCTTAATTAATAAGGTTTTCAACTGAATGTAACACGTTTTATTTGAATGATTCGATATTGGAAACTTTAGGTTACTCAGAAAAGCTTTAATCTGTTAAAATCAGGCTTAGATTCAACCTTTTGTATCTTTTGGATAAATTGAGATATTTTCATATGTGATATCTTAAAATAAAGCTTAAATAATAAGGATTTTAAAATAACATAATTACGCTTCTACTATATAGAACGTTTTTAATCAGGTTATTCGTAATGTTTTAATATTGAGAAAACTAAGAAGGATATCACTTCTTTTGATAACTAGTGTGAAAATTAAGTTATTTTAATAGTAATATCTTAAAAGAAAGCTTAATTGATAAAATATAGAATAAAATATAACGTGTTATATTTGAATTAGTCGATATTTGTAAGTTTAGGTTATTCAAAAGATCTTCTAACAGTCAAAAGTAGGCTTTTTGTATCTTCGGGAAAAATTGAGATGTTTTCGCGTGTGATATCTTAAAAGAAAGCTAAAATAATAAGGATTTTAATGTGATATGACCTGTATTAATCCAACTTGTAACATGTTTATCATCGAGTTAATTGGTAGAGGTTGAAATATTGAACACCAAACTAACACCTTTTATGTTATATCATACGAAATGATTGAGATATTTTGATGCTCGATATCTTAAAAGAAAGCTTAATTAATAAGCTTTTCAACTAAACGTAACATCTTTTATTTGAATAATTCGATATTGGAAACTTTAGGTAACTCAGAAAAGCTTTAATCTGTCAAAATCAAGCTTAGATTCAACCTTTTGTATCTTCTGGATAAATTGAGATATTTACATGTGTGATATCTTAAAATAAAGCTTAAATAATAAGGATTTTAAAATAACATAATTAAGCTTCTAGTATATAGAACGTTTCTAGATTATTCGTAATGTTTTAAAATTGAAAAAACTACGAAGTATATCACTTCTTTTGATAACTAGTGTGAAAATCAAGTTATTTTAATAAGTAATATCTTAAAAGAAAGCTTAATTAATAAGGTATTCAATGAAATATAACGCATTGTATGTTAATGAATCGATATTTCTAAGTTTAGGTTGCTGAGAAGATCTTCAAACTCTCAAAACTAAGCTTGGATTCTACCTTTTGTATCTTTGGGGAAAATTGAGATATTTTAATGTTTTATATCTTAAAAGAAAGCTAAAATAATAAGGATTTTAATGTGACATGACTTGTTTTAATACAATGCATAAAACGTCTGTCATCGAGTCATTAGTAGAGTTTTAAATCGTTTACACCAATCTAACACATTTTATTTTATACCATGTGGATAGATTGAGATATTTTGATACCTCATATCTTAAACGAAAGCTTAATTAATACGGATTTCAACGTGATTTATCTTGTGTCAATCTAATATTTAGAACGTTTTTAGTCAGGCTACTCGTTATTGCTTAAAATTGAGGAAAACTGAGATCTATATCACTTCTTTTGATAACTACTGTGAAAATCAAGTTATTTTAATAAGTAATATCTTAAAAGAAAGCTTAATTGATAGGGTATTCAATGAAATATAACCCATTATATGTCAATGAGTCGATGTTTCTAAATTTAGGTTACTCAAAAGATCTTCAAATTCTCAAAACTAAGCTTGGATTCTGCCTTTTGTATCTTTGGGAAAAATTGAGATATTTTAATGGGTGATATCTTAAAAGAAAGCTAAAATAATAAGGATTTCAATGTGATATGACTTGTTTTAATCCAATGCATAAAACGTCTGTCATCGAGTCATTAGTAGAGTTTTAAATCGTTTACACCAATCTAACACATTTTATTTTATACCATGTGGATAGATTGAGATATTTTGATACCTCATATCTTAAACGAAAGCTTAATTAATACGGATTTCAACGTGATTTATCTTGTGTCAATCTAATATTTAGAACGCTTTTAGTCAGGTTACTCGTTATTGCTTAAAATTGAGGAAAACTAAGAAGTATATCACTTCTTTTGATAGCTAGTGTGAAAATCAAGTTATTTTAATAAGTAATATCTTAAAAGAAAGCTTAATTGATAAAGTATTCAATAAAATATAAGGCGTTATACTTGAATTACTCGATATTTGTAAGTTTAGGTTACTCAGAAGATCTTATAACTGTCAAAACTAGGCTTTTTGTATCTTCGAGAAAAATTGAGATGTTTTCATGTGTGATATCTTAAAAGAAAGCTGAAATAATAAGGATTTTAATGTGATATCACTTGTATTAATCCAAATTGTAATATGTTTATCATCGAGATAATTGGTAGAGGTTGAAATATTGAACACCAAACAGACACCTTTTATGTTATATCATACGGATTGATTGAGTTATTTTGATGCTTGATATATTAAAAGAAAACTTAATTAATAAGGTGTTCAATTAAACGTAACACGTTTTATTTGAATGATTCGATATTGGAAACTTCTTACTGTATTATTTTACTGTAATGTCAAATTATATTGACATGTTACATTTTATGTGGGACAAAGTAAGTAGGCCCTGGTTTCTATGGAAATGTATTTTTATATTGTATCATAAGTGAAATTTACTGTGTAGGTTTATTATTTACCATGACTTCACTATGTGCTTTTTGACTATGCTAACTTACAATCATTATGATCATCTGTTATTACCTCCATATCAATCTTTGTAAGCAGAATGGAAAGGCTGCTTATGATACTCATTGAGATAAACAGTACTATTTATCTGCATGGGGATCTGAAAGACACTTTTTTACAGCAACTATCAATCAAATTTAGTGTTATGTGCATCTTATTAGTGTAGTCAATAGTTATAATAGCATAACATTCCATGTTGAATCAAACCTTTAATAATTTAATAATAGGTATGATTGAAATGTGACTGAAATAATTGATAGTTGACATGAATGCTAAATGATATTGATAAATAAATGCTAAATGCACTATACTTATGCTGTTGATGTAGTACGTACATTTGCAGATTCATTACTTTCAATATTAAATAGAAAAACGTTCATCCATATTTATGCCGAATAATAGTTATAAGTGAGTTGAGATCTGATATATTAGAATAAGATTATTTCTTATGCGTATTAATTTATTGAAGATTGTTATCGTAGGCGCACCCCCTTAATTACTAATTCAATTAAACGGGATGCCACGATCCGGTTACCGGAGCTATTTTAATTGGGTTTGAGAATAAATAAGGCCCCATTAAGCGTGAATTGCGCCCGGAAAATAATTAAAATTCGTTCCGCTCGTATCGGGGCTATTCAGCTAAGTAATTGCATTGTCCGGCCCAGAGACCACCGTGCGTTATTTACACTGCGATTCTACGAAAATCGTTTCGTTCGTTTCAAGGTCGACTTTATCCACCTGAAGACAAAGGCTAAATCGTATCTACTTTTTAGTTAATCAGCACACGTTTTTTCCTTTATTTATTCTTATGGTTTATTCAAATTAATTCGACGTGAACGCATCGCGTGTGTATATTAACTGTAGGAGAGAAGATTTCGCTCCTATCATTCAGAAACTTTGCATAATGGAGGATGCGATAGAACGTTCGCCTAACTAACTGTAACGTTTTAATTATCCTTTATTGCCTTTAATTGTTTCGGCCTGGTGTGGCTTCGCTTAAAGTATTGCTGTACACACTCTTGCAAATTGAATTGTTGTGTGGACCTTTTGTGTGCTAAGTGGCGGAACGCGATACCATATAAGATTCTGCGTAGTATCATTTCGAGTCGTTTTCGAAACGATCTCTTCTTGTATTGTCTATGAACCTACGGAACAGCTAGGTAGTAAGGTAATTAGCGTATTCCGAGAAACTTACTTCACTTTCCGTCTCTTTCTCTCCTTGTGGTACATAGATCTATTAAGGAAACGCTTTATTTACATGCACAGGACGCGTCCGTACAACAAAAGGCTCTTAATGTCCAGCTGTACAACCAGGGACTTCCTTTTGCGTACATGGACCGGGAACGTTTTAACAATTTCCCGTTGACACATGAGAAATTTTCTTACTTCTAACGGTAGCATTTTCTTTATAGTACCCAGAAATCTAAGTAATTGGCTACACAGGATATGTTAAACTACTTGCCTTATGTTTATAGACTACAACAAAGTTGCAAAAAAATAAATACTTTAGAAGTAAAGAATCAAACGAGCAATAAATAATAACATTTCTTAGATAAACGGTTATAAATAGTAAGTTATATCTCTATTAGAAAATTTTCCGAATAGCTGCAGTTTCGCATTTTCCTGCGGCACTCGTTTTTCGCTCAGTCGCGGCTTGAATGAAATAAGGCATTCGAGATAAATAATAGTGAGAGAGCGAGTTCGCCGATTGCCGCTGAAATAACTCATGCAAAATAGCATTACGCTTCATCTAAATAGCTATAAATCACTTACTCAAGTTACCAATTACATAACTTAGAAATGCACCTAGCAGCGCTCGTATAATAAACAATAAAGATATTGTCTTTAATTGTCCAACCGTGGTCGTACCACATATATTTTACATAACACGTAATATTTAGACACAATTTCCCGCAGAAAAACCGAGGAAAAAACGAACAACTTGATAAATTCCTCTTTGTAGCGTAATCGCGTAATAATAACCGTCTTATAAGTGAAGTAAAAATGTCGGTATGGCCGGTTAGTTAGCGAAGAATAGGTGCTCGGGATACATCTTGGTGCATTCCAGCGTTTAAGTGACCATAAATCAAGAAGGTGCAAAATTAAAACCTCATTTATCCGGTTATTTTGACAGACCAAACTAACCCCGCAATAACTCACAATTAAGGAGGCTATTGCGAAAACATTTTTTTCATGTCAGCTTATGTAGTTAGTTGTAATAATGAATTTTTAAATTACACATTTAATGGTATAAAAAAAACTTAACTATTACATTTATGTACATATATACTCTTTATATAGATATACTCTAAAGATTTTTTGAAATCAACATCGACGTTAAATATTTAAAGGTCTACCAATTGACTCGATGATAGATATTTCATGCATTGGATTAAAACGAGTTATATCATATTAAAATCTTCATTATTTAAGCTTTATTTTAAGATATCACACATGAAAATATCTCAATTTATCCAAAAGATACAAAAGGTTTAATATATGCCTGATTTTGACAGATTAAAGCTTTTCTGAGTAACATAAAGTTTCCAATATCGAATTATTCAAATAAAACATGTTACGTTTAATTGAAAACCTTATTAATTAAGCTTTCTTTTAAGATATCGAGCATCAAAATATCTCAATCCAACCGCATGATATAACATAAAAGGTCTTAGTTTGGTGTTCAATATTTCAACCTCTACCAATTAACTCGACGATAAACATATTACAAGATGGATTAATACAAGTGATATCACATTAAAATCCTTATTATTTAAGCTTTATTTTAAGATATCACACATGAAAATATCTCAATTTATCCAAAAGATACAAAAGGTAACATCTAAGCCTGATTTTACAGATTAAAGGTTTTCTGAGTAACATAAAGTTTCCAATATCGAATCATTCAAATAAAACGTGTTACGTTTAATTGAAAACCGTATTAATTAAGCTTTCTTTTAAGATATCAAGTATCAAAATGTCTCAATCCATCCGCATGATATAACATAAAAGGTGTTAGTTTGGTGTGCAATATTTCAACCTCTACCAATTAACTCGATGATAAACGTATTACAAGTTGGATTAATACAAGTGATATCACATTAAAATCCTTATTATTTTAGCTTTCTTTTAAGATATCACACGTGAAAACATCTCAATTTTTCCCGAAGATACAAAAAGCCTAGTTTTAACTGTTAGAAGATCCTTTGAATAACCTAAACTTACAAATATCGAGTAATTCAAATATAACACGTTATATTTTATTGCATACTTTATCAATAAAACTTTCTTTTAAGATATTACTTATTAAAATAACTTGATTTTCACACTAGTTATCAAAAGGAGTGATATCTTTCTTAGTTTTCTCAATTTTAAAACATTACGAATAACCTGACTAGAAACGTTCTATATACCAGAAACATAATTATGTTATTTTAAAATCCTTATTATTTAAGCTTTATTTTAAGATATCACACATGAAAATATCTCAATTTATCCAAAAGATACAAAAGGTTGAATCTAAGCCTGATTTTGACAGATTAAAGCTTTTCTGAGTAACCTAAAGTTTCCAATATCGAATCATTCAAATAAAACGTGTTACGTTTAATCGAAAACCTTATTAATTAAGCTATCTTTTAAGATATCAAGCATCAAAATATCTCAATCCATCCGCATGATATAACATAAAAGGTGTTAGTTTGGTGTTCAATATTTCAATCTCTACCAATTAACTCGATAATAAACGTATTACAAGTTGGCTTAATACAAGTGATATCACATTAAAATCTTTTTTATTTTAGCTTTCTTTTAAGATATTACTTATTAAAATAACTTGATTTTCACACTAGTTATCAAAAGAAGTGATATACATCTCAGTTATCCTCGATTTAAGCAATAACGAGTAATCTGACTAAAAACGTTCTAGATATTAGTTTGCAAGAAGATAATTTACGTTGAAACCCTTATTAATTAAGCTTTATTTTAAGATATGAGGTATCAAAATATCTCAATCTATCCACATGATATGAAAGAAAATGTGTTAGATTAGTGTAAACGATTTAAAACTCTACTAATGACTCAATGACAGACGTTTTATATTTTGGAATAAAATAAATTATATCACATTTAAATCCTTACTATTTTAGCTTTCTTTTAAGATATCACACATTAAAATATCTCAATTTTTCCCAAAGATACAAAAGGTAGAATTCAAGCTTAGTTTTGAAAGATTGAAGATCTTCTGAGTAACTTAAACTTACAAATTCGACTCATTGAAATATAATGCTTTATATTTCATAGAATACCTTATCAATTAGGTAGTTATCAAAAGAAGTGATATATATCTCAGTTTTCTTAACTTTAAGCCATAACGAGTAACCTGACTAGAAACGTTCTATATCTTACAAGCTTATATCGAGATTTTACTGTACTAAGTTTTAACATAAGTGAATCAATTAGAATGAGATAATTTTTTATGTGAGGATTGAAATGGTTTTATTGTTGGTGGTCAACCAAGTTGAGAAACCTTCTTGAAACCTCATAATGGAAGAGTAACATCGCGTGATATAAAGGTCTATGTAAGTTCGTGTGAAGTGTGTAACGTTATAGCCCGCATCCCGTAACCGAATATTTTCGGTAGAGTTCCAAAATTTGATCCTCAATGGGATTATTATAATTCAAGGGCGATCGGGTCAAACGAGATATCCGATCAATTATGATCAATACGGCGCGAAAGAAGAAAGAAATTACCCACCCGTAGGAGGAGAACGTGCGTTTTCGGCGTTGAGAGTAGCTTTAACGAAGCAGATCGACGTTGCTATTGCAATTTCCGGGAGCTAACCGATGATTACGACCGGACTAATCACTACCGCCGTCACAAATTGCTGAAAAGCGGACGATGACGACCAGTCCGTAATAGTACCGGGTTCTCTTCTCTCTCGCTATCGTATCGCTCTGAATGGCGACGACGTTCTCGAGACCAGAATGGAACTCGAAAACCCATTCTGAAGAAATCAGAAGAAGTTACGAAACGAGATTGCGTCGAACGTGTGCGAGCATCGCGTCCACGCTAACGGGACGCTTCGATTTGATCTTTTTTGCGATCGGCCGGTTTTTTCGCCGATCCGCCGCGAATAGGTGAGAGATATATGGCGAATTTATGTGACCGCTCATCCATACGGAATACGTATGTCCCGTTTATACGGTGTACGTGACGGCCGGACCGGTCCCGGCCCCGGTTTCGAGCTATATTCGCCGATGATAAAAACCGGATAATGGACTGCAAATGGGCCCTGGATGGGATGCGTGCCCCTATAAGCAGCGACCCGCCGTACTTTTTTTTACAGCCTCTCAAGAGCAAGAACGAAATGCTTATACACATGCGTGTGGTACAAAACTTTAAACGTCCAGCCACAATTTCAACTTCTTTTAATAAGCCCCGTTTTATAAATAGACTTTTACAGGTTGTAGACCTACAATGGGGTAATGCCCACAGGTGAACCCTACTACAGTAAAACCACGATATAATGGATCAATACGAGACACGCAGTGTCTCTTATAGCCCAATAAAAATATACAACAATCTAGAATAACAAATAAAACTAACACTAACACTAGACCTAGAACTAAAAACATTCCGTTTAGTCGTACTCTCTTAAGATGGCTGCTGGGTGGTGCTAGTTAGCATAAAATGTTGCATATTTTTATTGAATTAAAACTAGAACTAACACTAGATCTAGAACTAGAATCATTCGGGTTTAGCCGTCTTGAGAGACGTTCGGCTAAATCCGAATATTTCTAGTTCTAGGTCTAATGTTAGTTCTAGTTTTATACTAGCACTATCACCTAGACCATTAATTTAGCAATATGACTAGAACTAAGACAAGACCTAGAACTAGAATCATTAGGGTTTAGCCTTCTTGAGAGACGTTCGGCTAAATCCGAATGTTTCTAGTTCTAGGTCTAATGTTAGTTGTAGTTTTACACTAGCACTATCACAAAGACCACTAGTTTTGCAATATCACTAAAACTAACACAAGACCTAGAACTAGAATCATTCGGGTTTAGCCGTCTTGAGAGACGTTCGGCTAAATCCGAATGTTTCTAGTTCTAGGTCTTATGTTAGTTCTAGTTTTACACTAGCACTATCACAAAGACCACTAGTTTTGCAATATCACTAGAACTAGCACAAGACCTAGAACTAGAATCATTCGGGTTTAGCCGTCTTGAGAGACGTTCGGCTAAATCCGAATGTTTCTAGTTCTAGGTCTTATGTTAGTTCTAGTTTTACACTAGCACTATCACAAAGACCACTAGTTTTGCAATATCACTAGAACTAGCACAAGACCTAGAACTAGAATCATTCGGGTTTAGCCGTCTTGAGAGACGTTCGGCTAAATCCGAATGTTTCTAGTTCTAGGTCTTATGTTAGTTCTAGTTTTACACTAGCACTATCACAAAGACCACTAGTTTTGCAATATCACTAGAACTAACACAAGACCTAGAACTAGAATCATTCGGGTTTAGCCGTCTTGAGAGACGTTCGGCTAAATCCGAATGTTTCTAGTTCTAGGTCTAATGTTAGTTCTAGTTTTACACTAGCACTATCACAAAGACCACTAGTTTTGCAATATCACTAGAACTAGCACAAGACCTAGAACTAGAATCACTCGGGTTTAGCCATCTTGAAAGACGTTCGGCTAAATCCGAATGTTTCTAGTTCTACGTCTAGTGTTAGTTCCACAAGACCTAGAACTAGAATCAATCGGGTTTAGCCGTCTTGAGAGGCGTTCGGCTAAATCCGAATGTTTCTAGTTCTAGGTCTAATGTTAGTTCTAGTTTTACACTAGCACTATCACAAAGACCACTAGTTTTGCAATATCACTAAAACTAACACAAAACCTAGAACTAGAATCATTCGGGTTTAGCCGTCTTGAAAGACGTTCGGCTAAATCCGAATGTTTCTAATTCTAGGTCTAATGTTAGTTCTAGTTTTACACTAGCACTATCACAAATACCACTAGTTTTGCAATATCACTAGAACTAACACAAGACCTAGAACTAGAATCATTCGTGTTTAGCCGTCTTGAGAGACGTTCGGCTAAATCCGTATGTTTCTAGTTCTAGATCTAGTGTTAGTTCTAATTTTACACTATCACTAGAACTATGACAAGACCTAGAACTAGAATCATTCGTGTTTAGCCGTCTAAAGAGACTCTAGGTCTAGTGATAATGCAAAACTAGAACTAACACTAGACCGAGAACCAGAAACATTCGTATTTAGCCGCACGTCTCTCAAGACGGCTAACCTCGAACGATTCTAGTTCTTGGTTTTGTGTTAGTTTTAGTGATAATGCTAGTGTAAAACTAGAGCTAACACTAGACTTAGAACTAGAAACATTTGAAACCGATACATTCTAGTTCTAGGTCTAGAGTTAGATCTAGTTTTAGTTCAATAAAAATATGCAACATAGTTATATTTTATGCTAACTAGCACCACTAACCAGCCGTCTTGAGAGAAGTTCGGCTAAATCCGAATATTTCTAGTTCTCGGTCTAGTCAAAGATTAAAGAGTAAACAAAATGTAATAGCTTCGTGTCGGCACCTTTGATGTAGGGCTGCTATTTTTTATGGCCTTGAACGCTATGGACCTTCAAATTGGCATGGTTGGTTATTGGCAAAACACTTAAATTGGAGCTTGCTCTAGCGTCGCAGCTTGTTTAGGTTAGAATATACCATGAACATACCAACTGTCACATTTGTAGGTTAAGTTTGTTATTGTTGGGACATTTAAATTGGAATGTCTTCTATCTCTTTTCAAAACTAGAGTTTCTCACTCTAGAGTCGCATCTTGTTTACCCGTTAATCGTTGGTCTAGTGTTAGTTCTAGTTTTGCACTATCACCAGAACTAACACAAACCTAGAGCTATAATCATTCGCGTTTAGCCGTCTTAAGAGACGTTCGGCTAAATCGGAATGTTTCTAGTTCACGGTCTAGTGTTAGTTCTAGTTCTGCACTGTCACTAGAACTAACACAATACCTAGAACTAGAATCATTCGGGTTTAGCCGTCTTGAAAGACGTTCGGCTAAATCCGAATGTCTCTAGCTCTAGATCTAGTGTTAGTTCCACAAGACCTAGAACTAGAATCATTTGGGTTTAGCCGTCTTGAGCAGCGTTTGGCTAAATCCGAATGTTTCTAGCTCTAGATCTAGTGTTAGTTCCACAAGACCTAGAACTAGAATCATTTGGGTTTAGCCGTCTTGGGAGAGATTCGGCTAAATCCGAATGTTTCTAGTTCTCACTCTAATGTTAGTTCTAGTTTTGCACTATCACTGGAACTAACACAAGACCTAAAACTAGAATCATTCGGGTTTATCCGTCTTGAGAGAGATTCGGCAAAATCCGAATGTTTCTAGTTGTCGGTCTAGTGTTAGTTCTAGTTTTGCATTATCACTAGAACTAATACAAGACCTAGACTTAGGATCATTTGGGTTTAGCCGTCTTGAGCAGCGTTTGGCTAAATCCGATTGTTTCTAGTTCTCAGTCTAATGTTAGTTCTACTTTTGAACTATCACTAGAACTAACACAAGACGTAGAACTAGAATCATTCGGGTTTAGCCGTCTTGAGAGGCGTTCGGCTAAATCCGAATGTTTCTAGCTCTAGATCTAGTGTTAGTTCCACAAGACCTAGAACTAGAATCATTTGGGTTTAGCCGTCTTGAGAGAGATTCGGCAAAATCCGAATGTTTCTAGTTCTCAGTCTAATGTTAGTTCTAGTTTTGCACTATCACTAGAACTAACACAAGACCTAAAACTAGAATCATTCGGGTTTATCCGTCTTGAGAGAGATTCGACTAAATCCGAATGTTTCTAGTTCTCGGTCTAGTGTTAGTTCTAGTTTTGCATTATCACTAAAACTAACACAAGACCGAGAATTAGAACCATTCGGATTTAGCCGAACGTCTCTTAAGACGGCTAAATCCGAATGGTTCTAATTCTCGGTCTAGTGTTAGTTCCACAAGATCAAGAACTAGAATCATTCGGGTTTAGTCATCTTGAGCAGTGTTCGGCTAAATCCGAATGTTAGTCTTTCAGTATAGTAGTATATATGCTTGTCTTTCACAAGCAGTACACAATCTGAGGAAGCGGTAAGTAGCTTTCTGCAAGCAACATATAAGGTTCTGCAATAAACAATTTTGTGCTCTGCAAACTCTGTGGTATATTGTCTTCTGCAAGCAACACACATTTTTGACTAGGAATCTACACTGCTAACGAGAACTTCACAATCGAAGAGCAAAATCCGATTATGGATACCCTAAAGAACACTTATTTGAGAGACATCCGAGTCTTTTTATCATTATCTTTACCAGCATTGTTGGTATTACTTGGTGTCTCCATTTTTTGGAGATTGTTCTCTTACTCCATACATGATCTGCAGCAACTTTCTCAAATGTTCCCAAAATATTTGACCCCTCGTAGGTGTCTGCCATAATTTCACTGAGACTTGCAACTTTCTGCAAACTACTGAACATACCACCCAAGGCAAAAGATATCATTTTTTCGATTAATAGAGTGGTCTAAATTAGATTAAGCAATAAATTATGAAATTGTGATGATGGCAAAAAATGCTATTACACAAAAATTTTAAAAATATTATAAACATATCAAGTTAATGTTAATACCGGTAGTGAAAACCCACATTAATAAATCAACATCTGGTTATAATGTAATAAATTAAATAATTTAAAGTTATAATATAGTCTTTAAATGTTTTTCAATAGGAGTTTATTGAGTATTGAGAAAGCACCAATAAAATAACAATCTGTGATCAAATACAATCACGACCGCCAATCGCCATTTAGCAATTGTAATTGGACATTACCATTCAATAATTATAGACCAGTCAGACGGGCAGGTGCCTTTCTTACGTCGGGTTTGGTTTATTTATTGTAATCGGTATGCAGATATGAGGTGGTCGCGAAGACGGTAGGCGTGCAAAGTATTGTACTATTGGTGTTATATTATATTGGAGGACAAACGGCGCGTTATGCGGTCGCGCTTTTTCTTTGCTCGGGCCCAAACGGGCGAAGGTTAAGCGAATTCTTCTATTAGAGAGGCACAAGACATATACCACAGCGCCGCGGCAACTCCGACTTGTGCAACTCTGACATAACCGGCAACCGCTCGTGGCCGTCGATGTCCTTGTGCCGATAGAACCGTCCTGCATCTAGGATAAAACGTTCACTCCATTTCCTGCGCGTTTACGTTTCTTCACTCTCCTTTCTTTCCAACACGTTAAGTCCTTAAGGCTCTTCAAAGAACCGGCAGCTTTACAATTGCCGCGCCGGTTAAGATTAATCGCGAGCCGTTTCACAAACAATCCTACGTGTCAATTATTGCCGATAACCCAAGGCGTCCAATTGAAACTACTTTAAACGCAGAAGCAGTAAGCTCTTGTAACTGTAATTATTAATTATCGATTGTTGCATTATTTATTTATCTGGCTAAATCAAAAAAAAATAAATAATTGTACACCGGATGGCGAGATGAAGCGAATACTAATGAGACTTAATTGGCGAAATGTTAAACAAAAGTGGTTCCATGTGTTAATTAGCTAACCTGCAGAGTGAGATTTGGTCCTTTCAACCTACCACACGCTCGCGAACGTTGATAGGAAATCTTTTAATTAAGACGGCTTTTTGTCCCTGCATATTGAAAATCCGTTACGGAATCATCAATCATCTTGTTTAAATAATTATTTTTCGCAAATGAGAACGAGGTCGCACCCAATCCAAAAGAAAAGATTTATTAATTGATCGCAATAATTAGTGGGTCATATTTTTTAAAGCAGTAATCTGAATCCTTTCAGCTGCAAGTTTGTCGTTGTCGCGTGGACCGCATTGTGGCCGGTTCGGAGAACTAAGTCTAAAGGCGTAACTAGGTGCATTGTGGTGTAAATTAAACACCATTCATACCGGATCGCCCCACTGTGGTCGACCAAAAAGAGAAGAGGAATACGGTAGCTTTGTACCAATCGGTAGTCGGATTGGTTTGTACCGGTTCACCTGTGGGCATTACCCCATTGTAGGTCTACAACCTGTTAAACTCTATTTATAAAACGAGAATTATTAAAAGAAGTTGAAATAGCAAGTTTTTCAAGAAGATTAAACCAGAATGATTCTAGTTGTAGGTCTTACGAAACTAACACTAGACTTAGAACCGGTCATTGCCATTTATGTTCTCTAAAAATCTATGATTTAATGAAAAGAACGACTTTTTTGTAGTTCTCTCCAACGCACTAGGAGGTACAAGAATACCCTCATTCTTGTTCTAGGTCTTGTGGAACTAACACTAAACCTAGAACTAGAAATATTCGGATTTAGCCGAACGTCTCTTAAGACGGCTAAATCTGAATGATTCTAGTTCTAGGTCTTGTGTTAGTTCTAGTGACAGTGCAAAACTAGTAATAATATCTGCCAGAAAATTAGATATTGTTTGTAGAGCATTAAATTTTGCTGGTAGAAGACCATATTCTTTATCAAACATTTCATACTGCTTATAGGAGGCTATATACTGATATTAGAAGATTAGATACTCCATGTAGAAAACACTTTACTGTAGAAAGTTGTTTAATCGTAATTTATTACTACCAGAAGACTTACTTCCACTTTACAACTTAATTAAGAAAGTACAGAAGAAGTCACGATCGTTATTTCCTTTCCTGGCCGTTAGTGTAAATGTTGCTGTGCTTGTATTATTGCAAGTCTTTGAGCCATTTATGTGTACTGGGACATAGTTTAATTTCTTGTAAGTAAAGTTTATGTATGTCGATTTATTTGTATTTAATTTTATTAATTGTAACTTATTTGCTGCAACTACTTCATTTTCAGCAACAGCCAAGATCGCTGTGTCATCTGCGAATGTTGCTGTTAAAGTTTCTGGTACCTGAGCAAGGTCGAATGTGTAAAGTAAGTACAGTGTTGGGCCAAGCATACTTCCTTGAGGAACTTCGGCTCGTATTTCATGTAGTGGTGAATAAGCGTTTTCTTATTTTATTCTAAAATATCGATCAGAAAGATACGATTTTAATACTTGACTATACATTGATGGTAGTATTTGGTCTAATTTGTAATTTAAACCATCTAACCAGACTTTGACGAAAGCTTGTGCAAATACGGCGGAGCAGACTTTATTTTCTTCCATTGCTATTTCGATAGTATTCGGTATTTTATGCACTTGGTCTATTATTGCATGTTTACTCCGAAACCCAAATTGATGTGTTGGTATTAGGGCTTTTTCTTCTATGACAGGTTTTAGTCTTTTTAATAGTTATTTTTCCAACAGTTTTGATAGTAAGGGTAATACTGACATTGGCCTATATGATGTAACATCTGTGGGAGGTTTACCAGGTTTTGGTATCATTATTATTTCAGCAACTTTCAATGATGTTTCCTCTATTTCTGCCCTCTGAAAAGCCGCTTACGTTCCCAGTGGACAGTCAAAATGCATTAGTAGTTTATCCATAACCTGGAGAGTTCTAGTCGTTCTTACGCAGTACATAGTTATTCACGTGGCTTTTATAAAATTTCAAAAAGTATGCAGTCTCCTTCAAGTATTATCTGGTCTTCTGCAAACAGTCTCTAATTTCTTGCATGTACTATCTAGTTATATGAACGCTGGTAGTCTTTTGACAACCATATCTAACTTTTTGCAATATTAAGCTTTCTGCACTCAGTTTCTAGTCTTATGTCATGATTATCTAGTCATATATAAGTCTTTTAACCATTATCTGGTGTTTTCCGTAAGTAGAATCTAATCTTCTAATAACAGTATTTACTCTTCTGCACACAGTATTTAGTTTTCTAAAAGCTATATCTAGTATTTTGAAAACAATATCTAGACTTTTTCAAGTAACATTAAGTTTTCTGTACTCAGTTTCTTATCTTATACCAAGAGTAAGTCAATCCTTTTGTTCAATTCCTTCCTACTCATGTTCCTTGTCATCGTCATCAACAAGGAGTTTTTTAAGGATGTCCATCGCTCGAAAATGTTTACTACATGGAGCTGTATAACGAGAATTTAGACCTCTTCCTAACCTATTACTTAATACTCGACCATGCACAGGAATTAGTATCTCTGTTAGGTGTTGGAGACTGCAGATAATAATCAAGTTCAACCCCAATATGACTTTTTTGATTGAATACAACTTTATTTATATCAGGTTTGTCATTAGCAACCTCATTGTAACAATCCCAATACGATATATAAAATCTCTTGTTGCAGTTTCATCTAGTTTTCTTCTCTTCGCTTGTAATTCATCATCGCATTCATTACTAACAGAACTGTCGCCGTTATAACTTTCGATTATTAATTAAAGTATCCTCTTTTTAATGTAAAATGCTGTTTTTAAAAATCACATTCATTTTGAGAAATAAATTTTTGAAATGATCGACAATTTTTTCGAATTTTTCAATTTTCGCCGATTAAGTTTTAAAAATTCGTATAAAATCCAGTTCTTGGAATATGAGTATGAAAATTTTCCAAAGTGTTAATAAGAGTGTCCTCTTTCCAATGAATCAAGCCGTTTTGAAAAATAACTTTTAGTTTTTGAGAAAACAATATTTGAAGTTTTGATAAAATTTTCGATGTTGCAATTTTCATCGATAATTTTCAAAATTCGCTATAAAATTAATTTCTTGAAGGATCTTTGTGGAAATATCACCAATTATTAATTATGGTATCCTCTTTTTAATGCAAAAAGCCGTTTTGAAAAATCACTTTTAGTTCTTGAGAAATAAAGTTTTGAAATGATCGACAATTTTTTCGAATTTTGCAATTTTCGCCGATTAAATTTTAAAAACTCGTATAAAATACATTTCTTGGAATATGAGTTTGAAAATTTCTCAAAGTGTTAATAAGAGTGTCCTCTTTCTAATGAACCAACCCGTTTTGAAAAGTAACTTTTACTTTTTGATAAAACAATATTTGAAGGTTTGATAAAATTTTTGATGTTGCAATTTTCATCGATAATTTTCAAAATTCGCTATAAAATTAATTTCTTGAAGGATCCTTGTGAAAATATCACCAAGTATTAATTAAAGTTTCCTCTTTTCAATGCAAAAAGCCGTTTTGAAAAATCGCTTTTAATTTTTGGGAAATAAATTTTTGAAATAGTCCACAATTTTTTCGTATTTTGCAATTTCCGCCGATTAAGTTTTAAAAATTCGTATAAAATCCATTTCTTGGAATATGAGTATGAAAATATTCCAAAGTGTTAATAAAAGTGTCCTCTTTCCAATGAACCCACCCGTTTTGAAAAATAACTTTTAGTTTTTGAGAAAACAATATTTGAAGTTTTGATAAAATTTTCGATGTTGCAATTTTCATCGATAATTTTCAAAATTCACTATAAAATTAATTTCTTGAAGGATCTTTGTGGAAATATCACCAATTATTAATTAAAGTATTCTCTTTTCAATGCAAAAAGCCGTTTTGAAAAATCACTTTTAGTTCTTGAGAAATAAATTTTTGAAATAATCGACAATTTTTTCGAATTTTCTAATTTTCGCCGATTAAATTTTAATAATTCGTATAAAATCGATCTTTTGGAATGTGAGTATGAAAATTCCCCAAATTGTTAATCAAAGTGTCCTCCTTCCAATGAACCAACCTGTTTTAAAAATAACTTTTAGTTTTTGAGAAAACAATATTTGAAGTTTTTATAAAATTTTCGATGTTGCAATTTTCATCGATAACTTTCAAAATTCGCTATAAAATTCATTTCTTGAAGGATCTTTGTGGAAATATCACCAATTATTAATTAAAGCATCTTCTTTTTAATACAAAAAGCCGTATTGAAAAATCTCTTTTAGTTAAAATTTTTGAAATAATCGACAATTTTTTTGAATTTTGCAATTTCCACCGATTAAGTTTTAAAAATTCGTATAAAATCCAGTTCTGGGAATATGAGTATGAAAATTTTCCAAAGTGTTAATAAAAGTACCCTCTTTCCGATGAACCAACCAGTTTTGAAAAATAACTTTTAGTTTTTGGAAAAACAATATTTGAATTTTTGATAAAATTTTCGATGTTGCAATTTTCATCAATAATTTTCAAAATTCGTTATAAAATTCATTTCTTGAAGGATCCTTGTGAAAATATCACCAAGTATTAATTAAAGTATCCTCTTTTTAATGCAAAAAGCCGATTTGAAAAATTACTTTCAGTTCTTGAGAAATACATTTTTGAAATGATCGACAAGTTTTTCGAATTTTTCAATTTTCGCCGATTAAGTTTTAAAAATTCGTATAAAATCAATTTCTTGGAATATGAGTATAAAATTTTTCCAAAGTGTTAATAAAAGTGTCTTCTTTCCAATGAACCAACCAGTTTTGAAAAATAACTTTTAGTTTTTGAAAAAACAATATTTGAAGTTTTGATAAAACTTTCGATGTTGCAATTTTCATCGATAATTTTCAAAATTCGCTATAAAATTCATTTCTTGAAGGATCTTTGTGGAAATATCACCAATTATTAATTAAAGCATCTTCTTTTTAATACAAAAAGCCGTATTGAAAAATCTCTTTTAGTTCTTGAGAAATAAATTTTTGAAATAATCGACAATTTTTTTGAATTTTGCAATTTCCACCGATTAAGTTTTAAAAATTCGTATAAAATCCAGTTCTGGGAATATGAGTATGAAAATTTTCCAAAGTGTTAATAAAAGTACCCTCTTTCCAATGAACCAACCCGTTTTGAAAAATAACTTTTAGTTTTTGAGAAAACAATATTTGAAGTTTTTATAAAATTTTCGATGTTGCAATTTTCATCGATAACTTTAAAAATTCGCTATAAAATTCATTTCTCTCATTCTACATTCTCATATGTTAATAAATTCCTCCTAAAACTCAAAACTTTCTCTCATTCCACACCATTCATGTTTGTTGTTATATTCATACCTTCATTACTCAATAAGATCTGGAAATTTCTTGAAAAGTACAATTTCCAGAAAACTTAATTTTTAGGTTTTTTAAGTTAACCAATTTATTCAAAAACCTTGATATTTCTACAATTTGATTACTTTCTTTATACAAAACATATGCATAAAAAAAATAAAAGGACTATTATTAACATTTTGTTTCTTAACGATTGATTAAACACATTGAAAACAAGTAGTCAATTAATAATAAAGACATAATAGAGTGAATTAAAATTTTAAAATGAAAGGTAAATTAGTTGCGATCAACGCTGCTTAATTTGTTGAGTTTTGCAAAGATAAGATCAGTTTAATAAGTGTGAAAGGCACGAAACGCCTTTGCAAAAACACTCAGACTTGCAAAAAACAGTCTGCTACCGAAAGCTGTTTAGATTTTGCAATTCACCGCGCCCATATATCTGCACTAGCGCCGATCAAAAATACCTCAAGGTCAACAGAACTCGACCATTCATCATCCGGCCGTTTCCTTTGCGAAATTTTTTGGTCAAGGACGAAATTTAGTACCCACTCGATAGTCTTAATAAAAAATTGTTTGTACCTGAAACGCGATGGGGTCACATTGTGATGAGTAAACCCCGAAATGTAAGTAAAATTTTCCTTTTAAAGTTAATCTAAAAGCTTCTTTGTTCTATGGCGGTGTGTAAAAAGTAAAAAGTTTAAGTCGACAGGTGTTCGAGGTATCACGTGTGTGTCGATAACGAAGCTTTGTCGCCGAACGCAAAAACACGTCGTTGATTCCAGAAACCGTTAACAAGATCCAGAGTGCGATGACTCTGAAGCGAGAAGTCGTAAATAATTTCTAAGCACCACTTACCAACTTATTATTGAAAGCTCCCCTACCGGTGTCTATATATAGAGGACAAGAAGATGTATGCTAAAGATTTCTGCGGCATTATGCATCGACCGGGGAACATTACGAGCCAAAACCAGTAAGCTAACGACATCAAAATTCCCGTGGTGTACAGAAAGGGGTACGTTGGAATTCCAAAAAATCACCGACGCATATAAATCTGTAAATATGAGGAGCTCGACTCGCTCGATACCGCTTATCGACCATACATATTTCATGTGACAACTCTTGATACCTTGCAAATTGAATCGGCACCGTCGTCCAAGAGCCTGAAGTCGTGAAAAAAAAGACAACTTTTCTTGTGCAGCACATAAATCATAAGAGGCTATGTCCACTCGTGGACAGATGAGACATGGTATCGTTTATATGTACGAAGCGTGAAAAGAGCGGAATGCTGGGTTAATGTCTATTTGCACTACCAAAGACTCGAACGTTTTTCACGAAACGCATTGAATAAATAGAAATCTTTTTTGTCTCAATTAAATTTCATAAACTGACTCATAGAACGTTAATCGACGTATCGACGAAGGAAAAGTGAGTTTCCGGCCAGAAATGGCACCGTTACGTGAGAAACACGCGTTGCTTAGTCAAAACGGTTATCGGAGTGAACAAGTCAGGGTGTCACTCATTCTATAAGCTCATAGGCAATAATTGCAATCCGACCGTGCTCGCCTATTATTAAACCCACGTGTTCGTGCCGCATATGTAATCTAGGCACGTATAAGTGGCAACGACGAATAGAGGCTGCGCAAAGCCGTTTAGCGAACAGCACGTAGATTCTCTCCTCTGTGCTTTAGCCTCTCTATCGTAATGCTTTATGTGCTCGCTTGAAGGAATTAGTTGTGAAATTGATGATCTTCCAGCTACGGATACCACTTGAACACACGCTCTTCCATACTTAGCAATAATATATAGTTACATTTGTTTCACTAACTATAAAATTACACAAAACCGTAATAGATAATGAAAATTTATTGTATACTTATCTATAGGTTCTTTCAAAAGTTGCAGACATTTTTAACATTGAGATAAAGTAAAAAATTTATAGTGGTTACACATTTTTTTTATTGCCTTATTCGATAGTTTGGCAAAATTGAAGATTTCTATAATTTTTTATTGTTTTTGCAAAAAAAAATTTTAAAAAACTTTGGTGACGTCACCGTCGTTTCGCACGCGATTGGTTGAAACAAAAATTAATAAAAGCTGCATGAGCGAGATACCACGAGAATCTTATGCGCTAGAAGAAGAGATCCGAACGATGCACGTTTGTGTCTTCTTGATCTTACGCGAAAACCTCATAAACGTCACCAAAGTTTTTATAGAGGGGATTTTGAATTTTAATATTAATTATTACAAAACTTAAACAATTTTAGAATCTGAAAATGTCACCAATCCTTCTATTTTTACATAGTTTATTGATTTTTTGAAAAACGGTCTTTCTGTTCGATTGAGTGTAATAAATCGTATCTCAAGAACGAATTGAGATATTAAGATGAATTCAACGTCATTTTAAAGTATATTTAATAAAGATTTAGTGTACCAGAAATAATTTCGAATTTTGAATAAACTTCGTTGTTGTGCTATTTTAACAATTCTGCATGTTTATTCTTATTAATTCTTGAAAATTTTAAAGATTAAAATACAAAAAGTCGTATCTCAAAAACTAGTTGAGATATCGTCATGAATTAAAAAGCATTTTAAAGAAAATTTAATAGAGTCTTAGCGTGCAATAAATAATTTCTTAATTTTCATAAACATCTGTGTTATGTTTTTTTTAATAAAACTCTGCATGTTTGTTTGTTACAGATTTTAAAAGCGAAAATTCAAGAAATCGTATCTCAAGAACCAATTGAGATATTATGGTGAAATCACAAGCATTTTGAAGCAAATTTAATATAGATTTGGTGTACCATAAATCATTCCTTAGTTTCCATATACATACTTCTTTGGTAGGATTTTTGAACCTTAAGTGTTAAATCGTTATAAATTTCAAAAATTGAAGTTCAAACAATCATATCTCAAGAACGAATTGAGATATCATGATGAATTAAGGAACATTTTGAAGAAAATTTAATGTAGATGCAGTGTGCCATAAACAATTTCTTATTTTCCATAATCTTCGTTTTTATGATTTTTTAATATTATTTTGTGATAAATTACAAAATTGAAATTCATTAAATCGTATCTCAAGAACGAATTGAGATATCACGATGAATTAAACGTCATTTTAAAGTATATTTAATAAAGATGTAATGTACTATAAATAATTTCTTATTCTTATTAATCTTCGTTGTTATTACTTTTTAAGTTAAACTTTGCATGTTTTTTCGTTACAGATTTTAAGAGTGGAAATGTAAGAAATCGTATCTCGAGAACCAACTGAGATATGATGATGAAATTACAAGCATTTTAAAGCAAATTTAATATAGATTTAGTATACCATATATCATTCCTTAGTTTCCATATACTTCATTGGTACGATTTTTTAACCTCAAGTGTGCATGTTAAATCGTTATAAATTTCAAAAATTGAAATTCAAACAATCGTATCTCAAGAACGAATTGAGATATCATGATGAATTAAAGAACATTTTGAAGCAAATTTAATTGCAATTAAGTGGGCCATATTTTCCATAATATTCGTTGTTATGATTTTTTTAATCAAACTCTGTATATTTGGTCGTTGTAGATTTTAAGAGCGAATATTCAATAAATCGTATCTCGAGAACCAATTGAGATGTAATGATAAAACAGGGAGCATTTTAAAGCAAATTTAATTGCAATTTAGTGTGCCATAAATAACTTCTTATTTTTCATAAGCTTCCATGTTATGAGTTTTTAAAGTTATTTTGTGATAAATTAAAGAATTGAAATTCATTAAATCGTATCTCAAGAACGAATTGAGATCGCAAGATAAATTAAACAACATTTCAAAGGTAATTTAATATAGATTTAGTGTACCATAAATAATTTCTTATTCTTATTCAACTTTGTTGTTATTATTTTTTAAGTTAAACTTTGCATGTTTGTTTGTTACAGGTTTTAAGAGCGGAAATTCAAAAAATCGTATCTCAAGAACGATTTAAGATATTACGATGAATTCAACGTCATTTTAAAGTATGTTTAATAAATATTTAGTGTACCAGAAATAATTTCTTGTGTTTAATAAACTTCGTTGTTATGATATTTTAACAATTCTGCATATTGAATTGTTGCAAATTTTAAAGATCCAAATACAAAAAGGCGTATCTCAAGAACGAGTTGAGATATCTTGATGAATTAAAGAACATTTTAAAGAAAATTTAATAAAGTCTTAGTGTGTAATAAATAATTTCTTAATTTTCATAAACATCGTTGTTATGTTGTTTTAAGTAAAACTCTGCATGTTCCTTCGTTAAAGATTTTAAAAGCGGAAATTCAAGAAATCGTATCTCGAGAACCAATTGAGATATGATGATGAAATCACAAGCATTTTGAAGCAAATTTAATATAGATTTGGTGTACCATAAATCATTCCTTAGTTTCCATATACTTCATTGCTACGATTTTTCAACCTTAAGTGTGTATGTTAAATCGTCATAAATTTCAAAAATTGAAGTTCAAATAATCATATCTCAAGAACGAATTGAGATATCATGATGAATTAAAGAACATTTTGAAGCAAATTTAATTGCAATTAAGTGTACCATAAATAATTTCTTATTTTACATCATCTTCGTTGCTATGATTTCTTTTAATCAAACTCTGTATATTTGATCATTATAGATTTTAAGAGCGGAAATTCAAAAAATCGTATCTCGAGATCCAATTGAGATATGATGATTAAATCACAAGCATTTTGAAGCAAATTTAATATAGATTTGGTGTACCATAAATCGTTAGTTAGTTTCCATATACTTCATGGGTACGATTTTTTAACCTCAAGTGTTAAATCGTTATAAATTTAAAAAATTGAAGTTGAAACAATCGTATCTCAAGAACGAATTGAGATATCATGATGAATTAAAGAACATGTTGAAGCAAATTTAATGTAGATTCAGTGTGCCATAAATAATTTCTTATTTTCCATAATCATCGTTGCTCTGATTTTTTTAATCAAACTCTGCTCAAAAAATTTTAATCAGATATTCAAATCATCATATCTCGAGAACCAATTGAGATGTAATGATAAAACAACGAGCATTTTAAAGCAAATTTAATTGCAATTAAGTGTGCCATAAATAAATTCTTATTTTTCATAAGCTTCCTTGTTATGATTTTTTAATGTTATTTTGTGATAAATTAAAAAATTGAAATTCATTAAATCGTATCTCAAAAACAAATTGAGATATTATGATGAATTAAACAACATTTTAAAGGTAATTTAATACAGATTTAGTGTACCATAAATAATTTCTTATTTTCTATAATCTTCGTTGTTATGATTTTTGTAATCAAACTCTGCATATTTGATCGTTATAGATTTTAAGAGGGGATATTCAAAAAATCATATCTCGAGAATCAATTGAGATATAATGATGAAATAAGCAACATTTTAAAGCAAATTTAATCAAGTTTTAAAATTAGTTTTCTTTTAATGTTGAATTATAATCTCAAAAAACAACAAAGTTGTGTTACTTGATACATCGATGACCCTTCAAAATATTGATAAAGGGCGAAATCACAATTATCAATTTACGACACAAGCATCAACGGATGGTAACCTTAAACGCATTTAAGCGTATCGCGTTTCGCTGCAACATTACACCATCGTTGCACGATTTTTTACTTCATAACAAAACTTTTAATTAAGTTACGTGTTGTTGTAATAGACCATTTATTAAGGCGTAATAGGTAATCTTTTTAATGGTATTTAACCCACAATTGATTGTCGTTTATTGTTTGTACAGATTCGTTGATCGTTCTTAATTGAAATCAAGACTATAAAGTACTAATAATGCCTCTCACTGGTTTGCGACAACAAATCAGGTGCTAACGAATTCAAAAGAAAAAAAACGGTTATAAAATGTTTTACAATAGTAAATGTGGGTGATACGTTTGTGGTTATTAAATTTTAATTAGAGAAAGGTACGTACATAGTAGGTACTGTCACTTTATCCGTTAATAGTCTAGCAATTAGCTGTGAGATGAAATATAAGGTGTAGCAAAAGTCTGGAAAATGATTAATAACTTCTTGGTTCATTTGTGGTAACGCTTTTTGTTACGCTCTGTATATGTTGTTGATATGTGACATGACATAACGATTTGTTACATGGGATAAAAATAGTAAGGACAGAATCGAGTAACTCGGTTTAATTGAAAGATATTTACATTATAAACGTTTCACATAAATAGTTAAGTTAAAAAGACATTAAATACACTTTTTATGACATTGTCATGATATATCTTAAGTAATAAAATGCTTGGACTATAAAATATTTTATTATGAATATAATAATATATTATATATGAAGTTAGCCTCAAATTTTTACAGGCTCTAATTTTCACTTTTTCGAATTTTTCTCGATATTTATGCATTTGAGAGCAAAACTGTAAAAGAGCAATTTTGTTAAGAATAAAGTTTGCTACAACTTTTATACTAAAACTTTTTTTCTAAAACGTTTCGAATCCTATGCTCTAGTGATGGAACGGATAGTGATATCCGGTTATCCGGCACATCTATCCGATCATTATGGTTATAACTTCTGGTGCATTTCTAAAGTGATACCCTACATTGCCATATTATTGCGATATATTAAAAATATACCAAAAGATATACTAGAAAAAACTTCTTTAACTTGCTTTTATTTAAATATATATCGAGGTTACACCCTCATCTTCAGTCGAAACTAGCAAAAACGAAAAATTTTTATATTATTGCGATATTTGAATAAAAATGAAATTAATAAGAAAGCTGGTAAAATAATATGTCAACTTATTTGAATCCAAGATGCAAAATGAACTTTTCTGATGCTGATTTATTAAAGATTTACAAATTTATTTAAAAACTTCAAATATTGTTTTCTCAAAAACTAAAAGGTATTGTTCAAAACGGGTTGGTTTATTGGAAAGAAGACACTTTTATTAACACTTTGGGAAATTTTCATACTCATATTCCAAGAACCGGATTTTATACGAATTTTTAAAACTTAATTGGGGAAAATTGCAAAATTCGAAAAAATTATCGATTATCTCAAAAATTTATTTCTCGAGAACTAAAAGTGATTTTTCAAAACGGTTTTTTGCATTAAAAAGTGGATACCTTAGTTAATAATTGGTGATATTTCCACAAGAATCCTTCAAGAAATTAATTTTATAGCAAATTTTGAAAATTATCGATGAAAATTGCAACATCGAAAATTTTATCAAAACTTCAAATATTGTTTTCTCAAAAACTAAAAGATATTTTGAAAAACGTGTTGGTTCATTGGAAAGAGGATACTCTTATTAATACTTTGGGAAATTTTCATACTCATATTCCAAGAAATGGATTTTATACGAATTTTTAAAACGTAATCGGCGGAAATTGAAAAATTCAAAAAAATTGTCGATTATTTCAAAACTTTTTTCTCAAGAACTAAATGTGATTTTTCAAAACGGCTTTTTGCATTAAAAAGAGGATATTTTGATTAATAATTGGTGATATTTCCACAAAGATCCTTCAAGAAATTAATTTTATAGCGAATTTTGAAAATTATCGATGAAAATTGTAACATCGAAAATTTTATCAAAACTTCAAATATTGTTTTCTCAAAAACTAAAAGTTATTTTTCAAAACGTGTTGGTTCATTGAAAAGACGACACTTTTATTAACACGTTGGGAAATTTTCATACTCATATTCCAAGAAATGGATTTTATAGGAATTTTTAAAACGTAATCGGCGGAAATTGAAAAATTCAAAAAAATTGTCGATTATTTCAAAACTTTTTTCTCAAGTACTAAATGTGATTTTTCAAAACGGCTTTTTGCATTAAAAAGCGGATATTTTGATTAATAATTGGTGATATTTCCACAAAGATCCTTCAAGAAATTAATTTTATAGCGAATTTTGAAAATTATCGATAAAAATTGCAACATCGAAAAGTTTATCAAAACTTCAAATATAGTTTTCTCAAAAACCAAAAGTTATTTTTCAAAACGGGTTGATTCATTGGAAAGAGGGCACTTTTATTAACACTTTGGCAGATTTTCATACTCATATTCCAAGAAATGGATTTTATACGAATTTTTAAAACTTCATCGGCGAAAATTGCAAAATTCGTAAAAATTGTCGATTATTTCAAAAATTTATTTCTCAAGAACTAAAAGTGATATTTCAAAACGGCTTTTTGTATTAAAAAGATGATATTTTGATTAATAATTGGTGATATTTCCACAAAGATCCTTCAAGAAATTAATTTTATAGCGAATTTTGAAAATTATCGATGAAAATTGTAACATCGAAAATTTTATCAAAACTTCAAATATTGTTTTCTCAAAAACTAAAAGTTATTTTTCAAAACGTGTTGGTTCATTGAAAAGACGACACTTTTATTAACACGTTGGGAAATTTTCATACTCATATTCCAAGAAATGGATTTTATAGGAATTTTTAAAACGTAATCGGCGGAAATTGAAAAATTCAAAAAAATTGTCGATTATTTCAAAACTTTTTTCTCAAGAACTAAATGTGATTTTTCAAAACGGCTTTTTGCATTAAAAAGCGGATATTTTGATTAATAATTGGTGATATTTCCACAAAGATCCTTCAAGAAATTAATTTTATAGCGAATTTTGAAAATTATCGATAAAAATTGCAACATCGAAAAGTTTATCAAAACTTCAAATATAATTTTCTCAAAAACCAAAAGTTATTTTTCAAAACGGGTTGATTCATTGGAAAGAGGGCACTTTTATTAACACTTTGGCAGATTTTCATACTCATATTCCAAGAAATGGATTTTATACGAATTTTTAAAACTTCATCGGCGAAAATTGCAAAATTCGTAAAAATTGTCGATTATTTCAAAAATTTATTTCTCAAGAACTAAAAGTGATATTTCAAAACGGCTTTTTGTATTAAAAAGATGATATTTTGATTAATAATTGGTGATATTTCCACAAAGATCCTTCAAGAAATTAATTTTATAGCGAATTTTGAAAATTATCGATGAAAATTGTAACATCGAAAATTTTATCAAAACTTCAAATATTGTTTTCTCAAAAACTAAAAGTTATTTTTCAAAACGTGTTGGTTCATTGAAAAGACGACACTTTTATTAACACGTTGGGAAATTTTCATACTCATATTCCAAGAAATGGATTTTATAGGAATTTTTAAAACGTAATCGGCGGAAATTGAAAAATTCAAAAAAATTGTCGATTATTTCAAAACTTTTTTCTCAAGTACTAAATGTGATTTTTCAAAACGGCTTTTTGCATTAAAAAGCGGATATTTTGATTAATAATTGGTGATATTTCCACAAAGATCCTTCAAGAAATTAATTTTATAGCGAATTTTGAAAATTATCGATAAAAATTGCAACATCGAAAAGTTTATCAAAACTTCAAATATAGTTTTCTCAAAAACCAAAAGTTATTTTTCAAAACGGGTTGATTCATTGGAAAGAGGGCACTTTTATTAACACTTTGGCAGATTTTCATACTCATATTCCAAGAAATGGATTTTATACGAATTTTTAAAACTTCATCGGCGAAAATTGCAAAATTCGTAAAAATTGTCGATTATTTCAAAAATTTATTTCTCAAGAACTAAAAGTGATATTTCAAAACGGCTTTTTGTATTAAAAAGATGATATTTTGATTAATAATTGGTGATATTTCCACAAAGATCCTTCAAGAAATTAATTTTATAGCGAATTTTGAAAATTATCGATGAAAATTGTAACATCGAAAATTTTATCAAAACTTCAAATATTGTTTTCTCAAAAACTAAAAGTTATTTTTCAAAACGTGTTGGTTCATTGAAAAGACGACACTTTTATTAACACGTTGGGAAATTTTCATACTCATATTCCAAGAAATGGATTTTATAGGAATTTTTAAAACGTAATCGGCGGAAATTGAAAAATTCAAAAAAATTGTCGATTATTTCAAAACTTTTTTCTCAAGAACTAAATGTGATTTTTCAAAACGGCTTTTTGCATTAAAAAGCGGATATTTTGATTAATAATTGGTGATATTTCCACAAAGATCCTTCAAGAAATTAATTTTATAGCGAATTTTGAAAATTATCGATAAAAATTGCAACATCGAAAAGTTTATCAAAACTTCAAATATAATTTTCTCAAAAACCAAAAGTTATTTTTCAAAACGGGTTGATTCATTGGAAAGAGGGCACTTTTATTAACACTTTGGCAGATTTTCATACTCATATTCCAAGAAATGGATTTTATACGAATTTTTAAAACTTCATCGGCGAAAATTGCAAAATTCGTAAAAATTGTCGATTATTTCAAAAATTTATTTCTCAAGAACTAAAAGTGATATTTCAAAACGGCTTTTTGTATTAAAAAGATGATATTTTGATTAATAATTGGTGATATTTCCACAAAGATCCTTCAAGAAATTAATTTTATAGCGAATTTTGAAAATTATCGATGAAAATTGTAACATCGAAAATTTTATCAAAACTTCAAATATTGTTTTCTCAAAAACTAAAAGTTATTTTTCAAAACGTGTTGGTTCATTGAAAAGACGACACTTTTATTAACACGTTGGGAAATTTTCATACTCATATTCCAAGAAATGGATTTTATAGGAATTTTTAAAACGTAATCGGCGGAAATTGAAAAATTCAAAAAAATTGTCGATTATTTCAAAACTTTTTTCTCAAGAACTAAATGTGATTTTTCAAAACGGCTTTTTGCATTAAAAAGCGGATATTTTGATTAATAATTGGTGATATTTCCACAAAGATCCTTCAAGAAATTAATTTTATAGCGAATTTTGAAAATTATCGATAAAAATTGCAACATCGAAAAGTTTATCAAAACTTCAAATATAGTTTTCTCAAAAACTAAAAGTTATTTTTCAAAACGGGTTGATTCATTGGAAAGAGGACACTGTTATTAACACTTTGGGAGATTTTCATACTTATATTCCAAGAAATGGATTTTATACGAATTTTTAAAACTTCATCGACGAAATTGCAAAATTCGAAAAAATTGTCGATTATTTCAAAAATTTATTTCTCAAGAACTAAAAGTGATGTTTCAAAATGGTTTTTTGCATTAAAAAGAGGATACTTTAATTAATAATCGAAAGTGATAACAGCGACAGTTCTGTTAGTAATGAATGTGATGATGAATTACAAGCGAAGAGAAAAAAACTAGACGAAACTTCAATGAAAAAAGTCCTATTGGGGTTGAACTTGTCCAACTGTGTCCAACACCTAAAAGAGATAGATACTCATTCCTGTGAATGGTGGAGTACTAAGTAATAGGTTATTATATAGGATATTTGGTAATTATCCACCACTACTACACTGAGGGAAATTATTCTTGACTTTCAAGAAAAAATTATTCTTGAATGTATTTCTTAGAAACAAGTATAAGATACTCTTAAAACAAAAATATTTTTTTGTTTTAAGAATAGAAATATTGTCGAATGAAGTGTCTCATATTCTTAGCATCGAGGAATTTCAATTCTCTTTGATACAGAGAATTGAAATTCATTCTTGTGTCAATAATTTATAATACCCAAATGAAGAATTATACAAAATTGTTGTTACATGAATAAGTTTTTCTAAAAAGAAAGATACGTCATTCTTAACATAAGAAATTTATTCTCGATACGAAAATAGGATTGTTGACGTAACACTAAGATATTCCTTTCAACCTTTCAAAATGATTGATTTACTTTCACTAAGAATTCGTTTTCTTGAGAATCGAGAATATTTGTATACTTGCTTTGAGAATATGTGGTTTTTCTTCACTTAACAAAATGATCTTCCTGTGGATATACAAGAATATGATAAGCTTGTGCCAAGAGTAATAATCTTCGTTCAATAATATATTTCCCTCAGTGTATGCTTCAACAACAACAAGTCGTAAAACCACGATTTCATCTAATTTTCACCTACTGAGCTGTACAACGTTAATAGGAAAGAAATAAGATCGATAGATAAATTTTGATGAGTTTACATTATTTTCATGTACAGGGTGTCCCAATTTCGATGTCCGCATAGGCTATACAATAGTTTTAGATAGAATAAAATGAATTTTTGTTAATTATTCAATAACTATAAGAAATATACCCCACAAACTGTATATATTATATTTGTTATCAGAAGAAAATAACAAATTATTTTAGGTAGGGGTCGGAGTTTTCAGCATTAACATTTTCTCGAAAAACGATATCATGACATGTAAGCTAGTTTTTTTCTATCTCTTTTAGTTTCGGAGATAGCCTATGCGGACATCGAAATTGGGACACCCTGTACTTTGACAATATTTTGATTCTCTTAGGTTCTCTATACAGGGTGTCTCAACGAGACCGGTCATTAGACGTTTCTGGGGTTCTGGCGACGAGCTTCTGTCATTAGACGTTTGGTCACTTTACTATGGCACGTTAACTTTTCGAAATTTGGAAGTACCATAACAAAATTTTTTTAAATTGCCCCCCCATAATTTATTACTTAGTCGTCTTCTATACATACTATATGTACTACTCTACATATAAAATCCCACCTAATTGAGATAGTTAATATTTGATTAAAAAATGGTAAACAATTTCATTTTTGGCATATTTACCAAGTACAATCGCCCCATTCAGACGAAAAGTACACAGGTTATATTGCATTCTGCTAAAAAGTCAAAGTGCAAAGACTGTCCTGTTTGCTCGGGTGAATTTACACAAGATTTTCGAGCTGTGTGTAGGCGTGGTGCCGTCGTGACGTGTGAGTGACGCTCAATACCGAACGTAATGTGTACGGAAAACATGGGCTTGGCCAACACGACACAGTACAGTGCACTTTGAGAGCTAACTTAAGGACAGATTACACACACAATATACAAAGAAAAGTTCACATTTCCAAGAAAACCCATAAAAAGGTGAAAAAGAAAATTATAGTTATATGTTTTAATTGGTTGTTGTGTTAAATAGATAAGAGTAATATAATCTGGTAGCAACTATGGGTTGAACTCGCGCGATATTGGAATTAATTAGCGTGAGTTTGTGTAATTAATAACGTATTAATTATCGGTAGAATAGTTATAAATCTAAGTAACACCAGTTGGGTTGCTTAACGAAGCGGTAAACGTTGATTACGTGACAAAAGCACAGGAAACATTGTTTTTTAACTCAACACAACGAAAATCTCGACTCATTTCACCAGGAATAACTTAATCGTCATTAGCGCATTTAAAGACCCTATTAAAATATTTATTTGTGTCGACGGGAAATAAAGCAAGGCAACCGTGACATTTTAAATGTCGCTTTTCTTTCGCGCGTTCAGCGTAGGAGGTTTTAAGACCATGCCTTCGCCATTGAACACGCTTCACGGTTTGATTCCGTAATAGACCCCGGGATTTGGCAAAAATTCCACTGATCTAAGCAAATTACACCATTACTAATTCCACGTTCCTGCAATTACACGGGCACAATTGAAAACCACACAATGGTTCGAAAAGAGCGCAAAAAAAAACGTTGATAGCGTGTTACTAATGATAACCGCGTACGCGGTTATGCAGGTTTTAATTCTAAACAACAGACACAACAAAAAAATAACGAATGCCACATCAAATTGTAACGTGAGTTGATTAAACACGTACATGTAATCCGCTAATGCACCGAAATCGGGGCGTGTTTAGGCCCCCGGGGGCCTTGAACGGGCATTATCCTGCATCACCGTAATAATCCCAATCCCACAGGTGACATTTCCGTGACAAACACGAGAGGTTCAATTACATTGGCAGAATCTACCGTTACAAGATTTTTCTATAAACTATGTTAAAATTGAGACTTTGATACCCGATCAATACGATAAGTTCGTGTTAAAACACGTCACACTAAAACGTCAGCGTTACAAGATTTATTATTTAGATTGTTATCTCGTGTTGCAGATACGACCCGTTTACGGTAATTAATACAACGTAATTTGTACCAAACGATATTTAAGTTATATATATAAATTAAATAAATTAAAAAACAGCACTTGAATTTATTGTAAAAAGCTTAGTTTTCTACCGGTTTCGACTGCGCAACAGTCATCCTCAGGAAAACGACGAACATAAAATAAAACAGGAGCTCATCGGATTACAAAATGAAGGTTCCTTCACAAAAGACTATTAATATAACTTAACTTAGAAATGATAAACTGTGAAAACTTTTAGGCGCGCAAATATGTGATTTGAGGTTATATTTCCAGTTGCAAAGTTGACTTGAACTTTCAAATCAACAAACAAATCAAAGATTTGGACTCACGAATTAGCTCAACGCTGTTGAGCAGTTTGGCCTTTCTACGAATATTCCTAAGTTCCTGCGAATTTCAAATTTCCCGGGCAGACATTGGCGCGTGACGTCACAAAGGGAGCAATTTCCGGTCCAACTTAAAAATATGATAGCGCCATCTATCGATCATCAGCTAAATTTTAAGCTGCGCCATCTATCGCCCATCAGGTAAACCACCCCCTTTTTAGTTTAACTACACAACGCTAGATGGCACACATGAATTTTGAATTTCAAATTTCCCGCGCTTTGACGTCACTTCCGGCGCATGCGCAGGAGGATTGGGGGATTCACTTCCGCTCCAGAATCGGCATTAATATACTACTCAGAGAGAAGAAAGTAACGCCAACCTTCTTGAAGGTGAAGCACCACATCGACTCCTCTGCAGCACGTAGAATTTTGATTAGGACAGAACAAGCACTGCTACGAGAAAGAATCCACAAGACCTTCAATGATCTACAAAAAATAAGTGAGAAGTTACTACGACTCCACCTCTCAGTTTCCAATTGTATATCCGGAGAAGACTGGGACAAAGTGGACAGACTAACAATGGAGAAGGCTGATCGCGAATTTCGGAAGACCCGTGACACGCACATCAAGAAGTTTGAATCTCTGGAACGCCGGTCACAAAAGAAGAAAAGTAATAGTTTACCAGTAGAAACAATCGTCATTATCAGATCGAATGTCCCACTAACGAGAGACGAAACCTCTGTGCTCGCCAAAGGATTGAACTATGCAATCGCCCCGAAGAAGGTCCCAAAGGAGGAAATCATCTGCGAAGTGGAAGCAGCTGTGTACTGAAGTCAGCAAAACCACCAAAATTCAACTTAACAGTTGGTGAAAAGAAGGCACTCCGATCTATTAAAGAAAAGTCAAAAATCGTCGTGTTACCAGCAGACAAGGGGAATGCCACCGTTGTTATGGACAGGAAAGAATGCGACGACAAAATGATGAACCTACTGGACCCAGCCACCTACAGGAAGATCAAGAAGGACCCCACAGACAGGCACTCCGATCTATAAAAGAAAAGTCAGAAATCGTCGTGTTACCAGCAGACAAGGGGAATGCCACCGTTGTTATGGACAGGAAAGAATACGACGACAAAATGATGAACCTACTGGATCCAGCCACCTACAGGAAGATCAAGAAGGACCCCACAGACAGGCACTCCGATCTATAAAAGAAAAGTCAGAAATCGTCGTGTTACCAGCAGACAAGGGGAATGCCACCGTTGTTATGGACAGGAAAGAATGCGACGACAAAATGATGAACCTACTGGACCCAGCCACCTACAGGAAGATCAAGAAGGACCCCACAGACAGGCACTCCGATCTATAAAAGAAAAGTCAGAAATCGTCGTGTTACCAGCAGACAAGGGGAATGCCACCGTTGTTATGGACAGGAAAGAATACGACGACAAAATGATGAACCTACTGGATCCAGCCACCTACAGGAAGATCAAGAAGGACCCCACAGACAGGCACTCCGATCTATAAAAGAAAAGTCAGAAATCGTCGTGTTACCAGCAGACAAGGGGAATGCCACCGTTGTTATGGACAGGAAAGAATACGACGACAAAATGATGAACCTACTGGACCCAGCCACCTACAGGAAGATCAAGAAGGACCCCACAGACAGGCACTCCGATCTATAAAAGAAAAGTCAGAAATCGTCGTGTTACCAGCAGACAAGGGGAATGCCACCGTTGTTATGGACAGGAAAGAATACGACGACAAAATGATGAACCTACTGGACCCAGCCACCTACAGGAAGATCAAGAAGGACCCCACAGACAGGCACTCCGATCTATAAAAGAAAAGTCAGAAATCGTCGTGTTACCAGCAGACAAGGGGAATGCCACCGTTGTTATGGACAGGAAAGAATACGACGACAAAATGATGAACCTACTGGACCCAGCCACCTACAGGAAGATCAAGAAGGACCCCACAGACAGGCACTCCGATCTATAAAAGAAAAGTCAGAAATCGTCGTGTTACCAGCAGACAAGGGGAATGCCACCGTTGTTATGGACAGGAAAGAATACGACGACAAAATGATGAACCTACTGGACCCAGCCACCTACAGGAAGATCAAGAAGGACCCCACAGACAGGCACTCCGATCTATAAAAGAAAAGTCAGAAATCGTCGTGTTACCAGCAGACAAGGGGAATGCCACCGTTGTTATGGACAGGAAAGAATGCGACGACAAAATGATGAACCTACTGGACCCAGCCACCTACAGGAAGATCAAGAAGGACCCCACAGACAAAATCGTAAGAAAAATGAAGGAACTAATAAAATCCACAGGAATTCCAGCACAACAGCAGAAAGGTTTGTTTGTGCAGGCGCAGATTCACAAACCAGACGTCCCCCGACATCAGCGCCATCAACTCCCCAACATACCAGCTGGCCAAACATCTTGCAAAGATTCTGTCTCCCTTTAGAGGCAACACGGAATCGTATGTCAGGGATTCTACACATTTTGTGGAATGGGTAAAAGGTGTAAAGCTGGATGCTGGGGATATGTTGATAAGTTTCGATGTGGAATCCCTTTTTACTAGGGTACTAGTTAAGGATGCTGTAGAGGGTCTTCGCCGAAAACTCATTCCGGAGGGTTTACCAGAATACGTGCCAGATCTGGTGGAGTATTGCTTATCGTCGACGTATCTCAGCTGGAAAGGAGAATTTTACGAGCAGTTCGAAGGGGCAGCCATGGGATCTCCAGTTATAGCTAATTTTTACATGGAATTATTCGAGACTTCGAACAAGTTTCTGAAGAAGGTTGCAACATGGCATCCGAAACGTCAAACCTTTTATGAAAAGACGCACGGCAAAACCCGAAAGTTTCTAGTGTTAGTTCTAGTTTTAGTTCTAATTTTAGTTTAATCATGTCATGTGTTTGATTCTTTATGGAGAAATAAAACGTTTTGAAATTTTCGTTATTTACGTATATGTCGCAGGCAAATGGTTGTTTCAGGTAAATAGCTTTTTCTTAGTCAGATACTATCTGCCTAGGCAAATAGTTTTATTCCGTTTTTTTCAGTCTAAAATCTACTTTCCTATGCAAATAGCATATGGCTAAAATATTTTTAGGCAAATAGCTCTTTAAACCAACCCAATCCTACCCAACCCGAGGAATGTTTTATTTCTTTAAGAGAGGCCTGCATTTCACAATCACTGTTTTAATAATAATAATAATAAGTTTATTGCCACATAGCTAATACAGGAGAAAAATAATATATATGTATACATAAATGAATAATTAATTAATAGTGTATGTTGACAGATGTCTTCCAGAAGACTCAACCAGCAATGTATGTAAAAAAATCAATATGACATTATTAAGCAAAAAGAAGAAAAAGAGGAAAAGAAAAAAGAAAAGAAGAAACACAACAAGTACAGTTAATAGAGAGAAAGAGAAAGAAAAAGAAAAAGAGAAAAGAAAAAAGGAAAAGAGAAGAGAAGCAGGTGACATATTTAACACAATAGCTTGCTATCTATCCTAGCTTCCTTTAACATCACATCATATATTGATGATTCCATTCCTGACATTTTCCAACATCGTTTGGGGCCTTCCTCGATATTGTTTATGACAACAAACGAAATCGTCATCTCTCAATATTTTTATCCTCCAACATCTATATGATATCTTTGAATAGGACTTCCTCAATATCATATAACTCGCAATATATGCAGCAACTATAGTTAGGAAACTACTGTGCACTTGCACTGTCTCACAGAAAATGCAACGTAGCTTAATAGTAAAGGCATTGTGTAGTTTTGCAAAGTTTTACTTGGAAAAAAGTGACGTCCTTATGATAACCCTGAGTTTTCGGCCGTCTTAAGAGCGCACGGCCAAATCCGAATGTTTCTGGTTCTAGGTCTAGTGTTACACTAGCACTATCACTAGAACTAACACTAGAATTAGAACTAGAAACATTCGGGTTTAGCCGCACGTCTCTCAAGAAGGTTAAACCCGAATGATTCTAGTTCTAGGTCTTTTGTGTTAGTTCTAGTGATAGTGTAAAACTAGAACTAACACTAGACCTAGAACTAGAAACATTCGGGTTCGTCGTCTTCAGACGCATGGCTAAACCCGAATGTTTCTAGTCCTCAAGTCTAGTTTTAGTTCAATAAAAATATGCAACATAGTGATTTCTTATGCTAACTAGCGCTACCTACCATTGTCACTAGAACTAACATTAGATCTAGAACTAGAAACATTCGGATTTAGCCGCACGTCTCTCATCAACCCAAATGATTCTAGGTCTTGTGTTAGTTCTAGTGATAGTGCTAGTTTAAAAGTAGAACTAACACTAGACCTAGAACTAGAAAGTTTCGGGTTAAACCATGCGTTTTCAGACGCACGGCTAAACCCGAATGTTACCATCTTAAGCCATTGAATAAATTGAATATTTTCATAAACTCACGAAAAACCGAAAGGATTGAAATATTGAAAAGATAAAAAAAAATCGATTCCGACCAAGGACAGTAGAATATAACAGGACTGCTACATGCATTGTATTTTTGTAGCCCACTACGGGTTGGTTGCCCGCACTCTACGTCACACTATTTGCCACGCCCTGTTAACTGTCATTCAGTACTATGCGTTTGCTGTGTGTTTTTAGAGATTTAGAGGTTACATGATAGACATTAATACGTCTAAAAAAATAAAACTTCAAACGTCTACGATATAACCTCTAAAACCACAGCAAACGGATAGAGCTGGGCGTGGGAAATGGTATGACGTAGTTTGCGGGAAGGTTGTCACAACAATGGATGTAGCAGTCCTGTTAGATTCTACTGTCCTTGGATTCCGACAAAATTGTTATTACGGGCCTGTATTTTTCAAAAATGTGCAAACGATCCAAACCATTCATATATGACTCAAAACCTATTTATAATACATTTATATCCATTAATACATCCCATAATGTAAATACGACCTTATAAATCAACAATTAATGTCTAAATTTTTTATATTTTATAACTTTTTCCATAGAGACAGCGTCAATATATTTTCTTTTACATTTTTTTTCACAATGTTTAAAATGCATAGTTACATGAAATCCTTTGAAATGCATAATATAAGAAGATGTGTTATAAAAACGAAAATTGTCATAAATTTTATGACAGCGCGCCCACTCGAAGGTTAATCCACTGTTCATAAAGAGTTGTGTTTCTGTGAAGACTTGGAAATCTTGATGCAAGCATGATGCAGATTTAAAGTAGATTTAAAATGGACAGACTTTAAAGAGTTGATATAGATTTAACTTCCTATTTATGCAAAATCAGATAAAGACATCATACAGTCTAAAAGCATCTCGAAACGAAATAGAAATTATATGAAGTTCGTATTATATGTATAGATTTGATAAACATTTTATACAAAGTTGTACTTGATGAAAACTTAATGCAAGCATGATGGAGATTTAAAGTAGATGTGATGGAAGATTACTGCATCGATCATAATGGAAGGCATAATGCAGATTTGGTACAGACTTCCAGCATGAAGGGTATCTCGATGCGGTATAGATGTAAATAGAATAGAGACAACCTCTCTGGGGATGGCAGTGAAATCAACGAAATCAGGACCCTGTTTCAGATATGCGAAAAAATCATCATTGAAAAGGGAAAAAACCCAAACGTGCGTAAGGAGGAAGGATGAGGAGAACAGTTGGATCGGGAGGAACTCAGGTTGTAGCACCATTGAGTCGAGTGGAAGACAGACATAATGTTGTCTTAATGTAGTCTCGATAGAGACTTGATCTTGTGCAGGCTTAACTTGAGAAACAATCATGGGTCGCTATGCTTGGCCCTTCTCATGAGGGGGATATTAATAGCCTTGTATCATACAAACCTCAATTGTTGTGGTAGATTTAGTTCCTCTAGACTAAGAATTCCCCACTGCATTGGGGGTTTCCTGCAAAACTAGATAATGGTGTTGAGAATTAACTTTTGCCACTAACTGTAGTAAATTTCTTTTTCGAGCCATGCTTAGACGTTGATGCTTTGAGAACCACTACGTTGTTAGGTCTAGAACCAGGTGTTAGCGATATCTTCTGCAGTAAGTAAGGCAGCTAATAATAGTAACAGCACATTGAAGGAGGTAGTAATACACTCCCATTACATGTATTAAATTAATCATTATAAAATAAGTTATAAATGCATTATCACAAAATGAGTAATTTATTCAATTACAATTTAATCATAACACCTTATAATATTTCTTTGTATCCAAGTTGCAAATTTGTTTAATTCTGCTTTAAATCGTAATTTATCATAAACTCTTTGATTTCTTATGTCAATCACTCAATCTTTTCTTTACTTATACAAGCTATAATAAAAGGTGGCTATAAATCAATCATCACTTTATTTATCTCCAACGGATTTTATCATAAATATTACATCAGAAAATTGATCGAAGTATATAGAAGAAAATCCGAATTAACTACAACTGCTTAATTATTGTTGCATTTATGTTACTGGAGATATCTTAGAAAACCAAAGGATCTAATAAGTTCTTGGCTTTATTAGAGGAGGATGAAGATTTATTGAAGACAGATATAATTGATGTGTTATATAAAGACGAGTTTGATGATGACATAATATACGTAAAAACGAATGATTAGACGTTTTAATTTAAAATTTTTCTCAAGTTACTTTACGGTTATTTGAAGTATGCATTTTTTTACGTCTTGTTAACGATCTCCAGACCCTTATTGGGGACCAGACACCGGTGTATTTTGCAATTACTCACTACAACACCAGGGAGTAAGACCCACTCCTCGCTCTATGCGGTACTTGAAATAATGCATCATCATGCAAAAAGCATGATGGAGATAGGCCCGGAGCCGAGTTGGGTTTCTCGCTATTTTTCGCGCGCCGCCCCTTGAACACGTCCGCCATCTACAGCTTGCCATCATAATACGGCCTCGTCGGTGTGTGCATACTCACTTGAAAAATGTCAAGTGTCGAATATTCCCGAGGTCAGGCCTTTCGAGAGAGGATCTCAAGTTTGCGCGAAGAGCGACAGATTCGCGAAAGCTACACGGGATCCCCCTTTGTCTCACCGTCGAAAATAATAGAACCCCCGCAGGAAGGAGCACTTCTAATTATTACGAAATTCGCCCAACCGAGAGTATACTCGAAAAAAGAAAAAAATTCCGAAAAATCTTATCTTATGCACGTCGACAGTTTTTTGCACTTCGTTATAACGGAGGAAGGGAATGTAAAAGTAGACAACAATCTAGCGCTGAAGAACAATTAAAACTATAACTATCACTAGAACTAACACAAGACCTAGAACTAGAATCATTTGGATTCTAGGTATAGTGTTAGTTCTACCTAGTAGTGATGGAACGGATAGTGATTTTACGAATAGCCCGATATCCAGTTATCCGGCATATCTATCCAGCCATTATGGTTATAATTTCTGGTGCATTTCTGAAGTAATACTCTATATAGCCACATTATTGCGATATTTGAGTAAAAAATGAAATTAATAAGAAAGCTAATAAGATATGTCAACTTATTTGGATCCAAGATACGAAATGAGCTTTTTCGATGCTGATTTAACTAACGAAGCAACTCTAAAAAGAGGATACTTTAATTAATAATTGGTGAAATTGCAACATCGAAAATTTTATCAAAACTTCAAACATTGTTTTCTCAAAAACTAAAAGTTATTTTTCAAAACGTGTTGGTTCATTGGAAAGAGGACACTTTTATTAACACTTTGGTAAACTTTCATACTCATATTCCGAAAAGTGGATTTTATACGAATTTTTAAAACTTAATTGGCGAAAATTGCAAAATTCGAAAAAATTGTCGATCATTTCAAAAATTTATTTCTCAAAAACTAAAAACGATTTATCAAAACGGCTTTTTACATTAACAAGAGGATACTTTAATTAATAATCGGTGAAATTTCCAGAAGGATCCTTCAAGAAATTAATTTTATAGCGAATTTTGAAAATTATCGATGAACATTGCAACATCGGAAATTTTATCAAAACTTCAAAAATTGTTTTCTCAAAAACTAAAAGTTATTTTTCACAATGTGTTGGTTCATTGAAAAGAGGGCACTCTTATTAACATTTTGGGAAATTTTCATACTCATATTCTAAGAAATGGATTTTATACGAATTTTTAAAACTTAATCGGCGAAAATTGCAAAATTCGAAGAAATTGTCGATCATTTCAAAAATATTTTTCTCAAAAACTAAAAGCGATTTTTCAAAACGGCTTCTTGCATTAAAAAGAGGATACTTTAATTAACAATCGGTGAAATTTCTACAAGGATCCTTCAAGAAATTAATTTTATAGCGAATTTTGAAAATTATCGATAAAAATTGCAACATCGAAAATTTTATCAAAACTTCAAATATTGTTTTCTCAAAAACTAAAAGTTATTTTTCAAAATGTGTTGGTTCATTGGAAAGAGGACACTCTTATTAACACTTTGGGAAATTTTCATACTCATATTCTAAGAAATGGATTTTATACGAATTTTTAAAACTTAATCGGCGAAAATTGCAAAATTCCAAAAAATTGTCGATCATTTCAAAAATTTATTTCTAAAGAACTAAATGTGATTTTTCAAAACGGCTTTTTGCATTAAAAAGAGGATACTTTAATTAATAATCGGTGAAATTTTCACAAGGATCCTTCAAGAAATTAATTTTATAGCGAATTTTGAAAATTATCGATGAAAATTGCAACATCGAAAATTTTATCAAAACTTCAAACATTGGTTTCTCAAAAACTAAAAGTTATTTTTCAAAACGTGTTGGTTCATTGGAAAGAGGACACTCTTATTAACACTTTGGGAAATTTTCATACTCATGTTATAAGAAATGGATTTTATACGAATTTTTAAAACTTAATCGGCGAAAATTGCAAAATTCGAACAAATTGTCGATCAAATCAAAAAATTTTTTCTCAAGAACTAAAAGCGATTTTTCAAAACGGCTCGTTGCATTAAAAAGAGGATACTTTAATTAATAATTGGTGAAATTTCCACAAGGATCCTTAAAGAAATTAATTTTATATCGAATTTTCAAAATTATCGATGAAAATTGCAACATCGAAAATATTATCAAAACTTCAAATATTGGTTTCTCAGAAACTAAACGTAATTTTCCAAAATGGCTTGTTGCATTAAAAAGAGGATACTTTAATTAATAATTGGTAATATTTTCATAAGGATCCGTCAAGAAATTAATTTTATAGCGAATTTTGAAAATTATCGATAAAAATTGCAACATCGAAAATTTTATCAAAACTTCAAACATTGGTTTCTCAAAAACTAAAAGTTATTTTTCAAAACGTGTTGGTTCATTGGAAAGAGGGCACTTTTATTAACACTTTGGGAAATTTTCATACTCATATTCAAAGAAATGGATTTTATACGAATTTTTAAAACTTAATCGGCGGAAATTGCAAAATTTGAAAAAATTGTCGATTATTTCAAAAATTTATTTCTCAAGAACTAAAAGTGATATTTCAAAACGGCTAGTTGCATTAAAAAGAGGATACTTTAATTAATAATTGGTGATATTTCCACAAAGATCCTGCAAGAAATTAATTTTATAGCGAATTTTGAAAATTATCGATGAAAATTGCAACATCGAAAATATTATCAAAACTTCAAATATTGGTTTCTCAGAAACTAAACGTAATTTTCCAAAATGGCTTGTTGCATTAAAAAGAGGATACTTTAATTAATAATTGGTGATATTTTCATAAGGATCCTTCAAGAAATTAATTTTATAACGAATTTTGAAAATTATCGGTGAAAATTGCAACATCGAAAATTTGATCAAAACTTCAAATATTGGTTTCTCAAAAACTAAAAGTTATTTTTCAAAATGTGTTGGTTCATTGGAAAGAGGACACTTTTATTAACACTTTGGGAGATTTTCATACTTATTGGAATATAAGTATTGAAAAATTCGCAAAATTGTAGATTATTTCAAAAATTTATTTCTCAAGAACTAAAAGTGATTTTTCAAAACGGCTTTTTGGATTGAAAAGAGAATACTTTAATTAATAATTGGTGATATTTCCACAAGTATCCTTCAAGAAATTAATTTTATAGCGAATTTTGAAAATTATCGATGAAAATTGCAACATCGAAAATTTTATCAAAACTTGAAACATTGTTTTCTCAAAAACTAAAAGTTATTTTTCAAAACGTGTTGGTTCATTGGAAAGAGGACACTTTTATTAACACTTTGGGAGATTTTCATACTTATATTCCAAGAAGTGGATTTTATACGAATTTTTAAAACTTAATCGGCGAAAATTGCAAAATTCCAAAAAATTGTCGATCATTTCAAAAATTTTTTTCTCAAGAACTGAAAGTGATTTTTCAAATCGGCTTGTTGCATTAAAAAGAGGATACTTTAATTAATAATTGGTGATATTTCCACAAAGATCCTTCAAGAAATTAATTTTATAGCGAATTTTGAAAATTATCGATGAAAATTGCAACATCGAAAATTTTATCAAAACTTGAAATATTGTTTTCTCAAAAACTAAAAGTTATTTTTCAAAACGTATTGGTTCATTGGAAAGAGGACACTCTTATTAACACTTTGGGAAATTTTCACACTCATATTATAAGAAATGGATTTTATACAAATTTTTAAAACTTAATCGGCGAAAATTGCAAAATTCCAAAAAATTGTCGATCATTTCAAAAATTTATTTCTCAAAAACTAAAAGCGATTTTTCAAAACGGCTTGTTGCATTAAAAAGAGAATACTTTAATTAATAATTGGTGATATTTCCACAAGGATCCTTCAAGAAATTAATTTTATAGCGAATTTTGAGAATTATCGATGAAAATTGCAACATCGAAAATTTGATCAAAACTTCAAATATTGTTTTCTCAAAAACCAAAAGTTATTTTTCAAAACGGGTTCGTTCATTGGAAAGAGGACACCTTTATTAACCCTTTTTAAAATTTTTATACTCATATTTCTAGAACTGGATTTTATACGAATTTTTAAAACTTAATCGGCGAAAATTGCAAAATTCGAAAAAGTGTGGATCAACTGAAAGTGATTCAAAACGGCTTTTTGCATTAAGAAGAGGATACTTTAATTAATAATCGAAAGTGACAACAGCGACAGTTCTATAGTAATGAATGTGATGATGAATTACAAGCGAAGATTGAAGTTGCTAAAGACAAATCTGATATAAATAAAGTTGTATTCAATGAAAAAAGTCCTATTGGGGTTGAACTTGATTATTCTCTGCAGTGTCCAACACCTAAAAGAGATACTAATTCCTGTGAATGGTGGAGTACTAAATAATATGAGAATTATGTTCATGTTGTAAGTAAAAATGAGATTTGAATATGGAAATAAAACACAATATATGAACTTCACACTTGCAGAGATTATGTAATGTATATGGGAACCGATTTCGAAGTTTATAACTTCAGCTTCAGCCGAAAACTATACAAAAAATTAGAACTATTATAATTAATCTACGTAATAAAATATAAAATACTCTATTTTCACAATTAGAGCATATCACAAGTGTTTAGTGTGATTATTAGTAAATTTAAAATGGTGTTGCGATTTGAAAAAACTATATTAATATTGTAATTAGAAAATATTTTATGAAATTTACTAATCAGAGCATTAAATTGTAGAGGTTTGTAAATTAAAGATCATATAATATTATATATATTGTAATAAAATCTGTTTCCAAAGAAACAAGAAAAGACTAATTAAATTTAAGATCTTTAGTATTATAGATTAGGCTAAGTAGTTAGGTTTTGTTATGATTTTCGTTTAGATTTAAGAAAAATTAGGGCGATGTGCAAGAAAAAGGTAATTCATTGAAGTCCATGACCTTCAAATTTGACCTTGACATTTACAGTTTTGACAGATATTGATTTTGGCGACTTTTCAGACAATTTTAGATTCTAAAAACATGCGAGATCGATAGATTGTATCGATTTAACCCATAGGCCGCAATTTCATCCATTTCAGTATCATTTTTTATATCTAAATTCCAACTGTTCATTTCCAAACTTCAACATCAAATTACGACTTTTTCGAAGGAAATTGACACCCGAAAGCGCGTTTATCTAAAAAAACGAATAATTAGCAACAACATTACAAAATCTTAATCAAAATTAAAGTTTATTAATAATTTCGAATATTTTCAAAATTGATAGTTATTTTCTTTAAAAAAATTAATTATTTTGGCCAACCTGTGTAATTTATAATTCCCGCCACTGAATCAACCAATCAGAGAGCCCAGATTAAAACTGAGACGATCAAATTTGGATATCCAAGATGGCTTTGTCCAAAAAGGGTATATAAGGCCGCGCAAATTGACACCGAAGAGAGTTCAATTTTGGCTAGAGCCAAGCGTTGACGAATCTACGTCAAATTAACCTCAAATCTTCTAACCTAAGTTTGAACTTAGAATTTTGTTGATCAAGTAAAAGTTAACAAGTGTTTCTGAATTATCTACGAAGAAATCTAAACCATACCTGAGTTAGAGTCCAATTTTCCTGTTCCCGAAGGACCCGAGAACTAAGATTCCAAAACTGTTAATACCGAAGAATACCCATCCCCCAAGATCAAGGTCAACCAACCATTTTTAACTGACCTCCGGAAAGAAACAAGATAAGTGAACATATTTCCTTTTATCGGTAATCAAACGTTACTTTCTTGAGCTTAATCGTATACCTGTTCCTCGTTTAAACCATTCCTTTAATTTTTATAACCATCGCGATTAAAAATCAAACTTAAAAGACACTCATAAAATAAACGCGTATAAGCTTTGTCTACGACTACACTCTTCTAAACGAGTTACCTCTTTCTTGCACAGACGTATTTATTTAGGTTAGTATTTATGTTTACTTCGAAAATTTAAAAATTTAGTTAATAGATGTCCTCATGAACTTGCAACTTATTTTTATTCCCTGAGATTCATGATCTTTTTGATTTAAAAATGTATTTTTGTTCGTTGCGAATCAAAGAAAATACTTTTGTGTGAATTTATTATTAATATTTTGGTTTGCATAAAAAAAAATTAATAATCGAGCAAAACAAAATAATACAATATACAGTGTGTCCCCGGATAGGTGAAACGACTCTTATAAAAGGTAAAATTTTTTAGATATTAATTGTCATTTTTTGTGGTTTAGCCCTACTTGATTAAAGACTAATTTTGAACATATTTTCAATTTTTAAAAAAGAAGTGAAAGACAGTGAGAGAAAAACGCTTTTTGTGGCAGGTAAAGTACCTTTTCTGTTTACAGTACGTGAAAGTGTTACTAAGAAGTTTTGTTCAGAATGAAAAACTATGGCCATATGCAAATTTTCGAAATGATCGGCCTACTTTGAAAAAATCCATATCAAACAACTTTATTTTTAACAAAGGCTGCCATGGAAAAACAAAATTGCTTTCCTGTCACTGTTAATCTGTCAAACTGTAATACAGGGTGTCTCAGCGAGACCGGTCATTAGACGTTTCTGGGGTTCTGGCGAAAATAAAAATTTGAGAATTCAGACTTAAGTATTATCAATTACGATCTCATCGACTAAAATATTTTCAGATTTCTTGCACTTCCGGTTATACCGGAAGTCGCCACCTACATAATTTTTTTAAATGGAACACCCTGTATATTTTTACATATTTGGATTTGTCTGTTTTCATGGTTTATAAATAAGTTTACTTTTTGCAATTTGATTCGGCCGTTCTCGAGTTATTCGAATTTTTCTAGAAAAATCTGCTCCAGCAGACATTTGTTCAAAAAATCAGAGAACACTCAATTTTTGGGATATCAATTTAGGATTCAGAATATGCTTAAACAACATGATGGAGTATGTTTTGGTGCCGAGAACGGCTGTCTAGAACGTTTGGTCACTTTACTATGGCACATTAACTTTTCAAAATTTGGAAGTACGATAACTTCATTTTTTTAAATGGCACCCCCCATATTTTATTACTTAGTCGTCTTCGGCGTCTCATTCTATATCTTTTATATCCCATATGTCCCATACCTAACATTAATAGTTTGGAAGATAATTAGGGTTTTTTGAAAAATGCACACATATATGGATATTTAGCCTAGTGTGCCATGAAAAACAAGCCTTCTCAATGAGTTCTTGTCAAAGACTCACTTGTTTACCTCACTTGATGCATGTCAGCAAATAATTATCTGTTATGTCCCTTAATATTAGTACTGAAAAGAGTTAAAATCGATAACAATATCGAAAATAATATTTACACAAATCAAGAAATTCTTAATTTATTTTTTATGTATAAAAAGCGCGACAAAGTTCGTAGTATGATTCCTAGATCTTCTTTGGCAGCTCGAATTGAGGTGTTGGGACTGGGCTCGAAATAAGCCAAGGCATTCACCTCTTCCGTTGCATTATCTACTACATTTTTTGGTCAGTTTAACACGTGATTAATTCGTCCAAAATGCAAAAAATTTGCTTCTATTCTTCTAAATTTATCTTTTGCCATCGGAGGTAAATGCGGATAATTTTCATTAAACATTCTGCAAGTTCTACTAAGAACTTTGTCGCACTTTTCGTGCACAAAAATAAATTATGGATTTCTTTATTTGTATAAACATTATTTACGTTATTAATATCCATTTTATCTGGTTTCAGACTCACAAGCACCAAACAACGTAAATCAGACTTTGACGTTTGTCAATAAGTCATTAAACATTTGTTTTCCATGGCACACTAGGTTAATATCGATATGATATGTGAGCATTTTTCAAAAAACCCTAATTATTTCTCAAACTATTAATGTTAGGCATAGGACATATGGAGTATAAAAGATGTAAAATGAGACGCCGAAGACGACTAAGTAATAAAATATGGGGGATGCCATTTAAAAAAATGAAGTTATGATAGTTCCAAATTTCGAAAAGTTAACGTGTCATAGTAAAGTGACCAAACGATCTAGACAGCCGTTCTTGGCACCAAAACATACTCCATCATGTTGTTTAAGCATGTTCTGAATGCTAAATTGATATCCCAAAAATCGAGTGTTCTATGATTTTTTGAACAAATGTCCGCTGGAGCAGATTTTTCTAGAAAAAATCGAATAACTCGAGAACGGCCGAATCAAATTGCAAAAAGTAAAGTTATTTATAAACCTTCAAAACAGACAAATCCAAATATGTAAAAATATACAGGATGTTCCATTTAAAAAAATAAAGTCGGTGGTGACTTCCAGTATAACCGGAAGTGCTAGAAATCTGAAAATATTTTAGACGAAGAGAACGTAATTGATAATACTTAAGTCTGAATTCTCAATTTTTTATTTTGGCCAAAACCACAGAAACGTCTAATGAGCGGTCTCGCTGAGACACCCTGTATAGTAAACTTTAACTGTTTTTTAAGTACTATGTTAACATTAGAGGAAAAAGTTTATGTGATTCAGTGTTATGGAACCAGGGAAAAACCGATAAATATGGTTATTGCTCTATTTAGTGAAAAATTTCCAAATACTGGAATTAAAAAAAGTACTTGTTGGCGTTTAATACATATATATTTATTTTTATAATATTATATATATTTATATATTTTTTGTGAACATTTTAAGAACGGTTTGTTTATTTCTCCCGAATAATCTGAATCTCAAAACAAAAAATTCTAATAAAGTACAATTGACAAAAATAATAAACAATGGGTTTTATCAAAGTAGGCCAATGATTCCGAAAATTTACATATGGTCATAACTTTTCATTCTGAATAGAATTTCTTAGTAACATTTTACCATACTGTAAATAGTAAAGGTACTTTACCTGACACACAAGAAGTTTTCGCTTTAGTGTTAACACACCCTTGTTTTTTAAAATTTGAAAATATGTTCAAAATTAGTCTTTAACCAAGCAGGGCTGAACCCCAAAAGATGACAATTAATATAGAAAAAAATTTACATTTTATAAGAGTCGTTTCACCTATCCGGGGACACACTGTATATTATATTTTGTGAATAAAGGACCCTTTTGTATACGTATCTTATTAAACAGACGAGTAATAGGTTTTTAATATCCAGCCAAAGCCGGATTATAAAAAATGGCCGGATGGGCCGGATACCGGATAGTTGCCGAATATCCGTTTCACCACTATTACATAGTAACAATGCTAGTGTAAAACTAGAACTAACACTAGACTTAGAACTAGAATCATTCAAACAAAACTTTCTAGTTCTAGGTCTAGTGTTAGTTCAATGAAGAATATACCACAATCTGAATAACAACTAAAACTAGAACTAACACTAGACCTAGAACTAGAAAGTTTCGGGTTTAGCGGTGCGTCTTCAGGCACCAATAGACCTAGAACTAGAAACATTCGGGTTTAGCCGTACGTCTCTTAAGACGGCGAGGTCCGTTATATCGAGGTTTTATTGTAATTAAAAGAAAAACTTCGAATAACTCACATAGACGACATTATCTTGGAACACGGTACGCGACAATTTTATGTATACGCACAGAGGCACGACATCCGCACGGTGAATAATAATAATTAGAAATTGTAATACATTATCCTAGGGGTCAGGTACCGCGACCGTCGAAGAAGGCGTGCCACCGTATTACAATAATAATAATCCCGCGGCCGAGAGAGGCAGCACACTGTTGCCAAGCCCTCGTAATTCGCTTTGGCGCAGCTGTGCGCCGCGGCTCGCAATACTTTTTATCCGAATGGTAATGACGCCGGCCGGTGCTGGTGCCGTTGCGAAACCTCTATTTTTATAATATTTTATCGAAAATTACCTCGACCGACACACGGTCAACACACACTTCCATTAATTAAAACGCGGTAACCCCCGAGGGCGTACGCCACATTGCGCGGATCACGTCACCCCTTTTGTTTCATTTCGATTCATTATAATTCATCGCGGCGAGGCGACCCCGAGGCTAACTAGCCCACGGGTTTACCCCGCAAGTCTCGATACTGATCAGGAAGTATATCGGTTATGTCCATCTTACAGAAATAATACGATAATTACTTTCTTACTTTTACATTCATTTTAGCTGTGGTATACACAGAAAGGGAAATTTGGGTGGCCAAAGGTGGCCAACACGTTGCAGTGCTTTGCCAATCTCAAAACGGAGAATGTAGGAATGTGGCTGATTAAGCAAAGGCGTTTGATATCGAAGATCTATCTTTATACATTACCCTAAAGGTGGTGGAACACTTATGGTGATAACGTATGATTTTATCATATTGCGCCGAGGATACATGTGGTGGAGGCTCTTCAATGAATATTTTATAACTCCAAAGGTGACGAACACGTTGCAGCGTTTTGCCGGCGAGTTACCACTTAACTAAACTTAGGGCGAAAAGTTTATGCCTTCACCTAATTATGGCAGAAATATATGATTTAAAATTGCAGCTCCTCGACATTACGTGACTTTGTTTAAATACAGAACAGAAAATGTAGGAATATTCCTGATTAAATCGAGGCCGCTTCTGACCGAGGCTCTATCATTACATATATAGATGATGGATGGCATGGTCGGCATAAAATAGTGCGTATGCAGTGAGGTTAAAGGCGTCTGGGTTGTCGTTGTAAAGATCGTGGCAGAATAGATTGTATAGAGAGGGAGAGATAGGCGAACCCTGAGGAAGGCCTTGCTGAGCGGAGAAGCTGTGGGAGAAGTGATTTTTCAACTTCACGATTGAGGAGCGATTCGACAGGAATTGGTTTATCAGGGTTAGAAGGTAGTATGGCGTTTTTAGCTTATCCAGTTTAAATAGCAATCCTTTGTGCCACACGGAGTCAAAGGCCTTTCGAACGTCCAGAAACACTGCTGCGGATTTCAGTTTTACAAAACGTGCCGCCTGGAAGTTGGAAACCAGAATAGTTAGTGGCTGGGACCAAATTGGTAAGGCTGAATTTTCTTTGATACCGCAGCTTGTTCTTGAAGTGCGTCTCGAAGAGTTTTCCAATTACGGGGAGCAGTGAGATGGGGCGATAGTTTACTGGATCAGATACAGAAGAATCCTTCTTGGGAATACAAGTAATAATTGACGTCTTCCAGTCGCGCGGGAAATGCTGAGTCGTAAGGCAAAAGTTAATTATTTTTCTGATAAAGCCATGGATGTTATGATCTAGACTTCTCAGCAGTTTCCTTGTGATGTTATCATAACCGGGAGCGGTATCTTTTCCCTGTCCAAGAAGAGTAAAATATTCGTCTTCCAACATAAGAGCATCTTCGGGTGTCTCGAACGGTTTCAAAAATGCGGATTCGTTCCAATTATCTATAATGTTTTTATTGTGGGGACAAAACGAAACATCCTCGGTAAAGATGAATACACCTTCCAGGTAGTCAGCGTGTATGTTGACAATCTCTTCAGGGTTGGAGTGCACACCGCCATCGGTAGGATCAATGAGCTCTTCCGTTTCAGGTGTCTTTTGGAATCTTGATAGTTTTCGAATTTCGTGCCAATAGTTTCTTCCTTTACACAGTTTTATTTTGTCACAGGCTTCCATGTACTTTTCCATTCTGTATTGCTGAATTAGTTTCTGTATCTTTTTGTTGAGCTCATTAAACTTCTTTTTCAACTCAGGAACCTGATATACCCTGAAGTCTCGATATAGGCGTCTTTTCTCCTTGATGATACATTTTATGTTTTTAAATAAAGCTGCTGCCACAGCACGCTACAGTTTGATAATAAATGGAGGTAGCGGAAATGTATGATTTTTGCCAATTTAGCAATTGCTATAATCTGCAATGAATATTATATCACTGCATAGGCAATCTTTGCATGCTACCCAGAATAACTACCCGACTAAGCTTAAGGAAGAAAGTTTATGACTTTTTTTTTAATAATAATGTTTATTCACGTAAGTAATACAGTATTACAGTGAAAAGTCAATAGCAAACACAAAAATAAATATGTACATAGGTATTATAAGTATAGTAATAAAACAAATTAACTTTGTTACTCCACAAACTGATCCTGCATATAATCAGACCATACATAGTAGACTTTCTTGACCAGATTAGACTTCACACATTTTTTGAAGTGTCCTCGTTTCATAGTTTTCATTTCTTCTGGCAACTTGTTGAAAAATTTAACTCCCCAGAAATCAGCATATCTTTTAGTATAATGTAACGGTAATCTCAATTCATCTTTGCCTTTTGTGTCGTGTGTGTGAAAGTTTGCATTCGTATTAAATTTACTTCTATTGTCATAAACATACATCAAGGTAGCCAAAATGTATGTACTTGGCACGGTAAGTATACATTCTGTTTTAAATACATCTTTGCAGCTGTCAGTAGTTTTAAGATTGCATAAAGCCTTCTTCTGCAAAACAAAAATTCTTCCTAAGCCAGGTGAATGACCCCAAACAATTATGCCATATGTTGCAACAGCAAGAAAATTTGCAAAATAAGCTATTTTGGCCACTTCGTGAGATGCAATTTTGCTGAGACGTCTAATTGTAAAAATTGCTGACGTTAATTTTTTACTTATGATATCAATATGTGGATTCCATGTTAACTTGGGATCAAGAGATAAACCCAAGAACTTCACCACGGGTAAGTTTGAGGGTGATTTCATATCAATGGCAATTGATTCTATTTTATTTTCATTTAGTTTCAGGCAATTGTTCGTGAACCACTCCTTTGACGGAGTTAAAGCAGCGGAGGACTTTAAAGGTAGTAATTTCTGCTTATTAATACGGAAGTATCATCTGCGTAAATACACATACCCTCACGGACATAAACGGTAGATCCTTATGGTACTCACATCATTCTACCCACAAGATATGATCTAAGGAGATTTAATTCTTGGCCTCTTATACCATAAGAGTATAATTTTCTCAATATTATATCGTGACTCACCGTATCAAACGCTTTACTTAAATCAAGAAAACTGAATGAACATTCAAGGCGTTTTGTACAAAATCTATAACATCCATTATTGCCGTAATAGTTGACCTACCACTACGATAACCATGCTACCTGTTGTTTAGAAGGTCAAAGCGAACTAGGAATTTAGTAACCTTAATTTTTCAAAAACTGTAATTTATCTGCTTATGGCAGAAAAATGTATGATTTTGCATGATTAAGCTGGGCTCGCTCGACACCGAGGTGTTACAATTAGTACCATATTCACCTCAAGATACTTGATGCACACTGTAGTTACTCGACATCGTGTGACTTCGGCTAAACTTAAAACAGAGAATAGCATGTGTCTGATTAAGCTGAGATCTTCCCGCATGTTTTAATAATTGCCCAAGGGTTGTTAGCTTTCCAAAGACATAGATCAATTAGTGCTATTATTGTAGACGAAATCCAGCTGCGTGTTGCTAGAAGGATCTATAGTGGGTAGTACGTTGTGGAATCTGTACTACAATTAAATCCTAGCCTTTAGACAGAAGGAAGGAGTCAAAATCGCAGACTACACGGAAGATTTTACGATTACAGTACAGGGGGCAACAAAAGAAGCAATAATCAACACCAACAAACTCATCTTTGTAATTCATCTTTACAATCAAGTCCAAATGAATTCAAACATCTTATTTTTAAATACAGAGAATTAATTACGTCAAATTGCGAGTAAAAATGATCACTTATGTAAGTTTGTGGTTGTAATGTTTCAAATAGACACATTTTTGCAACCACATGTTATGTATAAAAAGTAAATTCAATGATTATCCTTAAAGGGAAATCTGTTGAATAAACTTCCTGGTGAGATGGTTGTTGGGATGGTTGTTGAGATGGTTGTTGAAATGGTCAATGAAGAAGATCTTGTTGTCTAAAAACGATTGTTTCTCGTTAATAGCGTATCGGGAAATCTGTAAACGGTCGACGGTCATTAGATTTTTATAAGAACTCTTCGCGGAACCGCACATAACTTTTGCAAAAACCGACGAGGTATAAGGACACCGGCGAATTCAGTTAAAGACCACAGAACCTTCTACGGCAATATCTTTCGTGCGCGTATTAGATTTTTACGGCGCTGCCGCTACTTAAATAGCAACCAATAAAGCCTTATAGGCGGACTATGCCCGACCGAGCATCTAGAGACAACGGAAAACGATTCTTCGTCTCTTTTTTTACACTACTATTTCGTTTTCAACCGCGAGCTTTTAGTTGTCGGCATTTTTCCTATATCGCTTCTACACTTCTAGATAAATTGGGACGGAAAAGGAAACTTTGTTTTAAAACCATTTTGAGACAATCAATTTTTTTTTATTAATTATTCTTCAGCGATCTAGTTAGGAGATTGTTAGAACCTATAGATCATATTTCACGATATGATTAAACGGTTCAATCTTTCATTCTAAGCATAAGTAGGGATATTACCGAGGAAATTGCCGGGTTGAATTTCTTTCGGTCGCGTTAAACGGCACGAACGCGATAACTTACGAGGTCGTGATCGTAAATATTTTTGCCCCGCGTCGGCTACACCTATCCGGGGCTTAATTCCGCGACAAATGGCGTTTCCACTATTTATGGACGTGTTTGCGAGTAGATTTAATTGGCAGCGAAACCGATTACCGATATTTCGTTTATTTTTTCCAACAAACCTTCGGATTCACGCGGTCTAAACTCGATTCCGGTGCCATGTATCGTTAGCAAGTTTTTCAAGCCAATTATTACCAACGGGAGAAGGTCGCCGATACTTCGTCCTGCCGTAAGCTTTCGTACTGATTGGTGAGAAATAAACCTGAAATCCTTTTTTGTGGATTTCGATTTACAAAGATAAAGCATTTCGAATGGAAATTCGAAATTAATTACTGTAAAACCTCCATATAATGGACAAAACATTTTTAAGTCATTCTATTAATATTATCTATTTAATACATCAGTATATTTAAATATAAATGATAGCGCTCATAAATAGAATTCAACTCGGGTTATTCCCCTAATTGCTCTATTCCATGTTTACATTCCATGTAAACTCAGGATATTCCCAGAGTTATCTATACGATGTACAGTGTGTTAATTAATTATCGTACCCGACGTCATCATTGCAAGTATGCAACCAATATCACAGAATTGGTATTACAATACGCGATTTGCGTATGATGCGTATTGCACTGTGATGTTGGTTGCATACTTACAATGATGACGTCGGGTACGATAATTAATTAACACACTGTATAAATCAAGGATGGTAGTTCTACTTTTAACTGTTATTCCAGTTTAGTCACTAGTCACTCTCACTAGAACTTACATTAGACCTAGAAACATTATGGTTTAGCCGGATAAGTACGTCTTTTAAGACGGCTAAAGGTTTCACGTTCCATGACATGGTTGCAGATAATTCATTGTGGATTGGCAATCTCTACTCTGAAAGATTGCCTTATAGTGTTAAGCATTACTTGTCCTTGGGTTCTAAATTTGGGCTCCCCATACAACCTACGGATGTATCCATACCGAGGTTACTCTGCGAGTTGGAGACCATTTTTACCCTCAGAGAGGTCCAATATCAATAGAGCTCGCTCTACCAACATTGTGACAAATTTCATCTCTAAGAAAGGTTCTCCTTGTCGATTAAATTCCCTGATCGGCAAACTTTATCATGAAACCAACTTGTTTCTAAGGTCTCAACGGGGCGATCCCCTCCTCGTGATGCCTGCTGATAAGGCTCCACCTTTTGGAAGACCCACATACTTACCAGATTTTAAAATTGATCTTTTCAGGATCTTTTCGATGAAGAGTATTCCGAGGGATGTGTATAGAACATTAAGCTGCTACAATGGCACCATACTAAAATATTATGGCCTTCTAAAGATCCACATGGATAAAGCCCCGCTACGGCCGATCATTTCTTCCATTGGATCCCCAACATATGCCATGTCTGCTTTTTTGGCTGAAATCCTATCAAATCAGATTCATTCATTTTCGCTGCAAAGTCAGAGGCCTGGTTCTGCCCCCAGGGTTCGTTCTGGCATCCTTAGATGTGGTGTCGCTTTTCACCAATATCCCATTGAGCATAGTGATCGAGAGGATAAGGATAATAAGGATAATACTCTTACAGACTCCCTGAACTAGTGGCCGCTAAGACATCGCCGAATCCATTATCACACCAAGATTTTTGACCGTATTAGAAAACGGAATAATGGTGTCGCCAAGCCTCAATTGAACGGTAGTTAAGGAATTAAATTGTGCCAGCAAGGGGCGAGTGCCAAATGTAATGGCTTTCCTTTTACCTGGATTCAGGTTAAGTCCATGACGTCTAGTACCAGTCAAGTACGCTAGAGAGGTCGTTGTTAAGATGCAACAAAGCATCTGGGAGGTTGTTAACAGTTGACGAAATATAAAGTTGAAGGTCATCTGCATACAAATGATAGTTACACGAGATACCATCACTAATACTATTTATGAAAATTGAGAAGAGCAAAGGACACGTAAAAACCGATAGGAAATGTAGGACTGGAACCAAAATATACAAGAAGAGGTAAAACCAATAGCAGAAAGCCTAGTTAACAGGAGGGCATGGTCCACAGAATCAAAGGCCTTACTAAAATCAAGTAACACTAGCAAGGTAACACAACGCTTATCACAAGCAGATCTAATATCATCGGTCATCTTAATCAGTGCTGTAGTAGTACTATGCCCTTCACGAAAACCAGACCGGAACTTGTTAATCAGATTGAACTCCTCAAGACATTTCTGAATCTGCAAATAAGCTAAACGTTCAATAGCTTTTGAGAACGTAGATAGAATAGAAATGAGTCGAAAATCACCCACATGGGACGGAGATTTAATTTTTGGGATAGGAATAACATGGACGATTTGCCAGATTGACGGAAATAAATACTGTTCAAAAGAACAGTTGAAAATATGTGTTATAACTATATCTAGAATGCAACATGAAACCCAAACATATCCAGAATGGGTAAGCGGAATCTGAGGCCAATACCATCTGCTCCGACACTAGTGGATTTGGAGTAAGTTAAAGCATCCCGGACCTCAGCATCTGTAACCAAGCTGAATGAAAAGGAAAGCACACGATGATTACAACGGTTGCGCAGCACACGATAATATTCTCGATCGTTTTAGAAGGAGGAAAGGAAATAAAAAGCAATTGAAATGAGTTATATTGGAGAACGAAAATGGGCATAGAGGGATGTGATTTGGTTGGAACAGTTAACTAATATGCCTAAGGAATTTTTTCATCGCTTTTTATACTAAGAGTCGTTGATGGTTGTGGTTGAAAAACTTTCGAGGTACCAATTAAGAGAGGTTAAGTTTACTCCATGTCTCTATGAGCCAGAATGAGTAATATCTTGCCTTAACGTGGCAGAATTGTTTTATTTGAGACGCTTGAAAGGTTCATAAAAAGTCATCCACTCCCACACCAAAGTTTATGATACTAAAGTTATGTCATTACAATCAAGTTTCTCACATCAAGTTTATGTATTAGCAGAAGCACTGCATGCTATAGAACTACATCGTTCACAACACTGCAGGACTGCAACTGTAGTAATACCGGATCGGAAGATTTACAAGGGACTATAACGCAATATCAAGATAACAATAGATAAAAAGATAAATATCTGCTTAAAGAAGACGCACAGCTAAACCCGAAACTTTCTAGTTTTAGGTCTAGTGCTAGTTCTAGTTTTAATTGTTATGCAGCGTTAGACCAAGACCTAGAATCATTCGGGTTTAGCCGTCTAAATGGTTCTAGTTCTAGATTTTATATTAGTTCTAGTGATAGTGCAAAACAAAAATTAACACTAAACCGAGAACAACAAATTTAGTAGCACGTCTCTCAAGACGAATACTGTATTGACCTAATTATTAAATAAACTATTTTAGTTATAGATAAAAACTGTAATTCTTTTTGGATACTGCACCTTTGTTATAGTTGACAAAGTCTTTATGTAAATTTTCGTTTGTGGCACGCCTTTGGATACGCCGTACGGAATAATAATTAAACGAATCCGTCACGTTGACAAATGGACCTCCAACCCATTACTCACTCATCGCGTATTCGTTCAAGAACGATAAGCCGTAGGTGATGACACCGGAGAAGAAATACGTTTTGCTTTTATTTTTAATGGATTTCTTACGAAGTATCAATCAATAAGTATTCAAGTTGGGTTCTGATAAAACGAAAGGTTCCTGGTTTCTAAGTTTAATGAAATCTTGTTATCCAATGATTATCTCAATTAGTTGAACGCTAGTTGTTTGTAGGTAATCCAGGCTTTCGTTGCAAATCGTATCGAGGAAAAATGTTGAAAGCATCGTATTAATGGCTCGGCGCCTTTGAGTACGATCAGAGGCGAGTAATTTGCATAAGCAGAAGGAAACGCCACAAACGGGACTTAATAAATTGCCGGCGGATAGTGAATTGCCTGTAAAGGATGTGCATGCATTAGCGACCGCGAGTTTTGAAAGTGACCGGGAAACGAGGCGTTGGAGTCCTTTCCTTATTCGAAGAAAATAATTTCGCTTGAGGTTTCGATGACACGTGATTAATACCGCTAAACAAAGACGATTAGTTATACCCGGAAAATGATAGAGTCCCGGGAAAACAAGAGATCGCGTGTTAAAAGCTCGTAAGTATAAAGTGTTTACGTTGGACTGTTGACCAGCGCCTTCCCGCGTTGTTTAGTGCCCATTGTGCAGCGGCGACGTTTTTTTTTTTATTTTCTTTGGTCCGTCCTCTTTCTTGAGAAAGAGAAGAGGGGCACCCGAAAGGCGTAGGTTTTTATTAGACAGTTAATATACGGCCCCTATTATTTAGGAAGTGTAGAGCGGCGGAGATTAGAAACCGAGTCGACCTGAGAAAAAAAGCTGGTCTCGGGGTCACTATCCTCATATATTACGTTTGGAGGCTGGCCCCAACTCGATGGTATCCGAATTACTAATTCACATTCCTTTTCGAATCTCGCCCGTACAGAAACCAGGCAGAAGTGGGCTCGACCCCGATAAAGAAATCGCCCGATTCCTGGCAAACCTAAAACTAAACCTAAAACTGTCCCGATACCGATGTGCTAATGGATTATACGAATATTAGATGTCGTTAATTAACTAGAACGTGTGAAACCAACTCAAAGGTGTTGGGTGCATAAATGTTTCTAACGAGGTTATGCAATTGTAAATGAAACGAGGAATTTATGCGTTAATTAGTTTTTAAATTGTCCACTCCTTTGAGTATCACCGCTTTTTATATTCCTCTTTATGGACTCGGATTGTTTGTATAGATAACGATAAGTCAAGAGATTTTCATGTAGGCTTTACGCTGTGGGATTGTGAGAAATTTCACCTAATCTTCCCGTTGCTTGGGATTGTGTCGAATTCATAAATTTTCATTACCAGTGTTGTCCAACTGATTGCATCACTTCTGCCACACGGTACAGGTGTTCTAAACGTATTGAATCTCACTATTCAGATATACATAGTGGGATTTATACTTGAATATAAATGTGCAGGACCGTATTGAAGATGTATTACTTCAATTTCAATTTATTTTTTCAAACTATTTCTCTATTCGATGGGAACCATGTTTGGGAACCACTCTTGCTAAGAGTTTATCTCTAAACTTAAACAAGTTGCATGACACCTCATAATGTTTTAGGCAATCCCTTAGACCAGTACTTAACAAGATGCGTGATATAAAACTCGAAAATTGATACTTTGCAAGTTTTGGCCGACAGACTTAGCATAGATTTGACACCATATCGAGAAAAAAGGGGGCTGATTCAAGGATATTTAGCATTTTGGCTGATTTTTCAATCTCAATCAAAATTTAAATCCTGCGACAATTAAAATTGTTCTCCATGTATCTTGGAGCTACATCAAAGTCGAGAAAAATTTGAAAATATAAAAATTGGAAGAATTCCTAGTGCGAGCATAATACAGAAAAACTTTTAGAACAAAAGTTGTAGCAAATTTTAGTTTCTCTAACAATTTTGAAGTTTTGATAAAATTTTCGATGCTACAATTTTCATCGATAATTTCGCTATAAAATTATTTTCTTCCAGGATCTTTGTGAGAACATCACCAATTATTAATTAAAGTATCCCCTTTGTAGTGCAAAAAGCCGTTTTGAAAAATCACTTTCAGTTCTTGAGAAATAAACTTTTGAAATGATCGACAATTTTTTCGAATTTTGCAATTTTCGCCGATTAAGTTTTAAAAATTCGTATAAAATCCACTTCTTGGAATATGAGTATGAAAATTTCTTAAAGTGTTAGTAAGAGTGTCCTTTTTCCAATGAACTATCACGTTTTGAAAAATAACTTTTACTTTTTGAGAAAACAATACTTGAAGTTTTGATGAAATTTTCAATGTTGCAATTTTCATCGATAATCTTCAAAATTCGCTATAAAATTAATTTCTTGAAGGATTCTTGTGGAAATATCACCAATTATTAATTAAAGTATCCCCTTTGCAGTGCAAAAAGCCGTTTTGAAAAATCACTTTCAGTTCTCGAGAAATAAACTTTTGAAATGATCGACAATTTTTTCGAATTTTGCAATTTTCGCCGATTAAGTTTTAAAAATTCGTATAAAATCCATTTCTTGGAATATGAGTATGAAAATTTCTTAAAGTGTTAGTAAGAGTGTCCTTTTTCCAATGAACTATCACGTTTTGAAAAATAACTTTTACTTTTTGAGAAAACAATACTTGAAGTTTTGATGAAATTTTCAATGTTGCAATTTTCATCGATAATCTTCAAAATTCGCTATAAAATTAATTTCTTGAAGGATTCTTGTGGAAATATCACCAATTATCAATTAAAGTATCCCCTTTTTAGTACAAAAAGCCGTTTTGAAAAACCACTTTCAGTTCTTGAGAAATAAACTTTTGAAATGATCGACAATTTTTTCGAATTTTGCAATTTTCGCCGATTAAGTTTTAAAAATTCGTATAAAATCCACTTCTTGGAATATGAGTATGAAAATTTCCGAAAGTGTTAATAAGAGTGTCCTCTTTCCAATGAACTATCACGTTTTGAAAAATAACTTTTACTTTTTGAGAAAACAATACTTGAAATTTTGATGAAATTTTCAATGTTGCAATTTTCATCGATAATTTTCAAAATTCGCCATAAAATTAATTTCTTTAAGGATCCTTCTGGAAATTTCACCAATTATTAATTAAAGTATCTTCTTTTTAATGCAAGAAGCCGTTTTGAAAAATCACTTTCAGTTCTTGAGAAATAAATTTTTGAAATGATCGACAATTTTTTAAAATTTTGCAATATTCGCCGATTAAATTTTAATAATTCGTATAAAATCGATTTCTTGGAATTCGAGTATGAAAATTTCCCAAAGTGTTAATAAGAGTGTTCTCTTTTCAATGAACCAACCCGTTTTGAAAAATATTTTTTAGTTTTTGAGAAAACAATGTTTGTAGTTTTGATCAAATTTTCCATGTTGCAATTTGGACGATAACTTTCTAAATTCGCTATAAAATTAAGGTTATATCGGAATACTCGCTACTCCGCAATAACTTCAACTCTGGATAAAAATGACAGGTAAAGTTAACACTTATTTTGCATTTCAATTTCAAAAAACATTTGATTAATATTGAGAGACGATTGTTACCCTTATGAAATTTTACTATATGTAACGCTGTAATAGTTTCTTGAATACTGGATTTATTTATATTTTTCTCAACACTGTTCATAAACAGATTTTATTTGCAATGTTAAACTTTAATTTAAGCTACAAAAAAAGTCCCACAAAATCCCAGGTTGAAATTTATTTTTTTATGTAGTTTCAAGCTTATACTTTCCGTTCCCAAAAAAATAAATTGCGTATATTTCCGCATTTTCAATAAAATGGCTAATATACAGGGTGGTGTCTACGGATATTCGACAGTAAATACTGAAAGTTAGTTTTGAAACTATTAATCGACTACAATCTTTCAGAATAACTATTTTTAAAACAGTAACAGTATTTTTTAACTATTTTTTCAAATTAGTTTGAAAATCCATGTTGCAAGTTTACAAATTTTGAGAATGGAAATTGAAACTTCTTACTTGCTTTTTATTTTTTCAAAGACAGGTACATGAGAAATACTCAGAATTTACGTAGAATCCATAAATGCAACAAAAAATGGGGATTCCTATTTTAAAATGTCAACTTAGGCATGGTTTCTCAATTTTGGGACACCTGTACATATCAATTTTATTTGAAAAAATGCGCATTAAAGGTATAACAGGTATACAAAAACAGTTGTACAATGTGACGCACATACATGTATGCAAAGTAATTTTTAAAATATTGTTTTTTTAAATCATCATATCAAGATTAGAGATAATATTACGAGTGACTATTTGTAGACTGAAGATGGGAGGTGTTCCCGAAACGTCTCAGATTGATTAATTTATAACAATTACGGAGGAAAAGTGGTCGTTTTTTTTTAAAAACCTTTCATATAACAACACCTCTAGTTCAATTTATCGTTTTGGTATAACATAGATATTTAAGAATTTTTTCTGGAAGAATATCCCTCAAATTCTTTTCAAATTGATTTCATACTTTATGTACACAGTGTATACAGGATGTCTCACGTAACTGGTTCGTTGGAACTTTTTTAGAGTCCACTATTTGTACAGTTTTGAAATTTTGGTAGCATGGGTTAGTAGACTATAACTTCGTTATTTTAAATGGAATGCTACAGATTTTATTACACCTTTTAAGTGTACATAAAAAAAAACATCTTGACTTTCATAAAAGTTATGGTCTACTTCCGGTAGACCGGAAGTGACGGCCATCTTGAAAATGTTTTAGATCAATAGTTCCGAATGAACAAAATATGCTACCAAAATTTCAAACCTCTATGAATAGTGAAACCTTAAAGAGTTTTAGCGAACCAATTACGTGCGACACTCTGTATATATTATATTATACAGGGTGTATCTGAATGACTGCAACAAACTTCAAGGGGTGATTCTTTAGTGAATTTTAAGGGTACTTTCATATATGAACCATGGGCGACTTCGGCTCCCCTAAGGAGCTACACCCCTCCAAAATTGGCGGAAAATTTTGGTTTAATTTTTTTTTCTCAAAAACCATAAACGCTAGGAAAATGAAATTTGGGGAATATGTTTAACTCGTAGTAGGGCACGTTTTTACCCTATTTGTACTTTCAACCTACCCTTCTAAACTACTAAACGTAACCACCCCCGTTCAATTTATGCCTAGATTTTTTTTATGAAGATGATAAATACATTGGAAAAATTTCAGTTAAATAGATAAAACTATTCTAAAACTTTTTTGTCTCTTTGATGTTCTTCGAAAATTTAATAATTTCTGAGAAAAAAAATAATTAAGCAAACACTAACTGTTATGCTGTAGGGTTGTTAATCGAAAGTTGGAATGAATTTTTAATGGAAAAATCTTAGTAGGCTTTGCAATCTTTGTCAGAAATATTTTTGACGTTTAAATGTCAGTGGTTTTCGTACTATTATTATTGTTTTATTTAAAATGCGTAAATGCGATAGAACTTTATTTAAAAATTAATTTGAAAAATAATAATAATAGTAAGAAAAACACTGACATTTAAACGTCAAAAATATTTCTGACAAACTTTCCAAAGCCTACTAAATTTTTTCATTAAAAATTCATTCCAACTTTTGATCGACAACCCCAATGTTTAACGTGCAGTGTTTACTTTATTATTTTTTTTCTCAAAAATTAGTTGTTTTTGGAAAAATTTTAGGGAGACAAAACAGTTTTAGGATACTTTCATCTACCTAGAGAAAATTTTTTAATGTATTTATCATCTGCATAAAAAAAATATTAGCAAAAATGTGAAGGGGGTGGTTACGTTTAGTAGTTTAGAAGGGTAGGTTGAAAGTACAAGTAGGGTCAAAACATGCCCTATTATGAGTTAAACATATTCCCCAAATTTCATTTTCCTAGCGTTTATGGTTTTTGAGAAAAACAAATTAAACCAAAATTTTCCGCCATTTTTGGAGGGGTGTAGCTCCTTAGGGGAGCCGAAGTCGCCCATGGTTCATATATCAAAGTACCCTTAAAATTCACTAAAGAATCACCCCTTGAAGTTTGTTGCAGTCATTCAGATACACCCTGTATAAGTAATATAAGTACAGGGTGTCCCAATTTCGATGTCCGCATAGGCCATCTCCGAAACTAAAAGAGATAGAAAAAAAGTAGCTTACATGTCATGATCTCGTTTTTCGAGAAAATGTTAATGCCGAAAACTGCGAACAGCTATCGTCTTTTGTTTTCGCTCTATCGGCAAAAACTGAAAATTTTGCAAAAACGATAATCGCGAATATCCCACTTATTATCAAAGATGGAGTATTATAAATAAAACATTATATGGGCAACTTTTTACGAAGAATTCAGTGGCGTAGGTAGAATCTTTTTCCCATCTTTTATTTTCGAGATTTTAGACGTAATTTTATTTTTTTAAATGAAAACCATAGTTGGCTATGACTTAAAATAATTTGTTATTTTCTTCTGATAACAAATATATATAGTTTGTGGGGTATATTTCTTATAGTTATTGAATAATTAACAAAAATTCATTTTGTTCCATCTAAATCTAATGTATGTATTTAAAAGCTAATGTTGCTATGGTGATAACCATAGCATATGATTGAATATAATGTATCAATTTTTTTGTTCTTTCTAAAACTATTGTTATGTATTTAGAACTTAATGTTGTTATGGTGATAACCATACCATGAGGAAAAGCATTGTTTCCAATTAATGCCAAAGTTTGTAGCAAGGACAGTAGAATCTAACAGGACTGCTACAACCATTGTATTTTTGTAGTCGACTACGGGTTGGTTGCCCGCAATCTACGTCACACTATTTACCACGCCTGGTAACTGTCTGTGTTTTTAGAGGTTATATGATAGACATTAATACGTCTAAAAACATAAAATTTCAAAACTAATATGAATACGTCTAGGATATAACCTCTAAAAACACCCAGCAAACGCATAGACCATAACAACAGCTGGGCGTGGAAAATGGTGTGACGTAGTTTGCGGGTAGGTTGTCACAACAATGGATGTAGCAGTCCTATTAGATTCTACTGTCCTTGAGTTTGTAGTAGTATTTAAAAATTCACTAACAACTCTGGCATTATGTGCTGGTGCTCCGTCATACTGAATATATATGATTTGAGACATATTTAGTGGCAAATTGTCGACCAAAGGCTCAATGTGCTGCCTTAATATATTGAGGTATTTCCCTGAGTTTAAGTTTTTATGGTAGATACTATATGCCAAAATTCTATTATCTAAAAGGACACACCATACATTGAACCCCAATCTTCTTTGAACACTCAGAGACTTCATCGGTCCAGATAACATTTTGAACAAACAGCAGATTATTTAATTTTTCTAAATATCATCTACAAAATTCTAATCTTTGATTGACATCTCCGGCACGTAAATAATGAGTTTGCCCCGCTTTGTATGGTTTATACTTATTTCTCTATCATATTCGGGAGCAGCGGCTTTGGGGTCAGACGTCTTGTTGCAATTTCTCTTGCAGGTCATTTTGGTATGTTTTTGTATGTGGTTTGGGGAAGGACCAAATATCTATTAAATTTTCTGCTAACCGGCTGAAGGCTCTTACAACGAGCAAAGACCAGAAAGAAGACAACCGCACGGCTTCTTTCTGGATAGATTTATTTTAGATTTATTTCACAAGATATCCAGAAAGAAGACGTGCGGTTGTCTTCTTTCTGGATATCTTGTGAAATAAAATTCCTCGGCTAACGTCGCATTTTTATCTGACAATATATAGCATTCCATCATGTTACATTTTTCATAATTTTCAAAATTCATTGTAAAGTTTTATTCAGTTTTGTTATACTTTGACACTTAACATGCTGGTGCATCGTACCCAAGGTTTATATATTAAAGGTTGTCTAAGTTCCTATGCTGCAATACTTTGATTTTAGTTTGATGGCGAGGGGCAAGAGCAGGAGTGTTTCGTGACGTAAGCGATCACGGATTGCGCACGCAACCTCATGGCCATGTGGTGTTCCATGCATTTGTTTAATTTGAATTGCTTGGCGGTATTATTTTCCACATGTGACGTAATGCGCAGTATGGTTGCGTACGAACCTAGACAACCTTTTATATATAAACCTTGCATCGTATCAGCACATAATGCCAGAGTTGTTATCGAATTTTTTTTTATGTTCCATCATAGTATGTATGGTTATCACCATAGCAACATTAGCTTTTAAATACATACATTAGATTTAGATGGAACAAAATGAATTTTTGTTAATTATTTAATAACTATAAGAAATATACCCACAAACTATATATATTTGTTATCAGAAGAAAATAACAAATTATTTTAAGCCATTGCCAACTATGGTTTCCATTTAAAAAAGTAAAGTTACGTCTAAAATTTCCAAAATAAAAGATGGGAAAAAAATTCTACCTACGCCACTGAATTCTTCGTAAAAAGTTGCAAATATAATATTTTATTTATAATACTCCATCTTTGATAATAAGTGAGATATTCGCGATTGTCGTTTTTGCAAAATTTTCAGTTTTTGCAGATAGGGTGAAAACAAAAGACGATAGCTGTTCGGAGTTTTCGGCATTAACATTTTCTCGAAAAACGAGATCATGACATGTAAGCTACTTTTTTTCTATCTCTTTTAGTTTCGGAGATAGCCTATGCGGACATCGAAATTGGGACACCTGTACATTCAGTAACATAAGTATATGTTAGGGTACATGAAATAAATGTACCATGTTTTCGGAATTACATTAGCTTAAACATCCAAACCAACCCACGACAAAACTTTTGTTTCGCTTTTATTTTCAAATATTCGTTTCAAAATCCTAAATTTTGTTTTAAGCACTGTTTATAGATGAAATAAATCCTAGATAATCATTAAGGAGATATTATAATGGTATTAAATTTCAACTTCATTTAGTTGTAATTAGATTTTTGGCCAGATATTCATAACTTCCTAACACTGTGTAATGTGGCAAATATCCGGTATTTGGCTTTTCGCAAAATCACTATTTTATACTAAAACTTTTTCTCTAAAACGTTCCAAATTTCGTGCTTTCCCAACAACAAGATGTAAAATTACGATTTCATCTAATTTTCTCCTATTCGAATTGTGCTTGATATTTATTTATGTGAGAGCAAACTTAATAGTTTAGTGACCTATAAACACTTTAAATGATTTAGAAGACACAATAGTAATAATATTTATTAGTTGTAATAGAAGTAATAAATGGGTATAACATATAAAAGATATTGATTAATACGGTGTTGGTTGAATGGGAGAAAGGAATCGAAGTTCAACCCTTGCAAACACCCCGCGGCGAGTTTCAACGGGTCCAAGTAAGCGTAACGACGCCAAAAACGTGTAAATTAAGACGTTTCTCCATTAACCTTTGTAAATATGTTAATTTCGCAATTACTCTTTGAGATTTATGTGCGTTCCCGTCGCTTGTTTGATTTATTTCGCGCGGTACAGGGACGTTGCATTTGAAATACGACCAGCTCCTATCGGGCCTACACTCGTTCCGTATATGTATATTACCAGTATATATCCAGTTTATTACCAGCATCAAAAGTGTATTATAATTATTAGCAATATTTCAAAAAATTCCTCAGATTCCGATTTATTAAAATAATCGTCGGACTGGGAACGGTCATTTAAATATGGTTTTCTTTTTATTTTCGGCGCCAATAAGGACAAGCAATTTACTGTATAATTTTTAATGGTACCCATTATACAAAGGCACTATTATACGATAATGAGCGTATTAAATAGTAAAAGGACGGAACGGAGTCCGGATCGGATCCGTAAAGACTTATGGTGACGTAATCCAATTCCTTCCCATTAAGACGGGACGCGGCACTAATTAAATTTGTAATTAAGAAGCCGTACTCTGCATCGTGAAACGTTAGAATCCATTTAAGACGGTAATTAAAGGCCGCAGGAGGAATTTTTTATTCCGGGGGAGGGCCGTATGATGCCTCGCTCTTTTAATCGTTGATTGAGAATTCAAAGACCGCCTCTATGCGAGCGTTCAAGACCAGTGGACTAACTAGACCAGTATCTTTTCAAACTCAAACTGGTCAATTTACTTACGCATATTAACGATCCATTAGCACTAGAATGAATTTACTCGACACAGCGACAGCGTTAATAATCTTATTTGTGGTTACAATTTTTTTTTTGTGTTACTCAAAACATTATTTCCTTGTTAAGTAATCGATTAATAATCCTTAGGCTAATCTTTTTTACTTATTTTTGGTGTCAACTTAATTTTGGTTTTGTTAGCAATTCGTGCCCTTTTTTTGGCTTGTCAAACGTCAAACCGGTCTCCGGCATTAATCAACCCGACCGTCTCACACACGAAATGCATAATACTATACACGCAAAATTACCGGTATGGGTTCAACAGACAGTTTCATTATAGGTTCACTCGAATACGTAACGTAAACATAGGCTCTCGTCCCCCATCCTCCTGAAAACCTATATAGCAGGGATTTGACAATTTTACCCGAACGTTGTAGACCGTGTTTCCTATAATTTACTTATACTCTCATTTAGACTAAACAAAAGTACAAAGAAACCGAAAATAATTGACAAAAAGAACTGATTTATTTATGAAAATATAAGGAATTTTAATCTAAAGCATCACTTCTCAACAAACTGCACAAACTTTGATTTCTACTAAGGAAGTTTTGCATGAACCTATCAAAAACGATATTAAAAAGCAGAATACTTAATTTCGAAATGTTGACGAATAATGACGCGTTGAAAATAAGAATAAGAGGAGAGGTCATTCAAGTAATTACGTATTGACCTGAAAACATCTAAGGTGATCTGGGCAATGAGTTTAAAGGTCGCAGCGACATAAACAGAACTGGTGTTCCTAGCTAGAAAGAAGTTGAGCCATTTGGACTTACTTATTACTACACCCATATGTACGTTAATGTATAAGAAGAACGAGTGGCAATATTGAGAGCAGTCAATAGACACACGAGTGTTGATTTTGTGACAAATTATTTCTGTATTTGCAATATGCTCCATTGATACTGATATACAAGAAGGTGTAAGCAATTAGAAATTGGTGGAGTAAATGTTGACGAAGGTAGATAGAGTTGTATTGTGATTCTTCTATTTTTCATATTTTCAATTTTTCTCGACATTGATGCAGCTGAGAGCAAAAGTGTTAGAGAGCAATGTGTAACGAATAAAATTATACCTAGAATTGGAATCATTTGAGTTTAGCCGTCTTTAGAGACGTAAGACAGTAATGAATGTGATGATGAATTACAAGCGAAGAGAAGAAAACTAGACGAAAGTGCAACACGAGATTTTCAAGAGATCGTATTGGAATTGTTACAATGAGGTTGCTAATGACAAACCTGATATAAATAAAGTTGTATTCAAACAAAAAAGTCCTATTGGATTTTTCAAATTTTTTTTTAAATTAATAATTGGTGATGTTTCCATAAGAACCCTTCAAGAAATGAATTTTATAGCAAATTTGCAAGTTATCCATGAAAATTGTAACATCGAAAATTTTATCAAAACTTCAAATATTGTTTTTTCAAAAACTAAAAGTTATTTTTCAAAACGGGTTGGTTTATTGGAGAGAGGACACTCTTATTAACACTTTGGGACATTTTCATACTCGTATTCCAAAAAATCGATTTTATACGAATTTTTAAAATTTAATCGGCGAAAATTGCAAAATTCGAAAAAATTGTAGATCATTTCAAAAATTTATTTCTCAAGAACTGAAAGTGGTTTTTCAAAACGGCTTTTTCCATTAAAAAGGGGATACTTTAATTAATAATTGGTGATATTTCCACAAGGATCCTTCAAGGAATGAAATTTATAACGAATTTTTAAAGTTATCGATGAAAATTGCAACATCGAAAATTTTATCGAAACTTCAAATATTGTTTTCTCAAAAACTAAAAGATATTTTTCAAAACGGATTGGTTTATTGGAAAGAGGACACTTTTATTAACACATTGGGAAATTTTCATACTCATATTCTAAGAACTGGATTTTATTCGAAGTTTTAAAACTTAATCGGCGAAAATTGAAAAATTCGAAAAATGTCGATCATTTCAAAAATTTATTTCTCAAGAACTAAAAGCGATTTTTTAAAACGGCTTTTTCCATTAAAAAAAGGATACTTTAATTAATAATTGGTGATATTTTCACAAGGATGCTTCAACTAATTAATTTTATAGTGAATTTTGAAAATTATCGATGAAAATTGCAACATCGAAACTTCAAATATTGTTTTCTCAAAAACTAAAAGGTATTTTTCAAAATGGATTGGTTCATTGGAAAGAGGACACTCTTATTAACACTTTGAGACATTTTGAAACTCATATTCCAAGACATGAATTTTATACGAATTTTTAAAACTTAATCGGCGAAAATTACAAAATTTGAAAAAATTGTGTATCATTCTCCAGAACCAGAACCACCAAACACTACAGTTTTCCGCTACCTCCATTTATTATCAGACTCATCAAAGAGAAAAGACGCCTGTATCGAGACTTCAGGGTGTATGAAGTGCCTGAGTTGAAAAAGAAGTTTAATGAGTTCAACAAAAAGATACAGAAACTAATTCAGCAATACAGAACGGAAAAGTACATGGAAGCCTGTGACAAAATAAAACTGTGTAAAGGAAGAAACTATTGGCACGAAATTCGAAAACTATCAAGATACCAAAAGACACCTGGAACGGAGGAGCTCATTGATCCTACCGATCGCGGTCTGCACTCCAACCCTGAAGAGATTGTCAATATACACGCTGACTACCTAGAAGGTATATTCACCTTTACCGAGGATGTTTCGTTTTGTTCCCACAACAAAAGCATTATAGATAATTGGTACGAATCCGCATTTTTGACACCGTTCGAGACACTCGAAGATGCTCTCATGTTGGAAGACGAATATTTTACTCTTCTTGGACAGGGAAAAGATACCGCTCTAGATCTTAACATCCATGGCGAATCGCTCCTCCATCGTGAAGTTAAAAAATCACTCCTCCCACAGCTTCTCTGCTCAGCAAGGCCTTCCTCAGGGTTCGGCTATCTCTCCCGCTCTATACAATCTATTCTGCCACGATCTTTACAACGACAACCCAGACGCCTTTAACCTCACTGCATACGCACTTCTTTACGCCGACGACACAGCATTGGTCTCGCACAGTAGGGATATCACTTCCTCGGTCCGTAAGCTGCAGACGCTCATAAACGAAACGGAAAATTGGTACCGAAAATGGCGCATCCTACTCAATCCCACAAAAACACAATTTTTTGTCCCATTCCTTTTACCCGCGCTCCCTCTCCCACAATTACAATCCAATCAACGGCAATCTCCGTCTCACCAACCTGCAAGTATCTTGGCATAACACTTGACAGAACGCTTAAGTTTTCCACTCATGCAACCAAGGTGAAGATGAAAGTAAAGACACGCGCCAAACACTTTAAACCCCTCTCGTTCAGAGGTCGTGGAATCTCTACCTCATATGCCTCGCACATCTACAAGACCATATGCAGGCCCATCATAGAATATGGATCAATACTGCTAAGCGACGCACCAAGAAGAACGAAGTACCACCTGGAAGTAGCGGAAAGATCTGCACTGAGATCCATCACCCGAATTAGGAACCCCCGTAATCCCCTCTTTAACCCTAGCAATGATCTGCTATACCAACTTACCGATATACCTCCTATCCATACTAAATTTTTCTCGATTACTCCACCCTCGCAACAATCCACCTCTTCTTTTCCAAAAACTCCTGGCCGTCAGAGAAGACTGAAACAAGCCGTCGACTACAAAAATCACGGGCAGAAAGACCTTGGTCGGTAGCCCTATTCTCACCCCTTAACTTTTTTATTTTTGTTGTATATACATATAGATATTTTTATTGTTATTCTTATTTTTTTTATGTAGTGGGTACAGAATAAAATTTGTTTTTCTTCTTGTGTATCATTAATAATCGAAAGTGATAGCAGCGACAATTCTGTTAATAATGAATGTGCTGATGAATTACAAGTGAAGAGAAGAAAACTAGACGAAACTGCAACAAGAGATTTTATGTATCGTGTTGGGATTGTTACAACGAGGTTGCTAATGACAAACTTAATATAAATAAAGTTGTATTCAATGAAAAGAGTCCTATTGGGATTGAACTTGATTATTATCTGCAGTGTCCAACGCTTAAAAGAGATACTAATTCCTGTGAATGGTGGAGTATTAAGTAATATAAAAATAATTCCTTTTGCTCCAATCAGCATGGATACATGAAAAACAAATCTGTGTTAACCGCCATAACAGCGGTATTATCCCATATAACGGAGGCCTACGACGAGAGAGATAAAATCCTATTAAACCTGCTTGATTTGAGTAAGGCTTTTGACACTGTCAACGCAGAGATCCTCATCCAGAAGCTGGAACATTATGGGATAAGAGGAAATCAACTCGTGCTTCTGAGGTCTTACTTAACGGATCGGAAGCAGCTCGTAGAGTGGAAAAGTGAGAGGTCAACTTACAATGATGTTGCTCATGGAGGTACCCCATGGGTCAATAATTGCTCTTCGTAATCTACATAAACGACATGCACAGATGTGGTTCTCCGATAACAAGCGTAAACTTAACACGAACAAAACGGAGCAAATCATTTTTGAAACTACTCAATCGGAGGATTCACATGTTGTCAAATTCTTGGGGTTATATATAGATAACAGACTAACATGGAGTAAACATCTAAAAATCTGCGATCCAGACTATCTGGCAGCATTTATACGATACGACGGTTGAAACAGATTTCAACTCACCATGCTGTCAGATTGGCTCATTTTTCTATTTTCCATTCTGTGGCATCATGTTTTGGGGGCAGTCATCGGGAACACTGCAAATATTCCGACAACAGAAGAAAGCTCTCCGTGTTTTGTGTAATCTGGAATTTAGGGAGAGCTGTAGAGAACACTTTTGCTCAGAACGTATACTTACAGTACTGTGTATTTACATATTTTTGGTCTTGATGCATGTATACGATAATTTTAACAATAAATAAACAAATTTAAGACAAATGGCTGTGAGCATTCGTACAACACCAGGAACTACCGGCAACTTCAAACACCATATCATCGTATTACCTCCACACAAAAATTTGTCGACCACTGGGGCCCCAAGTTTTTCAACAAGTTACCGCAAGACATGACAAAACTAAGAAGGCAATCGTTTCGAAACAGAACCAAGGAGTTTTTAATTAAAGGTGCGTTTTACTCCTACAAAGAATTTTTATCCCACACTGTATGTGACATTTTATACAATTATATTTGGTAACTATCCGGTATCCGGCCGAATTTAAAAAATGGCCGGATACCGAATAGTTGCCAGATATTCGTTACACCACTAGTATAAAAGTTGTAGACAATTTTATTGTTAACAATATTGCCCTTTTACACTTTTACTCTCATATGCATGGAAGTAGTTTTGGAATAAAAGTTTTAGTATAAAATTAAATGTTGCACTTTTAGCAAAGGTGAATTTCTCTTCTGATTGAAAAGAAAAAAATTGTCGCAGAAATTGAAGGAATTCGTTGTGCCCCGGAGACACGTTCGGACCAAGAGAGGACGTCACGGACATTTCCATAAAGAAATTGCGGGTTTATTGGTCGATAACTCATCTTAAATATGCGGTCCCCGAGCGTGCTACGGGTCTCGCTCCGTCTCCCGGCAGTATATCAATAATTATGGGCAAGTAATTTTATTTATTGACACTGCCGAGGTGCCGTGTTATTGATAAAAACCGAACGGACGGAGCCCTACCTGGTAAACACCTGCGTGCCTCCTGTTTTGCACCAGTTCGATCCGATCGTATTCTCGTGATCAAGCCGGTTTTTGACGTTGCGCGAAAAGAAAATTTCGCAATCTCAATTTACAGGTAGTAACAAAACTCCCTTTACAAATCGACCTATCATGCAAAGAAACTTGTATTATACGCGGTGGCTCAAGTTTATTTGATGTCTTGTAACTCACGATAAATAAATGCGGGGAGATAAGAATTAAATAACGCAACGTGTAAAACGTGTACCAAGTAACAACATATCTACCAGATGGTATATTCTCAACCAGTAGTTGTTAGTACTCACGTTTATACAAGCAGATGGTTACTACGTTGGTAAAACCATCTTCATAAAAATTTAAAGAAAAATCATAGAATGTAATTATAATTATAAATATCTATTTATTATCGAAGCAGTTTTATCACTTTGACTATTGTTGGAGATAACTGCTTTAAGCCAAAGCTTTGCCCATTTGAAAGATTTATGCCCACTTACAGCTTGAGAGGGCGCACATAGCATCATCCAACACCGTGCCGTATCGTGCTAACAGTACATTGGATTTATTAATTATACGTTTGCTGTTCTATGGCCGACGGCGTGCCCCGATTAGTATTACGATACACGTCCGACGTTTGCACCTATGCCGGCCCGTTATTTATGGTCGAGGAACGTCTATGAAACTCATCACGACCCATCTCTTTCATTTTTATTACAAAATTTAATTCGTTCTATTATTATTACATCAATTCCTCTGCAATGTATCGGTTTCATAAAATCATAAAATCAAGAAAAAAGACGATATCTCCATTTTACACATCGTAACTTCTACGCCACTGAGTAAATTATAATTTTGAGAACATTTGTAGACTATGTAAAGTATTTTACATAAAAAGGTATTCTGTGTTAAATAATGTATCTGTAACCGTTTCCGAGATAAAAAGAGATTTTGAAATTTTTAGAAATATTGTCATTTTTCTGGTTTTTACACAAAATCTTTTTTATCTCAAGAACAGTTGAAACAGCTTTTAATAAAGAGTACCAATTTTGTGTAAAACACTTCTGACAAGCTCAAAGTATTCTCAAAGTTAGAATTTATTCAGTGGCGTAGAAGTTACAAAATGTAGAATGAAGAAACTGTCATTTTTCTAGATTTTATGGTTTCTAACACAATATCTCTTTTATCTCGAGAACGGTTGGTGATACAACCTTGAATAAAGAGTATCTTTTTTATGTAAAACACTTCACACAGTATAAATATATTCTCGAAGTTAAGATGTAGTCAGTGGTGTAGAAGTTACAAGACGGCAAATGAATTTATTGTTATTTTTTTGGGTTTTATAGTTTTGAACACAAAATCTCTTTTATCTCGAGAACAGTTGAAACAGCTTTTCATAAAGAATACCAATTTTGTGTAAAACATTTCTGACAAGCTAAAAATGTTCTCAAAGTTAGAATTTATTCAGTGGCGTAGAAGTTACAAGATGTAGAATGAAGACACTGTCATTTTTCTAGATTTTATGGTCTCTAACACAATATCTCCTTTATCTCGAGAACGATTGGTGATACAACCTTGAATAAAGAGTACCCTTTTAAGTAAAATACTTCACACAGTATAAATATATTCTCGAAGTTAAGATGTAGTCAGTGGCGTAGAAGTTACAAGATGGAAAATGAAGATATTGTTATTGTGTTGGGTTTTATAGTTTTCAACACAAAATCTCTTTTATCTCGAGAACTGTTGAAACAGCTATTAATAAAGTATACCAATTTTGTGTAAAACACTTCTGACAAGCTAAAAGTGTTGTCAAAGTTAGAATTTATTCAGTGGCGTAGAAGTTACAAGATGTAGAATGAAGAAACTGTCATTTTTCTAGATTTTATGGTTTCTAACACAATATCTCTTTTATCTTGAAAACGGTTGGTGATACAACCTTGAATAAAGAGAACCTTTTTTATGTCAAACATTTCACACAGTATAAATATATTCTAGAAGTTAAGATGTAATCAGTGGCGTAGAAGTTACAAGATGGAAAATGAAGATATTGTTATTGTGTTGGGTTTTATAGTTTTCAACACAAAATCTCTTTTATTTCGAGAACTGTTGAAACAGCTATTAATAAAGTATACCAATTTTGTGTAAAACACTTCTGACAAGCTAAAAGTGTTCTCAAAGTAAGAATTTATTCAGTGGCGTAGAAGTTACAAGATGTAGAATGAAGAAACTGTCATTTTTCTAGATTTTATGGTTTCTAACACAATATCTCTTTTATCTTGAGAACGGTTGGTGATACAACCTTGAATAAAGAGTACCATTTTTATGTAAAACATTTCGGAGAATCTACAAATATTCACAAACTTAGAATTTAGTCAGTGGCGTAGAAGTTACAAGATGTAGAATGAAAAAACTGTCATTTTTCTAGATTTTATGTTTTCTAACACAATATCTCCTTTATCTCGAGAACGGTTGGTAATACAACCTTGAATAAACAGTACCTTTTTATGTTAAACACTTCAAAGAATCTAGAAATGTTCTCAAACTTAGAATTTTTACAGTGGCGTAGAAGTTACAAGATGTAGAATGAAAAAACTGTCATTTTTCTAGATTTTATAGTTTCTAACATAATATCTCTTTTATCTCGAGATGGGTTGGTGATACAACCTTGAATAAATAGTACGATTTTTATGTAAAACACTTCAAAGAATCTAGAAATGTTCTCAAAATTAGAATTTAGTCAATGGCGTAGAAGTTAAATGATACAGATTGAAGATATCGATTGAAGGTATCTTTTATCTCGAGAAAGATTGCAGATATACCTTTTGACAAAGAATGCCACTTTTGTTTAAAATACGTCACACAGTCTAGAAACTTTGTCAAAATTAAAATTTTACCAGTAGCGTAGAAGTTACAAGATGCATAATGGAGATATAGTCATTTTTATAGTATATTTATGTAAAACGCTTCATGTGGTCTGTAAATGTTCTCAAAAAAATATGTCGACACTTCAAGCTGTAACGATTTTAACACTGCGACAGGCGCAACGAATAATTAGCACCATCCATCCGTGGGTCGAGTAATTGGGGTGACAATTTTAAAAGTGTTGACATGCAGGTGACGACGGAGAAGAAAAAAAAGAATCCATCTAATTAATACAGTTATTTCGTAAGTAATAATGATAATGTTGTATTGAAATAATGCGGGAACAGCTTTTTCTTTCATCTACATAAAAACGACATAAAACAGAGGCTAGCGGCACATTACACGCTCATAAATTCACATTAACGCTCTATTTTGAGAAAGCGGGGCGAGACACATCTTGAACAAAAAATATATACCGTGTTGCTCACCCCCAAAGCCGGTCGACTCAAACATTTTTTTCCCCCTTTACAGATAAATATACGTCTGTCTTCGGGAGAACCTAAATAAAACCAAGGCTACCACCCGCAGTGACTTGTCATATTTATTTATAGTTTTTAGACGACGCAATTAATAATTACGCACAGTAATTGGCAGCTTTAAAATTTTTTTTTTGTTTATTCTTCCATTGTCGTCGTTTCATTCTTTACATTAACCGCACACAATAAACTTTAGATAGCATTTGAAATTACGTATTGTTTACAAAAATAAACGTTATTCGATGTTAAAATTTGAATTTGAAATAGACACTTAATCGACACATAGGCGATAAGTTCAAACAAAAGCGCGTTTTCGTTATATGGTGCCTCGCTAAAAGCTCGCGCATTAACACTACCGTAGATACAAGCACCATTAGCCAAACTAACACAAGATTTACATTAAGCAAATACGATGATAAAAGTAATGACTTAAAAGTTAAATCTTTCAAGAAATTTTTAAAATAATTTAGAGGTTACTTAATAGGTATTGTTAGTTAAGTTATTGAGAGAAATCAGCTTCAAGTAATAAAATGATCTTTTGAAAAGTGGGCGTAAACCTGTGATAAATAACGGGGCAAATGTGCTCTTATAAATGCCAGCCAACGCGTCGATTAACTTTTGATATATTACGGCTCGCGTTAATTCGTAAGTTACTTTGGCGCAAGGCGACTTTTATTTTGCAATTATTAAACCGTGTTAGGTATTAAAAGGCCGTAAATCTTAACCCTAGGGAATGTGAAGCGTATACCTTAAATCTTTCAACTTCATAACCATATGAGGCGATCATCGTGAAGAAAGTTTTCTTCTTCGGATTTATTCCCTTCTTATTAATTATATCGATCGATTCGATTCGGGCTGTCTCGTAACATTAAATAACACTTCACTTTATTATTGAGCAATAAGGAAATAAATTTTGTTGAAGAATGATATGAGAGCAAATGCAATAATATGTGCTTTAACAGGAATCATGAGTAATATTTATTAAACCACGAAATTAATCTTTATCTCAACTGTATTTATTTATATTTGTGTTGGAAACCATAAAAGCTACAAAAATCTATATTCTATATCCTGTAACTTTTTCGCCACCGACTAAATTCTAACTTTGAAAACATTTTTGGACTGCCTGAAGTAGTCTACATAAAAATGGTACTCTTTATTCAAGGTTGTATCAGCAACCGTTCTCGAGATAAAGGAGATATTGTGTTAAAAACCATAAAACTTAGAAAAATGACAGTTTATTCATTCTCCATCTTGTAACTTCTACGCCACTGAATAAATTCTAACTTTGAGAAAATTTTTGGATTATCAGAAGTTTTTTACATAAAAATGGTACTTTTTGTTAAAAGCTGTAAGTATCACCAACCATTCTCGAGATAAAAGAGATATTGTGTTAAAAACCAGAAAAAATACGATATCTTCAATCTGTACGTTTTAACTTCTACACCATTGACTATATTCTAACTGTTAGAACATTTGTAGATTCTATGAAGTGTTTTGCATAAGAATGGTACTCTTCATTCAAGGTTGTATCACCAACCGTTCTTGAGATAAAAGAGATATTGTGTTAGAAACCATAAAATCTAGAAAAATGAGAGTTTCTTCATTCTACATCTTGTAACTTCTACGTCACTGAATAAATTCTAACTTTGAGAACACTTTTAGCTTGTCAGAAGTGTTTTACACAAAATTGGTATCCTTTACTAAAAGCTGTTTCAGCTGTTTTCGAGATAAAAGAGATTTTGTGTTAAAAACTATAAAACCCAAAAAAATAATAATATCCTCATTTTCCATCATGTAACTTCTACGCCACTGACTACATCTTATCTTCGAGAATATATTTATATTGTGTGAAGTGTTTTACATAAAAAAGGTACTCTTTGTTAAAAGTTTATTACCAACCGTTCTTGAGATAAGATTTTGTGTAGAAAACCACAAAATCCTGAAAAATGACAATATCTTCTTTCTGGATCTTGTAACTTCTACGCCACTGATTACATCTTCACTTCGAGAATATATTTAAGCTGTGTGAAGTATTTTATGTAAAAAAGGTACTTTTTGTTTAATGTTGTATCACCAACCGTTCTTGAGATAAAAAATATACTGTGTTAGAAACCATAAATTCTAGAAAAATGACACTTTCTGCATTCTACATCCTGTAACTTCTACGCTACTGACCAAATTCTAAGTTTGAGAACATTAAATTTTGTAGATTCTCTGAAGTGTTTTACATAAAAATAGTACTCTTTATTCAAGGTTGTATCACCAACCGTTCTCAAGATAAAAGAGATATTGTGTTAGAAACAATAAAATCTAGAAAAATGAGAGTTTCTTCATTCTACATCTTGTAACTTCTACGTCACTGAATAAATTATAACTTTGAGAACACTTTTAGCTTGTCAGAAGTGTTTTACACAAAATTGGTATCCTTTACTAAAAGCTGTTTCAACTGTTTTCGAGATAAAAGAGATTTTGTGTTAAAAACTATAAAACCTAAAAAAATAACAATATCTTCATTTACCATCTTGTAACTTCTACGCCACTGACTACATCTTATCTTCGAGAATATATTTATACTGTGTGAAGTATTTTACATACAAAAGGTACTCTTTGTTTAATGTTGTATTACCAACCGTTATTGAGATAAAGAAGATACTGCGTTAGAAACCATAAAATCTAGAAAAATGACAGTTTCTGCATTCTACATCCTGTAACTTCTACGCTACTGACTAAATTCTAAGTTTGAGAACATTTGTAGATTCTCTGAAGTGTTTTACATAAAAATGGTTCTCTTTATTCAAGGTTGTATCACCAACCGTTCTCGAGATAAAAGAGATATTGTGTTAGAAACTATAAAATCCAGAAAAATGACAGTTTCTTCATTCTACATCTTGTAACTTCTACGCCACTGAATAAATTCTAACTTTGAGAACACGTTGAGCTTGTCAAAAGTATTTTACACAAAATTGGTATTCTTTATTAAAAGCTGTTTCAACTGTTTTCGAGATAAAAGAGATTATGTGTTGAAAACTATAAAACCTAAAAAAATAACAATATCTTCATTTACCATCTTGTAACTTCTACGCCACTGACTACATCTTATCTTCGAGAATATATTTATACTGTGTGAAGTATTTTACATACAAAAGGTACTCTTTGTTTAATGTTGTATTACCAACCGTTATTGAGATAAAAAATATACTGTGTTAGAAACCATAAAGTCTAAAAAAATGACAGTTTCTGCATTCTACATTCTGTAACTTCTACGCTACTGATTAAATTCTAAGTTTGAGAACATTTGTAGATTCTCTGAAGTGTTTTACATAAAAATGGTACTCTTTATTCAAGGTTGTATCACCAACCGTTCTCGAGATAAAAGAGATATTGTGTTAGAAACCATAAAATTTTGAAAAATGACAGTGTCTTTATTCTACATCTTGTAACTTCTGCTCCACTGAATAAATTCTAACTTTGAGAACACGTTGAGCTTGTCAGAAGTGTTTTACACAAAATTGGTATTCTTTATTAAAAGCTGTTTTAACTGTTTTCGAGATAAAAGAGATTTTATGTTGGAAATCATAAAAACCAGAAAAATTACGATATCTTCATTCTGTATCATGTAACTTCTACACCAATAACTAAATTCTGGTTTTGAGTACATTCGTAGATTGTATGAAGTGTTTTACATAAAAATGGTACTCCTTAGTAAAGGTTGTATCACCAACCGTTCGCGAGATACAAGTGATATTGTGTTGAAAACCATAAAAATATATGTCAACACTTTTCAAATTGTCACCCCAATTAGTAGAGCCACGGATGGATGGTGCTAATTATTCGTTGCGCCTGTGGTAGTGTTAAGATCGTTACAGCTTGGAGTGTCGACACATTAATTTAATGAGCTGGAAACGCTCTCACTCGCGTTATGAGACGAGTTCGTGATAATTCCGACGTTAATTGTCAGTTACTTTTGTTTCACAACGTGATTTTCTTTGAAATTGCACATCGAGAAGACAGTTAATACAGGTCGTTTATACTCTTGAAAGATATTATCATGAATCGACCGGAAATAGTTTCATTAACGGTCAACTATTGAGTCCGATGAGAAACGAGGCTGTTAATTGATAAGGAAGACGTAAATCGCGATTAATGATACTTTACACTGAACGAGTGTCGTTATTATTATTATAATAAACATGATGTTTTATGTTTTATGCGTTTTTTATCATTATTTTATGTATATGGTAATAAAGGTAAATACAACCCGCAGATATTTTATGGGTTATGATGGTACGTAGGTTGTAATGATAAAAATATTTTTAAATTTTAAACCACACCTTGTCCTTTCTCCACATCTAAAACACTTCCTGACAGGAACATTTATTAATTTGCCCACAGAACATAGCTATTAGTGCACAGTAATCCCGATACCGTTCGTGCAATCGCAATAATGACTCTACAAACTGCTTGTCCGCCTTTCGTCCCGTCTACAAGTAGATATGCATGACTTTTACCGGACGCCGTATTCACAACACAAATTTAATTGCTTGCTTAGCCAGTGAACGTTCGACATTATTAACATTACACGCGTTTAAACACAAAGACACTGACATGACAGCACGACTGACGTTATAGAGGCAGTATCGTTTCGTGTCTTAAAACTCGATATAAACGATATTGTATACAAGACGTCACACGGCTCACCGTCCCACTAAACTGTCCTAACAAACATTGTACAAAAAAAAAAAACGATTTTAATCTTACAAACGACTAATTTAATTCTTTCTTTTTATTCGAATTCTTATGTCGTGTCCAATGGGTGCAGCAAACGGCTATGCCATGTTTATATTTGCATTGTTAGGAACTTATGTAAGTATCAACAATTCGAAAGGTTATCTAAGGTGTTAATAAGGGGCATGCTGTTTTAATCTAATTCTAGTTCTCATCAGATACAAGGCTAACATCAAATATCAATCCACTATTTGAGTAAATAGTACAAGAAGAAAACTTTTTTAAAAGATTTATTTTAAAAAAAATTCATTTCGTACAATATTGAGAAAAAATATTGCAAGTGAAGAATAAGTTAATTTTTATACAAATGGAACCAAAGTGGAAGAAGGAACCTTTGTAACAATTACTGCGATCACTTGCAGTAATGTGCTCTTATGTGTTAGGAAGAGCTGCAGACTACTGTCTTGGTGGAAGACTAAGTTAATTCACAATAAGATTTCAGGTTCATAATCAGTTTTAATAAAACAGCTGATGAAATACAAAGGATAAGATAGAGTTAAATATGATAAAGTTATGAAGAGTTGTGAGGTGATTTCGTGTTTTTTCAGTGCATCTAAAGCAAAAAATTACCTAAAGTAGAATACTTGGAGTCATCATAAGTTTCGATGCGAAGCCATGAAACTAATCTACCTCTTAACTAGGTAGAATTGAGAATCGGCAGAAATAAAAAGGCTGGATCATATAATAAATCCTTATTTATTCATTCCGTATGTTAGAATGCATGGTAAAAATACTGGAATACATGAGTAAATCAGAAGATACCAGAGATAGAGAGATATCTGAACGAAGCCAAAAATAGAAGTTAAAACAAGTCTGAATTTAGAGGATCTAATAGAGCCAGAAATAAAATAACAAAGAATCTAAAACGAAGAAAGTTAAAACAGGAGAAGATAGTAAGGATTTCAGAAATCAAAATGATTGTAACTGGACATCTTTAGCTCTGTGTACGTTTTCAAGAAGCTATTTTAATGGAGGCTACATTTAGGATTTAGCAAGATTGATAAAACTTTGGGTAATATCTCAAGAAGTAATCCATTCTTTTCGGAGTAATACCCTGTTAGTGATGTTAAAACTTAAGCTTAGAAGAAAGGCTCTTGGAATTGGATAAGTTAGTGTTGCCCCTACATAAGCAATGATGTGCATGATGGTCCACTCATCCTTACTTCCAGCATCATGTTTAGTGTGTTCCATATATTATTGAACTTTGTAACCAAGCTTAGTTGGCACAACTTCATTTGTGCAATCAATCTTGATAATAATAAGCGTTTTATAAGTACGAAGGCTTTCACGGCAGGTGTTAATTAAACTAAAACTAGAACTAACACTGGTTCTCCCACCTATCAGCTAGCAAAACACCTTTCCAAGAATGTGTCTCCTTTTACAGGTAAAACAGAATCATATGTCAGAGATTCCACACATTTTGTAGAATCAATTAGTAGTATGAAGCTAGACCCTCAGGATATGCTGGTAAGATTCGACATGGAATCTCTATTCACCAGAGTACCAGTCAAAGATGACGTGGATGGTCTTCGCCAGAAACTCATCCCGAAGGGTTTGCCCAAGTATCTCCCAGGACTAGTGGAGTACTGCCTATCGTCGACATATTTCATACATTTCGACATATTTTTGGAAGGAGGAATTCTACGAGCAATGCGAAGAGGAAGCCATGGGATCACCTCTGTCTCCAGTGATAGCCAATTTTTACATGGGGATATTTGAAAAGGAAGCGTTAAAGAAGAGTCTTTGGAAACCGAAGCTATGGCTCCGTTACGTCGATGGCACTTTCGTGATCTGGCAACATGGAAAAGAGCAACACCACGAATTTCTAGACCACCTCAATTCATAGCACTCCATGACAAAATGTACCATAGAAACAGAAACTGCAAAACAGTTGCTATTCCTGGATGAGTTAATCACTAGGTAGACAGATGGGGGCATGGAACTGGGAGTATATCGAAAGAAGACGCATACGAATAGGGACCTGCAGGCTTCATCCCACCACCACCCACAACACAAGAGGTCCGTGGTTCAAACGTTATTCCAGCGAGCAGAGAGGATATGCGATAAAGAGAACCTAAGAAAAGAAGAAGATGTGCTGCAGAAGAACGGCTATACGATGAGAGATATCCGACGAGCCACCAAACCACGCAAACAGAAGGATGACTCGGTAAGTACGACACCAGCCGGTTTTATCTGCTTTCCTTATGTTTCAGGTGTGACGGAGCGAATTGCGAGGCGTCTGAAGAAGAATGATATCGTGGTACGATACGGTACGGTCAGCAAAATACCAACCCAACCCAACCCCATTAAAGGTAGGCTATCGTGCAGTTGCGGGAAATATTACGTTGGCCAAACTGGACGTAACATCGAGTATCGCATCAAGGAACACGAGAGGGACGTCCGACTAAGGAAGATCCAACAATCTGCAGTCGCAAAGCATTGCCACAAAGGAAGACACAGCATAGAGTTCGACAAAACCAAAGTGCTAGCAAAAACCGGACATTACTTCCAAAGATTGACGAGAGAGGCGATAGAGATTTATCCACATGGGAATAACATTAATAGAGAAGATGGTTGGGAGCTCAGCAGCATATGGAAGATACTAGTGAACTCAACGAAGCCTTCTCCACCCTGATTTGACAAAAACAACTTAGTTGACAATTAGACACTAATTAGTTATTAATTACCTTTACATGTATTTAGTGTAATATTTTAACCGAATTCGTTACTTCGAACTTGTTTCTGAAGAAGGTTGCAACATGGCAACCGAAACGTCTAACGTTTTTCAAAAAACGCACGGCTTAACCAGTAAGTTTCTAGTGATAGTGTTAGTTCTAGTTTAATAAGCGTTTTATTGTTTATAATTTACAATATTTTTCGAGTACAATTTATGTATGCACCCTCAGCTCGTCGTCCCAATCATCTCCCTCATCCATCTTTTGCCCGCAACCCCCTCTTCCAAAATCTGCTTCTTGTCCATCGCCTCCTCCCTTAGCTCACTACAGCCTCTCAGCATGTGTTTTAGCGTCTCCCAATCCTCTCCATAAAGCCTATAGCACCTCTCTATATCGTCCCCCAGTACCTGTTCCCTCTCTCGTTACCACAGCGAAAGCTGGCCACCACTCATCATCCCCATCCATCAACCGATACTTTCGAAGTTCCTCTGGCACTATCTCCCCATACCTTTCATTAGGTATATCTCCCTTTCCATATCTGTGACCTTCTCTCCTGCCTCTGTATGTCCCTGTACCAGCTCTCAGTTATCTCTACATTTCACCTTTCTGCACTCTTCTGTTGTCGGTCCCAGTTAGTGAATATTCTCCTATAATATCATTCCTTATCTCTCTGCCCATATATCAGCTTCCTTTCCTTAATTTCCCTCCAGCACTCACTCAGGATCCTGCAACGTGGTCTTCCTTCTATCATTTCCTCGTACTTGACAGCTCTTCTCCCAGCTTCCACCTTAACATCCTCCCTTACTACATACCCTACAGTCTCCCTCGCTAATCCTAGTACTCATCTCCAATATCTTGTTTGTACATCCTCCAGTAATTCTTATTCTCTCCATCCCCATACTTTTACGTCGTATATCATTGTGCTCAAATATAATCTTTCTTTTTCCCACATCCCTCCCAATTCTCCGAACTCTCTCCTCCCATCGCTTTCTCCCTTCTCTTTTTCGAAGCGGCAGTTAGTCATATTTTTTATTGGCAAAGGGCATTTATTATATAGTTTCACGGCTAAGTAATTAGTGCTGGTTTGTGAGGTATTTATACGATGATAATAATAATGTGATTAATGACGGGTTTCGTAAATATGAATATCAGAACTTTTTAGAAATGAGGTTTTAGAGGAATGCACGTAAAGAAGACTCCTTAGGATAAAGATAGAGAATAAGGTAAGTATCTTATTAATCCAAGTATCTTATGTTGTTAAAAAAGTGGTTTGCAGCTTGAAGTACTATTATCTTTGGCCGCCGGAGAATTTCCCCAAATCAGTATTCCATACGCCCTACTATGAAAGTTGGCAAAGTAGGTTGCTCTGGCAGCCTCATATCCAGCTATAGCCCGTATGCGTCTGACCGTAAATATTGCTATAGCCAAACATTTTTGAAGATATTCAACATGAGAGTTCCAGCGTAGGTTTGACATAACACATATCCCCAGGAATTTAATAGGTTCTTGCTCCCGTCCATCAATTTTAGTTGTTAATAGTAGTTTTTGCGTCTTTTTTACATTAAGTTTCAAACTGTTGGCCCCAAACCATTCCGCAGCTTCGGCTATAACAACTTCTAAAATCCTCCCTATTTCTCTTCCCTATTACATCCATTCCTCCCTGTTTCTTCTCCTCCCTTTGCAGAACTTCATGATCTTTGTCTTCTCAACGTTTAGACCTCATCATCTCCTTCATCTCCACCGCCTCTCTAGCCACGACCACCAAATTATCCGCATACGCCAACACGTATCGTAGCATCGTCTCCCTGTACGTCTCCTTCACTCTCTCTATCAGCTGTTCTGTGATACACCTCTCCTCCTCATTTTCTTCCACATCTTCCCTCTATCCACTTTATCAAATGCCGCCTTCAAGTCTATGAACAATGCATACAACTTTCCTTCCTTCTTGTTCAATACCATATCTGCCCTTCCTGAATCCCGCCTGCCGATCCGGAAAGAATTCCCCACTCTCCATTTCCTCTTCCAATCTCTCCAGCAGTACCTTTGCATATATTTTAAATGTAGTGTCCAACAACAATCAATCTTGAATCGATTACAGTTTTAAGTGCGGTTTTTTAACTTTTTTCACTAAAAAAAAGGAAAATGTTAATCTCCATGCTTGTGGGCCAAAAAGATGCAGACACTAATACATGTTCGAAAATATTTGAACACAACAAATCCATCCTCAGTCGAGTATGTTAGGCGAGTCCATCGAACCCAACTTATTGGGGCCAGGATGTGCAACCATGGAAGGATTTAACTTTATGTATTATTAAAACAGCATAATGATTTCTACATTTATGTAATATATTTTGTTGCATGGTATGTGAGAATTACGAATGTATAAAAATTCTTTACTGTTAATACATTTGAAATCAATAATAGGTTCACACCTTATAATCAAATCACGACGACTCCTCCGAGACTACCACCATATTCTCGAGGCTAGAATGACTAATAGAGCATAATTAATAATCCCGGAATAATAATGAATGACTTTGGTATAATGAATAGCCATAAGTGTACCGGTAATGATACACTCATACCCTCACGTATGTAACGTCAGTAAGTTCATTAATTCAGTAAACTAAAAGTATGTCAGACTTCATTTTTTGTCTTGGGTATGTATAAGAACGTCATTTCAATGAAAAACTTTGATTACTAGTTTTGAATTAATATGGTTCCTTCCCCATTTCGCAGGTTTCTACTTATGGGCGTTATATAACGGGATCAACAAACGTGCGACGGCCCTGTAAGTACAACCAGCGTGTATGGCAGACCAATAAATTACGCACACGTTGGAGGTTTATGCCATCGTCGTCGTCGTCGTCGTCGAGCCCCGCGTAGGACAGACACCGCAGAGCGGTACAATGTTGCAACATGTATCGGACGTGTGCGGAATTGATTAAGAATTTTACAGTTTATGGCCCGTGCGACGTCAATATAGGAGGGGCCCCCGTCGTGTTGGCGATCCCAACGTTCGAGGGGTCACCGATAATGGCCGGGTCGAATTGAATTATCACATTTTTGACGCGAACGAAAACGCACGCTAATCACTGATTAATACTAACTTTCTGATGGGAATACTTTATTGGACAGGTACATATAAATTGACCAAACAATCACAATTATTATTAATATAACAATATAATAAAGTAACCTTTAAAAATGTGAAAGTCTTTTCTTTCCATCTGTATCATTAATAATCTATAAAAAAGGAGACAAATCGTGCTATGATAACTATCGTCCAATAGCACTCATATCGAATCTTGCAAAAATTTATGAGAAGCTTGTACACAACAGAATTATAAATTATTTAAATAAATATAATATATTGCACGAGAATCAAAATGGTTTTCGGAACTTGCGATGTTTCAACTGTTGGAAAATATCATCTTGGGATTAAATGAAAAACAGGCCACAACAGCATTGTTCATTTATCTTACAAAAGCCTTTGATAATGTACATCACTCAATCCTTTTGACCAAGTTTGGAGACACTTGGCTTTAGAGATGGTAGCTTGTCATGGATGAAATCCTATCTATTAGGGAAGTTACAATGTGTAGTTGCCCACAATGAACAGAGAACAGAAATAAGATCAGCTTGGAGGGAAGTCAAGCTTGGAGTTCCATATTGGGTTGTGAATGACTTACCACGTGTAACGAACAACATTACGATAATATTTGCGGATGACACAACTACTGTGGCGAGGTGTAGCACTGATTATAAATCCAGAAATCACTCACTGTGGATGTGAATAAACTTGCGGATAGGTTTGAAGCGCATAACATAAAGTTAATACAAAAAAAAACGACTCTGACCAGATCAAGGCGATTTCGAAGAGATTTGGTTTCTGGGTTGGAAAATGGATTCTGGACTGTCTTGCACCAATCATATTGATTTCCTTGCTGGTAAGATCAGTCATTTCTCCTATGCCATTCGGATTATTTCCAGATCAGCTGGCATTGAGGCAGCATTAAGTGCCTATTATACATATGTCCATTCCTTGCTAAGATATGGAGTTGTCTTTTGGGGCCGTGGTGTTGGTATAGATAGAATCTTCATACTACAGAAGAGGTGTGAAAGCAATCTTTGGTCTAAAAAATACTGATAGTTGTAGAAGTTACTTAAGACTATAAAATACCTACCATGTATGCAATTTATATTCTGGAATATGCCATATTGGTTAGGAAGAATTACTTTGATTTTTTCAAAAAATATGTAATATCACATCCTCGAAACACACGCGGGAAGGTGAACTGCTGTCTGGTGCCAAAAAAACGCACCTTACTAAGATTCAGAAGACGGCTCTGTACCACAGTATCAAGATTTACAATCACATTTCGGAAGGTACAAAGATCCTGCCACTTCCAGGATTCTTCTTCAGGATATTTCTTTTTTCTACCGGTTTCGGTTTTAGTTAGACCATCTTCAGGAAACTTTCGAATTACCTACCTAAGGGTATTATTTTCTTTAAATTTTCGAATTTATATTACATGACAAAATAAAACGATTAAGTTATAAATTGAACACGTTAACACTAAAAGTGAGGTCATATCTTCTAAACATCTACTTACGTCAATACGTCTTTGCTTTTAGGAACATACACTATTATTCATTTAAAATTTCTATTCTTTAACAATTCTTTATACATACTTTCCAGTTGTTTATTTTGTTTTAAAACATGAATTACTTCTTATATAGTTAAGAGCCCATTCTATTATGTTATTTGGCTCGCTTACAGTTATATTTGAGGTTATGTATTTCTATCGTTGGAATAAGTATGAAGTTGGCTGCATATAACTTTTGAAACTTGAAAATTTTGTAGTATGGTGTTGTTAAAAAAATTGTTATGTAGGGAAATATAAAGGATTAAAAAGGTATTGGTGGATATTGAAGGATATGAAAAAATGACAAAATGAAAAAAATGTGGGTGGGGGAAAGGAAAAAGATAAGACAGGATGTGTTGGTAACCATGGGATCCAACATATTACGACACTCAAGCTGTTAGCAAGGCTTGAGGTCCTCGTTCATATTGGGGTTTTTTAGGAGGAGTATATGGATTATATACTCCATATATTGTATATATGGAATATAATGGTCTGTTAATACTGGTCAACTGTTCGTTTAGGCATGTGATGTGTTTAGGTTATGTTTGAATTTACCTATCTCGTAATATTCTAATGTCTCTAGTAGGTTGCTCTTGTTTTTGCAATGTATCAGACAGGAATTTTTTTCTTCGTTAAAATGGCGGTTTTTGTTGAATATGAGTGCAAAATTTGATTTTGGAAGACACCTGTAATTCGAAAATTTCCTGAAGATGGTCTAACCAAGACCGAAACTGGTAGAAAAAAGAGCCGTGCGTCTCTTAAGACGGCTAAACCCAAATGTGTCTAGTTCTAGTTTTAGTTCAATGAAAAGTATACAACAATCTAGCGCTGAATAAGAACTAAAATTAGAATTAACACAGCGCTAGAACTTTCTAATTCTAAGTCTAGTGTTAGTTCTAGCTTTAATTGTTATTCATCGCTAGATTGTTGTATATTTTTATTGAAAAGTGGAACTAACACTAAATCTAGAACTAGAATCATTCGGATTTAGCCCTCTTAAGAGTTGCACGGCTAAATCCGAATGTTTCTAGTTCTAGGTTTAGTGTTAGTTCTAATTCTAGTGCTAGTTCTAGTTTTAGTTGTTATTCAACGCTAGAAGTAATACTATACCTAGAACTAGAAAGTTTCGAGTTTAGCCGTGCATCTTCAGACTGCGTCTTTAGACCGAACCTGATATGATTACTCAAATTGCAGAACTTAAATGGAATTTAGGAGAGTACGTGGCACGTTTGAAGGATGGAAGATGGACAAAGATTGTTCGAATGGAGACCATGAATGACGATATGCTGGACTGACGATATCAAAAGACTAAATGAACTGAGAACAAATCAAAAATGAGGGAGGTCTATTTTCAGCAATTAAGTACCTCAACCGTTTTAATCTTTAGTAATCTGGGTATTATGGTAATCCAAATCGGTAGCATTTTAATAATGCCGGATTAAAAAAATTCACTATTTATTATTTAATAACCTTTAAGATATCCGTTATATTTCCATAAATAGAAGAAATGGACATCTCAAAAAAAGATCGTCGAGTATACCAAGAAAGAAGTGTTTACACGCCAAAACCAGTTATTTCATTCATATTCATGTACGAGGAAAGCTCGGAGTTCTTATTTTATAATATACTAAGCATAACTAGACTCAACTTTATGGCGCTGCTTTATGTTGGAGTGCTACAGGTTTCGGAGTCAAACCATCTTCAGACAATGTCTCATAAAATATCTCAATTTAAAAACAGAATTGTTTCAATATACCCGGATTGTGTCCTCGTAAGGTATAATTGACGATAAATTTTTGAATTTAAATTCCATCTTTTGCAATTAAAGTCTGGATGTCATAGAACGAAATATAACCAAGTTTTACGTCAAATGTCCTCAAAGTACCAAAGTTAACGCAAGAAGTTTGTTAACCGTTGCAGGTAAAGTGGTCTTTCTGAGCAATGTACAACAAAAGTTGATTAAGATAAAATGTTTAAGTTATGTTAAATTATAGCGATATGCCGAATTTTATTAATTTAGGATACAAAAGCAAAATGTAGATTTTTAAATCATAAGATTAACAAAATATTTTCAATCTAACCTAAATTAACTTAAAAGCTTATTCAATGATACCAACACTAACACATAATTCAGCCCTTTTCCGACATTGTTTATAACTTTTTCTAATATGGTCCAACGGAATTTTTCTAAGAACAGCTCCAATTTTTTGTTTGAAACGGTCTAAATTGTTATTAAAATTTTTAGTGTATAGTTTTTGTTTTACATAGCCCCAAAAATAAAAATCCATAATAGATAAATAATAGATAAATTCGATCTTCTTGGCGGCCATGGTTGCGGACCATATCTACCAATCCATTTTTTTCCAAATAACGTACTTAAATAATTTCTAATTAAAATGCTCGAATGGGGGCCGCAATCATCTTGTTGAAAATATAATTTATTGCTTTTTCCTAAATCCACGCCGTGAAGATAATTAAATAAACAATTTTCTAGTATTTCCAAATATCGGTGTTGATTCAAATTGCCGTTTATGAAGTAAGGTCCAATAACACCGTCCCACGAAACAGCACACCACACATTCACTTTCTGGAAATACTGGCGTTTACAAGCTATGCGATAATATGGATTAGTCTTTGATCAGAATCGACAATTTTGTGTTGTAACTCCATTAGTGGTGAACGATGCTTCCGAAAATATTATGTTTTTTAAAAAACTCTTTATTATTATATTATGTCTTTCAAAATGTTGTACCTAAGCCACAAACAATAATCTAAACGTTTTGCTTCATCACCTAATTCGATAGTGTGGTTAAATTTTGGTTTATACGGCAATATTTTATTTTCTCGATAAATTCTTTGTAAATGGGATTTATTTATACCGACTTCAACTGCCCTTTTTCTTAACGACACCTTACCGCAATCCATTGCGTTCGTTACTGCAACAATCGACCCCGCATCATGTTCATCTAAACACTTTTTTTTTCTTTTTATTTTCCACATTGCCCGTTTCCGAAAATTTTTTAACAACTCTCTTAATTGTTTTTTATCTACTAAAAATTCAAATTTTTCCTCAAATCGTCTTAACCCTTTGTGTCCCAAGAAGTCAAAAATTTTGAAATTTTGTGACAGAATTAAAACGCTATCAAAATACACTCAGTAGAGGCCTTTGGAATCAATTAGCAATATATGCAATCCCCCCATTCCAGGGGTATAATGGTACTTCAGAGTACCGTCAAGTATTAAAATATATTTTCAGTATACAAAAACTATTATTGCTAATATAAAAATACTACATTTTTTATTACGTTAGAAAATAAGTAACACTTGCTTTATCTAAATCACATTATGACATTCAGAAAAACAGTTCTTTCTTTCATTACAACATAAATAAACATTGCACGCAGTACATTTTGAGTGAGGTCTAGCTTTGGCAGAACAATTTTCATAACCTCGTAATCTAAGTGTCAAAAAAGATGGAAGAATTAAAAATTCCTGGAATTTATTGGAATTAAGGAATGAGGCTTATTCTAAATTAAAGCTCAAAGCTTTCTCTTTACAATGATGTATAATAATTGTTGGGTTGGATTGGAAAAATATTGAGAAAAAAAAAGTTGAAATAAAACTTACATTTTCGTATAACCTAAAATTATCAAAAAAGATGCTATTTAAAAATTCTTGGAAGCCGTATTTATTGAAATTAAGGAATGAGACTTATTCTAAATTAAAGCTCAAAGCTTTCTCTTTAAAATTATGTATAATAATTGTTGGGTTGGATTGGAAAAATATTGTGAAAAAAAATGTTGAAATAAAACTTACATTTTCGTATAACTTAAAAGTGTCAAAAAAGATGCTAATTTAAAAATTCCTGAAAGCCGTAATTATTGAAATTAAGGAATGAGACTTATTCTAAATTAAAGCTCAAAGCTTTCTCTTTACAATGATGTATAATAATTGTTGGGTTGGATTGAAAAAATATTGAGAAAAAAAATGTTGAAATAAAACTTACATTTTCGTATAACCTAAAAGTGCCAAAAAAGATGCTAATTTTTAAAAATTCGTGGAAGCCGTATTTATTGAAATTAAGAAATGAGGCTTATTCTAAATTAAAGCTCAAAGCTTTCTCTTTACAATGATGTATAATAATTGTTGGGTTGGATTGGAAAAATATTGAGAAAAAAAATGTTGAAGTAAAACTTACATTTTCGTATAACCTAAAAGTGTCAAAAAAGATGCTAATTTAAAAATTCCTGGAAGCCGTATTTATTGAAATTAAGAAATGAGGCTTATTTTAAATTAAAGCTCAAAGCTTTCTCTTTAAAATGATGTATAATAATTGTAGGGTTGGATTGGAAAAATATTGAGAAAAAAAATGTTGAAATAAAACTTACATTTTCGTATAACCTAAAAGTGTCAGAAAAGATGCTAATTTAAAAATTCCTGGAAGCCGTAATTATTGAAATTAAGGAATGAGACTTATTCTAAATTAAAGCTCAAAGCTTTCTCTTTAAAATGATGTATAATAATTGTTGGGTTGGATTGGAAAAATATTGAGAAAAAAAATGTTGAAACAAAACTTACATTTTCGTATAACCTAAAAGTATCAAAAAAGATGCTAATTTAAAAATTCGTGGAAACCGTATTTAGTGAAATTAAGGAATGAGACTTATTCTAAATTAAAGCTCAAAGCTTTCTCTTTACAATGTTGTATAATAATTGTTGGGTTGGGTTGGAAAAATATTAACAAAATAAATGTTGAAACAAAACTTACATTTTTCATCTGGACGAAAAAGTTTAAATATACCTAAAAACCGTACAGTGCGGATTGTATCATTTTTTATACCGATTCTTTCTTGTATAGTAGAAAGTACCGACAGCTCTAAATGTGCCGAATAGATGACTACAGTTTAAAATGAGTGTTTAAAACTATCGGTACTTTAAAGTACCGTCGGGACACAAAGGGTTAAAACTGCATTGTAACTAATATTCTCCAATCCATAGCACTGCACTATAAATATTTTATGTTGTAATGTAAACATGATCAATTAATATTTGACAATAGGCTAAAGCTAAGCTATCAAATGATAATTGTTAGTTGACTCAGATCATTTGTTTTCATTGTAAAACGGAAAATTAGAAAAAAATTTTCAGGAAAAAACTCATTTTTTCTTTTATATGCTAAATTAATAAAATTCGGCATATCGCTAATATTTTACCGTAACAAACATTTTATCTTAATCAACTTTTGTTGTACATTGCTCAGAAAGACCACTTTACTTGCAACGGTTAACAAACTTCTTGCGTTAACTTTGGTACTTTGAGGATATTTTACATAAAACTTGGTTATATTTCGTTTTACGACATCCAGACTTTAATTGCAAAAGATGTAATTTGCATTCAAAAATGCATCGTCAATTATACCTTACGGGGACACAATCCGGGGACACACTGTATACACGGTGTATACAGGGTGATTCACATAAGAACCGACACAGAGCAGGGACATATAGAGGACAATAAATTAAGATGATTTAACGCAACTTATCTCTATACTAAGTTGTACCCCTGACGAGTTATAGGCCTTCAAAGTTGGGTCTTAAATTTTTAAAACATTGAATATCTTCGTAATATATTAAGCTAGAAAAACCAAATTTGGAATACAATATGAGTGTACCGAGGGTGTTAATTGGTAGCAAGTTGAGACCAATTGAGGCATTTCAAAGGGTTGATTAAGGGTGATGGTCCCCTAAATTTTGACAGATTTTTTTTAACCTTTTGGTGGATTTAATACATTATTACCTCATTTCATTGGGAATTTAATTCTAATAGTATATTAAAAAACAAGTTTCGTAAGACAAGCTTGAAATGCACGAATTCAAGTTGAAAAACGAGTGGCGAAGCCACGAGTTTTTTAATGAATGAGTGCTTTAAGTCTTATGAAACGTGTTTTTATGCTATTTTTTGTAATTCGCGTTTTTATACTTTTTTTTTAACAAAAATAAAGTAAATTTTGGCAATGTAGGGAAATAGGTATGTAGCAGTTGGTAACACCGTAACACTTGAAAATAGAAACTTTGAATTGACAATTAGAAACTGTCAAAACACAAAATATATTCACCTGAAAAAAATGTTTGATGTACACCTCCCAAAATAAGAGAAATTGATCAGAGTCAATGTCCTCATCATTGTGGACCTTGTATTCGATGCTAAGAACGTGTTTAAACATCCATAGACAAAAATTGTTACATTGACAACTAGAAAAATTAATGACCCAATGTCACCAACTTGAACTGGTTCCATAAAATGTTACTAAAATCTCATTACAGCATCGGATGCTGTAAGGAGTCTCATTACAGCACCCGTTTGAGTACTGTTATAGCTTCCATTACCGTAGCGAATTACAAAAAACTTTTTTTATTTTTATTATTTTTTAAAAAACATTGAACTTTGAAGGCCTTTAACTCCTCAGGTGTACAACTTAGTATATAGGTAAGTTACGTTAATCATCTTAATTTATTGTCCTCTACATGTCCCTGCTCTGTGTCGGTTATTATGTGAATCTCCCTGTATATAACTTAATACTAGTATATAAATGTAGTTAGTTAAAATGAATTAATAGTAATAAATAAAAGAGAAAGACATTTCGATTTTTTGTCAGTAAATCCAATGTATACTTAACGCTATTAATGCTAAGTAGCTTTTAACGCCGCAATGGGATGGGCTTATAAGGAAGAGAGGTTCGCACAGACCGCCTCTGCGCGTACTTACATAACCGTTTCCTCGATTTGCATATTAAACGCATGATAACCGCGTTCGTTCTTCCTCGTGCATCCAAGACATCGCCTTAATGGTAATAGGAAACCTGACGATTTTTTCGCTAATACGCTACGGGCTAATTTATTGCCACGTCGCGTCGTTTCATTAAAATTTATTAAATGTCGCATAATAAATCGGCTCTTATCAAAAAAAATGCGCGTCTCTACGGATCGGTTTGCGTGATGCCCCGAAAGTAATGGTGAAAAAAAATTCATGATGTGGGTTACGCCCATATGTCGTGATGGCATGTGTTAAAAAGGCTTCTCGTGTCGACCGTCACATGTGTTTGATACGGACATTAATACGCATTTCCTATGTGACACTTTTAGATTAGGACCTATCCAATTTGCGAAATTTACATAAACTGTTAACTTAATGAAGTCTTTCTTAATTCGCAAATCTAACTGTTTAACGGAAACGAAACTTAATAATTTTCGTTTCATTTAAATACAACATTTCATTTTTTTTGCTACATCCAATAAGTAGGTATGTAATTTTGGGTGGATTTCAATTTTAAAATTCAAACTTGGAGACTCAACTTTATAAGCGGTTCGTCGTCTCTAAGGTGGTCATCATCGATGCCCCACCGTGCCCAGTCATTTGCTACCCGACGTGATCTACCATAAATTTTCTTCGGCGGGAACATAGCAATTTGGAACGGCGTACCGAGACAGATAGTACCTGGTTTACGGAGGGTGTGGCACCTTCCAACGGTACACACTATGGTCATTTGCCATATTGAATTAGTGCGTTAGGGTTTACGACCCGTACACTAACTTAAGAATCAAAATTAAATCAAAATAAAACTTAATAAACACCAAAAATGAATCTAAAATCCTTCCGGTGTAACACCAAGCCTTAAATCTCTCGATTTAAACACACGTTGCGTCTGACGGTAATTGATTCTGAATGGTTATTTGCAAGGAATTAGAATCCTTTGTAGTCCGGAAAAGATAATCACCATCTACCCCCCTAGATATTATTTACGATATTGCTTTATTTTAGCGACAGCTAAATTATAGATTGACGTCGGGTTCGATTTCAATTATTGCGGTTGTCGTATTACAGAGATGATTACGTGGCGAACCCATAAACTTGCGCATAATAATGTTAAAGGGTGTGTCTGTTTTTCACTATTTACAACTCAAATTTGCATTTACCTTAGTTTCTTAACCCATACTTTAGGTATTGTTTCACTTTTTTTTTCTTGTAACACACAAGAAAAGAAGGTTAATAATAAACCTTCTCTCATGTATAATTTAATATAATAAGGACCCAAATAACTTTCAGATTTTTAAAGGTTACTTTATTATATTGTTATATTAATAATAATTGTGATTGTTTAATCCCCGAATTCAAAAATGCTAGATTGTCAGCTTTAGATTGTTGTATACTTTTCATTGAACTAAAACTAGAAATAACACTTGACCTCGAATTAGAAACATTCGGGATTAGCCGTACCTCTCTTTAGACGGTTAAACCCGAATGTTTTTAGTTCTAGATTTAATGTTAGTTCCACTTTTCAATAAAAATATACAACAATCTAGCGCTGAATCACAATTAAAACTAGAACTAACACTAGACTTAGAACTAGAAAGTTTAGGGTTTAGTATGTTTATTAGTATTAATTAATTTTAACATACTACATTTATATATTAACTTGTACCTATATACCGAGTATATAACGAAACGATTTTTAAAAAAATTGAGATAATTTATGAGACATTGTCTGAAGATGGTTTGACTCCGAAACCTGTAGCACTCCAACATAAAGCAGCGCCATAAAGTTGAGTCTAGTTATGGTTAGTATATTATAAAATAAGAACTCCGAGTTTTCCTCGTACATGAATATGAATGAAATAACTGGTTTTGGCGTGTAAACACTTCTTTCTTGGTAGACTCGACGATCTTCTTTTGAGATGTCCATTTCTTCTATTTATGTAAATATAACGGATATCTTAAAGTTTATTAAATATTAAATAGTAAACTCTTTAATGCGGCATAATTAAAACGCTGCCGATTTGGACTACCATAATACCTAGATTACTAAAGATTAAAAAGGTTGAGGTACTTAACTGCTAAACATAGACCACCCTCATTTTTGACCAGTTCTCAGTTCAGTTATTCTTTTGATATCATCGGTCCAGCATATCGTCATTCATGGTCTCCACTCGAACAATCTTTGTCCATCTTACATCCTTCAAACGTGCCACGTACTCTCCTAAATTCCATTTAAATTCTGCAATTTGGGTAATCATATTAGCTTCGGTCTGAAGACGCAGCCTGAAGATGTACGGCTAAACTCGAAACTTTCTAGTTTTAGGTATAGTGTTACTTCTAATGTTGAATAACAACTAGAATGACGGCTAAATCCGAATAATTCTAGTTCTAGGTTTAGTGTTAGTTCTAGTTTTAATTCAATAAAATGTATATGTGACTATGGAAAGGAGGTTTAGGTGTCAATAGGTCGATTTTGAGATTTTGAATCTTTTAATAGTGTAAAGCGCGGTCTTTTCAATGAACTTAACCTCAGCTTCGCAACTATCTTCGCGGCTGAGTTATTTGCATCGAAAGTTTAATGTCTTTAAATTAGAAACGCAAAATAAAGTTATATATAAAGTTGTGGAGCAGAGGTCGATTGCGGGCGAGGTGCTACAATGAAGATCCGTTAAGACAAAACATTATAGAGCTAATGCCTCGGCCGCAAGCGACCTCGGCTTGAAGATATAACCTCGAAAACTTTTTTATATAAACTGCAACTGCAAATTAAGCCAAGTAAGGTATATTTTTGGTATTTATTAGAGTTTACCGCCGAGGCCGCTTGCGGGCGAGGCGCTACAATAAGGTTCCATAAAGATAAAACTTTATAGAGATACTGCCTCCTTATAAAGTTGTGGAGCAAAGTTAGCTTGCGGGCGAGGCGCTACAATGTAGCCTCTTTAAGAAAAAACGTTATAGAGCTACCGCCTCGGCCGCAAGTAACCTTGGCTTGAAGATATAACCTCGAAGGCTTTTTTATATAAACTGCAACTGCAAGCTAAGGCAAGTAAGATATATTTATTATGTTTATTAGAGTTTATAGCCGAGGTCGCGTGCGGGCGTGGCGCTACAATGAGTTCCCATAAAGATAAAACTTTATAAAGATACTACCTCGGTCGCAATCGACCTAGGCTTGAAGATACAACCTTGTTATACAAATAATTATTGTATTTTAACACATCATATAATTTGTTGAGATGAGATATTTTGGAGTTAGTCTCACTCAAACGTGGAAATTAAGGGAAACAAAACCTAACTCTACACTTGCACGTCTTCTTATTCGATTTAGCAAATTTCTATTGTTTCTATTGTCTCTATTGTTTCTTGCTGGATTAAGAGGTGATACTTTTGGATATAAAAGTAAGATTTTTTTTTGTGTTAAGTTTAGAGTAATTTTGAAACGTTGATGATGGTGTGGGGGTCCCCTTTAAACGGTACACGTATCGTTGGACATAATGGGGGCAGAGAGTAGAAAGGAAGCTTAAAGAAGGCGGTGGCGGTCGGAACGAGGTACAAAATGACGTCGGAGTACGTGCCGGGGAACAATTTACTTGTCGCTTCAGAGTTGCAAAGAAAAGGCGGCCGAGTGGACCGCGGAAAATGAAAGAAACTTAATAGCCCAGCGCCATCTCCGGTGGCTCGGATCAAAGGACCGACTACAATCGCACTCATCAAAATCTTCAACTACCGTACCTCTTTTAGTGTTACGTAGACTCTCTTTCTCGTAGTATACGCTGTCTCGACGAATTTTATTCACTCTTTCCGCGAAATCTCGAATCTTTTTTTCCTTTGTCATTTTCTAAATGTATCCAGTAAATCTTGTTAGTGGCAAAATCGTAATTTTAAACGTCTGTCTAATTGAAAACGCACCATCACCAATACGGAGAATCTCTTGTAAACCAAGCAACGGTCTTAATTGCGAATTTGCGGACGCGATAGACCGTGGCAGATTTATACACCGGTGGCCCCTGAAGGGGCTCTGTTTGCTTATGTTTAATTGCAGATTATTGTTTTGCGATAACAGGTGGAAAGCATGGCCCCAGCTAAACCGAGTGTTGATGAACGCCCATTAACCGGGTACGCTTTGATAACTTAATGGGAGCTCGAATCCAATACAGCGTCGTTAAACGATCATCGTTCAAACCGACCACTCAACGAAACCGTTCCGCTTTGAATTTGCATATTAACTAAGAAGAGGAAGAAGAAGTAGATCTAATGAACGATGACTAGGGGCTAATGACACTCCGAAGAGGGAGTCAAAGACCGTCCCATAAAATACGCAAGTATATGTATGTAATTTAAAGGAGTGTTTAAAAGAAACTTTACGACGTTGCGGATGAACTCCAGAAGAAGTCGAGGAAGTATGAGAAGAAGAAGAAGAAGCGGCTTAAACTGGTGCTCGATGGTCACGATACGACGATCTCGGAAAGAATTTATTACGTGCCTGAAATTATTAGCCATTAGTGGGGCATTAGTTATTCGGCTGGTCGTAAATATCGGTTTGGCAGCGTGCAGAATACCTCACAGGCACGACTACGCCGTAAATTGTTTACAATTTTTCTAACTGTTAAAGCCGTTACGTTACGGAGAGGTTCGCCTCGGACGACTGACTGTGGCTTTGAATATTTTTTAACCGCAATCTTTTTTTCTAGCTGTATTCTTTTACTTATTTATTATATACAAGGTAATGGCAAAAAAACTATGTTTATTAAATATTTTACATTAATACATTTTTGCAAAAGCTTTGGATTCAGAAATTTAAACAGAAATCAGCTTATGGAACGTAAAAGTTTTTGAAGATACACGGCTAAACACAAATGTTTCTAGTTCTAGATTTAGTGTTAATTCTAATACTAGTGTTATTTTTAGTTGTTATTCAACGCTAGATTGTTGTACATTTTTATTGAAATGTGAAACTAACACTAAACCTAGAACTAGAATCATTTGAATTTAGTTCTAATGCTAGTGTTTCTTCTAGTTTCAGTTGTTATTCAGCGCTAGGTTGTTGTATACTTTTCATTGAAGTAAAACTAGAACTAACACTAAACCTATAACTAGAAACATTCGGGTTCAACCCGAAACATTCTAGTACTTGGTCTAGTGTTAGTTCTAGTTTTAATTGTTATTCAGCGCTTGACAGTTGTATATTTTTATTGAAAAGTGAAACTAACACTAAACCTAGAACTAGAATCATTCGGATTTAGTCGTCTTAAGAGCCGCACGGCTAAATCCGAATGTTTCTAGTTCTAGGTTTAGTGTTAGTACTAATTCTAGTGCTAGTTCTAGTTTTAGTTGTTATTCGCTAGATTATTGTATATGTCACAGTTAAAACGTGCATTTCAGTTAATGTACACATTAGCCAATCAATGTATACATTAACGTAACGTTTTAGTGAAAGTATTTATCAGTCATAGAGTGTATACTTTTACTAGTGAATGTATACAGGGTGTCCCGCAACGATTGTACAATACTGCATCAGCGTATTCTCTGATCGAAAACAGACAAGAAAAGTCTAATAAACATAGGTCCGAAAATGGACCAATTTCGAGATATTCAAAGTTTTAGTTTCATAAGCTGACCTATTGTAAACATCATTAATTCTAACGATTTAGATGCAGTAATTATATGATTACCATGGTTACGATGGTTAAGATAAAGTTTAATAAATAATAAGATAATATTAAGTTAATTAATAATTTAACAAAACAAGTAACAAAGATTGTCGAAGAAAATCCTTCAACCAGCATAAAAACAACGAATATTTAACAAATTGGAAAAGATTGATGTCATAATAATGTTCAATATGCGCACCATTTACTTCTAAACACAAACGGATACGTTTTCTAAATGAACTTCTAATGCGTTCAAAGATACCAGGAATTTGTTTTACTGTGTCAAATGCGTTACTAATTTTATTCTTCAAATCCTGCACATTTTGAACGTCTTCAGAATAAACAATTTGTTTTAAATGTTCCCAAAACCAAAAATCTAACGGATTTAAATCTGGTGAACGAGGTGGCCCTCCTCGGCCAATCCACTTATTGCCAAATCTGTTATTTAAGTATGCTCGAGTAGCGCGTGCATAATGTGCTGGTGCTCCATCGTGCATAAAGCAGCAATTTTCTAGAATTTGTTGAGGTAATTCATCAAAGGCCTCTGTAAGGTCATTTTGTAAAAAATGTATGTAGGCATCGGCTGTCAATCTCTTTGGAAGAAAAAATGGACTTAAAAACTGATCACCTATAACTCCAGCCCATACATTAACGCTGAATCGCCACTGATGATGAGTTTCTAGTATTGCATGGGGATTTTCATCCCTCCAAACGTGCGCATTATGAATATTAAAAATTCCGCTTTGAGTAAATGTTGCTTCATCCGTAAATACAATATTTATGGGAAAGTCGACGTTTACTACCTCTTCCTGTATGGCCCACCTACAAAAAATCTCTCTTTTTTCGCCATCATTTTCTATTCCCTTGTGCAACTGCTCCCTTAGAATGCGGTGAACCGTTGTTTTGTTAATGTTTTCTTGTGCAGAAATTCTTCTAATGCTGGTTGAGGCATTTTCATCGACTCTTCTCAAAACTGCTTCTTCTAATTCCACCGGCCTTGTGTAATGTCTCTCCGTGGAATGGCTGTGGGTTACGCTTCCCGTTTCTTTTAATCTGAGAAATAATCTGCTAAAGGTGTGATTATTAGGTAATCGTCTGTCTGAACCTTTGCGTGTAATGACGAGCTGCTAACGTCGCATTTCCATCAGTTAGTCCGTAACAATACACCATATCCGCCATCTCTTCCTTGGAGTAATTAATAGGAGCCATACTTAATAGTTTTATTAATTGAATAGTAAAATAATAATTTCGTGAAGTATTATTATTTTGTTTTGATTAGACAACTTATCGTAATCATAGTAATGACTTAATTATTATAATAACAAATTTAAATTCATGATGTTAACAATATCAACTTATGAAACTAAATCTTTGAATATCTCGAAAATGGTCCATTTTCGGATCTATGTTTATTAGGCTTTTTTTGTTTATTTTTGATCATAGAATACGCTGATGCAGTTTTGTACAATCGTTGCGGGACACCCTGTATATAAACTAGGCAGTGCATGTATTTGCAAACACAGTGATGGCGAACCTATGACGCGTGTGTCAGAGGTGACACGCGAATTGATTTTGAATGACACCATAGAAAAATGTATATATATTACGTATATAGAAGGTCATCTCCCCACTTTTTTTGGTACATGCGCACCCAAGGGGATTGTGAGGGAACTAATTAGGTTAAAGCGCGAAATTTAAATATAGGTATTTCTATAACGGTTTATACCATTAGTTTATTTTGAAGAGGTCAAACGCATTTTCCAAAGAAATAGGAAAAAATATTAATTTAAAGTTTTTCCAAGATAATATTCATAATTTTTAACGTATAGTGCTCTCATTAGCTGAGAGCGCCAATTTATCTATCGGATATACTTATCAAGAGGTGGTAAAAGTGGCCCTAACTTATTTAAATACTTAACTAAAGGATATAAAACTCCTAGCCAAAAGAACGTAAGGAAGAAAATTTGCTTATACAACGGAGTTATCACCAATTATCACACTAAACGACAAAACAAAAATGTGGCGTTTTTCTATGGTTACAAGCGCTTTGTTTGTGTAGATAATGCAGATTGCTGCAAATTCAGTCTACAACGTCATCCAGTGGATTGTGAGGGTACTAAATCTCGGTCTACATTTTTATAGTAGTAAGATTGCACACCATGAATGACACACCTCCATTGAGACAAGAAATTCCATAATTGAATTTATAATAATTAGTTAATTAGGTTTCATAGTTAAGTTAGCTAGTTTAGCAGGTCAGAAACATATATCTTTCAGAAACAACAGAGCATTTTGTGTAATGAAACGATAGTAAGCAAAACATGAAATATAAAAAGACACTTCGAAACTACTCATTGTGAGCTCTTAAAGAAAACTATGGATGATAGGATGGAATACATTGCCAGGCAGCTAAATTTCAATCAAATCCCATCCTTAAATTTGTAAAAAGCTCTACCAATTTAGCATCAGCAAGTTATTATGTTGCTTATTCCATAGCTCAACATGGAAAAGCTCTCAGTGACGGATAATTAATTTGTTAAAGAAACATTTCTACAATGTGCACCAGTTCTATTTCAGGATATGAAAAATAAAGATGATATTAACAAAAGAATTTCTGAGTCACCACTCACTAGCAACACCATCAAAGAAAGAGTAATACATCTTAATAAAAACGTACATCAACTAAAAAAAAGACTTAAATAATTCTAACTATTTTTCGATTTCTCTTGATAAAACCATTAATATCACATCAAATGCTTGGTTGACCATTATTGCGAGATATTCTGACGGCCTTACTATGACAAAAGAGTTAATAAAGTTAGAATCAGTGCCAATAAGTATATCAGGAAACGAAATATGTAAGCTTGTTATAGAAACGTTCATTGATATCTCTAAAATTGTGTCGGTCAATGTCGGGAATTGTTTATGGAAACTGTAAGACATCTTATTGTACCATTCTATTACATTATCCATCAGGAGGTATTGTGTGCTAAATCAGGATTTTCAGAACTGAATAATGTAATGTCTGATGTAACAAAAATTGTTAATTTTATAACTGCTCGACCTCTCCATAAGCGTGAATTTTCTGCACTTAGGCAAGAAGTCGATTCAACTTACAGTGGATTGCTAATGTTTAATTAATGTGAGATGGCTGAAATTTTGAATGCTTGGAACAGATTATCTGGCAGTAACTATAAAGAATCTAACAATGGCGTTATTAACAGTATATTCTTCAAGGTCTTGCTGTGAGATGTTTTCCTAAAAAGCAATTGCTAAAATTTTATTTATTAGGGCCATTATCTTTATAAGATAATCTTGTAAATCTTGTTGTAAGATATTATATGCTTAGTATCGCTAATACATCATACTGCATCATACTCATATAAAATTAACCAGTATCACACATATTATATCTCAATACTCTATAATTACATTCGTATCAAATACTACAATAAATCTCAATCATATATCATTACCATTATCATACAATCATAAGCACCAATATCCATATACATATAATATGAACGTAAAACACATCATTTGTACAACTTACTTCGTAAGTCATCTTAATATTTAGTATTTTATTAGAATAATTCGAACATTGTTATGTTTGTCAAAAATAATTTATAAAATCATAGATATGTACTAAATTTAATACATTCACTCTGTTTCAAGATAGCTAATTCGAATCGAAATAATATGGCAAAACCTTATCTTATTAATGAGACATCAATGGTAAAATCAAATCGTATTGGATGTATTATTACATCCAATTGTAAGAAAAGAATTGTGTCACAGATTAATAAAACGAAGAAATAAATAAGATAATCGAAATGTCTGGCAAACGAATCCGCCGCCGATTCACAGACTTTCTTTATGGTCCACGTAATGAGGTGGCATCTTGATTACGCACTTTATTACGAGCGTTTATGACCCTACGTAAAGAAAAGAAAGATGAGGGTTCCAAGATAGCCGTAGATAGGACGTGGAGGACCGGGTTGTCGTTATCGGGTTCAAAAGCGGTGTCTCTTTAGATCTAATTCGTAAAATAGGTGAGGTGGGCTGGATTCTTTTATGGATTCTTAAGATAAGAGAAAAAAAGAATGTTAATAATTGTGAAAACGCCCAAGGAATATATAATGCGTTTCGGGAATTATGTCGTCCGAATTGAAATTAATTAGGGTCGACGGGGAAATTTGTCGCGTAAAATATGTAAAAACATGCCGGAATGAAACACCGGTAGCCGAAACGTGTCCGAAGAATATTGCGGACGGACCTACATTCAACGTTCCACCGGGTCCCTACGAAACCGAATTTAATGGAAATTAAATACGTGGTCGACCCATATTTCTTCTTGATAATTTATCGACGGGCAGATTTTAATTCGACCGTTTTAACGGGGTTGTAATAAATTATACGGACCGACTCGTTCGACAAACTACTTGAAAACGGTTTCACAGGGATGGATTCAACAACATTTTTATGAACAATAAAAATTTTAATACAACCACCAATTATAACAATTTTCATGATTTATGGACGACCGAAATAGATCGAATAATTCATTAGGTTAGGTTATTTAAGTAATTATGTAAATCGTCGACCGTTTACATTGCACAGGTGTAATTTGGGTTAATAAACCTGTTGATAGGCGAGGTGGAGGTGCTCCGTTTTGGAATATTACGTCAATTTCCGGTTTTGAATTCTCGTAGATTCTCTGACAGTCAATTAATGAAGGAAATAAACCAACCTAAGTCGTATACATAAATTATTAACATGCAACTGGAGATCATTAAGGTTTTCTTATTTCTTATCTTTAAGCTACCGTCCAAAGTTAGCCCCAATTACAGGTCCACTAATATATTGATAAATAATAACTTATTCGAAAGCTTAATCCTTGGTCAATACGAAACTGGAAATGCCCAAAATATTGCGAAGGTAAGCGGAAATAACACAAAAATGATCTTTTTAGGTGGTTAAAATTCGTAAATGCTGTAGTTAATTATTAAGATGTATCGTCTGTATCATCTCTATTCTTTCCTATTAACCTTGTACAACTATCAACAATATGTAAAACCACAATTTCATCGAAATCTCACCTTATCGCACTTTTCTCAATATTTATGCATCTGAGAGCAAAAGTGTAAAAGAGCAATATTGTTAACAATAAAGTTTGCTACAACTTTTGTACTAAACTTTTTTTTCTAAAACGTTCTGAATCCTGCGCTCTCCATCAGAATGATGTAAATCCACGATTTCATCTGATTTTCACCTTTTAGAACTTTTCTCAATATTTATGCATCTGAGAGCAAAAATGTAAAAGAGTAATATTGTTAAAAATAAAGTTTGCTACAACTTTTGTACTAAACTTTTTTTTCTAAAACGTTCTGAATCCCGAGCTCTCCATCAATATGATGTAAATCCACGATTTTATCTGATTTTCGCGTTTTCGAACTTTTCTCAATATTTATGCATCTGAGAGCAAAAGTGTAAAATAGCAATATTGTTAGAAATAAAGTTTGCTATAACTTTTGTACTAAACTTTTTTTTATAAACGTTCTGAATCCCGAGCTCTCCATCACAATAATGTAAATACACGATTTTATCTCATTTTCACCGATTCGAACTTTTCTCAATACTTATGCATCTGAGAGCAAAAGTGTAAAATAGCAATATTGTTAGAAATAAAGTTGCTACAACTTTTGTACTAAACTTTTTTTTCTAAAACGTTCTGAATCCCGAGCTCTCCATCAAAATGATGTAAATCCACGATTTCATCTGATTTTTACCTTTTCGAACTTTTCTCAATATTTATGCATCTGAGAGCAAAACTGTAAAAGAGCAATATTGTTAAAAATAAAATTTGTTACAACTTTTGTACTAAAATTTTTTTTTTAAAACGTTCTGAATCCTAAGCTCTCCATCAGAATGATGTAAATCCACGATTTCATCTGATTTTCACCTTTTCGAACTTTTCTCAATATTTATGCATCTGAGAGCAAAACTGTAAAAGAGCAATATTGTTAAAAATAAAGTTTGCTACAACTTTTGTACTAAAATTTTTTTCCTAAAACTTTCTGAATCCCAAGTTCTCCATCAGAATGATGTAAATACACGATTTTATCTCATTTCCACCGATTCGAACTTTTCTCAATATTTAATGCATCTGAGAGCAAAAGTGTAAAAGAGCAATATTGTTAAAAATAAAGTTTGCTACAACCTTTGTACTAAACTCTTTTTTCTAAAACATTCTGAATCCCGAGCTCTCCATCAGAATGATGTAAATCCACGATTTCATCTGATTTTCACCTTTTCGAACTTTTCTCAATATTTATGCATCTGAGAGCAAAAGTGTAAAAGAGCAATATTGTCAAAAATAAAGGTTGCTACAACTTTTGTACTAAACTTTTTTTTCTAAAACATTCTGAATCCCGAGCTTTCCATCAGAATGATATAAATCCACGATTTCATCTGATTTTCACCTTTTCGAACTTTTCTCAATATTTATGCATCTGAGAGCAAAAGTGTAAAAGAGCAATATTGTCAAAAATAAAGGTTGCTACAACTTTTGTACTAAACTTTTTTTTCTAAAACATTCTGAATCCCGAGCTTTCCATCAGAATGATATAAATCCACGATTTCATCTGATTTTCACCTTTTCGAATTTTTCTCAATATTTATGCATCTGAGAGCAAAAGTGTAAAAGAGCAATATTGTTAAAAATAAAGTTTGCTACAACTTTTGTACTAAACTTTATTTTCTAAAACGTTCTGAATCCCGAGCTCTCCATCAATATGATGTAAATCCACGATTTCATCTGATTTCCACCTTTTTGAACTTTTCTCAATATTTATGCATCTGAGAGCAAAAGTGTAAAAGAGCAATATTGTTAATAATAAAGTTTGCTACAACTTTTGTACTAAACTTTTTTTTCTAAAACGTTCTGAATCCCGAGCTCTCCATCAGAATGATGTAAATCCACGATTTCATCTAATTTTCACTTGTTCGAATTTTTTTCAATATTTATACATCTGAGAGCAAAAGTGTAAACGAGCAATATTGTTAAAAATAAAGTTTGCTACAAGTTTTGTACTAAAATTTTTTTCCTAAAACGTTCTGAATCCTGAGCTCTCCATCAATACGATGTAAATCCACGATTTCCTCTGATTTTCACGTTTTCGAACTTTTCTCAATATTTATACATCTGAGAGCAAAAGTGTAAAAGAGCAATTTTGTTAAAAATAAAGTTTCCTACATCTTTTGTACTAAACTTTTTTTTGTAAAACGTTCTGAATCCCGAGCTCTCCATCAGAATGATGTAAATCCACTATTTCATCTGATTTTCACGTTTTCGAACTTTTCTCAATATTTATGCATCCGAGAGCAAAAGTGTAAAAGAGCAATATTATAAAGCATGAAATTTGCTACAACTATTATATTAAAACTTTTTTCTATAGCGTTCCAATGACAAGGTGTAAAAGGACGATTTCATCCAATTTTTACTTTTTCGATTTTTTCTCAATATTTATGCATCTGAGAGCAAAAGTGTAAAAGAGCAAATTTGTTAAAAATGAAGTTTGCTACAACTTTTGTACTAAACTTTTGTTTCCAAAACGTTCTGAATCCCGAGCTCTCCATCAGAATGATGTAAATCCACGATTTCATCTGATTTTCACCTTTTCGAACTTTTCTCAATATTTATGCATCTGAGAGCAAAAATGTAAAAGAGCAATATTGTTAAAAATAAAGTTTGCTACAAGTTTTGTACTAAACTTTTTTTTCTAAAACGTTCTGAATCCCGAGCTCTCCATCAAAATGATGTAAATCCACGATTTTATCTCATTTTCACCGATTCGAACTTTTCTCAATATTTATGCATCTGAGAGCAAAAGTGTAAAAGAGCAATATTGTTAAAAATAAAGTTTGCTACAACTTTTGTACTAAACTTTTTTTACTAAAACATTTTGAATCCCGAGCTTTCCATCAGAATGATGTAAATCCACGATTTCATCTAATTTTCATTTGTTCGAATTTTTCTCGGTATTTATGCATCTGAGAGCAAAAGTGTAAGTAGCAATATTGTTAAAAATAAAGTTTGCTACAACTATTGTACTAAACTTTTTTTTCTAAAACGTTCTGAATCCCGAGCTCTCCATCAGAATGATGTAAATCCACGATTTCATCTGATTTTCACCTTTTCGAACTTTTCTCAATATTTATGCATCTGAGAGCAAAAGTGTAAAAGAGCAATATTGTTAAAAATAAAGTTTGCTACAACTTTTGTACTAAACTTTTTTTTCTAAAACGTTCTGAATTTCGAGGTCTTCATCAGAATGATGTAAATCCACGATTTCATCTGATTTTCACCTTTTCGAACTTTTCTCAATATTTATACATCTGAGAGCAAAAGTGTAAAAGAGCAATATTGTTAAAAATAAAGTTTACTACAACTTTTGTATTAAACTTTTTTTTCTAAAACAATTTGAATCCGAGCTCTTCATCAGAATGGTGTAAATCCACGATTTCATCTGATTTCCACCTTTTCGAACTTTTCTCAATATTTATGCATCTGAGAGCAAAAGTGTAAAAGAGCAATATTGTTAAAAATAAAGTTTGCTACAACTTTTGTAGTAAACTTTTTTTTCTAAAACGTTCTGAATTCCGAGCTATCCATCAGATTGATGTAAATCCACGATTTCATTTGATTTTCACCTTTTCGAATTGTTCTCAATATTTATGCATTTATAAGCAAAAGTGTAAAAGAGCAATATTGTTAAAAATAAAGTTTGCTACAACTTTTGTACTAAACTTTTTTTTCTAAAACGTTCTGAATCCCGAGCTCTCGATCAGAATGATATAAATCCACGATTATATCTCATTTTCACCTTTTCGAACTTTTCTCAATATTTATGCATCTGAGAGCAAAAGTGTAAAACAGCAATATTGTTAAAAATAAAGTTTGCTACAACTTTTGTACTAAACTTTTTTTTCTAAAACGTACTGAATCCCGAGCTCTCCATCAGAATGATGTAAATTCACGATTTCATCTGATTTTCACCTTTTCGAACTTTTTTCAATATTTATGCATCTGAGAGCAAAAGTGAAAAAGAGCAATATTGTTAAAAATAAAGTTTGCTACAACTTTTGTACTAAACTTTTTTTTCTAAAACGTTCTGAATCCCGAGCTCTCCATCAATATGATGTAAATCCACGATTTCATCTGATTTTCACCTTTTCGAACTTTTCTCAATATTTATACATCTGAGAGCAAAAGTGTAAAAGAGTAATATTGTTAAAAATAAAGTTTGCTACAACTTTTGTACTAAACTTTTTTTTCTAAAACGTTCTGAATCCCGAGCTCTCTATCAAAATGATGTAAATCCACGATTTTATCTCATTTTCACCGATTCGAATTTTTCTCAATATTTATGCATCTGAGAGCAAAAGTGTAAAAGAGCAATATTGTTAAAAACAAAGTTTGCTACAACTTTTGTACTAAACTTTCTTTTCTAAAACGTTCTGAATCCCGAACTCTCCATCAGATTGATGTAAATCCACGATTTCATCTGATTTTCACCTTTTCGTACTTTCCTCAATATTTATGCATCTGAGAGCAAAAGTGTAAAAGAGCAATATTGTTAAAAATAAAGTTTGCTACAACTTTTGTACTAAACTTTTTTATCTAAAACTTTCTGAATCCCAAGTTCTCCATCAGAATGATGTAAATACACGATTTTATCTCATTTCCACCGATTCGAACTTTTCTCAATATTTATGCATCTGAGAGCAAAAGTGTAAAAGAGCAATATTGTTAAAAATAAAGTTTGCTACAACTTTTGTACTAAACTTTTTTTTCTAAACGTTCTGAATCCCGAGCTTTCCATCAAAATGATGTAAATCCACGATTTCATCTGATTTTCACCTTTTCAAATTTTCCTCAATATTTATGCATCTGAGAGCAAAAGTGTAAAAGAGCAATATTGTTAAAAATAAAGTTTGCTACAACTTTTATGCTAAATATTTTCTTCTAAAACGTTCCTGTACTCTAACAACCTTTCGATTTTGTTTTTTTTTTTCGAAACGGTTTAAATGAAATAAATAAACCAATCCTTTATTAGTTTTAATCAAAAACTTTAACAGCTGCTCATTTTACAATTAGACTTTGTTACACGAGCGCCACCCATAAATTAATTCTGGAGTTAATGAAATTAAGCGAAGAGGGCAATTTACAATTAAGGGTTAAGTTGAAGCGGCGCTGCCAGAAGAGGAACGCTTTAATTGGTGGTTTTATTCGTTCAATTGCGGAATTGGTGAGGATTAATGCACGCGCGCGTTTACATTTTAAATTGTAACGAACACTTTGTGTCATGTCCATTGCGGTCATTGCAGCTTCTTGAAAAGGTCTTTGGCCACGCATTTATCCACCGCCGACAGCAAGTCAAACAGCTCTTCCGTACACGTTTCCGTCGTTTGTTCTCTACACGAAACCCGTTCTGTACACTGATCCAACTTGTCTACCAAGTCTTGGTGGTTTTTACGACATTTCTCCTCAAAAAAGAAAAAAAAGCATTAATTTAAAATAAATAACACTAAAAAAGACAAATTTACTCTTAATTTTTGTAATGGATCTACAAGTTCTGGAGCGGGTGGTGGAGGTTGTTCTGTATCTCCCATGATTTATAACACTTTTGACGTGCGATTTAAATGAATTTATTAATGTTTTGCTTGGTAACCTGAACTAACCTACTCGATGAACCTGATATCTCAAAAAGGAAACTTAAAATAATGACATACAAGAATGTAGTTGGTAAAAATTAAAAAAATTTGTGAGTATAATGTATTTTCCTGATAAGGCAATACCAGTTTCGCGGTCAAAAAATCCCTAAAATCCACTAAGAATTCCATTTATTTTAATTGATATCGAGATGAGGTCGATTTCGTCCGTTTCTGGATCTCTGGAGGGTGTCGTTGTGTCTTCCGCGATGAAGGAGTTCGACCACAGGTGGTTGCGGTCGCTCCCACGGTTCCAAAGAACCCTTTAACACCTGCCCTCGGCGACTCAGCTGCCCGTACTCTCTTGTCTTCTTCTTCTTCTTCGTCTTCGTTCTTCTCCGCTTTCGCCTGCTTAATTATTGGTGACCACGCGTTCGCTTCAACGGCCATCGTCTTAATAAGCGGCGGGTATTTTTTTCGGTGCTCGTTCTCCACCCGTGTCAGCCAAAGAAAAACGAAGATCTTTTCTATACCACAGGGCCGGACCCTAACATTATCATTATCTTTCTTAATGTTAGATAGAAAGTTATACCATTGTCTTGATTTTTTTACTCTATTTCTTCCTGTAGTATTCATTTAAGTTAATCTAATTCCCTGTTATTATCTACTATTCAGAGATTTATCAAGAAAGAATTATCGCTGTTAATTTTCTATAATATCTCTTTTAATACTCTCTAAATACAAAATCTAAATTATATGGCAAAACATGAAATTAAAAAAAATCTTATAACCCTTTCAGTAAAACTCCGCTAAGATAACAGTAATCAAAAAGATAAAAATTGTAAAAATCGTATCTCATAAACTGATTTAACAACCCTTTGTGCCCCAAGAAGTCAAAATCTTTGAAACTTTGTGACAGAATCAGACAGAATTAAAACGCTATCAAAATACACTCGGTGAAGGCCTTTACATAATCTAAGTGTCAAAAAAGCCTTCTGGAAGCCGTGTTTATTGAAATTAAGAAATGAAACTTATTTTAAATTGAAGCTTAAAGCTTTCTGTTTAAATCGATGTATAATAATCGTTGGGTTGAATTATAAAAATGTTGAGAAAAAGAGTATTGAGTTAAAACTAACATTTTCGTATAACCTAAAAGTGTCAAAAAAGACGCTAATTTAAAAATTCCTGGAAGCCGTATTTATTGAGATTAAGGAATGAGACTTATTCTAAAATAAAGCTCAAAGCTTTCTCTTTAAAATGATGTATAATAACTTATGGGTTGGATTGGAAAAATATTGAGAAAAAAAATGTTGAAATAAAACTTACATTTTCGTATAACCTAAAAATGTCAAAAAAGATGCTAATTTAAAAATTCCTGGAAGCCGTGTTTATTGAAATTAAGAAATGAAACTTGTTTCAAATTAAAGCTCAAAGCTTTCTCTTTAAAATGATGTATAATAATTGTTGGGTTGGATTGGAAAAATATTGAGAAAAAAAAATTGAAATAAAACTTACATTTTCGTATAACCTAAAAGTGTCAAAAAAGACGCTAATTTAAAAATTCCTGGAAGCCGTGTTTATTGAAATTAAGGAATGAGACTTATTCTAAATTAAAGCTCAAAGCTTTCTCTTGAAAATGATGTATAATAATTGTTGGGTTGGATTGGAAAAATATTGAGAAAAAAAATGTTGAAACAAAACTTACATTTTCGTATAACCTAAAAGTGTCAAAAAAGATGCTACTTTAGAAATTCCTGGAAGCCGTATTTATTGAAATTAAGGAATGAGACTTATTCTAAATTAAAGCTCAAAGCTTTCTGTTTAAAATGATGTGTAATAATTGTTAGGTTGAATTGGAAAAATATTGAGAAAAAAAATGTTGAAATAAAACTTACATTTTCGTATAACCTAAAAGTGTCAAAAAAGATGCAAATTTCAAAATTTCTGGGAGCCGTATTTATTGAAATTAAGGAATGAGACTTATTCTAAATTAAAGCTCAAAGCTTTCTCTTTAAAATAATATATAATAATTGTTGGGTTGAATTGGAAAAATATTGAGAAAAAAAATGTTGAAATAAAACTTACATTTTCGTATAACTTAAAAACGTCAAAAAAGATGCTACTTTAGAAATTCCTGGAAGCCGTATTTATTGAAATTAAGGAATGAGACTTATTCTAAATTAAAGCTCAAAGCTTTCTGTTTAAAATGATGTGTAATAATTGTTGGGTTAGATTGGAAAAATATTGAGAAAAAAAATGTTGAAATAAAACTTACATTTCGTATAACCTAAAAGTGTCAAAAAAGATGCTAATTTCAAAATTTATGGGAGCCGTATTTATTGAAATTAAGGAATGAGACTTATTCTAAATTAAAGCTCAAAGCTTTCTCTTTAAAATAATATATAATAATTGATGGGTTGGATTGGAAAAATATTAAGAAACAAAATTTTGAAACAAACCTTACATTTTCGTATAACCTAAAAACGTCAAAAAAGATGTTACTTTAGAAATTCCTGGAAGCCGTGTTTATTGAAATTAAGGAATGAGACGTATTCTAAATTAAAGCTCAAAGCTTTCTCTTGAAAATGATGTGTAATAATTGTTGGGTTGGATTAGAAAAATATTGAGAAAAAAAATGTTGAAATAAAACTTACATTTCGTATAACCTAAAAGTGTCAAAAAAGATGCTAATTTAAAAATTCCTGGGAGCCGTATTTATTGAAATTAAGGAATGAGACTTATTCTAAATTAAAGCTCAAAGCTTTCTCTTTAAAATAATATATAATAATTGATGGGTTGGATTGGAAAAATATTAAGAAACAAAATTTTGAAACAAACCTTACATTTTCGTATAACCTAAAAACGTCAAAAAAGATGTTACTTTAGAAATTCCTGGAAGCCGTGTTTATTGAAATTAAGGAATGAGACGTATTCTAAATTAAAGCTCAAAGCTTTCTCTTGAAAATGATGTGTAATAATTGTTGGGTTGGATTAGAAAAATATTGAGAAAAAAAATGTTGAAATAAAACTTACATTTTCGTATAACCTAAAAGTGTCAAAAAAGACGCTAATTTAAAAATTCCTGGGAGCCGTATTTATTGAAATTAAGGAATGAGACTTATTCTAAATTAAAGCTCAAAGCTTTCTCTTTAAAATAATATATAATAATTGATGGGTTGGATTGGAAAAATATTAAGAAACAAAATTTTGAAACAAACCTTACATTTTCGTATAACCTAAAAACGTCAAAAAAGATGTTACTTTAGAAATTCCTGGAAGCCGTGTTTATTGAAATTAAGGAATGAGACGTATTCTAAATTAAAGCTCAAAGCTTTCTCTTGAAAATGATGTGTAATAATTGTTGGGTTGGATTAGAAAAATATTGAGAAAAAAAATGTTGAAATAAAACTTACATTTTCGTATAACCTAAAAGTGTCAAAAAAGACGCTAATTTAAAAATTCCTGGGAGCCGTATTTATTGAAATTAAGGAATGAGACTTATTCTAAATTAAAGCTCAAAGCTTTCTCTTTAAAATGATGTGTAATAATTGTTGGGTTGGATTGGAAAAATATTGAGAAAAAATATGTTGAAACGAAATCTACATTTTCGTATAACCTAAAAGTGTTAAAAAAGATGCTAATTTAAAAATTCTTGGAAGCCGTATTTATTGAAATTAAGGAATGAGACTTATTCTAAATTAAAGCTCAAAGCTTTCTCTTTAAAATGATGTGTAATAATTGTTGGGTTGGATTAGAAAAATATTGAGAAAAAAAATGTTGAAATAAAACTTACATTTTCGTATAACCTAAAAGTGTCAAAAAAGACGCTAATTTAAAAATTCCTGGAAGCCGTATTTATTGAGATTAAGGAATGAGACTTATTCTAAAATAAAGCTCAAAGCTTTCTCTTTAAAATGATGTATAATAACTTATGGGTTGGATTGGAAAAATATTGAGAAAAAAAATGTTGAAATAAAACTTACATTTTCGTATAACCTAAAAATGTCAAAAAAGATGCTAATTTAAAAATTCCTGGAAGCCGTGTTTATTGAAATTAAGAAATGAAACTTGTTTCAAATTAAAGCTCAAAGCTTTCTCTTTAAAATGATGTATAATAATTGTTGGGTTGGATTGGAAAAATATTGAGAAAAAAAAATTGAAATAAAACTTACATTTTCGTATAACCTAAAAGTGTCAAAAAAGACGCTAATTTAAAAATTCCTGGAAGCCGTGTTTATTGAAATTAAGGAATGAGACTTATTCTAAATTAAAGCTCAAAGCTTTCTCTTGAAAATGATGTATAATAATTGTTGGGTTGGATTGGAAAAATATTGAGAAAAAAAATGTTGAAACAAAACTTACATTTTCGTATAACCTAAAAGTGTCAAAAAAGATGCTACTTTAGAAATTCCTGGAAGCCGTATTTATTGAAATTAAGGAATGAGACTTATTCTAAATTAAAGCTCAAAGCTTTCTGTTTAAAATGATGTGTAATAATTGTTAGGTTGAATTGGAAAAATATTGAGAAAAAAAATGTTGAAATAAAACTTACATTTTCGTATAACCTAAAAGTGTCAAAAAAGATGCAAATTTCAAAATTTCTGGGAGCCGTATTTATTGAAATTAAGGAATGAGACTTATTCTAAATTAAAGCTCAAAGCTTTCTCTTTAAAATAATATATAATAATTGTTGGGTTGAATTGGAAAAATATTGAGAAAAAAAATGTTGAAATAAAACTTACATTTTCGTATAACTTAAAAACGTCAAAAAAGATGCTACTTTAGAAATTCCTGGAAGCCGTATTTATTGAAATTAAGGAATGAGACTTATTCTAAATTAAAGCTCAAAGCTTTCTGTTTAAAATGATGTGTAATAATTGTTGGGTTAGATTGGAAAAATATTGAGAAAAAAAATGTTGAAATAAAACTTACATTTCGTATAACCTAAAAGTGTCAAAAAAGATGCTAATTTCAAAATTTATGGGAGCCGTATTTATTGAAATTAAGGAATGAGACTTATTCTAAATTAAAGCTCAAAGCTTTCTCTTTAAAATAATATATAATAATTGATGGGTTGGATTGGAAAAATATTAAGAAACAAAATTTTGAAACAAACCTTACATTTTCGTATAACCTAAAAACGTCAAAAAAGATGTTACTTTAGAAATTCCTGGAAGCCGTGTTTATTGAAATTAAGGAATGAGACGTATTCTAAATTAAAGCTCAAAGCTTTCTCTTGAAAATGATGTGTAATAATTGTTGGGTTGGATTAGAAAAATATTGAGAAAAAAAATGTTGAAATAAAACTTACATTTCGTATAACCTAAAAGTGTCAAAAAAGATGCTAATTTAAAAATTCCTGGGAGCCGTATTTATTGAAATTAAGGAATGAGACTTATTCTAAATTAAAGCTCAAAGCTTTCTCTTTAAAATAATATATAATAATTGATGGGTTGGATTGGAAAAATATTAAGAAACAAAATTTTGAAACAAACCTTACATTTTCGTATAACCTAAAAACGTCAAAAAAGATGTTACTTTAGAAATTCCTGGAAGCCGTGTTTATTGAAATTAAGGAATGAGACGTATTCTAAATTAAAGCTCAAAGCTTTCTCTTGAAAATGATGTGTAATAATTGTTGGGTTGGATTAGAAAAATATTGAGAAAAAAAATGTTGAAATAAAACTTACATTTTCGTATAACCTAAAAGTGTCAAAAAAGACGCTAATTTAAAAATTCCTGGGAGCCGTATTTATTGAAATTAAGGAATGAGACTTATTCTAAATTAAAGCTCAAAGCTTTCTCTTTAAAATAATATATAATAATTGATGGGTTGGATTGGAAAAATATTAAGAAACAAAATTTTGAAACAAACCTTACATTTTCGTATAACCTAAAAACGTCAAAAAAGATGTTACTTTAGAAATTCCTGGAAGCCGTGTTTATTGAAATTAAGGAATGAGACGTATTCTAAATTAAAGCTCAAAGCTTTCTCTTGAAAATGATGTGTAATAATTGTTGGGTTGGATTAGAAAAATATTGAGAAAAAAAATGTTGAAATAAAACTTACATTTTCGTATAACCTAAAAGTGTCAAAAAAGACGCTAATTTAAAAATTCCTGGGAGCCGTATTTATTGAAATTAAGGAATGAGACTTATTCTAAATTAAAGCTCAAAGCTTTCTCTTTAAAATGATGTGTAATAATTGTTGGGTTGGATTGGAAAAATATTGAGAAAAAATATGTTGAAACGAAATCTACATTTTCGTATAACCTAAAAGTGTTAAAAAAGATGCTAATTTAAAAATTCTTGGAAGCCGTATTTATTGAAATTAAGGAATGAGACTTATTCTAAATTAAAGCTCAAAGCTTTCTCTTTAAAATGATGTGTAATAATTGTTGGGTTGGATTAGAAAAATATTGAGAAAAAAAATGTTGAAATAAAACTTACATTTTCGTATAACCTAAAAGTGTCAAAAAAGACGCTAATTTAAAAATTCCTGGAAGCCGTATTTATTGAAATTAAGGAATGAGACTTATTCTAAATTAAAGCTCAAAGCTTTCTCTTGAAAATGATGTGTAATAATTGTTGGGTTGAATTGGAAAAATATTGAGAAAAAAAATGTTGAAATAAAACTTACATTTTCGTATAACTTAAAAACGTCAAAAAAGATGCTAATTTAGAAATTCCTGGAAGCCGTATTTATTGAAATTAAGGAATGAGACTTATTCTAAATTAAAGCTCAAAGCTTTCTGTTTAAAATGATGTATAATAATTGTTGGGTTGGATCGGAAAAATATTGAGAAAAAAAATGTTGAAATAAAACTTACATTTTCGTATAACCTAAAAGTGTCAAAAAAGACGCTAATTTAAGAATTCCATGAAACCGTATTTATTGAAATTAAGGAATGAGACTTATTCTAAATTAAAGCTCAAAGCTTTCTCTTTAAAATGATGTGTAATAATTGTTGGGTTGGATTGGAAAAATATTGAGAAAAAAAATGTTGAAATAAAACTTACATTTTCGTATAACCTAAAAATGTCAAAAAAGATATTAGTTTAAAAATTCCTGGAAGCCGTATTTATTGAAATTAAGGAATGAGACTTATTCTAAATTAAAGCTCAAAGCTTTCTCTTTAAAATGATGTATAATAATTGTTGGGTTGGATTGGAAAAATATTAAGAAAAAAAATGTTGAAGCAGAACTTACATTTTCGTATAACCTAAAAGTGTCAAAAAAGATGCTAATTTAAAAATTCCTGGAAGCCGTGTTTATTGAAATTAAGGAATGAAACTTGTTTCAAATTAAAGCTCAAAGCTTTCTCTTTAAAATGATGTATAATAACTGACGGGTTGGACTGGAAAAATATTTAGAATAAATACGATTTCAATTAATAAGACCAATTGAGATATCATAATGAAGTAAATCACATTTGAAAGCAAATTTAATGTAGTTTTACTCCACCTTATATGATTTCTTAGATTCTATACATCTCGTTGTTATAACTTTTTTAGTAAAAGTCTGCTAAATTAACAGTAATCGAAATGATAAAAATTGTAAAACTCGTATCTCATAAACTGATTAAGATATCATTATGAAATAAAAATAAAGCAAATTTAATCTAGTTTTAATCTACCCAAAATGATTTCTTCGTTTCTATAAATCTCGTTGCCATGATCCTTCCAGTACAAATCTGCTTGTAGACGGTAATCAAAAAGATGAGAATTTCAAAAATCGTATCTCAAAGACCAATTGAGATATCATAATGAAGTAAATCACATTTGAAAGCAAATTTAATGTAGTTTTACTTTACCTTAAATTATTTCTTACATTCAATAAATCTTGTTGTTAGAACTCTTTCGGTACAAGTCTGCTGAGTTAACAGTAATCAAAAAGATAAAAAAATCAAAAACCGTATCTCATAAACTAATGAAGATATCATTATGAAATAAAAAACATTTAAAAGCAAACTTAATCTAGTTTTATTCCACTTTAAATGATTTCTTAGTTTCCATAATTTCGGATATCAAGATGCATTCAACACAAGTCTGCTAACAATAAGTTAAGGGAAATAAAAAAGATGAAAATTTCAAAAATCGTATCTCATAAACTAGTTGAAATATAATTATGAAATATGAAGCATTTGAAAGACAATTTAGTAGAGTTTTATAACGCCTTTCATAATTGCTTAGCTTTCATAAAAATAAAGAGGGTGATTTTTTTAAATTCAACCCTTTTATCTACTCAATTTTATACGATTATCTTTAAAACATTTTTTACAAAATGTTTTTGGCGCTAAAACAATATTTTTTATATTTTCTAAAAGAAAAAGATTTAAGCTTTAATTTGTTGCAAAAATTATTTCTTAGCTTTCATAAATATGACGTGGGTGATTTTTTGAAGTTCAACATAAACAATAACAAATAATTGATATCATATTGAAAAGCATTAAAACGATTGTGTGTAGAATAAAAAATAATTATTTTTCTTTCTTCTTATAAAAAGCCGATTATATCTTCTTTTAATCTTATATAAAGATCTAAAGTGAACATTTAAATTGCTGTAACCTGATATATTTAAAAAAAATGAATTTTATAATTTGCAAAAGCGACACCGTTCTTGGACGCAAAGGACGTCATAAATCATAGAGTAGGGAGACGGTGTATATAATTAATAACAACTTTTATCAATTGCGGCGTATCTCTGGTTGCCAGTTCCCAGCAAATGTCCGGCGACAATTTCATTAATTAAGCCATGCGAAATGACTAATGGCGAAGCATCGCGCCAGCTGATAATACTGTAAACGAGCGACACTGTTGCCGTTCATTTATAATTTACTCACTTGGGAATTAAAAAAAATAAGAACAAAAATAAACACCAACTCGTTTTCATTTTTATATGGAACAAAGAACTAAAGGAAGTGTATTTTGTAACGTTAAGGACGGAAAATCACATTATATGCTATAGGCATAATCGAAAATTTATTTTTTTTTGAGTCAGAACCGTGAAATACGTAAGTAGATAACCGTGAAACGAGGCTTAGGGCCGGATGTACAATATATCGATAAATCTTCCTGATAACTATCCGGCCGATAAACTTATCGGGAGGATAAAGATATTCGGTTAATGTTATAGGTTAATCTATAAAATGCAACATGTCAATATAATTTGACGTTACAGTAAAACCTCGATTTATTACAGCTTAACCAGACAGCCTAGACTTAAACAGCTTAACTTTCCAAAATGGACACCTAGATGTCGCCAACTGGTGCCTCTTCCGCTACGAAGTGAGGACAGACCCTGTGGGTCGCCTCATTGTCTTCGGAGCAGCGAAGAAGAACGCCGAATGGCTTAAAAAAGATGAAGGTAGAATCTGCTACCTTTTCAACACCCTAAAGGCCCGCGTCGGCAGATTAAAAGACCCCGAGCAGGGTGATGGAGCAGCCGCGGAGAGAGAAACGGCAGGGCGGATGGAAACAGCTGATGTTCCAACCGCTGAGGAAGATGAGGACATCCTCATCAACCTAGACACCGACCCCAAAACCCCGGCTTCGAGCAAGGAGTTGGATGAATCCATACTGGATACACCTCTGCCCAGAACAGCATCAGCTGATCAACTCGCCTCTTCATAATGCACGGAAAAGGTGAAGTATACAAGGTAGGTGACGAATTAAGGGTGGTGCATCATAGTAGGGCAACAACTGCCACCCTTTGTCGCCACCTTGATATGATGATTAACACTATCGCACTGATCCAAGAACCTTGGGTTTTAAAATCCAAGGTCTGCGGTTTCAGTGGTTTAAGCGGTTCTATTTTTAGCTGCCCTGCCACTAATAAGGTCAGAACTGCCATTTACGTACCAAAACACGCAAGCGCTCACCTGTTGCCTCAGCATACAGGAAGAGAGGTTACGTCGATCAGAGTATGGTGTACTATTAACCGAAAGGTTAAGGAAGTAACGATGGCATCAGTATACCTCCCATATGAAGACCAGCCTCCATCTCAAGGATTGGAAAGGCTGGCCGAGGACACTCAACTGCCTGGGGCAGTGCTGATGATAATGGAAGAGGTAAGTCCCTTCTTGAATTCATTTTTAGCAGTAATTTAGACATACTTAATCGAGGCTCTGAGCCGACCTTTATAACCGCTAGAGGTCAATCAGTCATCGACATCACACTCGCTTCGATGGGTATCTCGGTTTCGATCCACAATTGTACGGTTTCCGACAATGTTTCAATGTCCGACCATAGATGAATCACTTTCGATCTTGGTACCATAAAGATTGGAAAGAACCTAAAGCGTAACCCCAGAAGGACGGATGTGGGCGTGTTCAGATCCTTGCTTACTGGGTGCTGTTGTTAGCCGTGCGTCTTCAGACGATACTTTCTAGTTCTAGGGCTAGTGATAGTTCCAGATTTATACTTGCACTATCCTATGCAGAGCATGGTTAGAATATAGCAGAAATATACCTATCCACCCATTTGATCCCATTGCCAGAGCAGCAAAAACTTCTAAAGTAATACAGAAGATCCCCTTGGAATAGAGTATAGACCCAATGGTAGCAAACAATTCCAGCCCCAATGGTCTAATATCTTGCTTATCGAGAATATTGATGTTGGTTCTGAGGAACGAATAGTTTTTGGTAAACTACCAACTTGGTTTTAAACGATGATACTCCATCTCATAACTTGATACTCCTACAAAAAGTTGCAAGGTGCCTCTCTCAATCTGAAACATTTAACTGTGGTGTTTTTTGATAGTTTTCCATATTTTTAAGTCTTGCAACGCTGTTTGATATCAAACGAGCTAATACTTGATCTTGTCTATTCGTATCTTTCAGCGATTCCAGTGATCATACCGTCTTAACCAAAGATTTTAAACAATTTCAAAGAATTTATAAGAAGTCTCTGATATTTTAATGCATTTCCACTAAGTTCTTTACAGAGTTCATGAGATGTCTTAAAAGTATCTAAAGATATACAAGGATTTGTAGGGATTCTCGAGATTATTCAGCAATTTGATTTTCTCATTGGATAACTGGATTTCTGGAAAATAACCAGAATCTGAAAATTTGCAGAAGTTCCAAGATGTTGCCCTTGGATATCGTAACCTTGCGAGTCTATTAAAGATCTCTGCCATTCTGTATCTACCAGGATTTATCAACACATGTTCCTATATACCTTCTTTAAAACTTAAACATTGAAATTCTGACATGCAACATAAAGAACATAACATACGCCAGTGACAGAATGCTGCAGACTACGTTCAAACTTCGAGGTACCTCAACAATTCGGATCATGAATCCATACAGTAACAATGGACCATAATGAGACACACACCTGTAAATACAAGACGAAGTCCTAAACTAAGAACAAGAATTTTAGTCTATTTTTGTGAATCCTAATCCGTATAAATTGAACAACAAAGATACACTTAATCTCAATCGTATAACTTCTTACTCAACCGTTAATTTATTTAGTGAAATTTGCACAATCGCGATTGTGATTACCATAAAAATGTGTTTGAATACATTGGCATGCAGTAATCTCTAATTGAGTATTAAATTTATTCAGTTACAAGAATGGCAGTAGCCCACTTGAACGGGGATTAAATTCAAAGATCTATCTCGAAGAATAATGGCAATCCGAGAGCACCGTAGGTGGTTTGTACCAAGCAACAATGTAACACCTGTGGGTTGTGTGTTTATAGTCGTCCTAACAGTAAGTTTAGTTTCGTTCTTTTTCACGATTTCCTTTTTGTCGCGTTCGCTATGAGCTAAAAGTTTCACGCGAAATTTAACACCAATACAAATAATTATATGTGGCTTAATTACGTGCTGAGAAATTGAATCGGGCAGGATGTGAGGAACTTATTCGAAGCGGTTTACGACTTAGCACATAGAGAACATATATAGGCCCTACCCATCCCGTATTCTATTTCCGGGAAGCATAAACTGCTAACGTGCAATTTCAATTACACGGGTGCAATAATAATCGCCAAGTTCTCCGCTCTCTTCGGCTAATCGAAAATTCATGCGCTAGATTTAACGTCATAATAAACACGTTCACGTTCCTATGGATTAATAGAATTACTCAATAGACTTTGGTATGTAACGTACGGACTGGTATTAAACAAATCTGCCACTAACAGATCGGTATTAGAACGCGTTTATATAGAATTATCTATATATAGATAGTGTCATGGAGATGAATGTCGTTGTGTTATGATAATATTTCAAGCGTTGCGCAATGCGCACAGTGCGTGTTATTAGATCGATAATGGCAAGCGTTAAAATTCTAACGTGATTTAGGTGTCTTAGGCGCCAAACCTACTTACTATCAGATAACGTGTCAATATAAGAAATTAACTGCACCTTTGTTGTGTGATAAATATGTGTTGGAACTGTTAAATCGATAAGATTAAAAGGTGAATTACTCGGGTTTATTTTATTTTGTTTCAATATTAATAAAAACATCTAGTTTCTGTAACGAAGTTGATTTAAAAAACTAACTCGATAAACTTCCCAACAGTGTTATCTGGCCGATAAGTATATTTTTGTCGGTGAGATTATCGGCAGGATAACTTATCGGGTACTCAACGCTGCCGATAAGACAGTTATCCGTCAGATATATATGGTTACCTAGAACCTTCTAGGTCTAGTACTAGTGTTAGTTTTAATTGTTATTCAACGCTGGATTGATGTATATTTTTATTAAACTGTAATATATCGAGGTTTTACTGCAACGTCAAATTATATCGGATTAACCGATAACATTAACCGAATATCTTTATCCTCCCGATAAGTTTATTGGCCAAATTGTTATCAGGTAGATTTATCGGTATATTGTACAACCGGCCCTAAGTCTCGTTTCACGATTATCTGAATTTTTGAGGTATCTCGAGGTTTGAACGTAGTCTGCAGTATTCTGTCACTGGCGTATGTTATATTCTTTATGTTGCATGTCAGAATTTCAATGTTTAAGTTTTAAAGAAGTTGTATGGGAACATGAGTTGAGAAATCCTGGTAAGATGAATTATTTCAACACCATATCCAAGGACAACATCGCTCGATTAGAATGGTATGCTTAGCGTTTGGTTGGGTTCCGTGAGAGTAAGGTTTTTTATTCCTTCAAATCCAAATATCCTATGGGAAAACCAAATCGTAGTATAATATCGAGAATCCCTACAAATCCTTGTATATCTTAGGTACTTTTTAGACATCTTATGAACTCTATAAAGAACTTAGTGGAATTGTTAAAAATCTTTGGAAATATTCAGAAATTTCTGGATATCTTTGAAACTATTTAGAAATCAGCCTACACGGAACCTCTAGTTAAAACGGATAAAGACGGAAGCGCTGAAAGATTATCGAAAAAAGATACGAATAGATCGAGTTTGATGTGTAAAACAGCATTGCAAGAATTAAAAATCCAGACAACTGTCAAAAAACACCACAGCTAAATGTTTCAGTTTGAGAGAGGCGCTTGCAACTTTTTGCAGAAGTGTCAAATTATGAGATAAAGTATCATCGTCTAAAACCAAGTTGGTAGTTTACCAAGAACTGTTTATTCCTCAGAACCAACATCAATACTCTCGATAAGCAACATATCAGTCTATTAGGACTGAAATCGTTGGCCACCATTGGGTCTTTACTCTATTCTAGTGATGGAACGGATAGTGATTTTCCGAAAAGCCGGATACCGGATATTCTGCATCCCCTTCTGCCGGATATCCCGTTATCCGGCATATCTATCCGGCCATTATGGTTATAATTTCTGGTGCATTTCTGAAGTGAACCCTATATTGCCACATTATTGCGATATTTGAATAAAAATGAAAATAATAAGCAGCAACTCTAAAAAGAGGATACTTTAATTAATAATTGGCGATATTTCCACAAGGATCCTTCAAGAAATTAATTTTATAGCGAATTTTGAAAGTTATCGATGAAAATTGCAACATCGAAAATTTTCTCAATACTTCAAATATTGTTTTCTTAAAAACTAAAAGTTACTTTTCAAAACGGGTTGGTTCATTAGAAAGAGGACACTTTTATTAACACTTTTGGAAATTTTCATACTCATATTCCAAAAACTGGATTTTATACGAATTTTTAAAATTTAATCGGCGAAAATTGCAAAATTCGAAACAATTGTCGATTATTTCAAACATTCATTTCTCAAGAACTGAAAGTGTTTGTCAAAACGGCTTGTTGCATTAAAAAGAGGATACTTTAATTAATAGTTGGTGATATTTCCACAAGGATCCTTCAAGAAATTAATTTTATAGCGAATTTTGAAAGTTATCGATAAAAATTGTAACATCGAAATTTTTATCAAAACTTCAAACATTGTTTTCTCAAAAATTAAAAGTTATTTTTCAAAACGGGTTAGTTCGTTGGAAAGAGGACACTGTTATTAACATTTTGGGAAATTTTCATACTCCTATTCCAAGAAATGGATTTTATACGAATTTTTAAAACTTAATCGGTGAAAATTGCAAAATTTGAAAAAATTATCGATCATTTCAAAAATTTTTTTCTCAAAAATTAAAAATGATTTTTTAAAACGGTTTTTTGCATTACAAAGAGGATACTTTAATTAATCATTGGTGATATTTCAAACAAGGATCCGTCAAGAAATTAATTTTATAGCGAATTTTGAAAGTTATCGATGAAAACTGCAACATCGAAAATTTTATCAAAACTTCAAATATTGTTTTCTCAAAAATTAAAAGTTATTTTTCAAAACGGGTTAGTTGATTGGAAAGAAAACACTTTTATTAACACTTTGGGAAATTTTCATACTCATATTCCAAGAGCTGGATTTTATACGAATTTTTGAAACTTAATCGGCGAAAATTGCAAAATTCGAAAAAATTATCGATTATTTCAAAAATTTATTTCTCAAGAACTAAAAGTGATTTTTCAAAACGGCTTATTGCATTAAAAAGACGATACTTTAATTAATAATTGATGATATTTCCACAAGGATCCTTCAAGAAATTAATTTTATAGCGAATTTTGAAAATTATCGATGAAAATTGCAACATCGAAAATTTCATTAAAACTTTAAATATTGTTTTCTCAAAAACTAAAAGTTATTTTTCAAAACGAGTTGGTTCATTGGAAAGAGAACACTTTTATTAACATTTTGGGAAATTTTTATACTCATATTCCAAGAAATCGATTTTATACGAATTTTTAAAACTTAATCGGCGAAAATTGCAAAATTCGAAAAAATTATCGATTCTTTCAAAAATTTATTTCTCAAGAACTAAAAGTGATTTTTCAAAACGGCTTATTGCATTAAAAAGACGATACTTTAATTAATAATTGATGATATTTCCACAAGGATCCTTCAAGAAATTAATTTTATAGCGAATTTTGAAAATTATCGATGAAAATTGCAACATCGAAAATTTCATTAAAACTTTAAATATTGTTTTCTCAAAAACTAAAAGTTATTTTTCAAAACGAGTTGGTTCATTGGAAAGAGAACACTTTTATTAACATTTTGGGAAATTTTCATACTCATATACCAAGAACTGGATTTTATACGAATTTTTAAAACTTAATTGGCGAAAATTGCAAAATTCCAAAAAATTGTCGATCATTTCAAACATTTATTTCACAAGAACTAAATGTGATTTTTCAAAACGGCTGATTCCATTAAAAAGAGGATACTTTAATTAATAATTGGTGATATTTCCACAACGATCCTTCAAGAAATTAATTTTATAGCGAATTTTGAAAGTTATCGATGAAAATAGCAACACCAAAAATTTTATTAAAACTTCAAATATTGTTTTCTCAAAAACTAAAAGTTATTTTTCAAAACGGGTTGGTTCATTGGAAAGAGGACACTTTTATTAACACTTTGGAAAATTTTCATACTCATATTCCAAAAACTGGATTTTATACGAATTTTTAAAACTTAATCGGTGAAAATTGCAAAAGTTGAAAAAATTGTCGACCATTTCAAAAATTTTTTTCTCAAAAATTAAAAATGATTTTTTAAAACGGCTTTTTGCATTAAAAAGAGGATACTTTAATTAATCATTGGTGATATTTCCACAAGGATCTGTCAAGAAATTAATTTTATAGCGAATTTTGAATATTATCGATGAAAATTGCAACATCGAAAATTTTATCAAAACTTCAAATATTGTTTTCTCAAAAACTAAAAGTTATTTTTCAAAACGGGTTGGTTCCTTGGAAAGAGAACACTTTTATTAACACTTTGGGAAAATTTCATACTCATATTCCAAAAACTGGATTTTATACGAATTTTTAAAACTTAATCTGCGAAAATTGCAAAATTTTCATACACTTATTTCTCAAGAACTTAAAGTGATTTTTCAAAGCGGTTTGTTGCATTAAAAGGAAGATACTTTAACCGTCCTACTAATTAGCATAAAATATCACTATGTTGCATATTTTTATTGATCTAAAACTAGAACTAACTATGTTACATACTAACTAGAACTAAGTGTCTTTAGAGTTAGTTCTAGGTCTAGTGTTAGTTCTAGTTTTATAGTAGCACTATCACTAGAACTAACACAAGACCAATAACTAGAATCATTCAGGTTTAGCCATCTTGAGAGATGTACGGCTAAATCTGAATGCTTCTAGTTCTCGGTCTAGTGTTAGTTCTAGTTTTACACTAGCACTATCACTAGAACTAACACAAGACCTAGAATTAGAATCATTCGGGTTTAGCCCTCTGTCACATATGTCATCATACGTTTTGCAATAAATGCAGCGTATTGGAGAAGATATGTTTGTCACGTTACAAGTTTTCTCCTTTAGAATAACCCCACATTAGTCACTAATCATCAGCCAACACACCAGAAAGTTCATTAGCACTTCCAGAAATTCTATGAAACTTGCCGGTCACAAGAAGAACAACACAATTGTGGACAACGGTTGGTCCACACCGGTTATTTAACCCTATCACATCCTTGCAAATGCAATAAGTCCTACCCGCCACCATGCACCAAACCATAAATAAAATTGATCAACCAAACCATAAATAGAGAAAAATATTTTCTTACAGCATAGTTTATTTATTAAGAGAAACAAACTAACACAATCACAAAAGAAATTAATTTGATCTACAGATAATAGAAAAAAAATCTCCAACTCTTCATCTTACAAACCAACCTTTTCCTTATTTCCAATTTAATAATGATCACCATAATCCCCACCTCCATAACTACTTCCTCCACCACCTCCACCTCCCGATTTCGACCCGGAAGCCGCAGCTTCAGCAGCTGCTTTAGCAGCATTAGCTTGAGCAATATGAGCTGCATTTGAAGCCTGTTGCGCGGCATGTTGAGTCGCAGCTAAACCAGATTGAGCTTGATGCAGCTCTTGGGCGATTTGAGAAACATCTTGTTTGGCTTCACCTACCATGGCCTCTTGAGACCCCAACAAACTATCGGCTGCTTGAGCGGCTTGTTGAGCGTGAGCAATTGTACCTTGCGCAGCGTTCATAGCTGCGTTTAAAGCGTTAGTTTGACTTTGGGCTTGGTGTAAAGCTTCTCTTGCGGCGTCGGCTGCTTTTTGGGCTTCTTCGAGTTGTTGTTTTTCTTCTGAGAGTCGTTGTTGGGCTTTGTGGAGTTCTTGTTGGAGCCGGGAAACGAGGACTTCTTTTCCTGCAACAGCTGCTTGGGCGGTAGCAGCAGCCTAAAATTTCCTTTTTATTTAAAATTTTTGAGATAAATTTGTTGATTTACCTGTGATGCTTTTTGTGCTGCCTGACTTTTTGCGATAAAAGCAGCTTGACTTGCAGCTGAATGTTGGCTTTTAATGGCATCATTAGCTTGTTGGGAAGCACTCAAAGCGATTTGTTTTAACCCACTTCCTGAAGCACCACTGCCGTGGTATCCACCACCTCCTCCGTAGCTGCTGCTGTATGATGAATAATGATGACCTTCAGCTCCTTGGAGATCATCCAATGGTGAAGCATTTATGATTGCTGAAAAATAAGTGTTAATAACAATTTTTTAAATTAAAATTTTTACCTAAAATTGAAAATAAGGTGGTGATGAAGAGATTCATTTTCTCGTTGTTTTCGGGAGTTGTACGATTTGAATATAATAATTTTGTTGCAAACTCGTTATTTATACACCTACATCTCGAGTGATTTTAAGGAAGGGGATTTTTCGTTAATAATGACTTATAAAGAAGTTAATTAACGAGATTGAATTTCAAAATTTCCTCTCTCAATTGAAATTGTATCACTTTAAAATAGTACAAGTATTTAAATAGATGTCTTTTAATCTGTGACAAATCGTGCGGTATTCTTTTGGTGGCTCAACAATGGGCATAATTTACCATTCGTATCTCAATCGCGTCTTTAGAAATCGGGTAATAAAAAAAGAACTTCTCGTAATTATAAATTTTAGGTTTCACTTTTGGTTTCTAAATTCCTTCCCTTCGCGCGGAGAGAGTCTATCTCTGGATGCCCATTATAATATATCTTCGAGGACTCCCTCCGTTGGTGTTCAACGATAAGAACACGGTAGGCCAATTAAAAGGCAGGTTATTTAGTATTATTTTAACCGGAGAATGGTGGAAAAATTCAAATTATCCTTGTTATGTGAAGGACACGTTTTCGCCCTATCTAAAAGACCTATACAAGTTAGCCTCCAATTTTTATATTATAACAAGAAATTTTAACAACCGATTTTGATGAACAATATCTCATTACTTAGTCAATACAAAAATAACCACTCGATTCAAAATTTCTTTCAAAATTTCCCTAAAGCGACAAAATATTGCTAAAGTTCACGAAAATAACACAAAAATGACCTTTTTTAGGTGATCATAACTCGTAAACGATGTACTCGATTATGAAGATCTATACATTATTCGATTCGTCGTAGTTTCTTCTATCGAAATTATAAAACGCTCGATCTTAATTCTTTTCCATTAACCTCTTACAGCCCTAAGAATGACACCGTATTCGGCAAGTTGTTTATAGACCTATGGACATCCAAACGCACCAGATTTGGAACGTTTTAGAAAAAAAAGTTTAATATAAAAGTTGTAGCAAACTTTATTTTTAACAATATTGCTCTTTTACACTTTTGCTCTCAGATGCATAAATATTGAGAAAAGTTCGAATAGGTGAAAATCAGATGAAATAGTGGATTTATATCATTCTGATGGAGAGCTTGGGATTAAGAACGTTTTAGAAGAAAAAGTTTAGTACAAAGTTGTAGCAAACTTTATTTTTAACAATTTTGCTCTTTTGCACTTTTGCTCTCAGATGCATAAATGTTGAGAAAAGTTGGAAAAGGTGAAAATCAGATGAAATGGTGGATTTACATCATTTTGGTGAAGAACTCGGTATTCAGACTGTTTTAGAGAAAAAAGTTTGGTACAAAAGTTGTAGCAAACTTGATTTTTAACAATATTGTTCTTTTACACTTTTGCTCTCAGATGCATAAATACCGAGAAAAATTCGAGGAGGGAAAAATTAGATGAAATCGTGGATTTAAATCATTCTGATGGAGAGCTTAGGATTCAGAGTGTTTTAGAAAAAAAAGTGTAGTACAAAAGTTGTAGCAAACTTTATTTTCGACAATATTGCTCTTTTACACTTTTGCTCTCAGATGCATAAATATTGAGAAAAGTTCGAAGAGGTGAAAATCAGATGAAATCATGGATTTACATCATTCTGGTGGAGAGCTCGGATTTAGAATGTTTTAGAAAAAAAAGTTTTGTACAAAAGTTGTAGCAAACTTAATTTTTAACAATATTGCTCTTTTGCACTTTTGCTCTCAGATGTATAAATATTGAGGAAAATTCGAAAAGGTGAAATTTAGAAGAAATCGTGGTTTTACATATTGTGGTTGGTAGCGCACGGAATTGGGAACGTTATAGAAAAAAAGTTTTAGTATAATAATTGTAGAAAATTTTATTCTTAACAATATTGCTCTTTTACACTTTTGCTCTCAGATGCATAAATATTGAGAAAAGTTCGAAAAGGTGAAAATCAGATAAAATTTTGGATTTACATCATTCTGATGGAGAGCTCGGGATTCAGAACGTCTTAGAAAAGAAAGTTTAGTACAAAAATTGTAGCAAATTTTATTTTTAACAAATTTGCTCTTTTACAGTTTTGCTCTCAGATGCATAAATATTGAGAAAAGTTCGAATAGGTGACAATGAGATAAAATCGTGGATTTATATCATTCTGATGGAGAGCTCGGGATTCAAATTGTTTTAGAAAAAAAAGTTTAGTACAAAAGTTGTAGCAAACTTTATTTTTAACAATATTGCTGTTTTACACTTTTGCTCTCAGATGCATAAATATTGAGAAAAGTTCGAAAACGTGAAAATCTGATGAAATCGTGTATTTACATCATTTTGGTGGAGAGCTTTGGATTCAGAATGTTTTAGAAAAAAAAGTTTAGTAGAAAAGTTATAGCAAACTTTATTTTTAACAATATCTCTTTCACACTTTTGCTCTCAGATGCATAAATATTGAGAAAAGTTCGAATAGGTGAAAATGAGATAAAATCGTGGGTTTATATCATTCTGATGGAGAGCTTTGGATTCAGAACGTTTTAGAAAAAAAAGTTTAGTACAAAAGTTGTAGCAAACATTATTTGTAACAATATTGCTCTTTTACACTTTTGCTCTCAGATGCATAAATATTGAGGAAAGTTCGAATAGGTGAAAATGAGATAAAATCGTGGATTTACACCATTCTGATGAAGAGCTCGGATTCAAATTGTTTTAGAAAAAAAAGTTTAGTACAAAAGTTATAGCAAACTTTATTTCTAACAATATTGCTCTTTTATACTTTTGTTCTCAGATGCATAAATATTGAGAAAAGTTAGAAAAGGTGAAAATCAGCTGAAATCGTGGATTTACATCATTCTGATAGAGAGCTCGGGGTTCAGATTGTTTTAGAAAAAAAAGTTTAATGCAAAAGTTGTAGCAAACTTTATTTTTAACAATATTGCTCTTTTACACTTTTGCTCTTAGATGCATAAATATTGAGAAAAGTTCGAAGAGGTGAAAATGAGATAAAATCGTGGATTTACATCATTCTGATGAAGAGCTCGAGATTCAGATTATTTTAGAAAAAAAGGTTTAGTACAAAAGTTGTAGCAAACTTTATTTTTAACAAATTTGCTCTTTTACACTTTTGCTCTCAGATGCATAAATGTTGAGAAAACTTCGAATAGGTGAAAATGAGATAAAATCGTGGATTTACATCATTCTGATGGAGAGCTGGAAATTCAAAACGTTTTAGAAAAAAAAGTTTAGTACAAAAGTTGTAGCAAACTTTATTTTTAACAATATTGCTCTTTTACACTTTTGCTCTCAGATGCATAAATGTTGAGAAAACTTCGAATAGGTGAAAATGAGATAAAATCGTGGATTTACATCATTCTGATGGAGAGCTGGAAATTCAAAACGTTTTAGAAAAAAAAGTTTAGTACAAAAGTTGTAGCAAACTTTATTTTTAACAATATTGCTCTTTTACACTTTTGCTCTCAGATGCATAAATGTTGAGAAAACTTCGAATAGGTGAAAATGAGATAAAATCGTGGATTTACATCATTCTGATGGAGAGCTGGAAATTCAAAACGTTTTAGAAAAAAAAGTTTAGTACAAAAGTTGTAGCAAACTTTATTTTTAACAATATTGCTCTTTTACACTTTTGCTCTCAGATGCATAAATGTTGAGAAAACTTCGAATAGGTGAAAATGAGATAAAATCGTGGATTTACATCATTCTGATGGAGAGCTGGGAATTCAAAACGTTTTAGAAAAAAAAGTTTAGTACAAAAGTTGTAGCAAACTTTATTTTTAACAATATTGCTCTTTTACACTTTCGCTCTCAGATGCATAAATACCGAGAAAAATTCGAGCAGGTAAAAATTAGATGAAATCGTGGATTTACATCATTCTGATGGAGAGCTCGGGATTCAGATTGTTTTAGAAAAAAAAGTTTAGCACAAAAGTTGTAGCAAACTTTATTTTTAACAATATTGTTCTTTTACAATTTTTGCTCTCAGATACATAAATATTGAGAAAAGTTCTAAAAGGTGAAAATCAGATAAAACCGTGGATTTATATCATTCTGATGGAGAGCTCGGGATTCAGAATGTTTTAGAAAAAGAAGTGTTGTACAAAAGTTGTAGCAAACTTTATTTTTAACAATATTGCTCTTTTACATTTTTGCTCTCAGATGCATAAATATTGAGAAAAGTTCGAAAAGGTGAAAATGAGATGAAATCGTGGATTTACATCATTCTGATGGAGAGCTCGAGATTCAGAATGTTTTAGAAAAAAAAGTTTAGTACAAAAGTTGTAGCAAACTTTATTTTTAACAATATTGCTCTTTTACACTTTCGCTCTCAGATGCATAAATATTGAAAAAAGTTCGAAAAAGTGAAAATCAGATGAAATCGTGGATTTACATTATTCTGGTAGAGAGCTTGGGATTCAGAATGTGTTAGAAAAAAAAGTTTCGTACAAAAGTTGTAGCAAACTTTATTTGTAACAACATTGCTCTTTTACACTTTTGCTCTCAGATGCATAAATATTGAGAAAAGTTCGAATAGGTGAAAATGAGATCAAATCGTGGATTTAAATCATTCTGATGGAGAGCTCGCGATTCAGAACGTTTTAGAAAATAAAGATTTGCACAAAAGTTGTAGCAAACTTTATTTTTAACAATATTGCTCTTTTACACTTTTGCTTTTAGATGGATAAATATTGAGAAAAGTTGGAAAAGGTGAAAATCAGATGAAATCGTGGATTTACACCATCCTGATGGAGAGCTCGGGATTCAGAATGTTTTAGAAAAAAAAGTTTAATACAAAAGTTGTAGCAAACTTTATTTTTAACAATATTGCTCTTTTACACTTTTGCTCTCAGATGCATAAATATTGAAAAAAGTTCGAATAGGTGAAAATGAGATAAAATCATAGATTTAAATCATTCTGATGGAGAGCTCACGATTCAAAACGTTTTAGAAAAAAAAGTTTAGTACAAAAGTTGTAGCAAACTTTATTTTTAACAATATTGTTCTTTTACACTTTTGCTCTCAGACGCACAAATATTGAGAAAAGTTCGAAACGGTGAAAATCATATGAAATCGTGGATTTACATCATTCTGATGGAGAGCTCGCGATTCAGAAAGTTTTAGAAAAAAAAGTTTAGTACAAAAGTTGTAGCAAACTTTATTTTTAACAATATTGCTCTTTCACACCTTTGCTCTCAGATGCATAAATATTGAGAAAAGTTCGAAAAGGTGAAAATGAGATATAATCGTGGATTTATATCATTCTGATGGAGAGCTCGGGATTCAGATTGTTTTAGAAAAAAAAGTTTAATACAAAAGTTGTAGCAAACTTTATTTTTAACAATATCTCCTTTACACTTTTGCTCTCAGATGCATAAATATTGAGAAAAATTCGAATAGGTGAAAAGGAAATAAAATCGTGGATTTATATCATTCTGATGGAGAGCTCGGGATTCAGAATGTTTTAGAAAAAAGAGTTTAGTACAAAAGTTGTAGCAAACTTTATTTGTAACAATATTGCTCTTTTACACTTTTGCTCTCAGATGCATAAATATTGAGAAAAGCTCAAAAAAGTGAAAATCAGATGAAATCGTGGATTTACATCATTCTGATGGAGAACTCGGTATTCAGACTATTTTAGAGAAAAAAGTTTGGTACAAAAGTTGTAGCAAACTTGATTTTTAACAATATTGTTCTTTTACACTTTTGCTCTCAGATGCATAAATACCGAGAAAAATTCGAGGAGGGAGAAATTAGATGAAGTCGTGGATTTACATCATTCTGATGCAGAGCTCAGGATTCAGAACGTTTTAGAAAAAAAAGTGTTGTACAAAAGTTGTAGCAAACTTTATTTTCGGCAATATTGCTCTTTTACACTTTTGCTCTCAGATGCATAAATATTGAGAAAAGTTCGAAGAGGTGAAAATGAGATAAAACCATGGATTTATATCATTCTTATGGAGAGCTCGGGGTTTAGAATGTTTTAGAAAAAAACGTTAAGTACAAAAGTTGTAGAAAACTTTATTTCTAACAATATTGCTCTTTTACATTTTGCTCTCAGATGCATAAATATTGAGAAAAGTTCGAAAAGGTGAAAATCAGATGAAATCATGGATTTACATCATTCTGATGGAAAGCTTGGATTTAGAATGTTTTAGAACAAAAAGTTTTGTACAAAAGTTGTAGCAAAATTAATTTTTAACAATATTGCTCTTTTACGCTTTTGCTCTCAGATGCATAAATGTTGAGAAAAGTTGGAAAAGGTGAAAATCAGATGAAATCGTGGATTTACATCATTCTGACGGAGAGCTCGGGATTCAAAATGTTTTAGAAGAAAAAGTTTAGTACAAAAGTTGTAGCAAACTTTATTTTTAACAATATTGCTCTTTTACATTTTGCTCTCAGACGCATAAATATGGAGAAAAGTTCGAAAAGGTGAAAATTACATAAAATCATTGTTTGTGAATACACGTAAAATCCTATCTAACTGTGGCTAACTTCTTATAGAAATCTGAAAGGTACTCTTAAAAGCAACCCAAGATGTAATTATAAATCGAATTTATAAAATCTGTTTTATAGAAACATTTTTAATACAATTTTTTTAGGGAAGTGAGTTGACGATCACCATAAATAATCGAGAAGGCGCAACGGGAGCGGAAAGTAATCTCCGAAGTACTTTAGATAACTTTGGCGTATTTTCGCGTGAAACGTACGGCAAAATAAACTCGGAGGTCGTCGTCTGTACCACCGCCTCCGGGGAAGAGACGTGTCATTAAGATCGATAATAATATACGCTCTGCGAAGGCGGTGGGCGACGAGATCTCCTTTCCATGGGCGAAAAGGGCGAAAATATCGCGAACGAGGGGTCCGGAAAATATGTATGAAAATGAAGGACAACAATGGTACCCGCCCTCGCTCTTCACGTCGTCAGGTTTCCACGACTGATGGATTTCAATTTGCTCTCGGACGTGTATATGCGCGACAGAGAGCTGTATTATTATTATTATTACACCGGGAGGGATCGTTTTGAGGGATCCGTTGATGGGAAATTATTATGAAAACGTAAAAGAGGGTGATATTAAAAAAATCGTATCCTAAAAAAATACATCAAAACACTACAATATGTATCTATTACATTCAGTATAGGATATAAATCAATGACTGAGAGGTATGTTTGCGGTTCGAAACCATTGTAAACGTTAGGTAAAGAGGTGTTATGACGTGTTCTATGGGGGTTCTATGTATTGTACCCCTTGCATATTGACGTATCGACTCGGTACTATGCACTATAAAGGATCGAAATCCGGGGATGCGCGCCTTTGTTCCGGGAATCCGATTTAGAATTCGGATACGGGGCATTTTGCCGCTGTCGAACTTATTGACGTTTATATCGGTCCAACAATCCGGATCAATCCGGAGATTTATGTTCACGGACGTTGTATATCGGGTGAAAAGTGGCAGTTAATACGACCGGTTTCCACGTGTAATTGGGGGCCCCCACATTCTCAAACCTTCCAAAACTCAATGGGGTGAGAGTAGCGATCGGAGATTAATAGGTTGATTGGTGGTTTTCAATCGGCCCTTATTTTTTACATTTTGAATAAGCCATTAATTTCGTGTTATTTGTTGACTCTGCATCTTTGGACTTGGCAAACAGCAAGATAAACAGAACGCTAATGGTACTCGGGATTACATCTGTTAATCAAACGGATATGTACACACACTTTAACCACGTGTGTTATCGATCGATGTACTTAGCCGTGTATTAATTACGATAATTATTTATAATCATTTCGTCCTATACAGAACTAGTTACCGTCTTATGCGATATTTTAATAACACGTTCATAACTCTACGTGGATAATACACATATTTACACGCACAGTTAGGATCATTTGTATACTGTAAAAGATGTCATGTTAAATAAATGCATTGAAAATTAATTCACTTTTTCTGACACCTGCCTTCTTATTATCAATTCATTTATTCAAAATACATCAGTTACTTTTATTATATTTTTTTATAGGGAATTTCACATAACTCGCAATATATGCATGCAGAGCCATATAATATAACTATATAACATAACTGTCCCACATAAAATGCAACGTAGCTTAATAGTACATAGTTTTGCAAAGGAAAAGTTTTGCTTGGAAAAATGATTCTGGTTCCAGGTCTAGTTAATTATTAAAACTCGTTGTAGGTCTATTTATGCAGATTAAGAAATTATTTTGATATCAAATTGAAGCTGAAACATTCCTCTTTAAAATGGTATATAATACATATCAGGTTAGATTTTAAAAATTTTTAGATAAAAGGTTTTGAAATTTTGTTACGTAATCAACATAATCTCAAAATGTTTAACAACAAGTCAAAACTGAAAACATCGTGGAATGCTTATTTATGAAAATTAAAAAGTGATATTGATATCAAATTAAAGCTGAAACTTTCCTCTTTAAAATGATATATGATACATGTTAGGTTGGATTATAAAATTTCTTAGATAAAAGAAATTGAATTTTTGTTACGCCTTTATCTCAACCTCAAAACGACAAAATACATGCTGAATCTTAAAAAATCGTTGTAGGTTTATTTATGAAGATTAAAAAATAATTTTTATATCAAATTGAAGCTGAAACGTTCCTCTTTAAAATGATATATGATATGTGATAGGTTCCATTTAAAATTTTTTTGGATATATAGCAGTTGAATTTTTGTTACGTTATCAACTTAATCTCAATATGTTTCAAATTAAATCGAAACTTAAACATTCCTGGAAAGATTATTTATGAAAATTAGAAAGTGATATTGATATCAAATTAAAGCTGAAACTTCCCAGTTTAAAATGATATATGATACATGTTAGGTTGGGTTATAAAATTTCTTAGAAAAAAGAAGTTGAATTTTTGTTACGCTTTTATCTCAACCTCAAAACGTCAAAATGCATGCTAAAACTTAAAAAAGTGTTGAAGGTTTATTGATGAAGATTAAAAAATTATTTTTATATCAAATTGAAGCTGAAACGTTCCTGTTTAAAATGATATATGAAATGTGATAGGTTGCATTTTAAAAATTTTTAGATAAAAGGTTTTGAAATTTTGTTACGTAATCAACATAATCTCAAAATGTTTAACAACAAGTCAAAACTTAAAACATCGTGGAATGCTTATTTATGAAAATTAAAAAGTGATATTGATATCAAATTAAAGCTGAAACTTCGCACTTTAGAATGATATATGATACATGTTAGGTTGGGTTATAAAATTTCTTAGATAAAACAAGTTGAATTTTTGTTACGCTGTCATCTCAACCTCAAAACGACAAAATGCATGCTGAAACTTAAAAAATCGTTGTAGGTTTATTTATGAAGATCAAAAAATAATTTTTATATCAAATTGAAGCTGAAACGTTTCTCTTTAAAATGATATATGATATGTGATAGGTTCCATTTTAAATTTTTTTAGATATAAGATGTTGAATTTTTGTTACGTTATCAATTTTATCCCAAAATGTTTTAAATTAAGTCGAAACTTAAACAATCCTGGAAACGTTATTTATGAAAATTAGAAAGTGATATTGATATCAAATTAAAGCTGAAACTTCCCAGTTTAAAATGATATATGATACATGTTAGGTTGGGTTATAAAATTTCTTAGAAAAAAAAAGTTGAATTTTTGTTACGCTTTCATCTCAACCTCAAAACGTCAAAATGCATACTGAAAGTTAAAAAATCGTTGTAGGTTCATTTATGAAGATTAAAAAATTGTTTTTATATCAAATTGAAGCTGAAACGTTCCTGTTTAAAATGATATATGAAATGTGATAGGTTGCATTTTAAATTTTCTTAGATATAATCAGTTGAATTTTTGTTACGTTATCAACTTAATCTCAATATGTTTTAAATTAAGTCGAAACTTAAAACAATCCTGGAAAGGTTATTTATGAAAATTAGAAAATGTTATTGATATCAAATTAAAGCTGAAACTTTCCGCTTTAAAATGATATATGATACATGTTAGGTTGGGTTATAAAATTTCTTAGAAAAAAGAAGTTGAATTTTTGTTACGGTTTCATCTCAACCTCAAAACATCAAAATGCTTGCTGAAACTTAAAAAACCGTTGTAGATTTATTTATGAAGATTAAAAAATTATTTTTATATCAAATTGAAGCGGAAACGTTCCTCTTTAAAATGATACATGAAATGTGATAGGTTGCATTTTAAATTTTCTTAGATATAATTAGTTGAATTTTTGTTACGTTATCAACTTAATCTCAATATGTTTTAAATTAAGTCGAAACTTAAAACATCCTGGAAAGGTTATTTATGAAAATTAGAAAGTGATATTGATATCAAATTAAAACTGTAACATTCCTCTTTAAAATGATATATGATACATGTTAGGTTGGGTTATAAAATTTCTTAGATAAAAGAAGTTGAATTTTTATTAAGTTTTCATCTCAACCTCAAAACGTCAAAATGCATGCTGAAACTTAAAAAATCGTTGTTGGTTTATTTATGAAGATTAAAAAATTATTTTTATATCAAATTGAAGCTGAAACGTTCCTTTTTAAAATGATATATGAAATGTGATAGGTTGCATTCTAAAAAATTTTAGATATAAGACATTGAATTCTTGTTACGTTATTAACTTAATCTCAATATGTTTTAAATTAATTCGAAACTTCAAAAATCCTGGAAAGGTTATTTATGAAAATTAGAAAATGATATTGATATCAAATTAAAGCTGAAACTATCCACTTTAAAATGATATATGGTACATGTTAGGTTGGGTTATAAAATTTCTTAGATAAAAGAAGTTGAATCTTTCATCTCAACCTCAAAAACGTCAAAACGCATGAATCTCAAAATATCTCAATGCAACTCGAAACTTAGAAAATCGTACAAGGGTAATTTATGAAAATTAAGAAATGATTCACATAGCAAATTAAATAAAACTATTATTTTTATTAATATTATTACTTCCCATCTTGTTAAAAAACTTTGCTTTTCAGAAGGGTGGAATTTTCTTTATTTTCGGCTCAACCAGTTTCGACTATTCATTTTTAGTCATCTTCAGGAACAATAGCCACCTAATATATAATTCAAAAATCAAATTAAAACTAAATTAAAAATTACAGAATAAAATTTTGTTCTTTAGAAAACACATGTTTTTTATGTTATTTCAAAAGTATTAACTTACGTCAGTTTCACTCTTAATTTTCATAGTCTGAATTCATCTCTTCTTTTATTTACGTTTTCTTGAATTCTTTGTTATTAAATGATGTTAAAATTGTTTCTAATTTTATGTTTTTTCTTATTTTCTAGATCACGTTAATCTTGTTAGTCTTTACAATGGTTGTTTTATTTTTATTTTCAGGTTATGTTCAACTTTGTGAACATAGCCGCGTATTTTTAAATTTAAAATTGTTGCAAAATATTATGGTAGGGTCAGGTAGGTGTGAGGGAGTGTTAGGTATTTGAATTAGGGTTTAACAAACTTGTAATATTTTAATTTAAAGGAATTTAGAAAAGAGGATGGGACCCAGATAGTTGCGATTTAAGAGCTGCAACCGTGGCTCTAAAATCCTCGTTCTTCCAGGGGTTTTTTAGCGGAGTATATATTGTTGTCTTTGTGGTCATGATTAAAATAAATATTTTTTTGTCATTGTAAAGAATTTCGTTATTGGTGGTTTTTGGCGCTTGAGTTAGGGTTTGAAATTCAATGTCATGTTAAGTCAAGTTATTCACATAAATATTATTTTTATGTCAAATTGAAGCTGTAACAAAAAGAATGTGTCCCAAAGAAATCTTGATAAGGGATCTGTGTTTAATTTGAACATTGATGGCGTTTGATGTCATTAAAACTGGAATAACATTGGTAATTCCTTAAAATAAAAAGAAATGTTACGCTGATCTAATGTATTCGTGGATTCGATGCAAATTCTTGCAAGCAGCGTTAAATCGAGAGGCGCCTTGAGACAGCTTATCGAACGAGATCAATCGATGCAATAAAATAACAAAATCCAAGCAATTTATTTTACCGGTCTTCTAATTGTAAGTTACAGAGAATAATTGGTAGGTTGTTGCACCATTAGGGAGGTAAGACGACTCGAGTTCAAACACGTTCGTATAATTCAGAATCTAAATATAGCCTTAGGTGTATATGTTCGTTTACATACTTTGAGTGATTTTACTCAATTAGTACGACAGGTTATGAAAGGTGCATCACAAATTAACAATCACTATCTAACTAGTTTTAAATTTATGTTTATGAGATTTAAATTTCAAATTAAAATAAAACATAACGTTCTAAATATATCTAAATATACCACCGAGAAGTTAAACGCTTTGAAGTTTCCCACACGATTAGTGAAGACAAGACCAATAGTAATTGCAGCTAACTAACCGTCTTTGATGTACGACATTCAACGTTAGTCACATGATCCAAGAAATACCTACTAAAATCTAAATTTACACTTTAAGTAGTAATATTTTTATGCACTTTTAAAAATAATTGAAATTTCGTATGCCGAATTGAATCCATCAAACATCAAATAAAGAAACTCCCCTCGGTAATAATCATAAAACCATTCAAACCGATTTTCCCCCCTCTCGATGTAACCGAAATCCTTCTAGTAAATATCGCCCCCGCTTCGTTCACCAGCAAATAACCGAAGGATTTTTAGGCGGTGTTCATACACGCCTGGGGAATCATTGGTAAAAAGTCGGTCTTTTTCATTTCTCATCATATACTTACTCACAATACCCAACACACTTCCATCATTTGTGATTCCCATTGAGTAGTCGTCTCGGGAATTAATATTCACCGATTCAAAGCGACGTAGACGACGACGACGACGACGACTACGACAACGACGAAGCTGCAGATGGTTCACCATTCGTATTTGTTTGCATCTCGACGTCCCATCGCGATAAACAAAGTCGGATACGCACAGAATGGCTCAGCATGTGCCGCGGCGTTTCGTCCGAAAGGATAAAAAAAAGCTTCAAACAATGCGCCTCATACGACTCTCTCACAAACAATGGACGTCCCCGAGAGTTCTCTCTTCGCGTCGACGGATCCGACGGCGAGAATGAATTTTAATCACTCTTAATGATGACACCAACAATATTTTACAAATTCATAAGAAATCTTTTTTCGTTTTTTTGCTGTTGTTAAGTGAATTTGGAGGAATGAGTGATATAACTCGAATGTAATTAAATAAGTGTTGTAGGAAACTTTATTTACAATAAGTGCAATTTTAGAGCTTTACATGACAATCTGGAGCACTTGATAGAGCGAGTAAGCAGTCCTACATATATCAAAGTGGTCAATCAGAATAGGAACTTATTGAATGGGATTATCGTATCTTCATCTCATGTTTGGTTTGAACAACTGTTGAAAACATTTTGTTTCCAAAACGGTTTGGAATTAAGAAATAAAACTTGTTGTGGTTGTAAAAGAACGTTCGAATATTTCCTACATAAACGGATTTGAAAATTAGCTTGAAGGCAAGTAATTGAAAAATATAACTTATATGAGGTGATAGAGGATTGTTAGAAGATGGATTGTACCAAATTTTGAGATTCTACGAGGACTAGAAAAATCGGTGACGCGCTATTTATGAAAATTAAGAAGTGATATTGATATCAAATTAAAGCTGAAACGTTCCTCTTTAAAATGATATATGAAACATGCTAGGTTAGATTTTAAAAATTCTTAGATATAAGAAGTTCAACTTTTGTTACGTGATCATCTTAATCTCAAAATGTTTAAATACTAGTTGAAACATAAATAATGGTGGAAGGGTTATTTATGAAAATTTTGAAGTGATATTGATAACAAATTAAAGCTGAAACTTCATTAAAATGATATAGGATACATGTTCGGTTGGGGTATAAAATTTCTTAGATAAAAGAAGTTGATTTATTGTTACGTTTTCATCTTAAATTCAAAACATCAAAACGCACACTGAAACTTTAAAAATCGTTGTATGTAGGTGTATTTATGGAGAAAAGGATATCATTTTTATATCAAATTGAAGCAGGAACTTTACTCTTTAAAACGATTTATGAAACATGCTAGATTATCAATATTACTTAATTTTCATATAGATATAACCCTTCCACGATATTTTAACTTTTGACTTGTTTTGAAACATTTTGATTTATATACCATTTTAAAAAGGAAAGTTTCAGCTTCAATTTGATATCTTACACGATGTTTTAAGTTTTTACTTGTTTTCAAATATTTTGAGATTATGTTGACTACGTAACAAAATTTCAAAGCCTTTTATCTAAAAATTTTTGAAATTCAACCTGACATGTATTATATACCATTTCAAAGAGGAACGTTTCAGCTTCAATTTGATATAAAAGTAATTTTCTAATCTTCGTAAATAAACCTACAACGATTTTTTAAGTTTCAGCATGTGTTTTGACATTTTGAGGTTGAGATGAAAGCATAACAAAAATTCAACTTCTTTTATCTAAGAAATTTTATCACCCAACCTAACATATATCATATATCATTTTAAAGTGGAAAGTTTCGGCTTTAATTTGATATCAATATCACTTCCTAATTTTCATAATTAACCAGTCCAGGATTGTTTAAGTTTCGACTTAATTTAAAACATTTAGGGATTAAATTGATAACGTAATTAAAATTCAACTTCTTATATCTAAAAATTTTTAAAATGCAACCTATCACATTTCATACATCATTTTAAAGAGGAACGTTTCAGCTTCAATTTGATATAAAAATAATTTTTTAATCTTCATAAATAAACCTACAACGATGTTTTAAGTTTCAGCATACGTTTTGACGTTTTGAGGTTAAGATGAAAACGTAACAAAAATTCAATTTCTTTTATCTAAGAAATTTTATAATCCAATCTAACATGTATCATACATCATTTTAAAGAGGATTGTTTCAGCTTCAATTTGATATAACAATAATTTTTTAATCTTCATAAATAAACCTACAACGGTTTTTTAAGTTTCAGCAAGCATTTTGATGTTTTGAGGTTGAGATGAAAGCGTAACAAAAATTCAACTTCTTTTATCTAAGAAATTTTATAATCCAACCTAACATGTATCATACATCATTTTAAAGAGGATTGTTTCAGCTTCAATTTGATATAAAAATAATTTTTTAATCTTCATAAATAAACCTACAACGATATTTTAAGTTTCAGCATACGTTTTGACGTTTTTAGGTTAAGATGAAAACTTAACAAAAATTCAATTTCTTTTATCTAAGAAATTTTATCACCCAACGTAACATGTATCATATATCATTCTAAAGTGGAAGGTTTCAGCTTTAATTTGATATCAATATCAATTTCTAATTTTCATAAATAACCTTTCCAGGATTGTTTAAGCTTCCACTTAATTTAAAACATTTTGGGATTAAATTGATAACGTAACTAGAATTCAACTTCTTATATCTAAAAATTTTTAAAATGCAACCTGTCACATTTCATATATCATTTTAAAGAGGAAAGTTTCAGCTTCAATTTGATATAAAAATGATCTCTTAATCTTCATAAATAAACCTACAACGATTTTTTAAGTGTCAGCATGCGTTTTGACGTATTGAGGTTAAGATGAAAATGTATCAAAAATTCAACCTCCTTTATGTAAGAAATTTTATCACCCAACCTAACATGTATCATACATCATTTTAAAGCGGAAAGTTTCAGCTTTAATTTGATATCAATATCAATTTCTAATTTTCATAAATAACCTTTCCAGGATTGTTTAAGTTTCCACTTAATTTAAAAATTTTGGGATTAAATTGATAACGTAACTAGAATTCAACTTCTTATATCTAAAAATTTTTAACATGCAACCTATCGCATATCATATATCATTTTAAAGAGGAACGTTTCAGCTTCAATTTGATATAAAAATAATTTTTTAATCTTCATAAATAGACCTACAACGATTATTTAAGTTTCTGCATACATTTTGACGTTTTGAGGTTGAGATGAAAGCGTAACAAAAACTCGATTCCTTTTATCTAAGAAATTTTATCACCCAACCTAACATGTATCATATATCATTTAAAAGTGGAAAGTTTCAGCTTCAATTTGATATAAATATAATTTTTTAATCTTCATAAATAAATCTACAACAATGTTTTAAGTTTCAGCATGCGTTTTGACGTTTTGAGGTTAAGATGAAAACGTATCAAAAATTCAACCTCCTTTATTTAAGAAATTTTATAACCCAACCTAACATGTATCATATATCATTTCAAAGTGGAAAGTTTCAGCTTTAATTTGATATCAATATCAATATCTAATTTTCATAAATAACCTTTCCAGGATTGTTTAAGTTTCGACTAAATTTAAAACATTTAGGGATTAAATTGATAACGTAATTAAAATTCAACTTCTTATATCTAAAATTTTTTAAAATGTAACCTGTATTAAATTAACATGTATCATATATCATTTTAAAGAGGAAAGTTTCAGCTTTATTTTGCTATCAGAATCATTTCTTAATTTTCATAAATAACCCTTCCACGATTATTTAAGTTTCAACTTGTATTTAACCATTAATAAAAAGTAACAAAATTTCAAAAGCTTTTATCTAAAAATTTTTAAAATTCAACCTAACATGTTTTATAGATAATTTTAAAGAATAACATTTCAGTTTTAATATTCTCAACATTCATAAATAAAGTTTCCACGATTTTTTACGTTTCGACTTGAATTTCGGTATTTTGAGATAAAAGTCACTCAACAACATATTACATATCTGCGTGTTTGAAATTACTGGTTAAATCGTCATTTCTAAATGTAGCAGACAAAATATTTGTACTCTGATAAAAACGTTACTTAGCTCATTGAAATGTTTTAATAAGAATATTTACGACGTGTTATAAAAAGAGGATGAATATGTACAAAAACAGAACAAAAATCAGTTTCCTTTTAACATCTGGTCATCATTAAATAATGATCTGCCATCGTATAACACCTTGGTAACCACAGGAAACGAAACTGTTTCTAATGAAAACCGATAGAATCTCATCCAAACGTTGATGGTAATCTTGTAGAGCCAATTAATAAGTTCTTCGTGGATTAATTGTGATGTTAAGGACGTCGGAAAATGCAAGATATAAAACTAATTACGTCGACTATTAAGCCCCAATGTAAACAATATTAATAACATGAGATTTATGTGCGTAAATTATCGCGGACGCCAGACCCTAGCCATAATTAGAGGTTTTACGAATTGGCCGCGGTCGTTTCTTCGTTAGGTTTAATCATGTTTGACTGCATGTCGGAATGTTGGCCGGGTCCCGATCCGATCGTTGTCGGTAGCCTTGTGTCCGCTTTTTGCCGAACAAGGACAGGCAAGTTTTCAACATAACTGATCTGTATTAGGTCCCTTATAAGCCAAGATCATCGGCGAAATGTCCTCAAGATATATTAATTATTTGAGAACCGCTTCTGAATGTGTCCCGGAGGAATCTTGATAAGGGATCGGCTGTGTTTAATTGGAACATTGATGGCGTTTGATGTTTTCACGTCATTAAACCTGGAATGACATTGGTAATTCCTTAAAACGAACAAAAATAGTACACTGTTCTAATGTATTCGTGGATTCGATGCAAATTCTTGCAAGGTGCGTTAAATCGAGAGGCGCCTTGAGACAACTTATCGAACGAGATCAACGTTAAAACGGAAATTGTTACTTAATAAATCGTTCTAGATGTAATTATGAAGATTAAAAAATTATTTTTATAAAATTTTAGATTTAAGAAGTTGAATTTTAATTACGTTATCAATTTAGTCCCTAAATGTTTTAAATTTAGTCGAAACTTAAACAATCCTGGAAACGTTATTTATGAAAATTAGATATTGATATCAAATTAAAGCTGAAACTTTCCACTTTGAAATGATATATGATACATGTTAGGTTGGGTGATAAAATTTCTTAGATAAAAGAAGTTGAATTTTTGTTACGCTTTCATCTCAACCTCAAAACGTCAAAACGCATGCTGATCTTTAAAAAGTCGTTGTAGGTTTATTTATGAAGATTAAAAAATTATTTTTATATCAAATTGAAGCTGAAACGTTCCTCTTTAAAATGATATATGATATGTGATAGGTTACATTTTAAAAATTTTTAGATATAAGAAGTTGAATTCTAGTTACATTATCAATTTTATCCCATAATGTTTTAAATTAAGTCTAAACTTAAACAATCCTGGAAAGGTTATTTATGAAAATTAGAAAGTGATATTGATATCAAATTAAAGCTGAGACTTCCCACTTTAAAATGATATATAATACATGTTAGGTTGGGTGATAAAATTTCTTAGATAAAAGAAATTGAATTTTTGTTAAGTTTTCATCTTAACCTCAATACGTCAAAACGCATGCTGACACTTAAAAAATCGTTGTAGGTCTATTTATGAAAATTAAGAAAACATTTTTATATCAAATTGAAGCTGAAACGTTCCTGTTTAAAATGATATATGAAATATGACAGGTTACATTTTAAAAAATTTTAGATATAAGAAGTTGAATTTTAATTACGTTATCAATTTAATCCCTAAATGTTTTAAATTTAGTCGAAACTTAAACAATCCTGGAAAGGTTATTTATGAAAATTAGATATTGATATTGATATCAAATTAAAGCTGAAACTTTCCTCTTTAAAATGATATATGACACATGTTAGGTTGGGTTATAAAATTTCTTAGATAAAAGAAGGTTAAATTTTTGATACGTTTTCATCTTAACTTCAAAACGTCAAAACGCATCCTGAAACTTAAAAAATCGTTGTAGGGTTATTTAGGAAGATTAAAAAATTATTTTAATATCAAATTGAAGCTGAAATATTCCTCTTTAAAATGATATATAATACATGTTAGGTTGGATTCTAAAAATTTTTATATAAAAGAGGTTGAATTTTTGTTACTTTTTATTAATGCTTAAATGCAAGTCAAAACTTAAACCATTGTGAAAAAGTTATTTATGAATATTAATAAGTGATATTGATATCAATTTAAAGCTGAAAGCTTTCTCTTTAAAATGATATATGATACATGTTAGGTTGGATTTTAAAAATTTTTAGATAAAAGGTTTTTGAAATTTTGTTACTTTTTATTAATGCTTAAATGCAAGCTGAAACTTAAATAATCGTGGAAGGGTTATTTATGAAAATTAAGAAATGATTCTGATAGCAAATTAAAGCTGAAACATTCCTCTTTAAAGCGATATATGAAACATGCAATGTTGGGTTATAAAATTTCTTAAATAAAGAAGGTTGAATTTTTGATACGTTTTCATCTCAACCTCAAAACGTCAAAACGCATCCTGAAACTTAAAAAATCGTTGTAGGGTTATTTATGAAGATTAAAAAATTATTTTTATATCAAATTGAAGCTGAAATATTCCTCTTTAAAATGATATATAATACATGTTAGGTTGGATTCTAAAAATTTTTATATAAAAGAGGTTGAATTTTGGTTACTTTTTATTAATGCTTAAATGCAAGTCGAAACTTAAACCATTGTGAAAAGGTTATTTATGAAAATTAATAAGTGATATTGATATCAAATTAAAGCAGAAACTTTCCTCTTTAAAATGATATATAATACATGTTAGGTTGGGTTATAAAATTTCTTAGATAAAAGAAGGTTAAGTTTTTGATACGTTTTCATCTTAACCTCAAAACGTCAAAACGCATGTTGAAACTTAAAAAATCGTTGTAGAGTTATTTATGAAGATTAAAAAATTATTTTTATATCAAATTGAAGCTGAAATATTCCTCTTTAAAATGATATATAATACATGTTAGGTTGGATTCTAAAAATTTTTATATAAAAGGTTGAATTTTTGTTACTTTTTATTAATGCTTAAATGCAAGTCGAAACTTAAACAATCGTGGAAGGTTATTTATGAAAATTAAGAAATGATTCTGATAGCAAATTAAAGCTGAAAAATTCCTCTTTAAAACGATATATGAAACATGCAAGGTTGGGTTATAAAATTTATTAAATACAGAAGGTTGAATTTTTGATACGTTTCCATCTTAACCTCAAAACGTCAAAACGCATGCTGAAACTTAAAAAATCGTTGTAGGGTTATTTATGAAGATTAAAGAATTATTTTTATATCAAATTGAAACTGAAACGTTGTTCTATTTATAACATTTTTAGATAGGAGTCCCAACGTTTATGCTAACCAACTATGGATCTGGAGTGACAATCAACTTTTCAAGTTTGGTGAGAAATTATTTTCCTTAGATAAGCGTTGTACATACTCAGAAGGTCATCAGAAGATTACGACGAAGCACAAATATGACGGATGTGCTACAGAAGAGAAAATATGCTAATTTAGGTAAACGTAGTTCTCTTTAATTAGTGATTTAGAGAAGATTTTAATCTCTAAAAGTTTTTTAATTAATGTTTTTATTACTTATTATTATCACGTTTAAGCACTACTTTTATAATAACTCCACATTTCTATTTAATTTTATAAAATCTCTAAAAAATAATCCAATTTTCTAGTGAAAAGTGTAGATTTGAAGGAAATGAGAAGTTATAAAAGTTATTTTTAAGGGCGTGGCCAATTTCTCTCTTGCGCTAACAGTAAATCCCCCCTCGTTCGTCGTAAAACTACTTTTTCCCTCGTCTCCAGGATGACATCGGATGACTTGCGAACCCGTCTCCGAGCTGCCGGTGCAGTTTTATGGTCGAAATTCTTTTCGTCTCGACCCGACCCACGCCAAGTGACTATGTCCTTTTCGCCGGGCGACCGTGCACGCGAAGACATATGCTGATAAAGGGGCTATTTGTGTTTTATGGGCCAAATATAATGACCCCCCTGCAGGCCAAGAACGTCTACGTCTCAGAGCGGAGGAGTTCCTTACCGAGGAGGGTGTCCCAATTGAAACATACATCGTAAATCTCGTCGATGGCACGCTTAACGACGTCTCAGCTTTTTACGAGACCCCCGGAATCGTCACAATTTCTTCTTTTATTACAATATATAACTATGGAGGAATACCCTATAGAGGTGTGTTTAATATAATCAAAACAAACACCTGTTTAACTATAATTAATTTAGTAATATCCCGTCTTGATTACAACGTGTATGTTGGAGTAATTAAATCGTGACTAGTTAATGGACGTAGTTTGCACTTGTGATAGATCACGTTTAATCTATTAATTTATCGCGGGTGAAAGAGATTGAGATTGAGATTGATATTGAGAGTGAGGTTTCCTTTGAAATGTTCTTAAAGGAAAAAAAATTTCTGGAGATGTAAAACCTTTTTTGAACCCCTTTTCTTTTGTAAAATACCACGGCACGTTACATATAACCCCTTCCATAAACCCGGGAGCCCCGTGTGTCGATCGATGTAGGGTGGTAGCGTTCGGGCTCCACCCGGATGAAAAATAGAGCTCGGTGTGGAGGACGTTTGGGGGGAAACGTTCGTTTTAGACGGGGGGGATGGTTGAAAAAGGCGAGGCGGCGACGACGGTAGAGGCGAAAGTGTGGTGTGTGTGTGAGCGCGGTCTCCGTTTTCTTCTTTCTCTTCTTCATCTTCTTTGGAGACGACGACGCGCTCTTCTTTCGCGTGTGCTCACTTTACCGTGGAACCTCTCCAAACTGCCGACGCAAGCGCCCATCGCATCGTCAATACTGCCCACATTCGCCCTCACACAACACACCTACACACGAACACCCACGATTGGATAACCAACCCCTATGAAAAAAATACAGACTCAAATTTTTCGCACAAAAAAAACTAGATTCCAAGATCCGTTGAGTATTGGAGGAAAAGTATAATATTATAATATATAGGTGCCTATTATGTATGGAATATAGTATCGCATTCAATTGTTTTTATTGCAGAAAACAAATGAGCAACGAATAACACTTGAAGTTTTTTAACTGGCAATGTATCCTTTCGTTAGGCTCATTTGATAGAGTTTTAACGATGTAATTATCTTGATTATTATTATAGGTGGAGTATTATAACTAAGACACTTTTTTACAGAGAATTCGATGAAGTAGACAAAAAAAATTTTTCAGTTTTAGATTTTGAGATATCATGACTATTTTCGTTTTTTAAATGGAAACAACCACTGATTATTCGCTTATTAAATTCGTTATTTTTTTCTGATTACAAAAATATAGGGTTTGAGAGGTTTATTTTTTATTGTTTTAGAATAAAGCTAAAAATAAACTTTTTTTTTAGTGTTGTCAAAGAAATTAAATTTACAGTTTCCTGTAAATTACGGTACTATAACTAAAAATTATTTTAATAAAAATTTATATAAAATTTACTTTATTTTCTAATATGTAACATTCTAACATGTTAAACTTTTCGTAATTTTCGTAATCAATTTTAAAAATTTTTGAATACAAAATTTGAATTAAAAAAAAAAAATATGAGCGTCATCTATCAATAATTTATTAAGTCATTTAATAATTAAATATTAATAAAAAATGTGAAATAATGCAATCTATTCCAACTTTTGTGTAAAACAAATATAAATTAAATAGTTCAACAAATGTATTTGTTTCAAATATCAGAAATATGTTTTTTTTAATTATTAGTTATAATTTACAGAAAACTGTAAATTTAATTTCTTTGACGACACAAAAAAAAAGTTTATTTTTAGCTTTATTCTAAAACAATAAGAAACTTCTTTAGAGACGTGCGGTTAAACCCGAATGATTCTAGTTCTAGATCTAATGTTAGTTCTATTTCAGTAAAAATAGACAACAATTTAATGCTTAATAACAATTAAAATCTAATCCACCCGAATGATTCTAGTATTAGGTATAGTGTTAGTTCTAGTTTTACCCTAGCAATATTACTATGTAGAATTAACACTATACCTATAGTTTGTTTTTTTACTATAATACTTGTCAATGTAAATTTTTTAGGGTTTCTGTTGGTATTATCTAGGACCCTTATAAAATTTATGTTGGTTTCCTGATTTTTAGTAACATTTTCAGTAACTAAATAGTTGAGGTTAAAATACTAATAAATTTTTAGATAAATACGATTTTAACGAAGTACATATTTGTTGTAAAAACGTGCTAGAAAGTAATTAAATAGAACAAAACATCTTTTCTAGGTGTAATAAACGGCAAATAAACGATTTGCCAAATAAAGAATTTTTGAATAATGAAAGCTCAAAAGTCAGTGTGACATATTTATTTCAAAACATGATAAAACAAACTTCCTGTTAATTTTGCCAACTTTACAACAATTTGGCAGGTACTATAGAAAAAAAATGAACTATAGAACTGTTTTTTTATGGTTGGCAATAAATAATTTGACGTTTACATAGTACAGTTAGGTTTTATCTTTGTGCATAATCATGTGGGAAATTAAAAATCCTTTAATTTGAGTCCAAACACGACCTAATTATCTCAAAAAACATCCCAGATATCCCACATTTAATTTTGACATAACCTCAAAAAATGACAATATGAAGTTTGTTTTTTTTTAAAATAACTCGACCGAGTTTGGGCTCGTTTTAAAGAGAATTTAATGTAGATTACGAAAACGATGTTGGATTAATTAAATTCTATCAAAATAAAGACAATATGGCGGATAATTCAATGAATTTGAATGAAATTAAGTTCGTGAGGAACTTTTAAGTAAAAATATACAATTTCGCTATTACTTAATTAAAATTATTAATCAAGATGGTGGAAAATATCAAATAATATTAATTTGACGTTTACAAAGTACAGTTAGGTTTTATCTTTGTGCATAATCATATGGGAAATTAAAAATCCTTTAATTTGAGTCCAAACACGACCTAATTATCTCAAAAAACACCCGAGATATCCCACATTTAATTTTGACATAACCTCAAAAAAGTGACAACCGGAAGTTGGTGGTGTTTGTTGTTTTTTAAGGTAACTCGACCGAGTTTGGGCTCATTTTAAAGGGAATTTAATCTAGATTACGAATACGATGTTAAATTAATCAAATTCGATAGTAATAAAAACAAAATGGAGGATGATCTAAGAAAAATGATTCGATTTCAACGAAATTAAATTCGCCGGATATTTTTAAATCTAAAAATAAAGAATTTTATTATTATTTAATTAAAATTATTAATCAAACAATAATAATTTAACGTTTACAAAGTGAGGTTAGGTTTTTTTTTATTCATAACCGGGTGGCGATTAAATATCCTTTAAATCGAGTCCAAACTCGACCCGATTATCTCAAAAAACACCCGAGATATCCAACATTTAATTTTGACATAACCTCAAAAAAGTGACAATCGGAAGTTTGTTGTCTTTTAAGATAACTCGACCAAGTTTGGGCTCGTTTTAAAGAGAATTTAATGTAGATTACGAATATGATGTTGGATTAATTAAATTCTATCAAAATAAGGACAATATGGCGGATAATTCAATGAAAAACGATACGATTTGAACGAAATTAAGTTCGTGGGGAACTTTTAAGTAAAAATATACAATTTCGCTATTACTTAATTAAAATTATTAATCAAGATGGCGGAAAATATCAAATAATATTAATTTGACGTTTATAAAGTGAGGTTAGGTTTTTTTATTTATTCACGATCGTGTGGGGAATTAAAAATGCTTCAAATTGAGTCCAAATTCGACGCGATTATCTCAAGAAACATCCCACATTTAATTTTGACATAACCTCAAAAAAGTGACAATCGGAAGATTGTTATCTTTTAAGATAACCCCATCGAGTTTGGGCTCGTTTTAAAGAGAATTTAATGTAGATTACGAATACGATGTTGGATTAATCAAATTCGATAATAATAAAAACAAAATGATGCGGATTATTAAAAAAAAATGATTCGATCTTAACGAAATAAGTTTTTTAGAAGTTTAATTAGGCTTTTAGCGCTAACTAGGCTTTTAGGCTAACCTTTTAGGCTAACTAGCGCTATCTGTCACCTATCAATCATCTTAAGAGAAGTGCGGATAACGGAATGTTTCTAGGTCTAGTGTTAGTTCTAGTGCTAGTGTTAGTCTAGTTTTATTAGTTATTCAGCGCTAAAGTGTTGTATATTTTTATTGAGCTGACACTGCGTTTCTCTTAAAAACATAGAAATGTCAATTCTTCCAATGACAACACAGCAAGGCCTTTGCGGGGGGTCATATATAGGGAGTTGGATAACCTTATACAGTACGTTTCGTATGTTTACTCAACAGACATTGGCTAGATCCTTTTTTGAGTGATGACAGATATGTACGTCATGTATTCGTAGAGATTTTTGTCTGGTCACATGCTCCTTCTCGCGTGTAGGTCTTTTGTTAACATCGGCGTACTCTCAACGTCCTCATTCCTTAACCCTCGTGAAATGCAAATGCGCACTCTGAACAAACGAGAAGCGCACTCGAAACCATGTCTACTCGAGTCTTCAAAAATCCGTGTCTTAAAAAAAAAAAAAGAATTTTCTTTTCGCATACATATCGTATCATCATCGTTTGTTCATTTTCAAGGTAAATTTACATGGGTTCGTTGAGGCGGCGTCGTTGTAAAGCGACCGGGGGAAAACATCCACTTAAAATTTTAATATGTTCTTCTCGAGCTCGTTTTGGAATCCGAGGGCTTCGCTACCCCTAATTTGCTGGAAAATCAATAATTTCATTATTGTCGAAGGGCCGGGCGCGATTCCATGCCATCTCCCTCCGAGTTCTCTTCTCTACGGGTCCCGATGCCGACAGACGCTTGTTCCGCTATTAACTCTTACAAGTTCGACCCTCATTAAAGAGGGGAAATTTACGACTTGCTCCCGTGTAGTTATCCAAATGAGCATTCCGAATTTAGTGTTACAATAAAAGTTTTTGCCCACAAAAACTAACCCTAAATCAGGAATATCGATGGGGTTACACATCCGATATACTAACACGAAGATGTGGTATGTGAGAAAGAAGGAAAACTTTCTGGAGTCAAATCGATTACCATATATCACCCTTCCTGACAACGTAATGTGTGCGGTGGGCGGAGCGGCAACTTTCCTCCGGTTTTATCCTCCAATCCCTAGACTTTCCTAAATTTATGTGAGCGTACGTGATCGAAAGAAGCTACCAGATTGGCGTACAGCATAGAAAATCATCGATTCGATATTTATATCTTTCAAATCCTAAGCCATCAAATCAATTTTTTTTCTATTTAATAAGATTTCAAAGCATTTATATCCCACTTTTGAGGTTGTTCCTGAAGGAGCTTGTTATATGGCAGCTGGATTTAGTTTTATGTCTAAACATCTTTATATCTGTTCAAATCAATTCTTAGAAAAGATAGAGAAGATGCAATACTCAAAAACGAAGTTTGTTGCTATTTAATTGCAAGACAGAAATCTTTATTTTGTCTTGACACAATTTCCTCAGTGTTTAAATTTCCAAGATTACTCGCTTCCAAACATCCAAAAAGATTCTGGAGGAAAAACATTTAATGAAACGACTCGGAAAAGCTATTTTTATGCATCTTCCTGATGTACGTAATGTTTTAGACTATCTTTTAGTACTGTTTTTGAAGAATGTTTTAGGTACCACAATGACATGCCTTCCTGGTTGAAGTAAGTATAATGATATGTCAAGCTCTAATATAAAGAGTCAGGAAGGCCAAACATTAAAATACTTGAAATCTTGTAGGATGGAAAGTATATCTCCAGTTGTAAAGATGCAAATAAGAAGCTGATGGACTTGACAGAATAGCAAAATTGACGATTTTTCTTGTAAGAAATGTTTATGAAAATTAAGAAATTATTTATTGCATACTAAGACTCTATTAAATTTTCTTTAAAATGGTTTTTAATTCATCACGATATCTCAACTCATTCTTGAGATACGACTTTTTGTATTTCAATCTTTAAAATTTGCAACAAACTAAGATGCAGAATTTTTAAAATATCATAACATCGAAGTTTATTAAAAACAAGAAATTATTTCTGGTACACTAAATCTTTATTAAATATACTTTAAAATGAAGTTTAATTCATCGTGATATCTCAAATGGTTCTCGAGATACGATTTCTTGAATTTCCGCTCTTAAAATTTATAAAGAACAAACATGCAGAGTTTTACTTAACAAAACATAAGAACGATGTTTATGAAAATTAAGAAATTATTTATTGCATACTAAGACTATATTAAATTTTCTTTAAAATGTTCTTTAATTCATCACGATAACTGAAGTCGTTCTAGAGATACGACTTTTTGTATTTCAATCTTTAAAATTTCCAACAATCCAAGATGCAAAATTTTTAAAATATCATAACAACGAAGTTTATTAAAAACAAGAAATTATTTCTGGTACACTAAATCTTTATTAAATATATTTTAAAATGAAGTTTAATTCATCGTGATATCTCAAATCGTTCTCGAGATACGATATCTTGAATTTCCGCTCTTAAAATTTGTAAAGAACAAACATGCAAAGTTTTACTTAACAAAACATAATAACGATGTTTATGAAAATTAAGAAATTATTTATTGCACACTAAGACTCTATTAAATTTTTTTTAAAATGTTCTTTAATTCATCACGATATCTCAAATCGTTCTTGAGATACGACTTTTTGTATTTCAATCTTTAAAATTTCCAACAATCCAAGATGTAGAATTTTTAAAATATCATAACAACGAAGTTTATTAAAAACAAGAAATTATTTTTGGTACACTAAATCTTTATTAAATATATTTTAAAATGAAGTTAAATTCATCGTGATATCTCAAATCGTTCTCGAGATACGATTTCTTGAATTTCCGCTCTTAAAATTTGTAAAGAACAAACATGCAAAGTTTTAGTTAACAAAACATAATAACGATATTTATGAAAATTAAGAAATTATTTATTGCATACTAAGAATATATTAAATTTTCTTTAAAATGTTCTTTAATTCATCTCGATATCTCAACTCGTTCTTGAGATACGACTTTTTGTATTTCAATCTTTAAAATTTTCAACAATCCAAGATGCAGAATTTTTAAAATATCATAACAACGAAAATTATTAAAAACAAGAAATTATTTCTGGTACACTAAATCTTTATTAAATATATTTTAAAATGAAGTTAAATTCATCGTGATATCTCAAATCGTTCTCGAGATACGATTTCTTGAATTTCCGCTCTTAAAATTTGTAAAGAACAAACATGCAAAGTTTTAGTTAACAAAACATAATAACGATATTTATGAAAATTAAGAAATTATTTATTGCATACTAAGAATATATTAAATTTTCTTTAAAATGTTCTTTAATTCATCTCGATATCTCAACTCGTTCTTGAGATACGACTTTTTGTATTTCAATCTTTAAAATTTTCAACAATCCAAGATGCAGAATTTTTAAAATATCATAACAACGAAAATTATTAAAAACAAGAAATTATTTCTGGTACACTAAATCTTTATTAAATATATTTTAAAATGAAGTTTAATTCATCGTTATATCTCAAATCGTTCTCGAGATACGATTTCTTGAATTTCCGCTCTTAAAATTTGTAAAGAACAAACATGCAAAGTTTTAGTTAACAAAACATAATAACGATATTTATGAAAATTAAGAAATTATTTATTGCATACTAAGAATATATTAAATTTTCTTTAAAATGTTCTTTAATTCATCTCGATATCTCAACTCGTTCTTGAGATACGACTTTTTGTATTTCAATCTTAAAAATTTGCAACAATCCAAGATGCAGAATTTTTAAAATATCATAACAACGAAGTTTATTAAAAACAAGAAATTATTTCTGGTACACTAAATCTTTATTAAATATATTTTAAAATGAAGTTTAATTCATCGTAATATCTCAAATCGTTCTCGAGATACGATTTCTTGAATTTCCGCTCTTAAAATTTGTAAAGAACAAACATGCAAAGTTTTAGTTAACAAAACATAATAACGATATTTATGAAAATTAAGAAATTATTTATTGCATACTAAGACTATATTAAATTTTCTTTAAAATGTTCTTTAATTCATCTCGATATCTCAACTCATTCTTGAGATACGACTTTTTGTATTTCAATCTTTAAAATTTTCAACAATCCAAGATGCAGAATTTTTAAAATATCATAACAACGAAGTTTATTAAAAACAAGAAATTATTTATGGTACACTAAATCTTTATTAAATATACTTTAAAATGAAGTTTAATTCATCGTGATATCTCAAATCGTTCTCGAGATACGATTTCTTGAATTTCCGCTCTTAAAATTTATAAAGAACAAACATGCAGAGTTTTACTTAACAAAACATAATAACGATATTTATGAAAATTAAGAAATTATTTATTGCATACTAAGACTATATTAAATTTTCTTTAAAATGTTCTTTAATTCATCACGATAACTGAAGTCGTTCTAGAGATACGACTTTTTGTATTTCAATCTTTAAAATTTCCAACAATCCAAGATGCAAAATTGTTAAAATATCATAACAACGAAGTTTATTAAAAATTCGAAATTATTTCTGGTACACTAAATCTTTATTAAATATACTTTAAAATGAAGTTTAATTCATCGTAATATCTCAAATCGTTCTCGAGATACGATTTCTTGAATTTCTGCTCTTAAAATTTATAAAGAACAAACATGCAGAGTTTTACTTAACAAAACATAATAACGATGTTTATGAAAATTAAGAAATTATTTATTGCACACTAAGACTCTATTAAATTTTCTTTAAAATGTTCGTTCATTCATTACGATATCTCAACTCGTTCTTGAGATACGACTTTTTGTATTTCAATCTTTAAAATTTCCAACAATCCAAGATGCAGAATTTTTAAAATATCATAACAACGAAATTTATTAAAAACAAGAAATTATTTATGGTACACTAAATCTTTATTAAATATACTTTAAAATGAAGTTTAATTCATCGTGATATCTCAAATCGTTCTCGAGATACGATTTCTTGAATTTCCGCTCTTAAAATTTGTAAAGAACAAACATGCAGTTTTATTTAACAAAACATAATAACGATGTTTACGAAAATTAAGAAATTATTTATTGCATACTAAGACTATTAAATTTTCTTTAAAATGTTCTTTAATTCATCACGATATCTCAACTCGTTCTTGAGATACGACGTTTTGTATTTCAATCTTTAAAATTTTCAACAATCCAAGATGCAGAATTTTTAAAATATCATAACAACGAAAATTATTAAAAACAAGAAATTATTTCTGGTACACTAAATCTTTATTAAATATATTTTAAAATGAAGTTTAATTCATCGTTATATCTCAAATCGTTCTCGAGATACGATTTCTTGAATTTCCGCTCTTAAAATTTGTAAAGAACAAACATGCAAAGTTTTAGTTAACAAAACATAATAACGATATTTATGAAAATTAAGAAATTATTTATTGCATACTAAGAATATATTAAATTTTCTTTAAAATGTTCTTTAATTCATCTCGATATCTCAACTCGTTCTTGAGATACGACTTTTTGTATTTCAATCTTAAAAATTTGCAACAATCCAAGATGCAGAATTTTTAAAATATCATAACAACGAAGTTTATTAAAAACAAGAAATTATTTCTGGTACACTAAATCTTTATTAAATATATTTTAAAATGAAGTTTAATTCATCGTAATATCTCAAATCGTTCTCGAGATACGATTTCTTGAATTTCCGCTCTTAAAATTTGTAAAGAACAAACATGCAAAGTTTTAGTTAACAAAACATAATAACGATATTTATGAAAATTAAGAAATTATTTATTGCATACTAAGACTATATTAAATTTTCTTTAAAATGTTCTTTAATTCATCTCGATATCTCAACTCATTCTTGAGATACGACTTTTTGTATTTCAATCTTTAAAATTTTCAACAATCCAAGATGCAGAATTTTTAAAATATCATAACAACGAAGTTTATTAAAAACAAGAAATTATTTATGGTACACTAAATCTTTATTAAATATACTTTAAAATGAAGTTTAATTCATCGTGATATCTCAAATCGTTCTCGAGATACGATTTCTTGAATTTCCGCTCTTAAAATTTATAAAGAACAAACATGCAGAGTTTTACTTAACAAAACATAATAACGATATTTATGAAAATTAAGAAATTATTTATTGCATACTAAGACTATATTAAATTTTCTTTAAAATGTTCTTTAATTCATCACGATAACTGAAGTCGTTCTAGAGATACGACTTTTTGTATTTCAATCTTTAAAATTTCCAACAATCCAAGATGCAAAATTGTTAAAATATCATAACAACGAAGTTTATTAAAAATTCGAAATTATTTCTGGTACACTAAATCTTTATTAAATATACTTTAAAATGAAGTTTAATTCATCGTAATATCTCAAATCGTTCTCGAGATACGATTTCTTGAATTTCTGCTCTTAAAATTTATAAAGAACAAACATGCAGAGTTTTACTTAACAAAACATAATAACGATGTTTATGAAAATTAAGAAATTATTTATTGCACACTAAGACTCTATTAAATTTTCTTTAAAATGTTCGTTCATTCATTACGATATCTCAACTCGTTCTTGAGATACGACTTTTTGTATTTCAATCTTTAAAATTTCCAACAATCCAAGATGCAGAATTTTTAAAATATCATAACAACGAAATTTATTAAAAACAAGAAATTATTTATGGTACACTAAATCTTTATTAAATATACTTTAAAATGAAGTTTAATTCATCGTGATATCTCAAATCGTTCTCGAGATACGATTTCTTGAATTTCCGCTCTTAAAATTTGTAAAGAACAAACATGCAGTTTTATTTAACAAAACATAATAACGATGTTTACGAAAATTAAGAAATTATTTATTGCATACTAAGACTATTAAATTTTCTTTAAAATGTTCTTTAATTCATCACGATATCTCAACTCGTTCTTGAGATACGACGTTTTGTATTTCAATCTTTAAAATTTTCAACAATCCAAGATGCAGAATTTTTAAAATATCATAACAACGAAAATTATTAAAAACAAGAAATTATTTCTGGTACACTAAATCTTTATTAAATATATTTTAAAATGAAGTTTAATTCATCGTTATATCTCAAATCGTTCTCGAGATACGATTTCTTGAATTTCCGCTCTTAAAATTGGTAAAGAACAAACATGCAAAGTTTTACTTAACAAAACATAACAACGATGTTTATGAAAATTAAGAAATTATTTATTGCATACTAAGACTATTAAATTTTCTTTAAAATGTTCTTTAATTCATCACGATATCTCAACTCGTTCTTGAGATACGACTTTTTGTATTTCAATCTTAAAAATTTGCAACAATCCAAGATGCAGAATTTTTAAAATATCATAACAACGAAGTTTATTAAAAACAAGAAATTATTTATGGTACACTAAATCTTTATTAAATATATTTTAAAATGAAGTTTAATTCATCGTGATATCTCAAATCGTTCTCGAGATACGATTTCCTGAATTTCCGCTCTTAAAATCTGTAAAGAACAAACATGCAGAGTTTTACTTAACAAAACATAATAACGATGTTTATGAAAATTAAGAAATTATTTATTGTATACTAAGACTCTATTAAATTTTATTTAAAATGTTCTCTAATTCATAACGATATCTCAACTCGTTCTTGAGATACGACTTTTTGTATTTCAATCTTTAAAATTTTCAACAATCCAAGATGCAGAATTTTTAAAATATCATAACAACGAAGTTTATTAAAAACAAGAAATTATTTTTGGTAACATAAATCTTTATTAAATATACTTTAAAATGAAGTTTAATAATAATAATAAACTTCGTTGTTATGATATTTTAAAAATTCTGCATCTTGGATTGTTACAAATTTTAAAGATTGAAATACAAAAAGTCGTATCTCAAGAACGAGTTGAGATATCGTGATGAATTAAAGAACATTTTAAAGAAAATTTAATAAAGTCTTAGTGTGCAACAAATAATTTCTTAGTTTTCATAAACATCGTTGTTATGTTGTTTTAAGTAAAACTCTGCATGTTCGATCGTTACAGATTTTGAAAGCGGAAATTCAAGAAATCGTATCTCGAGAACCAATTGGGATATGATGATGAAATCACAAGCATTTTGAAGCAAATTTAATAGAGATTTGGTGTATCATAAATCATTCCTTAGTTTCCATATACTTCGTTGGTACGATTTTTTAACCTCAAGTGTGTATGTTAAATTGTTATAAATTTCAAAAATTAATGTTCAAACAATCGTATCTCAAGAACGAATTGAGATATCATGATGAATTAAAGAACATTTTGAAGCAAATTTAATGCCGATTCAGTGTGCCATAAATAATTTCTTATATCATTATATATATTCTATTCGATTGAGTGTAACGGCCCCATTGTTCTACTTGTTGTAAGTACTAATTTTTAATATGAAACTTGAAAGCAGCAGTGATTAAATAAATATCTTAAGGAACTAGAACAGCAAAAACAATTTAGAAAATCAGATTTTTGTCGTATTTTTGTAATGTAGAACAAACTAGAACAACTTCCCACACTCTAAAAAATCTCTCAATTTCAAATCAAAAATAATCACTTTCGCACGATCTCCGTGTACGATTCATATTTAAATTCGGGTTTTTTTGATTTTAATCAAATAAGAAACACAATACTTTTCGTATCGCATCAAACAAAACGTACCTTTTTGATATGTTTACAAAATGGTTCTTTCATCGGTAACGAGATCCAAAAAAATCCCGCAGAGAGACGTATGCATAATAATGCGGACCGCGCCATTTATATGAAAATATATTGGGAGAGCCTCAACCACCTTTCGAGTCTCACCTAACCCTTTTTTTCGATACGATACGACGACCGTGAGATCGAAAAGATGCGATTAAAAGGACCGGTACGGCGCTCGATTTGCATATAATAAAAATAAATTAAATAATTACGATCCGGGACGTTTTGTTCGGTTCCCATCGGAGCCGTAAAACATTGGACTTTACGTGGCGTCGTTCGTAAAACGTTTTGCCTCGATGGCTTTTCTTGTCTCAGTTCGATTCACGTAATCAATACCCGATAATAACGCCACCGGCCTTTACTTATAGTAAAAACACAACGGTTTTGTATACAGTTTCCCGTCGAACGGTGTGCATATCCTGTTTTAGAGAGACCAATTAATTGTACTCGTAATTACATAACTGAACGTTGCGTTGATTAGTTTAAACTTTTAGCGAAAACGGTACATAGGTACGATACATTTCATTTTCTTTTTTACTCGAATTATTTCCACTACACAATTCATACTATTTATTATTAAATAACTGTTTATATTAACACTTCTTTTTATTCCTTGTAATTTTTGAGTTATAATCACGATTCTTATAGAAATCGTGAATTCTAAATGTTTTAGAATTTTTTGGGTTGGAATTAAACAACTGATCACTTCGGTTGTATCTGGTTCGCTTTCATGATGAATACTTGTTATGCAAATTATTTTTCCTTATCCATTTTAATTATTGAGTAATTGATTCTTATAGCGAAAGTTGTTTCTTCCATTCTGGCTTAATAACTGTTAACATTGAATCCATTTTGAATATGGATTATCTTTTTTGGATTCATTTTAAATGTTTTTCATTTAAATTCCTTTCTTGTCTTGATTTTAGTTATCAAGTTATAGTCGATTTTTATAATAAAAATCGTCAAGTTTGCGATATTAGAGTTTCTTCAATTATAACTTAATAATAACTGCCAATGATATGGAGTAGATTTGAAGATGGATTATCTCATCTGGATTTATTATGAATAATTTTCATTCAACTCATTTTCTTCTATTGGTGTTGTTTTATAAGTTATGATCGGTTATTAAACAAAATCATTAATTTTGCAATTTTCGAGTTTCTTCATTTATAACTCAATAACTGCAAATGTTGGAGTAGATTTGAAGATGGATCATCTTTTTTGGATTTATTATGAATTATTTTCTTTTAATTCATTTTCCCCCATTGGTTTTAGTTTATAAGTTATGATCGGTTCTTTAAAAAAAAACATTAATTTTTGCAATTTTCGACTTTCTTCAATTATAATTCAATAACTGCCAATGTTGAAGTAGATTTCAAGATGGATTATCTCTTCTGGATGTTTTATGAATAATTTTCATTCAACTCATTTTCCTCCATTGGTTTTACTGTATAAGTTATGATTGATTCTTAAAACAGAAAACTTTTATTTTATAATTTTCGTGTTTCTTCAATTATAACCACCAATGTTGGAGTAGATCTGAAGATGGATTATCTCCTCTGGATGTTTTATGAATAATTTTCATTCAACTCATTTTCCTCCATTGGTTTTATTTTATAAATTATGATCAGTTCATTAAAAAAAACATTAATTTTTGCAATTTTCGACTTTCTTCAATTATAACTCAATAACTACAAATGTTGGAGTAGATTTGAAGATGGATTAACTTTTTTGGATTTATTATGAATTATTTTCTTTTAATTCATTTTCCCCCATTGGTTTTACTTTATAAGTTATGATCAGTTCATTACAAAAAAAACATTAATTTTTGCAATTTTCGACTTTCTTCAATTATAACTCAATAACTGCAAATGTTGGAGTAGATTTGAAGATGGATTATCTTTTCTGGATTTATTATGAATTATTTTCTTTTAATTCATTTTCCCCCATTGTTTTTACTTTATAAGTTATGATCGGTTCTTAAAAAAAACATTAATTTTTGCAATCTTTCAGTTTCTTCAATTATAACTCAATAACTGCAAATGTTGAAGTAGAATTGAAGATGGATTATTTTTTCTGGATTTATTATGAATTATTTTCTTTTAATTCATTTTCCCCCATTGGTTTTACTTTATAAGTTATGATCGGTTCTTTAAAAAAAACATTAATTTTTGCAATTTTCGACTTTCTTCAATTATAACTCAATAACTGCAAATGTTGGAGTAGATTTGAAGATGGATTATCTTTTCTGGATTTATTATGAATTATTTTCTTTTAATTCATTTTCCCCCATTGTTTTTACTTTATAAGTTATGATCGGTTCTTAAAAAAAACATTAATTTTTGCAATCTTTCAGTTTCTTCAATTATAACTCAATAACTGCAAATGTTGAAGTAGAATTGAAGATGGATTATTTTTTCTGGATTTATTATGAATTATTTTCTTTTAATTCATTTTCCCCCATTGTTTTTACTTTATAAGTTATGATCGGTTCTTAAAAAAACATTAATTTTTGCAATCTTTCAGTTTCTTCAATTATAACTCAATAACTGCAAATGTTGAAGTAGAATTGAAGATGGATTATTTTTTCTGGATTTATTATGAATTATTTTCTTTTAATTCATTTTCCCCCATTGGTTTTACTTTATAAGTTATGATCGGTTCTTTAAAAAAAACATTAATTTTTGCAATTTTCGACTTTCTTCAATTATAACTCAATAACTGCCAATGTTGAAGTAGATTTCAAGATGGATTATCTCTTCTGGATGTTTTATGAAAAATTTTCATTGAACTTATTCTCCTCCATTGGTTTTACTTTATAAGTTACGATCGGTTCTTAAAAAAAAACATTAATTTTTGCAATTCTCGACTTTCTTCAATTATAACTCAATAACTGCCATTGTTGGAGTAAATTTGAAGATGGATTATCTTTTCTGGATTTATTATGAATTATTTTCTTTTAATTCATTCTACTCCATTGGTTTTACTTTATAAGTTATGATCGGTTATTAAAAAAAAACATTAATTTTGCAATTTTCGAGTTTCTTCAATTATAACTCAATAACTGCAAATGTTGGAGTAGATTTGAAGATGAATTATTTCTTCTGGATTTATTATGAATAATTTTTATTCAACTCATTTTCCTCCATTGGTTTTACTTTACGAGTTATGAGCGATACTTAAAATAGAAAACTTTAATTTTGCGATTTTGGAGTTTTTTCAATTATAACTCAATAACTGCCAATGTTGGAGTAGATTTGAAGATGGATTATCTCTTCTTGATGTATTATAAATAATTTTCATTCAACTCTTTTCCCTCTATTGGTTTAGCTTTATGAGTTATGATCGATTCTTAAAACAGAAAACATTAATTTTCCAATTTTGGAGTTTTTTCAATTATAACTCAATAACTGCCAATGTTGGAGTAGATTTGAAGATGGATTATCTCTTCTTGATGTATTATAAATAATTTTCATTCAACTCTTTTCCCTCTATTGGTTTAGCTTTATGAGTTATGATCGATTCTTAAAACAGAAAACATTAATTTTCCGATTTTGGAGTTTCTTCAATTATAACTCAATAACTGCAAATGTTGGAGTAGATTTGAAGATGAATTATTTCTTCTAGATTTATTATGAATAATTTTTATTCAACTCATTTTCCTCCATTGGTTTTACTTTACGAGTTATGAGCGATACTTAAAATAGAAAACGTTAATTTTGCGATTTTGGAGTTTTTTCAATTATAACTCAATAACTGCCAATGTTGGAGTAGATTTGAAGATGGATTATCTCTTCTTGATGTATTATAAATAATTTTCATTCAACTCTTTTCCCTCTATTGGTTTAGCTTTATGAGTTATGATCGATTCTTAAAACAGAAAACATCAATTTTCCGATTTTGGAGTTTCTTCAATTATAACTCAATAACTGCAAATGTTGGAGTAGATTTGAAGATGAATTATTTCTTCTAGATTTATTATGAATAATTTTTATTCAACTCATTTTCCTCCATTGGTTTTACTTTACGAGTTATGAGCGATACTTAAAATAGAAAACGTTAATTTTGCGATTTTGGAGTTTTTTCAATTATAACTCAATAACTGCCAATGTTGGAGTAGATTTGAAGATGGATTATCTCTTCTTGATGTATTATAAATAATTTTCATTCAACTCTTTTCCCTCTATTGGTTTAGCTTTATGAGTTATGATCGATTCTTAAAACAGAAAACATTAATTTTCCAATTTTGGAGTTTTTTCAATTATTATAACTCAACAACTGCCAATGTTGGAGTAGATTTGAAGAGGGATTATCTCTTCTGGATGTATTATGAATAATTTTCATTCAACTCATTTTCCTCCATTGGTCTTAATTTATAAGTGATGATCGGTTCTTAAAAAAAACATTAATTTTTGCAATTCTCGACTTTCTTCAATTATAACTCAATAACTGCCATTGTTGGAGTAGATTTGAAGATGGATTTTCTCTTCTGGACTTATTATGAATAATTTTCATTAAACTCATCAATGATGAACTCACAATGATCAGCGCTTCTATTTGGTAATGGTATCCTCAGAAGTGTTTCAAAACTTTTGGCGATAATCAACTTTTCAAGTTTGATGGAAAATTATTTTCCTTAGGCAAGCTTTGTACATACTCAGAAGGTCGTCAAAAGCTTACAAGGAATCGCAAGTATGACGAATATGGTACAGAGGAGACAACATGCTGATTTAGACAAATGTAGTTCTCTGTGATTAGTGAACGATGATTTAAAGAAGATTTTAATCTCTAAAACACACCTAGAACAATTTAAATCAGCAAAGTTTGAGTTACTTTAGATCGTTATATGTTTTTTAATTGTTATTATGTAATTTAAAAAAGCTGACGCAAAAATTACTGACTGAAAACCTCCAAAAATTTTGACAACCAAACCTATTTTTTCTAGAACAACCCAGAACAACATAGAAAAAAATCAGATTTTTCCAAAAATGGGTGGCTAGAGTTTTTATTTTTTCTATTTGCCGCTTTGAAACAATGTAAAACAATTTTAAAACAATCTAGAACAACAATGAAATATTTAAAAATCAAAAAATGGTGGGCTAAGTTGCGGCACTCGATTATTTTAGATTTGAAATTGAGAGATTTTTTAGGGGTAAAAAAAGAGATAAAAAAGGTCTTGACCTGCCCGAACCTCGTCTAATTTCACTCTTAAAAATACTTTCCCTTGACTTCCATTCCGCGCCCGTTCATTATTCCCCCCGGTGACCCAGTGAGCGTCGTCTTTAATAAGGCGCCCCGACGCCGGGCGTCCCGACGGCAGGCCCCGGGCCGCGCCCTCCCTTCAATTAGCGGCGGCGGCAGTGGCGGCGGCGGCAACGGCGCGCGCGGCCTTCCTAATTACCTCCGCTACAGGGTTCAAGGTCGGACTCGGGTCGGTGGCCCACTTTCGCCCCTTATTCAATTAAAAGTCGCGTCTTACTAACGCCCCCTATTTTATCGGAGGTCAAAGGTTAACGAACCCATCCATCAATTACAACTAAACAAAATCTTATTTCAGAAAAATTTTTTATTTAAAAACAGAATAACATCATTAACTAACTACTACTAAGTAAGTACGTAATCTTTGTTTTTTTTTTCAAGAATCTCAATTAGCAATACAACTTCATTTAGCATACAAAGTTGTTTTAAAAGCCACCGCAAATGTATCGTTTGCATAATCACTCTTCCAATTACTTCTTATACTCTATTTTTTTTAATTCGGATGAGTAGAATTAAAAGTCACGTTTATACAGTGTAGTTTTTCAAAGCTTTTTTTTTTGGCTCTTAAGACGTCAAAATATCACTATGTTGTATATTTTTATTGAACTAACACTTGAACTAACACAAGACCTAGAATTAGAATCATGAGGGTTTAGCCATCTTGAGAGACAGTCCATCAATGTTCTAATTAAACACAGCCGAGATTTCTTTGGGACACATTCTTTTTGTGTCAGCTTCAATTTGACATAAAAATAATATTTTTCTTTAATTTGCTATGAGAATCATTTCTTAATTTTCATAAATAACCCTTCTACGATTTTCTAAGTTTCGAATTGCATTGAAACATTTTGAGATTAAGTTGATAACGTAACAAGAATTCAACTGATTATATCTAAAAATTTTTGAAATGCAACCAATCACATTTCATACATCATTTTAAAGAGGAACGTTTCAGCTTCAATTTGATATAAAAATAATTTTTTAATATTCATAAATAAACCTACAACGATTTTTTAAGTTTCAGCATGCATTTTGACGTTTTGAGGTTGAGATGAAAACGTAACAAAAATTCAACTTGTTTTATCTAAGAAATTTTATAATTCAACCTAAAATGTATCATACATCATTTTAAAGAGGAAAGATTCAGCTTCAATTTGATATAAAAATAATTTTTTAATATTCATAAATAAACCTACAACGACTTTTTAAGTTTCAGCATGCATTTTGACGTTTTGAGGTTGAGATGAAAACGTAACAAAAATTCAACTTGTTTTATCTAAGAAATTTTATAACCCAACCTAACATGTATCATATATCATTTTAAAGAGGAACGTTTCAGCTTCAATTTGATGTAAAAATAATTTTTTAATATTGATAAATAAACCAACAACGACTTTTTAAGTTTCAGCATGCATTTTGACGTTTTGAGGTTGAGATGAAAACGTAACAATATTCAACTTCTTTTATCTAAGATATTTTATAACCCAACCTAACATGTATCATACATCATTTTAAAGAGAAAAGTTTCAGCTTTAACTTGATATAAATATCATTTTCTAATTTTCATAAATAACCTTTCCAGGATTTTTTAAGTTTCGACTTAATTGAAAACATATTGAGATTAATTTGACAACGTAACAAAAATTCAACGTCTTATATCTAAAAATTTTTTAAATACAACCTATCACATATCATATATCATTTTAAAGAGAAACGTTTCAGCTTCAATTTGATGTAAAAATATTTTTTTAATCTGCATAAATAAAGATACAACGATTTTTTAAGTTTCAGCATGCATTTTGACGTTTTGAGGTTGAGATGAAAGCGTAACAAAAATTCAACATCTTTTATCTAAGAAATTTTATAACCCAACCTAACATGTATCATATATCATTTTAAAGAGGAACGTTTCAGTTTTAATTTGATATTAATATCACTTCCTAATTTTTATAAGCAACCTTTCCAGGATTTTTTAAGTTTCGACTTAATTTTAAACGTATTCACATTAAGTCGATAACGTAACAAGAATTCAAGGTCTTATATCTAAAAATTTTTTAAATACAACCTATTACATATCATATATCATTTTAAAGAGGAACGTTTCAGCTTCAATTTGATATAAAAATCATTTTCTAATCTTCATAAATAAACCTACAATGATTTTTTAAGTTTTTGTATGTATTTTGACGTTTTGTGGTTGAGATGAAAACGTAACAAAAATTCAACTTCTTTTATCTAAGAAATTTGATAACCCAACCTAACATGTATCATATATCATTTTAAAGAGGAACGTTTCAGCTTCAATTTGATATAAAAATAATTTTTTAATCTTCATAAATAAACCAACAACGATTTATTAAGTTTCAGCATGCATTTTGACATGAAAAATTTAACTTCTTTTATCTAAGAAATTTTATAACCCAACCTAACATGTATCATATATCATTTTAAAGTGGAAAGTTTAAGCTTTAACTTGATATAAATATCACTTTCTAATTTTCATAAATAACCTTTCCAGGATTGTTTAAGTTTCGACTTAATTTAAAACATTTTGGGATAAAATTGATAACGTAACTAGAATTCAACTTCTTATATGTACAAATTTTTATAATGCAACCTATCACATTTCATATATCATTTTAAAGAGGAACTTTTCAGCTTTAATTTGATGTAAAAATATTTTTTTAATCTGCATAAATAAACCTACAACGATTTTTTAAGTTTTAGCATGCATTTTGACGTTTTGATGTTGAGATAGAAATGTCACAAAAATTCAACTTCTTTTATCTAAGAAATTTTATAACCCAACCTAACATGCATCATACATCACTTTAAAGAGAAAAGTTTCAGCTTTAATTTGATATCAATATCACTCCTTAATTTTCATAAATAAGCATTCTACGATTTTTTCAGTTTTGACTTGTTAAATATTTTGAGATTATGTTGATTACGCAACAAAATTTCAAAACCGTTTATCTAAAAATTTTTAAAATGCCACCTATCACATATCATATATCATTTTAAAGAGGAACGTTTCAGCTTCAATTTGATATAAAAATAATTTTTTAATATTCATAAATAAACCAACAACGATTTTTTAAGTTTCATCATGTATTTTGACGTTTTGAGGTTGAGATGAAAACGTAACAAAAATTCAACTTCTTTTATCTAAGAAATTTTATAACCCAACCTAACATGTATCATACATCATTTTAAAGAGAAAAGTTTCAGCTTTAATTTGATATCAATATCACTCCTTAATTTTCATAAATAAGCATTCCACGATTTTTTCAGTTCTGACTTATTGTTAAACATTTTGAGATTATGTTGATTATGCAAAAAAATTTCAAAACCGTTTATCTAAAAAATTTTAAAATCTAACCTGACATGTATTATATACCGTTTTAAAGAGAAATGTGTCAGCTTCAATTTGATATAAAAATGATTTCTTAATCTGTATAAATAGACCTACAACGAGTTGTAGTTCTAGATAACCCAACCCAACCCAAGACCTAGAACTAGAATCATTCGGGTTAAGTGTAATTTTTGCTTAAAATTGACCAATAAGGACCCCTCCGAATTAAAAAAATAGAGTATAGTCCCTTAATAGTGCTACAAGACATATTCGCAAGTCTAACTTTTTGCGTTTAAAACCTAATGGATTGTTGTATATGATATGATTACAATGAAAAATAATACAAAATAGTAAATAAGGAAATCGTGAGTCTAAAAGATGGCGTCGCAGAAAAATCGTTCGTCCCACCCCTCCTTTTGGCTCCTTCTCTTGGTCTCGGTTCCCGGTTTTTGGGGTGCACGTGTGTGTGTGTATCTATCTGTTGTCCGCGCACTCGCACTTCCGTTTTTCCGTTTAACTCGCGGCGGAAACGAGATTCTTTCTCTATTCCCGGGTATAAGTTAGACTCCACCCACGTACCTACACGTCGTTCGAATCGTTCGGCGAAGGAACGCGGGGGCCCCAACGTCAGCCACACATAGTGCGTCATCATGTGAAGAAGGGCGTCGGTGGCGGCATCGCGACGCCCAACGGGGGGAAAAAGAAGGACGCAAAGTCTCCGGTACGGGAGAATCGCGGGCGCGAACCCGGGAACCGAACCAGGATAAGCGGCCCTGCTGAAAATCAATAACCGCCGGCACCTGTGATTTTATATATTTTCCACAAAAGGGTGGGGACTTTTCTCTAGACTTTTCCATTTTACCATCTTACATCAAAATATTAAATATAGCCATTTAGATTTAAATAATGTATTTTATGGCTTAAACTTACCATATACGGATGCGTATGTGAGTTCTTGTATGGATTTTGTGAACCATACACGGCAGCAGTTTTGTTCCGTGGGCGATACGGCCGGCATTAATAAAGTTATCTCCAAAGTGGTTGTCGCACTAAAATTTGCATGAAACGCGCGCCTTCCATTTGCAGCGATGGAATAACAGGCCGCGGCACCACCGGGATATGTGTTTATTGCGTCAGTTCATTGTACGATCAAAATAACCGACGACATTACCATTAGGATTCCATATTGAATGCAAATCATCTTGAACGAGTCCTCAATCTCGAGACTTAAATTATTTATAGTTTGCGATTTATTTGTCAAGATTTATCAAGTAATTTTTTCCCGCCTAATTTATTTTGTATATAAAATAAGGTAAATAGAAAATAAGTTTCGCGGAGGACAAATCGAGTTTGCTCTAAGTTGGTCGTCGTCGACGTTGAACCGGCCCTAAGTTACTTTTGCTAATTCGTCGAATAAATGTAATTCCGTTTTATGGTCCAAGTGGCTGCGCGTAACCGCGTTACCGCTTATTTTTCGCTTCTCCATCCCTAATTTACGAACCGTGCCACTCTATAACGAAGTTACCCGTTCAAGTCCATCGCTACTCCTTCTCTCTTCCTCCACGTCGTTTCGTCTTTTAAAAGGATGGCCATCTTACAAAGTCTACTTTCAAAGCTTTTTTTATCAAAATTCTAACATAAATAAGTTACACAATTTTTTGCAATAAAAACATACTTTTATTTACATGAAAAAGACAGGTTTAAACAAGTGCTAAGTACTTTTTTTGCCAACACATCTCTTTGGCAAGTAATTTCTTTGGCAACCAATTGTGCAGAGCACGTGAAGCTCAAATAAATTTATTGGTTGTGTTCAAATCAATGATATTTGCTTCCCAGAAAATCAAACGTATTTTAAATGATTCTGCGTGCCTTGGATACTCGGTCAATGAATGTTTTTTGTGTTCTTGTAATAACATTATAAAGGATGGCAAGACATTTTTATGTTTCTAAAAATCTTACCATGCATAATAGCTTCAATATTGACAGTAGTTGGAAATAGAGGTTATGATCAATACCAATCATCAGGTAGTACCTAAGGATATTGACCCCAGTTCTAAAACTTGCCACTTCTATTTTTTGCCATTCTCCATTGTTATCTGGAACCTGAAACAATCATGTTTTTGTTATCTTATAGATTAATTAACCAACCAGCGAGGATGCGGATACTCAAGAAAGAAGATTTCTTTATAATCATGTGATGCTCAAGAAGAAATAAATATCAACAACTATGACGAATACTGGAAAAAACTTTGTGAGCAAAAACGACAACTTCCCATCTAAAATCTTTACACTTTACAACGTTATGGTACGGAATTTGTAAACTCTATGAAATTTGGAGAAGTAGATGATGATTGGGTTTCGTTATTACAAAAATGAAGATATTTTCTAATCCTCTTGGAAGTCATTTGTAGAAAGCTTTTGGAAGAAAATTAAGAGTGTGTCCCAGTTTCTATTTTTTCAGTATCTACAAAGTTTTTTAGAATTATTTAATATTTAAGTAGTCGTCATGTTTTGATTTCTTCAAGGATGGTGTCTTTCTTCTTGAAAGACTAGAGTTTTTTTTTGTGGTAACAAATTTTCCAATATGCAATTTTGAACATTTTTGAGGAAAAACTTTCGTTGTTACCCGTTAAGCAATAAATCGTCAATGATCTATTCTGTTAAAATATTTGAATAGCTTATAACAAACTAAAATCTTTTAGCTTCATTTTAAGATATAAACCATTTAAAAACTCCAAGAAATAACCACACCGCAATATTTTCAAATTTGAAGGTTTTCTTGACAAAATCGAATATAATTTACCCCAACACTTTTTCATTAAAACAAATTTTCTCACATTTTTTCCAAATACACTCTAACTATATTGATAGCTTATCATAAACTAGAACCTTTTAGCTTCATTTTAAGATATAAATCATTCTAGTACTCCAATAAATAAACCACCAGTGATTTTTTCAAATTTGCAGTTTTTTGATAAATTCAAACATTTTTATCTAAACACCTTTTCATTAAAACAAATTTTGCCAAAATTTTTTCAAATTATCTGTTACTATTTCGATAGCTTATCATAAACTACAATCCTTTAGCTTCATTTTAAGATATAAATCATTTTAGAACTCCAATAAGTAGCCCCACAGCGATTTTTTTAAATTTGCAGTTTTTTTGACAAATTCAAATATTTTTATCATAACTCCTTTTCATTAAAACAAATTTTTCTACATATTTTCCAAATACACTTTAACTATATCTATAGCTTATCATAAACTAGAATCTGTTAGCTTCATTTTAAGATATAAATCATTCTAGAACTCCAATAAATAAACCACCTGTGATTTTTTCAAATTTGCAGTTTTTTGATTAATTCAAATATGTTTATCCCAACACCTTCTCATTAAAACAAATTTTCCTACATTTTTTCCAAATACACTCTAACTATATCGATAGCTTATCATAAACTAGAATCTTTTAGCTTCATTTTAAGATATAAATCATTCCAGAACTCCAATAAATAAACTACCTGTGATTTTTTTAAATTTGCAGTTTTTTGACAAATTCAAATATGTTTATCCCAACACCTTTTCATTCAAACCAAATTTCCCAACTTTTTTCCAAATACTCTCTAACTATTTCGAGAGCTTGTTATAAACTAGAATCTTTTAGCTTCATTTTAAGATATAAATCATTCTAGAACACCAATAAATAAACCATCAGTGATTTTTTCAAATTTGCAGTTTTTGACAAATTCAAATATGTTTATCCCAACACCTTTTCGTTAAAACCAATTTTCCCAAATTTTTTCCAAATCCTCTCTATACATTTCGATAGCTTATCATAAACTAGAATGTTTTAGCTTCATTTTAAGATATAAATCATTTTAGAACTCCAATAACTACCCCCACAACGATTTTTTTAAATTTGCAAATTTTTAACAAATTCAAATATTTTTATCCCAACACCTTTTCGTTAAAACCAATTTTCTCAAAAATTTTTTCCAAAACCTCTCTATACATTTCGATAGCTTATCATAAACTAGAATGTTTTAGCTTCATTTTAAGATATAAATCATTTTAGAACTCCAATAAGTACCCCTACAGCAATATTTTCAAATTTGCAGATTTTTGATAAATTCAAACATTTTTATCTAAACACCTTTTCGTTAAAACCAATTTTCCCAAATTTTTTCCAAATCCTCTCTATACATTTCGATAGCTTATCATAAACTAGAATCTTTTAGCTTCATTTTAAGATATAAATCATTTTAGAACTCCAATAAGTACCCCTACAGCAATATTTTCAAATTTGCAGATTTTTGATAAATTCAAACATTTTTATCTAAACACCTTTTCGTTAAAACCAATTTTCCCAAATTTTTTCCAAATCCTCTCTATACATTTCGATAGCTTATCATAAACTAGAATCTTTTAGCTTCATTCTAAGATATAAATCATTTTAGAACTCCAATAAGTACCCCTACAGCAATATTTTCAAATTTGCAGATTTTTGATAAATTCAAACATTTTTATCTAAACACCTTTTCGTTAAAACCAATTTTCCCAAATTTTTTCTAAAACCTCTCCATATATTTCGATCACTTATCATAAACTAGAATCCTTTAGCTTCATTTTAAGATACAAATCATTTTAGAACTCCAATAAGTACCCCTACAGCAATATTTTCAAATTTGCAGATTTTTGATAAATTCAAACATTTTTATCTAAACACCTTTTCGTTAAAACCAATTTTCCCAAATTTTTTCTAAAACCTCTCCATATATTTCGATCACTTATCATAAACTAGAATCCTTTAGCTTCATTTTAAGATACAAATCATTTTAGAACTCCAATAAGTACCCCTACAGCAATATTTTCAAATTTGCAGATTTTTGATAAATTCAAACATTTTTATCTAAACACCTTTTCGTTAAAACCAATTTTCCCAAATTTTTTCCAAAATCTCTCCATATATTTCGATAACTTATCATAAACTAGAATCTTTTAGCTTTATTTTATGATATAAATCATTTTTGAACTCCAATAAGTACCCCTACAGCAATATTTTCAAATTTGCAGATTTTTGATAAATTCAAACATTTTTATCTAAACACCTTTTCGTTAAAACCCATTTTTCCAAAACCTCTCCATATATTTCGATAACTTATCATAAACTAGAATCTTTTAGCTTCATTTTAAGATATAAATCATTTTAGAACTCCAATAAGTACCCGTATAGCGCTTTTTTCTAATTTGCATTTTTTGACAATTTTAAGATCTTAGATGATTTTATTTAAAAATTTATATCTCAAGAATAAAGCGAAAATGTCTTAATTTTATTTCAGCATAACAAAATACACACTTTTTTCTATTAATCCTAAAAATTATATATGTACATTCTATAATAAAAATTTTTCAATAAAAGAAGTTAAAAAAGTTAATTCCTCTGAAAATTTAGAAGATCTTTAAAAGGTTATATCTCGGAAATACAATGAGGTTTTCACAAATGGTTTTCACCATTAAAAAGCGGACTCTTTTCTCTATAATCCCTCCTATTTTCAAATCGATTACGTAAGAATCCAATTTTTATCGAATTTTTGAAGTTGAAGTTGCAACATTGCTAATCATAACTATATGATATCGTTTAATAATTAATATTTCAGAAATGAAATGAAAAACTTGATACATTCTTATATAAACAGTGAAAGTTTCATAGCATTCTAAAGAAATGGATTTTTAAACAATTAAATCTTTCATAACGAATTTGAAACGTAGATATACCAATCAAGGATGTTTAATAAACAATGTTAAGGAAGATGTTGCTAAATGAAATGATTTTATTAAATTTGTTATTATAATTTTGATAGAGAAAAGGAAAGAAAAAATGTGAATACGAGTCGAAAAATCTATTCGATGTTTTTCTTCATCTTTCTCACTTTTTTAGTTCTTGATTCGAACGTCGTCGTTGAGCTGTAAGAAGGCAAAAAGGCTTTTTCCATCGCGCGATTGAATAAAGGCGAACTCTAAATCTGTAAGGAGCAATCAAGTGTGCTGGGCGTCACAGGTTCGGCGGCGTCGCGACGCCGATAGACGTAGCTGGGAAAATGGACGGTTGCCGCCGTAGATGGAAAATGTAAATGCTGCCGAGCGTCGGCTAGATCCGGGGATCCGGTGTGGGTTGAGGCGAATCGAGGCAAGGCGAGGCGAGGCGAGGCAAAGAGAGCGGGCGGAGACGGAAAAAGTGGAAGAATAAAATAAAACGACGAACATATCCAATAAGGCCCTAAACCTGAGGGAAAACCGGTCTCCATGGCGACAGAACTCTAACTTTACCCCGTTTCACATTAGGAAAACCCGCCCTTATTTTCCTTTTGCCCATCGAAATTCTTATACAATAAAAATTTTGAATTAAAACTAATAAGTTTGAATCAAACCGCGAAATGTTTAATTTCGCACCGGGAAAAATCTGCGCTCGTTTCGTCTTTACGGGGAAGAACCCGTAGCGGGTTCTTTATTAAGTAGTCGGGACCGGTATAAAAATACAATAAATTTTAATATCACGATAAAATGTCGACGGCACGAAAGGATATTGCATTCCTAGTACACCGCGACGCGCTCTGAAATTGAAAAACGCACGGCAAACAAACAGTGTGGACCAACCGAAATAAGACCAAAAAAAAACAGCTTTCTCAACAATGAGACGGAATTGAACGAATGCATCTCTCATATAATCTCGTCGCTTCAATTTTCTCCTAGATAATTTCTTTTTGCGTATTAAAAAAAAATTTTTTTCACTACTTTTTGATTAGTCTTTATAAGAAGATATGGGGAACGATGAGAATATCGAGATGGAACGGGTAAGATAAATTTTTCAATTTCTCGGATCCGATTTCTACTCGAAGCGGGATCGGGTCCGGGCAATAAACTGAAATCCAGGTCCGGACGTAAAATCCCGCCCCGCCGTTCTCCACATAAGTAATAAAAGGGAATCGAAATTGATTTAGCAAAGGGGGTTGGAAACGGCGCCGATCGGAAGCGAGCGAGCGAGCCAACGCTGGGGCTTCCATCTTTTATCCCGGGAAAATGGAAGAAAACGCAATAAAACCAGTCCCGGTCGTGACGTATGAGACACACGACTCTGGCTCGAGATTGGATGCGGGGTTGGGCTTGGAGACGCCTGATATCAATCAACCCTGAAACTAGATTGAAAAGAGAGACCTGACACGACCAGCGCAAAGAAAATTTAAGTTAAAATTTCCTTTTTCCAATTTCAATTTGATTATGTCAAAAAAAGTAATAATAATAACAAAAATAGAATCATCAAATAGGTCAATTACGGTTAATTGGTCTGAAACGGGGTTGAAATTTTTCTGAATGTGCCGCCACTGGGTAACTGGGTCGATAAAAAAAAAGTTGGAAAGATCAGGACTGCAACGAGCTCTCATCTGGTGGCCGAAGGTCGCCCTTACGCTAATGAAACTTTCACCCAAACGGTCGTAGTAGGGTCGAGAGCGAAATTTCGTTTCTGACCGGAGGACTACTTTCGCTTTCACACAAAATTTAACTTTAACCACATTTCAAAAGGAAAAGGAATTAAATGTGTTAATTTATTAAATAAAAATTTTAAAAAAATTAAAAAAATCATGTGGTGTCACTTTTTGGGGTCATTAATTGTTTATGATAAGATTGATAAGCTATGGAAATATTTAGAGAGTATTTGGAAAAAAATTGTTTTAATAAAAAGGTGTTCGAATAAAAAAGCTTGAATTTGTCAAAAAAACAGTAAATTTGCAAAAATTGCTGTTAGAGTATTTATTGAAGTTGTAAAATGATTAATATCTTAAAATGAAACTAATTGTAATTTGTGATTTGGAAAAATTTTATGAAAATTTGTTTTAATGAAAAGGTGTTTTATAAAAATATCTGATATTAATAAAACGACAAAAACCTTGCTAATTATTAATATATATGACACTAGTTTCGAGCCAAATGGCCATCTTCAGGCAAATCCATATGCACAACATTATACAAAAACCCAATTAACATGATCACTGCTTACTTATTGTCAAAAAAGAACTTATAATAAAATTATCTTGGTTAAAAATACTATAATAACAAATTAAACTTTTAACTAATTAACTAATTAACACTTTAAAAATATCGATAAAGAAACAATAAAACAATTAAAACACAAAAAAACACAACCCCAATTTTCGATGAGTACTCAACGCTGAATGTTAAACATAAATGTTGTTATTATAGTATTTTTAACTAAAATATTTTTACCATTAATTCCTTTTTGACAGTAAATAAGCAGTGATCATGTTAATTGGGTTTTTGTAGTATATTTTCTATATTTGTGCATATAAATTTGGTTAAAGATGGGTATTTAGCCCGAAATTAGTCCCATATATATTAATAGCAAGGAAACTTTTTTTTACTAATGCTTAATTAATTTGCAACATGGAGTTCTAAAATGATTTATATCTTAAAATGAAGCTAAAAGAGTCTAGTTTATGATAAGCTATCGAAATATATAGAGATGATTAGGAAAAAGTTTGGGAAAATTGGTTTTAACGAAAAGGTGTTGGAATAAAAATGTTTGAATTTATCAAAAATTTGCAAATTTAAAAAAATCGTTGTGGGGGTACTTATTGGAGTTCTAAAATGATTTGTATCTTAAAATTAAGCTAAAGGATTCTAGTTTATGATAAGCTATCGAAATGTATAGAGATGATTTGGAAAAATTTGTTTTAACGAAAAGGTGTTGGGATAAAAATGTTTGAATTTATCAAAAATCTGCTAATTTGAAAAAATCGTTATGGGTGTACTTATTGGAGTTTTAAAATGATTTATATCTTAAAATGAAGCTAAAAGAGTCTAGTTTATGATAAGCTATTGAAACATATAGAGACGATTTGGAAAAAGTTTGGGAAAATTTGTTTTAACGAAAAGGTGTTGGGATAAAAATGTTTGAATTTACAAAAAATCTGTAAATTTGCAAGAAATCGCAGTAGGAGTACTTATTGGAGTTCTAAAATGATTTATATCTTAAAATGAAGCTAAAAGAGTCTAGTTTATGATAAGCTATCGAAATATATAGAGATGATTAGGAAACAGTTTGGGAAAATTGGTTTTAACGAAAAGGTGTTGGAATAAAAATGTTTGAATTTATCAAAAATTTGCAAATTTAAAAAAATCGTTGTGGGGGTACTTATTGGAGTTCTAAAATGATTTGTATCTTAAAATTAAGCTAAAGGATTCTAGTTTATGATAAGCTATCGAAATGTATAGAGAGGATTTGGAAAAATTTGTTTTAACGAAAAGGTGTTGGGATAAAAATGTTTGAATTTATCAAAAATCTGCTAATTTGAAAAAATCGTTATGGGTGTACTTATTGGAGTTTTAAAATGATTTAAATCTTAAAATGAAGCTAAAAGAGTCTAGTTTATGATAAGCTATTGAAACATATAGAGACGATTTGGAAAAAGTTTGGGAAAATTTGTTTTAACGAAAAGGTGTTGGGATAAAAATGTTTGAATTTACAAAAAATCTGTAAATTTGCAAGAAATCGCAGTAGGAGTACTTATTGGAGTTCTAAAATGATTTATATCTTAAAATGAAGCTAAAAGAGTCTAGTTTATGATAAGCTATCGAAATATATAGAGATGATTAGGAAACAGTTTGGGAAAATTGGTTTTAACGAAAAGGTGTTGGGATAAAAATGTTTGAATTTATCAAAAATCTGCTAATTTGAAAAAAAAATCGCTGTGGGGGTACTTATTGGAGTTCAAAAATGATTTGTATCTTAAAATTAAGCTAAAGGATTCTTGTTTATGATAAGCTATCGAAATATATAAAGAGGATTTGGAAAAATTTATTTAAAGAAAAGGTGTTGGGATAAAAATGTTTGAATTTACAAAAAATCTGTAAATTTGCAAAAAATCGCAGTGGGAGTACTTATTGGAGTTCTAAAATGATTTATATCTTAAAATGAAGCTAAAAGAGTCTAGTTTATGATAAGCTATCGAAATATATAGAGATGATTAGGAAAAAGTTTGGGAAAATTGGTTTTAACGAAAAGGTGTTGGGATAAAAATGTTTGAATTTATTAAAAATCTGCTAATTTGAAAAAAAAATCGCTGTGGCGGTACTTATTGGAGTTCAAAAATGATTTATATCCTAAAATGAAGCTAAAGGATTCTAGTTTATGAGAAGTTATCGAAATATATGGAGAGGTTTTGGAAAAAATTTGGGAAAATTGGTTTTAACGAAAAGGTGTTTAGATACAAATGTTTGAATTTATCAAAAAACTGCAAATTTGAAAAAATCGCTGGTGGTTTATTTATTGGAGTTCTAGAATGATTTATATCTTAAAATGAAGCTAAAAGATTCTAGTTTATAATAAGTTATCGAAATAGTTAGCGAGTATTTGGAAAAAGTTTGGGAAAATCTGTTTTAATGAAAAGGTGTTTTGGTAAAAATATTAGAATTTGTTAAAAAACTGCAAATTTGAAAAAATCGCTGGTGGTTTATTTATTGGAGTTCTAGAATGATTTATATCTTAAAGTGAAGGTAATAAATTCTAGTTTATGATAAGCTATCGAAATATATAGAGAGGATTTGAAAAAATCTTGAGAAAATTTGTTTTAATGAAAAGGTGTTATGATAAAAATATTTGAATTTGTCAAAAAACTGCAAAATTTAAAAAAAATCGCTGTGGGGCTACTTATTGGAGTTGTAAAATGATTTATATCTTAAAATGAAGCTAAAAGATTCTAGTTTATGATAAGCTATCGAAATATATAGAGAGGATTTGGAAAAAATTTGGAAAAATTGGTTTTAAGGAAAAGGTGTTGAGAAAAAAATGTTTGAATTTATTAAAAAACTGCAAATTTGAAAAAATCGCTGTGAGTGTACTTATTGGAGTTCTAAAATGATTTATGTTTTAAAATGAAGCTAAAAGAATCTAGTTTATGATAAGCTATCGAAATATATAGAGAGGATTTGAAAAAATGTTGAGAGAATTTGTTTTAATGAAAAGGTGTTTAAACAAAAATGTTTGAATTTATCAAAAATCTGCTAATTTAAAAAAAAATCGCTGTGGTGGTACTTATTAGAGTTCAAATATGATTTATATCCTAAAATGAAGCTAAAGGATTCTAGTTTATGATAAGCTATCGAAATATATAAAGAGGATTTGGAAAAAATTTGAAAAAATTGGTTTTAACGAAGAGGTGTTTTGATAAAAATGTTTGAATTTATTAAAAATCTGCTAATTTGAAAAAATCGCTGTGGGGGTAGTTATTGGAGTTCTAATATGATTTATATCTTAAAATGAAGCTAAAAGATGCTACTTTGTGATAAGCTATCGAAATATATAGAGAGGATTTGGAAAAAGTTTGCGAAAATTTCTTTTAATGAAAAGGTGTTATGATAAAAATATTTGAATTTGTCAAAAAACTGCAAAATTTAAAAAAAATCGCTGTGGGGCTACTTATTGGAGTTGTAAAATGATTTATATCTTAAAATGAAGCTAAAAGATTCTAGTTTATGATAAGCTATCGAAATATATAGAGAGGATTTGGAAAAAATTTGGAAAAATTGGTTTTAAGGAAAAGGTGTTGAGAAAAAAATGTTTGAATTTATTAAAAAACTGCAAATTTGAAAAAATCGCTGTGAGTGTACTTATTGGAGTTCTAAAATGATTTATGTTTTAAAATGAAGCTAAAAGAATGTAGTTTATGATAAGCTATCGAAATATATAGAGAGGATTTGAAAAAATGTTGAGAGAATTTGTTTTAATGAAAAGGTGTTTAAACAAAAATGTTTGAATTTATCAAAAATCTGCTAATTTAAAAAAAAATTGCTGTGGTGGTACTTATTATATCTCAAATATGATTTATATCCTAAAATGAAGCTAAAGGATTCTAGTTTATGATAAGCTATCGAAATATATAATGAGGATTTGGAAAAAATTTGAAAAAATTGATTTTAACGAAGAGGTGTTTTGATAAAAATGTTTGAATTTATTAAAAATCTACTAATTTGAAAAAATCGCTGTGGGGGTAGTTATTGGAGTTCTAATATGATTTATATCTTAAAATGAAGCTAAAAGATGCTACTTTGTGATAAGCTATCGAAATATATAGAGAGGATTTGGAAAAAGTTTGCGAAAATTTCTTTTAATGAAAAGGTGTTATGATAAAAATATTTGAATTTGTCAAAAAACTGCAAAATTTAAAAAAAATCGCTGTGGGGCTACTTATTGGAGTTGTAAAATGATTTATATCTTAAAATGAAGCTAAAAGATTCTAGTTTATGATAAGCTATCGAAATAGTAACAGATAATTTAAAAAAATTTTGGGAAAATTTGTTTTAATGAAAAGGTCTTTTGATAAAAATATTTGAATTTATCAAAAAGCTATAAATTTGGAAAGAATCGTTGCGGGGGTCATTATTGGAGTTCTAAAATGATTTATATCTTGAAATTAAGCTAAAAGATTTTAGTTTATGATAAGCTATCGATATAGTTAGAGTGTATTTGGAAAAAATGTGGAAAAAATTGTTTTAATGACAAGGTGTTGTGATAAACATATTTGAATTTGTTAAGAATTGTAAATTTAAAAAAATCGCTGGTGGTTTATTTATTGGGGTACTGGAATGATTTATATCTTAGAATGAAGCTAAAAGGTTCTAGTTTATAATAAGCTATCGATATAGTTAGAGTGTATTTGGAAAAAGTATGAGAAAATTTGTTTTAATGAAAAAGTGTTGGGGCAAATTATATTCGATTTTGTCAGAAAAACCTTCAAATTTGAAAATATTGCAGTGTGGTTATTTCTTAGAGTTTTGAAATGGTTTATATCTTAAAATGAAGCTAGAAGTGTCAGAGAAAATATTTAGAGAGAATTTGTAAAAATTTGTTTTAATGAAAATATTCGAATTTGTAAAAAAAACTACAAATTTTTAAGAAAATCGCTGTAGATTTATTTCTTGGAATTGTAAAATGATTTATATCTTAAATTAAAGCTAATTACTTCTAATTTAAGATAAGCTATCCAAGTATTTAAAATAATTGTAGAAACAAATTAAAAATCATAAATGATGACATTCAATACATTCTTATTCATTTTAACGACGATTCTTTATTGCTGACGTAAACGGATTTTGACGAGAAAAAAAAATCGAATTATGGTTACACACGAAGCTTAGTCATTTCCTCACGCCAAAATTCAATTTCAGGAAGTTCTCGACGAGCTCCCCCCTTTTTTCCCCGTGTCTAAAGAGAAGGGACTAAGGTCCGCCGCGCTAAGTCCCGAACTTTAAAATCCGTCATTATACGCGAACTGAGGGCGAATATCCGCCTTGAACTCTCTCTACACGACTCTGAACAATGGACCTGAAGAGGTTGGAGCACGTACAAGACACAAGGGTCTCGGGGTAACGATGACGGCATCCTCTAACCCCCCAAAACCCCCTCTTAACTTTTGTGTCCGGGATTTTCGACGACTTCCCCATCGCTCGCACGGTTTTAACCCCTACTCACGGATATTTTTTCTTGAAACAATTTTTTGCGACCACGTTCAAAATGTACACATATTATTTTCCGCAAGCTTAACCGCCCTTAAATTTTTTAGGCGGTATTCGGTCGTGCTCGAAATCTCGAGAGGGAAAAGAGAAGGAATGGAAAAGTTCTCCTTAACAATTTCAATATTTGTTGGGAAATTACGCGGAGAGGTAACTAAGGAGAAAGAAAAGTTAAAAAATAAAGTTCTTACTCTATATTTTTAACTTACATCAAATTTATTAATATTATCTCAATTTAGAGCTTTGTTTGAAACACACCCTAAAGGTACATCAATACACAATATGCAGGTGACAGATCCAATTAACTTTAATTACCGGTTGTCTTTCATCGGTCGGAAACAGAAGCTTTCTTTAATTGAAATCAGACGAGTGTGAAATAGGTTAGAATCGGGAAATAGGATTTTATAACAAAAAATTTATTTTAATTCATTGCATTTGATTAAATTTATTTTATATAAAGCAAAGGTAATAATTATCTCGGAATAATCAACGCTATCTACGGCATAAATTCATTTCTAACTTTAAATTACTAAGTAATTTGCATAGATTAAATCAATCTATATCAAAAAAAATTCTCTTACTTTCACATTGCAAAAAAAAATGTGTAAATCCTTAACTCTGTTATTTACTCTCATTTTTTCTTCTAGACACAAAAGTGTGCCATTATATTAAATTCTCCTCTCGAATCATTTTCTCATGAATTTTGATCACAGTGTTATCAACGAAGGTAATGGTTGGGTAGAGATCAACCAGTAATACAAGATGGTCATCATAGAGGCAGCGGCAATCGCTCCGGGCGAGATTATTAAATTTGAATGAATGCCGTTCGGAAGGTTTCTTCGACAATTCTCGTTGCGTCGAAAAGATACGTTTAAAGCAAGAAAAGAAGAATGGAAACAGATAGAAAAAGACAATTTTCAATTTGAAACAGCGATGAGCTTATAGAGTACAAACTACCGTAGTCGTTCGTCCGTGCAATTGCCACGGCGAAATGGTGGTCGGTTATTGCTATTGCTCGCGAACACGTGACGCCAAATGACCGTGCAATATAAACGAGATCTTCGAACTGGTTCGAAAGGTGTGTGGCTTTACAAGATTTCCACGTCGTTTCACTCTACGACTAATAATTATCACGCAACAGGATTGATTAGATGAGTTTATTTCAGTGATTTATCAGAAAATAAAGTTACGAAAGAATTTATTATTCATTTCAATCATTTGGAATGTCAAAATGTATTTATGATTAAAAATTATTTGGCAAAATATTTGGCAGTTAAGAAAAAGACAAATTAAGAGCCATGATGCCAACGAATGACATTACGAATGACATTAGATGATCCCAACCCAATTTGGGTCGTGCCAGAACTAAAATAGTGCCAGAATAGTATTGATAAAGGCTGGACATCATATTGGGAGATATAGACAATAATGTAGATAACAATGTGGCGAAGATTCGTAGGAGTAATGTTCGGGAAGACTAGTTCGATGTTGAGTGGTGCCAAGATAATGTCGATAAAGATTTGGCACTATATTGAGAGATTAGGGAACAATGTTGAGAAATATATTTTCGGAAGACGTGTCTAACAGTATAAAATGTAGTTGTGCAAGAAGATAACAAGAGTGTCCAGAACGATATTGAGAAACGTCAAGGTAGAATATTTAGGATTAATGTTGAATACAATGATGAGTTGTGTCAATGATGATAATCAGAAAGGTCAACAATGTCCATTTTAATGTTGAGTAATGTTAGAAGAATAAATGCTAGACATCTTATTAGAGATATGAAGGACAATGTTGAGAGATGTCTGAGTTGATATGTTCAAAATGTCAGGGGTTGATATTGAGAGTGTTTAGGAATAACATTGAGGATGACCAAGGATTATCATACGTGAAGTGATATCAAAGTCGATGTGGAGAGGTACAATTTAGCAAGGACTAAATATCAGGAACGATGTCGAGGTTTGTCAATAACTATATTGAGTGATGTCTGGGGCAGTGTTAAAGGGTGCTAGTACGATGCCCAGGAATGATGTTGAATGGTTCTCAACTATTCATATCTATTGAGAGGGTCATGCACAATTATAAAGGACGTTCGGTACAATGTCAAGAGTTATCAATAATGACATTGAACGCTGTTGAGGGGTATGGAGTGATCTCCGAAACGATGTTGAAGGATGTTTGAGACAACATTGCGGAAGTCGTGATATGGACGACATTAAGAAACATCCATCATCATATTGAGAGTTATTAGTAACGACATTGAGTGTTATTCGGGATGATGTTGAGAATTCAGGGACACTGGATGACTATTATGATGTCTATGGTGATCAGTGCCGATTTAGAGTGTCGCCAGGACGATGTTTAGGAATCAGTTAACAGTTTTTAGCTATTATTGACATATGTACATTTCTGACACGCTCATTGACTTTTCTGACACTTTTTAACATTTTTGGCATTAGGCAGTAGTTTGATTACGTATTTTTTTAAGAGTTGTAAGTATTGTAGAGTCTCAGCTCTACGCCACTACGCTTTTAACATGACAACAAAACATATATTTTTACTATCTTAGTATCTAATTATTAGCTATTTGTATATCAAGGTTGAAATGTTTATTTTCAAGCTGAGAAATGAGGCAGTAGCCCGATTGGATTTTAGTCTGTATTGCGTCGCATCTAGCTATTTTTAACTTCAGTTCCGCCATTAACACGACATTAAATGCTATCTAGACCAATGTTTTAAGGATGCCATGAACAATACATGTCGTTTATGACATCTTCGATTTTCTTTCCATCAGTGGCCATAATGTGGTGCAGATTAAGAACAAAATTATACAAAATTCGCTGAAATGTTGATACATCGATACAAATTCCTGTTGCCTCTAAGTATCCCAAATGCAGAATTCGCTCTTCAAAATACTCTTTCAAAATTTTAAACACCTACGTTTCACTGACATGATATCCATCCTGCTTGAACCACATTTTTTACACTTTGGAAAATAAGGATGAGATAATTTCTTCAAATTTTGACATATTTTCAGACGTTTTCACATTTGCTCGGCTACCAACCCAACCCCAATTAACGCTGGTATCATAAACGTTTTCATTAAATTTTGGATTGTTGTAACACTTAACCCAGCTTGTACTCGGCCACAAATTTCCTTTGAGTTCATCTAATGTTGAGACATACCAAGAACAATATGGAGAAGTATCTCGAATAATATTAGGGATATTCAGAGTGATGTTAAATTGTGTAAAGGCAGATATTGAAGTAAATACGTTCCTGACGATATTGAGAGCTAGCTTGGGATGTGCTAAGAATGATATACAAAGGTATCCAGAACGATGCTGAGTGATGTCGGAGACTCTATTGAATGATGTTTCTTTTTTGCAAGATGATGTGGAGAGACGCCATTGATAAGTTTGGGAGATGTCAACAACTATTTAGTTAGTAGTCAGAGACGATATTGAGAGAGGAGAATTTTTTGAATACAATACATCAAAATGTTCAAAAATATCATCAAATCAAAAATTACATAAGTGGCGTAGAATCTCTTTTTTACCTATTTGTGCTTATTTAATACAAAATCTCTCTTATCTCAAAAACCGCTGATTTTAAGCGTACTTTTTGTGTGAAATTCTTCAAAGATTTCGAAAATATACTCAGATCAAAAATCGAGTTAATGATATAGAAGTTATGATGAGAAGAATGAAAAAAAAAGTAATTTCTTTAATTTATTTGTGATTTTTTTCTATCTCAACAACCAACGATTGAGTTTTAGGTATAAGAGGAGAACTTTTTGTGTAAAATGCATCAAAATACTCAAAAATATCATCAAAGCGCAAATTGCATCAGTCACGTAGAAATTAAAAATGGTGAAATACAAAAATCCTTTGTCTTAATCATTTTTACCTTTTCTCTGCTTTTTTAGTACAAAATCGTTTTTATCTCAAAAATCATCGATTTTATGTGATTCAACTAACAGTAATTTTTTGTGTAGAATTCTTCAAAGATTTCAAAAACATACTCAGATCAAAAATCGAGTTAATGATATAGAAGTTACGATGAGCAGAATGAAAAAGAATGTAATTTTTTTAATTTATTTGTAATTTTTTTCTATTGCAACAATTAACCATTAAGTTTTTGGTATAAAAGGAGAACATTTTCTGTAAAATGTATCAAAATACTCAAAAATATCATCAAAGCGCAAATTGCATCAGTGACGTAAAAGTTAAAAGGGGCGAAACACAAAAATACTTTGTCTTAATCATTTTTACTTTTTCTCTGTTTTTTTAGTACAAAATCGTTTTTATCTCAGAATCCGCCGATTTTATGTGATTCAACTACCAGTAATTTTTGTGTAGAATTCTTCAAAGATTTCAAAAACATACTCAGATCAAGAATCGAGTAAATGATATAGAAATTACGATGAGCAGAATGAAAAAAAATGTAATTTTTTAAATTTATTTGTGATTTTTTCTATTGCAACAATTAACGATTGAGTCTACGATATAAGAAGAGAAGCTTTTGTGTAAAATGTATCAAAATACTCAAAAATATCCTCAAAGCGCAAATTGCATCAGTGGCGTAGAAGTTAAAAGGGGCGAAATACAAAAATTCTTTGTCTTAATCATTTTTACTTTTTCTCTACTTTTTTAGTACAAAACCGTTTTTATCTCAAAAACCATCGATTTTATGTGATTCAACTAACAGTAATTTTTTGTGTAGAATTCTTCAAAGATTTCAAAAACATACTCAGATCAAAAATCGAGTTAATGATATAGAAGTTATGATGAGCTGAATGAAAAAAAATGTAATTTTTTTAATTTTTTTGTGATTTTTTTCTATTGCAACAATTAACGATTGAGTCTATGGTATAAGAGGAGAACATTTTGTGTAAAATGCATCAAAATACTCAAAAATATCCTGAAAGCGCAAATTGCATCAGTGACGTAGAAGTTAAAAGGGGGGAAGCACAAAAATTCTTTGTCTTAATCATTTTTACTTTTTCTCTACTTTTTTAGTACAAAATCGTTTTTATCTCAGAAACCGCCGATTTTATGTGATTCAACCAGCAGTATTTTTTTGTGTAGAATTCTTCAAACATTTCAAAAATATACTCAGATTAAAAATCGAGTTAATGATATAGAAGTTATGATGAGAGAAATGAAAAAAAAAAGTAATTTTTTTAATTTATTTATGATTTTTTTCTATCTCAACAACCAACGATTGAGTTTTAGGTATAAGAGGAGAACATTTTGTGTAAAATGCATCAAAATACTCAAAAATATCCTCAAAGCGCAAATTGCATCAGTCATGTAGAAGTTAAAAATGGTGAAATACAAAAATCCTTTGTCTTAATCATTTTTACTTTTTCTCTGCTTTTTTAGTACAAAACCGTTTTTATCTCAAAAACCATCCATTTTATGTGATTCAACTAACAGTAATTTTTTGTGTAGAATTCTTCAAAGATTTCAAAAACATACTCAGATCAAAAATCGAGTTAATGATATAGAAGTTACGTTGAGCAAAATGAAAAAGAAGTAATTTTTTTAATTTATTTGTGATTATTTTCTATCGCGAGAATCAACGATTCAGTTTCTGGTATAAGATGGGAACTTTTTGTGTAAAATACATTAAAACACTCAAAAACATCCTCAAAGCGCAAATTACATGAGTCACGTAGAAGTTAAAAATGGTGAAACACAAAAATCCTTTGTCTTAATCATTTTTACTTTTTCTCTACTTTTTTAGTACAAAACCGTTTCTATCTCAAAAACCATCGATTTTATGTGATTCAACTAACAGTAATTTTTTGTGTAGAATTCTTCAAAGATTTCAAAAACATACTCAGATCAAAAATCGAGTTAATAATATAGAAGTTACGATGAGCAGAATAAAAAAAAATGTAATTTTTTTAATTTATTTGTGATTTTTTCTATTGCAACAATCAACGATTGAATTTCTGATATAAGAGGAGAAATTTTTGTGTAAAATACTCAAAAATATCCTCAAAGCGCAAATTACATGAGTCACGTAGAAGTTAAAAATGGTGAAACACAAAAATCCTTTGTCTTAATCATTTTTACTTTTTGCTTTTTTAGTACAAAATCGTTTTTATTTCAAAAACCGTCGATTTTATTTAATTCAACTAAGAGTATTTTTTGTGTAGAATTCTTCAAAGATTTCGAAAATATCCTCGGATCAAAAATCGAGTTAAAAATAAGGGAGTTATGATAGAACTAAACCAACTCCTTGCAATATTTAAAGCGAGTAGGTACATATCGAACAAAACGCATTTGAAATATTAATGTTGGGCCTTTCAGGAGCACTTGAAAACAAAATGAAACATAGCCCACGAACTCGTAACGGGTTATAAACAGTATACATACATATTTTCCGTTTACTACATAACTGTGCGGAGAGTTTTGCGGAGTGGTCCTCGAAGCGAGCATAATAGGTACAAAATAATGATTAAAACACCCCATTGTTTCTCCCGGGCGGGAGAGCAGAGGAACACTTACGCCCGTTACAATGGACAAAAGAGAAGGAAAAGACAAAGAGTTCTCATTCGGCGTCTTTTTTCATCAAACCGTTCGTCTTTGTCTTCCAGGAAACGAATAGGGTCGAGAAAAAGGATTGATCCCTCGGAAAAGCGTCGATTTCGTTCGAGACATTAGCATTCCTGTGTCCCAGATCGGGTGTAATTGGTCTGGCTTCGAGCTGAAAAATTGAACGTGGGACCGGAAACGATTGCGTAACGTCCATCGAGCTGCCGTAATTCGTGCAAATTTATGCTAAACGAGAGGACGTCGTGTCGGCAATAATAAGCGACGCTACGTCAATCCAGCTACGCATAACTACGTTACATATATGTTGTATATTTCAACCACAAATAATTTAATTAATTTTTTGATCATTTCGCAGGTAAAAAAATTAGCATGCACTGCCGTAAAGGTTTGATCTTTTTAATTTACATAAACGCCGGTTAGTTTTGCGTGCTCCGAATTTGGATCGGGAGAAAAAGAAATCGTGAGACTCGATGGGAATCATCGCAGGTGGTCGACGAACCACAAAGTACTTCCTGTATTTGAATAACAACGAGAGGACTCGTCGACTTACCTAACGCACTTTAGGTCCATAATAAATCAGTCCCCACAACGGAAAAGGGTTTTGATCCTGTGTATGTATACCTAGTTAGAAAACAGAATCAATCAATTTCCGTTCGAGAGTACGCATGTTTACGGATTCTGACCATAGAACATTTACATAATCCTTTGAAATTTATATTTTCTCGACTCAAGCTCAAAAGCTTCATTTAAATAAGAGTTTTTAACTTAATTTAAGTTTATTTCGATTAATTATCAACTTTAAAGATGAATGTGAATGTTAGTCGTGTAAAAAAATGATTTCTAAATCGAAACTAAAGAATAACATTTTTTCATATTCACCTTCATTTTTGAGATATTTACCTTGAAAGTTTTAATTTTTGCAAAAAATACTAACATTGATTACTTTAAAAGAGAATATCTCAAGAATGAAAAAGAATGGGGTAAAATGTTACTCTTTATTTTTGATTTAAAATTTATTTTTCTATCTGAAAACGACCTTGGATATTCTGAAAAAGTGATCCCAACGAATTTGGAGGTGAAAAATCAAAAATTGAAATTTTGATTTGTATTTTCGAATGGTTTTTTATTAACAATTATCTTTAAACAAAAACGAATAAATCGATCGTGTAAAAAATTAATTTTTAAATCGAAACTAAAGAATAACATTTTTTCATATTCACCTTCATTTTTGAGATATTCGCCTTGAAAGTTTTAATTTTTGCAAAAAACACCAACATTGATTACTTTAAAAGAGAATATCTCAAGAATGAAAAACAATGGGGTAAAATGTTACTCTTTATTTTCGATTTAAAATTTATTTTTCTATCTGGAAACGACCTTGGATATTCTGAAAAAGTGATCTCAACGAATTAGGAGGTGAAGAAATAAAAATTAACCTGAAAAATCGAAATTCTAATTTGCATTTTCGAATGGTTTATATTAACAATTAACTTTAAATAAAAGCGAATAAGTTAGGCTTGTAAAAAAATGATTTTTAAATCGAAACTAAAGAATAACATTTTTTCATATTCACCTTCATTTTTGAGATATTCGCCTTGAAAGTTTTAATTTTTACAAAAACACACTAACATTGATTACTTTAAAAGAGAATATCTCAAGAATGAAAAACAATGGGGTAAAATGTTACTGTTTATTTTCGATTTAAAATTTATGTTTCTATCTGAAAACCACCTTGGATATTCTGAAAAAATCTTCTCAACGAATTACGAGGTAAAGAAAAAAAAATTAACCTGAAAAATCGATATTTTGATTTGCATTTTCGAATTGTTCTTATTAACAATTATCTTTAAACAAAAATAAATCAGTTAGTCGTGTAAAAAAATTATTTTTAAATCGAAACTAAAGAATAAAATTTTTTCATATTCACCTTCATTTTTGAGATATTCGCCTTGAAAGTTTTAATTTTTGCAAAAAACACCAACATTGATTACTTTAAAAGAGAATATCTGAAGAATGAAAAAGAATGGGGTAAAATGTTACTCTTTATTTTCGATTTAAAATTAATCTTTCTATCTGAAAACGACCTAAGATATTTTGAAAAAGTCTTCTCAACGAAATAAGAGATGAAGAAATAAAAATTAACCTGAAAAATCGAAATTTTGATTTGCATTTTCGAATTGTTCTTATTAACAATTATCTTTAAACCAAAAACGAATAAGTTAGGCTTGTAAAAAAATAAATTCTAAATCGAAATTAAAGAATAACATTTTTTCATATTCACCTTCATTTTTGAGATATTTACCTTAAAAGTTTTAATTTTTACAAAAAATACCAACATTGGTAACTTTTAACAAGAATATCTCAAAAACAAAAGCAAATACGATAAAATGCTACTCTTTATTTTAGATTTAAAATTTAATTTTGTACCTGAAAAATATCTTGGAGATTCTGAAAAAGTCATCTCAAAGAATTAGGTGATAAAGAAATGAACGATAACGTCAAAAATACAAATTTTGTTTTGCTTTTTTGTAATTAAATTCTTTAACAATCAATTTTAAAAATAAGTTAGTTATGTAAAAAATTAATTTTCAAATCGAAATTAAAGAATAACATTTTTTCATATTCATCTTCATTTTTGAGATATTTACCTTAAAAGTTTTAATTTTTACAAAAAATACCAACATTGGTAACTTTTAACAAGAATATCTCAAAAACAAAAGCAAATAGGATAAAATGCTACTCTTTATTTTAGATTTAAAATTTAATTTTGTACCTGAAAAATATCTTGGAGATTCTGAAAAAGTCATCTCAATGAATTAGATGATAAAGAAATAAAAGATAACCTCAAAAATACAAATTCTTTTTTGCTTTTTTGTAATTAAATTCGTTAACAATCAATTTTAAAGAAAAACAAATTAGTTAGTTATGTAAAAAATTAATTTTTAAATCGAAATTAAAGAATAACATTTTTTCATATTCATCTTCATTTTTGAGATATTTACCTTAAAAGTTTTAATTTTTACAAAAAAAACCAACATTGGTAACTTTTAACAAGATTATCTCAAAAACAAAAGCAAATACGATAAAATGCTACTCTTTACTTTCGATTTAAAATTTAATTTTGTACCTGAAAAAGATCTTGGAGATTCTGAAAAAGTCATCTCAATGAATTAGGTGATAAAGAAATAAAAGATAACCTCAAAAATACAAATTTTCTTTTGCTTTTTTGTAATTAAATTCGGTAACAATCAATTTTAAAGAGAAACAAATTAGTTAGTTGTGTAAAAAATTAATTTTTAAATCGAAATTAAAGAGTAGCATTTTTTTATATTCATCTTCATTTTTGAGATATTTACCTTAAAAGATTTAATTTTTACAAAAAATACCAACATTGGTAACTTTTAACAAGAATATCTCAAAAACAAAAGCAAATAGGATAAAATGCCACTCTTTATTTTAGATTTAAAATTTAATTTTGTACCTAAAAAATATCTTGGAGATTCTGAAAAAGTCATCTCAATGAATTAGGTGATAAAGAAATAAAAGATAACCTCAAAAATACAAATTTTCTTTTGCTTTTTTGTAATTAAATTCGTTAACAATCAATTTTAAAGAAAAACAAATTAGTTAGTTATGTAAAAAATTAATTTTCAAATCGAAATTAAAGAGTAGCATTTTTTTATATTCATCTTCATTTTTGAGATATTTACCTTAAAAGTTTTAATTTTTACAAAAAATACCAACATTGGTAACTTTTAAAGGGAATATCTCAAAAATAAAAGCAAATAGGATAAAATGCTACTCTTTATTTTAGATTTAAAATTTAATTTTGTACCTGAAAAAGATCTTGGAGATTCTGAAAAAGTCATCTCAATGAATTAGGTGATAAAGAAATAAAAGATAACCTCAAAAATACAAATTTTCTTTTGCTTTTTTGTAATTAAATTCGTTAACAATCAATTTTAAAGAAAAACAAATTAGTTAGTTATGTAAAAAATTAATTTTCAAATCGAAATTAAAGAGTAGCATTTTTTTATATTCATCTTCATTTTTGAGATATTTACCTTAAAAGTTTTAATTTTTACAAAAAATACCAACATTGGTAACTTTTAAAGGGAATATCTCAAAAATAAAAGCAAATAGGATAAAATGCTACTCTTTATTTTAGATTTAAAATTTAATTTTGTACCTGAAAAAGATCTTGGAGATTCTGAAAAAGTCATCTCAATGAATTAGGTGATAAAGAAATAAAAGATAACCTCAAAAATACAAATTTTCTTTTGCTTTTTTGAAATTAAATTCGGTAACAATCAATTTTAAAGAAAAACAAATTAGTTAGTTATGTAAAAAATTAATTTTCAAATCGAAATTAAAGAATAACATTTTTTCATATTCACCTTCATTTTTGAGATATTTACCTTAAAAGTTTTAATTTTTACAAAAAATACCAACATTGGTAACTTTTAACAAGAATATCTCAAAAACAAAAGCAAATAGGATAAAATGCTACTCTTTATTTTCGATTTAAAATTTAATCTTGTACCTGAAAAATATCTTGGACATTCTGAAAAAGTCATCTCAATGAATTAGGTTATAAAGAAATAAAAGATAACGTCAAAAATACAAATTTTGTTTTGCTTTTTTGTAATTAAATTCGTTAACAATCAATTTTAAAGAAAAACAAATAAGTTAGTTTTGTAAAAAATTAATTTTCAAATCGAAATTAAAGAATAACATTTTTTCATATTCATCTTCATTTTTGAGATATTTACCTTAAAATTTTAATTTTTACAAAAAATACCAACATTGGTAACTTTTAACAAGAATATCTCAAAAACAAAAGCAAATAGGATAAAATGCTACTCTTTATTTTCGATTTAAAATTTAATTTTGTACCTGAAAAAGATCTTGGAGATTCTGAAAAAGTCATCTCAATGAATTAGGTGATAAAGAAATAAAAGATAACGTCAAAAATACAAATTTTGTTTTGCTTTTTTGTAATTAAATTCGTTAGCAATCAATTTTAAAGAAAAACAAATTAGTTAGTTATGTAAAAAGTTAATTTTCAAATCGAAATTAAAGAATAACATTTTTTCATATTCATCTTCATTCTTGAGATATTTACCTTAAAAGTTTTAATTTTTACAAAAAATACCAACATTGGTAACTTTTAACAAGAATATCTCAAAAACAAAAGCAAATAGGATAAAATGTTACTCTTTATTTTAGATTTAAAATTTAATTTTGTACCTGAAAAAGTCATCTCAATGAAGGCACTTTAGGTCCATAATAAATCAGTCCCCACAACGTAAAAGGGTTTTGATCCTGTGCATGTATACCTAGTTAGAAAACAGAATCAATCAATTTCCTTTCGAGAGTACGCATGTTTACGGAATCTGACCATAGAAAATTTACATAATCCTTTTAAATTTATATTTTCTCGACTCGTTTCCGCTGTCGCGGTTGTCGTTTTCGCGTTGTGCCCGATTCGTTCGTTCCCATCAAATCGACGATTACATATCGACGACGTATGCAAAAGCAAAGACCCAACAGATAAACGTCAAAGCTATTCAACTAGAAAATTTATTACTCATTTTCTTCCAAATTGTGTTTTCCATCAATAACCTCTCCTCGTTATCTTTTCCTATTTAACTGTCTGTCTGTCTACATTGAGCAGTTTTGATGTTTCACGAAAGGGAAAAAAAACTAAAAAGGGGACCAGATCCTATGCATACGTAAATGCGGGAGGGAAAAGGGAAAGGGGGTCGAAAAGGCGACGGCGAAGGAGGCTCAAGGGGGTGCGCCCGGTATTAAAATTCGCTTTGTTTCGAAACTCAATCTCGCGATACGCGAGACTTAAGCGCCAGGCCCGGTCTGCCGCGAAATTTGACGGGCGCCTCGCCCATCTTATATATTTCCAAGATCCGGTTTTAGACTTGGTTGTTACAGAATTTCAAGATTCATTTTAATAAGAAAGAAATGAATATCATTATTAAAATAAACCCCTCTTCACTCTCCACGAATCCATAAACATTTAAAGTTGTATCTAGTTATTTTAAGTCTTGGTATGTGTTGTTCAATTTACCCAGTTAATATCGAAGCGTAATTTCGGCATCTGGATTGTGTTAATGTTACTCAACATAAATGTGTTTGTGTTTTGTGCGGTTCGGGATAAAAAAATTGTAACACAAAACCGTTACAACTAAAACACCAAGAATAAAGTAAATAAATATGGGTTGAAATAAAATAAATTTCGATTTAATTGTTACAAAGTTTTGAAATTCGCCTTTTATTTAGCAAAAAATTATATATCATTTAATTTCATTAATTAATACAAATTGTACAAACTCATCGTAGTAGTACTATTAATACGATAAAATGATCAATGAAATATATTCGAGAATGATATTGTGGCGCCACCTTTAAGTAAATAGATGAATTATTCAAGTTATATGGTGTTATGTATTCAGGGTTGGGCAAAATTTTGGGGTGCGTTCATAAAGTGAAAGCTCGAAAGCTTTATTTAAATAAGAGTTTTTAAATTAATTTAAGTTTATTTCGATTAATTATCAACTTTAAAGGTGAATGTGAATGTTGGTCGTGTAAAAAAATGATTTTTAAATCGAAACTAAAGAATAAAATTTTTTCGTATTCACCTTGAAAGTTGTAATTTTTGCAAAAAACACTAACATTGATTACTTTAAACGAGAATATCTCAAGAATGAGAAATAATGGGGTAAAATGTTACTCTTGATTTTTGATTTAAAATTTATTTTTCTATCTGAAAATGACCTTGGATATTCTGAAAAAGTGATCTCAACGAATTAGGAGGTGAAAAATCAAAAATTGAAATTTTGATTTGTATTTTCGAATGGTTTTTATTAACAATTATCTTTAAACAAAAACGAATAAGTTAGGCTTGTAAAAAAACAATTTTTAAATCGAAACTAAAGAATAAAATTTTTTCATATTCAACTGCATTTTTGAGATATTCACCTTGAAAATTTAAATTTTTGCAAAGAACACTAACATTGATTACTTTAAAAGAGAATATCTCAAGAATGAAAAAGAACGGGGTAAAATGTTACTCTTTATTTTCGATTTAAAATTAATTTTGCTATCAGAAAACGACCTTGGATATTCTGAAAAAGTCTTCTCAACGAATTAAGAGGTGAAGAAATAAAAATTAACCTGAAAAATCGAAATTTTGATTGGCATTTTCGAATTGTTCTTATTAACAATTATCTTTAAACCAAAAACGAATAAGTTAGGCTTGTAAAAAAATAATTTTTAAATCGAAACTAAAGAATAACATTTTTTCATATTCACCTTCATTTTTGAGATATTCGTTTTGAAAGTTTTAATTTTTGCAAAAAAAACACTAAAATTGATTACTTTAAAAGAGAATATCTTAAGAATGAGAAACAATGGGGTAAAATGTTATTCTTTATTTTCGATTTAAAATTTATTTTTCTATCTGAAAACCACCTTGGATATTCTGAAAAAGTCTTCTCAACGAATTAGCAGGTAAAGAAATAAAAATTAACCTGAAAAATCGAAATTTTGATTGGCATTTTCGAATTGTTCTTGTTAACAATTTTCTTTAAACAAAAACGAATACGTTGGGTTTGTAAAGAAATAATTTTTAAATCGAAACTAAAGAACAACATTTTTTCATATTCACCTTCATTCTTGAGATATTTACCTTAAAAGTTTTAATTTTTGTAAAAAATACCAACATTGGTAACTTTTAAAGAGAATATCTCAAGAACGAAAACAAATAGGATAAAATGCTATCCTTTACTTTCGATTTAAAATTTAATTTTATACCTGAAAAAGATTTCGGAAATTCTAAAAAAGTCATCTAAATGAATTAAGGAACAAAGAATAGAAATATAATCTCAAAAATTCAAATTTTGTTTTGCTTTTTTGTAACTAAATTCGTTAACAATCAATTTTAAAGAAAAACAAATAAGTTCGTCGTATAAAAAAATAATTTTTAAATCGAAACTAAAGAACAACATTTTTTCGTATTCACCTTCATTCTTGAGATATTTACCTTAAAAGTTTTAATTTTTGCAAAAAACACCAACGTTGCTAACTTTTAAAAAGAATATCTCAAAAACAAAAGCAAATAGGATAAAATGCTACTCTTTATTTTCGATTTCAAATTTAATTTTGTACCTGAAAAAGATCTTGGATATTGTGAAAAAGTCATCTCAATGAATTAGGGGATCAAGAAATAAAAGATAACCTCAAAAATACAAATTTTGTTTTGCTTTTTTGTAAATAAATTTGTTAACAATCAAATTTAAAGAAAAACAAATAAGTTTGTCGTGTAAAAAATTAATTTTCAAATCGAAACTAAAGAATAACATTTTTTTATTGTCATCTTCATTCTTGAGATATTTACCTTAAAAGTTTTATTTTTTACAAAAAACATCAACATTGGTAACTTTTAAAAAGAATATCTCAAAAACAAAAGCAAATAAGATAAAATGCTATTCTTTATTTTCGATTTAAAATTTAATTTTGTATCTGAAAAAGATCTTAGAGATTCTGAAAAAGTTATCTCAATGAATTAAGAGATAAAGAAATAAAAGATAACCTCAAAAATACAAATTTTGTTTTGCTTTTTTGTAATTAAATTTGTTAACAATCAAATTTAAAGAAAAACAAATAAGTTAGTTATGTAAAAAATTAATTTTCAAATCGAAACTAAAGAATAACATTTTTTTATTTTCATCTTCATTCTTGAGATATTTACCTTAAAATTTTTAATTTTTACAAAAAACACCAACATTGGTAACTTTTAAAGAGAATATCTCAAGAAAGAAAGCAAATAGGACAAAATGCTACTCTTTATTTTCGATTTAAAATTTAATTTTGTATCTGAAAAAGATCTTAGAGATTCTGAAAAAGTCATCCCAATGAATTAAGAGATAAAGAAATAAAAGATAACCTCAAAAATACAAATTTTGTTTTGCTTTTTTGTAATTAAATTTGTTAACAATCAAATTTAAAGAAAAACAAATAAGTTAGTTATGTAAAAAATTAATTTTCAAATCGAAACTAAAGAATAACATTTTTTTATTTTCATCTTCATTCTTGAGATATTTACCTTAAAATTTTTAATTTTTACGAAAAACACCAACATTGGTAACTTTTAAAGAAAATATCTCAAGAACGAGAGCAAATAGGATAAAATGCAACTCTTTACTTTCAATTTTAAATTAATTTTTTAATTTGAAAAAGATCATTGGAGATTTTAAAAATGTAATGTCAACGAATAGGAAATGAAGAAATGAAAGGTATCCTGAAAAATTCTTATTTTTATTTGCGTTTTGAATAGTGCTAATTAACAATTATTTTTAAAGAAAAACGAATAACATAATTGTATGAAAAAACGGTTTTTAAATCGAAACAAAAGAATAACATTTTTTGATATTTATCTTTATTCTTGAGATATTCCCCTTGAATGATTTAATTTTTACAAAAAACATCAACACTGCTAACTTTTAAAGAAAATATCTTGAAAACGAAAGCCAATACGAGAAAATTCGACTGTTTATTTTCGATTTAAAATTTAATTTACTATCCGACAAAAATATTGAAGATTCTGAAAAAGTCTAGTTACAACGATTTCGAAGATAAATAAACAAAAGTTAACCTTAAAATTTAAATTTTAATTCGCTTTTTCGAATGGTACTAATTAACAATCATCTTTAAATAAAAACGAATAAGTTAATCAAGTAGAAAAATAATTTTTAAGTCGAAAATAAAGAATAACATTTTTTCGTATCAATCCTCATTTTTGAGTTAATTGTCTGAAAAGTTTTAATTTCTGTAAAAAGCCTAGCATTGATTGATTTAAAAGGGAATATCTCAAGAATGAAAGTCACTAGGATAAAATGTTACTCTTTATTTTCGATTTAAAACTTAATTTTCTATCAAAAGAAGTTAACATGTTTTGAAAATAACATTTAGACGAATTAAGAAACGAAGAAGAAATCAACGTTAACCTCAAAACATCTTAAGAATCTTAATTTCTGCATGAACAAAAATCACTACGACCAAATATATGCTTGTTCTACTTTGTAAATTTATTTATTTCGATACTTATTTATTTCATCCAAATGTGAAACCTTAAACTATGAAACGATCAATTAATTCCGAGAATACCACATTACCAAAGACATTGATGTCTTGCCACATTTTGCTTGCGCCCATACAAAAAAATATGGAAATATTAATCGATATTCAAATTCATTAATATACTGATTTTGAGCTGTTGATGTAATGCATCGTATTACAGCTTAATAATCTTAAAATGCTTAGTCACCTTCGAGATACTGGTGTCAACAGCAAGTCGTTGAGTGTTAACATGAGCATTTACCGCAACGTATTTATCAATTTTCTTCACTAATTGCGGTTGCTCGGCGACTTCCTTGCTTGAATTTGCTTTGCGAAGCAGCCGTTATGCAAAATTTACGAATATTTATTACAAAAGTATAAAAAATTCCAATGAAGTAATATTTCTTCTTGTGGAATATTTTTGAAAAACTTGGACGTGACCTTCACATAATTTTACAAATAACTTACCTAACAACAAATATGACTGTGATCAGATTTATTGATGACCTTGTAGTGTTACTTTACGACTTGATTTAAAAGTTTTAATCTTACAGCATTTACCAATTTCGTAAGCATATGGTACCAGGTGCAAGCAATTTTACATTTTGCATCAACTAAGCACTTTATTTATCCTAAAATAGTAATAATAAAAATATTGTAAACCATTTTTAATCAATTTCCGTCCATATCAGATCCTTCATCATACGAAATTGTTAGTATCGTCAGTTTTGTGTCGATATGGTACCGAGTTGTAGCGCCTCGGTCGCAAATGACCTTGGCGTTATTAGGCAAAATCGTTTATTTTGCGTCGTTGAAGATCAATTAAATGCTTAGTATTCCAATAAGGTAAAATTATTACTGAAAATATCAAAAATCTTACAATTTTAACCGATTATATGTCCATATCAGATAGATATCAGGTTGTAGCGCCTCTGTTGCAAGCGACCTTGGATTCATAACATGAAATCGTGTAAATCTAATAAACTACTATTTGTTATTGAAAATGTCATAAATTCTATCATGTTAAGAACCTTTGTGTCGATATAGGAATGGAATGTAGCGCCTCGGCCGCAAGCCGTTTTTGCTCAAAGCATTCTGATAAGTAAGTATTTATCGTTAAAAACTTTTAATGAATATTTCAATAACCATCATTGGTAACTTTTAAAGAAAATATCTCAAGAATGAAAAACAATGGGGTAAAATGTTATTCTTTATTTTCGATTTAAAATTTATTTTTCTACCTGAAAAACATCTTGGATATTCCGAAAATTTCATCTCAATGAATTAAGAGATAAAGAAATAAAAGATAACCTCAAAAATTTAAATTTTTTTTTGCTTTTTCTAATTAAATTCATTAACAATCAATTTTAAAGAAAAATGAATAGGTTAGTCGTGTAAAAAAATGATTTTTAAATCGAAACTAAAGAACAACATTTTTTCATATTCATCTTCATTCTTGAGATATTTACCTTAAAAGTTTTATTTTTTGCACAAAACACCAACATTGGTAACTTTTAAAGAAAATATCTCAAGAACGAAAGCAAATAGGATAAAATGTTGCTCCTTATTTTCGATTTTAAATTTATTTTTCTACCTGAAAAACATCTTGGATATTCTGAAAATGTCATCTCAATGAATTAGGGGATAAAGAATTAAAAGATAACCTCAAACATTCAAATTTTGTTTTGCTTTTTCAAATTGAATTCATTAACAATCAATTTTAAAGAAAAACGAATAAGTTAGTCGTGTAAAAAAATGATTTTTAAATCGAAACTAAAGAATAACATTTTTTAATATTCACCTTCATTCTTGAGATATTTACCTTAAAAGTTTTAATTTTTGCAAAAAACACCAACATTGGTAACTTTTAAAGAGAATATCTCAAGAACGAAAGCAAATAGGATAAAATGCTGCTCCTTACTTTCGATTTTAAATTTATTTTTCTACCTGAAAAACATCTTGGATATTCTAAAAATGCCATCTCAATGAATTAGGAGATAAACAAATAAAGGATAACCTCAAAATTTTAAATTTTGTTTTGCTTATTGTAATTGAATTCATTAACAATCAATTTTAACGAAAAACGAATAAGTTATTCGTGTAAAAAAATGATTTTTAAATCGAAATTAAAGAATAACATTTTTTCATATTCACCTTCATTCTTGAGATATTTACCTTAAAAGTTTTAATTTTTGCAAAAAAGACCAACATTGGTAACTTTTAAAGAGAATATCTCAAGAACGAAAGCATATAGGATAAAATGCTGTTCCTTACTTTCGATTTTAAATTTATTTTTCTACCTGAAAAACATCTTGGATATTCTAAAAATGCCATCTCAATGAATTAGGAGATAAACAAATAAAGGATAACCTCAAAATTTTAAATTTTGTTTTGCTTATTGTAATTAAATTCATTAACAATCAATTTTAAAGAAAAATAAATAAGTTATACGTGTAAAAAAATGATTTCTAAATCGAAATTAAAGAATAACATTTTTTCATATTCACCCTCATTCTTGAGATATTTACCTTAAAAGTTTTAATTTTTGCAAAAAACACCAACATTGGTAACTTTTAAAGAGAATATCTCAAGAACGAAAGTAAATAGGATAAAATGCTGCTCCTTACTTTCGATTTTAAATTTATTTTTCTACCTGAAAAACATCTTGGATATTCTAAAAATGCCATCTCAATCAATTAGGGGACAAAGATATAAAAGATAACCTCAAAAATTGTAATTTTGATTTGCTTTTTTAAATTGAATTCATTAACAATCAATTTTAACGAAAGACGAATAAGTTATTCGTGTAAAAAAATGATTTTTAAATCGAAATTAAAGAATAACATTTTTTCATATTCACCTTCATTCTTGAGATATTTACCTTAAAAGTTTGAATTTTTACAAAAAACACCAACATTGGTAACTTTTAAAGAGAATATCTCAAGAACGAAAGCATATAGGATAAAATGCTGTTCCTTACTTTCGATTTTAAATTTATTTTTCTACCTGAAAAATATCTTGTATATTCTAAAAATGCCATCTCAATCAATTAGGGGACAAAGATAAAAAAGATAACCTCAAAAATTCTAATTTTGATTTGCTTTTTCAAATTGACTTAATTAACAATCAATTTTAACGAAAAACGAATAAGTTATTCGTGTAAAAAAATGATTTTTAAATCGAAATTAAAGAATAACATTTTTTCATATTCAGCTTCATTCTTGAGATATTTACCTTGAAAGTTTTAATTTTTACAAAAATGCCCAACATTGGTAACTTTTAAAGAGAATATCTCAAGAACGAAAGCAAATAGGATAAAACGCTACTCCTTACTTTCGATTTTAAATTTATTTTTCTACCTGAAAAACATTCTAAAAATGCCATCTCAATGAATTAGGAGATAAACAAATAAAGGATAACCTCAAAAATTTAAATTTTATTTTGCTTATTGTAATTAAATTCATTAACAATCAATTTTAAAGAAAAATAAATAAGTTATACGTGTAAAAAAATGATTTCTAAATCGAAATTAAAGAATAACATTTCTTCATATTCACCCTCATTCTTGAGATATTTACCTTAAAAGTTTTATTTTTCGCAAAAAACACCAGCAAAGGTAACTTTTAACGAGAATATCTCAAAAATAAAAGCAAATAGGATAAAATGTTACTCTTTATTTTCGATTTAAAATTAATTTTTTAACCTGAAAAAGATCTTGTACAGTCTGAAAAAATCGTCTCAACGAATTAGGTGGTAAAGAAATAAAAGTTAACCGTAAAAATTAAAATTTTGATTCGCTTTTTGGATTGGTACTAATTAACAATCATCATTTAAATGAAAACGGGTAAGTTAATCAAGTAGAAAAATAATTTCTAAATCGAAAATAAAGAATAACATTTTTTCGTATCAATTCTCATTCTTGAGATATTTGTCTTAAAAGTTTGAATTTCTGCAAAAAGTGTTGATATTGATAGATTTAAAGGGGAATATCTCAAAAACGAAAGGCACTAGGATAAAATGACACTCTTTCTCTTAGATTTAAAATTTAATTTTCTACCAAGAAAACAAGCACAAAGCATTCTGATAAGTAAGTATTTATCCTTAAAAACTTTTAATGATTATTTCAATAACCTTACAGCTTTGAAGCAATTTTGTGACCATCTGAAAGCAGATAGCAGCGCCTCGGCACCATACGACCTTGACTTAATCAGACGAAATCGTGCATTTTGTCTCCTTTAAGATCAATTTAATGTTTAGTACTCCAATAAATAGTTATTTAATTTTTTATAACGTTATAAATCGAAATATCTAAAATCCTATAACATTAAACGATTTTCGTTTATATTAGGTTGGTATCAGTTTGGAGCGCTTTGGTTCATACGAAATTCTCTCATTATCTTACGCCATTGAATATTAATTAAGCACTCAGCACTCTAATAAACAAGTATTTGTTTAAAAATGTTAAAAATCCTGGGATTTTAAGCAATTTTGTGTTGATACGACACAGGATTGTAGCGCATCGGCTGCAAGTAACCTTGACTAATTTAGAACTTAAACTAAACTGTATCAGAATTTGAATTTGAACCGATCTCTCTCTCTCTCTCTCTTCAGCCATCAATTGTACACTCCTGGACGAAAGCTTTTTCATACCTTTCCATATTTCTCTGCTTTGAAAACATCTATTTCTCGCAAATCTTTTTATGTCGCCCATCCATCTCCTTGGGTGTTTGCCCGTACAACACTTTGATCATCTAACGTGGTTTTGCAGAAAGCTCGTTCCTGAGCTTTCTGCATGACTTTCATATGATGTTGTTTTCAGCATATCTCGGTTTCTCAGTATGCGTTTTAATTTACCTATGTCAATTGTATTCTGCGCTTTATCTCGGCTGTCTGATTTTCTTTGCCCATCTCGACGACTTGTCTTTGATAAATATATTTCTCTACACTTTCACGAATGTTGCTAACTATTTTTTTTTGTGCCAAAGGTCATCTTTAGCCTTACTCCACTGGCCACTGTATTTAGTTGTGTTAACATATCTGATAGTTCTTACATATTCTTGGTCATTATAACGATATTATCTATCGATGTTAATCACATCTTTAGTTTGATAGTGACTTGAAGTTGTTCAGGTGCACTGAAAAAATCTTCAAGTGCTAAACATTAATTTAATTGGATCTTCCTTTATTTTAACTTGAAATGTGGCGTTGGCATAAATGTGTTTCAGGAGGTTTGTGCATTATGAGTCAGTGCTTGCAGGAATGCATCGGTTTCAAAGTTATGGAATGCTTTCTGGAAGTTTACGAATGCCAGATGTAGAGTTATGTTGTATTCGGTTGCCTTTTCTATCATTGTTCAAATTAACTTAAATATCAACACGTGTAATTTTCGTTTTAAAATGAGTAAAAAACATATTAAAACATTATGTAATGATGGTAAAAGTTGTTGAAAGGAAAAGACAGCATTTTTCAAGGATCTAAAGAAAATTATTAACCAACTTGCGGCACCCACAACTAATTATTCATTCCCTTCACAATGTTAATATGTAATTTAGTTTATGGTAATAACAATATTTCAGAAAAAAATCTAATAATAATAAAAAATATTATAGTATATATTTTGATTTTCTCCTTTAAATGAATAACTGAATTAACGTATTAAACAAAGCGAAGAAACCGACCATTTTGGGTTTGATATGGCATAAAATAAAGTAAATTTATTAGGCGAGTGCCCCATTTAATAACACAGTAAAAGAGGTGGGAGTCTCTCGACATAACAAAACCCGAGCATACCTCAAATAACCGTCGTGGGTTTCACGGTCCCGCGATCCTGAAACGTTCATGTTCGCGTTCTGAACGATTACCGCCACGATAAACACGCCGTTTCGTTCGTTGCAATTGGCCGGATCAGTTATCAGAACTCCCCTTCTGGCTTTATTATTCCACCTATCAGAAACGAATACGTCTTGTTGGGCGAAAAAAAATTTGGATCCTTGAAACCAGATTAGTTCTCTTTCACTTGATTCAAAGACTAGATAATTTATAATTTAACGTACTTAATAGTTATCTCATTTTTTTGCTTATATTAACTTTTTTTGTGATTTTGAAAATGGTCAAAACCGCGTATAAATCATGGTGTCGGTGGAACAAAAACAGGATGTGGGGTTTTAATTACGTTAACCGGCGATAGGGGCAAAGCAAATGCAAGAGAATGCAAAATCCGGGAAAAGAGCGAGAAGAGGGAGTGGATATACAACGAAATGCAACTGAGCGTATGACCAAAAACAATCTGTACATTTACAGACTGTGAAAAAAAAATACAATAATGTTCTGTATAAATTATTTATGATGATTGCGATTAAAAATATTTATCTCAAAAACTAAAAGGAATTTTTAAAATTGGATTGCACCATGATAAAATAGACAATTATATTTATAAGTGGTGAAAATTTCATAACAATATTCCAAGAAATGGATTTTTCACGAATTTTTAGATGTAATGAAGAAAAATTGTTCATTTTGACAAATTACTTAATATTGGTCAAATTAAAAACGTAATAACTCAAAAACTAAAAGTTATTTTTAAACATGAGTATTACCATTAAAAAGGTGACTCTTTTCTTTATAAATTGACTGATATTCAAATCAATTACATGAGAAATAGGTTTTTTTCAAAGATATTCAATAATTGATGATTTCTGAATGCATGATTACAATTAGAGATATTTATCTCTGAAACGGAACGAGATTTTCAAAATTGGTTTTCACCATTACAAAATAGACAGTTTTCTTTATATTTTGTGTAAGTTTCGTAACAAAATTCCGAGAGATGGATTTTTCACGAATTTTTAAATGTAACGAAGAAAAATTATTAATGTTAGCAAACTACAAAAATTCGTTCTATTTAAAAAGAATATAATTCAAAAACTAAAAGTGATTTAAAAAAATGAGTATTACCATTATAAAGGTGACTCTTTTCTTTATAAATCGTCCTACATTCAAACCTATCGCGTGAGATATAGATTTTATACGATTTTGTAAAAAATCATCCTCTAATTGATGATCTTTAAATGCATGATTACGATTAAAGATATCTATCTTTGAAATGAAATGAGATTTTCAAAATTGATTTTCACCATGATAAAATAGACAATTACATTTATATGTGGTGAAAATTTCGTAATAATATTCCCAGAAATGGATTTTTCACGAATTTTTAGATGTAATGAAGAAAAATTGTTCATTTTGACAAATTACTAAATATTGGTCCAATTAAAAAAGTAATAACTCAAAAACTAAAACATGTTTTTAAATATGAGTATCATCATTAAAAAGGTGACTTTTCTTTATAAATTGACTGATATTCAAATCGATTGCATGAGAAACAGATTTTTTCAAAAATGTTCAATAATTGATGATTTTTGAATGCATGATTACAATTAAAGATATTTATCTCCGAAACGGAACGAGATTTTCAAAATTGGTTTTCACCATTACAAAATAGACAGTTTGCTTTATATTTTGTGTAAGTTTCCTAACAAAATTCCGAGAGATCGATTTTTCACGAATTTTTAAATGTAACGTAACGTTAACCTTGATACCACAAAAATTCGTTCTATTTAAAAAGAATATAATTCAAAAACTAAAAATGATTTTTAAAAATAAGTATTACCATTATAAAGGTGACTCTTTTCTTTATAAATCGTCCTACATTCAAACCTATCGCATGAGATATAGATTTTATACGATTTTTTAAAAAAATCATCAATGATGATCTTTAAATGTATGATTACGATTAGAGATATCTATCTCCGAAGCGAAATAAGATTTTCAAAATTGGTTTTTACTATGATAAAATAGATAATTACATTTATATGTGGTGAAAATTTCGTAATAATATTCCAAGAAATGAATTTTACACACATTTTTAGATGGAATGAAGAAAAATTGTTCATTTTGACTAAATATTGGTCAAATTAAAAACGTAATAACTCAAAAACTAAAAGTTATTTTTAAACATGAATATCACCATTAAAAATGTGACCCTTTTCTTTATAAATTGAGTGATATTCAAATCGATTGCATGAGAAACAGATTTTTTTCAAAAATGTTCAATAATTGATGATTTCTGAATGCATGATTACAATTAAAGATATTTATCTCCGAAACGAAATGAGATTTTCAAAATTGGTTTTCACCATTACAAAATAGACAGTTTTCTTTATATTTTGTGTAAGTTTCATAACAAAATTCCGAGAGATCGATTTTTCACGAATTTTTAAATGTAACGTAACGTTAACCTTGATACCACAAAAATTCGTTCTATTTAAAAAGAATATAATTCAAAAACTAAAAATGATTTTTAAAAATAAGTATTACCATTATAAAGGTGACTCTTTTCTTTATAAATCGTCCTACATTCAAACCTATCGCATGAGATATAGATTTTATACGATTTTTTAAAAAATCATCAATAATTGATGATCTTTAAATGTATGATTACGATTAGAGATATCTATCTCCGAAGCGAAATAAGATTTTCAAAATTGGTTTTTACTATGATAAAATAGATAATTACATTTATATGTGGTGAAAATTTCGTAATAATATTCCAAGAAATGAATTTTACACACATTTTTAGATGGAATGAAGAAAAATTGTTCATTTTGACTAAATATTGGTCAAATTAAAAACGTAATAACTCAAAAACTAAAAGTTATTTTTAAACATGAATATCACCATTAAAAATGTGACCCTTTTCTTTATAAATTGAGTGATATTCAAATCGATTGCATGAGAAACAGATTTTTTTCAAAAATGTTCAATAATTGATGATTTCTGAATGCATGATTACAATTAAAGATATTTATCTCCGAAACGAAATGAGATTTTCAAAATTGGTTTTCACCATTACAAAATAGACAGTTTTCTTTATATTTTGTGTAAGTTTCATAACAAAATTCCGAGAGATCGATTTTTCACGAATTTTTAAATGTAACGTAACGTTAACCTTGATACCACAAAAATTCGTTCTATTTAAAAAGAATATAATTCAAAAACTAAAAATGATTTTTAAAAATAAGTATTACCATTATAAAGGTGACTCTTTTCTTTATAAATCGTCCTACATTCAAACCTATCGCATGAGATATAGATTTTATACGATTTTTTAAAAAATCATCAATAATTGATGATCTTTAAATGTATGATTACGATTAGAGATATCTATCTCCGAAGCGAAATAAGATTTTCAAAATTGGTTTTTACTATGATAAAATAGATAATTACATTTATATGTGGTGAAAATTTCGTAATAATATTCCAAGAAATGAATTTTACACACATTTTTAGATGGAATGAAGAAAAATTGTTCATTTTGACTAAATATTGGTCAAATTAAAAACGTAATAACTCAAAAACTAAAAGTTATTTTTAAACATGAATATCACCATTAAAAATGTGACCCTTTTCTTTATAAATTGAGTGATATTCAAATCGATTGCATGAGAAACAGATTTTTTTCAAAAATGTTCAATAATTGATGATTTCTGAATGCATGATTACAATTAAAGATATTTATCTCCGAAACGAAATGAGATTTTCAAAATTGGTTTTCACCATTACAAAATAGACAGTTTTCTTTATATTTTGTGTAAGTTTCATAACAAAATTCCGAGAGATCGATTTTTCACGAATTTTTAAATGTAACGTAACGTTAACCTTCATAAACCACAAAAATTCGCTCTATTTAAAAAAAAATATAATTCAAAAACTAAAAGTGATTTTAAAAAATGTCTATTGCCATTATAAAGGTGACTCTTTTCTTCATATATCGTCTTACATTCAAACCTATCGCGTTAGAAACAAGTGAGATATACGTGAGATAGTAATAGACGATCTTTAAATACATGATTACGATTAAAGATATCTATCTCCGAAACGAATTGAGATTTTCAAAATTGGTTTTTACCATGACAAAATAGACAATTACATTTATATATGGTGAAAATTTCGTAATAAAATTCCAAGAAATGGATTTTACACACATTTTTAGATGAAATGAAGAAAAATTGTTCATTTTGACAAATTACTAAATATTGGTCAAATTGAAAAAGTAATAACTCAAAAACTAAATGATATTTTTAAACATGAGTATCATCATCAAAAAGGTGACTCTTTTCTTTATAAATTGACTGATATTCAAATCAATTGCATGAGAAGTAGATTTTTTTCAAAAATTTTTAATAATTGATGATTTTTGAATGCATGATTACAATTACAGATATTTATCTCCGAAACGAAACGAGATTTTCAAAATTGGTTTTCACCATTATAAAATAGACAGTTTTCTTTATATTTTGTGTAAGTTTCATAACAAAATTCCAAGAGATGGATTTTTCACGAATTTTTAAATGTAACGAAGAAAAATCACTAATCTTGACAAACTACAAAAATTCGTTCTATTTAAAAAAAAATATAATTCAAAAACTAAAAGTGATTTTTAAAAATTTATATTACCATTATAAAGGTGACTCTTTTCTTCATAAATCGTCCTACTTTTAAACCTATCGCGTGAAATATACGTGAGATATACGTGAGATAGTAATAGATAGTAATCTTTAAATGCATGATTACGATTAAAGATATCTATCTCCGAAACGAATTGAAATTTGCAAAATTGGTTTTCACCATGATAAAATAGACAATTACATTTATATGTGGTAAAAATTTCGTAATAATATTCCAAGAAATGGAATTTTACACACATTTTTAGATGGAATGAAGAAAAATTGTGATGAAACCATTACAAAGATGACTTTACTTTATAAGCTCTCTTACTCGAAACTCTCTTACTTGCTGTACATTATTCTTAGCATTGTAGTCTATGATAAATGAGAAGTATGAGTTTTCATCTCCAATTAACCAATTAATAATATTTCCAACACAACCCTTTAATAATTGCTTGAAATCCACCAAATTAGTATTTCCAAGTCCACAAAGTCGGCTTTCACTGCATAGATGACACAAGATTCCAACCATTCGAATCTAAGCTAAGCTACTCGAATCCAATCGAACCTTGTTTTTTTATTATTTGGTCGAATTATGTTGGGTTTCAAATCATTTCGCAGTAGTTGGTATCTTTCTGCCACCTCACTTATGCCTGACTCCTCGCACTTGGGAGTTTCTCGTCATTAGATTTACTATTTATTTTTCACAAACAACAATCATTTTCAATTTTTCAGTATCATTTTCTTCACAAAACCAGCTCATGTCGTTGAAAGTCTCTTCCCAGTCTCTTCTTATTCTGTCCAATCTCCTTCTTCTGTTTCTAGACTCTATTCAGTCTATTTGTTCTATTGCCACTCATTGTTCAATGTCTAGTTCTTTTCAAGCTTTAATATTCTCTTCCCATTCTATTAACATCCTGTACATTCTGTTTCTTCTCCTTCCAGTGTCCATTCAATATATATATTTTTCAATTACCAGTCTCTTTCCGGTTTCCTCGTGTTCTGCCCACTCAACTGCGTCTCATTCCAGTCTCTATTTAGTATCTATATTCTGTTACCAGTCCTCATTCTCTGTATATTTTGTCGTAATTGAGGGTCCATAAGGTGTCACCCACTACCGATGTCTGCGGTACTCTGCAATTCATGGCTGAGGATTCTTCTTATAGGTGTTATGACTGTTACATATTGTAGAACTATCTTAATTTCTCCTCGGAGTATTGAGTTAAAGGTTATTTTGCTTAAGATGATGATATTGAAACTTACGAGATATCCTTGAGTGCTGGAAGTAGATAGTTAGAAGTGTCTCTATTTATATGGTGAATATAAATATATATAATGGTGAACTATATATAATGGTGAACTTAATTATTCCACACTCATTACCTCATAATGTTGTCATCATCCCATCATTAAGCACTTATTAACTCTATTAATGAAGATAAGCTTTTCCGGTTGAGAAGACAACAAAAAAAAAGGTAATCTAAATTCGATCGATATCTTTTTTGCGAATTGACTACAAAAGATTATTTGTAGTTATCAAAACGAAGAAACATCATCAGTCATGTGCAAAGCGGGAATACCAAGAAAAGAAAATTCCAAAACGAAAATAAAAAAACAATCACGCATAATATTGCAATTCATTTTCCCATATCTGGCGGCGTAAATCGTTCGTACACTTGTATACGCCAGCATCTTAACATTCGATCCTAATACCAAAACTGGTTGCAAGAACTTGGTTACATCTCTTGCTAGAATACCAATCGAAAGAAATCGTTAGTTTTTTTAATAAGGATGATATCTGTAAATAGACAACGACATGGATAAATATTAAAACCTAATACCGTCAGTTACCGACGGTAACTGACAGTTTCCACTCAACGAGCTCGTACCTATCGATCGTTATCTATCACAAAAGGTTAATATATCTTTCAATAAATGTCGCAGCTCGACCCAGACGACGACGTTGTCCTGGGCACACCTTTCGCCTAATGACGTGTGGCAATTTATTATTATGCGCTCAAGAACCGTTTAACGCATTGACAAAGAGTTATTAAAAAAGATTTTAAACATCTATATTATTTTTATAGAAAAATGGGTTTAATTTATGAAATTTTCATATCTTATCAAGAACATCAACGAGTGTCCTCTCGTGCTCTTCTCCTCTGTTAATTAATAGCGAGTCACGCTGCATTGCAGGTGCTGGTGGAATTAATCAACTTAATTCCGTGGAACGTCGCACCACTATCTGACGTTGAGATAAGCAGAAACGTCCTCAACTCTAAATTCAAGACGTACAAGAAACGATTCATATAGACTTGGAAATGTTCTTTGAAAAACTAATTAATTAAATAATCAAATCAATTAATACCGGATAATTTCAACGCAATAATCATAAATTAACTCTTAAAAACATCAAAGAAAACAGCGATTATTATTAAATAAATCTTTTTAAGTTCCTTTTGATACGGTCCTGTTGAGTTGGTAAAAATAAAAACCGCAATGGTGTTGATCACTGTTTACATTACACCTGACCCGGTGTTATAAATCACTCATACAATTGTAAAATTTCCATTGTATGTATGTTCTCAAGAAGAGAACCGACGACGGTTTTTAAAAGAAGAGTTTCAGGTTTCTTAATCGTCTCGTACCTTCCGTTCTTGGAATGCAACGAAAAAGGAATCCGCCGTCAATGTAATTAAGTCGTGATTCATCCCGTTATGAATAATTTATTTTAATAATAAAAGAAAAACGCGTCGTACCATTAAAAATTATTATAAATTCAAGAAAATAATGAATATGTTAAATAAATCCCTAAAATTTTAATATTCAAAGGATATCCGTGTTTTAAAAGATGTTATTAATTGAGGATTAAAGGCTTAAGCTTATCATGTTGAGATTATTCTTGCTTACATTGAATATATTTTGGTGAGGATTTAAAGGATTTTTATTAATAATTAAAGTATAATGAAATTCCTAAATATCATAGATGAGCGGTGGCTATGGGCCACCCCACGATACAATTGAGAAAATCCAACGCCCCCGCAATCAACTCTCCATTAAATAATGCACTTCATTTTTGTATCACTATCGGGACAGACTTAATACATGTTTTCTTAATTTATATCCACCCGTTTAGTAAAATTGAAGAATCCATATTTAACATGGCCTCACTGCACGACAAATGTCTCATAATTGGTGACTTCAATCCGAATCCAACCAAAAGGAAACACATAAGACAATTCCTGAATATGTCCAATTTCGTACAAATCACGACTCCTCCCACGTACGTTATGGAAAACAATCCGAACTCTACTCCTGATCTACTGTTCTGCACAAGAAACATCCGCGGTCTAATTACACAGGTAGAAGTTGTTCCGGATTTATGCTCCGATCACTTGGGCATTTTAGTTTATGTCAACGTCACTAAACCTGTTCCGACTTTAATTAAAAACTATAAACTTTGCGACATGGAGACAGTTAACTCAATAATGAAAGACTTCATAGAAGCACATCAGACAATCACAGTTGACACAATTTCAAGGTTTAACAAATGTCTTAAGGAGTCGATAGACAAAGCTAGCCCATCCAGAACCACGAAACACCACAGTTTTCCGCTACCTCCATTTATTATCAGACTCATCAAGGAGAAAAGACGCCTATATCGAGACTTCAGGGTATATGAAGTGCCTGAGTTGAAAAAGAAGTTTAATGAGTTCAACAAAAAGATACAGAAACTAATTCAGCAATACAGAACGGAAAAGTACATGGAAGCCTGTGACAAAATAAAACTGTGTAAAGGAAGAAACTATTGGCACGAAATTCGAAAACTATCAAGATACCAAAAGACACCTGGAACGGAGGAGCTCATTGATCCTACCGATGGCGGTGTGCACTCCAACCCTGAAGAGATTGTCAACATACATGCTGACTACCTGGAAGGTGTATTCACCTTTACCGAGGATGTTTCGTTTTGTCCCCAGAATAAAAACATTATAGATAATTGATTTTTGACACCGTTCGAGACACCCGAAGATGCTCTCATGTTGGAAGACGAATATTTTACTCTTCTTGGACAGGAAAAAGATACCGCTCCCGGTTATGATAACATCACAAGGAAACTGCTGAGGAGTCTAGATCTTAACATCCATGGCTTTATCAGAAAAATAATTAACTTTTACCTTACGACTCAGCATTTCCCGCGCGACTTGTAGACGTCAATTATAACTTGTATTCCCAAGAAGGATTCTTCTCTATCTGATCCAGCCAACTATCGCCCCATCTCACTGCTCCCCGTAATTGGAAAACTCTTCGAGACGCACTTGAAGAACAAGCTGCTGGCTGCGGTATCAAAGAAAATTCCGCCTTACCAATTTGGCTTCCAATCCGGCAAATCAACGTCCCAGCCACTAACTATTCTGGTTTCCAACTTCCAGGCGGCACGTTTTGTAAAACTGAAATCGGCAGCAGTGTTTCTGGACGTCCGAAAGGCCTTTGACTCCGTGTGGCACAAAGGATTGCTATTTAAACTGGATAAGCTAAAAACGTCATACTACCTTCTAACCTTGATAAACCAATTCCTGTCGAATCGCTCCTCCATCGTGAAGTTTAAAAATCACTTTTCCCACAGCTTCTCCGCTCAGCAAGGCCTTCCTCAGAGTTCGCCTATCTCTCCCTCTCTATACAATTTATTCTGCCACGATCTTTACAACGACAACCCAGACGCCTTTAACCTCACTGCATACGCACTACTTTATGCCGACGACACAGCATTGGTCTCGCACAGTAGGGATATCACTTCCTCGGTCCGTAAGCTACAGACGCTCATAAACGAAACGGAAAATTGGTACCGAAAATGGCGCATCCTACTCAATCCCACAAAAACACAATTTTTTGTCCCATTCCTCTCACCCCGCGCTCCCTCTCCCACAATTACAATCCAATCAACGGCAATCTCCGTCTCACCAACCTGCAAGTATCTTGGCATAATACTTGACAGAACGCTTAAGTTTTCCACTCATGCAACCAAGGTGAAGATGAAAGTAAAGACACGCGCCAAACACTTTAAATCTCTCTCGTTCAGCGGTCGCGGAATCTCTACCTCATGTGCCTCGCACATCTACAAGACCATATGCAGGCCCATCATAGAATATGGATCAATACTGCTAAGCAACGCACCAAGAAGAACGAAGTACCACCTGGAAGTAGCGAAAAGATCTGCACTGAGATCCATCACCCGAATTAGGAACCCCCGTAATCCCCTCTTTAACCCTAGCAATGATCTGCTATACCAACTTACCGATATACCCCCTATCCATACCCGTCTTCAATCTTTGTCCGATAAATCCATTCTAAATTTTCCTACCAACGCCTTGCAACACACGCTTATATCGCCTCAATTACTCCACCCTCGCAACAACCCACCTCTTCTCTTCCAAAAACTCCTGGCCGTCAGAGAAGACTGAAGCAAGCCGCCGACTACAAAAATCACGGGCAGAAAGACCTTGGTCGGTAGCCCTATTCTCACCCCTTAACTTTTTTATTTTTGTTGTATATACATATAGATATTTTTATTGTTATTCTTATTTTTTTTTATGTAGTGGGTACAGAATAAAATTTGTTTTCTTCTTCTTCATAGATGTCTAAACATATTGGTTCTAAAGTCAAAATATACAAACAGTTGGAATTAATAACACTTCAATGTAAATATCAAACTATTTTAGACTAATCCCAAATGGAAGTCAACCTGATTATCATTTGGGTGTCTAGATTAATTTAGGTTTCATTTAGGATTGAAGAAAATTTCAAATCAATGCAAAATCTCTCCTAATACAGTTCGCTCACCCCTCCTTTTCTATGATTTTCTTTTATGGCTCATTTCCTAATGGAAGATGACTCACAAAAGAGATTGCAAATTAACATAATTGTGGTTGTGCCTTATTTGCAGATGATAAACAGAGAAAATAGTCATTGAGCAAGTCAGTCCATTTTTGAAATACCAACTCCTTCCAGGTACTGTATTATGATCCTTGCCATGTGTGATCGTGTATATCCTGCATTAACAGAAAACCATTGCCAACAAATCCAGTATAAGACATCACACATGCTCTTCTATGATCTGTGATACGTATCATCGTGTTGTTAATATGCCTCTGTCAACCGTAACGAGAAGAAGCCTCAGAAGAAATTCCTGTCCAAAATATTACTGAATCGCCCCCAAGTCTACGTCTTACGTGAGTTGTAGTAAGTAAAGCTCCTATAGCTGGATTGCAAGCTATCAAACCACATTCAATTAACTTTTGTCGAAATACTTACCGCTGCTTCCTCAAGCTTGCTTCGAAGCATTTCGGATGAAAAAAATCTCTACAATTTTTCCATAAACTTCCCCCGGTCTTTTTTACTACATGGAAACGAGCATATGTGGTACATCTGTTTAAGGTTGAATGTCCTACTTGAAGTGATTTCAAACGGTACAGTATTAGATGTGGTTGAGAATGACCTTGTTGGTTTACTCGACTTCAGCAAGTAATTTAATCCTATTGATCATGGCTTGTCTCGGAATGTATTACTTATTCTGACACTTTTAGGCATAAACTTGGATATCACCTGATGGTTGTAAACTTGCCGATAGAGAATTTGATTTTCATTATGAAGATATACAGATATTATATATTATATTATATTATACAGATATATTTCTAAAAATAATCAAAACTGATTTGAGGATCCTCAAAACAGGATCAAAATCCTATCATATACCATCAAAAGAATTCATATTTACGAAATATTTGCTTAAAAGTAACCAAATGTAAATTTTTTTAATCTAATTCCCACATACTTTCATGCTTTCATCAATAATTGTCTCATTATCTATCATCATGCTCCTTGATATCTCACAATATCTTCTCAATATCGCTTGTGGTATCTTTGGTATTTTGAAATATAATTTGTTATCTCTAAACACCGCCATTACTATCCACGAATATCGTTCTTGATTTAACTCAAAATTGTCTATGGCAGTCAATCTCTTTCATAATGTAATGCCTAATATTTCCCAAACTTAAAGATTTTTAGACTAGAGTCTTTTCATTGTAACTTGTCCTTACTACCTACAATCCTATCAATTTGTGCAGTTACAATAAAATTTTGCTCTTGCAAGTTGGCATTCGGCAAGCGCAAATTTTGATACTTTTTTAATATTAAACTAAACTCCAGACAAGTTCCAGACTATTACAGATTATGATTACAGATTACAGATCTTGCTGCTTGGAATATGGAAAGTGCAATTTTTAAAATTTTTTTAATGTTGTTAAAATGTCAAAAGAATCTTTTCAGTGTCATTCCAAACTTCTTACAACCTAGAATCAAATAATAAAGTAAGTGCGATTAAATACCAATGCTCCACAAAAAATAACGCCGGATCCACTATCATACCGATGCATCTGGAATTCGTGGAGCATTTAAGGTATGTTAGAGACAAAGTAACAGATATGCTCGGAAAATGGCAAACTTATTTTGGAGAAGGTAATGATGCTCAGGTTGTTGAATGGTACGAAAATCTGGGATTCAAGAGGACCTAATCTGAGTTAAAAGTGTTAGGCATCCCGTTGGCAAAATTAATTTCTTGAAGGATCCTTGTGGAAATATCACCAATTATTAATTCAAGTATCCCCTTTTTAATGCAAAAAGCCGTTTTGAAAAATCACTTTTAGTTCTTGAGACATAAATTTGTGAAAGAATCGAAAATTTTTTCAAATTTTTAAATTTTCGCCGATTAAGTTTTAAAAATTCGTATAAAATCCATTTCTTACAATATAAGTATGAACATTTCCCAAAGTGTTAATAAAAGTGTCCCCTTGCCAATGAACCAACCCGTTTTGAAAAATAACTTATAGTTCTTGAGAAAACAGTATTTGAAGTTTTGATAAAACTTTCGATGTTTTACAATGTACATCGATAATTTTCAAAATTCGCTATAAAATTAATTTCTTGAAGGATCCTTGTGGAAATATCACCAATTATTAATTAAAGTATTCCTCTTTTCAATGCAAAAAGCTGTTTTGAAAAATCATTTTTAATTTTTGAGAAAAAAATTTTTGAAATGATCGACAATTTTTTAAAATTTTGCAATTTTCACCGATTAAGTTTTAAAAATTCGTATAAAATTCACCTCTTGGAATATGAGTATGAAAATTTTCCAAACTGTTAATAAAAGTGTCCTCTTTCCAATGAACCAACCCGTTTTGAAAAATAACTTTTAGTTTTTGAGAAAACAATATTTGAAGTTTTGATAAAATTTTCGATGTTGCAACTTTCATCGATAATTTTCAAAATTCCCTACAAAATTAATTTCTTGAAGGATCCTTGTGGAAATATCATAAATTATTAATTAAAGTATCCCCTTTTTAATGCAAAAAGCCGTTTTGAAGAATCACTTGCAGTTCTTGAGAAATAAATTTTTGAAATGATAGTAAATGTTTTCGAATTTTACAATTTTCGCCGATTAAGATTTAAAAATTCGTATTAAATTCATTTCTTGGAATAGGAGTATGAAAATTTCCCAAAGTGTTAATAAAAGTGTCCTCTATCCAATGAACGAACCCGTTTTGAAAAATAACTTTTAGTTTTTGAGAAAACGATATTTGAAGTTTTGATAAAATTTTCGATGTTGCAATTTTCATCGATAATTTTCAAAATTCCCTATAAAATTAATTTCTTGAAGGATACTTGTGGAAATATTACTAATTATTAATTAAAGTATCCTCTTTTCAATGCAAAAAGCTGTTTTGAAAAATTACTTTTAGTTCTTGAGACATAAATTTTTGAAGTAAACGACAATTTTTTCGAATTTTACAATTTTCGTATATTAAGTTTAAAAAAATCGTATTAAATCCATTTCTTGGAATATGAGTATGAAAATTTCCCAAAGTGTTAATAAAAGTGTCCTCTTTCCAATGAACCAACATGTTTTGAAAAATGACTGTCGGTTTTTAAGAAAACAACATTTGAAGTTTTGATAAAATTTTCGATGTTGCAATTTTCATCGATAATTTTCAAAATTCGCTATAAAATTAATTTCTTTAAGGATCCTTGTGGAAATATCGCCAATTATTAATTATAATATCCTCTTTTTAATGCAAAAAGCCGTTTTGAAAAATCACTTGCAGTTCTTGAGAAATAAATTTTTGAAATGATCCATAATTTTTTCGAATTTTACAATTTTCGCCGATTAGGTTTTAAAAATTCGTATAAAATCCATTTCTTAGAATATGAGTATGAAATTTCCTAAAGTGTTAATAAGAGTGTCCTCTTTCCAATGAATCAACACGTTTTGAAAAATAACTTTTAGTTTTTGAGAAAACAATATTTGAAGTTTTGATAAAATTTTCGATGTTGCAACTTTCATCGATAATTTTCAAAATTCGCTATAAAATTAATTTCTTGAAAGATCCTTGTGGAAATATCACCAATTATTAATTAATGTATCCTCTTTTTAATGCAAAAAGCAGTTTTGAAGAATCAATTACAGTTCTTGAGAAATAAATTTTTGAAATGATAGTAAATTTTTTCTAATTTTTCAATTTTCGTCGATTAAGATTTAAAAATTCGTATAAAATCCAGTTCTTGGAATATGAGTATGAAAATTTTCCAAAGTGTTAATAAAAGTATCCTCTTTTCAATGAACCAACACGTTTTGAAAAATAGCTTTTAGTTTTTGAAAAAACAATATTTGAAGTTTTGATAAAATTTTCGATGTTGCAATTTTCATCGATAATTTTCAAAATTCCCTATAAAATTAATTTCTTGAAGGATTCTTGTGGAAATATTACCAATTATTAATTAAAGTATCCTCTTTTTAATGCAAAAAGCCGTTTTGAAAAATCGCTTTTAGTTCTTAAGACATAAATTTTTAAAATAATCAACAATTTTTTCAAATTTTGCAATTTTTGAAAATTAAGTTTTAAAAATTCGTATTAAATCTATTTCTTGGAATATGAGAATGAAAATTTCCCAAAGTGTTAATAATAGTGCCCTCCTTCCAATGAACCAACCCGTTTTGAATAATAATTTTCGGTTTCTTGGAAAACAATATTTGAAGTTTTGATAAAATTTTCGATGTTGCAATTTTCATCGATAATTTTCAAAATTCCCTATAAAATTAATTTCTTGAAGGATTCTTGTGGAAATATCACCAATTATTAATTAAAGTATCCTCTTTTTAATGCAAAAAGCCGTTTTGAAAAATCGCTTTTAGTTCTTAAGACATAAATTTTTAAAATAATCAACAATTTTTTCGAATTTTGTAATTTTTGAAAATTAAGTTTTAAAAATTCGTATTAAATCCATTTCTTGGAATATGAGAATGAAAATTTCCCAAAATGTTAATAAGAGTGTCCTCTTTCCAATGAACCAACACGTTTTGAAAAATAACTTTTAGTTTTTGATAAAACAATATTTGAAGTTTTGATCAAATTTTCGATGTTACAATTTTCATCGATAATTTTGAAAATTCGCTATAAAATTCATTTCTTGAAGGATCCTTGTGGAAATATCACCAATTATTAATTAAAATATCCTCTTTTTAATACAAAAAGACGTTTTGAAAAATCACTTTTAGTTCTCGAGACATACATTTTTGAAATAATCGACAATTTTTTCGAATTTTGTAGTTTTCGCCGATTAAGTTTTAAAAATTCGTATTAAATCCATTTCTTGGAATATGAGTATGAAAATTTCCCAATGTGTTAATAAAAGTGTCCTCTTTCCAATGAACCAACATGTTTTGAAAAATGACTTTCGGTTTTTAAGAAAACAACATTTGAAGTTTTGAAAAAATTTTCGATGTTGCAATTTTCATCGAAAATTTTCTAAATTCTCTATACAATTAATTTCTTGAAAGATCCTTGTGGAAATATCACCAATTATTAATTAAAGTATCCCCTTTTTAATGCAAAAAGCCGTTTTGAAAAATCACTTTTAGTTTAGTTTAATTCGTATTCGGCTTTTCGCAAAATCACTATCCGTTCCATCACTAGTCTTGAAGCATACCACGGTGATACAAGAAGATAACAATTGGAAGAGAAGGAAATCAAAAACCCTAGTTTTTGGCCTTAAAAAATGAATCGTATCCTTAAAACAAGAAGTCGGCGTCTCATTAAATTTTAGTTTATAAATTTTTCAAAATTTAGTGTTTTATCTTCATTATAAATGTTAATTGTTCTCATTTTTAAATATATTTCAATAACGCTTTGTAACCTCAATTTTCGCCACGTGCTCAAGAAAAAATATTTTTATCAGGTAATAACTATAAATACATACTAATAATAGGTAATTTCTTATTATTCAATATTTTTACATTTTACTTTTTATTTTTGTACTTTTAACTAATTTTGTAAATTCCGTAGTTGTGTCTGAAGATGACTCCAAGTCGAAACACGTGTAACACATAAAAATAATAAATTTTCATACGATTCATCTTTTAAGGCCAAAAACTTGGGTTTTTGTTTTCCTTCTCTTCCAATTGATATCATTGCATGTATGTGATATACATTTTGACTGGAGAAGGTATTCTAAGCGTATTTTGCGTGAATATATAGAATCAGAGAGCAGAGAGAAAGTACGACATATGGAGATGAATGCGGGTAAAGATAAAAATTGGTAATAAATAAGTCTTGATATAGTAACTTGATATATTATTTAATATCAAAAAATTAGAAACATCTAGTTTCTAATAAAAAGAAAGGAATAAGTATCCTGAAGAATTCTTTTGGCGTGTAATTTATCGACATTAGTATAAGCTGCCGTGGCTCGTATAACGACTATAATTTGCACGAAGGGTTACCATCAAAAAATTTACTCGAGTTAACGTCGACGGTGTTATTATGTTTCTCGCGAAAATTTTACAGATGTTTCAACCCCGGTGATTATGGTATTAAAAACATATTAACCGCTCCGTTACAATGTAACGTTTACCGACTGATTATTATTATTGTTCAAAGTCAAAATAGATAAGTAAAATATTCCTCGTCCCATTTTTTTTTCGTTGCAGATGGCTAATTTAGAATAGTAAATTAAAAAATGACTCCGGGAAGAAGAAATTTTTGAAAGGGATTATGAGTACGTGTAAAGTGATATTAAAATATCATCGCATACATCATCTGACGTACGGCAAGCCATAAGTCATGCGAGAGCCAGATCTTTGTGGCGGCTTTTCGACGTTAACTGAAAAATGCGCTCAGAAATCTCACGCTGTGCCATAAATACTAATGAACGTTCATGTGCCGCTCCGGTCCGGACGTCATATAGTTTTTTTTTTCTTTTTTTTCGGTCGTTTTTCGACCTGTACCAGACAGCGTACGGCTTACAGCTGACCACTGTATGACAAACCCACCTCCGACAACTGATTTATGGCAACATCATCCGAACGTCCATCGACTCAATAAGATAAAAATTCGAAAATATTCACTAAATAGAAATATTAAAAGTGAATTTTTATTTTCGAATTAAATAGATTTATGTTTTAACATTCTATTAATACACCTCGTCTCTTAAGACAATAAGCAATAATTCAGTTGGGGTAATAGAACGTGGATTGCACCATAAATCTCATAAGGCTGAAGTATTTAAAAAAAAAAAATAAAATAAAATAAAGAACGAAGGCGGGTTGTTTATTTAGAGTTTATAATGTCGTGTAATTTATTTACTACAAGGTAAACCGTTGAAAGATTGTTCCGATCGAAATCGTTAAATGTCAGTGCACAGGAAGGATAATACCAAGTAAAGATAATTCCTATAAAAGCTTATTTTTAATTTAAAATTCAAAAAATAACTTGTGATTACCATTATTATTTTGTAATTGCAAAACATGGTTAATAATAACAATAATGGATTGATAATAGTGTTTTGGTTTACGGAATATATAATAAATAACAAGGTAAATGAGCACTTTTAATTTCTTTTTTGAAACTTAAATGATGTTTTCTATAATGCTAATTGAAACATATAAAAAATTAAGTAACTATGATAATAAAATTAATTTTGTATGACCTGCCTTAACATATTTTAAATTCTAGTTACATATTTATTAAATATGTATTAAAAATTCCAATTATGGGTTGTCATTAAATTGATTTTTTTAACATAATGGTAAGTTAAACCTCTTTTCTGCTGGATGATGTGTTGTCACTATAATTCCAGACTTAATATTAAAGTCCAGACAAGTTCCAGACATTTGTTTTAGTAATAGTACTATTTTAGACATTTCATCAATTTTTGACATTTTTTTAAAGTGTGGGCTCGATTTAGTCTAAATCGAAACTTTTTTCTGCTGGATGATGTCTGAGCATTGTAATTCCAGAAATAATTTTAAATTGTGTAATCTGAGAAGAGTAATTTTAGACATTTGTTTGAAGTATGGTGTCCCCTCAATACAATTCCATATATTTCCTTAAAGTCTGGAGTTTTTCCAGTGTAATTGCAACCTTGTTCTTAGTGTTTGCAATTCTATCAAAGCAAATACAAATATTTTCTTGCTATATCTTCTCAAAATAAATCCTAGTGTCTTTCCATTGTAATTACAAATGTCTCCTCATTATCTAGAATCTTATCAGTACTATTACACATTTTTTCTTGCTGCTTGGAATATAGAAAATGCAATTTTAAACCTTTTTTAAAAGTCTGGAATCCTTTCAGTGCAATTCCATACTTCATTTTTGCCATTAAATTGCTTTTCATCAATTTGACCTCATATGGAAAAATTCACAATTTTTTAACATGCGAGCTTTGCCTACAGCAAGTTGAACCTCTATTCTGCTAGATGATGTGTTGTCACTATAATTCCAGACTTAATATTAAAGTCCAGACACTTGTTTCAGTAATAGTATCTCCTCAGTACTATTTTAGACATTTCATCAATTTTAGACATTTTCTTAAAGTGTGGGCTCGATTTGGTATAAGTCGAACCTTTTTTTTTTGCTGGATGGTGTCTGAGCATTATAATTTCAGAAATAATATTAAATTGTGTAATCTGAGTCAGGAAATGTTACGAAGTGAGAAATCAATGCTCAATAAAGGAAGTGTAGTGTTTGTACTGTTTTTGCAATGAGTTAAATTTCTGTTATGTTTTTAATAATTTGTAAGTAAAATGGATTGTAATCGTGTAAAAATTCTACTTCTTGTACCGGAAGATATGGAGTGGGATCATTTTCATCAGATAGGCTAAATGTCTTTTCAACTATATCAAGTGTCCCCTCTCCCTTATGGACATTTAGGTGAGCTTTACTCTAAAACCATGCATTCATCATCAATTCAATTTGAGGGAAAAATTAGCTGCAAAAAAGACGGAGAAAAAGGAATATGGATAATAAATAAAGGGAAAAAGACTTTTCAAGGTACATAAGAAGGTTTGGCTTCATTGTTTTGGTTGAGGTGTCGTTTAATTCTTCTACAACTCATGGAGAACAGTTAAAGAAATAAAGTTAGATGAATACGAATGAGATAGTTAACTTGCCAAAAAAACAGGGAACAAAGAAAAAAGCAAGTCGTCAGATTACTATTGATGTTGTGGCGGTTAAACCTATGTCATAGAAATGTCAATGGAAATGCAGAGAGGCACTGAAAAGGAAATTAGAGACTAATAAATACAATAAGGCGTAGCTGGAAACAATAAATGAGGTTGGAACAAAATTTCTAAATCATTGGGATCCTAGTAAGGTTCTAAATAATTTTTTTTTAATGATGAATCTGCTAATATTTATGAAATGTACGCATTGTAAAGGAAAGCAAATTTATATAAAATACAGATATATTTAAATATCTAATGAATCCTGATTTAGACAAAAAAGAAATTGTGGACGACCAAAGAAATGAAGCAGGAACCATTAAAACCCGAGTCTGTTTCGAACTTATATTGAAAACTTAGATGGAATGTTAAAGATGGAGCATGATTTCAGCAATAGGGGCAGTTGGCAGTAGTATGAAGAAGTAGTGGAATGGATAGAAAAGATACACTCATTGGTGAGTGCGCAAAATTTGGCGATGGTGACAAGCAAGGCTATGAAGTCGAATAATTCACAAACCTGCGTTTTGGACCAATTATATATTAGTGACGACCCAGTTCCAGTTTCTCTAAGTTTATTTCTTATAAGAATTTTATTGTATACATAAAATTGTATATAATGACATGTTTACATTTTTTTACATCATTGAAATATTATTTGCACCCTCTACCTTCCTCCTCCATTTCCACACCCTCGGTTCCTCGGTCCAATCACCGCCTTATCCATCTCTTGCCCTCATCTCCCTCTCTCAAAATCTGCTTCCTGTCTATACCTCCCACTATCCACACAAAACCCCTATTCTTCCGCGCCACCACCATCCCTTTATCTTCTCACCCCCACAACCCATCTCATCCACCGCTTCCCCTCTCCAAGATCTGCCCTCGGTCCATCTCCTCCTCCCTCAACTCACTGCACCCATTCAACATATACTCCAACGTTTTCCATTCCTCCCTGCACAGCCTACACTACCTCTCCTCATCGGCCATCTAGTATCTGTTAGCTCTCTCCTCGTTTTCACAACGGAACCTCGCCACCAACTTCTTCCCTTCCTCATCTCCTTCCAATAACAAGTATCTAGGCAGCTCCTCCGTAATTATGTCCCTATACCTTCTCTCTTTTATTTGTGTCCTTCTTTCCTGTCTCTGCACATCTCAATCTCTATCTCTCAACTCCCTCCACATCTCCCTACCCACCCTTCGTCTACTATTTATCTCAGTTACCGAATAATCCGCTCTTCTATAATAGTCGTCTCTGTCTCTTTTCTCATATCTGACCTTTCCCTTTCTAATTTTCCTCCAACACTCCCCCAAGATCCTGCAGTTTGGCCTCCCTTCTATTCTTTCTTCATATTTCACTGTCCTCCTGCCCGCCTCCACTCTGACCTTATCCACCTTTACCTTTTCCCTCACTATATACCCCAGTGTTTCTCTCGCCACCCCAAGCACCCATCTCCAATATCTAGCTTACTCGTCCTTCAGCATTCCCTGCTCCTTCCATCCAAACATAATCTTCCTCGTTGCTACATTCCTTCCAAAGACTCTCTCTCCATAACCCTATACTTGTCCCATCACCTTATTCGCCTTTTTTTGCCATAGCTTTCACATACGACTCCTCCCTGTTATCCTCCCTAAACACATACCCCAGGTAAGTATACTCCCTAACCTCCTCGATCTCCTTTCCCTCCCATCTCCAGTTTTCCGTTCTTTTTCTCCCACCCTTATTATTATTATTATTATTGCTGCCGGGCTGAGGAGAGTGGCCCCTCTCGTTACCGCGACCTATAAGATCTATTGTAACTTTAACCCTCCAAAGGTTTAGGGCAAATGTAGGTCCTTAATGAACCTTAGTATTGTCCTGAGGTCTTGAACTTTTATGTCGGTAGGTAACAGGGGAGTTTTACCGAAGATGTTGTGTCTTAAACGGCCTCTGGCGACGCAATTGCACAGTATATGTTCAGCAGTTTCTGACTCGTCGTTGCATAGTCGACAAGTTTGGTCCTCAGCTTGTCCAATGTGGAAGAGGTGGTATTTTAAGGGCGCATGGCCGGTCAGGTAGCCTGAGAGCGTTCTTAGATCCCCTTTGCTGAGGCATAAAACCTCTTTGGTTTTGTTTTGCGACGGAGTCATCATACTCGTCGCTTATCTGTGACCTGGAAGATCTTTCCAGCGTAAGGCTATCTTTGAAACCTCCCAGTTGTTGATTATTTGTTTTAGGTGGCTTTTTTGTAGTCCACAACCAGGTTGGGGTCCAATGAAGGGCGTGTTTGCTGCCTCTTCGGCCTCCCACCCTTACAGAACTTCATCATCTTTGTCTTCTCTACATTCAGTTCCAACCCCTTCCTCCTAAAATATCTTTCCAATGTCTCTACCTCTCACCACCAACTCTCCCATCTGCCCCTTCTACAATCTCTCTTCCAAGTTCGCCGTATACAATGCAGAGTTAGGTTCAGCGGACATACCTGCGTCAGTCCTTTCGTCGTCCAGAACACGTCGCTCAGCTTATCCCCCACTTTTATCCTAGCCCTAGTCTCCATGTATATTTCCTTCATTCTCGCTATTAGGTATTCCGTGATCCCTCTCCTCCCCATCTCTTCCTACAACTTCCCCCTGTTCACCTTATCAAAAGCCGCCTTCAGATCAATAAACAGGGCGTAGTAAACAGAGCTCTCTATCTGCCAGATGCTTCAGCACATACACGTTGTCGATTGAGAGATTTTGCCCATCCGGCAAAATTCCCCCCAACTCCATCTCCTCCTACAGTCTTCCCAGCAGTAGTTTATTTCTTATATTTCCAGCTCCTTTCCAATGACCTATGTGTTCATTTTCTTTCTTCTATGATCAATCTGTTTCTATATTCTTTAGCATAGTGTGTTTCTTCTATTACCAGTCGCTTTCCAGTTCTCTTTTTTCTGTCCAAAAATCTATGATCAGTATCTATTTAATGGCTGCTTTCTATTACCGGTTTTTTCCCAACATCCATCGTTTTTATCTAGTCTCCTTCTTTTGTTTCCAGCTTTTCTTTAGTTTCTATCTTCGGTCTGTTTTCAGTTTCCCAGCTTTCTGCACAATTTAATTTTTCTCTTTCCAGCTTCTGTTCAGTGTCTCTCTTCTATTACCAATCATTTTCTAGTTTCCTTTCTTTCTGCCCGGTTATTGTCTCCTATTATCAATCTCTTTTCAATTTTATTTAGGCCCACTTTTACCACCTCTTGATAAATTTAACTGATGTATTATTAAGCTATTTTATGTGAGACAGTGCATATGCATAGTTGTTATATGAAATTCCTGTATATTTAGAAAATTTAATATCAAGCTTCTCCATGAAGTTAGTTGCAATTCCAATCAATGAGAATTGTTAATTTGGTTGCATAACTTTTTTGATCATTTTATATATGTTATTAGGTAGTACAAAACAATTTTGATTCGATCGTGTTCTCATAACAATTTGCGTGCTATGGAACCTTATTTTTTTTGTCCTTTTCGTTGGAATACGTGTGACGGCGACTATCGGGTTCCTTAATCGGAATCGTGCAGAACGGGGGTGTACCGGTTAGCTTGGAGACTTTGACATTATTCTAAGCTGACGTAACGCCACCAGCACTTTCGAGAGCATACCAATGGGCAACACACACACACATAACATAATAAAACCGCCACGAAACGGAATGTCTATAGAACCAAGTCGTAAATTTAGTTTAACGCTCCCATAACTTTTTTTTTATTTTTAATGTATCGACCACAAAAAAAAATCCTTGAGTATTCAAGCTTTTACGTAATTTTTAGTTTATGCACATTTTTTTTTTTTCAATTTGCATTGGAAAATAAAAACAAAAAAAATTCCTAAAGCGTTAATTTTTTTATACGCTTTGAAAACATTAAAAGAGAATAAAACACTCGTTTTTATACGAGTGTATATCGTGTGGCATCTCCATAAAGATACCATCACCACTTCCTCCATTACCGGCGGCGACCATAGATCAAAAGGACACCAAAAGCGGTGGCGGTGGATGGTGTTACGTGATAATTAGGTTCCTTTTTTAGTTGTACGCGTTGTCTCCCTTGATTTGCATTTATTTTAATTTTACGATCATTTTAATTCGTAACGCATTTTGAATCGTGGGTGCTTTCACAAATTAATTTAAAAAAAACTAACCATAAGAAAATGGAACTGTTACACACTGTCGTTATATTAACATTATTCAGTTTGATTATACATACATACATTGAGTGTCTTTTACATAAGTCGAGAATATAACAAGATTTGCATACGATTTTCGATTAATAGTTAGCTTCTTACGCAAAGCCGGTGGCAACATTAACTGCCTCACTTGAGTCGTAAACATAAATGCAAACGCCTTCGGCGTTGGTTCTTAGATCAACATACACACCTCTGAAGAATTCGAAACATAAATTTTCTTTTAAATAGAACACGAATTAATTTTTCCTCAATTTAAATCATTCCGGTTAGTTATATTAATTTAATGTATTATTGTAATCTATTTTCCCACAGAATATAAATAAATTATTTAAGAAAATGTGTAACGTTCACACCTTATCATTCGGTATCATCGAAAGAAAGAAGCGGTTCTGGTTCTTTGTTCTTGGTACTCTCCCTATATACCAAGACTAAGTACGATCTCATTAGTGAAAGAAAATCGCAGATGAAGATTAAAGTCAACAGACCGAGGGCCGAGCCGTTTACAGCTCGGAACCAATAAATCATCGAGTTCGCAATGCATTAGACCGAACGAACGAACCACAAACAACACAAGTAGCTCCACTCACGGCGAGAGATCCGGCGACGCTAAAACATGGCAAGTGGTTATAAATCCGGGCTATGCAAATCTTGCCAATTAATCGTATGAAAGCGTTATTGTGTCGAGTAGAATGAATTAATAGTGATATAGCGTTTTTTATTTCGCAAACTCTCATTTTTCTTTTGCCTCTCCTCTTTTATTAACTCGTTAATTAGGGCGACCGCGGTGATTTTATAAATGCGATCAGCACACTTATTTATGTTCATTTGTGGCGGAATAATAGCGTTAAAGAGACAGGTGATTTACATTTAAATTAAAAATTAATTAATCCTGTGGTTTTAGATGTATGATGGCAAAAAATTAATCAATGTAGGAGACATTTATGATATTACCATACATCAAATTCAAAAATAACAAATGTAATTCTAATTAATGACAAAGATACGTGAATAATTGTGTCTATAGTAGACGCCACGAGAGCTGGCAGTAAATCATCATTTTCCGCTCTTACAAATGCCATACATAGTTCACAAACCACTAGAGAGTAATGTGTGTTAGAAAGAGATAGCATTAGTTTAATATGTCTGCTGTACAATTCAAATGGCCACGTTGAAAAAGTACGTCTGTTCTTTTAAGGGATGTAACTCTATAATAATAACCTCAAATCGAAACGTCTTGTGAGCGTTGTCATGAATCTGTCAGTGTTTTCACAAGCCGAAAATGTTTTCTTTGAAAGGAAAATCATTAAATAATATTTTTGACAATGTTTGACATATAACCTCCATTACTAACATAACCTACATTTAAATGTACGTGGTGAAATAATCTAAGTCATACGTCCATATCTTGATTCATACCATTTCTAAGCATCTGTCACTGCCAGCTCTCGTGGTTTCTACTATATAAATATTTTCTTATTTATGTACCAAGGTTGTGAAGTTAATGGTGTTTGCTAGTGATGGAATGATGGCCATTATGATTATAATTTCCAGTGCATTTCTGAAGTGATACCCTATATTGCCACATTATTGCGATATTTGAATAAAAATGAAATTACTAAGAAAACTGATAAGATATGTCAACTTATTTGGATCCAAGATACTAAAATGAACTGTTTTGATGCTGATTTAACTAACGAAGCAACTCTAAAAATAGGATCCTTTAATTAATAATAAAGAATTTTGAAAATTATCGATGAAAATTGCAACAAATATTCAAATATTGTTTTCTCAAAAATTAAAAGTTATTTTTCAAAACGTGTTGGTTTATTTTAAAGAGGACATTTTTATTAGCACTTTGGAAAATTTTCACACTCATATTCCAAGAAATCGATTTTATACGAATTTTGGTCCAGGGTAATATTCAGCGATGAATCGAAATTTGATGTATGTGTTGGCGATTACCGTAATAATAAATGCGTAATTCGCAATAAACATGAGGCATTTCATAAAGATTGTTTAAAACGTTGTGTAAAATTTCCGAAGGGAGTAATGATTAGGCCTGGATGACAACATCAGGATCCTGAACGCAACAAAATATCAACAAATACTACAAAACAGCATTAGATTGTTCATTAGACAAAATTGTTGTTAATTGTTTAATCAAATGATATTAATTTGAAAAATTTATTAAAACAAAATAATCTGTTTAATTGTTGTTAATTATATGTATATAAATTCTATTATGTCTCAATATATAGTTGTTAGGGTTCGTATTTCGTACACATCTCGATATTTATGCATCTAAGAGCAAAAGTGTAAAAGAGCAATATTGTTAAGAATAAAGTTTGCAACAACTTTTATACTAAAACTTTTTTTCGAAACCGTTCCGAATCCAACGTTCTACTGACAACAATGTGTAAAAGCAAGATTTCATATAATTTTCACGTTTTCGAATTTTTCTCAATATTCATGCATCTGGTTGTGAGAGCAAATATATAAAAGACCAATATTGTTAAGAATAAAATTCGCTACAACTTTTATACTAAAACTTCTTTTCTAAAACGTTCGAATACCATGCTCTATTATCAATAAGATGTAAAATGACGATTTCATCGAAATCTCAGCTTTTCGAATTTCTTTCGCTGTTTATGCATCTGAGAGTCAAAAAAAGTATTGTTAAGAATACAACTTTTATCTTCTCAGAAAAATTCAACACTTTTACTAATAATATGAAGTACCATGGTCGCTTCGTTGACGATAACTTAATAATCCATGAAGCTCATCATTGAAAAGAGGACAGTCTTATTAACACTTTGGGAAATTTTCACTCATATTCCAAGAAGTGGATTTTATACGAATTTTTAAACCTTAATCGGCAAAAATTGCAAAATTTGAAAAAATTGTCTTTCATTTCAAAATTTATTTCTCAAAAACAAAAGTGATTTTTTAAAACGGCTTTTTGCATTAATATGATGATACTTTAATTAATAATTGATGATATTTCCACAAGGATACTTCAAAAAATTAATTTTATACCGAATTTTGCAAGTTATCGATGAAAATTGCATCATCGAAAATTTTACCAAAACTTGAAATACTGTTTTCTCAAAAACTAAAAGATATTTTTCAAAACGGGTTGGTTCATTGGAAAGAAGACACTTTTATTAACATTTTGGGAAATTTTCATACTCATATTCCAAGAACTGGATTTTATACGAATTTTTAAAACTTAATCGACGAAAATTGCAAAATTCGAAAAAATTGTCGATCATTTCAAAAATTTATTTCTCAAGAACTGAAACAGATTTTTCAAAACGGCTATTTGCATTAAAAAGAGGATAGTTTTATTAATAATTGGTGATATTTCCACAAGGATCCTTCAAGAAATTAATTTTATAGCGAATTTTGCAAGTTAGCGATGAAAATTGCAACATCGAAAATGTTATTAAAACTTCAAATATTATTTTCTTAAAAACTAAAAGCTATTTTTCTAAACGGGTTGGTTCATCGGAAAGAAGACACTTTTATTAACATTTTGGGAAATTTTCATACTCATATTCCAAGAACTGGATTTTATACGAATTTTTAAAACTTAATCGACGAAAATTTCAAAATTCGAAAAAATTGTCGATCATTTCAAAAATTTATTTCTCAAGAACTGAAACAGATTTTTCAAAACGGCTATTTGCATTAAAAAGAGGATAGTTTAATTAATAATTGGCGATATTTCCACAAGGATCCTTCAAGAAATTAATTTTATAGCGAATTTTGAAAGTTAGCGATGAAAATTGCAACATCGAAAATGTTATTAAAACTTCAAATATTATTTTCTTAAAAACTAAAAGCTATTTTTCTAAACGGGTTGGTTCATTGGAAAGAAGACACTTTTATTAACATTTTGAGAGATTTTCATACTCATATTCCAAGAACTGGATTTTATACGAATTTTTAAAACTTAATCGACGAAAATTGCAAAATTCGAAAAAATTGTCGATCATTTCAAAAATTTATTTCTCAAGAACTAAAACAGATTTTTCAAAACGGCTATTTGCATTAAAAAGAGGATAGTTTTATTAATAATTGGTGATATTTCCACAAGGATCCTTCAAGAAATTAATTTTATAGCGAATTTTGAAAGTTAGCGATGAAAATTGCAACATCGAAAATGTTATTAAAACTTCAAATATTATTTTCTTAAAAACTAAAAGCTATTTTTCTAAACGGGTTGGTTCATCGGAAAGAAGACACTTTTATTAACATTTTGGGAAATTTTCATACTCATATTCCAAGAACTGGATTTTATACGAATTTTTAAAACTTAATCGACGAAAATTGCAAAATTCGAAAAAATTGTCGATCATTTCAAAAATTTATTTCTCAAGAACTGAAACAGATTTTTCAAAACGGCTATTTGCATTAAAAAGAGGATAGTTTTATTAATAATTGGTGATATTTCCACAAGGATCCTTCAAGAAATTAATTTTATAGCGAATTTTGCAAGTTAGCGATGAAAATTGCAACATTGAAAATTTTATCAAAACTTCCTATATTGTTTTCTCAAAAACTAAAAGATATTTTTCAAAACGGGTTGGTTTATTGGAAAGAGGACACTTTTATTAACACTTTGGGAGATTTTCATACTCATATTAAAAGAACTGAATTTTATACGATTTTTTAAAACTTAACCGACGAAAATTGCAAAATTCGAAAAAATTGTCGATTATTTCAAGAATTTATCTCTCAAGAACTAAAACTGATTTTTCAAAACGGCATTTTGCATTAAAGAGAGGACACTTTAATTAATAATTGGTGATATTTCCACAAGGATCTTTCAAAAAATGAATTTTATAGCGAATTTTGAAAGTTATCGATGTAAATTGCAACATCGAAAATTTTATCAAAGCTTGAAATGTTGTTTTCTCAAAAACTAAAAGTTATTTTTCAAAACGGATTGTTTCATAGGAAAGATGGCACTTTTATTAACACTTTGGGAAATTTTCATACGCATATTCCAAGAAATGGATTTTATGCGAATTTTTAAAACTTAATAGGTGAAAATTGCAAAATCGAAAAAATTTTCGATCATTTCAAAAATTTATTTCTCAAAAACTAAAAACGATTTTTCGAAATGGCTTGTTGGATTAAAAAGAGAATACTTTAATTAATAATTGGTGATATTTCCACAAGGATCCTTCAAGAAATCAATTTTATAGCGAATTTTGAAAGTTATCGATGAAAATTGCAACATCGAAAATTTTATCAAAACTTCAAATATTGTTTTCTCAAAAACTAAAAGCTATTTTTCAAAATGGGTTGGTTCATTGGAAAGAGGACACTTTTATTGACACTTTGGGAGATTTTCATACTCATATTCGAAGAACTGGATTTTATACGAATTTTTAAAACTTAATCGGTACAAATTGCAAAATTCGAAAAAATTGTCGATCATTTCAAAAATTTATTTCTCAAGAACTGAAAGTGATTTTTCAAAACGGCTTTTTGCATTAAAAAGAGCATACTTTAATTAATAATCGAAAGTGATAACAGCTACAGTTCTGTCAGTAATGAATGTGATGATGAATTACAAGCGAAGAGAAGAAAATTAGACGAAACTGCAACAAGAGATTTTATATATCGTATTGGGATTGTTACAATGAGGTTGCTAATGATAAATAAAGTTGTATTCAATAAAAAAAGTCCTATTGGGGTTGAACTTGATTATTGTCTGCAGTGTCCAACACCTAAAAGGGATACTAATTCCTGTGAAATTCGGCCGGATTTCTACTGTTTATTAAAAGCCTGTAACATTCTTTGGAGGTCAATTTCTGATTCCTCAGAAAACATATCTTGGTAGCGACTGGTGATTTTAGTCAGATCACGATCCAAAGGAATAAATGGAACTGATTTGTCTGCCAAGTTGCGGTAGGGTGTGTTCTACATAGATTTTACCAGGATATTTTGTGCTGAATTATAATTTCCTGCTAAAGAGATTTAAGTATCCCTCTTAGATTTTCCTTACTTTCTAAGAATTGTAAAGATCTCAATAAAAACAGTCTCTAAATCTTGCATTTTGATAGTTTAAGCTATGTTCAAGATCAATTCAGTGATTATTTTAAATGTTCTGTTATACATAATTATTCACAAACGTCAATCTTAACTCTTTATCTTAAACGGTGAACGGTTAAAAACAAAGCGCTTCGTTTCAATTTATACACGTCGGCGATTTCTATCGTTTTAAAATCGTGGTGGAACGTTTCAGCGTGGTGCCTTTGGTCTCTAATCAGCGCGAATATCGACTGATCACGATTCTTCGCTACTCAACTTGAAGCCGCTTATACTTCCTTGCGCAACTCCACGTAAAGATGCATTAAGTACCTTTTATCGGTATGTATAAATAAAACTTCCTTTTTTTAATTCAATTCGAAGACGTTTTCGTTTAGAAAACTAACATTATGCAAAATGTAAGTTTTCTTCGGTGTTGTAACATGATAAGAGAGGATTGTCGTGCGAATAGCATCGTCGTCGTCGTCCGTCGTCGTGGTTGTAGTTTCTAAGTAGCTATGCGTTATATTCTGATCGTACGTCATAGAAAAGCCAAGACGTAAAGAAGTGTCTACTCTAAACCCGGAAAAGAGTCCGGGTTGGCGTTTGCACGCACGGCTCGGCACGAAGGTACTTATGTTGGCGTCGCGAACGAAATAAATGATGGTGCTTTAATCGGTACCGCAATATATACAGGGAAACCATTCCAAATGAAGATGCAACAATTACATTATGTTAGAAAGATAATGAGATAAAACGTTTTGAAAACGTTTCATTCTGTTATACAGTGCGTTTCAAAAATAACGGATAAATTCGATAAAATTATTATAAACAATTTATGAAAAAATCGCTGAAACGGGTCTAAAGATCAGGGACTAAGAACGGAACGAAAACGAGAACGAAAGAACGAAATTAACCGAATAATTTATAAGAACGAAAACGGAAACGAAAACGAAATTTTTATTTTTCGTTCATGATTGAAAACGAAATAAATAATTTCGGTTACCGGTTTTAACCGGTTTAATGACACAATATTTTTGTAACCTACTCCTAGTAGACATATCGGGGATGCAAGGGTTTTCTATTCACAACTTCGTTGAAGAGTCATCTCTAGAGTCAACTTCAACAGAAGATGAAATAGAGCAATTTTTAAAACAAAAAGAAAATATTTCACCGGCGAGACGATAACAACAAACCGCCCAGCAACAAACTTTTTCCTTTATATCTCCACCTACTTCTAGGGCCCATATCTTTGTTATTTAGAAAGATAGCGAAAAACTAAGCACACGGTTGGAAAGCTTGGTCTTTTCTCTATCTTAAACCGAGTTTTCGTCCGCCGATATGTTGATAATAAGAGCAAGAAAAAATAAGAAACGTCGCGCTGCATTCAATTTACCTTAAAATTACCAAACTTCATGGCCTTGTGCAGGCGTTACCAGATGGAAATTCAATAAATGGTTTACATATTCGGAAAGAGCTGACCTTGGACTATCTTATTCCGAGTTTTCGTCCGTCAATATTCGTCGGCGTCTGTAAAAAAAACGGTCCTGAAAAGGAGCCTACAGTTGGCAACAAACTTTACTTTTGTATTTCCATCTATGTACTTTTAGGACGAATACCTTTGTTATTTATAATGCTAGCGGAAAACTAAGCACACGGTTGGAAAGCTTGGTCGTTTCTCTATCTTAAACCGGCTTTTCGTCCGCCGATATGTTGATAATGAGAGCAAGAAAAAATAAGAAACGTCGCGCTGCCACGAATTTTTGCCGCGGCTAAACCACGCTTGGGTCAATAACTCTCTTGTATGACGGGGAGAAAACTCTAAAACTATATTCATCTTATGGGAAATTTTCTGCTCTTTTCATCGGTATATAACACATCTCAATCACACGTTTGCACAATCGTTTATCAGCCCAGCAACAAACTTTTCCCTAGTATTTCCGTCTACTTTTCGGGCTAATATTTTGGTTATCTAGAAAGATAGCGAAAAACTAAGCACACGGTTGGAAAGCTTGGTCGTTTCTCTATCCTAAACCGAGTTTTCGTCCGCCGATAAATAAGAGATATGAGAGCAATAAAAAATAAGAAACGTCGCGCTGCATTCAATTTACCTCAAAATTACCAAACTTCACGGCCTTGTGCAGCCGTTAACAGATGGAAATTCAATAAATGGCTTATATATTTGGAAAGAGCTGACCTTGGACTATCTTATTCCGAGGTTTCGTCCGCCAATATCTATCAGCGTCTGTAAGAAAAACCCACCTGAAAAAGCCCCTACCGATAAAAACACGCAAATATTTCTTGCACTAATAACTTTCCTATTTGACAGGGAGAAAACTTTACAACAATATTCAGCTTATGGGAAATTTCCTGCTCTTTCCAACGATGTGTGACACACCGTGATCACACGTTTGCACAATCCTTTTTTCTGACTATGAACTACCTAAACCACGAATTTTTGCCGCGGCTAAACCACGCTTAGGTCAATAACTAACTCTCTTGTATGACGGGGACAAAACTCTAGAACTATATTCATCTTATGGGAAATTTTCTGCTCTTTCCAACGGTGTCCGACGCACTTCGCTTACGCGTTTGCATACGCGTTTTTTAAATTGATGAACTGAGTTAAAATGCAAAGTTGGTAACGTTACCAGATTCAAAACCATCAAAACACAATTCAACAATTCGAGTCTAAAATCACTCAAATTCTTCCAGATTCTGATAAAATAGGTGTAACATGAAATAATCTTTCCTTTTTGAACAGTTTAACATGTTTCTAAACGTAAAACTAAAACTAGAACTAACACTAGCACTATCACTAGAACTAACACTAGACCTAGAACTAGAAACTTTCGGGTTCGCTTCCAACTTGTTTTCTGAAGAAGGTTGCAACATGGCACCCGAAACGTCAAAAATTTTTTCAAAAAACGCACGGCTCAACCCGAATGTTTCTAGTTCTAGGTCTAGTGTTAGTTGTAGTGATAGTGCTAGTGTTAGTTTTAGTTTTAATAACACCGGCCGTGAAACCCTTCGTACTTATATGTTTTTAAACGGTTTTAAATAAATTAAGAGTGAATGAAAAATTATCAGTCAACATGAAATGAAGTTAGGATTCTCTCTCAGGTAAAACTTTGTTCCAATTTTTCCTTCATCATATAAGAAAGTTAGGTTAAGAAGTGATTGCGTTCTGCTACCTATAGGTTGTCTTTCAGGTGCGTTTCTTTTACAGACGCTGGCAGATATTGACGGCGTCTGTAAATGAAAATTCGAAATAAGACAGGCCAAGGTTAGCTCTTTTCGAATATGTAAACCATTTGTTGAATTTCCTTCTAATAAGGGCTACAAATTTTTCGCTATTTTTCTAGATAACGAAAATATTGGACCGATAAGTAGACGGAAATACAAGGGGAAAGTTTGTTGCTGGGCTGAAAAACGATTGTGCAAACGTGTGATTGAGATGTGTTATATACCGTTGAAAAGAGCAGAAAATTTCCCATAAGATGAATATAGTTCTAGAGTTTTCTCCACGTCATATAAGAGAGTTATTCACCCAAGCGTGGTTTAGCCGCGGCAAAAATTCGTGGCAGCGCGACTTTTCTTATTTTTTTTTGCTCTCATTATCAACATATCGGCGGAGGAAAATAGCGGTTTAAGATAGAGAAAAGACCAAGCTTTCCAACCGTGTGCTTAGTTTTTCGCTATCTTTCTAAATAACAAAGATATGGGCCCTAGAAGTAGGTGGAAATATAAACGAAAAAGTTTGTTGCTGGGCGGTTTGTTGCTATCGTCTCGCCGGTAAATATTTCTTCAAAATCTCATAATACAGCAGATATTCGATGGTTGTTAGATCGTTATCATGAAGAACCGCGCGAAAAGCGAGATACGTCTTAAAATATTGGGCAGCAAAAGAAACGTCATCAAATGAATTGTATAACGTTGCAAAACAAATTATTGGTTTACCTATGACACAAGTGAGTGTTGAACGAGCATTTTCAGCACTGAAATATATTTTAAATTGTCAAAGGACGAATTTAAAAGAAAATTTATTGGAAGATGTCTTGCTTCTTAGATTAAATAGTTACAATTAATTTTTATATAAATATATTCATATACAGGGTGTATCTGAATGACTGCAACAAACTTCAAGGGGTGATTCTTTAGTGAATTTTAAGGGTACTTTGATATATGAACCATGGGCGACTTCGGCTCCCCTAAGGAGCTACACCCCTCCAAAAATGGCGGAAAATTTTGGTTTAATTCTTTTTTCTCAAAAACCATAAACGTTAGTAAAATGAAATTTGGGGAATATGTTTAACTCATAATAGGGCACGTTTTGACCCTATTTGTACTTTCAACTTTGCATTTTTGCTAAAATTTTTTTTATGCAGATGATAAATACATTAGAAAAATTTTACATAGGTAGATGAAAGTATCCTAAAACTTTTTTGCCTCTCTAAAGTTTTTCCAAAAACGACTAATTTTTGAGAAAAAAAATAATAAAGCAAATACTGCCCGTTAAACAACGGGGTTGTCGATCAAAAGTTGGAATGAAATTTAATGAAAAAATCTTAGTAGGCTTTGCAATCTTTGTCAGAAATATTTTTGACGTTTAAATGTCAGTGCTTTTTTACTATTATTATTGTTTTTCAAATTAATTTTTAAATAAAGTTTTATCACATTTACGCTCGTTCACTCGATGTTTCAAAATTTTAAATAAAACAAATAATAGTAAGAAAACCACTGATATTTAAACGTCAAAAATATTTCTGACAAAGATTGCAAAGCCTACTAAGATTTTTTCATTAAAAATTCATTCCAACTTTCGATTAACAACCCTACAACTTAACAGTTAGTGTTTACTTAATTATTTTTTTTCTCAGAAATTATTAAATTTTCGAAGAACATCAGAGAGACAAAAAAGTTTTACAATAGTTTTATCATTCTAACTAAAATTTTTCCAATGTATTTATGATCTTCATAAAAAAAATTTAGGCATAAATGGAACGGAGGTGGTTGCGTTTAGTAGTTCAGAAGGGTAGGTTGAAAGTACAAATAGGGCCAAAACGTGCCCTATTATGAGTTAAACATATTCCCCAAATTTCATTTTCCTAGCGTCTATGGTTTTTGAGAAAAAAAAATTAAACCAAAATTTTCCGCCATTTTTGAAGGGGTGTAGCTCCTTAGGGGAGTCGAAGTCGCCCATGGTTCACATATCAAAGTACCCTTAAAATTCTCTAAACAATCATCCCTGAAGTTTGTTGCAGTCATTCAGATACACCCTGTATACTAAAATTAATAATTATCCTGTGATTTACTTTAGAATATATCTTTAGTTTAATTAACTAAAACTTTTATTTATTTTGGAATGCTGAATTATTCATATATATTTTTACTATAAAATAAATATGTTAACAATTTTTTTCTCTTATTTTTAATTATAATAACTTTATTTACAAATAACCAAAAATTAACCATGACACAAAATTTTTAAATAAGTAAAAGTTAATTGAAATGAAGCAAGATCAGAGAGAACAGAAACAAATATTATATGAAGCAAAAAAAATCTGTCACTGGTATACCACTAAACTGCATAGCAGTTTGTGCGTGGTTTTCAAGTAACTAAATTTAATGGGAATAAATGAAAGAAACTAAAATAGATTCGTGCCTCTCCAATACAGAAACGGCCCCAAACAATTCATTCTAAATTTTATTTTTAATATTCATAAAAAGCAAAAATGCCATCACCACTTAAAGTGCAGTTGATTGAAATTTTTAACATTTAAGTTTTTAAAAGCATAAATTTTATGTTAGTTATTTTTGTTAAAATTATTGGTAATGATTACATGGCAATATTTGATGTTTGTTTTTTAAATATATGATCGTAGTTAGTAATAAAAAAAAAATAAATGACTGTATTTTGTTGATTGAAAAAATATATATATCGTCGAAAGCTTTTGTAGAGAGAGTTAATTATTACAAGATAAAAGAACCTTTAAATTACCAACAATTAACAGGTTATGGGCCCAGATTCCAGTCGTTAAATTAATAATAATAAATTTCCGTAACCTTAAAAATAAAAAAAAAGGATTAAAACATGATGCAATCGACTAGCAAGACGACCCAAATAGAACAATTAAATGGAGAAAACTATTACAATTGGAAGTTCCGGATGGAAATAATTCTAGAAGAACAAGGGGTTCTACAAATGGTCAAAACAGTAATTGATCAGTCTAAGTTGAATGAAACAGAAAAGAAAAACGACTGCAAAGCGAAGTCGCTAATAGTGCAAAGTGTAGCGGATAGCCAGTTGGAACACTTGCGAGAAAAGGTAACAGCATATGAAATGTGGAAGGCATTGGAAGAATGTTTTCAAAAGAAAGGTTTGCCAGGGCAAATGTTTCTCAAGAAGAAAATGTTGGCAATGAAACTGAAAGAGGGCGAATGCCTAAATAAATTTATAAATCAATTTGAAGAAGTGTTAAGACAATTAAAATCAAGTGGAGCCGTATTGAAACATGAAGATATAATTTGTAATTTATTGATGGCGTTACCCACATCGTTTGCAACAATTGCTACGGTTATTGAAAATTTATCATCCGAAGAATTAAAATATGATTTTGTGAAATCGAAACTGTTATTGGAATATGAAAAACAAAAAATAATAAATAATAAAAATAATTTTGAGAACAGTATAGGAAATAACCAGATGGCATTTATCGCGGACAAATCATGTTACAAATGTGGGAAGCGGGGACATTTTAAAAAGGATTGTTGGTATAATAAAGGAAGGAGCAGTTCCGAGATACGAGGTTCAAACACAGGATACTTCAGGAATCAACGAGGCAGATATATTCGTGGGCAAGCACCTGGAAGGTACTCAAGAGGAAGAGGTTATGGTGATCAAGCGAGAAGTTATTATGTCAATAATGAAGAAAACATTAATAACAAAATGGAAGCTGATAATAAAGTTCCTGATAAAAATGTATGCTTTATGGGGGAATTGGATACAAATAAACAAGCAAGTGGGACGGATTTAAAATTCGTTATAGATTCAGGTTGTACTGATCATTTAGTTAATGATAAGCAGGTATTTAAAAATCTATTAATGTTAAAAAATCCAATTAGAATAGCAGTGGCGAAAAATAATAGTAGTTTAGATGCGGTAGGGATAGGAAATATATCAGCATATAGTGTTATAAATAATGAAAGAATTTTGTGTAACATTAAGAATGTTTTATATGTTCCTAATTTAAGACAAAATCTATTATCGGTTAAAAAGTTAGAATCTGGGGGTATAAAAATAATTTTTGAAAATGCTGAGGCAAAGTTATATAAAAATAACAGATTGATAGGCATAGGTGAACGAAAAAAATTATATGAAATAAATTTTGAAATCATAGAGGGTGAATGTTATAATATTCAAAATGATAATAACGAGTTTATAAAATGGCACCGTAGATTTGCGCACTTAAACTATTTAGGTTTAAGTAAATTAATAAAAGGAAATTATGTCAATGGGATAAATAACAAAATACCAATAGAAGAAATAAATTTTTGTGAACCTTGTATTGCGGGCAAAATGTCTAGACTACCGTTTAGAACACGAGCTAAAAGTAAACGATTGTTAGAGATCATACATACGGATGTTTGTGGTCCTATAACACCAACATCTACTGATGGTCACAGATATTTTGTAACATTTATTGACGACTATTCACATTTTACAATAATTTATATGATAAAACATAAAGGAGAAGTATTTGATAAATTTAAAGAATATTTTCAATTGACTAGGTCAATGTTTGGAATGAGAATATTTAAACTTCGGTGTGATAATGGAGGGGAATATATTTCTAAAGATTTTAAATTGTTTTGCAAAAATGAAGGGATAATATTGGATTATACAATACCATATACACCAGAACATAATGGAGGTGCAGAAAGAATGAACAGAACATTGGCTGAAAGAGCTAGAGCAATAATGTACGAATCTAAAGTACCGAAACAGTTATGGAATGAAGCATTGTTATATGTAACTTACATTCTAAACAGATGTCCAACAGAATCATTAAAAGATAAAGTTACCCCTGCAGAGATATGGTATGGTAACAAACCGGATGTAAGCAACATTAGAGTATTCGGGACTCTAGCGCTAAGTCATATTCCCAAAGGAAAAAGAGATAAGTTTGATTCTAAGGTAGAAAAATGTATAATTGTAGGATTTGCACAAAATGGATATAGATTATGGAACATAAAAGAAAATAAATTAGAAATAGCGAGAGATATCAAAGTTGATGAAAATTGTTTTCCTTATAATAAAGATATTGTAAGAATAAACATAAATGAACATATAAACGGAGGAAACGAGGAGCCGTTAGCAAACGAGTTAAATGAAAGTACTGAAATGAAAAAGGAAAATGTATCAGTTGAAGATGAAATAATAAATGATAGTGGAGAAGAAAGTAATATAAGAAAGAGTAAAAGAGTAAAAAGATTACCAGCATGGCAAAAAGATTATGAGTTATATGTGGCATATGATGCAATGAATTATGTAGAGGAAGTTCCAAAGGAGTATGAAGACATAAAAAAATGTGAAGACAAGTATTATTGGTTAAAAGCTATGGAAAGAGAAATTGATTCAATAGAAAAGAAAGGTACATGGAAAGAAATAGAAAAACCTAAAAATGCGGAAATCTTGAGAGCTAAATGGGTATATACTAAAAAACCAATGGAGGCAAATATAGAAGAACAATATAAAGCTAGACTTGTAGTCAAAGGTTGTGGACAAAGAAAATCATTTGATTATGAAGAAATTTATTCACCTGTAGCAAGGATGTCCTCAATAAGAACAATACTAACAATTGGAAATCAATATGGATTTGTATTTAGACAGTTAGATATAAAAACAGCGTTTTTAAATGGAGAATTAACAGAAAAAATTTATGTATATCCACCAGAAGAAGTAACATGTAAAAGAGGAAATGTTCTAAAGTTAAATAAATCTCTATATGGTCTCAAACAAGCTGCTAAGTGTTGGAATAAGAGAATTAATGATTTTTTAATAAAAATTGGATTTATTAGATCAATTAATGAATATTGTTTATATACTAAAGGCAATGCTGCAGATATTATATTTTTAATTTTATATGTTGATGACATAATTTTGGCTGGAAATAAAATAGATAATGTTGAAAAGTGTATAAAAGATCTGACGAATGAATTTGAATTAAAAGATAAAGGCAATTTGAAATACTTCTTAGGATTAGAGATAGATTATGATATAAAGAAGGGAATATTGAAAATTAGTCAAAGAAATTATTTGTTAAAAATTTTAAAACGTTTTAATTTTGAACACTGCAATTCATGTACAACACCTATAGATCCCAAATTGAAACTAGAAGTTAAAGAAAATGAACATTCAAAACAACCTGTCAGAGAATTAATAGGATGTTTGATGTATTTGATGTTAGGATCAAGACCTGATATAAGTTTTGCTTTGAATTATTTTACAAGATTTCAGGATAAAAATCAAAATGATGTTTGGAAACATATGAAGAGACTGATGCGATATTTGAAAGGAACAGTAGATTTTAAATTAACATACAAAAGAAATGTTGAGGAACTACCATTTAAATGTTATGTGGATTCAGATTGGGCAAGTGATGAGTATGACAGAAAATCAGTTACAGGATATTTGATACAAATATTTGGAAACACTATACTGTGGGTAACAAGGAAACAAAATAGCATAGCAATGTCAACTGCTGAATCAGAATTAATTGCTTTATGCTCAGCAGTACAGGAATGCTTGTGGTTTAGAAAATTATTAAAAGAACTAAATATAAATTATGATTATATCAAGATATTCGAAGATAATCAAGCATGCATTTCAATTATAAAAAATCCTGAAAACAATAAACGCGTGAAGCATATTGACCTGAAATATAATTTTATTCGTAACCATTTAGATAAAGGTGATGTAGTTGTTGAACATGTGAGTTCAAAAAATCAATTAGCTGATATATTGACAAAAGGGACAAATAAGTATGATTTTGAGTTAAATCGTAACAGATTAGGTTTATATTTATGTTAAATATTAAAAGTATGATATTATGATAGTTTATTAAGTTAAGAGAGTGGAGTAATCATTAAGGAGGGGTGTTAAAATTATTGGTAATGATTACATGGCAATATTTGATGTTTGTTTTTTAAATATATGATCGTAGTTAGTAATAAAAAAAAAATAAATGACTGTATTTTGTTGATTGAAAAAATATATAATTCGTCGAAAGCTTTTGTAGAGAGAGTTAATTATTACAAGATAAAAGAACCTTTAAATTACCAACAATTAACAATTTTTGCCAGCTATGATTAAAATTATGACAAATGACTTATTTGTCAAATATAAAAAAAAATTAAAAAAAGCATGTTGGCATACTTTTATTAGAAAAATAGTAAAAAACCGGTTTTAACCGTTATTTCATTTCGGTTCACGAAAACGAAAACGATATTTTTTGGGTGTGAACGAAAAGAACGAAAACGAAATTTTTCGTTTTCGTTCTGATCGGAAACGAACAAAATACTTTTCGTTTTTAGTCCCTGGTTTGAACACCTTGTCACATTTCGATGACCAATAGAATTTAGCGTCCTCCCTGAGTAGACCATAAATAGGTGCCAATTTGCTAGACACATTCGGTAGGAACTTTTGATAATAATTCACCAGTCCCAGAAATGTTCTCACCTCAGATACATTCGTTGGTTTCGGACAGTTTATAATGACTTTTATTTTGTCTTGAGTAGGATAAAGTCCAGTTCTATCAATTTTATGTCCCAAGTACGTTATGGAATCCACAAGAAATTGGCATTTCTCCTTTTTCAAATGTAGTCCATTTTTAGTCCATTTACCTTTAACTTTTGAAATACCATTTCCAAATTATCAAGAAATTTTTCTTTACTCTTTCCTTGGACTAGTATATCGTCGAAAAAAACACACTACCCCGTTCAACTCTTGTAGGATTTGATCCATAATTCGTTATCACACGTTAGGAGCTATTTTTACTCCAAACATTAACCGTTTGACCTTGTATGTTCGTAGATGAGTACTTATTGTCTGCAAAGCTGCACTTTCGTCACTAACTCGCAGATAAGCTTGATTAATATTTAATGTGCTAAAGAATTTTCCTCCACTCATCTTGGCAAATAAATCGTCGATTCTTGGTATAGGATAATTATCATCTTGCAGATTTTCATTTATTGCTACCTTGTAGTCTGCGCAAATTCTCACACGATCATCTTTGTTAACAACAGGAACAATAGGGCTTCCCCAAGCTGAGTATTTTATTTTTTCGATTATTCCTGCGTCCTCCAATCGTTTTAATTCATCTTCTATTTTTCCACGAAGGGCTTATGGTGTAACACAAAAATAGGTGTATCTTCTTATGCTATTTTAAAGTCACACTTAATGTTAGGTATCTCACCCAATTGTGGTTGGAAAATCTCATTATACATCGAAATAAGCGTATTAACGTCTGATTTAACGTTTGATTTACTGTGGATAATGCTGCTCCCGTATCCACCTCCATAGTGCATGGTTTCTTTTCAATTTGTACTATAATCTTGAATTTATCAGAATGATTAATTCCCTGAATTAAATTGACTGTGTTTAAGCAGTTTATTTCCAGTCCTTCATCTGTAATTTCTTTTTCTGTTTCTTCTCCGGTTTCTAACATCTCGCTTTTTCTTGAAACATACCACCGCGACATGACCATCTCTACCACATGCTTTACATTTTAAGTTCTTCTCCTTGCACACTGCAGCGAAATGGGTAGATTTTCTACATCGGAGACATTTTTCTTTTCTCATCTCGTCAAAACTTAAATTGAGTTCTTAAATGAGTATTTATAGTTGGCTTTTTACAATGTTCGCATACGAAATTACAATTTGCACAGAGTCGCTTCAATTCAGGTTGAAAACTTGAAATAGATTCACCTTCTTGTTGTATTCTACATGTAAATTTGTATCCTACTGATATATAACAGATTCTAAATAAATGTGTAACCTTCCAATCACTAAACCGAAGAACGTGATTTACCGCTATTGTCAAGTTTTGAACGTGAATTACTATAAAAGGAATAAGTTCTCATTCGTGAAGTTTAAATTGAAATAAAAACCACCATTTCTCCTTTTGCATCAATCAAGTTGGCATATTCTTGCAAAAGAACAATCACTTCCAATAATTTTCAATTATTCCAACTTTCATTCGTTTGTACCTTCGGGAGATTAAATTTGTAATGTTTATGAATTCAATAATATTATATTTTATATTATAAAGGAACGGTTTCGTGAGAGTGCACTCCATTTATGGACCGGAGAGAAGGGATCGGGTGGCATTCCGTGCCCAACCTCGAACGGAGAATCGGGGCAACGCATAATTTTCTATATATTTACTGATTACTTCTTAAATAACAGTAAAACTTGGACTGGTATTCATCTCCGTGATATAAAGGGTCGTGCAAACGTACTTTTGCGAAACAGTCGGTATGAATTATGAGTTGACGGCGAGACGCAACGGAACTTGTACTTTTTAAAGATTAAAACTCTTGGAAATTAAGTGGTATGCGACTCTGGAATCTTGGTGTTCGTTATTCTTTCACCTCTGGGATCGTGGGATTATAAACCTATGCGAAGTTAGAAATTTTTTCTGACTAAAACGCCAAAATATTGCAAAGATACACGAAAATAACACAAAAATTACTTTTTTTTAAGTGCTCATAACTCGTAAATGAAGTATTTGATTATCAAGAACTATAAATCATTCGAATTGCCATAGTTTCTTCTATCGAAATTACGAAATGCCCGATCTCAATTCATTCCCATTAATCTTGTACAGCCCTTAGAATGAGACCGTGTTCGACCTCGTTAGCCCATAATAACTAAAAACTTAGTTAATATAAGCACGGGTTGTAGCAAATTTTGTTTCTAACAATATTGCTCTTTTACCCTTTTGCTCTCAGATGCTTAAATATCGAGAAAAATTCAAAGTGGTGAAATTTATTTCAAATTGTGGTTTTACAAACTATTATAAAATAAAAGGTCAAAAAATTCCGAAGAAATTAATTTATTTGTTCTTAACTACCGATTTCCGAAAATACTACTTCCGTCTTCAGGTTCGTTGCTATAAAAACATGATTAAAACAACTTAGATTCAAAATTTAACAAACATGGTACCACGTGGTTCAAAAATTTTTGATGTTAAAATGATTCTTTTCTGAAAATTCTCCAAGCATTCTTAACTGTATCAACTACATAAACTTTTAATACTTTTTTTAATATCTTGTATCAACAGCTGTTGAAAAGGAACTGGTATGCGAAATTTTGGACTGGTTTAAAGCGCAAGATTTTCGGGAACAGCTTTAGATTGCGAATTTCAATTTATAAAAGGAATAAATAAACGATATTTGATATTATTACTATATTTAGATAATTCCATTCTGTTTCTATATCTTGTTGTAAACGTTTTGTATAAATGTAACACTATAGCTATTATTAAGACCCAGCTTTATTATGTATTTTATTTCTTTGTTGAAATATTGTTCATTCATGGGGATATTGATGGCTCCGTCTATCATACATCTAAAAACTGCCTCCTTATGATTCTTGCTATTGTAAGAGTTTTTCGGAATGATAACATCGGTTGTAACTTCTGGTGCATTTCTAAAATAATACCCTACATTGCCACATTATTGCGATATTTCAATAAAAATGAAATTAATAAGAAAGCTGATAAGATATGTCAACTTATTTGGATCCAGGGTACAAAATGAACTTTTTGATGCTGATTTAACTCACGAAGCAATTCAAGAAATTAATTTTATAGCGAATTTTGAAAATTATCGATGAAAATTGCAACATCGAAAATTTTATCAAAACTTCAAATGTTGTTTTCTCAAAAACTAAAAGTTATTTTTCAAAACGTGTTGGTTCATTGGAAAAAGCAGACTCTTATTAACACTTTGGGAAATTTTCAAACTCATATTCCAAGAAATAGATTTTATACGAATTATTAAAATTTAATCGACGAAAATTGCAAAATTCGAAAAAATTATCGATTATTTCAAAAATTTATTTCACAAGAAGTAAAAGTAATTTTTCAAAACGACTTTTTGCATTAAAAAGAGGATACTTTAATTAATAATTAGTGATATTTCCACAAGGATCCTTCAAGAAATTAATTTTATAGCGAATTTTTAAAATTATCAATGAAAATTGCAACATCGAAAATTTTATCGAAACTTCAAATATTGTTTTCTCAAAAACTAAAAGTTATTTTTCAAAACGTGTTGGTTCATTGAAAAGAGGACACTCTTATTAACAATTTGGGAAATTTTCATACTCATATTCCAAGAAGTGGATTTTATACGAATTTTAAAAATTTATTTCTCAAAAACTAAAAGTGATTTTTCAAAACGGTTTGTTGCATTAAAAAGAGGATACTTTAATTAATAATTGCTAATACTTCTACAAAGATCCTTCAAGACATGAATTTTATAACGAATTTTGAAAGTTATCGATGAAAATTGCAACATCGAAAATGTTATCAAAACTTCAAATATTGTTTTCTCAAAAACTAAAAGTTATTTTTCAAAACGGGTTGGTTCATTGGAAAGAAGACACTTTTATTAACACTTTGGGGAATTTTCATACCCATATTCCAAGAAATGAATTTTATACGAATTTTTAAAACTTAATCGGCGGAAATTGCAAAATTCTAAAAAATTGTCGATCATTTCAAAAATTTATTTCTCAAAAACTAAAAGCGATTTATCAAAACGGTTTGTTGCATTAAAAAGAGGATACTTTAATTAATAATTGGTAATACTTCCACAAGGATCCTTCAAGAAATGAATTTTATAACGAATTTTGAAAGTTATCGATGAAAATTGCAACATCGAAAATGTTATCAAAACTTCAAATATTGTTTTCTCAAAAACTAAAAGTTATTTTTCAAAACGGGTTGGTTCATCGGAAAGAGGACACTTTTATTAACACTTTGGGAAATTTTCATACTCATATTCCAAGAAATGGATTTTATACGAATTTTTAAAACTTAATCGGCGAAAATTGCAAAATTCGAAAAAAATTTCGATCATTTCAAAAATTTATTTCTCAAAAACTAAAAGGGATATTTTAAAAGGGTTTTTTGCATTAAAAAGAGGATACTTTAATTAATAATTGGTGATACTTCCACAAGGATCATTCACTTTGGGAAATTTTCATACTCATATTCCAAGAAATGGATATTATACTTTATTCTAGTATTATATTCATTGAATAACTGTAGTAACTGTTCATATTGTTATTTCTTCGTGATGATCAACAAATCATCTATATATTTAGCTAGTAGAACTGGTTTTATATTTGCTTTTTCAAGCTGAGTGGTTAGTAGATGATTCATTACTATTCCACTAATATTCACGCTTAAATTTGATCCCATTGGGAGGTCAACAAATTGTTTGTAAAATTTATTGTCGTATTTAAAGTAACTGTTGTATAAACATAACTTTAATCCTTTTATATATAATTTTTTATTCTTAATTGGGGTGTGATTTTCAATTTTATGCCAATGGTATATTTGTAAATAATGATTCGGCATCAAAACTAACTACATCGTAATCACTGACATTTTCAATATTCAAGTTATTTAATTTATTTTTTAACTCAAAATCATTATTATGGTTGAAATCATCCAATGATTTGTTGAAGAATTTCTGTAACGCGCAAGTAGGGCTATTTATGTTGTTAACAATTAGTCTTAATGGTTTGTCATTTTTATGAGCTTTTAATAAGCCACGTATTCTAGGTGTAATGAAATGAGTCGAGGCCAGCCCTAGTTTCTGTATTTTGTCGATGAAACCATATTTCTCAAGTCGTTTTAGATAATCATTTATCTTATTGATTAAGGGTGCACCTGGATCAACACGTGTGGCTCTATATGTGTTTTTATCACTCACCAAAGAATTCATTTTGTTCTCATTATTTTTTATATATTATTGTAATTTGTTTAGACTTGTCAGTTTTTATTAAAATTATATCTTTATGCTTAATGAGAAATCTTCTCATCTTTTAATCCATGAGCAGTGTGTTATTTCCCTGCGAAATTATCCTTATAATATTTGATTGATTTCACCCTGTATATCGAGAAAAGTACGAAATACTGAAAATCAGACAAAATCTTGCTTTTACACATTGCTGTTGGTAGAACACTGGATTCGGAGCGGTTTAGAAAAAAAGTTTTAGTATAAAGTTTGTAGCAAACTTTATTTTTGACAATTTTGTTGGATTTTTGGCCAACAAACGTAGGAATACGAAGGTTTGATTTTAAACGCCATTCTGATTTTATTACAACACAAAGCGCAAATTTTTTCAGAACCATTGGATTTGTCAGTCTATAATAAAGAAAGGTGTCTAGAACTTTGTTCCATTATCATATCTAAATTGAACATTATTGTCGTTCTGGTATATCATCCACCAAATGGAGATAAACAAGAGTTCCTTGATAGGATGGAAAGCATTCTTGATTACCTGACAGAAACTCAACAACACAAAACCATATTTATTATGGGGGACTATAATGTTTGTGTAAATGAAAAATCTAACGTGAGTGATAGATTAATGGCAGTAATGGCTGAATATGGTTTACGACCCGTATTCGACAAACCATCCAGAGTAGGAGGAAAAAGATGCGTTGATAATATCTTTGCACATAAATTTGTGGAAATATATAAAACAGATACAATTAATTTTCATTTGGGGGATCATTTGGCGCAATCGTTGGTATTTTCACTGCCAGCCGGTAAGAAAATACAAAAAATAATCCAGTGCAGAAAAATAAACGAAAAAACCATTTGCAACTTTAAACATTTATTAAAACAATGTGACTGGGGTGCTTTAAATAATAAAAACTTAGATGCTCAGGCAAGCTACACATTTTTTCACACCACATTTACTACAATGAAGCTTTTCCAAAGGTAAGTGTGAGAAAATCTACTGATACCATAAAGATAAAATGGGAAACTGATAAGTACAAAAATTATTTGGATGCCTTGTACACAGTAATTGATGTGATGAACGATGAAAGACACAAAAAGTTATACAAACACCTGAAAGAAGAATATAGAAAGCATGTTGATCAAGCAAAGAGAAGTGCTATAAGTAAATTATATTTATAACTCAGATAATAAAATAGCGACGGCCTGGGAAATAACAAAGAAGGAAACGGGAAAAATAAATTGCAAGAATGAGGAAAACTGCCAAATATGCTGATGATATCAACAACTTTTTATCTAGCACATCAACCATGATTACAAACAGCATTGGAAATCCAAGTATCGATCCAGCCTCTTTCAAAAATCAAGACATTATAAAAATAATAAGATGTTTGAAAATAACAAATACAAAAGATATATATGGAGTGTCAGTAAGGCTACTTAAAGAAATAAACGAATTAATAATAAATCAACTAACGGTGGTTATAAATAAATGCTTGGTTGAAGGAATTTTTCCAGAAGAACTAAAATTTGCCAAAATAGTCCCAATAAAGAAACCTGGAGATCGAAATGACTGTAGTAAATATCGGCCAATTTCTATCTTGCCAACTATGTCAAAAATTATTGAATCGATTATAAAGCAGAAGATTATGACGCATTTAACCGAGGAAAATATTCTAACAAAATATCAATATGGGTTCCAACCTCAAAAATCGACAACTACAGCTCTCCTAAGTGTTCTACAATTGATTCTTGACGGTTTTCATTTTACACAAATTGTTTTCTGCGACTTGACCAAGGCATTTGATCTGGTGGATCATAAAATTTTGATAGAAAAAATAAGTGCGTATGGAATGAAGGGTGGTATAAAAAGATTACTCAGTTCCCACCTTGATCAGAGATACCAACAAGTTCATTGGAAGGGAAAAATATCAAAATGGAATTGTGTCAAGGCTGGTTTACCGCAGGGATCTGTATTGGGACCAATATTGTTTCTGTTGTACATTAATGATTTGCCTGGCAACATTCAAACGCTGATGATACGTCCTTTATAAATTATGGTGGAAATATAACCGATTTAAAACTTAAACCTTCAGAAACATTAAACGATACTAAAAGATGGTTCAAATTTAACAAACTTAAACATAATGAGGAAAAAACCAAGGTGCTGACCTTTTATACAAAAATGAACGATGATGTGACAAATAAATGTGCAAAATTTTTGGGTATTACGTTGTCAGAAACTTTAACCTGGACAGAGCATATTAATGAACTAAAAAAGAAACTAGCAAGTTCGTTGTATTGTTTAAGGGTTGTGACCAAGAATTTATAATAATCGATATCTTTAAACTGCAGAAAAAAACGGTAAGAATTTTAAAGGAATTCAACAATCGGGAAAGCTGTAGAACAATTTTCAAAAAATTAGGAATTTGAACGATACCCAGCTGTTTCATACTAACCTGCTTGACTCATATTCATACTCAGAAACACCTATATACACGAAATGCAGATATACATGACTACCATACCAGACACGGAAATGATATTCAGGTTCCGTACCATAAGATAGAAAAATCCCAGAATTCTTTCAAATATGTTGGCATAAAGTTATACAATCATCCGAAATAAGATCATTAAATAACAATCAATTTAAAATTACTATAAAGAGAATGTTATTGGAAGGCGAGTTCTATTCGGTGCAGGAATTTGTAACTAAATTAGAATCAGGAAATACCAATTATTTGTTTATTTGAAGAGTCTAATAAAGCGATGTTGATATGCGAAATGTTTACATTATGTAATATAAATATTTTTTTTTCTTTTGTATTATATTGACGGGAATAATGTATTATACATGCTTATTCAATAATAGTTATTTATATTACAAGTGGGCTAAAAACATAATTACAGTACGAGTGTGGAGAATGTAATAACACGAGTACTGTAATTATACTCTAGCCCACGTGTGATATACAGCATTTTATCTACGACTGCTAAAAATTACTAAAAAATCAATTTCTTTAAAAAGTCTATTTAATAATAATAATAATAATAATCGCTTTATTGCCTCACAAAAATAAATAAATACAAGAAGAAAAAGTACAAAAAATCGCAAATAAAGAAAAAAGATTATAATATAATAAATACAAAATTAACTTTTAGAGGCAATCTCATGGTGGAGTTCAATTACAGTGAATTGGTCTTCCACTACACCATGTATTACTGTGCAACTCTTTTATACAATTGGCGCATAATACTTAAACTAATACGTATTCTTGAAAGTTCAACATAGTTTAACACATAACCGACTCACCCCCGGCCGCACGGACCACGCACACGCTGCGCTGCCCACGCCCCACAAAATGATCATTGCTTATTGAATAAGTAATCTTTATATTTGTTTTTAAAAAGTTTTAAGGATGTACTACAAAGATGTGCTGGCAAGTGATTAAAGAAATTTGCTATACGGTATGTAAAACATGATTTATAAAATTCTGTCTTATGAGCAGGAGGTGTTAGCCTTCCCCTAAATCTAACATTGATGTTATGTACATCTGAACGGAATGTAAGCTTGCTGTAAAGATAAGGCGGTTTTTCCGTTGCAATAGTATTATAAAATAAGCATGCAGAGTGAGCGAGTCTCCGATTACACATATTTAGCCAGTCTGCTGTATGCAAGTATGGTGATACACTCTCCCATCGACGCAACCCAAACATAAAACGTATACACGAATTTTGAACCTTTTGAATTTTATATTTTAGTACCGAAGTTAAAAAGGGAGAGTAAAGAACATCTCCGTAATTAAAAGTTGACAATACCAAAGAATCGCAAAGCAACCTTTTTGTTTTTAAATTTAAAAAGGATCTTTGGGAGTACAAACATTTTAACTTAGCATAAGCTTTTCGCAGACAGCTGTTAACATGGTTACTGAAAGTAAGTCGCTCATCAATAAGCACACCCAAGTTCCTCACCACCCCCTTCAATTCGAGCCTCTCTCCCCCAACACACACCCCAACTCTACCCCGTACCCGCTCTTTCACTTTCGTTGGACCAAAGAGTATAATTTCTGTTTTTTTTGGATTTATAATTAAGTTGTGACGCCGAGATAGTCCAATTATAGCCTCTAAATCCTGATTTAACTTTCGACATGCATCGTCGACTTCATCAGGAGAAAAAGATATACTCAACTGAGTATCATCGGCGTAGAAATGTGGTTGACTGTATTGTATGCAACTTATGAAATTGGCTGTGTATAGTGTGTATAGCAAAGGCGACAAGACTGAACCTTGCGGGCATCCGCATCTTGTAGGAATAAACTCCGATCTAACCCCGTCCATTTTCACCGCTTGTTGTCTCCCCGAGACAAAATCCGTAACTAGAGCCGTCGAAGAATCATCCAGACCATGATACTTTAGAATTGCCGACAAAACGGTGTGGTTAATACGATCAAAAGCTTTGGAATAATCCAGAAGACAAACTAACGTCAGATTTCCTCTATCAGTCTGTTCAACTATATCGTCAACAATGTTCAAAAGTGCAGTAACACAACTAAATCCAGCACGAAACCCAGATTGAGTTGTCGGTAGTAAATTATTTGAAGATACGAAGTTATTAAGTTGGTTAAACATAACCTTTTCTAAAATCTTGGATAAGACTGGTAGTATACTTATGGGTCGAAGATCTGAGATATTAACAGGTTCACGCACCTTAGGTAGAGGCAAAATTAAAGCTGACTTCCATGGGATAGGGAACTTACCACTAGCAATACACTCATTAACAATATGTGTCAGATACGGAATCAAATGAGGAACTGTCAATTTTATAACTTTTGCGTTTAAATTATCCCAGCCCATTGCGTTATTTCTTATGCCACTTATAATTTGTACGACATCAAGGTCCTTGACAGACTGAAATGAAAACCCGCACGATGGTCTCCCAGCGTTGTTATAGAAACTACAAAGCTCATGATCGATGTTATTGCTTGTAGAGGTAACGGAATTGACAAAAAAGCGGTTAATTTCATCTGGGTGACATAGGTGTAGTGGCACAGCATCAATTGTTTTTTTAGGTATAGCAAATTGTTTCAGTGCCAACCAGGGATTTTTATTAGTGTTAATGGATAGATCTAAATATGCATTTTTTTCTCTGTTGATGGCACCATTTACATAATTGCGCAGGTCCTTATAAAAAACCCACTTCGCCGTGGTATTACATTTTTTAAAGTCTTTCAGAGCTTTATCTCTCAGATTTTGCATTTCAATAATTGTTGGAGTTATCCACGGCGTTGCAGGCCTCTTAAAAGTACACCTTTTCAATGGCGCATGCCTATCAATTATCTCCACTATGCCTTCTGTTAGAAACATAACCTTATCGTCAACATCTATCATATCAAATATGCTATAAAAAGGAAAATGACAAAGATCCAAATAGAAACTCTCATAGTCGAAATCTTTAAAAACCCTAACCACCTTGGAAGTAGGCAGTTTTCTAATTTTTTCCACTTTCAACTTACACCATGTTAAGTCATGGTCTGATAGGTGGTGAACCTGAATTACACCGTATGATTCGATCAGATCAGAGTCAGGGACACATATTAAATCTAAAAGCGCCGAACTAGTAGCAGTTGTTCTGGTTGGGGAATCAATTATTTGTACTAAATCAAACGTATCCAACAATTTAATTAATTCCAACGTTGAAGGACTGTCAATACTTAAGAAATTTATATTAAAGTCGCCCATCATGATTACAACATCATTCATGGGTACTATACGGGATAAAGCCGTTTCAATTTCCGTTAGAAACAAGGTACAATTTAATTTAGGAGGTCTGTAAACCACACCCACAGCGTAGGACTTTTTATTATATTTGAATTTAACCCATAATTGCTCCACATCGCCGTCAACATTAATGAGTGAGCAAGCAGCAGATGCTCTTATGTACAGCGCCACACCCCCGCCCCTGCCAACCCTGTCCCGTCTGTATATATTATAATCATGTATACTCACTAAATCTGAGGTAACTTCGGGAGAGAGCCAGGTTTCCGTTATTCCGACAATATCAAAATCGTTAAGGGTTATTACAGAAGCAACCCCGTCGAGGGCCGGTAACAGCGAGCGCGAGTTTAGGTGAGCCAAGGTGAGTTTCTTACTCGTCATTATTTAGTACACTAATTCTAAGTTGAACAATCAAAAAAAAAAGCAATAATTGCAATATTGTAAACACATAAAAACAAAAAGAATAGAGCAAAAAAAAACCAAATTAATCTAATTTGTAAGTGGGACGTAACTCGCACATTACATGCGTAAAAAGAAACTATGAATGAAAACAATATTAACAACAAAACGATCGAGTACAAAAAAAAAAAAAAATAATAATAATAATGGTATTACTCAAATTCAAATCTATGAATTTCATTCGTTCCATTTACCTTATAGTATAAATTACCTCCCAAAGACCACACATTTCTTTTTCCATGTTTATCACCCAGAGTTTTCAATTGTTGGACCCGACGAGTTGTCAGATCTTCTCGTATAACTATTTTTGAACCCTTCAAATTCCTCTTCTTATGTAAAACTTCAGATTTGAACTTATATGTAGAAAACTTTACGATAACAGCGCGCGGTCGCTTATCGCTTTTTTTGCCGACACGATGACAGACATCAATATAATTAGGTGTAACATTAACCTTTAGTTTGTTTATTAGAATATCGGTAACAGCTGTTTCGATATTCTCGTTCTGTATTTCTGGCATTCCAAAAATTCTAATACTGGTTTTTCTCGAGTATTGTTCAAGTGCGTCGATCTTGTCGTCGACAAGTTTCCTCAAGGACGAGTTTTTCTCATTTAAATCGGATACTTGTTTTTCAAATGTTGCAATCTTTGATTCATACTTATCAATAATACTTGTTATCCTCATTTCCACTATTCCTCCAATTATAGAGGAGATTGAATTAATAAAGGAATCCTTCTTAAATACCTCTAGGATAATTTCTTCCCATTCAGCCAACTGGGATTTAGTAATAACCATTTCAACCACAATTTGCTTCTTGTTCCCTTACTTCACCCCTTCTTAATAGAAGAGTATGACTAAATATAACAATTTCTTTCGAAGCTTAACCGGTAAAAACTTTTACTTTTAAGAGCTACGACACCACACGCGTCTACTCATCCGCCATGCCAAAACAGGAATTTGACATTTATAAAAATATTTTGAAATGATTGTTGATAATTTTGAATTGTCAGTTTCAACAACATGTTGTCTCATCTGGAATAAGTGTTTCGAAATGTAAAAACATAATGTTTATAATAAATAGTATTGCTTCTTTGTAAGTAGATAGCACTTTTTCTTTTGTATGTTGCTCGTTTCAATAAATTAAGTCTGTTCTGATTAGGCTAAAAATGCATTACGTAATGAAACCAGTGCGGTAATGAACTTCATTACGTAACTCAAATCACCTCAAATGAGTGCGGTAATGATGACTTATCCAAGCAGTCGTAAATAAATATTATTATTGCTCTTTCACACTTTTGCTCTCACAATCAGATGCATGAATATCGTGAAAGATTCGTAAAGGTGAAAATTAGATGAAATCTTGTTGTGTTGTTATAAATGTTGTAGAAACGAATCAAAATATCGTTTTTAATTAAAAAATGTATGATAACTTTTAAGAGATATTAGTATAAGATGGGGTGTTGCGCAGGTGGTTTATGTATAAATACGTGGGTTAGCGGCGGCGACAGGTGTGGATCATTTTAATTGATGCCGAGCGATGTGAGCAACCTTTATATGGAAGTGCACATTGCTCGACGGCAGATGACCCATTGGAAATACAGAATAAAAAGTAAAAGAAGGACACCCCCGTCGGGGACACAGCTTATTATATAACGTGCGTACGTTGTATACGTTATTTTCGTGCTAGAGGCACCCGGTGGGCTTCTCATTTAACGGACGTCCATACTTCATTAAGACCTATGAATATGGAAAGTAACATTTCGTTTCATTTCTTCTTTTTTTTATGTAGCACTCGGAGAATATAAAAGTAGTTGTGGACAAAAATTTATTCCATATTAGGGATAACCCACCTTTTATATTTAAATTTTTTGTATATACTCGACTTCAAGACTTATACGAACAAGAATACATTATTATTACGTCAAGTTGGACAGTAATATTTCAACGCCACACGTTGTTCATCGTCACAGGAACTCGTTCGCGAACGTGTTGCAACTGCAAGAGGTCTTTTGTAGTTTGCACGTGCCGCGATCCGGAGATAAACCATAGATGGCTGTCCGGTAATAATAAAAATTGAGCAAGATGTTATAAGATATCATCTCCGGGTGCGCAAAATTCACCTTCATTGGCCATGTCGGGTCTTGGAGAAAAGAAAAATTACCGATCGGTATCTAAATGATTTTTGGGCGAACGCAAAATTTGTTATTCCGTGTTCGCGAAAGGATACAAATGGAGACTCCCCAATAAGAAACGAAGCGAATGGAGGCGTTGCCGAAACGAGAACGAGATGTGCGCAAGATATACAAATGATCTCCTCCTTTTATATACCGAGAAGAAATTGGTCAAGCTTTATTTGTATTTTTTTACCCGGCTATTTCTCTTAAAAGGTGCGAATTAAAAGTAATTAAGATCAATGATTTTACTCGAATCATTTTTTTTTTCTTTCAATTTGAATTTTATCTCAATTTTAGATACATATTTTATTTTTAATAATATTATTTCAGTGTAAAGTTTACGAAGCATAAATCAGTAGTCGCGTAAACATTCGCAATTACCGCTCCACTTCCTCTTTAGTTATCACTTGGCCGAATCTTGGACGATATTCTACTGGTATACGAAAAGGGATAATTAAGCGATGGTTAAAAGGAAGATACGAATTTTCGCCGAGCAATTAATTACCATTTACGAAACGAAACTTCCCCTTCGTTTCTCTTTATAATAATTCAATTTATACATCCGCTACACGATTCTGACAACCATAAATTTTTTTTTCCCAATGATAACATAAAATTAAAACTGTCTAAAGGTATTTTAAAAAAATGTTAAAGAGGTATTTAATTAAAAACTGTCAAATAAATATTACATCTGTTAATTAGCTTAATGTTAATTATGTTGATGTTGATAAAAATGACAGCCTCTATTTCACCTCAATACTTTTTGTCTCATCTTGGTTGTGTTCCATCTCGGTTTTTTGCATCCAATCAAACAAGACTGTGTAAATTTAGCACTACGAACCAAGTATAGACACTAGCTCTATCACTAGAATTAACACTAGACTTAGAAACATTAGGATTTAGCCGCACTTCTCTGAAGACGGCTAAATCCGAAATGTACAACACTGGAAATTTTAATTAACTTAAAAGCGGCAAAACCTAATCCGAGAATTAGATACTGGTTGTAGAAAAGACTTGAAACTGCTAAGAGAAGACTGCATTTGATGGTAATAGACAAAATATTGCTTATATAAGACTACTTACTCTTTGTAGAAGACTAGATACTGTTAGCAAAAGACTAAGAAGCCTGCATCTATTTGCAGTAGATAAAATATTGTTAATTGAAGACTAGGTTCTGCTAATAAAAGACTAAATAGTGCTTGTAAGACTACGTACCACATAGTAAAGAGTACTAATCGCTTGCAGAAGACCACTTACTGCGTATGGTAGACTAGATATTGCATGTAAACAGTTAGATACTGCTTGCAGATGACTAATAGTGCTTGAAAAAGAGTACATACTGATAATAGAAGACTAGACTCAATGAAAAAAGATTAAATACTGCTGGCAGAAATCTGAAAACTTCTGGCAGATCACTAGATATTCTTAATGTAATACTGGATGCTCCTCATAAAACGTCATTGCACGTAAAACACTAAATACTGCCAATGGAACACAAAATTTTACTAATATAAGAGCAGAAATTGCTTGTAGAAGATTATTTATTGCTTCCAGATTATTATATACAGGGTGATAAACATAAGAACCGACACAGAGCAGGGACATGTAGAGGACAATAAATTAAGATGATTTAACGTAATTTTTTACGTGTCTTTTTCATTTCATGTGGAATTTAATTCTAAAATTTTTCTTACTCGTATTATTTTTTAAAAAACTTTGTCGTTTTCATAAAAAACTTAAATAACTAAAGACACGTATTTCGTAATGTTATACGTATTGTACGTCAAACTTGACAAATAGGTTATAAAGTTATTTGACGACAAGGTTTTCTCCATCTTTTCTCCATCACCTTTCATTCTTGAGTTATGATCGATTTTAACACCAAAAGTACCCAATTTTGACATTTTGGGGATTTTCTCTTTATCATCTGAAAATCATTACATCTAAACTAAATTTGTTTATGGATGATGTCTTCTTAGTTGACAATAAACAACTTATTCCTAAAAAACTTTTCTCCATCACCTTTCATCCTTGAGTTATGATCAATTTTAATACTAAAAGTACTCAATTTTGATATCTCGGTGATTTTCTCTTTATCATTAGAAAATCATTATAACTAAACCAAATCTGTTTATGAGTAATGTCCTTTTAGTTCATAATAAACAATTTATTTGAAGTATACTTTTCTCCATCACCTTTAATTTTTGAGTTATGATCTATTTTAATACCAAAAGTACTCAGTTTTAACATTTTGGTGATTTTTTCTTTATCACTAGAAAATCATTATACCTAAACTAAATTTGCTTATGGATGATGTTTTTTTAGTTCATAATAAACAATTTATTCCTAAAAAACTTTTCTCTATCACCTTTCATCCTTGAGTTATGATCAATTTTAATACCAAAAGTACTCAATTTTGATATTTCGATGATTTTCTCTTTTTATCACTAGAAAATCATTATAACTAAACCAAATCTGTTTATGGATGATGTCTTTTTAGTTCATAATAAACAATTTATTTCAAAAAAACTTATCTCCATCACAATTAATTTTTCAGTAATGATCGATTTTGATAACAAAAGTACTCAATTTTGACATTATGGAGATTTTCTCTTTATCATTAGAAAATCATTATAACTAAACCAAATCTGTTTATGAGTAATGTCCTTTTAGTTCATAATAAACAATTTATTTGAAGTATGCTTTTCTCCATCACCTTTAATTTTTGAATTATGATCTATTTTAATACCAAAAGTACTCAGTTTTAACATTTTGGTGATTTTTTCTTTATCACTAGAAAATCATTATACCTAAACTAAATTTGTTTATGGATGATGTTTTTTTTAGTTCATAATAAACAATTTATTCCTAAAAAACTTTTCTCTATCACCTTTCATCCTTGAGTTATGATCAATTTTAATACCAAAAGTACTCAATTTTGATATTTCGATGATTTTCTCTTTTTATCACTAGAAAATCATTATAACTAAACCAAATCTGTTTATGGATGATGTCTTTTTAGTTCATAATAAACAATTTATTTCAAAAAAACTTATCTCCATCACAATTAATTTTTGAGTAATGATCGATTTTGATAACAAAAGTACTCAATTTTGACATTATGGGGATTTTCTCTTTATCATTAGAAAATCATTACATCTAAACAAAATCTTTTTATCAATAATATCTTTTTAGTTCATAATAAACAATTTATTCCTAAAAAACTTTTCGTCATCACCTTTCATTCTTGACTTATGATCGATTTTAAAACCAAAAGTACTTAATTTTGACATTTTGGACATTTTCTCTTTATCACTAGAAAATTATTATGTCTAAACTAAATTGGTTTATGGATGATGTCTTTTTAGCTCATAATAAACAGTTTGTTCCTCAAATTACGTACAATTTCACAGCCGACTACTGAATTTTCGATGATTTTAAGTAGCATTAACAAGATACGCGTCATTAGTTTTTTGAGTTTTTTATGAAAACGACAATGTTTTTTAAAAAATAGTAAGAGTAAAAAAAGTTTTAGAATTAAATTCCACATGAAATGAGGTAATAATGTTTTAAATCCACAAAAAGGTTAAAAAAATCTGCCAAAGTTTAGGGAACCATCACCCTTAATCAACCCTTTGAAATGCCTCAGTTGGTCTCTACTTGCTACCAATTAATACCCTCGGTACACTCATAACGTATACCAAATTTGGTTTTTCTAGCTTAATGTATTACGAAGATATTCAATGTTTTAAAAATTTAAAACCCAACTTTGAAGGCCTATAACTCCTCAGGGGTACAACTTGGTATAGAGATAAGTTGCGAAATCATCTTAATTTATTGTCCTCTACATGTCCCTGCTCTGTGTCGGTTCTTATGTGAATCACCCTGTATAGATAGCAGAAGAGTGGAACTCCTGGCAGAACACTAGAAACTTGTTAGTTCTAGGTTTAGTATTAGTTTTAGTTTTAATTTAATAAAAATATGCAACACTATCACTAGAACTAACATCTGACCTAGAACTAGAAACATTCAGGTTCTAGCTCTAATGTTCGTTGAATAACGTCTCGCAAAACGGCTAAACCTAAATGATTCTACTTCTATGTCTTGTGTTAGTTCTAGTTTTTCATTAGTACAAGTCAGCAAAACAACTAAATTACAAAGTAATCCAATTGGAAAATAAATCAATGAACCTACGCCATCTACAAGGTAACATCAATTCAAAGTAAGTCAATCAAACAAGATAGTAACTCAACCACAAAGTAACACAACCCAACTTTAAAGCTATTCACCTCAAAGTAACAATCCAAAAATAAATCAATAAAACACATAAACGACTCAAACGCGAAGCAACTCAAATATAAAGTATCCCAAAGCAAGTTCCAAAGCGATTTTAAAGCAACACACACCAACTCAATCCAACAAGGTATCATACAGAATATAGCTTCAAACTTACTCAAGTTCGAACTAAGTCAACTGTAATGTATGGAAACTCATCAGCAAGTCAATACCAAAAGCAGTTAATCACAAAGTAAACCAATTTCAAAGTAAATCAAGCCAACCCGAAAGCAATCAAGTAACAAGATAAGTCTACCCAACAGTAAAGCAATTTCCATAGAAAATCAACCATAAAGCAACCCTGTTTCAAACCAACTGATCATCAAAAAAAAATTAACTTCAAAGTAAATGAATGAACACCAGAAGCGACTTAAATAAAAAGTAATTTAAATACAAAGTAAGCCACTCCAATTCCAAAGCATCTCAACGTGAAAGTAATTCAACTTCAAAGTAAACGTTAAAGCAATATAATGATGCAGCAATTCAAGCATATAATAACACACACAACATAACTCTAAAGCTACCCAATTTTAAATTAAGTTAATTAGAATGTAAGCTATCCCCAAGTCGAAGTAAGTCGAGGCTAATACAACTTAACCATGAAGGAGCTTAATTACAAAGTAACCCAAAGCCAAACCAACTTAACTTCAAAATGACTGGATTTCGAATCAAATTCTGATGTAGTTTAATACAACATAATTTAAGTGCAAAGTAATCTATTGCCAAAGCTAATCAAATATAAAATGATCCATTCCAACTCCATTCTAAAGCAACTCCCAAAGCAACTCTAAATCAATATAAAGGAAGGTCCATTTAGATCTTTTTAAATCATATGTTATTTTGACAGTGATCTCTCTTTCCCGTATAACTTTTTTGCCCTTTGCGTCTCCTACGACTTCATCTTCCCACCTTTTATGCGACTTTCCCGCCAGTCTTTTTCCATAAAATTAATTGTTGGTGTATTGGCCCACCTCAATCTTTGCAACTTGTAGAATTCGTAAAGCCGAAAACTACTTTGGTTCTTTTACATAAGTATGATTTTCACAATAAGTTGCTGATCAGAATAGTAATCAAATTTTTTGACAAGCACAGTGAAGTAATAACAAGTATGGGCATTCTATGATTACTTGTTTTAAGTGTGCAAAAAATTAACTCTAATTTTTTTTGACAAACTTTCTTTGCCACACCTAGTTTCAACATATGTACCGCCACGATCTGGTTCCATAAAAGTGGTGGCAATACACCTTCTTAAAAACATCCTCTACTAACAGCTTTACCAAAATTTAGCCTGAATATTTCCAAATCTCTTTGTAACAAAATTTCTGCTCTTCACAAATTTCTTTATCACGCCAGTCAAATGCAGTCGTTTTGTGGTTACTATCTTGCTGAATAGCTATAAAGTAAAGTGTTGAGAAGCTTATCGTTGATGCAATTCATTTTTAAGTCACTTAATCGCTCTGGATTTAAACCCAGAACCCTATTCTCCTTATCTGAAGTAAAACTCAGATTCAGGACTTTTTTAATACTTTTAAAAATTGTTTTCACCGCCTCTTTGAAGTTACTAGGCTTAGCGAGTTGAGGTTACATCATGGATCAGCTTCCACTCGGATTGATTTCACTGATTTAAATTTATCCATATGAGATTTTCATATGGTTTTTCTTGTATATTAAATTGAAAAAAAAAAGTATATTATAATTTATACTATATAGATAGTCAACAATTTTGACATGTTGAGGATTTTCGCTTTCTGCCTAGAATATAATAATATTTGAACTAAGTCTGGTTATGAATTATGTATTTATGGATTATTATAAACAATTTATGTTCAAAATATATTTCTCCATTGGCTTGAATTTTTGCGCTATAATTGCCTTTTTATAACGAAATCTATAAAAATCAACAATTTTGGCATTTTAAGTATTTTTAGTTCATAACTAGAATATAATAATATTTGAGCCAATTTTAGTTATGAATTACGTTTCTTTGTTTCATTATAAACAATTTCCATGTACAATATTTTACTACTTCAGTTTTAATTTTCGAGATATGATCAGGATTAGTAACCTAAATCAACAATTTTTGCAATTTAGAGATTTTCACTTTTTATTTAGAATATAATAATATTTGAGTTAGATCTGGTTATGAATTATGTATTTATGGATCATTATAAACAATTTATGTTAAAAATATATTTCTGTATTGGTTTGAATTTTTCGTAATTGTCTTTTTATGACAAATCTGCAAAAACCAACAATTTTCGCATTTTAGAGATCTTTAGTTTATAACTAGAATATAATAATATTTGAGACAATTCTGGTTATGAATTATATTCTTTTGTTTCGTTATAAACAATTTCTATGTAAAACATTTTACTCCATTACTTTTAATTTTCGAGATATGATCAGGATTAGTAACCTAAATCAACAATTTTGACACTTTTTAGATTTTCACTTTTTATCTAGAATATAATAATATTTGAACTAGATCTGGTTATGAATTATGTATTTATGGATCATTATAAGCAATTTAAATTTAAAATATACTTCTTCATTGGCTTGAATTTTTCGTAATGATTGTCTTTTTATAACAAATCTGCAAAAACGAACAATTTTGGCATTTTATAGATCCTTACTTTATAACTAGAATATAATAATATTTGAGATAATTTTGGTTATGAATTATGTTTCTTTGTTTCCTTATAAACAATTTTTATGTACAACATTTTACTCCATCATTTTTAATTTTCGAGATATGATCAGGATTAGTAACAAAAATCAACAATTTTGACAATTTGGAGATTTTCACTTTCTATTTACAATATAATAATATTTCAGTTAATTCTGGTTATGAATTATGTTTCTTTGTTTCATTATAAACAATTTCTATGTAAAATATTTTACTCCTTCATTTTTAATTTTCGAGATATGATCAGGATTAGCAACCTAAATCAACAATTTTGACATTTTGTAGATTTTCACTTTCTATCTAGAATATAATAATATTTGAGTTAGATCTGGTTATGAATTGTGTGTTTATGGATTATTATAAATAATTTATGTTTAAAATATATTCCTCCATTGGCTTGGATTTTTGCGTTATAATTCCCTTTTTATGACGAAATCTACAAAAACCAACAATTTTAGCATTTTAAAGATTTTTACTTTATAACTAGAATATAATAATATTTGAGATAATTCTGGTTATGAATTATGTTTCGTTGTTTCATTATAAACAATTTCTATGTAAAACATTTCACTCCATCATTTTTAATTTTCGAGATATGATCAGAATTAGTAACCTAAATCAGCAATTTTGACAATTTGGAGATTTTTACTTTTTATTTAGAATATAATAATACTTGAGTTAGATCTGGTTATGAATTATGTATTTATGGATCATTATAAGCAATTTAAATTTAAAATATACTTCTTCATTGGCTTGAATTTTTCGTAATGATTGTGTTTTTATAACAAATTTGCAAAAACCAACAGTTCTCGCATTTTAGAGATCTTTACTTTATAACTAAAATATAGTAATGTTTGAGATAATTCTGGTTATGAATTATATTTCTTTGTATCATTATAAACAATTTTTATGTAAAACATTTCACTCCATCATTTTTAATTTTCGAGATATGATCAGAATTAGTAACCTAAATCAACAATTTTGACAATTTGGAGATTTTCACTTTTTATTTAGAATATAATAATATTTGAGTTAGATCTGATTATGAATTATGTATTTATGCTTCATTATAAACAATTTATATTTAAAATATACTTCTTCATTGGCTTGAATTTTCCGTAATGATTATCTTTTTATAACAAATTTGCAAAAACCAACAATTTTCGCATTTTAGAGATCTTTACTTTATAACTAAAATATAGTAATGTTTGAGATAATTCTGGTTATGAATTATATTTCTTTGTATCATTATAAACAATTTCTATGTAAAACATTTCACTCCATCATTTTTAATTTTCGAGATATGATCAGAATTAGTAACCTAAATCAACAATTTTGACAATTTGGAGATTTTCACTTTTTATTTAGAATATAATAATATTTGAGTTAGATCTGGTTATGAATTATGTATTTATGGATCATTATAAGCAATTTAAATTTAAAATATACTTCTTCATTGGCTTGAATTTTTCGTAATGATTGTCTTTTTATAACAAATCAGCAAAAACCAACAATTTTCGCATTTCAGAGATCTTTACTTTATAACTAGAATATAATAATATTTGAGCCAATTCTAGTTATGAATTATATTTCTTTGTTTCATTATGAACAATTTCTATGTACAATATTTTACTCCTTCATTTTTAATTTTCGAGATATGATTAGGATTAGTAACCTAAATTAACAACTTTGACATTTTATAGATTTTCACTTTCTATCTAAAATATAATAATATTTGAACTAAATCTGGTTATGAATTATGTATTTATGGATCATTATAAACAATTTATGTTAAAAATATATTTCTCCATTGGCTTGAATTTTTAATTATGACTACCTTTTTATAACGAAATCTACAAAAACCATCAATTTTGCAATTTTAAGTAGTTTTACTTTATAACTAGAATATAATAATATTTGAGACAATTCTGGTTAGGAATTATATTTCTTTGTTTCATTATGAACAATTTCTATGTAAAATATTTTTCTCCTTCATTTTTAATTTTCGAAATATGATCAGGATAGTAAACAAAATCAACAATTTTGACATTTTGGAGATAATCATTTTCTATCTAGAATATAATAATATTTGAGCTAGATCTAGTTATGAATTGTGTATTTATGGATCATTATAAACAATTTATGTTGAAAATATATTTCTCCATTGGCTTGAATTTTTCATTATGACTACCTTTTTATAACGAAATTTACAAAAACCAACAATTTTGGCATTTTAAGTATTTTTACTCTATAACTAGAATATAATAATATTTGAGACAATTCTAGTTATGAATTATGTTTCTTTGTTTCATTATGAACAATTTCTATGTAAAATATTTTACTCCTTCATTTTTAATTTTCGAAATATGATCAGGATTAGTAACCAAAATCAACAATTTTGACATTTTGGAGATTTTCATTTTCTATCTACAACATAATAATATTTAAACTTGATCTGATTATGAATTGTATATTTATGGATAATTATAAACAATTTATGTTCAAAATATATTTCTCCATTGGCTTGAATTTTTCATTATGACTGCCTTTTTATAACAAAATCTACAAAAACCATCAATTTTGGCATTTTAAGTATTTTTACTTTATAACTAAAATATAATAATATTTGAGCCAATTATAATTATGAATTATGTTTCTTTGTTTCATTATAAACAATTTCTATGTACAATATTTCACTCCATCATTTTTAATTTTCGAGATATGATCAAGATTAGCAACCTAAATCAACAATTTTGACATTTTGGAAATTTTCACTTTCTATCTAGAATAAAATAATATTTGAACTAAATCTGGTTATGAATTATGTATTTATGGATCATTATAAACAATTTATGTTAAAAATATATTTCTCCATTGGCTTGAATTTTTCATTATGACTCCTTTTTATAACGAAATTTACAAAAACCATCAATTCTGGCATTTTAAATATTTTTACTTTATAACTACAATATAATAATATTTGAGACAATTCTGGTTATAAATTATGTTTCTTTGTTTCATAATAAACAATTTCTATGCAAAACATTTCACTCCATCATTTTTAATTTTCGAGATATTTAGCAACCAAAATCAACAATTTTGACATTTTAAGCTTGATATTTCTTGAGATATTCATACGGTTTTTCTTTTCAATACCTTTATAACTAATTATAATTTATTGTAGTCTTGAGATTTAAGCATCAACATCATCGAGGTTTATTGCCGTAATCACACTTTTTATTATACAACGTACATGGAAGTTTATTTATCACCACTTACTTATTAGCATGAATTTTATTGATATTTTCAATGTAATTTAAAAAAAGGAGTGTTTATATCGGTAGTAAAATGTAATCTAATTGCTAGAATGAGGAAATGAAATAGTAATTCCCGCAGACAATGATTTATGCTTAACTCATCGAAACCGCACGTCCCCATTATCGAAATTAATTACTGGCTCTAGGATAATCGCGGATGGTTAGGTAGTGGTTTAGTAATTGAATCCGGTGAATCATCTCTGCCACGGATAAGATCCCGGTTCGAGCAATTAGCCAAGCGACGGCGGCATACTTTGTTCAATACACTCCCTTCTATGTGCTAAGTATTAACACGTTAATCGGCTTTGTTAATTGGTCGATTGGCGGGCCGCAGGAATTCGGTTCGAAGAAACCAATTCGCTTCCTCTATATATATCTCACTACAATTATCAGCCGACTACTGGTTTAAATTTCTTCGGGTAATTAAATATAACAAGACCGCAAAGTACTAAAATATCATTTCTAAGAACTCGATTTTGTAACATCTTCTTTAAGGACGAAAATTTTTTTTAATCCCATTAAGTTCTCGACGCTTTAAATTCTTAGTTTCCTTTTGCATGTTTTGAAAATTATAGTTCTTCTGCGAAACGTAAACACTTCCCCAACGGCGTAATTTTAGATATATCAGTCACGGGACATCGGACGATAGACGGTGTCGTCAGGTAACTCTTTAGAAAGAGGAAGTACAATTTGCATGTATGAATGTGGGCAAAACGCCATAGAAAATAGCGGTTACCAGTGAGTAACAAGCCGGTGTTTACCTGTTTTTTCCTTCCACTTTATAAATATTCCATGAATAACAGAGTCGAGACCCTGGAGCGACATAGCAACAACAAGCAATCGTGCACTTAGCGACATGCACCAGTCCGGTTCAAAAGCGTTTTTCTCGTATTTCAATAAAAAAAAAATTCTGTTTCACCCATAACTTTAGCAGAATGCACGCATAATGTGGGTGAAAAGGTGTGTTTATATCGCTACCATTTAAATGTGTTTGTACAGCTGCTTATTTAAAAAAAAATTAAATTAACGACTTTTTTATATTTGTTAATGATCAGATTTACATGCTACAATTATAATTAGGTTAAAATAAATCGTTTCATAGAAAATTACTGGTTAAATACATTTTATTATAGGGGTATTATTAATAAGTGGTAAATTTTTCGTAATACCATGTATGAGTATTAATAATAGTAAGTGTAGTTTATTGGATTTTTTTTGAAAGTGAAGTGATCGGCCATTACAATTTTTTCCTTGGTTTCTAAGCGTTTCGTACGGTTTTATACCGCATCGAACGATACCATACCATACCAACCGCGTGCAGAACGCGTCACTCTAGGCATAATGAATATATGCATGACACGCCAAGTATAATAACCGAGCCTTTTAAACAATAGCATGGGCGGGACTTTCGTCGTTGTAGTCGTAGTCGGCGGGGCGTTTTGGAACGCCTTCTGGCCACCGTCACGACGGAAGTAACAACAAAAACTAAGAAGGGAAAAAGAAAATAATACTTTAATAAGAATTCATATAAATAAACATATATTTATTTCGTTAAATTATACGGGTGCCCACGACGAACTGCGTCGATCGATATAGGAGAAACTATGAGTAGTATCTTTCTGAAAATTTGTAGGCGCACTTAAGTCGATATGCCCAACTCACCTAAAATATTTTCAAGACTGTCGCACTTCCGGTTATACCGGAAGTAGACAACAACTTCGTTATTTTAAATGGAACCACCTATATATTATTACATATTTAGATTCTACGTCCGATTTTAATTAACTTTTACTTAAACATCTTATATAAAATTCTTACCCGTTTCTGAAATATTTACAAATTTATGTAAAAAAATTACCTATGCAGGCTTGTATGTTATGTGTATTTCTGCTAACACTGTTAAGTATTTGTTATATCTGATGAAAGGAATTTGAAGAAGAGACTATAGCTTAACTTTTGGTAACTCATATGTTATCCTACTACATACAGGATGTTCAAAAAAAGCTGCCAAATATTTATATAAGAAAAAGCGAAAAACTCAAAAAAATTAAATGGAAACCATATATTTTTTTAATTGTATCTGAATCTACATTAAAAATAAAGGTAACTTTATGTAAGGTTCCCTATATCTAACTATCGCCGTTTCTTTGTAATTTTCGTTTTAAAGAGTTTAAGATTATTCAAAACAATTTTGTGTCAAAGACGGCCATGACTACCGAGAAACAAATGAAGGTAACACAAATGTCATTATATCATTTATAAAATTCACTATGCCCGCACGTTTAAATTATACTAATGAAGATTATCTAAATCTATTTATTATTTATGGAGAATGTAACAAAGTTTTAACAAGAACATGCGATACATTTGCTGCTCGATATCCGCGAAAACGGAAACCATCCCCGAATACCTTAAAACAAATAATTCATAACTTCAACATTTTAAACAATCTCCCGAGAAACAAATGAAAGTATGACAAATTATGTATTAAGTAATTTGTATTTAACGTACTAAGTATGAGAAAACTAACTCTACTTTAATAAATGTTCAAAATTTTTCCCTTGAACTTCTAAACATTTTTCGCATCGCAAGATGACTTGTTGATAGTAGCCTTTCTCAAAAAATCTGGATTTAAGTTATTGAACGCATTTCGCACTCTTTCCATACAATTTTCCTGAGTGGTCAATGTCGTGCTATAAACTTGATTTTTGATAGTACCCCATATAAAGTAATCTAAAACCGACAAATCAGGTGATCTAGGTGGCCACAAGAAAGGTCCATTATTAGCAATCCATTGGCCATTAAATATATTTTCGAGGAAATTGCTAACTAAATAGCCGTTGTGCGGAGACGCTCCATCGTGTTGGTAAAAAATTTGTGTTAATTCAACCAGAGGTAAATTTTCTAAATAATTAGTATCAAAATTTCGTAAAATGTTTAAATATCTTTCGCCTAGAAAAAAATTAATTGCAGCAATTAAAATTAATTGTAAATTATTCGTTATACCAATTATTTCTTAATTATTTACCATTTAGATTTTCCTCATAAAAATGCAACGCTACTACTCTATCGTTTCTTATAGCGCAGTAGACATTGAATTGCCAGCTTCCTTGAAAATTACTCGTCGTAAATTTGTGAGGATTAGAATCACTCCAATAATGCGAATTATGTCTATTAAACAAACCATTTTTGGTAAATTTTGCCTCGTCAGACCAAATAATATTGTCCAAAAATTGATTATTTCCATAGTGTTCAGTTAAAATAAATTCACAAAAATTCACTCTTCTTGCGAAGTCAGTATCTCTTAAATGTTGCACTATGGAAATTGAATACGGATGATACTTATGTTTTTTCAAAATTCTGTGGATTGAGCTTTTGGAAAGTCCAGATTCTTTTGAAACTTGTCTGAGAGATATTGTCGGATATGCATAAATATCCTAAAACAACGATTTCCACATTTTCATTATCTACAATAGGCTTCTTTTTGAGAACTTTTCCTTTTACGGAACCATGTGTCTTGAAGTTATAAATTATTTGTTTCAAGCAAATGTATCGCATGTTCTTGTTAAAACTTTGTTACATTCTCCATAAATAATAAATAGATTTAGATAATCTTCATTAGTATAATTTAAACGTGCGGGCATAGTGAATTTTATAAATGATATAATGACATTTGTGTTACCTTCATTTGTTTCTCGGTAGTCATGGCCGTCTTTGACACAAAATTGTTTTGAATAATCTTAAACTATTTAAAACGAAAATTACAAAGAAACGGCGATAGTTAGATATAGGGAACCTTACATAAAGTTACTTTTATTTTTAATGTAGATTCAGATACAATTAAAAAAATATATGGTCTCCATTTAATTTTTTTGAGTTTTTCGCTTTTTCTTATATAAATATTTGGCAGCTTTTTTTGAACACCCTATATGTAGTAGGACAACATATGAGCTACCAAAAGTTAAGCTATAGTCTCTTCTTCAAATTCCTTTCATCAGATATAACAAATACTTAACAGTGTTAGCAGAAATACACATAACATACAAGCCTGCATAGGTAATTTTTTTACATAAATTTGTAAATATTTCAGAAACGGGTAAGAATTTTATATAAGATGTTTAAGTAAAAGTTAATTAAAATCGGACGTAGAATCTAAATATGTAATAATATATAGGTGGTTCCATTTAAAATAACGAAGTTGTTGTCTACTTCCGGTATAACCGGAAGTGCGACAATCTTGAAAATATTTTAGGTGAGTTGGGCATATCGACATAAGTGCACCTACACATTTTCAGAAAGATACTACTCATAGTTTCTCCTATATCGATCGACGCAGTTCGTCGTGGGACATCCTGTACATATCCAAAATGATAACCAGAAAATCAGAAATTTGGTCGCCACCAAATCAGAAACATCATCCTGATGTAAAAAGATTGCAATTGGGAATAACATCTCATGTATTGAGGTCTCACAAACATATAAATAACACAATACAAATACAAATAACCTAAAGTTTCTCGATAAGGCACTCAAAATCAAAGGCAAGTGGGCGGCAAGTATTTAAAATCTGGAAATAAAGATCACTCTTGATACTATAAGGCCCACTACCGGCGAGACGATAGCAACAAACCGCTCAGCAACAAACTTTTTCCTTTATATTTCCACCTACTTCTAGGGCCCATATCTTCGTTATCTAGAAAGATAGCGAAAAACTAAGCACACGGTTGGAAAGCTTGGTCTTTTCTCTATCATAAATCGTCCGCCGATATGTTGATAATAAGAGCAAGAAAAAATAAGAAACGTCGCGCTGCATTCATTTTACCTCAGAATTACCAAACTTCACGGCCTTGTGCAGCCGTTACCAGATGGAAATTCAATAAATGGTTTACGTATTCGGAAAGAGCTGACCTTGGACTATCTTATTCCGAGTTTTCATCCGTCAATATCCGTCGGCGTCTGTAAAAAAAACGCTCCTGAAAAGGAGCCTACAGTTGGCAACAAACTTTACTTTTGTATTTCCATCTATGTACTTTTCGGACGGATATCTTTGTTATTTATAACGCTAGCGGAAAACTAAGCACACGGTTGGAAAGCTTGGTCGTTTCTCTATCTTATTCCGAGTTTTCGTCCGCCAATATCTATCAGCGTCTGTAAGAAAAACCCACCTGAAAAAGCCCCTACCGATAAAAACACGCAAATATTTCTTGCATCAATAACTTTCCTATTTGACAGGGAGAAAACTCTACAACTATATTCAGCTTATGGGAAATTTCCTGCTCTTTCGCTAGTTTTTAGTTTTGCGCTATCTTTCTAGATAACCAAAATATTGGACCGAAAGTAGACGGAAATACAAGGAGAAAGTTTGTTGCTGGGCTGAAAAACGATTGTGCAAACGTGTGATTGAGATGTGTTATATACCGTTGAAAAGAGCAGAAAATTTCCCATAAGATGAATATAGTTCTAGAGTTTTCTCCCGTCATATAAGAGAGTTATTGACCCAAGCGTGGTTTAGCCGCGGCAAAAATTGGTGGCAGCACGACGTTTCTTATTTTTTTTGCTCTTATTATCAACATATCGGCGCAGGAAAATAGCGGTTTAAGATAGAGAAATGACCAAGCTTTCCAACCGTGTGCTTAGTTTTTCGCTAGCGTTATAAATAACAAAGATATCCGTCCGAAAAGTACATAGATGGAAATACAAAAGTAAAGTTTGTTGCCAACTGTAGGCTCCTTTTCAGGGGCGTTTTTTTGACAGACGCTGACAGATATTGACGGACGAAAACTCGGAATAAGATAGTCCAAGGTCAGCTCTTTTCGAATATGTATACCATTTATTAAATTTCCGTCTGGTAACGGCTGCACAAGGCCGTGAAGTTTGGTAATTTTGAGGTATATTGAATGCAGCGCGACTTTCCTAATTTTTTTCGCGCTCTCATTATCAACATATCGGCGGACGAAAACTCGGTTTAGGATAGAGAAAAGACCAAGCTTTCCAACCGTGTGCTTAGTTTTTCGCTAGCGTTATAAGTAACAAAGATATCCGTCCGAAAAGTAGATGGAAATACAAAGGTAAAGTTTGTTGCCAACTGTAGGCTCTTTTTCAGGAGCGTTTTTTTACAGACGCCGACAGATATTGACGGACGAAAACTCGGAATAAGATAGTCCAAGGTCAGCTCTTTCCGAATATGTAAACCATTTATTGAATTTTCGTCTGGTAACGGCTGCACAAGGCCGTGAAGTTTGGTAATTTTAAGGTAAATTGAATGCAGCGCGACGTTTCTTATTTTTTCTTGCTCTTATTATCAACATATCGGCGGACGAAAACTCGGTTTATGATAGAGAAAAGACCAAGCTTTCCAACCGTGTGCTTAGTTCTTCGCTATCTTTCTAGATAACGAAGATATGGGCCCTAGAAGTAGGTGGAAATATAAAGGAAAAAGTTTGTTGCTGGGCGGTTTGTTGCTATCGTCTAGCCGGTAGGCCCACTTTTACCATCCTCCTGATAAACTATCTAGAGGATAGTTGCCATGGTTACGGCGATTTTAAGCGCACTCGTTGGCTAAGGCTCGTTACTACCATCTTCTAATTAAGCTATCTAAGGGATTATTACCAGTAGTAGTACATGGGTTTATCTATAAGATAAATTTAACTAAAAGATGGTAGTAATGGACCTAAGAGCTGGATTTATCTATCGGATAAATTTATCAAGAGGTGGTTGTTAACTTTAACTAATGGTTAGCGCAAAAGTCGGCTTTTACCACCATATTTACCCCGTTGATAACGCTAACTAACAGTTATTTTCGGTCTATCCTTAACTATCGGTTTGGGGGTCGGGTTAAATATTTACCTCATTGATAAACTCGGTTCAAAGTATTCTTAACCAGATGGCGTAACATAAATCTAACCTAAAATCATAATAAACGCCTCAAAACTCCATAATAGTGATTAAAACGGTGTTATTGTCGTGTTATAACAGTGTTACACAGCGATAGAATAAAAACTCATGGATTTCGAAAGGTTTGAAATTGATTGGCAAGAAATCTTGGAGAAAATTAATTATCTATTTTCTATTCGGGGTGGACGCGTAATAAAAAACAGAATAGACCAATATCAAACTAATGAATTTATTAAAAGATTTCGATTATCAAAGGAATGTGTTTTCACCACATTTTAGCACAAATTGATAATGACATCAAACCACGAGCGAGGAGGTATTATACAGTTTGTCCCCGGATAGGTGAAACGACTCTTATAAAAGGTAAAATTTTTTAGATATTAATTGTCATCTTTTGGGGTTTAGCCCTGCTTTATTAACGACTAATTTTGAACATATTATCGATTATTAAAAAACAAGTGAGCCTTGACAGTGAAAGAAAAACTCTTTTTGTGGCAGGTAAAGTACCTTTTCTGTTTACAGTACGTGAAAGTGTTACTAAGAAGTTTTGTTCAGAATGAAAAACTATGGGCATATGCAAATTTTCGGATTGATCGGCCTACTTTGAAAAAATCCATATCAAACAATTTTATTTCTAACAAAGACTGCCATGGAAAAACAAAATTGCTTTCCTGTCACTGTTAATCTCTCAAACTGTAATTTAGTAAACTTAAAGTGTTTTTTAAACAGAATGTTAACATTACAGGAAAAAGTTTACGTGATTCAGTGTTATGGAACCGGGAAAAAACCGATTATTGCTTTATTTTGTGAAAAATTTCCAAATACTGCAATTAAAAGAAGTACTTGTTGGCGTTTAATCAAAAGATTTCTTACAGCAGGAAGTATTCACTCTAAGAAAAAAAAATTATGATGAAACTGATTAACTATGATCAACTGTTTTCCTTTGTGGGCGAACACACACTTAATTTCTTGTGAATATTTTCAGAACGGTTTGTTTATTTCTCCCTAATAATCTGAATCTCAAAACAAAAAGTCGTAATAAGGTACTATTGACGAAAATAATAAACAATAGGTTTTATCAAAGTAGGCTGATGAAAATTTGCATATGGCCATAACTTTTCATTCTGAATAAAATTTCTTAGTAAGATTTTACCATACTGTAAACAGAAAAGGTACTTTACCTGACACACAAGAAGTTTTAGCTTCAGTATCAACTCACTTGTTTTTTAAAATTTGAAAATATGTTCAAAATTAGTCTTTAATCAAGCAGGCCTGAACCCCAAAAGATGACAGTTAATATCGAAAAAAAATTATATTTTATAAGAGTCATTTCACCTATCCGGGGACACACTGTATATGTATACCACCTAGTTTTTAGCAATAGAAGAATTAATAATTAATTTTTTTTTAGAAATTCTGCAATCCCGGTTTCAAATAGATTATTGCTTACTTTAAGATTTTTTTGCTACAGGCAACATGTTATTGGATGTAGCTGACTTTTGTGAAATCAGCGAATCATTAGCTTCAGGTCAATAATAGAAGATTAGTGGTTATCAATTATTTTCGGAACTTATAAAAATAAACTTTATAATTATAAAAAATAATAAAAAAAAAACCTTATTTACAATAAATATGTACATTATTATTATTTAAATATTGTCAACAAGTATTTAAAAAATAGATTAACTGTCTTTTTCGTTTCTCAATTTTTTTATCTCCACTTCTTTTTTCAATTTTATCACTTCCATCTCTTTCCTTCTCATTTTCTAACATTAATGTTGTTAACTCTAATCTTTTCTTTAATAACTCATTACAGGTATCGTGGACAGCTTTATTGGACACTACACCATATAAAGTAGATCAATTTTTTATAAATACATAGTAGGTTAGTTAGTATTTTGATTGTACTTTTACTTTTCCTTGTTGTTTGCAACACTTAAATGTTATTTTCCACATACTAACGTGGCTATTTTTATTCTCGAGGACATTTTTATGATCCGCCACCAAGTCAAGTAAAAGTGTTATTTCTTCAGGTTAAAAATTTGTCCCCCGAATACGCTTTTCGGGCTGATTTGCGGTTTTTATTTTTTCGTGATCGTTAATTGCCACTAACAGAACTGACAGGGCTGACAGGTTTATGAGAATTACTCACGAATTACCGACCATTACCGACGGACAAAGGAGATAGAAACCTGTAATACCACAGTCATTATAATATTCCCCTAGATTTTTACGTTAACTACTAGATAGCCTATCCAGTAGTTAGATCGAAATGGTAAAAGTCGTTTCGCAGTTAACTAATAGATAAACATTATCAAATAGTTAGACTAACGACCAGTTTAACTAGAGGTGGTAAAAGCGGGCCTAAATGGTTTATCCAGTAACGCTAGAAATAGTACCGGCGCGGCGCACAGTGTTAGCAAGTTTGAAATTACCGGCCATAACGTGATTTTACTAATTTTCAAATTAGTTCAAAAAACATTTGATTAATATTCAGAAACGATTGTAATAGTATATTAAAAAACAAGTTTCGTAAGACACATTTGAAATGCACGAATTCAAGTTGAAAAACGAGTTTTTTAATGAATTAGTGCTTTAAGTCTTATGAAACGTGTTTTTATGCTATTTTTTGTAATTCGCGTTTTTATCCTTTTTTTTTCACAAAAATAAAATAAATTTTGACAATGTAGGGAAATAGGTATGTAGCAGTTGGTAACACCGTAACACTTGAAAATAGAAATTTGAATTGACAATTAGAAACTGTCAAAACACAAAATGTATTCACCTGATAAAAACGTTTCATGTACACCTCCCAAAATAGTAAAGTATTCGATACTAAGAACGTGTTTAAACATCCATAGACAAACATTGTCACATTGATAACTAGAAAAATTAATGACCCAATGTCACCAACTTGAACTGGTTCCATAAAATGTTACTAAAATCTCATTACAGCATGGGATGCTGTAAAGAGTCTCATTACAGCACCCGTTTGAGTACTGTTATAGCTTTCATTACCATCGCGAATTACAAAAAACAGTTTATACCGCTCCGTATACCAAGAATAACTAAATGTTGGTATAAACACTAGAATAAACGTCTTACAACACCGGCGTTACAACATAGCATAAGTAATGGTATACGGCGCAGGATAGCTATACCGTGCAATTCAACGCGAATAGCTTATACTATCTGTTTGACGTTGATTATAATCAATCAGACGTAATAATTATTGTATGAATAATGTTTCTCAAACCCAAATGTTTCTAGTTCTAGATCTAGTATTAATTATATTTATGACCACTGACATTTATATATATTTATACATATCTCGAAAATTAAAAAAGGAAGAAGTAAAATATTTTACATAGAAATTCAAACCAATGGAGAAATATATTTTGAACATAAATTGTTTATAATTATCCATAAATATATAATTCATAACCAGATTTAATTCAAATATTAATATATTCTAGATAGAAAGTGAAAATCTCCAAAATGTCAAAATTGTTGATTTAGGTTACTAATCCTGATCATATCTCGAAAATTAAAAGTGAAGGGGTAAAGTATTTTACATAGAAATTGTTCATAACGAAACAAAGAAACATAATTCATAACCGGAATTATCTCAAATATTATTATATTATAGTTATAATGTAAAAATACTTAAAATGCCAAAATTGTTAGTTTTTGTAGATTTCGTTATAAAAAGGCAATTAGAAAATGAACGTTCATTACTTGCAACGGTTATTGGTAGAGTAATAAATGGAATAAAAACAGATACAGCTTCAGTAAAACTAGAACTTAAATCGGAATATTTTACTAGAACTAGTTCTAATGATTCCTTAATAGTTTTCAAATTAAATAATTCAAATTCAAAGGTTTTTTTGAACAGAACGAGCTGAAGAGCAAAATCGTTGTGATATTTTTCTTGAAGGCAATTTGCGTTTGCTATAATTTGTGTGTCGCTTTAATGACTTAGGTCTATTACTACCATCTTTTAGTTAAATTTATCTTATAGATAAACCCATCTACTAGCCAATCAGAGCGCGTAAAATAGCCGTAACCGTGATAATAATCTCTTAGATAGCTTAACCAACAGATGGTAGTAACGAGTCTTAGTATTTGAGGATGAAGAAATGAAAAAAGTTTGCACACTTCCGATAATTCAGCAAATCGGGATTCAAGTTGCTAAACGACTATATCCACAATTCGAGAGAAAACAGTAACTCTAAAAATTTTCTGTAAAAATGTATAATGGTATTTACTTTACGCATCACTGCCTGTTATAGTTATAGTTATAGTTAGCCTTTTTATACTTCTTTTATCTTCATTAATAGTGGTTCAAAACCCAAACCCTCGCCCCCCCCCTCTCCGCGGGGGCGTGGTTACGCCCCTAGAATTTGTTAGTTCTAGTTTTACACTAGTACTGTTATTAATAATTGACTATCTTCACAAAGCAAAAAATATATTATATGATGACCAAGTTAATTCAAGCCAATTAGACATTGGCTTGAATTTTTCTTTATGATTGCCTTTTTATAACAAAATCTACAAAAATTAACAATTTTGGCATTTTAAGTATTTTTACTTTCTAACTAGAATATAATAATATTTGAGCCAATTCTGGTTATGAATTACGTTTCTTTGTTTCATTATGAACAATTTTTATGTAAAATATTTTCCTCTTTCATTTTTAATATTTGAAATATGATCAGGATTAGTAACCAAAGTTAACAATTTTGATATTTTAGAGATTTTTACTTTCTATCTAGAATATATTAATATTTGAATTAAATCTGGTTATGAATTATATATTTATGGATCATTATAAACAATTTATGTTAAAAATATATTTCTCCATTACCTTGAATTTTTCTTTATGACTGCCTTTTTATTACAAAATCTACAAAAACCAACAATTTCGGCATTTTAAGTATTTTTACTTTATAACTAGAATATAATAATATTTCAACCAATTCTGTTTATGAATTATATTTCTTTGTTTCATTATGAACAATTTCTATGTAAAACAGTTTACTCCATCATTTTTAATTTTCGAGATATGATTAGGAGTTGTAACAAAAACCATCAATTTTGATGTTTTGGGAATTTCCACTTTCTAACTAAAATATAATAATATTCGAACAAGATATGGTTATGAATTATCTTTCTTTGTTTCATTATAAACAATTTCTATGCAAAATATTTTACTCCATCATTCTTAATTTTCGAGATATAACCACGTGTAACAACCAAAATTAACAATTTTGATATTTTGGGGATTTTCACTTTCTAACTAGAATATAATAATATTTGAGCTAGAGCTGGTGATAAATTATGTTTCTTTGTTTCATTATAAACAATTTCTATGTAAAATATTTTACTCTATCATCTTGAATTTTTCAAAATATCATCAGGAATAGTAACAAAAACCAACAATTTTGATGTTTTGGGGATTTTTACTTTCTAACTAGAATATAATAATATTTGAGCTAGAGCTGGTGATAAATTATGTTTCTTTGTTTCATTATAAACAATTTTTATGTAAAATATTTTATTCTATCATTTTGAATTTTTTAAATATCATCAGGAATAATAACAAAAACCAACAATTTTGATGTTTTGGGAATTTTCACTTTCTAACTAGAATATAATAATATTTGGGATAATTCTGTTGATAAATTATGTTTCTTTGTTTCATTATAAACAATTTCTATGTAAAATATTTTACTCTATCATTTTGAATTTTTGAAATATTATCGGGAATAGTAACAAAAACCAACAATTTTGATGTTTTGGGTATTTTCACTTTCTAACTAGAATATAATAATATTTGAACTATAGCTGGTGATAAATTATGTTTCTTTGTTTCATTATAAACAATTTCTATGTAAAATATTTTACTCTATCATTTTGAATTTTTGAAATATCATCAGGAATAATAACAAAAACCAACAATTTTGATGTTTTGGGGATTTTCACTTTCTAACTAGAATATAATAATATTTGAGCTAAAGCAGGTGATAAATTATGTTTCTTTATTTCATTATAAACAATTCCTACGGAAAATATTTTACTCTATCATCTTGAATTTTTGAAATATGATCAGGATTAGTAACAAAAACCAACAATTTTGATATTTTGGGAATTTCCATTTTCTAACTAGAATATAATAGTATTTGAGACAATTCTGGTTATGAATTATGTTTCTTTGTTTCATTATAAACAATTTCTATATAAAATATTTACTCTATCATCTTGAATTTTTGAAATATCATCAGGAATAGTAACAAAAGCCAACAATTTTGATGTTTTGGGGATTTTGACTTTCTAATTAGAATATAATAATATCTGAGCTAGAGCTGGTGATAAATTATGTTTCTTTGTTTCATTATAAACAATTTCTATGTAAAACATTTTACTCTATCATCTTAAATTTTTGAAATATCATCAGGAATAGTAACAAAAACCAACAATTTTGATGTTTTGGGGATTTTCACTTTCTCACTAGAAAATAATAACAGTTGAGCTAGATCTGATTATGAATCATGCTTTTTTACTTCATTATAAATAATTTCTATGCAGAACATGTTATTCCATACTTCTTAATTTTCGAGATACAATCAGGATTAGTAGCAAAAATCATCAATTTTAACATTTTGGGGATTTTCACTTTCTAACTAGAGTATAATAATATTCGAACAAGATATGGTTATGAATTATCTTTCTTTGTTTCATTATAAACAATTTCTATGTAAAATATTTTACTCTATCATTTTGAATTTTTGAAATATCATCAGGAATAATAACAAAAACCAACAATTTTGATGTTTTGGGGATTTTCACTTTCTAACTAGAATATAATAATATTTGAGCTAAAGTTGGTGATAAATTATGTTTCTTTGTTTCATTATAAACAATTTCTATGTAAAATATTTTACTCTATAATTTTGAATTTTTGAAATATGATAAGGAATAGCAACAAAAATCAACAATTTTAATGTTTTGGGGATTTTCACCTTTTATTTAGAATATAATAATATTTGAGCTAGAACTGGTGATAAATTATGTTTCTTTGTTTCATTATAAACAATTTTTATGTAAAATATTTTACTCTATCATTTTGAATTTTTGAAATATCATCAGGAATAATAACAAAAACCAACAATTTTGATGTTTTGGGGATTTTCACTTTCTAACTAAAATATAATAATATTTGAGATAAAGCTGGTGATAAATTATGTTTCTTTGTTTCATTATAAACAATTTTTATGTAAAATATTTTACTCTATCATTTTGAATTTTTTAAATATCATCAGGAATAATAACAAAAACCAACAATTTTGATGTTTTGGGGATTTTCACTTTCTAACTAGAATATAATAATATTTGAGCTAGAGCTGGTGATAAATTATGTTTCTTTGTTTCATTATAAACAATTTTTATGTAAAATATTTTACTCTATCATTTTGAATTTTTGAAATATCATCAGGAATAATAACAAAAACCAACAATTTTGATGTTTTGGGGATTTTCACTTTCTAACTAAAATATAATAATATTTGAGATAAAGCTGGTGATAAATTATGTTTCTTTGTTTCATTATAAACAATTTTTATGTAAAATATTTTACTCTATCATCTTGAATTTTTCAAAATATCATCAGGAATAGTAACAAAAACCAACAATTTTGATGTTTTGGGGATTTTTACTTTCTAACTAGAATATAATAATATTTGAGCTAGAGCTGGTGATAAATTATGTTTCTTTGTTTCATTATAAACAATTTTTATGTAAAATATTTTATTCTATCATTTTGAATTTTTTAAATATCATCAGGAATAATAACAAAAACCAACAATTTTGATGTTTTGGGAATTTTCACTTTCTAACTAGAATATAATAATATTTGGGATAATTCTGTTGATAAATTATGTTTCTTTGTTTCATTATAAACAATTTCTATGTAAAATATTTTACTCTATCATTTTGAATTTTTGAAATATTATCGGGAATAGTAACAAAAACCAACAATTTTGATGTTTTGGGGATTTTCACTTTCTAACTAAAATATAATAATATTTGAGATAAAGCTGGTGATAAATTATGTTTCTTTGTTTCATTATAAACAATTTTTATGTAAAATATTTTACTCTATCATTTTGAATTTTTGAAATATCATCAGGAATAATAACAAAAACCAACAATTTTGATGTTTTGGGGATTTTCACTTTCTAACTAGAATATAATAATATTTGAGCTAGAGCTGGTGATAAATTATGTTTCTTTGTTTCATTATAAACAATTTTTATGTAAAATATTTTACTCTATCATTTTGAATTTTTGAAATATGATAAGGAATAGTAACAAAAATCAACAATTTTGATGTTTTGGGGATTTTCACCTTTTATTTAGAATATAATAATATTTGAGCTAGAACTGGTGATAAATTATGTTTCTTTGTTTCATTATAAACAATTTCTATGTAAAATATTTTACTCTATCACCTTGAATTTTTGAAATATCATCAGGAATAATAACAAAAACCAACAATTTTGATATTTTGGGGATTTTCACTTTCTCACTAGAATATAATAATATTTGAGCTAAAGTTGGTGATAAATTATGTTTCTTTGTTTCATTATAAACAATTTTTATGTAAAATATTTTACTCCATCATTTTGAATTTTTGAAATATCATCAGGAATAATAACAAAAACCAACAATTTTGATGTTTTGGGGATTTTCTCTTTCTCACTAGAAGATAATAACAGTTGAGCTAGATCTGATTATGAATCATGCTTTTTTACTTCATTATAAATAATTTTTATGAAGAACATATTATTCCATACTTCTTAATTTTCGAGATACAATCAGGATTAGTAGCAAAAATCATCAATTTTAACATTTTGGGGATTTTCACTTTCTAACTAGAGTATAATAATATTCGAACAAGATATGTTTATGAATTATGTTTCTTTGTTTCATTATAAACAATTTCTATGCAAAATATTTTACTCTTTGGGTGATTTTCACTTTCTATCTAGAATATAACAATATTTGAGCTGTATTTGATTATGAATTACATTTCTTTATTTCATTTTAAGTAATTTTTATCTAAAATATTTTACTCCATCATTTTTAATTTTCCAGATTAGTAACCAAAATCAACAATTTTGACAGAATTAAACGAAGAATATCGCCATGTAATAGCTTTTCCGCCAATTTATCTAGTATCCATTGGATACTAGAAACAGCCATTAATTCTGATTTTAAGATCATGAATCTCAGTTAAAGACGAAGTTCTCCTCCTTTAATGGGTTGTTACAAATCCTAGCTAAGATTACAATGAAGTTGCTTCAAGGATGCAAGAACGCTTTTCATTGAGAAATGTTTAAAAATTTACATATTTTGATTTTACTCCAATTGAATTGATATAGAAATAGTACGAGGAAGTCGAAATGGAATCGTTCTGGTTGAGTATTCCCATGAGATATGGAATAATAAGTTGGTTTTGACGCAATAAAAAGACGTGGGAACGGTTTTAAACGTATTCCGAGTTGTATTACATTACAAGTGGCCAGTGATATTGCAGACCTAGATAATGCCCGGCGGTGGACGCGCGCTCGTTATTAATTAAAATTGATGACCTCGTGAAATTAACACGCCCGAAGTGACCCGATAATTAATCGCCCCCGTTAACATGCTGCAAAAGCGCGTCGGCGCCAGCAAAATACTGTAATTCTAACGCTTCGAGCCACTTTTCCCAAGAAATATTAACATTAATTAAATTTACACATACACATTTATCAAACATTATTTTCTGAAATTAAATTTACTACTCGGATCGGCGTAAAAATGTCACTGTCTTACGTTCACTTTCAATTTTCAAAGTTTCTTGTAAAACCTACGTTTGGCATTTAAATCTATTGTCCACCTCCATTGTTCGCGCAAAGCGGTTCGGTGTCAATTATAAGAGATACGACAAAACGAAGAGTTTTAGTTAGCAGGAGGTACTAAATCAACCGAGACGACAGCTACACCTATTGTGTTGCAATCTTATCTCCTGGTAAATTAATTAAGGAGCAATCTGCCAATGGAGCCGGCTTGTACTATGCTAATGAACTCCGTGTACACGATTAACTATTATCGGAGCGAAATTGCCAAAAAGAAAATTTATTTTGACCTTACGTTTAAATTTAACTGTAAATTCGGTTGGTCGACTTCAAAAGGTGGAAAGATGTCGTCGACAGTTTCTTGGCAGATACACAAAGACCTTTTCCGACGCGAGGACACCGCCTGGTTATTAAGAAGGCGATTTGTTGCCTTTATTACCCGGCTGGTTCACATAATTTCAGACTAACAACTTAATACGAACGCTTGGTTAATGCGTTTTGTCAAAGGGTTGCAATTTAGCCCTTAACGATCGTTATATTTATATCTTTCTGAATCATTTTATCGTCATGATTAACACTACAAAAATTTCTTTTTGTTGCAATTCTTCTTGTGATCCATTAGTATTTCGTTCACGCTCGGTCCGTTCAAACGCATCAATTATTAACTCGGACAGTGCATTTAATCGCGATCCATTATCGTTTTGACAGCTGTTATCAATCAACGCGCCGAACGGGTACAATAGACGGGCGTAGCAAGACTTGTTTATAGCGGTTGCGACAAGCTGAAGAGGAAACCGCAATGGTCCGCAAAGGGAGGAAGAAGAAGAAGAAGAACGCCCGGCGAAACGGTTCGCGATCTAATTGATTGTTGGCATGTGATTTATTGTCTAATGAAGAACGAAACGGGCGCACGTTTGTGAACGAAGATCGTCGATGCTGCAGGACTAGATAATTATCTTATCCTACTGCTGCTGGTGTACCCTCTTCCTCTTCAAGAATGTCGCCTGCCATGTTATTGATTGGTCTGTGTCCACTTGGTCGATTGATGCAGGAGATTGCGGTTTATTTATACCGAACACAGGAGGTCTTATAACTTATACAACACGATCAGGATTTGTGCACCAACAATTTCACTCTTGTCATCGTTTTTAAAAAAAAAAGATAATCTTTTATTTATTTTAAATATAATGTAAACAAGTAAATTGATGGGTATCGATACATTTAAAAGAGAAATGAAGAGGTAACATCGGTTGAAAATCAACTAGGGACACATCCGCCTACCCTTATCAGATAATTACCCTTATTACCACCGGTTCCAGTCCGGATGCCGCGAAATCTATTAATTATTCGAGGACCGGACAGGTGATCTATATATCAATCATGCGGCTTTCGCCCGGACGATGCGAAACATTTATGACCTAAGACTGCGCCCAGTTTCGCCTTAACCTAGAACTCGGAATGCTCCACTCAATCCGTCATAATTATACTAATCAAACGCCCAAACTATCATTAGATAGCAACGTTTTGTATAATCGACAGTTGATGGATCGCGATTGGTTCGGTGGAACCCGTTCACTTTTATTAGATATATTATAATCGATTATTACTATTATTATTGCTACTTTTCACCTGTGTCGAAATTCCATCTTGTTGCTGCGCATACATTCACTTTAATAAATCAAAAATAATACGAAATTTAACTTTATTAACTTATATCTACTGTATTTTTAAGAATCATGATATGATATGTATGTTAAATTATAGTTTAAAGTTTCTAGTTCATGATATGATATAAAAATTATATGATAATATTATTAAAATTTCTAGGGAAAAGTTATTTAAGGAGAAATTGTCAAATTTATAAATAGAAATAACACAAAATTTTTAAAACATCATATCAACCGTATTGTTAAGAATCATGATATGATATGTATGTTAAATTATAGCTTAAAGTTTCTAGTTCATGATATGATATAAAAATTATATGATAATATTATTAAAATTTCTAGAAAAAAGTTTTTTAAGGAGAAATTGTCAAATTTATAAATAGAAATAACACAAAATTTTCACAACATCATATCAACCGTATTGTTAAGAATCATGATATGATATGTATGTTAAATTGTAGCTTAAAGTTTCTAGTTCATGATATGATATAAAAATTATATGATAATATTATTAAAATTTCTAGAAAAAAGTTTTTTAAGGAGAAATTGTCAAATTTATAAATAGAAATAACACAAAATTTTCACAACATCATATCAACCGTATTGTTAAGAATCATGATATGATATGTATGTTAAATTATAGCTTTACGTTTCTAGTTCATGATATGATATAAAAATTATATGATAATATTATTAAAATTTCTAGGGAAAGGTTATTTAAGCAGAAACTGTCAAATTTATAAATAGAAATAACACAAAATTTTCAAAACATCATATCAACCGTATTGTTAAGAATCATGATGTGATATGTATGTTAAATTGTAGCTTAAAGTTTCCAGTTCATGATATGATATAAAAATTATATGATAATATTATTAAAATTTCTAGAAATAAGTTTTTTAAGGAGAAATTGTCAAATTTATAAATAGAAATAACACAAAATTTTCACAACATCATATCAACCGTATTGTTAAGAATCATGATATGATATGTATGTTAAATTATAGCTTTACATTTCTAGTTCATGATATGATATAAAAATTATATGATAATATTATTAAAATTTCTAGGGAAAAGTTATTTAAGCAGAAACTGTCAAATTTATAAATAGAAATAACACAAAATTTTCAAAACATCATATCAACCGTATTGTTAAGAATCATGATATGATATGTATGTTAAATTGTAGCTTAAAGTTTCTAGTTCATGATATGATATAAAAATTATATGATAATATTATTAAAATTTCTAGAAAAAAGTTTTTTAAGGAGAAATTGTCAAATTTATAAATAGAAATAACACAAAATTTTCACAACATCATATCAACCGTATTGTTAAGAATCATGATATGATATGTATTTTAAATTATAGCTTTACGTTTCTAGTTCATGATATGATATAAAAATTATATGATAATATTATTAAAATTTCTAGGGAAAAGTTATTTAAGCAGAAACTGTCAAATTTATAAATAGAAATAACACAAAACTTTCAAAACATCATATCAACCGTATTGTTAAGAATCATGATATGATATGTATGTTAAATTGTAGCTTAAAGTTTCTAGTTCATGATATGATATAAAAATTATATGATAATATTATTAAAATTTCTAGAAAAAAGTTTTTTAAGGAGAAATTGTCAAATTTATAAATAGAAATAACACAAAATTTTCACAACATCATATCAACCGTATTGTTAAGAATCATGATATAATATATATGTTAAATTATAGCTTAATGATTTTAGCTTATGTTATGATACAGAAACTATATGATAATATTATTAAAATTTCCATGGAAAAGTTGTTCAAGGAGAAATTATCAAATTTATAAATCAAAAATAATACGAAATTTTCAAAGAATCATATCAACCGTATTGTTAAGAATCATGATATGATATGTATGTTAAATTGTAGCTTAAAGTTTCTAGTTCATGATATGATATAAAAATTATATGATAATATTATTAAAATTTCTAGAAATAAGTTTTTTAAGGAGAAATTGTTAAATTTATAAATAGAAATAACACAAAATTTTCACAACATCATATCAACCGTATTTTTAAGAATAATTATATGATATGTGTGTTAAATTGTAGCTTCAAGATTTTAGTTTATGATATGATGTAAAAACTATATGATAATATTATTAAAATTTCCAGGGAAAAGTTGTTAAAGGAGATATTGTCAAATTCATAAATCAAAAATAATACGAAGTTTTCAAAAAATCATATTAACTGTATTTTTAAGAATCATGATATGATATGTATGCTAAATTGTAGCTTAATAATTGTAGTTTATGATATGATATAAAAACTATAAGATAATATGATTGAAATTTCCGGGAAAAGATTATTAAAGAAGACATTGTCAAATTTAAAAATCAAAAATAATACGTAATTTTCAAAAATTCATAACGACTGTAGTTTTAAGAATTATTTTGTGATATAAATATTAAAATGCAGCTTAAAGATTGTATTTTATGATATGATATAAAAATTATATGGTAATATTATTGACATTTCTAGGAAAAAGGAAATTGGCAAATTTATAAATCATAATTAATATGAAATCTTCAAAAAAATCATATCGACTGTATTTTTAAGAATCATAATATGATATATATGTTAAAGTGAAGCCTAAATATTCTAGTTTATGATATGATATAAAAACTATAAGATAATATTATTGAAATTTCCGGGAAAAGATTATTAAAGAAGACATTGTCAAATTTATAAATCAAAAATAATACGAAATTTTCAAAAAATCATAACAACTGTAGTTTTAAGAATTATTTTGTGATATAAATATTAAAATGCAGCTTAAAGGTTGTATTTTATGATATGATATAAAAATTATATGGTAATATTATTGAAATTTCTAGGAAAAAGGAAATTGGCAAATTTATAAATCATAATTAATATGAAATCTTCAAAAAATCATATCGACTGTATTTTTAAGAATCATAATATGATATATATGTTAAAGTGAAGCCTAAACATTCTAGTTTATGATGTGATATAAAAACTATAAGATAATGTTATTGAAATTTCCGGGAAAAGATTATTAAAGAAGACATTGTCAAATTTATAAATACGAAATTTTCAAAAAATCATAACGACTGTAGTTTTAAGAATTATGATGTGATGTTTATATTAAATTACAGCTTAAAGATTCTAGTTTATATGATATAAAAATTATATGATAATATTATTAAAATTTCTAGGGAAAGTTATTTAAGGAGAAATTGTCAAATTTATAAATAGAAATATAACAAAATTTTAAAACATCATATCAAAACCGTATTGTTAAGAATCATGATATGATATGTATGTTAAATTGTAGCTTAAAGTTTCTAGTTCATGATATAATATAAAAATTATATGATAATATGATTAAAATTTCTAGGGAAAAGTTATTTAAGGAGAAATTGTCAAATTTATAAATAGAAATATAACAAAATTTTCAAAACATCATATCAACCGTATTGTTAAGAATCATGATATGATATGTATGTTAAATTGTAGCTTAAAGTTTCTAGTTCATGATGTGATATAAAAACTATATGGTAATATTATTGAAATTTTTAGGAAAAAGGAAATTGACAAATTTATAGATCATAATAAATATGAAATCTTCAAAAAATCATATCGACTGTATTTTTAAGAATCATAATATGATATATATGTTAAATTGAACCCTAAATATTCTAGTTTATGATATGATATAAAAACTATGAGATAATGTTATTGAAATTTCCGGGAAAAGATTATTAAAGAAGACATTGTCAAATTTATAAATCTAAAGTAATACGAAATTTTCAAAAAATCATAACGACTGTAGTTTTAAGAATTATGATGTGATGTTTATATTAAATTACAGCTTAAAAATTCTATTTTATGATATGATATAAAAACTATATGGTAGTATTATTGAAATTTCTAGGAAAAAAGAAATTGGCAAATTTATAAATCATAATAAATAAGAAATTTTCAAAAAATTATATCGACCGAATTTTTAAAAATTTTAATATGACATGTATATTTAATATTAATTTGAAGTTTAAAGTTTTTAGTTTATGATATGATATAAAAAATATAAGACAATATTATTGAAATTTCCGGGAAAACATTATTAAAGAAGAAATTCTCAAATTTATAAATCAAAAATAGGACGAAATTTTCAAAAAATCATATTAACTGTATTTTTAAGAATCATAATATGATATGTATGTGTTAAATTGAAGCTTAAAGATTCTAATTCATGATATCATATAAAAACTATAAAATAATATTATTGAAATTTTCAGGAAAATATCATTAAAGGAGAAATTGTCAAATTTATAAAACAAAATAATACAAAATTTTGAAAAATCATATCAATTGCATTTTTATTATTATTATTATTATTTTTTCTAAAAGATTCTAGTTGAGTTTAAAAATTATTATCTCAAAAACGAATTTAGATTTTAAAGATAGGGTTGGTTCATGATAAAATGCACATTTTCCTCTATAAATTGCTAATATTTCATCAATCTTTGTCAACTTTGCCAAGTTACATTTCCTTTTAAGACGATTTTAAAGTCTGTGGAATATAGATAGCGTGTCATTTGAGGTGATATACTTTACAACTGTAAAATTGCACTACAAAGAGACGATTTTGAATAGTTATTTTTTTGTTCTTTCTTGTTGAGAAATCTTCGTAGAAACCCGGACGTTTGGTACACATTTTCTCGTTATCGCGAAACGCAATTACACGGAGACCCCGTAATTGTCAACGTTTGGAGACATAGTAGACGCGAAGTGAATTATATGTACTGCAACTTCGTTATGGGCCCTCATTCCGCCTTAATGTTTCCGTGTCGTGACGCGAAATTATCGGGTTATTATTTATACTATAGTATAGTAGACCGAGAACGGTACGGTTTACAGTTATGATATCATCTTTGTAATCTTTGCAATGTAATCAGTATGTATGTATAAATAGTATTGTAATAAAACAACAAGCTTCAAGTAGGTAGTTTATAAGATATATTTAGAAGTTGGATCATTTTTATATTGCATCAAGAGTTCTCATTTAATTTTTTTAAGGAAGATTTTACAATCTCTTTCGTGATAGCGATCTCGAAGCAACGTGGTCCGCCGTAGGCAGCAAATCTAACGCAACTTTAGCGATAGTAAACGATGTACCGCAGTCGTAATTCTAATTGCTGCAGCTCAGCACTTTGTGTGTCGAAATATCGGAGTTTATGAGGAGTCGAGCCCCGACGTTTCTGCAATCGTTTCGGCATAATTGTTTTGTAATGAGATAGCGGTCGGCGTAAGTGAAGGTGAGCGTGTTATTGCAAATTCTGCAATTTCTGTTGGTAGGCTAAACTTTTACGAAATTTTCATTTTAATCGTAATATCCAAGATTAGTAACCGTGGAACAAAAACAAAATTCGATTTATGAAAATCAATAGTTATCAATTTAGACATGTTGCGATGAAGTTGTAGAAAAAATTTCAAAATCTTTTTCGAAACCTTTTTCAAAATTGATGTAGTCTAACAATAGTTCATTTTAACCGGTTTTTGGTTTTGTTAAAATTGCCCGTTTTGGGCGTAGTGTTGGAAAAAAGATTTTAGTAAAAGAAGAAATATGGCGTTCGTTTGTCCCGAAAAATGTGAGAGGCGGAAATCGCTCCTTGGACAACTGAAGGACTTGGTGAATAACATCGATGACAAATGTTGTACTCCATGTATACCGTGTCCACCGTGCGTACCACCAGCCCCTCATAATCCCGGTCACGAGGGACCAGTAATTGAAATATACGATCCTTTACCCAAAGCTTGCCTTCCTGTTTGCAGTCCTCCTGGTTGCCCACCACCATGCGGACCGTCTGGAGATTGTCCACCACCTGGTTCGCCGTGCTGCCCACCACCCGGAAAAATGGAACCTGTACCGATGATTTACCCACCTCCTGGACCTCCACCGTGTGTACCCCCTTGTTTACCGATTTGTACTCCGACGCCCCCGCCATGTGTACCAGTTTGCAACCCAAATCCAGAACCACAACCTTGTGTACCATGTAACCCACCGCAAATGATGGTGTGTTATCGATTACCACAGAAAGGTATTGATTTGAAAGGATGCAAATCGAGAGAATTACGAGCCAGTATTTTGTACATGTCTTGCGATTGCATTAAGAGAAATGGATTGCAAGATGATTGCCCCAGATGGGAGTGTCACGGAGCTTGCGAATGCCTAACCTTACCAGATCCGAGTTGTTGTCCCGGGAGATGCGCAATAGTACACCGAGATGGACCATTTGTACATAGGAAGAACGGATTGGAGGAATACCAATGCTATCCTGCTTACGTCAAGATGCCTGGTGGTCCTTCACCATGTTCTCCACCGATTGTACCAGCTCCTGGATGTCCACCAGGCGGTCCATGTGTACCTTTAGTTGCGAAACCGCCTTGCCCACCACCAATTTGTCCCTGTCCACCTCCCGCATTACCAATTGGAAATGTTATCCCTATTATGCCTGGTTGTCCCATGCCATGTTGTCCACCGTGTTGTCCTCCTTGTTAAATGTTAATATGTCACGTATGTCTATTGTAAGTAACTGTGGTGAGATTTATTTGCATTGTGAAGGTGTAACAAACGAAGCCATACCAAAAGTATTTAAAAGATCAATGTCATTGTGTTTTATGTATTGTGGTCAATAAAAAAATAAAGAGGTGTAAAAAATTTATAATTTTGTTTGATTTCGTATTAAATTTGTTATAATTTATAATAAATAATTCTAGTTAAATAATCAAAATATTTCAAAGATTGTGTTGATTAATCTGTTTGATCTTTAATTGTAGCTAAAATTATTTAGGTTGACAAGATTTACTTGATTTCATCGCAGGAATTAAAGTGTTAGTAAAACTTAAAATAAAATCATAAAAATTCTGATTGAGTTCAAAAATTGTTATCTCAAAAACGATTTGATATTTTCAAGGAACAGTAGGTTCATGAAAAAATACATATCTTCCTATATATATCGTTAATATTTCATTAAGATGTCTTAAGAATTCGATTTTTTAAAAACCTTAGGCAAAAATTGTGGTTTTCGCAAAATGACAAAAATCCTGGTTGTGTTAATTAATTATTATCTCAAAAATGAATTGAGATTTTCAACTCCGGTTTTGTTCATGAAAAAGTACACATCTTCCTCTATACCTCGCTAACATTTCATCAAAATATCTTAAGAATTCGATTTTTCATGATTTTTTTAAAAACGTTGAAAAAAATTGTATTTTCGCAAAATGACAAAAATCCTGGTTGTGTTAAATAATTATTATCTCAAAACCGAATTGAAATTTTCAACTCCGGTTTTGTTCATGAAAAAGTACACATCTTCCTCTATACCTCGCTATCATTTCATCAAGATATCTTAAGAATTCGATTTTTCATGATTTTTTTAAGAACGTTGAAAAAAAATTGTATTTTCGTAAAATCACAAAAATTTTAGTTAAGTTCAAAACTTATTATCTCGAAAACGAATAGAGATATTCAAGTACGATTTTCTTTATGAGAAAGTACACATCTTCCTCTATAAATTGTTAATATTTCATGAAGATATCTTAAGAATTCGAATTTTTATAAACCTTAGGTAAGAATTGTGTTATTCGCAAAATGACAAAAATCCTGGTTGAGTTAAATAATTATTATCTCAAAAACGAATTGAGATTTTCAACTCCGGTTTTGTTCATGAAAAAGTACACATCTTCCTCTATAACTCGCTAACATTTCATCAAGATATCTTAAGAATTCGATTTTTCATGATTTTTTTAAGAACGTTGAAAAAAAATTGTATTTTCGTAAAATCACAAAAATTGTATTGGATTTCAAAACTTATTATCTCAAAAACGAATACAGATATTCAAGTACAGTTTTCTTTATGAGAAAGTACACATCTTCCTCTATAAATTGTTAATATTTCATCAAGATATCTTAAGAATTCGATTTTTTATAAACCTTAGGCAAAAATTGTGGTATTCGCAAAATGACAAAAATCCTGGTTGTGTTCAATAATTATTATCTCAAAAACGAATTGAGATTTTCAACTCCGGTTTTGTTCATGAAAAAGTACACATCTTCCTCTATAACTTGCCAACATTTCATCAAGATATCTTAAGAATTCGATTTTTCATGATTTTTTTAAGAACGTTAAAAAAAATTGTATTTTCGTAAAATCACAAAAATTTTAGTGGAGTTCAAAACTTATTATCTCAAAAACGAATAGAGATATTCAAGTACGGTTTTGTTTATGAGAAAGTACACATCTTCCTCTATAAATTGTTAATATTTCATCAAGATATCTTAAGAATTCGATTTTTTATAAACCTTAGGTAAGAATTGTGGTATTCGCAAAATGACACAAATCCTGGTTGTGTTCAATAATTATTATCTCAAAAACGAATTGAGATTTTCAACTCCGGTTTTGTTCATGAAAAAGTACACATCTCCCTCTATAACTCGCTAACATTTCATCAAGATATCTTAAGAATTCGATTATTCATGATTTTTTTAAGAACGTTGAAAAAAAATTGTATTTTCGTAAAATCACAAAAATTTTAGTGGAGTTCAAAACTTATTATCTCAAAAATGAATAGAGATATTCAAGTACGGTTTTCTTTATGAGAAAGTACACATCTTCCTCTATAAATTGTTAATATTTCATCAAGATATCTTAAGAATTCGATTTTTTATAAACCTTAGGCAAAAATTGTGGTATTCGCAAAATGACAAAAATCCTGGTTGTGTTCAATAATTATTATCTCAAAAACGAATTGAGATTTTCAACTCCGGTTTTGTTCATGAAAAAGTACACATCTTCCTCTATAACTCGCTAACATTTCATCAAGATATCTTAAGAATTCGATTTTTCATAATTTTTTTAAGAACGTTGAAAAAAAATTGTATTTTCCTATAATCACAAAAATTTTAGTGAAGTTCAAAACTTATTATCTCAAAAACGAATAGAGATATTCAAGTACGGTTTTCTTTATGAGAAAGTACACATCTTCCTTTATGAATTGTTAATATTTCATTAAGATGTCTTAAGAATTCGATTTTTCACGATTTTTTAAAAATGATTGAAATAAGTTGTTAACCTCGAAAAATCATATAATTTCTGGTTGAGTTCAAATATTATTATCTCAAAAACGAATTGAAATTTTCAACTGCGGTTTTGTTCATGAAAAAGTACACATCTTCCTCTATAAAGCGTTAACATTTCATCAAGATATCTTAAGAATTCGATTTTTCACCATTTTTTAAAAACAACACCAAAAAGTTAACTTCGTGAAATCATAAAAATTCAGCTTATGTTCAAAAATTGTTATCTCAAAAACGAATTGATATTTTCAAGGAAGAGTAGGTTTATGAAAAAATACATATCTTCCTATATATATCGTTAATATTTCATTAAGATGTCTTAAGAATTCGATTTTTTAAAAACCATAGGCAAAAATTGTGCTATTCGCAAAATGACAAAAATCCTGGTTGTGTTCAATAATTATTATCTCAAAAACGAATTGAGATTTTCAACTCCGGTTTTGTTCATGAAAAAGTACACATCTTCCTCTATACCTCGCTAACGTTTCATCAAAATATCTTAAGAATTCGATTTTTCATGATTTTTTTAAGAACGTTGAAAAAAAATTGTATTTTCGTAAAATCACAAAAATTTTAGTGGAGTTCAAAACTTATTATCTCAAAAACGAATAGAGATATTCAAGCACGGTTTTGTTTATGAGAAAGTACACATCTTCCTCTATAAATTGTTAATATTTCATCAAGATATCTTAAGAATTCGATTTTTTATAAACCTTAGGCAAAAATTGTGGTATTCGCAAAATGACAAAAATCCTGGTTGTGTTCAATAATTATTATCTCAAAAACGAATTGAGATTTTCAACTCCGGTTTTGTTCATGAAAAAGTACACATCTTCCTCTATAACTTACTAACATTTCATCAAGATATCTTAAGAATTCGATTTTTCATGATTTTTTTAAGAACGTTGAAAAAAAATTGTATTTTCGTAAAATCACAAAAATTTTAGTGGAGTTCAAAACTTATTATCTCAAAAACGAATAGAGATATTCAAGTACGCTTTTGTTTATGAGAAAGTACACATCTTCCTCTATAAATTGTTAATATTTCATCAAGATATCTTAAGAATTCGATTTTTTATAAACCTTAGGTAAGAATTGTGGTATTCGCAAAATGACACAAATCCTGGTTGTGTTCAATAATTATTATCTCAAAAACGAATTGAGATTTTCAACTCCGGTTTTGTTCATGAAAAAGTACACATCTCCCTCTATAACTCGCTAACATTTCATCAAGATATCTTAAGAATTCGATTATTCATGATTTTTTTAAGAACGTTGAAAAAAAATTGTATTTTCGTAAAATCACAAAAATTTTAGTGGAGTTCAAAACTTATTATCTCAAAAATGAATAGAGATATTCAAGTACGGTTTTCTTTATGAGAAAGTACACATCTTCCTCTATAAATTGTTAATATTTCATCAAGATATCTTAAGAATTCGATTTTTTATAAACCTTAGGTAAGAATTGTGTTATTCGCAAAATGACAAAAATCCTGGTTGAGTTAAATAATTATTATCTCAAAAACGAATTGAGATTTTCAACTCCGGTTTTGTTCATGAAAAAGTACACATCTTCCTCTATAACTCGCTATCATTTCATCAAGGTATCTTAAGAATTCGATTTTTCATGATTTTTTAAAAACGTTGAAAAAAAATTGTATTTTCGTAAAATCACAAAAATTCTAGTGGAGTTCAAAACTTATTATCTCAAAAACGAATAGAGATATTCAAGTACGGTTTTGTTTATGAGAAAGTACACATCTTCCTCTATAAATTGTTAATATTTCATCAAGATATCTTAAGAATTCGATTTTTCACCATTTTTTAAAAACGACACCAAAAAGTTAACTTCGTAAAATCATAAAAATTCAGCTTGTGTCCAAAAATTGTTATCTCAAAAACGAATTGAGATTTTCAACTCCGGTTTTGTTCATGAAAAAGTACACATCTTCCTCTATACCTCGCTAATATTTCATCAAGATATCTTAAGAATTCGATTTTTCATGATTTTTTTAAAAAGGTTGAAAAAAATTGTATTTTCGTAAAATCACAAAAATTTTAGTGGAGTTCAAAACTTATTATCTCAAAAACGAATAGGGATATTCAAGTACGGTTTTGTTTATGAGAAAGTACACATCTTCCTCTATAAATTGTTAATATTTCATCAAGATATCTTAAGAATTCGATTTTTTATAAACCTTAGGCAAAAATTGTGGTATTCGCAAAATGACAAAAATCCTGGTTGTGTTCCATAATTATTATCTCAAAAATGAATTGAGATTTTCAACTCCGGTTTTGTTCATGAAAAAGTACACATCTTCCTCTATAACTCGCTAACATTTCATCAAGATATCTTAAGAATTCGATTTTTCATGATTTTTTTAAGAACGTTGAAAAAAAATTGTATTTTCGTAAAATCACAAAAATTTTAGTTAAGTTCAAAACTTATTATCTCGAAAACGAATAGAGATATTCAAGTACGATTTTCTTTATGAGAAAGTACACATCTTCCTCTATAAATTGTTAATATTTCATGAAGATATCTTAAGAATTCGAATTTTTATAAACCTTAGGTAAGAATTGTGTTATTCGCAAAATGACAAAAATCCTGGTTGAGTTAAATAATTATTATCTCAAAAACGAATTGAGATTTTCAACTCCGGTTTTGTTCATGAAAAAGTACACATCTTCCTCTATAACTCGCTAACATTTCATCAAGATATCTTAAGAATTCGATTTTTCATGATTTTTTTAAGAACGTTGAAAAAAAATTGTATTTTCGTAAAATCACAAAAATTGTATTGGATTTCAAAACTTATTATCTCAAAAACGAATACAGATATTCAAGTACAGTTTTCTTTATGAGAAAGTACACATCTTCCTCTATAAATTGTTAATATTTCATCAAGATATCTTAAGAATTCGATTTTTTATAAACCTTAGGCAAAAATTGTGGTATTCGCAAAATGACAAAAATCCTGGTTGTGTTCAATAATTATTATCTCAAAAACGAATTGAGATTTTCAACTCCGGTTTTGTTCATGAAAAAGTACACATCTTCCTCTATAACTTGCCAACATTTCATCAAGATATCTTAAGAATTCGATTTTTCATGATTTTTTTAAGAACGTTAAAAAAAATTGTATTTTCGTAAAATCACAAAAATTTTAGTGGAGTTCAAAACTTATTATCTCAAAAACGAATAGAGATATTCAAGTACGGTTTTGTTTATGAGAAAGTACACATCTTCCTCTATAAATTGTTAATATTTCATCAAGATATCTTAAGAATTCGATTTTTTATAAACCTTAGGCAAAAATTGTGGTATTCGCAAAATGACAAAAATCCTGGTTGTGTTCAATAATTATTATCTCAAAAACGAATTGAGATTTTCAACCCCGGTTTTGTTCATGAAAAAGTACACATCTTCCTCTATAACTTACTAACATTTCATCAAGATATCTTAAGAATTCGATTTTTCATGATTTTTTTAAGAACGTTGAAAAAAAATTGTATTTTCGTAAAATCACAAAAATTTTAGTGGAGTTCAAAACTTATTATCTCAAAAACGAATAGAGATATTCAAGTACGCTTTTGTTTATGAGAAAGTACACATCTTCCTCTATAAATTGTTAATATTTCATCAAGATATCTTAAGAATTCGATTTTTTATAAACCTTAGGTAAGAATTGTGGTATTCGCAAAATGACACAAATCCTGGTTGTGTTCAATAATTATTATCTCAAAAACGAATTGAGATTTTCAACTCCGGTTTTGTTCATGAAAAAGTACACATCTCCCTCTATAACTCGCTAACATTTCATCAAGATATCTTAAGAATTCGATTATTCATGATTTTTTTAAGAACGTTGAAAAAAAATTGTATTTTCGTAAAATCACAAAAATTTTAGTGGAGTTCAAAACTTATTATCTCAAAAACGAATAGAGATATTCAAGTACGGTTTTCTTTATGCGAAAGTACACATCTTCTTCTATAAATTGTTAATATTTCATCAAGATATCTTCAAAATTCGATTTTCCGCGATTTTTTAAAAACAAGTTGTTAACCTCGTAAAATCATAAAAATTCTGGTCGATTTCAAACATTATTATCTCAAAAACGAATTGAAATTTTTAACAGCGGTTTTGTTCATGAAAAAGTACACATCTTCCTCTATAAATTGTTAACATTTCATCAAGATATCTTAAGAATTCGATTTTTCGCCATTTTTTAAAAACGACACCAAAAAATAACTTCGCAAAATCATAAAAATTCAGGTTGAGTTCAAATATTATCTTAATGAAGTACACGACGACCTCTATAACTCGCTAATTCGTCAAAATATCTTAAGAATTCGAAAAAATTATCTTCATAATAGTAAAAATTCTAGGTGATGGTTTTTTTTAGATCATTTAGATCTAATTTTGATTAAATGATAATCATTCCAATTAATTTATTCTTATTAAAGCATTACATGTTGTTTTATTTTCTTATCCTAACAAAGTAAAATTACATATTTCCCGCCATATACTTATTCATTTCCTGCACATAAATATTTTGCTGGATATATTCCCTAACACTTTCTATCTGCCACTGCCAGTTGTGGTACCAACTCTCAAAACTCTCAACATCCGCAAAAGTTTGCATCTTCTCATTCAACTCATCACTGTACCTTTGAAAGCAATCAATAAAATGTTGATTCTCATAATATTCATGATCGCAATTCCCCGCTTGCGTTTTAAAAACAGTTTCGCTTATATTCGGGGTATTATTCACACTTTTTTCATGATAAGATGAAATAGTGTTATTCTGATTCGAACTCGATTCGGTATTCGAATATGTATCATCATCATAATAATTATTTAAAGATAAATTTTTTGTTTTTCGTTGTTTGGAGGATTTATATCGTTTTTTTGGTGATTTCACAAATGTAATCACCTCCTTGGGGGGTTCTTCATCCAAAACCGGTTCAACATTCAAATCAACCCCAAGAACTTCCGCCCAATTAGGCGCATTAGGTTTAGTGGCATAATCATAACTAAGTTTAAAAATATTTTCAATACTTAATTCTTCAATTTTATTCGAAGCATTTAATATTTGAGATTCATTATAAGCGTCAAAAGACTCGTTCAAGTTTAAAGCTTCTTCAAATTTATTTATGGCTATATTGTTTTCTTCATCAGTAATGTTAACTTCACTTAACATTCCTGCAGTTTTAAAAAGGCTCACATTTTTATTACAAACCTCATCAGGTTCTGGTGGTGAATTAATTTGATTATTTTCGGTTCTTTTCCGCTTTTTTCTTGGATCATTTTCGTTATTAGAGATATTAGAAGGGGTGGTTAATAAGGTTAAAAGTGATTCTAACTCAGGAGTGGCTTCTTCAACTTGATCTGTATTTAATTCTTGTTTTTTATTACTTTTACATTTTTTTGTAACATTCGACGTTTTTAAATCAATAACTGATGATGCCAATTTTCGATTTTCTTCTGCATTATTAACAGCGACCAAACTCTGCTCAAATTCCAACCCCCTACCATCAAAATTGATCAAATCAGACGGTAAATCCCCGTGATTTGGTAACCTAGCAATTAAAAAATTCCCACCAGCTATAGTCCCAAGTAACTTCTTTAAACTTGTTAATTCTTCTTCTGTGGCTATTGTAACACAAATTCCTTTAGCGCCATATCGCCCTGCTCTCCCCATTCGGTGTAAATAAGTATTTGCTTCATAAGGGACGTCGTAATTAATGGTTAAATCAACATTGGAGGCATCAATTCCTCTTGCTGTTAAATCAGTGGATAATAAAATCCTGCATTGTCCCCTTTTTAAAGCCTCCATTGCGAATAATCTTTGACTCTGCTTTTGATCTGCAGAAATATACAAACTATTCCAACCATGGCGATTTAAATGATTACAAACGCTTGCAGCTCTTGTTTGATAATTTGTAAAAACCAAACATTGAGTGAACGAAATTTGGGATAATAACCGAATTAATTCTTTGCTTTTTATATCTAATTGATGAACTATGTTTAAATTTGTTTTAACAACATCAACAAATTGTTTTATTCCAAGTAATAAAGGTGATTCTGTGGAGGGTTCCACCAATGTAGGAGATGACATGCATTGTTCTAAATAATCTTCAGTTTCTTTTGATAAAGTTGCACTTACAGCAATGGTTTGTTTACAAGTTGGTAATTTTGAAGCAATTTCTTCAATATCAGCCCTCCCATTTTGAACAGTGAGCTTATCAACTTCATCCAAAACAAATAATTTCACCTGATTAACATTTAAAACACCAATTTGGATGAGGTGTCGAACTCTTCCAGGTGCCCCAACAGCAATA